>NC_091834.1:69315110-70606360 GCF_037783145.1 Equus przewalskii | reverse complement strand
ACAAACAATCCCCAAGCTGCTACGTAATGTACTTGGCAAGCTTGTAAATTGAAAACTGATTTTCATCCTCTTCAACTGAGTGAATTTTATAGTCACTGTAATCTTGAAAACTAGACACTGGGGGGAAAAAGACCATCCAACCATTCCTAGGGGCCCAGAAAAAAAAACCTCCTCTTTTTCTCCACCTCTCTCTCTCTCCTTCTCTGTCTCTCTCTTTTATTATCATTCATAACCTTACACTTCCAATCAATGCGTTATTTTCTAATGCACACATTGTAGCTAAGTAACATAAAACTGATTGAAAAAAGAGAAAAAGTCAACCTGCCAAATTTTAATTTTATTTATTTACAAAATAGTTTGACTGGATTTTTGAAACTGAACTGACACTAATCATCATGACCCATACACACAGCTGGGGCCCAACCTTGTCTTTAGTTTCCGCCTATGCTTCCAGTAACTTTGCTTCTAGTTGGAAAAACACATTCCCTTCTTTATTTAGTCATCATTTTAATGGCTTGAAAATCAATGCGGCTTTTCTAATTAACATCCTATTTCCAACTTTAAGCACACATAAAGACTGAATAAATACTGAATAAATCTAGATCTGAATAAATACTGCTAGAAGATGAAGTATGACTTTCTGATAGTTTCCACTGTGATAGTGTGAGGGACGTCCAGAGACCACAATAACCTAGGGAAAAGATAATTTTAATAAGCCAAATGTAACTGTTACCTTCCTTTCTTCAAACTTTATCATTTTGATTATTTTAAATGTGCTATGAACTGCATACATTTTAATTTAATGCAAAAAGATTAAATGCTACATACAATAGGAAAAAAAACATTAGAAGAAATTGGTATCTTCTTCAAACACAATTCAATATAGCAATAAGAAGGCAAATCATATCGATATACACTGGGGGAAATCAGGTTGTGAATCAGGTCATATTTGGTTCCACTGAGGGACCAGTACATTTGCATTCGTTTGGCATGAGAATACCTACACCTCTTTTCCATGGGTTTGCTGAAGTGTATTTTCACTTTCCTGGTATCATTATCCTTTCCTATCTTTCTTCATTTTTTTCTCTAGGCTTTTTGGACAAATTAGGAGCGGAATGTGTCGTAAATATGATGAGTCAGGGGTATAATCAATGTAAAATGAATTATCAGAATGATTTTTTTAAACGTTTACAATAATCTCTTCAGTATATTGTCATATCTTTACGAAAATGGCTAATAAGATTTTAAAGCTAAATGACCCCTGGTGGGGAAAAATGCAAAATAAATGTTTGATAGGTACAAGTATATGAATTAGACTCAAGCTTTTCTGGGCTTCAGAAAAGTTAACAGAGACTACTGAATTATGAATTTCTTCCCCAGGCAAGTCAAGCTCTAACTTTAGGAATTTCTGTAAGAAAACCACAACCTTGCATTATTTTTGGTCTGAAGCCAAAATATTCGTCTGAATTTTGGCTTAAACATTTATACAATGTTTCTAAAGTCACCAGATACCAAGCTCAGAGATGTTGCAGAAATTTACTATAGACACATTTTAAGTCCTCCAACACTGGCAAAGATGCACATGGGCATACGTTTAAGGAGCTAATTGCAACAGAGTCTACAATTATTCTGGAGATTTGGAAAAAACCCCAGTCTCTGAGATATGGCCATCTAATACACAAATGCTTGGGTATTCACACCCTACATGTGTTCTCTCTCAACCCATGTGTTCAAGTCATTTATAGTTGACAATTGTGATGCACACTTCAAAGTTCTGATAATGACTCAAGGGAAATCAAACCATGTGATGATGGTCCAAAATCATTACCACGAGGTCTCAAACTTTTTTTAAAGCAGGGAAATCCTATTTTCAAACAAAATTATGTATGGACTTTCCAGAGTGGAAAGTAGATTTTTAAAAATAAGAGCTTACTTCGTAAAACACACAAGCAAGCAAGATTCTCTAAATTAAAGGTTACCCACCAAGGCTCAAGGGCCAAATCTGGCCCACCGCCTATTTTTGTACAGCCCACAAGTTAAGAATAATTTTTATTTATTTATTTATTTATTTATTTATTTATTTATTTATATTTTTTTTGATGAGGAAGATTGGCCCTAAGATAACATCTGTTGCCAATCTTCCTTTTTTTGCTTGAGGAAGATTGTTGCTGAGCTAACATCTACGCCAATCTTTTCTCTATTTTGTAAGTGAGATGCTGCTACAGCATGGCTTGATGAGAGGTGTCTAGGTCTGCACCTGGGATCCGAACCCATGAACCCCACGCCATTGAAGCACAGTGTGCGAACTTAACCACTATGACACCAGGCCAGCCTCAAGATGGTTTTATATTTTTAAGTTGTTGAAGAGTATCAAAAGAAGAAGAGTATTTCATGACACATGAAAAGTATATGAAATTCAGATTTCAGTGTCCATAAATAAAGTTTTATTGAAAGACAGCCGTGGTCATTTGTTGACCTATTGTGTATGGCTGCTTTCTCATTACAACAGCAAACTTGAGTAGTTGTGACAAAGACATTATCGCCCACAAAGCCAAAAATATTTACCATCTGGCCCTTTACAGAAAACGTTTGCCAGCCTCTGCTGGTTGGCAACATTTTAGCTCAGTTCCTAAAAACAAGTTCTGCAATGATTTACTTTCTTCTTACATGTGGGTATGTTATCTACTCTACCAGTTGTAAATATCCCTGAGTATCGTCCATCAAATCTACTTGAGGGCAGGTTTCATCATTGGTAGGTTGGGTATATGCTTCCCCAGCTCTGTGCTCAGCCCCGTGGAAAATTCTGAAGGAATATAAATTGTAACTTCTGCCCTCAAGGAGCTAAAAATCTATCTCAGGAGAGAACAGTGTTCTGTTCTGCATTGAATCAAATGTGAGACTCAACTCGTTTCTGTGATTTCTATCAGGAAACACTCCCACGAGGCCTGTGTGCGGAGAGCAAATCAAAGTGAAGTTCGGGGAAAATGGAGGAGGGAGTTTCCATCACAGTAAAGAAAATAATTTCATATTGAATATCGAACCTCCCTGTTCTTAAAGCATTCCACCTTGTTGCTTTGTCCTCCCCTTTTCTCTCCTCTGTTCTCTCCCATCCCTAGCTCTGTCTATCTCTGATGCAGAGGCAGAGGCATTCAGTATTTCCTTCCTGCCTTAGCTGCTGCTGACCCGTGCCCTCAAGGTCCCGTCTTTCACTCCAAGCAGCTTATCAAGCATTGTTATTATATATTCCCTAGACAAAGATGATCCTCTCCCTAAGAGAAACTGGTGCCATCTGTTAATACTTCAGCATTTCAACTGAGGAGAGGAAGGGAGAAGGAAAGCATCCTTGGTGAGAGGAACATAAGCAAAGGTTTGGAGATGGGCACGGGGCAGTGAGGAAACAAGCTAAATAAGAGGTGGTGTTTGGATAATAGAAGTTAAAAGAAAATAGCTGAGAAAAGCAAGGAAGATACCACCAAAGGACCTGACAATGAAGGTAAAACAGTGAAGAAATAGAGAATCATTGTAAGTTTTTGAGCATAGGAGTAGCATGATGAAATTAGCACTCACTGAATATGGATATTGAGGCTGGATTCAAGGGGACAACACTTAAGGCCAAGAGGCCAGATAGGAGGAGGTTGTAATAATCTAGACATAATGTGGTAAGAGCCTGGGTTTCAGTGGGAGCAATGGTGATGGCAGGAAAAATGGCTATACAGATTCTCCAGAGGAAAAATTGACATGACATAGCTTTAGAGAATGTCGGGAGGGGAAAAAGACTTGACCCTGGATAACTGGAAAATAGAGGAGATATTCTCAAACATTTTATTATTTAAAAAGTAAATGTATAATTTATACCTTTCCTACTTTCATAAATAATCCAATCTTCTTATAGAAAGGCCACATACGTATATACAGAGGGAAATAAGATTAACCAGAGATCTAAATTAATAGGAAAAAAGGAAAGCGAGGATGATGTAATCTTCTGGCTGAGTACTAAATTTAGCTCTGAACTTCCTTGCAGCTGAGGCAGGTGGCTTCACAGCTGTAACTATCTGTACCATTTTCTCAAGAGACTATCACTTGCCTGGCAGTAAATTCTGGAACAAATCACACTGATCTTTACTGAGTAATGTAATAGATATGATCTCATCGTGGTTCCTTAAAAGATAAGAAAATGCTTTTCATATGGCTGACACATTGATCAACACTTGAGAAAAGCTGTGGGCCCAGTGTTAAGTTACAGTCCTGTGAAGGCTGATTCGCATCAACTAGGATGAGAACTGAGCCTGTTCAGGACTAAGGCGTGGAGCTGGGCGAAGGTAGAGATGCGAGTCATAGCACATCCCTTTTTGTGCCACAGATACCCAACCTGAGTTCTGGAGCAAAAAGGGAGATGCTAAGACTTGGCCCAAGAGTGAAAGAACAAGAGGACAAGGTCTAAGGGTGAAGCTAGTTGGCCATGATTCTTCAAGAACCTCTGGCCATTTTTCCATCTTCACTGGGATCTCACTGGTAGAGAACAAATAGTCCACTACTTTCAAAAGATCCTCACAAAGTTAAACAAAACCACCTTTTATTGCAACAGGAAACTAGCACATATGCCCCCTTCCCAGTCTGTTCCTTGGCATGGGTGTGCGAGGTGAAGGACGGCTGAGGGTGTGAGCATGGAGGCTAGTCCCGCGCAGTCACATGCTCCACCCGGAGATGGCGGGAAAGGCATATGACCTATGTGAACTCTGAGGACGAAGGTATTTTATGGTTGCAACTTTCCTCCCTTTCAATTGTTACCATTAAATTTTTTCTTAAGCATTTCCTTTCAAAATTTCCAGAAAAACATGGCAATTTCTAGGCTGAAACACAAATAAATGTGTGCCCTCAAATCACCCTGTCCTTCCCATAACAACACTTATTACAATGTAATTGCTTGTTTTCTTGGCTGTCTTTCCTGCTGAATGATAAAAAAGTTTCAGAGGGCAAGGCCTTGTAATCTTGCTCACCACTGCTTCTCCAGCACCTAGCATTGTGTTCAATAAGTTACTGAATAATGTTGAATGAAAGCCTTCTCATATTTCTCTCCTTTTGCTATTTCTACTGTTCTTGATCCTGACCCAACTTTTTCCTAGGCAAAGAGACTGTCTCTCATTCTGACTTAAAAGGGCTGAAGCTGGGTATTTGGAGGCATAATTGTTAGTTGTCTAGGATTTTGTCCTATTAATTTTGAGTAGAGTTGTATTAACAGTAATGGTATATATCAAATATTCTTTTCTCTTCAATTCCCTCGACATCTCACTCTGTAGTTCTTCCAAAAGCCACAAGAAATTTCTGAGTTTCATGGAAATGCCTACTACTTCTTTGCCTACGTTGTAAAGAAAATTGGTGACAACATGGCACTTGACTACTTACCATATGCCAGCCTCTGTTCTAAACACTTCATAAATATGAAGTCATTTAAAACTCTCACCAAATCTATGAGGTATGTAGTTATTATTTTCATCTACAAATAAAGAAAACAAGAAACACAGATTAATTTTAAAAGGTGCCCAGGGTCTAGGACTATACATACGGCTGTGCAGACTGTGCACTGTACAACTCCAGGGGGCACCATTATATATCCTGCACTGCTGTATGTAGTTGCCCTGCCAAGGTCATGGAGCTAGTACTCAGTGCAGCTAAGACTCTAACCCAGGCTTCCTGGCTCCAGCTGCTACCCTTAACCATTATACTAACCTAGGTCTTTTTCCTTTCATGTCATTCCTGCCCCCGTGGGGTTATTCTTAGGAATGTTGGCAATACCAACCCCTCAAAGCTCACTATTGGTGAGTCCCTGATTCCATCAAAGTCAATTCTTTTATATTATCTGGGGGCTACTCATTATCATGCAGATTGCTTTTACACTCCAGTTAAACAGAACCTTCAGTAGCTAGAACTGTGACCCGTAGAAGTTGAGGAAAGCAGAGAATATTCTTTAATCTAAACCAGAACTCTGGAGTAAAATAGTTCCTTTCCTTATACATTTATAAGACGATTTTTGTCATTATGCTAGCAGGATGTTTAAGGTCTCTTTACGTTCTTGATGCCAACATAGAAGAGAATAAACATATATGAGAAGATAAGCAGAGTTTCGCTAATAACGTGTACTCATCACAAATATACATTTATCGTGCACTTGTACTTGGCAGGAAAAAATTTTTTATTGATATTTAATACAAACAAAAAACAAAACAAAGAACTGACTTCAGTTGCTTCTGTCTTCAAATAAAGGGGAGGGGATTTAATTTATAGAAGGGAAAGATGAAATCTCCATACAGAAACTAGCAAATGAGCTAAGAGAGCAAAGCTGAATCCTGTTAAAACTTAAAATAACCACACAAGTGTCCTTCTGAGGGGGGAGAAACTGGGTAGGCGGCCTTTTGTTCAGCAAAGCAACTGAGAGTGTTGGGGTAAACGAGGGTTTGTAAGTCACAGCACTATTGACATTTGACTGGATAATTCCTTTTTGTGGGGGGCTGTCCTGTGCACTGTAGGATATTTAGCAGCATCCCCGGCTTCTCCCCATGAGATGCCAGTAGCACCCTCTCCCTGGTTGTGACAAGTGAAAATGTTTCCAGACATTACCAAATGTCCCCTGGAGGGCAAAATTGACCCAAGTTGAGAACCACTGGGATAGACAAAGGTAGGCTCAGAAATAGATAGAGACCAGAGTTAGACTGTTCCAGGCCAGTGGTTCTAAATTTGTAGTCCTTGCACCAGCAGCAGCAGCATCACCTGGGAGCTGGTTAGAAATGCAGAATCTCAGGCCCCACCCCAGACCTGCTTAATCAGAATCTGTATTTTAACACAATCTCCAGGTGATCCATATGCACGTTAAATTTGAGAACGACTTCTCTAATCCATCTACTAAAATTAAGACACTTTTGAAAACCTTTATGTGTTGATGGATTCCAGATAGCTGAGAGAGGGGGAGACTGACAAGGCTCCAGAGAAGGAGGGAAGGGAAGTGCAATATGGTGTTGGGCAGAAATTTTCTAAGGCAGCTGGTTAAAGATCTTTGGAAATTAATATTCAATGAAATTGTGTACTGTGATGTGATGCCATCCCTTGCCCCTCACCTCTCATGTCCCCCATGTCCCCAAACCTGTAGTACTACTCTGCTATATGCTTGCAAGAGTCTGTATTACTCTGTGGAACTGAAGAAAAGTGGGCTGTTGCATGTTTGTGTTGGTGTTGGGCAGACAGAAGAGGCCAGCCGCAGGAGGCAAGACTCAGAGGAGGAGATCAAGAACTTGGTGGAAGTAGGAATTAAAGCAAAAGACAAGGAGATTCACAGGCCCCCACATTTCCACTAATGGGGGAAGGGGTGGGGTTGCTGGTTCCATGTGTGGAATGGGGACCACAGCCATTTACACGTTAAGGGAAAAAGGACTCCCCCTCTCCTTTCATGTTAAAGGAAGAAACCCCCATAAGCTGGGAGAGGAGGACTGGGCACAGGGATCTGTAGATTTGCATTTCAATTCTCTCTGTGTTCTACAGCTTGGGTGTCAAGCCAGATCACTTACTGTTTCTAAGAAAATGGGTATGTATTTCCAGAAACAAATCTTCTTCTGAGGTCCCTGGTTTCAATTACTTTCCATTACTGTACTTGTACTGAAATCTCCATATAATGAAAATCCTAACATGGGTGTTTTAGTAATGATCTTTCCATTAACCTAACATAAACAAGGGAAGGTGCAGGGTGAGCGAGTGACGTATTTGTGCTACAGCTCATGCAATGAAATGGAGGCTTCAAATGGATAGTGATATTATATATGGCATAACAAGCAGAAATAGTTTGAAAAAATATATTGCAGCAAACTTTAGCATGTCAATCAGAAATTCTAAAACATGTATTAACTCAATCAAGACTAATTTTCATTAATTAGTGTGAACAATACCCCTTCCTCCCAGGGAAATCAACTGTTTCAAACAGTGCAAGTTTTGTGTTGAAGGAATGTTTTGTTTTGTAAACAATCTGCCTGATTTTCATTTTGGAAAGCAATTTGGCAGTTTCTTAAAAAATTGAACATACATTTACCATAGGACTCAGCCATCCATCTCTTAAGTATTTACCAAGGTAACTGAAAGAATATAGCCATACAAAGACTTGTAAATGAATGTTCATAGCAGCTTTACTTGCAAGAGCCCAAAGTTAGAAAAAAAAAATATCCATCAACAAGTGAATGGAAGAGCGAATCATAGACTATCTGTACAACGGAATATAACTCACCGATAAAAAGGAACGAACTAGTTATATACAATATCAACATGGCTGGATCTCAAATTAACTGTGCTGAGTGAAAGAACCTGGACCAAAAAAGGGTACATACTGTTTTATTCTATTCATATAAAACTCTAGCTAATGCAAACTAATCTGTAGTGACAGAAAGATCAGTGGTTGCCTGGGGAGTGGAGGTGTGGGAAATGAATTACAAAGGGGCATCAAGAAAACTTTTGGCAGTGATGGATGTGTTTATTATCTTGGTTGTGGTGATGGTTTCACAAGTGTATACATATGTCAAAACTCAGTAACTTGTACACTGTAAGTATGTGCCATTTATTGTATGTCAATTAATCCTCAATAAACCTATAAGAAAAAGACCAAAAACTGGTTTTAAATGATTACTGGGCACATATAAATCACAAAAAAGGGATAAAAGTGCTAAATATATGTAACATTTTTAAAGCCAAAATGAGCTGCACTTTCTTACTTTATAGGACTCCTTCCAAATAACCTTAAGCAGCAGTGAGCTTGCGTCATTTTCTTCAGCACAGTGCAATGCTCAGCGGGTAGACCACTGTAATTTTGGATGTTGGACTGCTCTTTGTGTCCGTCCTTCATGTTAATTAAATCTGTTACTCATGTTGCAACTGATCGTTGTCTACGTAAATTTTTTTATTGAAATAGTCCTTGGAACTGAAGTCAATCTCTATGGTTGTGAGAAAAGAGATACCTACTCTCACTTAAACATGGCATTTTGTTTGCCTAAAGAGCTGGTTGAATGCATGCTGCACCCATGTGCAAGCTCGTTTATCAAATGAGATAAATTGGGGAGAGCACTATGTAAATTGTAAAATACTAGAGAGCTGGAAATTGTTACTGCTACTGCTTCTGCTGCTATTAATTAATTTAGGATGGTGACTGGTAATAATTAATTCATTTGATCAATACGATTAGCTAATTTAGAAGACTTGAATTCTAAAGTGAACTGATGCATTAATAATAAAGTTAACATGAAACCGATACACAAGTAAATGAGATACATGTTCCATAGGCACACCCCCAAAATGGATGTGACCAGCGCTACTTTTTTCTTCTCTAACAGAATTATAATATTTATACATATATACACAGGTATACACAGATGTGTGTGGGTGTGGGTGTGTGTATGTGTACATATGGCAGCCCCCGAGATTACGATTGTAAAGAAATAGTAAAAGTTTAGGTACAAGCTAGGCATTTTGCATGTCAAACAAAACTCTGGTCAATGAATGTTATAAACACTTAACACGAGATCAAACAAACCTCTGTGAAATAATAACCCTTCTCTCACTTTTCTGCACGTTAGAGAGTATCATCTTGAAGCAAATATATCTCACAATCTCCTGCTTCACAGAATCCTCTGAGCTTCTTTTTCTAACCCCTACCTTTTACCTTCCCTGTTGTTCACTAACCCCCCTTCTTTAATTCCCTCTGGTCTGCTGTGCTCTTGTAGGACAAATCAAAAGTTCCGTTTTCTCTGCCTCATTCTCTTCATAGGATTTTCTCCCTGTCAGGGATAATCTGTGTCAATCAAATCCTTATACAACCCCTTCTTTCACATAATTTTTTTAGAACAATGTCGCAGTGGTAGTTTTGCTGGAATACGTAGTTTTCTTGCTCGTTTTGAGCACATCACATACACAAGGTTCTTTGAGGGTTTATTTCACATTCCAAAGGGTTTGAAATGAAAAACTTATTTTCCTACTTCTCAACTGAAGCCTTAAAAGCCTGGCATTATCCTTGACTCGTGCCTCTCTTTCATTTCTGAGCCTGGAGAAGGTCTGGGTTTCTATCTCTCGGGCCTGATTTCCCTTTTCATGGCATCATATAATGGATTTTTAAAAGATAATCACCAGAGTACTAAATTAATTAGTAGAAGCCTATAGACCCAAATTTGTGAACGATGTAATAATAATATAAATGTTGGTTTGGATTTTGAACAATGTGAATGTTGGTATGGAGCAAAGAGTAAACGGCTGGGTCATCTGGCAACAGCTGGTAAGAACCACAACACGGGGCCGGCCCCGTGTCTGAGTGGTTAAGTTCATGTGCTCCGCTTCAGCAGCCCAGGGTTTTGCTGGTTCAGATCCTGGGTGCGGACCTAGCGCCACTCATCAGGCCCTGCTGAGGCAGTGTCCCACATAGCACAACGAGAAGGACCTACAACTAAAATATACAACTACTCACTGGGGGGCTTTTTTGGGGAGAAAAAGCAGCAAAATAAATAAATAAATAAATAAATAAAGATTGGCAACAGATGTTAGCTTAGGTGCCAATCTTTAAAAAAAAAAAAAAAAAAGAACCACAATACCCAGTTAGCCTCATAAAAACGGAGGCTCTTTTCCCATGAACCATGAACTTGTTTGGATTGGCAATATCTCTTTGGCCAGCCAGGGACACTGCTCTCTCTGCTGGGACCTGATGACTGAAGAGGTCACCTTCTCTGACTGAAGGAAGCATCACCCAAGGGCCTCGAGGACCTGCAGGATCCTGAGACCTTACTCTCTGTTAGAACGGACCAAGTACCACCCCGCTAGAGAGATTGCAGGATGTACCTCCTGCTGGGGAACCTTCCCACCCACGCAGGAAGTAACAAAACCTATATTTTTAATGTGAACATTTATGTTTGTGACTGCTCTTTGTTGTAAGGCACAACCAAAAGGTAAAACATCTGAAGTGACAGCCTCTGTCCACCATCAATATAATCCACAAACCAATCCAAGGCCATGTGATTTTCCTTCAAAATATTCATTTCATTAATCCCCATTACTGGTATCCAGCCTAGGCCTTCGTCTTTTCATGTGCAGGTTATGCAGTTAACACATCTTGGAGGCCTGCCACATAAAGGCACTTTACATATGTTATTATTAATTCTCATAGTAACATTGTAACGCAACAGTAAAGCTTCTACAAATAAGGAATTGAGGAAAGCTATTGTTTTTGTCTGCCTGACACCGTTTTCCTTCTCATAGTCTTCTGGGGTATTGCTCCTTCCATACCTCATTCATCTGGTGCCAATGATAGTGCCCTTATCCCTCCTCCCAGGCATGTTTAGGTCAACCATGGAACCGCAGTGTTGGCCCAGGGGTAAGCTAATGACAATGACACAACAACAACAATAATAGCTTCGTGCTGGCAAATATTCCAAATGTTTTAAATACTTTAAAGCATATAATCCTCACAACAACCCTATGACGTAGGTCCTAGTGTTTTTTGCACGTATCAGATGAGGAGACAGAGGCACAGAGAGGTTAAGGAACTTCCCTAAGGTCCTAAGCTAGTCTTTTCAGAACAACCACTGCAGCTATGGAGAGAGTCCTTTTCTCTTTGGTGAAGAAACGAGGAAGAGGTGAGCACGCACTTACCAGGACCCACACACCTTACTCCATGATGAAATCTGCCCCCCAACCTTCCCCAGAGTGGAAAAGAGAACTCTGGCAGGTTTTAAATCTCCAGTTCCACATCTTGAGTCCCCCCGGTAGACTCATTCGGTGTTTTCCCAAGTTTTGGTTGTTCAGCTTTCCCTCAGCTTTGGGAGTCAATCTAGTAATTGTCTAATAATTTTTTTTAAGTGTCGGGGAGGAAGAACTATTCCTCTACCCTCTGTGTCCTTCTGGCTGGTCTAAGAATTAAACTGATGTGAGACAGAATAACAGGAGAAAATCGAACAAAGTTCAATAACACATACACATGGGAGAAATCCAGGAAAACTGAGTAACTTGCCAAAATGGCTGAAGCCACAACTTTAAATATCATCTTCAGCTAAAGACAAAGGAGGATGTTGGGGGTAGTGATTAGAGGCTTCAAAGGGGAGGAAGGTAATTTACATGGAGATGGAAAAGCAAATGTTTGATAAACAAATGTTTGCTGGGCCATGTACAGACGATGCGACTGGAGAGAGAACTTTGATAAAAATGGGTTTAGCAAGACCCTCGCTGTCTATCATACCCAGAACTATCTATGATGATGGCCTGTCCTGGGGAATTGAGATTCAATCACTTGCCAGCAAAAGATTGCTTACTAACACAAGGAAAAGGAGGCTCAGGGAGACTAAATGGTACAACTGGGGGTACAGCCAGGCTTTTCTGATTCAAACACCCCTGTCCATTCCACCTGGCCACACCTACTCTTCAGCTGACCTGCGCATCACAGAATCTCACCACTGCCGTCCCCTCTACTCACTACTGCATCGTTAGCATTTCATAAACATCGCTTTCATCACTCTTCAATTTCTCTGATAGTTTTCCATATTTCCTGATGCATCAAATCCAAAACCTCTGCCCAGTTTTCAACACCCTCCAAATCATACCTCACTCAAATTTGAAAACTTTCCCACCATCCCCCCCGCCCCCCAGCAAGAACCCAGAAGAACCCATGTCATTTACACTTCTGTGATTTCTTTAATCAAGTCCTTTCAAATGACTAAAGTCAAACTCATCCAAGACCAAGTTCAAGTTTCGCCCATTTCCAGAAATCCCTTCTACTCTAGTCAGTATTAATTTCTTTAACTAAGAGTAAATAGGAGTATATATACTCTTAGTTAAAGAAATTACCTTCCAGAACTACTTTGTCTGGAAGCTAATTTAACAAGGCAAGTGGAACCAGTATATTTATCTTCATATTGATATGCATTTTCTTTCATTTGTTAGCTATTTCATGAAAGTATTGCTAATTGGGAAGTACAAAATAGGAGTTGTAAAAAAGAGAACCAAATCGTAGAACAGATTGCACTTTAAGTAATTGTGAAGCTGATTTCCTTTGATACTTTTGTCTTTCAGTTAAATGGCTCGTTTTGTTTTCCGTTCAGTGACAAACATACCAGAATTCAGATAAAAATCCAACTGAATGGGAAAAAAATAAGGACTACGATTTTTTCCAAATGTACTTTTTAACTGAGACATATTACCTGTCCTGCAGGGAGTTCAAAGCTCTTCCTCTGTAGGAGGTGAGCTGCTCCCCATTGATGGTCCTCAGGGAAGCTGGGCTTGCATCCCTCACAGCCCCAAGCCACTCGCTCTTTAGCTCTCTTTAGTGGAGGAATACTGCAACCCAGTTAAGTGGGAAATCACAAAGCCTACCGATGCCAGGATGAACAGCCATCATTGTTCTTAAAAATGCTATTCATATATCCCTTCTTCTGAAACTCGGAATATATGCTGTAGTTTTTTGTTTAAGTAAAAGTGCTTGAGCCCTTGACTTGGAGCCATCTATATCTGACTTAAGATCCTCCACTCTTCCTCCATAACACTCCTATAGTCTTGTTGGTGTGTTCTCTAATTCCCACAGTGTCCAAAAGTAATTTTTAAAAGGCAAATCAATACAACATTTGGAAGACAATATAGGATATATTCTCATGCCTTCAGGTTGAGACACTGACTTCCTCAACAGAACATAAAAAGTGCTAACAATAAAGGGAAATAATGACAAATTTGACTTGAAATTGAAAACAGATGTTCATCAAAAGACACAGTTAAGACAGTAAAACAGGCAAGCCATGGACGGGAGGAGATATTCGTACAGATGTAACTCAAATGAATATGAAAGAGGCAAACAACACATTTTAAAAAAATGAACAAGAACCTTGAACCAGCACTGTACAAAAGGAACTTCAGATAACAGACTTGCAAAAAGTGACCAATTTTATTAGTAATCAAGGAAGTGCAAATAAAAAATGCACGAGGGGGCTGGCCCCGTGGCTAAGTGATTAACTTCGCACACTCCACTTTGGCAGCCCAGGGTTCCCCCAGTTCGAATCCTGGGTGTGGACATGGCACTGCTCATCAAGCCTTGCTGAGGCGGCGTCCCACATGCCACAGTTAGAAAGACCCACAACTAAAAATATACAACTATGTGCCGGGGGGCTTTGGGGAGAAAAAGGAAAAATAAAACCTTTAAAAAAAAATGCAATGAGACGCCATTAATCACCTACCAAAATAGTTAAAATTCAAGACTCAATAACACGTGTTTGTAGAACTAGAACTCTCATACATCACTTGTGGAGACGTGAATTGTTACCATCATCGTGAGAAATTTTGGGGCATCGTCTACAACAGTTGTGAATATTCATCCTGTGACACAGCAATTCACTCCTAAATATATAATTCAGTAGAAATATGTGCACAAAAGTGTTCATAGAAGCATTGTTATAATAGCCAAAACCTGGCTATACATGGACAAATTTATGATATATTGTATAATGGAATACTCTACAAAAATTAAAATAAATAGCTACTCTTGACAACACAGAAGAATTTCAAAAATACAGTGTGGCCCTAGCCCTGTGGCTGAGTGGCTAAGTCTGTGCGCTCTGCTTTGGCAGCCCAGAGTTTGCCAGTTTGGATCTTGGGTGCTGACCCATGCACTGCTCATCAAAGCCATGCTGTGGCAGCATCCCACATAGAAGAACTAGGATGACCCGCAACTAGGATATAGATCTATATACTGGGGCTTTGGGGAGAAAAAAAAATACAGTGTGATGCAAAAGAAGCCAGAGAGAGAGAGCAAGCAAACTGTGTGATTATATTTATATAAAGTTTGAAAACAAGCAAACCTAAACCATAAAGATAAGAATAGCAGTTGCCTTTAGAAGAGAGAATTCATTGAGATGTACAGTTATGATCTGTGCATTTTTTAGTGTTAAACTTCAGTTTAAAATATATTAAAAATGATTGGCACTGGCAATTAGAAAAAATCATTGGATGTCTCAGGACATTTTCAATAGAGTAATTTGGCTAACAGGCAGATTTAAAGATTTTTTTAAAAACTTGAAAGCAAGAAAGAAATGGAAGCAGCTGATATATAAATGTTGAATAAATTGAAGCAACCAGTAACAGCTCACCCAGATATAAGCAATGCTAAGCATATCTGTTTATGTGCAGATTAAATTTGCTCATTACTCAGTCTTTAATTTTGCTTTAGTGCAAACCTTCACAAAGTTATTCTGGCTCCTGTCGTTTAAATTAACCCATAGTAACCATGAAATAATAATGAACACCCGGGGCCGGCTCCGTGGCCGAGTGGTTAGGTTTGCACACTCCGCTGCGGCGGCCCAGGGTTCGGATCCTGGGCGCGGACATGGCACTGCTCGTCAGGCCACATTGAGGCGACGTCCCACATCCCACAGCTAGAAGGACCGGCAACTAAGATATACAACTGTGTACAGGGTTAGTTTGGGGAGATAAAGCAGAAAACAAAAAAGAAAAGATTGTCAACATTCGTTAGCCCAGGTGCCAATCCTTAAAAAAAAAAAAAAGGAAGATTGGCAACAGTTGTTAGCCCAGGTGCCAATCTTTAAAAAGAAAAGAATGAACATCTGTAACCCTGTCTACAGAAATGAGAAACATTTTCAGCTTTGAGATATAAATGGCCAGTCTTGGAGGAAAAATAGTTTTGATTTTGAATTAATATTATATCTGGCTTAAAAATTTGTTTATAAGATAATGAATATTGAAAAACAAGTTTTAATTGTCAATACAGTTCATCTCAAGTTCCAGTAGCCGTATGGCTTCTGCGTTCCTGTTCTGTTTTTCATATTCTGGGTGAGATTGCTCAGCAATACCTATTGTAATTAAAAACTTAGCATAAATATAGGAAATACAGTCCATTACAAAACTTAATGCAGAGGCAAATGGGACAAAATAAATTTTCATTACAGAAAGTAATTAATAAGAATTTTGCTGTCTGAGTTCCTAAGTCTGATTTCCTCATTAGAATTAGTTATTCAGTTTTCCAGTTTGGAACTTACTTAATTTCTTTTTATATAATACAAAGAGCGATTACCATTTAATTAAAACTATTTCATTAAATAGCTGACCTTTTACTTCATAAGACTGGGTGCCAAGTTTGATTCAAATTCCAAGGTAAAAGCACTCAGCTCAAGGCAGAGAGGCGTTTGTGAGTCTCAGGCTCAGGGAGCTGGCTGAGTCTACACCAGCTTTCTGTGCATTAAGGTTCTCTACCAGTCACTGCCTCAGACTCTGCACATCTTTAGGAATGCTGCCTCTCAGGAGGGATTACTTCAGCTTGAAGTCACAATTTGATCGAGAGTATTAAATCCCATAGTCACAAAGCTACCCAAGAAATATTTTGAAATATTGATTAATTTTTTTTTCTTTCTTCTCCCCAAAGCCCCCCAGTACACAGCTGTATATTCTAGTTGTAGGTCCTTCTAGTTCTGCTATGTGGGACGCCGCCTCAGCATGGCTTGATGAGTGGTGCTAGGTTGCACCCAGGATGTGAACCAGCGAAACCCTGGGTTGCCAAAGTAGAGTGCACAAACTTAACCACTCGGCCATGGGGCCGGCCCCCTGATTAAGTTTTGAGTTCTATAAAATCATAATTTACAAAGATATTCTCCAAATGAAAGTCAAGGTTAAATGCATTTTGAAAATTTACCAAAAATGTAAACTTAATAGATAACATAAACTTTTTTTATTGCTATAAGGTTAAGATTACTGGATCAAAGGGCATGACCGTTTTCCTAACAATTAATACTCATTGCCAGGTTACCTTCCCAGATCAGGGGTAACAGGTTTTTTCTGTATGCTAGATTCTGTTTTATTTGGATTTTTTTTTTGTCCTTTAAATTACATTTCTAATGTTAATATGAGGGCATTGCCACAATACAGTAACATATTCATCTCTCAAATACATGAAGCCAAATGTCTCCAGAGTGCTCTGATGAGACCGCTACCAAGATCCTGAGAGGGCCTGATTCCCATTCCTTCTGAAATTGGGTGAGCAGATTCTTCTAATAAATTCATTTTTTTATTGGTCTGTTGCTGGCATCCAATAAACTCTAACTGATATAGCTCCCCACATGTGGAGCACTTCCAGATATAATAATTACCTGCCTGTCTCGCTGGACCTGAAGCCACAAAGCAGTAAGGGTGAATGAAGATAAGACCCAAGACAGAGAAGTATGAGCAAGTACATATTTGGCTATGGGATTCTATTTCTTTGATAACTTTACTAAGTATGGATGAATGAACTTGTTGAGTGATGTCCTCAAAGAAACTGATCTAGACATATAAAGACTGAGAGGAAGTAAAATAAAAATTTATTTTAAAAAGTCACTAAGGTTTTAGATCGTCTGAATGTGAAAGAGATTGGGGAACTCCTTAAGAATCAAAAGTAATTTAAAGATGAAAAAAATAGTGTATTATAGGGTAGGCACTAAAAGAATGTAATTTGTCAACCCAAAAAGAGTAAAATTTCAGGCTAAGCCAGGCAAATAGTAGAGTAGAAATTTTCATTAGAGAAATAATTAAACAAATTTTTATGTTCTTTTAGTAGTGTTAACCATTTGGTCTTCCATTTGGGAATTTATTAAAAATAAAATTTTTAATTTTATTTACTTTTATATACTCAAAGAATATCATCATTTATTTGAAAATAAAAATTTGTTTGGCTGTGTATGGATGATATTAAAAAGTAAAAAACAGAGTCTGGCCCTGTGGCCTAGTGGTTAAGCTGAGTGTGTTCCACTTCAGTGACCTACATCACTCGTTGGCAGCCATGTTGTGGTGGTGACCCACAAACAAAATAGCGGAAGATTGGCACAGACGTTAGGTCAGGGTGAACCTTCCTCAGCAAAACAAAAAAAGGTAAAAATAAGGTTAGACTATTTAAGAATGCTAAACTCACAAAGAATCTATAAACTTTTGGGTATGTCACCTCACCCTAACTTCCTTTCTCTATACCAGCCCTTTGCTTAAAGCCTTTCAGTGACCTCCCACTCTCTTTGTAATAAAACCCCCAATTCCACAAGATCCCAGTATGATCTGGCCCCTGTCTGCCTCTCCAGGGTCATATCACACCATGCCCTGACCAGCCCTCTGCATTCTGACCACACTATCTTCTTTTAGTTTCTCAAATCATCCTGCTCCCTCTAAGCACAGTGCCTTTGCATTTGCTCTCCCCTCTCCCAAGAACATTCTTCCTCTACCCGACAATCTCTCTTTGCCAAATTAATTCAGCACAAATATCATTCCTCTCGGAAGGCTTGCCTGCCCCAGCAACCAGATTGGATTCTTTTGTTCCTCACTCTCATAGCACTGTGCTCACTTAGGCTGTAAGTGCACATTTATTTATGTAATTATTTGATTTAAGGTCTCTTCTACTAGACTGTAAGCTACATGAGGGCAGGGACTGCATCTGGTTTTACTTGCCATGTTATTCCTTGCAACTAAAGTAGTGCCTGGCACATCCTAAGCATGCAATAATTACTTGATAAATTGAGGTAGGAACCAATTCCCTTGGTACCAATGTCGGATGCAGAATCCTGTGCTGGGGACCAGAGGTTTGAGCTAGTTATACTTGCACATTTTTCCTGATGTGGGACTGAAAGAAATCTGTGTAGGGCAGCCTTATGCAAGTTTGCATTTCTGCAAAGATCTACAGGACCTCATCAAGGTGTAGGTAGCATTCCAGGCACCTTTCTCTCCTCACAGGATTTAAGTAGACCCAGAACCTTTGTCCTGGTAACCTGTAGATTACCTCGGATTTATGCCCCTCCTCTCTCAGAGAAAGCACTGAGGGGCTGCCACATACGAACAGGACATGCTTTCAATCTCTCTCTAGTGGTACTAGAAGAAGGCAGGTGAAGAGAAGGTAATGCTTTTACATGTCTGTTTTCTAATTCCCTTAGATTCCAGACCATACATCTAAAAAGCAGGGTGCAGAGCCTGCTTCCAAGCAGGCTACTGAGAACAAAGAAGACCTCTAGTTTAAAGATGAACCAGTACTTTGTTGCTCATGGAATGTGGGATTAGCAGCTTGCTGGAAAATGGAATGGAATGGAAATAAAATAGGAAAAGGCTTTTCTAAAAAACAATAAAGCAGTATTTTAATTTTCTATTGCAAAAATCTTGACAAAACATTGGAAACAAAATCTTGAAAAGATATTGGGCTAAAACAAACGTGGCAAGTTTTCCTGGTTTAGTAAATGAAATATCATAATTAACTTTCGTCCGAGGAACGGCTATTTAGGTAAAACGCATTTTGACAATTCCAGACTGTACCGTTTATGCCTATACTTTAACAAGGATAGCTAGCAATTTCCATACAGCATTCATTTTCAAAGAACAAGGGGAAAATAAACTAGTAGCTAAAAGCAGAAGAGACAGCTGTTGAATTCAATGAGAGTTTTGCATTTGAATAGTTGATGTGAATCTCTGACTTTAAGTGCATACTAAGCGGATGTTAAAAGATTCCTAACCACACAATAGATACTTAGGTTGCCAAATATTTATGCTTTTTCTCTTTGAAGCCCAAAAATTTTATGCAAAATTTTCATTTGAATTTCAGGCAAAATTTCAAAAGTATTTTGCTTTTTAAAAACAATCACCAATCTGTTCCTCCAATCTGTAGGGGAATAAAATGCAAAGACTTCCCTGAACTCTCGTCTCTATCATCAATAATCACTGAATCCTGCAGGACATATCTAGAGTCACGCGTCACTTGACAACAGGGGTACATTCTGAGAAATGAGTCGTTTGGTGATTACGTTCTTGTGTGAATATCTTATATGTACTTACACAAACCTAGATGGTATAGCCTACTACACGCCTGGGCTATATGGTACTAATCTTATGGGACCACGTCAGATATGTGGTCCATCGATCATCAAAATGTCATGTGGTGCGCGACTATATTTGAAATTTTTTCACCGAATTCAACAAACCAGGTTGCAGATGTATATAATTTGTATTTACTTCCTTCTCTCACTAGACTATAAGCCCTCGGAGGGCAGGGATTATGTTCGTCATGATTGTATCTTGGTACTCAAGGCCGGGCACACAGCAGGCAGATAGTGTGCCTCCTTGTTTAGTTAATGCACACATAATTGTTCATGCTCAGAAAAAATATTACATGATTGGGGAAAAACCCTTCCTATATCTTCTGGAGAGGAACTGTATATAAATATAAATATTTAATATTTAGCATGTAGTATTTGAGACAGACCAATTGCCTAAAATGGACTTCATTCCTTGCAATTCTCAGTGCTTGGCTGAGGTTTGAGGGTGCCCAGAGGCAGGTTTCTGCGGGGAGCTGGATGGGCGGGAGAGACCATGGATTGGAAAGAAGGACCGTTCACCTGGATGAGGAGCTGTCGGTTGTAAAGGAAACATCCATACCCCGAGGCTTTCAGTCTAGTAGGTCTACACCACTCAACTGAATCGAGCTTCCAGAGACTTGTAGGACACTTGATACAACCTGCCACATGCTTTATGCCCCTAAAAGTGTTGTGAAAGAGTCGTTCATTATTCAGAAATAGTCTGGTACTAGGTAGAGAGTGGATTATAAAACAAGGTCCCTGCCCTTGGGTACTGGGGAAAGAGTGGATTATAAAACAAAATCACTGCTCTTGGGGACCTCGTGTCCTGGTGAGCGGTAGTTTAGTGCAGACTTGAAGAAGCCCATCCCCCAAGCCAGATGAAAAAACAACAAAAATAGCAAATAACAAATAATCAGCACCGCCAATAGGAAGGGGTCCAAAACAAACTTTACATTTTGAGAAATATTATCTAAAACCAGAACAATTTGGAACAAAGGGAAAAGAATGCCAGGAATCAACATGCTATATACTCTCTTGGGAAATCAGTGTAGTGAGGCTGAAGAAGGCAGAGAAAATTCTGAAAAAAATATTATGCTATGTATTAGTTTGATATGTGGAATTGAAAAAAAGATGAAGTCTCTTATGCTAGGCACTAAAATGGAGCTGGGCAGACATGAAGAGGAGAGGAACAAATTCCTCCTTGAAGATGAACTCTTAAACTCATTAAACACCTGAAATGCATCTGCAAGTCTTCTCAAGGAAGGTAAGATGACCGGGACAGAGACTCCATTCCTGTCACAGTCATCTTCCACATTCCTAAGTTTAATGGCTTGTTTCAACTGACCCTCACCCTGATGATTACCTTGGGCCTGGAATTTGTTAAAAGACGTTCATTCTCTCTTTTTTTTCTTTGCTTTTGTTAGCCATGACTATTAACCTTCCTTTTCCCTTCAACGGCCGGAACACAGTTCAAGTGCTACTTGAATCTGTGCTTCCCAGGCTGCAGTCCTCACAAACACCGAATAAACTCTTTTGTTTTAAGTCTATCAGAGTCTACTTCATAATTATTCGTCAGATATGATGGCAAGTCAACTTGTTTATGACAAAAATGAAATTGTTTTTAAGAGTGAGGTTGTTTTGATCTGAGAATGAAGTTGTTTTTATAAGTAAAGTTGTTTTCATATAAAGAAGCTGCCTTGGGATATTGTCATTGGCCATCTGTGGCTGTCAATAAGCACTCAGTAGCTCAGCTGCTGAGGGGTCTTATGGGTAAGAACATATGAAGAAACAACCACAAGAAGGAGACTTTTAGACAATGAATACTGAAACTTTGTGAGGAATATTCGATCGTGTGCTGTCTGGACAAGGCTACCCTTTGCTATCGAAGTAGCTCTTTGAAGACTTTTGGGGCATTAGCTCCTGCTGTGGTAAAGGTGACTTTTACCAGCAGTGGTGGAAGCTGTGTAGTGGCCCAATGAAGAAGATCAGCCTGCGCATCAACGCCAGCACCCTCCTTCCTTAGCAACATGCTCGACAGCAAGGGACTTATTTTGCACTAGCAGCAGGACGTCAGCTCTCAGTTGGCAAAGCCGTCTCTCCCCAGAACCAACTCCTAGAAAAGGTACACCTCAACTAAATTTGGACTTCATTCCTTTCATCTCCCCTTGCCTGGAACTATAGTGTGATTAATCTATCATTGGTTTGGCATACATTATTTCTTTATTGGCTTACTAAGAGACATTACCCTGTATGCTATTGGCTTGTGAAACTATTATAATTCCCACAGTGAACCTGTGTTAAATAAACTATCAGCAGGGGCCAGCCTGGTGGTGTAGTAGTTAAGTTAGAGGGCTCTGCTTCAGCGGCCCAGGATGTACTGGTTCGGATCCCCAGAACAGACGCACACACCAGTCATCAAGCCATGATGTGGAGGCGTCCCACATACAACATAGAGGAAGAGTGGCACATATGTTAGCGCAGGGATAATCTTCCTCCAGCAAAAAGAGGAAGATTGGCAATGGATGTTAGCTCAAGGCCAAATCCTCCTAGCCAAAAAAACAACATATCGACAAAGACAGTCTCAGTTTCTGAGAGTAATTTTCACTGCTCAAAACAAAAGAAACTCTTAACCTTACTTTGAGGGGAGAGCCTGGGCATGTGGCACTCTAAGAGAGAAAAAAGAACACCCCAAGAGGAACCTTCTTCCTTACGATCAGTGGACAGAGACTCACCTGGTGCTAAAGAATCACACAGATTCTGCTCTTTAAAAATTTCTACCAGCAGAAAAAAGGCAAAACGGGTAAAAAGAAAAATGTTTTAAGTGTAATGACCTTGACAACACACATAAGCTTGACCAGAAGGAGGGAGAATAATAGGAGAAACCAAAGCTGGAGGCCAGTGCATCAGATCAGAATGAGAGCCCTTCCAGGGAAAGTATAGACCCCAAGTCAGGGAGTGGCCTTTGCATGAGTTTGGAATGTGTTTTAGGTTAAAAGAACACAGACCTGATATGGCTCCCCAGGCCTGAGTCTCCTTCCTATCCCAGGTTCTCAGGTCTTGGTATCGATGCATGTTTATACCAACAGATTGAAAAAAATTAATTAAGCCTATTTTGCTATAACAAAAATTTTTTTTAAGTAGCTTAAATTCTCATCTGTTAGAGTACTTATTTGTCGTAGAAATCAGCCATTTTAGGACTCTTGAAGACTGTAACATCCAAGAAACAATTATTAGTCAGGCGTATTTTACTAACTTATCAAAGAGAAAAGATGACATCTCAACCGTATTGGTGTATGTTGCTAACGCTTCATTAATGATGCTTAAATGCAATGATCACTGAGTGAACAAAAATGTGAGAAATTTTCATCTCAAAAGTCATTATTGTTTTAAGTCATCTGGTTGTTTATGGCGACTATTTGTAAACCTATTATTGTACAAAGTCTATTTCTATGGTGCAAAAAGCTGTTTCACACAATTACAAGCAATCTAACAAATGAATCTGAATAGTTTGATGGTATTGTAAACATCCAGTGATTAGTCCTTTTATCAGGCTCATTCCTTCATTGCAGTAAGAAACATAACTGTTCAGAAATACAGACGGAGAGAGGAAACTTTTTAGACCTACAATCACTATCTCCTTCAGAAAACAACAGGTTGGGTTTTTCTACTTATGACTCAATAAAACCAGAATAAGCTGCTTTATTTACTTAATTGGAACCAGGATTCCAGCAGCCAGGTTTTATGATTGGATGGTTTTAATAACTCTCCATTCCACTGCATTGTCAGAGGGTATTCATTTAATTCCATTACTTTTGTGTGCATGAAACCTACACAAGGGAACATTTTCTCTTGTTTTTACACATTTCACTCTTCTGGATGTTGAGAACATTGTTGCTGGTTTTCTATAACCCTCAGTTCTGGCAATTATTAAATCCCAAAGTTAAGGTCGAATCTGAAGCCCCAAGTATTCACTAATTCAAATTAGAGTGTTTTGTGTTCAGGTGGCATCTTATTCTTTAAATTATTATTATTATTAGTGTGTGCATGTGTGTGTGTAAATAGAGCATCCTTTTATATAACTCATCTGAAAATTGGGAGGTTGCTTGGATTTTGAAGATAAGGTTCAAATACTATGAAGTCATAGAAAAGAAGACATCAATGTGTTTGTATTACTATGGAAAGATCTTCAAGACATACTGTTATAAGTAGGTTGCAAACTCATACTATGGTGTCTTCCTATTTGCATTGGAGTATCTTTTTTTTTTAAATTTTCTTCTTCTTCCCAAAGCCCCCCAGTACATAGTTGTATATTCTAGCTGTGTTTCCTTCTAGCTCTGCTATGTGGGACGCCTCCTCAGCATGCCCTGATGAGCAGTGCTAGATCTGCGCCCAGGATCCAAACCAGCAAAACCCTGGGCCACCAAAGTGGAGCATGCAAACTTAACCACTCAGCTATGGACCAGTCCCTGGGTTGGAGTATCTTTAAAGAATATGAATTCTCTTGTATAAACTACCTGCTTATACCTCCTGGAAGTATATACCCAAAACTGCTACTGGCAAGAGGACTGAAAATCAGCAGTAGGAAGAGGATTTACCTCTCATTACATCTCCTTGGCACCCAATCTCTCAGTTTCTTCCTACCTCTCTCTCTCTGCCCCTTGTCAGTTTCCTTTGCTTGTTCCTCTTACTCTGCTCAAGTTCTAAATTTTGGTAAGCCCCAGGACCTATCTTAAGCTCCCTTTTCTTCTCCACTCTCCATTAACAACCTCATTCAGGACCATGGCTTTCAATAGCCTCAAATGCTGATGAAGTCTTAAGTCAAAATTCTTATTCCTTCTGTCTTCCAGTAAATCTTGAATCAGAGAGCAAATTGGCCACTTACTATCACCACAGGGTTGACTAATGGCATGTCAAACTTAATTTGACTAAAAAAAACCCCTGAATTTTTGTTTTTATCTGAGTCCTTTTCAGCTAAATAAATTAAACCACTATTCCCTCAGTTACTTAAGTCAAAATCCAGGAATTATCCTGATTCCTCTTTTTTCGTCATCCCAATATTCAATTTATCAAGAAGTCCCTCCAGCTTTATCTCTAAAACACCCCTCATCCATCCATTTTCCTCTCTCTCTTCAATTACAGTCCATAGCTAAGCAACCAGCGCATCTCACTTGAACTTCTTTTTATAGGACTCCTTGCTTTTGCTCTTGTTTCCCTACAACTCTTTTCCCCCATGGTACCCAGAATGATCAACTTCTTTCCCTTCTTTGCTTAAAATACTCACATGGCTTCACATTGCTCCTAGAACAAATCCATACTTTTTAAACTGGCCAGAAAGTCCTACACCCCAGCCCCTGTCTGCCTCTGTGACCTCATCTCAGGTTGCTCCACCCCTTTTCCACTAAGTTCCATCCACACTGGCTTTCTTTTTGTTCCTCAAGTAGACCAATATGCACCCACCCTTGAACCTTTCCACTAGCTATTCCTTCTACCAAAATTCTTCTTCCCCTTAATCTTTGAAGGGCTTATTTTTTCTTGTCATTCAAACTTATAACAGAGACTGATACTCAGAAGTGGAGTGCTGCCATAACAGAAATGTGGTATTGGCTTAGCAGTGTGATCCCAGGAATAAAGGATACAGACTTTGCAAGCTAAAAATCTGGTAACTCTCGTTATGCCACAGCAAAACTTTTAGTAGCAGTGTCTCCTGTGATCATTTGGAAGGCAAATCATATGCCTATCGTGCCTACAGCTCTAGGGGAAGCAGCTGAAAAAAGCCAGAATGTCACTATGCACCTGCAGCTCCTTGCTACTTTTTGGCAAGTTATTACAAGAAAGAGATGAGATCAGACAAGACTCGGCCACTTTGTAAGATGTAAAAGGATACCGTATCCAGAAATCTGGGGTTTGACAAGGTTGAAAAAACTTAACTGTGTATGCAGTCCTAAACGACAGAAGATAAGACTCTTTTTACTCATAGCCTTTTTCAAAAACCTCACATGAATCCAAACAGGGGAATAAAGCAGCGATTCTCAACTGGGGTAATTTTGCCCCCGGGGACCACTTGGCAATGTCTAGAGACACTTTTGGTTCCTGCAACTGAGAGAGAGTATGCTACTGGCATCTACTGGGTAAAGGCCAGGGATGCTGCTAAATATCCTTCAATGCACAGGACAGCTCCGCACAATAAAGACTTAACTGAGATCTGAAACCATAAAACACCTAGAAGAAAACTTAGGGAAAAAGCTCTTTGACATTGGTTTTGCCAATAATTTCATAAATATGATACCCAAAGCACAAGAAACAAAGCAAAATAAACAAGTTGGACTATGTCGAACTAAAAAATTTCTGCACAGCCAAAGAAATACTCAACAAGACAAAAAGGCAACCTACAGAATGGGAGAAAATATTTGCAAACCGTATATCTGGTAAGGCGTTAATATCCAAAATATATAAGGAACTTATACAACTTAACAACAATAAATACCCAAACAATCCAATTTAAAAAGATGGGTGAAGAACCTGAATTTTTTCAAAGAAGACAGTATTCAAGCAGCAAACTGGTACATGAAAAAATACTCAGCATCACTAATCATCAGGGAAATGCATATCAAAACCACAATGAGGTATCACCTCACACCTGTTAGAATGGCTATCATCAAAAAGACAAGAGATAACAAGTATTGCTGAGGATGTGGAGAAAAAGGAACCCTTGTGCATTGTTGGTGGCAATGTCAATTGGTGCAGCCACTATGGAAAACAGTATGGATGTTCCAGAAAAGAGCTTTGAGTGTGATTACTGGCAATAGATCTGACTGAAACAGAAGGACTAGAAGTCTAAGCTTTCTAAGTTTTTTCAGTTGAGCTCAAAAGCATTCCAGAAGATTACAGACAGTCCTGTACTTATGATGATCCAACGATGTTTTTTCCAACTTTATGATGGTGTGAAAGCAATATGCATTCAGTAGAAACTGTAGTTTGAATTTTGATCTTTTCCTGTGCTAGGGAGATGCAGTACGGTACTGTCTCGGGATGCTGGGCAGTGGCAGTGAGCCGCAGCTCCCAGTCAGCCACGCAACCACGAAGGTAAATAATCGACACACTTACAACCATTCTGTACCCACACAACCACTGTTTTTCACGTTCAGTACAGTATTGAATAAATTACATGAGATGAAGTCAACACTTTAAAATAGGCTTTTTGTTAGATGACTGCCCAACTGTAGGCTAATCTAAGTGTTCTAAGCATGTTTAAGGGAGGCTATGAGGTTCAGTAGGTTAAGTGTGGTGAACGCATTTTCGACTTACAATACTTTCAACTTATGACAGGTTTATTGGACATAACCCCATCATAAGCCAAAGAGGATCCATACTTCAGATTGGTCAAGGGATTGCTTCTTCCATAATACCAGAAGGTAGCTTCAGATTCTGCAAAGTGGGCTTGTGGCAAAAGTAGGACTATTTTCAGCTTATCTCATGCTTAATTAATGAATGGATGCCATCAATGTGACACTGACATAACAGGTATAGAAATAAATGTTTCTTTTAGACGTTTCTTTGAAAAATATTTAAAATATGCAAAGATTTAAATATCTTTCTTCAGAGGTCATTAAAATTCAAAAAGTGTATGTCAATGTATATTACTCTAAGAGCTTATGGGATCTGCCTTTACATCACTCATGGACACAAGGTCTTCTTATTTTGTTTTATAATTCGTTCTTGGTTAGGCTAACGCTATCATGATGCAATGATTTCTAAATTTCTTGCCCCAAATTTATAATTATTAATTTAGAGCTTTTCACATTGCATTTCTTATGAGAGTTAAAACTTTAGGTAAAAGAAGGAATACATATCAATTTAAGATTTATGATGTCAAAAACTTTTTGGAAATTACATTTACTTTTTCACAATCTTTATTCTCATCTAACTTCTTCTTTTCATCTATAACAGAGTTAGTGATGGACCCTCTTGATATTAAGGTACAAATGTGAGAAGGATTTAGCCTGACGCCATAGTTCAGAACATAAATGGCTCTTTTGGTTTCTTTGCGTGAATTCCACATGAGAGCTCTAACATGGTACACTGCCTGGAAAAAATAAAAGTGATGAAAAAAGCGGTTAATCTTTAGGTTTAAAAAAAAAAGGGGGATCAAAACAAGCAAAGAAGAGGGCCAGCCCCATGGCCACGTGGTTAAGTTCGCACGCTCTGCTTCGGCAGCCCAGGGTTTCACCAGTTCAAATCCTGGGCTGAGACATGGCACTGCTTACCGGGCCATGCTGAGGTGGCATCCCACATGCCACAACTAGAAGGACCCACAACTAAAAAATATACAACTATGTACCGGGGGACTTTGGGGAGAAAAATGAAAAATAAAATTTAAAAAAATTAGGAAAAAAAAAACAAACAAAGAAGACGTAGAGCAAGCTAGTGCAGCAGAGTTGGAAGAGCCCCAGCCCAGGAGTTCAGAGATCAGGATTTTTGTCCCACGAGTTCTGTTAATTGACAAGGTTGTACTAATTGTGGTTAAACTTAGATCATGTGAATGGTGTCCCCCAGTGCGGGTGTCATTTACAATCTGATGTCTCTGGAGCTCGCATAACCTTAACCATTCGGTTGCCTGGATCTCAGATTCCTCATCTGCAAAATAAGAGAATGGAAGAGATACCTTTCAGAGTTCTCAAGCTGTAGACTTACAATCATCTTCTCTGGGGGTTTACATTCATTACCTTAATTAGGTCTGCTTACCGTTTCAGAAAACCACATATACCATTTGGTGAAAAATTGTGCAAAATGTTAATACAATATTTGATCAATCCAGTTCGCTGAAAGTGAAGTTTTTTAAGGCACATTTTATGAAGATGATGTGTAGTAGTAAATCAGCTATAGTGTAATATTATTGATTACAATAATTTTTAATGTAAAGTCTTCCTAAATTTCATTCTTATATCCCAAAGTGCACAATTTTCACTGACTTAAAAACTAATCAAGGAGATATACAGTGGCACAGACATACATAAAAACAGGGAAAAGTATTATATCCAAAAAATAGCAAGCAGAGATGATAAAGGAAAGAAACATGGGAATGGTACACATTATTGGTCATTTATTTTGCTATTAAAATTTTTTAAACCTACTGGGTTCAGAATGTCCAAAGAAATAGCTTTGTTAGCATCCTTTGTTGCTTCTCTCATCTGTCCTAAATCAATGTAGAGAACATTGACAGAAGGATATTTTTCCATAGTCTCTCTTTACAATTATTCACCAAGGATAAACTGGATAATAAATGCATACAATATTCTGATTAATATTCATTTTTATGTTGTGTTCAAGATGGTTGTAATTCACTGAAAAAGTACCAAAGGACATGCTGGAATTCCCGCAGATGTATAAAGTAAGACAAGGTTTTTCAAAATGAAAATGAGCCACTGGAGTAATCTAAAAGCAGTTGATGGTAATAAAGGGCCTACCACTTCAAATGGATCAGGAGAGTTGGACACAGCTTGTGTTGGGGGTGAATATCAGCAGATATGAAAGGCAATATTAGAGAAGAAAGTAGAAGATTAATCTGAGTGAAAAACTGGCCTTAATAATTCTTTACTTCTTTGAATAGTAAACTAATAAAATGTTTGAGAAGGCTTTGACAAAGCTTGATAAGACAAAATATAATTGTTTCCTCCTCAAAACTTAGTATTTTAACTGCTTTTATAGACTGAGGATGAAAGTGGAGATTATCAGGGGTTTTTGCCTCCTATGCTAACGTATTAGTTATCTATTGCTGAGAAACAAATTACACAATACAAAGACCCTGCTGGGGCTGACCCGGTGGCACAGCGGTTAAGTGTACTCATTCCACTTTGGTGGCCCAGGGTTCACCAGTTCGGATCCCAGGTGTGGACATGGCACTGCTTGGCAAGCCATGCTGTGGTAGGCATCCCACATATAAAGTAGAGGAAGATGGGCACAGATCTTAGCTCAGGGCCAGTCTTCCTCAGCAAAAAGAGGAGGATTGGCAGCAGATGTTAGCTCAGCACTAATCTTCCTCAAAAAAAAAAAAAAAAAGAAAAAAGAAAAAAAAAATGACCCTGCCAAGGCTGAGCTCTCATCTGGAGTTGCAACTAGGGAAGTATCCACCACCCCACTCATGTGGTTATTGGAAGCATTCCCTTCCTTGCAGCTAAAGGATTCATGGAGGCTTACTTGTGTAAAAACAGCAAGTGGAGAGAGAGAGAGTCTGCTAGCAAGTCAGAATCTAGTATATCTTAATCGTTAGAGTGACATCCCATCACCTTTGCTATATTCTATTATTTAGAATCAAGTCACAGGTCTTGCAAGAGGAGGTAATTTCCCCAGGAAATTTTCAATCATGAGGGCCACTTTAGAGTCTATTTGACTCAGTCCACCCTCTGGACACCAATGATTCACATCGCTTCCACATGCAAAATGCATTTTCTTCTTCCTAAGATTCCCAAGAGTCTCACTGCATTATTATTTTTTTTTTCTTTTTGAGGAAGATTAGCCCTGAGCTAACATCTGCCACCAATTCTCCTCGTTTTGCTGAGGAAGACTGGCCCTGAGGTAACATCCGTGCCCATCTTCCTCTACTTTATATGTGAGAAGCCTACCACAGCATGGCTTGCCAAGCGGTGCCATGTCCACACCCGGGATCTGAACCAGCGCACCCCAGGCCGCTGTAGGGGAACGTGCAAACTTAACCACTGCATCGCCAGCCAGCCCCTCATTGCATTATAACATAAGCTCAAAGTTCAAACTCTCATCATCTGAATCAGGTCCAGGAGCAGATCAGGCTCCTCAGTGTAATCTGTTAATTACAGCTCCTGAGAAGCATATGTGAACTTGTAAAACTAAAGTTATCTGTCCCAATATATCCAACGTGCAATGGTGGGATAGGTGTAGGAAAACAGCTACAGACATTCCGGTTTATAAAGGTGTAAAATGGAAGGTTAAAAAAAAGTTACCGGTCCATAGTAGTTCAGAAATCAATCCAGCCAGACAAAAAAAGTTGAGAGGTTCTTTATTAAGTTTCAAAGGCTGGAAATAATTCTCCATGGCTCTCAGCACAGTCATCTGGGATCTTTGTTCTGCTTTTTGACTCATCTTTCCTTTTTCATAAATGGTAGCATATGCTACAGCCAAGTAGTTTTTTTTCGAGGAAGATTAGCCCTGAGCTAACATCTGCCAATCCTCCTCTTTTTTCTGAGGAAGACTGGCCCTGAGCTAACATCCATGCCCATTTTCCTCTACTATATATGTGGGATGCCTACCACAGCATGGCTTGCCACACGGTGCCGTGTCCACACCCGGGATCCGAACCAGTGAACCCTGGGCCACCAAAGCGGAATGTGTGCACTTAACCGCTGTGCCACTGGGCCTACCCTGAACAGCCAAGTAGTTTTATCAGCCTACTTCCTGACAGGAGAATGTTGGGAGTCCCACAGTCTCCTTCCATTTTGTACTTTCTCTGTTCCTTTCCACCCAAGCTGGAAGTGTTTCTGCTGAAATAATTTTCTCAAAAATTTTGTGGGTCTCCCATGGATTTCAATGTGGTTCATTCCACCAGATAAAACTCACATCCACAGATCTGTTCAAGATAATCCTTCTTCTATCTTTGGCTCCTGTTGAGATGGTTGGACAACAAACTTAAGTCTCCGAGAGTCCCTTTGGTTTGATTCAGAGGATCTGTAGGGAAAACCCTTAAACTCTTGAAAAGACCCCTTGTGTGACTGAACACTCTGGCCTTTTAATCTTTCTGAAATTTTAACAAAAGTTTGTACAGTCATATCCTCAGCTTTTTCTCTAGATCACATTATCTTAATTTTAGCATCTTTAGTCCTCTGGAGAGGCAGAGAATTTTCAAAATCATCAAGTCCTGATCTCTTTTGTTAAATAGTTCTTTCTGCAATCTCTCTCTTTCTCCTCTTACATTTTTTTATAAGTGCCTTCAACACTTTGGAAATATGTTTAGCTATAGTCCTTCTTTCTACATAGCTGCTAAAAACAATTTTCTACCTTCCTGCTATTACATAACAAGAGACTCCCTTCTTCCATTTTCCAATAACATGCTCCTCACTTCCTTTTGAATCCTCAGACAGGGTCCTTAAAGTCCAGATTTCTACTAACAGCCTATTTTAGCCAATTTAGGCCTTTTCCATCGTGATACTTAAAATGTCTCTAGACTCCACCCATTGCCTGGTTTCAAAGCCACTGCTACATTTTTAGGTGTTTGTTTCAGCAGCATCCCACTTCCAGATACTAAAATCTGTATTTGTTTGCTATTGCTGCACACCAAATCACCACAAACTTAGTGGTTTAAAACAACGCTTTTATTATCTTCCAGTTTCTGTATGTCAGTAATGTGGATATGACTTAGTTGGGTCCTCTGCTTAGAGTCTCTCAAGGCTGTTATCAAGGTGCTGGCCAGGGCTCCATTCTTATGCGGACATTCAATGAGGATGGGATTTACTTCCCTGCTCATGTGGTTATTGGTAGCTATAGAATTCATGGCACCTATTTCTTCAAAACAATCAAGGTAGGAGAGGGAGCGAGTCTGCTGGCAAGATAGACTATTATAGAATGTAATGTAATCATGGGACTGACATCTCCTCACCTGTGCCATATTCTATTGGTTAGAATCAAATCACAGTTTCTGCCCATATTTAAGAGGAAAAGTTTACATGTGAATATGAGGAGGCAGGGATTAGAGGGGCCATCTTGGATTTTTCACTCTTTCCCAAAAGTCGCTAATCCTCTTCTCCTCTACTGCTCCCTCACATCCTATTTTCCCACCAAATGAGAGTATTAGGAATTCCTCAAACATGATATAGCACTTTCACATCTCTGAGCCCTTGTACATTCTGTTCCTTCTGACTGGTATGTCTTTGTTCCACTTCTAGCCATCAGTCCATGCATGTGTTGGTTAAGTTCCTGAATAGTCAGGACTGAAAGTCAGCTCTGCCCTCCACTCAGCTTCCTGTCAAAATATTGGGTTCTACTTTACTTACACGGATTCTCTCTACCTCAGGTTCTTAGCAGAAAATATAATTTGGCCCATCTGTGACAAGAAAGCTATCTATGGGAGGCCATAGGAAAGATAGTACAGGATCTCTGTTTCTCTGATTACACTCAATTTTATTCTTGACTCAATCCATTTCTTTAGTTCTTGGTTTCTGACCTCAAGTGCAGCCCCCACCATGTTTCCAGTTTGGCTCCCTCCTCTCTATCTTTAGAACACTTATCAGAACTCTGCTTCCAGCTCAATCTGGGCCAGCTCTGTGGACACTCCCCATCCTAGCTCCTCGCCTCCCAAAGTTTCTCACCTAGGAAAACCAGAGTCATCTCTTTGGAGCATAGGATTCATTAAATCATTCATTCACTCAACTAATGTATCCTGAGTTCTTACCCTTTGTCAGTTGCTTGGTATCCAGTAATGAACGAGACAGGGTCTCTGTCCTGAGTGACTGACAACCTGGTGAGGGAGGTGGATGTAAGCAGATAATGGCTAAGTGTTTGTAATGTGCTATACAAAAGATATTCTAGCACAGGCATGGAGTCATGCAAAGGCCTCCTGAACTGAGGAAATGAGAGCAACTTACTGTGTCAGAATCAGATATGAAGTGCATAAGGAGATTTAAAAAATAAAACTAGAAGAGTTAAAGGTGGGTGACCAGTTACCACTTGTTAATTTTCAAATTAAAAGAAATTTGGACTTCCACAGGCAGTGAAAAGCCACCAAAGATTTTTTAATATGAAAGTAAAAAATATTTAAATATTGTTTGAGGAGGTTAACTTTGGTAGAGTTTTATCAAAAAGCTAATATAATGGTCCAGGTGTAGAAATAAAGAGGGAATCAACTCAAAAAGCATATTAGGGGCCGGCCCCGTGGCCGAGTGGTTAAGTCCACATGCTCCGCTTCGGTGGTCCAGGGTTTCACCAGTTCGGATCCTGGGTGTGGACATGGCACCGCTCATCAGGTCATGCTGAGGAAGCATCCCACATAGCATGACCAGAGGCGTTCACAACTAGAATATACAACTATGTGCTGGGGGCCTTTGGGGAAGAAGAAGGAAAAAAAAGAAGATTGGCAACAGATGTTAGCTCAAGTGCCAATCTTTAAAAAGAAAAACATTTTAGAGGTTTAGTTGACAGAAGTTGACAGTCTCTCGATGAAGGAGAGAAGCAAGTCTGGAATAACCCTGTTTATCTTAGGTAAATTCCCGAAAGATGGAACCAGGAATCAAAGATGGAACAGAGGAGGGGCTGGCCCTGTGGCAGAGTGGTTAAGTTCACTCCCTCTGCTTCAGCGGCCCAGGGTTTCACTGGTTCAGATCCAGGGCACGGACATGGCACCGCTCGTCAAACCATGCTGAGGCAGCATCCCACATGTCACAACTAGAAGGACCTACAAATAAAAATACGCAACTATGTACCAGGGGGCTTTGGGGAGAAAAAGGAAAAAAATTAAATCTTTAAAAAAAAAAAAAAGGTGGAACAGAGGAAGAGTTGCGGACTTGAGGATAAAGGCTCAGGAATGTGTAATCTTCTACGAAATTGGATATAGCATCAATATTTGAGCTTAAGCTATTTGCACCGTTCTCTGCTCAACACACAGAAGTGGATTGCTCTCTAAGTTAGGTTTTAGGAAATCTAGGAGGTGAAAGATAGAAATAAAGTGATCTTATTCATCGTGGATTTAAATACATCTCTCCTGGCACACATAGCCTGGTTTTCCTAAGTAGTAAAAAAGTCATGACTTCCTTCATAAACAGTAGTTCTGTGTTTGAACCTCTGGGTTGCCGGGCATATGAAAATGCTGTCCCAATGCATTTTTAAGATCCCAGAGCTGTAATCAGGCTGATTGTTTGTGAGTTATGAATGTATAAAAACATTTTAGTATAGGAAGCACTTGACACTTGAAAATAATGGCTTTTTGTTAACTACTGTTTAGCATAGCAAGAGTAAGTTCTCTAGCAGAAACTTAATTCCATAGAGGAAACAGATTTGTTACCTTGAAAATTAATATCAGCCCAATTCAGAGATAAATGATGCGTCTTACCACACACTGCTTGAGCATATGACATTCTCGAAAATATTGGTGCGCAGAAGAAAATTTCATATTTCAGCTGACATTACAGCCATTCTGGAAATAAGTGAAGAATATCATTAATAGACTATGAATTAAAAATTTTATTATTAAAGCAGTATAACAACATTGCAAAATATTTGAAAAATAGAGGGGGAAATATGTAATCCCACCATTTTTAAATTAGTTATAAACTGTTTTATATGTTTCCTTTCAGTCTTCTCTACATAATGGTATACGGTTAGAATAATAGCCTGCGTTCTATTTTATACACCCATTTTTCATTTAAGATTCTATTTAAGGCATTTCTATATTGCTATGTGATGTTCATTATCATTTTTACTGGTTGCACAATCTTCTAACAAGTGGATCCACCCAATTTACGTAGTATGATATTGTTGGATATTTTTTCTTCCAACATTTTTGCTGTTACAGATAACACTGCAATGAACATCTTCCCCAACAAACTTTTTCCCTTATTTTAGTTTACTTTTGTAGAATAAATCAATAAATTGACTTACTAGTTAAAATAGTGTAAATCTTTTTATGACTCTTGATTCACGTTGCCACGTTGTTTTTCAAGACGGTTGCATCATGTCTTTCCACTTGCAAGGTGTGAAAGTGCTATTTTCATTATACCCTCTCAATCATTTCCTTTAACTAATTTGAGTGGAAAAATAACTTATTTTGCCTTTTAAACTGCATTCTCTGATATTAGCAACCACAAATATTTTTACTGTTTGCCTAATAGTTCTTCTTCTAAATAAAGTTCTGCAACTTTATTTATGTGTTTGCCAGTCATATTGGGGTACTACTTTTTTCCTCATAACTGAATGTACTCTTCATATGTCATCTCTAGCTTTAATTATATCTGCTGAAATACTTTGTCATTTCTTTGGTGGTACAATTTTTCAGAGCAATTTAATGATCAACTAGAATTGCCAAATATAAAAATCCCTCATGACAAATCTAATGATATTTTTGTATCATAATGGCATTAGCACAACTGGTTCTTTATTTTAAATCACTATCCCTATTTATCTTGACAGGACTCCAAAGAACTACTCCCAGGACTTTTGCTGTTCCCTTAGGGCTGACTAATGCCATCATTCCAAATGTGTTTTCTATAATTGCACTCAGTTTTGAAAAACAACTTGAAAACCCAAGCGGCTATAAAAGGAGCTAATATAACATTAGCTACACATGAATATAAATCAATTCACATACTTAGAGATTATAATTTTTTAAATATTTAATAGAATTTACAGATTACAGTAAATATAGTTTCAAAACACAAATGCACCACACAGAAAAATTTAATTAAAGTGAAAAATAAGCATTTATTTTGGGTTCATTCAGGAGCATGTAGTATTTTCAATGTCTGTCCATTTGTACAAGTGTGATTAAAACCCATGGGAAACAGCACAACTGCAAGGTGAAATGAGAAGATCACAGAGTCTAGAGCCAGAAGACATGAGTTCAAATCCTGGCTTTGCCAATTAGCAACAACTGAATGAACTCAACTTCACTAATCCACATCTGTTTTCTCATCTATAAAATATAATAATAGCTTCCTCTATGCTCAGCACAGGGAGTTTGAGTACTTTATTTATCCCATATTCTTACAATATCACTTTCAGGCAGGAATTATAGCTTCCATCTTACAGGGAGATCTCTGACCTTTCTATTTCAACAGTCACCTCCCCTCTCACTCCACCCTTCCTGTCTCCCGTTATCCTCCTTCATTGTTCTCCACAGCACAACTCACCATCTGTTATACTACATACCAGCTTGCTTATATATTTACTGTCTGCATTTCGCCACTAGAAAGTAACCTCCTTAGGAGTGGGGATTTTGCTTTTTCCACTGCTCTATCTCCAGCATCTAGAATGGTATGGTCAATAGATATTTGTTGAATCAATAAACTATGATATCACTCTTGACCCAGGTTTCTCTTATAACTTTTCTCTAATATACATAATTTCTTTTTAAAAAATTATTTTATAGGCAGAAATATAATCTAAGGGACATGACAAACCTATTTATTTTTCTTTTATTTAAGTAGTAAATGAGAGAACATTTTTGATGGGAAAACCTTCAGCAATATACTTGAATTCCTCCTACACAGTTTTAATATGCTGTCTCTTTGAAGCTCGAGTGTTGTATCTATTGTTTCTAATTTATTTAAAATTCAGATTAAATATTAAAACATCAAGACATTAGATTGTGAGTTCAATACAATCTTTGGGCCTTATATTGAATCTCTGGTGGAATTCTCCAAGCCGGACATCAGAGTCTGAGTCAGCATAAATCTGCAGGGCTAAAGACTCTTCAAATCCAGTTTGTATATTATCCCGCACAAATTTATATAAAGAGGCAACAAAGTTTTACATTATAAATCCATGCAGGTAAAAACAGTTTTCCTGGATGGTTGAGTAGAAATGATAGCTTTGGAAATAGACAGCTGAGTCTTTTCCCTAGCTCTACCATAACTTATTAGCTATGTGACTTTTAATAAAGTATTTAATTCCCCTAAAGCCTCAGTTTCCACATTTATAAATGGCAATAACGTTGTTTATCTTGTGAGGTTGTGAGGATTGAATAAAATTAGCAAGGGAGGTAACCAGTACCGTGTCTTACATAATGCGGAAGCTCAGTAAATTAGCTCCTTCCCTCTGTTCCTTTCCTGATTAGGCAGAGTAATGATTTCAGAGGACTGAGATTTGAATCTTCCTTCTCTCATTACCGGTTGCATGAGTTTGGGCAAATTATATAATCACTCCATGCTTCCACTAACCCACCTGTATTAAGTTACTGGGAATAACGCCAGTCTCCTAGGTTTCTTGTGAGGATTAAGTGAGACAACTCAGGTATAGTGCTCACCACTCCGCCTGACATGTGCTGAGTGCCCAGGGAGAAAGTTTATTATTAGTAGCAGTAATAATATCTATATAAGTAAAATGACATTGAAGAACAGTCAGAAGGGCTAATTTCTCCCTAAGCTTGCTATATTAGACATAAATTTAATGAAAAAGAAAAGAAAAAATCTGTTCTTAAAGTCTCTTTCATTTACATATTTGAGAGTGCTGTCATCACTTTAGCAAATGCAGAAGACACTATGGTTGGTGGGATTTGTACCTCTCTTCATTTTCCAAATTCTCAACACAGGGTACTATGACCTCTACAATCGGAAAAATATTTACTTAAAAAAAACAACAACAAAGTATGAGGCAGCATAAAATATGCACAAAAATAGTTTATGGTACTGCCTGATATGAACCAAGCAATGTATTGTGTCTGTGGGCTGGAGTATTTCATATATTTTGCATGATGCTGTGTGCTGCCCCTGGAAATACATGGCTATTGGTTACCTTCAAGAAAATATGCTGTGACAAAGCAAGCACATTATACTCCTACCATTTGCACATTTTTTAAAATTCCAAGTGAAGCCAGCTCAACACAAGGTTGACATAAGGGAAGCCATATTGTAGAAAAGAGACCACGTCTTAACTTTGAATGATTGCTGACTAACTAACCCAGCTGGATTTGCACCCTCCAGGAGATCCACCTGTTCTGTAGATTTTATGACCCCTGCTTGTGCACACACTGCCCAGCTGTGATAAGACGATACCGTCTTTCTTTTGAGTTCCTTAGGAATGTGATGACGCCCCAAACAGAGAGTCTATGCTGATAGCCATCATCAATGAAAACTGAAAGATCTGGTGTGGCAACTCCCAGTCCGTAACACCAGAGGGTCAACATTCCTAACCCCCTCCCCTATAACCCACTGGCCTATCTAACTGCTTCAAGATTCTGCGCCCCCTTAAGATGGTTCTTTCGGACATTAGTCAGCCACCTTCCCTCTTGCTATCAAGCTGTAATAAAATGCCCTTTCTCTGCCACCATCTTGCCTCTTGATGATCGGCTTTTGTCTCTCAGCAAGCAGATTGTGCCCTTTGTGCGGTAACATAAGCAACAGCTCCCCAGCTTTACCTTTGGCATAGAGGTGATCCTTGCAGTGTTTGTTAACTGCTTCTTGTGGAGATTCAGGTTTTGGAGAGCTACTGCTAAATGAAAATTACTCTCATAGAGCTGAAAGATGAAAATGGTGTCAAAGCACTTAAGGGTTTTTGTTTTGATTTTTTTAAGTAGCAAGTTTTTGGTTAAGTTTAAACTATAAAACAAAATTTCTTTCTTCCCCTTTACCAATGTCATGCACAAAATTGGATAAGTTGCCTCAGTGCCACTGAGAACAGAACAATCCAAAGACACACAAGCTGAAGCAAGCTCACAATTCTATGATCATGTTTATATAGATACCTACATGTACCGCTTCCAACCTTCACTAGTCTAGGAGTTTAGTAGTTTGAAATGGCAGACACGTTCTTTGATATTACAAACTAGCTTACAGCTCCCTCCCAAAACAATGACACACACCTCCTTTGGGTTCCTGGATACTCTGATATTTATTGTCAGTTGGTTTACACTCCTAAACATGTACAAGCAAATCTCTTGGCTTATGAGTGAAAAGATGTGTTAATGGCCAGAAGGACAGGCGACAGAGGTAGAAAAATCACAGGGCTGACTCCAGCAGCCTGTCTCTATGGTGATGTGCTAAACTACACAAAATTATACAGAAATTCATTCTTAAAATCTCAACCACTGTTATTCTCAATGCTACAAGTTACAATTTTAAAGTCTTTAAATAAATATCCATTTCCAGAAAGAGTAAGTATTTCATTCTGACACTATCCATTCTAAATATGTTCTTATTATACCTAAAAGAGGCACTGAGGCCCCCAAAGCATTGAACTAAACAAACCAAACACAGCTCAACACTCTGACTCAATGGAGGATTTTTAAAAATGTCTTCATTCGGTCTTGGGTCTCCCTCTCATCGTGCAAGTTGAGATAAATGGAAATCGGAAGAGACTGTAAGGCTTTCAGCTGACTCTGCCTGTTGTTCCAAAGCTGCACTGAGACACAGCAGAAGGAAAAGCCATGTGGATCAGCTCAGACCTCCAGGCCCATCTCAGGGAGCTTCTCCACCCAGAGTCACTCAACCATTGTGTGCTTCAATTTCCCCACGAATAAGTTGAAATGAACCAGGATGAACTCCCGAGGTGCTTCTCGTTGCTAACAGTCTATGGTTTTCTGACTTTGCCGGTGTTGAAGTTCTGGGAGAGATTTCCAGGGCTTGACCTAGAAACACCAGGAGAAACAATAATACTTCTCTCTTTCTGTCTACCCCAAACAAACAAACAACAAAATGCCAGAAATGGAACAAAATAAAATTTAAAAACAAATAAGACAAAATAAAATGTAGTAATATCTACTGTGATCTATACTTAATTTTTATATTAGCTTGTGGAGGTTGTAAATAGCCACCTTCTCCCCAAATCTATTTTTTCTCACTCATCAATCTCCTCCATTTCTTTGAAAGACTTAACCCTCTTTATTTCATGCTCAGCTTTTAGCCCTATTCTCAATCTCCTCCTATCTTTATGGTTGTTCCTCTCTGACTTTAGCTTCTCTTCCTTTTCCCCCAACTTAACCATGTATTTACCATAAAGTTCAACTCAATCTCCTCTGCTCTTCTTTCTGTATTTTCACTTGTTGATGAAATCTTACTTTCTCATCTGTTACCTACTTTCCCTATGTTAAAGATTCTCTAATCCATATTCAAATGCAGGTTTCTGCCCTAAGCACATGTCTGTCTATAGAACAGATATTTATATAATCTGACATCATGTCATTCTAACATGTCCAAAATTAAATTCACCATTTTCTTCTTCTCCATTTGCCAAGAAAAATCCAGGCAAGATCATCTCTCCAGTTCTTTCATTTTCATTAATAACACTACTCTCCTCTCAGGCCATTGGCATCAAAAGCTTTGGACATTTGTTTGTGCTTTGCTGTAGTTAGCGGGGAATCAGACAGCCTTGGTTCAAATCTCAAATTAGCCAAGTACTGACTTTATGACCTGGACAAGTTATCCAACCGCTCTGTGCCTCAGTTTCCTTGTTTGTAAAATGGAGATGATAATAACACCTACCTCATAGGAGAAGCACAAGAAGTAAATTGTTACTATATTGTAAAGTGTTTAGCATAGTGTCTGCTGTATGCAAAGTGTTTAGTAAAACACAGCTAACCAAGCAAACAAAAAAAAAAAACACCAAAATATATTAATACCAGGAAAAATAACAAGCTGCACAAAAAAGGAAATGTAATCGTTATACACTATGTGTGGTCATCTGTGAATAATTGTGTCATAATGATGTAAATATTGAATAAGGACTCGAGCAAAAATTGTGAAATAACTACATCAGGAGGATGGGGAAAGGGCAGTATGTGCAGTTGAGAATGTGTGTGTGTGTGTGTGTGTGTGTGTGTGATATTCTGTGTCTGAGAGAGATGACGTAGGAGAGTGAAATCATCATTTTCCAGAGTAGAAAGCTTACATGTAATGTTTACAACAGAAACATCAAGAACTAGTAATATATGCATGTAATTGCTAAGCACAGAGGTACATGCTAAGAGGAAAAGATTAAATTAAAAAGCTCAGAGCCGGAATCAGGGTTGGGAGGGGATATATCTGAGGGCAACTCTTTTTATTCCTTAAAAATCTTATAGTAGTATTTGACTTTAAACATTATATCCAAATATTACTTTGATAAAAATAAGTTTTTGGAAAAGGACTCATTAAATCATGGAGTACGTGTTTAGTGATTATATGCATTCTGGGAAAATGCTGATATTTGAAGAAGGTATTGTTTGTCCATTTTAATTTCCCACACTATGACTTGTAGGTTAAGCTAAAAATATAACCTGATTCAGCAAATGGTTAGGAAAATTCATGATAAATTTATGGCCAAGGCATAAAAAGAGGCAGGGATGTCTGAATGACAGCTTAGCCTTCTGAGGGATCATGAAAGTTAAGCATGATCTCTGAAAAATCTCCATTATCACTGTTAGGAACAGAAAGCCAGGGTGCAGGCAACTCTAAACCTGACCTGCAATTCAATAAGCAGGGTTTCCTCAAGTGTGAGTGTTCATTCCAACAGTGGTCAGGCCCTAGATGGTTTGGATAACATCATCCACACAATTTCCGCTAATAATCTCTTCTATTTAAGCATGACACTTGCCACTTTTATAATATCTTCATCAGATACCATTTCCACCAAAATGCTTGGAACAATATTTATAAGAATCAATTATTTGCAAAACATAATGAATTTCATTAATTGAAACTACAGCTTCAGTACAGTTAAAAGAAAAAATCCTCTAAATATGTGCTGCCTAATAAATTTAGTTGGGTTTGTTATTCTTTCCTAAAAATGAGACCAACATAATTTACGGTATTTAATAAAAGTGTGGAATTCAAAATCTCCAATTATTAAGTTTTAGTAATTAATGGTTTAGAAGACTTTGTTAAAATGGTCTAAACCCAGTTTGAGGGTAGGAGGGCTGGGACAGCATTAACCGGAAAATGCCTGGGGCTAATTTCTACTTTGTTACGGCTTGTTCCAAGAAGCTTTTGGATATCAATCGTACCTCATAAGCATGAGACCTCCTCTCTGCTACTGAGCTCGCAATGAATGGGGTGGCTTTCTGAGGAGGATGAGTACCACTAAGATGCTAAGAGACGTGCTGCTTGGCAAAATGAAGGGTATCATCAGAGAAGATACTCAGAAAGAGCTCCTGAAGAACACGTTCAAGCCCCTGGCATAGCTTTAGTTCTGCCTCTTCAATATCTTCAAGAGGAAGAAAATTAGTTAATCAGAAGTGCTATTCCAACCTGAATATGTGAATAAATGAAAATCATCAGGAGCCAAAAAATAAACCACAAGTGAATGCTTCTAAAATCAGCACCCTCAGTGCCTCCACAGGAAAGACACAGGCTTCCACGAAGCTTCTTTTCACACTTGGATTTCAAGGCATGCTGATGAGCACGTTTTCAGAGACTGCCATGAAACAAGTTTGTTTTCTCATGTTTCCTTCCCCCAATCTAAGAAGTTGAGTTTTGAAGTATCACAATGAATTAAGAATCTTTTTGCACATTGCTTTCTTGCCTAAAGTCACACCATCTTGGTTCCTAATTCTTCCCCTTCTCAGTCAGTGGAACAGTATTAAAAGAACTCCAAATCTGCTTTTGTGATCCCCACATTAAAATTTGCATTTGTTTTAAGTTCAGGCTTCTATTTAAAAGGCTTTCTCAAGGTTTAAAAGAATGAAATTCACTAACAAGGTGATACACTCATACTTAATTCTCCAACTTGACTGCCCATTGAAATTGCCTGGGGAGCTTCAACAAGTGCTCATCCTGGATCACATTCCCAGAGGTTCAGCCAGGGCATTCGAACTTTTATAAGCTCCCAGGTGAGTCTAATGTGCAGCCCCTGCTGAGCAGCACTGCTCTGGAGAACTGGTGCTCTCAACACCACAAAGTTTGTATGTTTGTCAGCCTTATTAGGTTGTACATTCCTTGAGCTGAGTGAATAGATTTGGGTTTTCTGTCTACTGTTTTGGTTTTTATTTTCTTCTATTCTTTGCAATGGCAAATCCAACAAAATAATTCTGCATAAATTATTTAAGGATAGCCTAATGATGACACATCTGTTTCTGCTCCGGTCTCAGTGAGTTTTCTGAATTACAAACAAACAAAAGAACCCTACTTTGAATCCACAACAGAATACTTCTTAGGATAATAATAACCAACAAAACTCAATAATGAAAATCATTATATATACTTTGCACTTTTCATGCCAGAAATTCAATTCTATTTTCAAGGATCACCTTATTACTACCCATAATAAGACTCTGGCAAGAAAATTAAAATGACCAGTTGAGCTAAAGGAATGTCAGGGTCAGACATCTGGTATATTTCCACTTGGTTTAATATCCAGTAGGTCAGTGTCATATTCAACAACCTAAAATTGGAAGGAAAAAACAAGTTCAATAAATTATCCAGCTTGGTTATATTAATTTCTAGAATTTGATTTTCATCCTTGTAATTACCATGGCAGAACCTTATTTTAAGAGCAATGAGAAGTTATTGAAGTCTCTTTAGTACCGGAATGACGTGGTTTTCTCATAGGAAACCTGGAAGAGGACCAAGTAGAAAAATATGAGTTGAATTTTGGTCTCCTGAATTTGGAATGTCTTTGAGACATCCAAGTAGAAGTGTCAATTAGTCACTTGGCTGTGCTGTGAGAAGAAAACATGCAAGTTCCTACAATGAGGAGGTAAACAAAATTACTGGCAAGATGAAGGGGTCTTGGGAAAGAGCGGAGAATGAGAACAGTGAGGAACTCCAACATCTATGGTCAGATACAAGAGGATAGCAACTAAAAAAAAAGACTGTAATAAATACACTTCTCTCCCAATCTCTCTCCATATTTCTAATTATTTCTTGTATAGAACTGCAAGTGGAATTATTAGATTAAAGAGCATTTAAAGTCTCTTGATCCAGACTGATAAACAGCTTTCCAGAAAGATTACACCAACTTTCTTCCCCCTTACCAGCACTAAATATCTTTGTCAACTTGGTGGATAAAAGCATCATCCTATTATTTCAGGCAACTGTAAGAAACAATTTGTATTATGGAAGTGTAAATGGTTTTGTTACATAAATAAGATCAAGAGGCTCGCAAATGCAGAATCGTATTTAAACTGGGACTAGGTAGCAAACAGCAAATGCCCAACAAACTTATCGACTTAAATTGAATTTAAAATATGATCATTTGTTTTCATAGTCTGTTTCTAACAAGGAAAGGTTCCAATATTTGCTTCCTTGGCCATGAGGAGGAGGTCCCAAGACTGCTCAGATGGTCAGTTCAGGCAGAGCCACCTTCAGAAGTCTTTCCTCCAGCAGTCACTACCAGGATGCTGCTCAAGGAGACAGACTCTCAATAACGGTGCTTCCCCATGTGGCTGGGAACTTCAAAATCATTCTATTAATGTTTTTAACATTGCTTGGAAAATGGGTAATGCCTAACACATTTCTTTGTCAATCAATAGTATAAATTCACATAAAAATTTACTGAAATGTACTCCATTTTCCAGTTATCCCAAGAACAATGCATCACACATCTGAATATATCATGGTTGAGTTCAAAGTTCAAAGTCTTTTGGCTTCATTGTCTAATCTTAATGGGACAAGATCCGGGTTCATCCCAATTGATATTCTTCTGATATTAATACACATAATTATTTTTCTTAAAAGAGATTGCAGTCTCTTGTAATGTATTTATATTTTTACCTGAGTTCATTTGAGTTATTACAGACTGAAAGGACATTTATTTCATGGACTATGTTTTAAAATTTGTTCCTGTCCTGCGTATTACCTGCAATCCTGTTGCTATCTACAGCTCCCTCTCACTCTACTTAAAAGGGCAACATGTCTCCTTGTGTAGAAATTAAAGGACCCCCAACTTTTGCTCAGTCAAGCTAGTTGGCTTTGCCTGCTATGAACTTGTTCCAGCCGTTGTCATGATACGTTGCTTTAAGTTTATCCTTCAAGTTGTACACTTGCTTTCAATTGCTTTCTTTGGACAGTAGGTAAAGGCTCGCACTGCTTGGATTTGAATCCCAGTGGGGAGGATCAGAATTTGCCACCCCTAAATGCGTCTCTTTGGCTTGACTATTTTTAAGAACAAAAAAACTCAAAAAGAAACTTTGACCTTCCTCTTAACTGCCTAAAATAATTTAAGATAGACGGCCTGTCCCAGGAAAGAGCCATCACCATAGATAACTCTGGGTATGGTAGACTGGAAGAAACCTTGCTAAGCCCATTTTCACCAAAGTTTTCTCTCTCAGGTCCCGTTGTCTATAGATTTTACCAGATGTTTGCTTTTCCCTCTCCATGTGAATTGCCTTCCTTTCATTTGAAGTTCAAAACCACTACCTCTAACATCCTCCTTTGTCCTTAGCTTAACATGGTATTTAAGGCAGTGGTTTCTACCATTTTGGTGAGTTACTCAGTTTTCCTGGGTTTCTCGCATGTATACATGTTATTAAACTTTGGTTTTCTCCTGTTATTCTGTCTCATGTCAGCTTAATTCCTAGGCCAACCAGAAGGACCTAGAGGGTAGGGGAATAGCTCTTCCCCTACAACAGCATCACCCTTTACAACCTGCGTGCTCCCAGGAAGGCTCTTTAACCTCTCAGGTGGCTCAGTTTCCTCATATGTACTCAAGTGATAAATACTACCTACCTCCCACCGATAACTGAGCAAGTACTATGTATTAATTATCATCATTTTGCCTGGTTGTTTTTGCCATTGCTCATTGATGTTACTGTTTTTTGTTTGCTAGTTTAGGGGAGGGGGCATGAAGGGTGTACCTCTTGCAACTCTCTCCAGCTTACAACATAGCCATGGTTGGAATAGTGGTCTATCCTTTCTAATTTCTCAGCCCCACTGACTCGGGGACTGTGATCTTGGTGTGCTTTGGCTTCCCAAAGCAAAAGCGCAGCTCATGGGAATCTCCAGCACTCATTTCCCAGAGACTCTAAGTGACACACACCATATACACACTCAAGTCCTCTCCGAGTATCCACACCAGTAAACACGTGATTCTGTGCATATGAAATTCAGCTCTTTCCCTCCAAAGAAAGAGATAAGCCATGGAATCCTCTCTCTCTCTCTTTCTCTCATACACACACACACACACAGATACACATGCACACAGTCTCTCTGGCGGGTCTGTGAAGAATGAATTTGAGAGCAAGCCCAAGGCTGGGAGGCCAATTGGAAAATTAGTGCAACCATCCCTGGGCATTGGCTTGGGGGAGGGGGCGGTGGACAGAAACAGGAAATGATGAATGTGTATCAGTGAGAAGCATAAACAGTACATTTTACATGTTTTTAATACACATTTTCTAAAGCACACAGAACATTGGGAGCAGGGACTAGAGCTATAATTTCCCTGATCCACAAGACAGAGCGGGCTTTGTGGGAACTGGAATAGCCAGCCTGGCCCAGCCTGTGTCTCTCACACCATCTGGGGGCCAGGTCTTCCCACTGCAGCCCAGGAGGGACTGGCGTAGCACCTCCAAAGCCACGTCCTGCAGCTGGCTGCTTGGCAGGAGGGCGACAACATGGGACACACGACTGCCACATCCACTGCCCCTAATCCAAGCTCGAGAACCTACTAGACAGGGACATCTGATCCCCTTGGGCTGGGCTGGAGGGCTGGTGGCAGGTTGGGAAGACTGAGGGTGGGGGTGGGAGGGAGCCATCCTCATTTTCCCCTCTTGGGCACTGTCATCAACATCACAAAGGGACCCAGCTCACCTGGGTCAGGGCAGGACACAGGAGAAGGGGCAGCTTCCCTCTGGGACGCCACATCGCTTCTGACTCACGCAGGGCCTGCAGCTGCCACACTGAATTTTTAAACAAGCAGGCAAGCAAAAACTTTTGCCTCTAAGCACATCCCATACCAATATCTCCATTTATAAGCCTTACTGCTGTCTCTCCTTCTATTAATAAAGTCAAACCATTGTTCCCTTGCTGTTTTCCCTGGCTATTCCTTTGTATTTCCTTTGCTAGTGTTTGGGGAACTCCCTCTTGCTCCCTCCCTGTGGGCCTCCAGGGGAGGCCTATTAGTTAACCTGTTAGTTAAAGTTTCCATCCCTCCATTTCTTTCCCTGCCTGCTACCCCATTCCTGGACAGTAGCCCTGCCCAAACCTTTGGGAACCTCTTTGAATGTCTCATCTATTTGCAGCCAAAACTCTGGCTGATAGACCCATATTTGCCTGAAATTCTTCACTTTAGTTCTATAGTCTGAAATTCACTACTAGCTTTAAGCTTCCTATTCAAAATGCAGATATTTCTGCATAAGTAGTCAGTCTTTCCATACAAATTAAAATTGTTCAATCAGGTTGTTTTTTCCTAAAAATCTAACAGAGCAGTTCCAGAGGGAAGTTGGTGTGGTGGAATCAGTGAACCTTGATGAATAGGGTACTTGGGGAGCACGGCCTTGTTTGCATGCTGAGTAGGGGCATGCAAATAGTCACTGCAGATAGTTTGGGCATCACAGGCACGGGGGGCAACGGGAAACAGTCCCAAGCTCAAGGAACCACTTTCCTACTTTACCTGGTCTGGGTAATATGTGGGTATTTGACTTCTAAAGGCAGGAAAAGGAATCATGACACAAACACTAACATCTTACAATCCAAGATTTTGAGCCAAAAGTAATCTTTAAAAGCATATGAAGACTTTACCAAAATCTGCAAAACATAGAGGAAAGACTCTCTAGAGGAAGAACTATCCCTATACCCTCTAGGTTCTCGTGGCTGGTCTTAATACCGAACCTCTTAATCTCAAATTTGCGTGCCTGATGTGCAACAAGCCAATGACTGAGACATCCGTGCTTGGAGACAGAGAAAGATTTGTTCAATTGGTCAGAATAAGAAGGCGGAAGGATAGGTTCTCTCAAATCCACCTTAACAAAAGAAGAAAGCAGGGGGTTTTATAGAGCTAAGAGGCTTGGGAAGAGGAGTTTCAGAGAAACAAAAGGGAAATCCACGTTTCTTTCACTCCAGATAAGTCATTGGGCAATCAGACTTCTCAGCATCTTCTCAGCAGCTGGCGCTGGTTATCTGGTGATCATAACTTTCTTGAAGGTGTTCTTTTTTTACTGCAAAACAGCTCATAAATCCTTATGACCTGTGAGTCACCCTTCTGGTTAAACAAGAAAATAGCAAATTAACAAGATTAACTTCTTTTCATCTGTGTCTATGTTGGGAACAAGGTCAAGAATAATCATGTTCTTATTGAATATTTTACAGTAACCCTCAAGTACCTGGCTTCAGGCTAAGAATTAAATTGACATGAGACAGAATAACAAGAGAAAATCAAACAAATTTAATAGCATGTACAGATTGATGAAACCCAGAAAAACTGAGTAACTCACCAAAATGGCTGAAGCCACCACCCTAAATATCATCTTCAGCTAAAGACAAAGAAAGATGTTGGCGGTAGTGGTTTGGGACTTTAAAGGGGAGGAAGACAAGACACATGGTGATGGAAAAGCAAATGTTTGGTAACAAATGTTTGCTGGACCATCTATAGACAACGAGACAGAACTTCAAAAAAGTGGGCCTTAAGGGGTAGGCCTGGTGGCATAGTGGTTAAGTTTGGCATGCTCCACTTCAGCTGCCTGGATTCAGATCTGGGGAGCAGATCTACACCACTCATCAAGCCATGCTGTGGCAGCATCCCACAAACAAAACAGGGGAAGATGAGCACAAATGTTAGCTCAGGGCCACTCTTCTTCAAACAAAAAGAGGAAGATTGGCAACAGATGTTAGCTCAGGGCCAATCTTTCTCACCACAAAAAAGTGGGGGGTGGCGCTTAAAACTAAACAAAAAGAAAAAAGAAAAAAATGGGCCTTGCTAAGTGCCTTCCTGTCTACCACACCCAGAGTTATTTATGATGATAGCTCCTTTCTGGGACAGGCCTTCTATCTTAAATTCTTTTAGGCAGTTAGGGGGAAGGTCAAAGTTTCTTTCTGAGTATTTTGTTTTTTTCTTCTTCTTCTCCCAAAAGCCCCCCAGTACACAGTTGCACATTTTAGTCGTAAGTCCCTCTGGCTGTGCCATGCGGGACACCACCTCACCATGGCCCAACAAGTGGCATCACATCAATACCCAGGATCTGAACCCACAAAACCCCAGGCCCCCAAGGCAGAGCATGTGAACCTAGCCACTCGGCCATGGGGCTGGCCCCCAGCATTTTGTTCTTAAAAACAATCAAACCAAAGAGACACATTTTAGGTTGGCAAATTCTAATCTCCCACAACTCTTCCTAATCTAGAGTAAAACTTAATAACTTCTATTGCCACGTGCCCTATCCGTATCTCACAGACACGCTATAGATGCCCCTTCAGATCCTTTTCTCTGGCACTTCACACTCCCCCAAGCTTTCCACCCCAACCCAGACAGAACAGGTGTTCTTTGGTTTTATTAACCTGTATTCTCGGATCTGTTGGAACTCAAGAACAGATGTTGGCTCTCATTGTAATTCCTTGATAAACTTTTGTCTGAACTATCAATAAATAAATAAGTGTGTCACTATAGAAAAGAAGAGAGAGAAAAGAAAACAAACTTTATTTTTTCATAAGACAAGGGAGTTGAGCATCCTGTCTTCCTGATTTTCTACTTCTTTAAGGTTAGCTTCTCATGTCTAAAACGCAAGACACACATTCCAAGCTCTAGGTTAGCACGAGAACAGCTTCCATCCTCATTTGAGGAATTGCACAATGTTTGATTTTTACAGTCCAGGAAGCTAACGACCTCATGAGTATCTTCAGTTCCTAAAAATAAGCAGATAGATAAGTTAACAAATAAACAAAAACAGGGGACTACATTTATTTGCAGATACATTTACGAAGTTCTAGTAGAGACTGCAAATATAAAGACTTATGGAACTAAAGGTGATAATGGCCCATGGGAACAAAACAGTTTTTAATCAGATTTAAAAATAGATTTTTAAAGGAACTGACAAGGACTGCAGGTGTTCCTGACGTTTTGTGGAAGACCAATTTACCTCCCTGTCAACCAGATAAGTCCAGAGTTATTGGACCATCCTACAAAAAAGGCCTTGAACTTTGTAGAAGACCATGCCATGCTGGATGTCCTGTCACTCCGTTCAGGTGGGGGCAACAGGTACATAAAGCTTAGGTGCAGTTTCTCTGGAGGGAGCCTAGACTACACTACTCCTAATTGAAATCCACATCAAGGACTTTCTCTACCCTCCACTTTCAGCAACCTCACCCAGGGATCATTTTGGAACATAATATCATCACTGTTCCAAATTACTTTTTCTAAGCTGATTTTCCTCTGCCTGAATCTCCCTACTTAGCTTTTAAAAAAACTCATTGGATACAATTTGTAAGCTTCCTTATATATTCAGGAACAAAAAATAGAGAAAGAGAGAGAGCAAAGTGGAGGGGAGAAGAGAAAGGAGGAGAAGAAAGGAAGAGAGTGTGGTAGTTTTCTATACTGCCTCTGTCCTCCACTAACACACAGCGCCTATCACCACTGTGCCCAGAACATAATATGCCGGAGAGAAGGAGAGAGGGAGAAGTACCTTGAAGTAGTAATCTAGTCACATAATTTCAACTGTCATACTTTTTTGGAAGGTCCCACAATGTTTAGCTTCAGCCACAAGCTTTCTCCTAGTTTCATATCTCCACTTGTCTAGCAGCTAGATTATTTCCACTTGGATGACTCATTGTCACTTCAAAGTAACCATTTCTGGAATCATTTTAACTGGCTTCATCCCCAAACCAGCTCCTTTTCCCTGAATTCAAATTTCTATTAATGGCACCAAAACTTTCCAAATCACTCAACCCAACCCCATGTCCCATCATTGACGCTTCTTCCCTCTTCTCACCCTCATGCCATCAATGTTTTCATCTTCCTGATATTGTCCCTCTTCTCCATCCCTTCCTTTCCATTCTTAGCCCTATCAGGCCCTTATCACTTCCTGGGTACCTGAAGTTCTAAAGATAAACTCCAGTAGCTTCAGTTTTTTCTGGGCTCATCCTGAGAGGATATTCTTTGACCGAACGGAAAAATTACTGAAGGGACTAAATTAAAGAAGAGGTGAAAAATGTAATAATGATAATAACAATAGTTAACATTTATTGGGCACTTACTATTTGTCAAGTATTTCTTAAAAGCCCTTTACATGGATTAACACATTTCAGGCTCACAATGAAACTCTGTGAAATGAATACTATTTGTACTTTCCTTATAATAAGCAGAGAACCATGAGAGTGGAAATAAAATTTGCATGGTGTACTGGGAGGCAGAGGACCTGGATTCAAGGTCTCAAAATCATTTTTTGTAAAATGAGGGGGTAGAGGAGATAATCCCTATATTCTCCTTGGAAATAATCTGAGATTCTACCTTATAGCTGAGGTGAGAAATTTGGTATAAAATAGAAAGATAATTCTGGAATTCTCCAAATTCTATTCTATTCTCAAGGAGTCATTTGTAAAGAAATAACGATTCAGTCATTCAAAACATTCTTTGACCACCACAAAGTACTACCATTGCCAACAGATGGCTGTTGTGTCATTTCCTATAGCCTTCTCATCTGTGTCAACTCTTCCCTTATTTTTGCTAAAGTTTTACCTGAGACAGATAACAGGCCAAAGAAAAGAAGAGCTAAGAAAATGTAATGAATCTTCATGGCAAGGCAGCTCAGAAACAACTTAGTGTCTCAAAAAGATAAGCCAATATAAATGGAGACGACTTTAGAATCAGAATTCCTGTAGATAGTCTCATGGGTGAGCAGGACCTTACATGCTCTGGTCTCTCTCAGATTTGTGGGGAGCCAACTCCCCACAATCCCTGTATAGTACTTCCTATTTGTTTACATCACATTATGACATATGCAAGCCCTTATTACATCTTCACAACACTTCTTGCTCGTCCACGTCCCTCTACACTGTCTCAGTGACTCACCCTCAGGGCTTAACCTCGGGGTCTCTTATCACTTAAAAGATCTCTAAATTGATGGCCCCTTATAGGTGGCACCACCTTTCTGGACACCTGTTCCACTCCCTCTACACAGGAGCAGTACTTTCTCTTACTCTACATATCTCCTTTCCTAGGCAGGGCATCGGGTTCACCAGGACTGGTACTGCCTTGAATACCTCCACAAGGTCATTGGTAGACCTGAACCTTCACAACCCCAACTCATCTCCCTCTCCTCCTAAGTCCGAGAAGCATTGTTGAAGATTGTCATGTGATTATGCTAGTATTTCACTTTTGTCTGTTTTCAACTGGGCTCTGGTGGTGGCCTTCCCATTAAGTGTGACAACCGCAAGGAATGGGATTTTATCTTCTCTGACCCTGAGCCTACACAGTATCTTAAAATGGTAACACTCGTAGAAATTTGATGAACTGTTGAAATGACCTTTTTCGCTCTTTTTGTTGTTGTTACTCTTCTATTGACTTCTGTCACCCCAATGGGGCTGGTCATATCAGAACTAACCGGTGTTCCTCCCTTTTCACGCAGATTACTTTAAATCTTCCCCTTACTTCTTTCTTTCCTTAAAATTTTGAACCATCACTTGTATATTCCTTCGTCTCTCCTTCTATCCACATTAGAATATCTCTGTCTTTGCCTCCATCCCTTCTCATCTTTTGTTTCAGAAGAGATATCACTTCCTCCTTCAAAATTGATGTTATCTTCCTAGGCTCTCTCTCTGATCCTTTCCTATTTCCTTCAATCCCAAATTTCAGAATCCTCCATCCATGAGGTAGACCACAGTACTTACGGATTGGTATCATCTTGGATTGGAATTGCTTTAAACATTTCTGAAGATGAATGGGGAAGTTATATTTCATGTTGGACGTACATGGTTAATGCAAGCCTTCGCACAACGTTAGAGCCTGTCTGACACAGAAAATTAACGATGAATCCTCCAAATAAGCTATAATTATATATTTTTATCATATATAACTTCTAAAAAGAATTTAAGGCAGCTCACTTAACATACACACAAGAGGTTAAAAAGGAGCAGATTATAAAATTGGGTTGGGAAAAATAAGCTAAAATCATAGGTAAGCTAGAGATGGGCCACAAATTTTGATTGAGTTTCTTGCAGTAAAAATAAAAGAAACTAAATAGTTATAGAAGTCACCAGGCCAAAGCAATCTTGAGAAAGAAGAATGAAGCTGGAGGCATCATACTTCCTGATTTCAAACTATATTACTAAGCTATAGTAATCAAAACAGTATGATATTAGCATAAAACAAACACATTGATCAATGGAACAAAATAGAAAGCCCAGTAATAAATCCACGCAATACAGTCAATTAATTTACAACAAAGGAACCAAGAATACACAATGGGAAAGTACCGTCTCATCAATAAATGGTCTTGGGAAAACTAGATAGCCACACAAAAAAGAATGAAACTCGATCCCTATTTTTTTTTCTTTTTAAAGATTTTATTTTTCCTTTTTCCCCCAAGCCCCCTTGTACATAGTTGTATATTTTTAGTTGTGGGTCCTTCTAGTTGTACTATGTGGGATGCCGTCTCAGCATGGCTCGAGGAGTGGTGCTATGTCCGCGCCCAGGATCCTAACCCTCGAAACCCTGGGCCACCAAAGCAGAGAGCTCGAACTTAACCACTCCGCCCCGGGGGGCAGGCCCCTCAAACCCTATCTTACACCACTCACAAAAATTAACTCAAAATGGAAGAAGAGATCCAAGATGGTGCCGTGAGTAGTCCTCTTTGTCTCTCCCCCTTCGAGTCTACAATTATTTGGACACTTATCGCTTAACAAAGGATATCCAGACAGCATCTCAGGACGTCTGAGAGACCCACACGACTATACATCGGAAGGCGGACAGACTTTCCTCTGGGAGGATGTGGAAATAGGTGAAAACTCTCTGACCCCAACCGAACAGCCTAGTACCTGCAAGCGGCTTTCTTCCAACGGACGCCCCCCAGAAGATCAACACACATCTAGGGCAGGAGCGAGCACACAACAGAGGAGTGACGGTGGAAACAGGTGACCAGAACCCTACCTAAACCCCCCTCAATTACTCCTAAACGCAGAGGGAAACTCTAGAGTTACACACCTGAGCCCACAGGGAGAGTCTCTCCCCGCCATTGGCGGGGAGATCCCGCCTAGTGTTCACGGCGCCCGGAGGGTCCCAGAGAGAATCGCTGAGGGTACGGAGGTCCCCCGGCTGCCACTGCCTGCATGGTGGGGCTAGGGATTGCCAGAGATCTCGGAGCGGACTGGGGCTGGGTGAAGCTCCAGAGGCCGACTCGGTGCCCTGGAGGGGAAGCTCCAGAGTTCCGCCCAGGCAGCAGACAAAACTCTCTGTCTGCCATTAGTGGAGGGGCCACGCCTAGCATTCACAACTCCAGGAAAGTCCCGGAGAGAATCCCAGAGGGCGGGGCCACCCCCAGCTGCCGTTGCCCCCCCCGTGGGGCTAGGGATTGCCGGAGATCTCGGAGAGGACTGGGGCTGGGTGAAGCTCCAGAGTTCTGCCCGGGCCACAGACAAAACTCTCTGTCTGCCATTAGCAGAGGGGCCACGCCCAGCATTCGCAACTCCAGGAAAGTCCCGGAGAGAACCCCAGAGGGCAGGGCAACCCCCAGCTGCCATTGCCCACCCCATGGGGCTAGGGATTGCTGGAGATCTCGGAGATCTCGGAGAGGACTGGGGCTGGGGGAAGCTCCAGAGGCCGGCTCTGCGCCCCGGAGGGGAAGCTCCAGAGTTCTGCCTGGGCAGCAGACAAAACTCTCTGTCTGCCATTAGCGGAGGGGCCACGCCCAGCATTCACAACTCCGGGAAAGTTCCGGAGAGAATCCCAGAGGGCAAGGTGACCCCAAGCTGCCATTGCCCACCCCGTGGGGCTAGGGATTGCCGGAGATCTCGGAGAGGACTGGGGCTGGGTGAAGCTCCAGAGGCTGGCTCTGCGGCCCGGAGGGAAGCTCCAGAGTTCTCCCTGGGCAGCAGACAAAACTCTCTGTCTGCTATTAGCGGAGGGGCCATGCCCAGCATCCACAATACCGGGAGGGTCCCGGAGAGGAGAATATCAGGCAGGGCAGCAGCTGACCAGCTACCACTGAAATCAGGATCTCCGGCTATCCCCCACGACAGGGCAAAGGGCTCCCCGAGTTCCTGGGGAACAGGATGGGGGCTGGGTGGATTTCCAGCGACCCACCTCTGTAGCCTAGGGGGAAACCCTACAGGCTCACAGCAGCCTCAGGGAAAGCCTCTGCAAAGCACTAGTAGAAAGCACCCATCTGGCAGCCACAAGGCTGGAAGACCCCGGGACAAAAGTAGCATAGCTAGGTGAACTAACCACAGACTGTAGAAGATGCCAATAGCTCTCCTGCGACCCATAGTGGACAAGTGAGATTTTGTGGGTGCCGACAGTGACGGAGCGACAAATATAAGTGATCCCACCCCTGGCCGCTGGAAAAGCCCATAACACCGTTGCAGACCCCAAGGAGGGAGCACGTCTAGGTGGGCTGCAACAGTAGGCACCAGCAGCCTGAAGCCCCGCTGTGACGGCCCCCACAGCAGAGGAGGGAATCCAAAGGACCACTGTGACTACAAGGAGGGGCCCAGGCCCAGTTAGCAACTGCAGATAGGGTTCCTGGTTGGTGCAGTATAAACAGCTGCTCCCCCACCGCAGCAGCAGAAACAAGTGAAAGGAGCAACTAAACTCTATCTCTATGCGGAGGCACAAATCAACAACATCAAGCAATATGAAAAAATACATTAAATCTCCAGAACAGAAGGAAAATAACAAATACACAGAAAACAACCCCAAAGAAAATGAGATATATAACCTAAATGATGATGACTTCAAAACAGCCGTCATTAAAATACTCAATGAGTTAAGAGAGAATTCAGACAGACAACTCAACGAGTTCAGGAGCTATGTCACAAAAGACTTTGATACGATAAAGAAGAACCAAACAGAAATATTGGAAATGAAGAACACAATAGAGGAGATTAAGAAAAATCTAGATGCACTGAACAGTAGGGCTGATAATATGGAGGAAAGAACTAGCAATTTGGAAGATGGCAATATAGAATTGCTGCAGGCAGAGGAGGAGAGAGAAGTAAGACTAAAAAGAAATGAAGAAACTCTCCGAGAATTATCAGACACAATTAGGAGATGCAACATAAGGATTATAGGTATACCAGAGGGAGAAGAGAAGGAGAAAGGGGCAGAAAGCCTATTCAAAGAAATAATGGCTGAGAACTTCCCAAATCTGGTGAGAGAGATGGATCTTCAGGTGACAGAAGCCAATAGATCTCCAAACTTTATCAATGCAAGAAGACCAACTCCACGGCATATAGTAGTGAAGCTAGCAAAAGTCAACGACAAGGAGAAAATACTAAGGACAGCCAGGCAAAAGAAACTAACCTACAAAGGAACCCCCATCAGGCTATCAGCAGATTTCTCAGCAGAAACTTTACAGGCTAGAAGAGAGTGGAATGATATATTCAAAAATCTGAAGGACAAAAATCTACAGCTGAGAATTCTCTACCCAGCGAAAATATCCTTCAAATACGATGGAGAAATAAAAACTTTCCCAGATAAACAAAAATTAAGGGAGTTCATTGCCACAAAACCTCCTCCTCAGGAAATCCTCAGGAAAACCCTCATTCCTGAAAAATCCAAAAAAGGAAAGGGGCTACAAAACCAAGAGCAGAGGAGATAAGTAGAAGGACAACAACAGAGAGTAGCAGGTCTTCATCAGAACAGATTAAACCATGGGAGGAGAAACAAAGGAAATTCAAGAAAACCGGAAAACAAGACACAAAATGGTAGTGGTAGGCCCCCACATTTCAATAATCACTCTAAATGTAAACGGATTGAACTCCCCAATCAAAAGACACAGAGTGGCAGGATGGATCAAAGAACAAGACCCAACAATATGCTGCCTCCCGGAAACACACCTCAGCCCCAAAGACAAACACAGACTCAGAGTGAAGGGATGGAGAACAACACTCCAAGCTAATAATGAACAAAAGAAAGCAGGTGTCGCTATACTAATATCAGACAAGGTAGATTTCAAAGCAAAACAGATAAAGAAAGACAAAGATAAAAGGGACTCTCCACCAAGAAGACATAACACTTATAAATATATACGCACCCAACACAGGAGCACCAAAATTTGTAACGCAACTCTTAATAGAACTAAAAGAAAACATCAACAACAATACAATAATAGTAGGGGACCTCAACACACCATTAACACCAATGGACAGAACATCCAGACAGAAAATCAACAAGGAAATAATAGAATTAAATGAAAAATTAGACCAGATGGACTTAACAGATATATATAGAACACTTCATCCAAAAACAGCAGGTTACACATTCTTCTCAAGTGCACATGGAACATTCTCAAGGATTGACCATATTTTGGGAAACAAAGCAAACATCAATAAATACAAGAGAGTTGAAATAATATCAAGCATCTTTTCTGATCATAATACTATGAAACTAGAAATCAACTACAAGAAAAAAGCAGAGAAAGGTGCAAAAATGTGGAGACTAAACAACACGCTTCTGAACAAACAATGGATCATTGAAGAAATTAAAGAAGAAATCAAATATTATCTGGAGACAAATGAAAATGAGAACACGACATACCAAACCATTTGGGATGCAGCAAAAGCAGTCCTAAGAGGGAAATTCATCACAATACAGGCTCACCTCGCTAAACAAGAAAAAGCTCACATAAGCAACCTCAAACGACACCTAACAGAACTAGAAAAAGAAGAACAAACAAAGCCCAGAGTCAGTAGAAGGAGGGAAATAATAAAAATAAGAGCAGAAATAAACGATATTGAAACAAAAAAGACAATAGAAAGGATCAATGAAACAAAGAGTTGGTTCTTCAAAATAATTAACAAAATTGACAAACCCTTAGCCAGACTCACCAAGAAAAGAAGAGAGAAATCACAAATAAATAAAATTAGGAATGAGAGAGGAGAAATCACAACAGATACCAATGAAATACAAGAGATCATAAGAGAATACTATGAAAAACTATATGCCAACAAATTGAACAACCTGGAAGAAATGGACAAATTCCTAGACTCCTACAATCTCCCCAAACTGAATCAGGAAGAAATTGAGAATCTGAATAGGCCAATCACAAGTAAGGAAATAGAAACAGTAATCAAAAACCTCCCCAAAAATAAGAGTCCAGGACCAGACAGCTTCCCTGGAGAATTCTACCAAACATTCAAAGAAGACTTAATACCTATTCTTCTCAAACTGTTCCAGAAAATTGAGAAAGATGGAGTACTCCCTAACACATTCTATGAAGCCAACATCACTCTGATCCCCAAACCTGACAAGGACAACACAAAGAAGGAGAACTACAGGCCAATATCACTGATGAACATAGATGCAAAAATCCTCAACAAAATTTTGGCAAACCGATTACAGCAATACATCAAAAAGATTATACACCATGATCAAGTGGGATTTATACCAGGGCCACAGGGATGGTTCAACATCCACAAGTCAATCAATGTGATACACTACATCAACAAAATGGAAAACAAAAACCACATGATCATCTCAATAGATGCAGAGAAAGCATTCGACAAGATCCAACACCCATTTATGATAAAAACCCTCAATAAAATGGGTATAGAAGGAAAGTACCTCAACATAATAAAGGCCATATATGACAGACCCACAGCCAACATCATACTCAATGGACAAAAACTGAAAGCCATCCCTCTGAGGACAGGAACAAGACAAGGGTGCCCACTTTCACCACTCCTATTCAACATAGTACTGGAGGTGCTGGCCAGAGCAATTCAGCAGGAAAAAGAAATAAAAGGAATCCAAATGGGTAACGAAGAAGTAAAACTCTCGCTGTTTGCAGATGACATGATCTTATATATAGAAAACCCCAAAGAATCCATAGAAAAACCATTAGAAATAATCAACAACTACAGCAAAGTAGCAGGGTATAAAATTAACGTTCAGAAATCAGTAGCATTTCTATACACTAACAATGAACTAACAGAAAAAGAACTCAAGAACTCAATCCCATTCACAATCGCAACGAAAAGAATAAAATACCTTGGGATAAACTTAACCAAGGAAGTGAAGGTCTATACAATGAAAACTACAAGACTTTCTTGAAAGAAATTGATGATGACATAAAGAGATGGAAAGACATTCCATGCACATGGATTGGAAGAATAAACATAGTTAAAATGTCCATACTACCTAAAGCAATATACAGATTCAATGCTATCCCAATCAGAATCCCAAGAACATTCTTCACAGAAATTGAACAAACAATCCTAAAATTCATATGGGGCAACAAAAGACCGCGAATTGCTAAAGCAATCCTGAGCAAGAAAAACAAAGCCGGCGGAATCACAATCCCCGATTTCAAAACATACTACAAAGCTACAGTGATCAAAACAGCATGGTACTGGTACAAAAACAGGTCCACAGATCAATGGAACAGAATTGAAAGCCCAGAGATAAAACCACATATCTATGGACAGCTAATCTTCGACAAAGGAGCAGAGGGCCTACAATGGAGAAAAGAAAGTCTCTTCAACAAATGGTGCTGGGAAAACTGGACAGCCACATGCAAAAGATTGAAAATTGACCATTCTTTTTCACCACACACCAAAATAAACTCAAAATGGATCAAAGACCTAAAGGTTAGGCCTGAGACAATAAGTCTTTTGGAAGAGAATATAGGCAGTACACTCTTTGACATCAGTTTCAAAAGAATCTTTTCGGACACTATAACTCCTCAGTTGAGGGAAACAATAGAAAGAATAAACAAATGGGACTTCATCAGACTAAAGAGCTTCTTCAAGGCAAGGGAAAACAGGATTGAAACAAAAAAACAGCTCGCTAATTGGGAAAAAATATTTACAAGCCACTTATCTGACAAAGGGTTAATCTCCATAATATACAAAGAACTCACACTGCTTAACAACAAAAAAACAAACAACCTGATCAAAAAATGGGCAGAGGACATGAACAGACATTTCTCAAAAGAAGATATGAATATGGCCAATAGACACATGAAAAGATGTTCATCATCGCTAATCATCAGGGAAATGCAAATCAAAACTACACTAAGATATCACCTTACACCCGTTAGATTGGCAAAAACATCCAAAACCAAGAGCGACAAATGTTGGAGAGGTTGTGGAGAAAGAGGAACCCTCATACACTGTTGGTGGGAATGCAAACTGGTATAGCCACTATGGAAAACAGTATGGAAATTTCTCAAAAAGTTAAAAATAGAAATACCCTATGACCCAGCCATCCCATTACTGGGTATCTATCCTAAGAACCTGAAATCAGAAATCTCAAGAGTCCGTTGCACCCCTATGTTCATCGCAGCATTATTTACAATAGCCAAGACATGGAACCAACCTACATGCCCAGAAACTGATGATTGGATAAAGAAGATGTGGTATATATACACAATGGAATACTACTCAGCCATAAAAAAGACAAAATTGGCCCATTCACAGCAACGTGGATGGACCTCGAGGGTATTATGTTAAGCGAAATAAGCCAGTCAGAGAAAGACGAACTCTATATGACTCCACTCATAGGTGGAAGTTAGTATATTGATAAGGAGATCTGATCGGTGGTTACCAGGGAAAAGAGGGGGTGGAGGGAGGGCACAAAGTGGGAAGTGGTGTACCCACAACATGACTAAAAAAATGTACAACTGAAATCTCACAAGGTTGTAATCTGTCATAACATTAATTAAAAAAAAAAATGGTAAGAAGATCTGATGCATCCTATGCCCAGAAAGTAGAATTTCCTCCTCCGCTGAGACCTGAAAATCCAGAAGTACATAGGATAATGCCATACACGTGGTTGCAGGAATGCCTGTCAGTTACATATTATGAAGTACCGTTGATTTTCTTATGTTGAATGGCATTTTAATAGCTATTCAAGTTGAGTTACAATGAAAATTTCCTTCTTTAAAACATCAAATGTACATATTACCGTATTCTATGGTATATTAGTAGTTCTTTGTATATTAAATAAATGTCAAATCACTGAAAAAAAAATTAAAACTCAAAATGGACTACAGATGAATGAAAGACCTGAAACGATTAAATTCCAAGAAAACATAGGCCAAAATCTCCTTGACGTTGGTCTTGGCAACGACTTTCTGAATTTGACACCAAAACCAAAGGCAATCAAAATAAACAAATGATACTACACCAAGCTAAAAAGCTTCTGCACAGCAAATGAAACCACCAATAGAAGGAAGAGGCAACCTACTGATTGGGAAAAAATATTTGTAAATCATATATCTGATAAGGGGTTAATATCCAAAATATGTAAAGAACTCATACAACTCAATAAAAAAAATCTTATTAAAAAATAGGCAAATCTGAATAGACATCTTCCCAAAGAAGACATACAGATGTCAACAGGTCCATGAAAAGATGCTGAACATCATTAATCATCAGTGAAATGAAAATCAAAACCACAAAGAGATATCACCTCAGACTTGTTAGAATGACTATTATTAAAAAGACATGAGATAACAAGTGTTGGCAATGACGTGGAGAAAAAAGTACCTTTGTGTGCACTGTTGGTGGGAATGTAAATTGGTATAGCCACTATGGAAAACAGTAAGACGCTTCCCCCCAAAATTAAAAGTAGAAATGCCATATAATCCAGCAGTTTCACTTCAGGTTATTTATCCAACAGAAATGAAAACACTAACTCAAAAAGATATATGCGCCCCCACGTTCATTGCAGCAATATTTACAATAGCCAAGTGTCCAAGTATTGCAATTTACAATAGCAACCTAAGTGTCCATCAATGGATGACTAGATTAAAAATATATGGAATATATAAAATTGAATATTATTCAGACATAAAAAAGAAGGAAATCTTGCCCTTCACGACAACATGGATGGATATGGAGAGTATTATGCTAAGTGAAATAAGTCAGACAGAGAAAGACAAATACGATCCCGCTTATATGTGGAATCTAAAAAGGAACAAACAGGGGCCAGCCCAGTGATGCAGTGGTTAATTTCACACGTTCTGCTTCTTGGCAGCCCAGGGTTTGCCAGTTCAGATCCCGGGTGCGGACATGGCACCACTTGGCAAGCCATGCTGTGGCAGGCATCCCACATATAAAGCAGAGGAAGATGGGCACGGATGTTAGCTCAGGGCCAGTCTTCCTCAGCAAAAAGAGGAGGATTGGCAGCAGATGCTAGCTCAGCACTAATCTTCCTAAAAAAAAAAAAAAAAAAGAAGAACAAACCAAAAAACAAAACTCATGGATGTAGAGAACACATTGGTGGTTACCAGAAGTGGGAGTGTGGGGTGGGCGTTATAGGTGAACTTGGTCAAAAGTACAAGCTTCCAGTTATAAAATAAGTCCTGGGGATGTAAGGTACAACATGGTGACCATAGTTAATAAGACTGTATTGTATTTGAAAGTTGCTAAGAGAGTCGATCTTAAAAGTTCTCATTGCGAGAAAAAAAAATCGTAACTGTCTAGTGATGGATGTTAAGTAGACTTAATTGTAACTCTGTGTGGTGATGGATGCTAAGAAATGCGATCATTTCACAATACAGTCATGCATTGCTTAAGACGGAAATACTTTCTGAGAAATGTGTCATTAGGTGATTTCATCATTGTGTAAACATCACAGAGTGTACTTACACAAACCTAGATGGTATAGCCTACTACACACTTAGGCAATATGGTACTAATCCTATGGGAACATCATCGTATATGCTTTCTGTCCTTGACCAAAATGTCGTTATGCAGCACATGACTATATATACAAATATTGAATCGTTTTATTGTACACCTGAAACTAACATAATGTCATATGTCAATTATATTTCACGAAAAAAAAAGAAATTTTAGAAAAGCAATTGTATAAAAGCAGGCTATATGATGCCAAATAACATGGTCCATAGTTGCAGCTAAGTATTGAGACTCAATCAAGGTTTAACATAAGGAAAACCTTTAGCCTTTCATAGTCAGAGAATTTAATAAAATGTAGGCTCTCCACCTGAAAGAAAAAGAAATGCATGCACGCACACCTCCACAAAAGTCTGTACACAACGTAAGAAGGTTTCACAGGCTTCCTGTACCTCAATAGTACATGGATCCTAGGTTGAGGACCTCTGCTATAGAAGAAACCAGATAAATGAAGAATTAGAAATCTGAGATCCAAAAACTCAGCAACACTGGGGAGTCAGAAACCAGGCCAACAAGCTGGACAGCAAGGACTCATAAACCAGAACACTCAATAAGACTGAAGGATAAGGCATGGCCAACATTTTACCCTCAGGATACCAGTTCACACAACCTATTATCACAACAAAAATATAACCTTAAAGGCAAAGGAGTCACACACCCCTACCTTCTCACCCCTGCCTTCTCTAAATAGACTATACAATGGTCACGGGACAATAACAAATCTTCCTTAATAATTAGAGAACCTTACTATCCTATTCAAAATCCCCTTGTATTTCCTAAGGCATCAGCCAATTCCAGGGCATGACCATCCTGAGGTCTTGGAGGCAGGATAAATGGCCTGTGGTGGGAAGTCTATTGAAAGTTCAATAAGAAGGCTTAATGGTGGTTGTCATGGAGGAGGGACACAAAGGCAGATAAGTGGGCAAGTACCGTTACCAGGATAGAGGCAGAGAGTAGATTTAATTTGGATCTGTATTAGGATTATGTTTAGCTATGAAAAATATAAATTTAAAATAACAGTGACTTAAACATTTTAAAATTGTATTTCTTTCTCTCATGAAGCCTGGAGGTAAACTCTCCAGGGCTAAATTGTGGCTCCATGATCACCAGTTTCTTCCCATGCTATTGCTTGGACATGGATCCAAGATGGCTACTCAAACTCCAACAATCTTTTTGCATTCCATTCAACAGGATGGAAGTGTGAGGAAGGACATACTCCATCTCTTTAAAGACACTTCCTGAGATTGTACATAACACTTCCACTTATACCTCATTGACTAGAACCTAGTCATATGGCCATACCTAATTGCAAGAGAGGCTGGGGAATTTACTCTTGATTTTTTTTTTTTTTTTTGAGGAAGATAGCCCTGAGCTAACATCTGCCACCTGTCCTCCTCTTTTTGCTGAGGAAGACTGGCCCTGAGCTAACATCCGTGCCCATCTTCCTCCACTTTATATGTGGGACGCCTACCACAGCGTGGCTTGCCAAGCAGTGCCATGTCCCCACCCGGGATGTGAACTGGCGAACCCTGGGGTTCCAAAGCAGAACGTGCGCACTTAACTGCTGTGCCACCAGGCCGGCCCCTACTCTTGATTTTTAACAACCAAGTGCCCAGCTGTAAATTGGGAGCTTTATTACTGAGTAACAAGGGGATAACGTATATTGATTTGGCTAACTTGCAGTCTCTACCATGCTACGAGACTGTTCTCAAGATTCTTCATCTCCCTGCAGTACAGAGGTACCATGTCAACGTGAAAATAGATGGGAAAAATCAACACACCTGCTTGTCTTTGGGATTTTAAGAAGCTTTACTTTCACAAATGAGGATTTCAGTTAAGCTTCTAGAGGGAAGAAGGGACCATTCCCAAGGAAACACATCCAAATCAGAAGAGAGGGGACCATGAAGAGAGAGAAGTATGGGTTTTTATGTGTATCATAAGGCTACATAGGTTAGGGTTCTCTCTGGTAGGAGATAAGGACACATGAGCAAATACTTTTAATATAGTATGGCTAAGTGTATTGATAGAAATATACTGTATATAATATACAATACAATAATCTCCAATATATTGGTGGAGGGGCCTTTGTGAGTGTCAGCCCTGCCTGGGTCCCATCCCTGTTCTCACTACAGCTCAAGCTGTGCTCAGGCCCTCCCTCAACCAAAAGAGAATTATCCTGGATCTAGAAGTTTTCTAGTAAAAATGTTCAGATCTATATTGGTATTTGAAGTCTTATGATATATGTGTTATTTGGAGAAGGGAGAAGGAGAGCCTGTGTAGCGCAGTGGTTAAGAGCACAGATTCTAGAGCCAGACTATCTGGATTTGAACCTTGAATTCTCCAGCCATGTGACCTTGGGCAAGTCACTAACCTCTGCATCTTCAGCTTCCTCATCTCTAACATGGGGTTAATAAGAGAGCATCCCATGTTATTTGAATCTATTTGATTGCTGAATTAAGACAGGAAGGCAAACTCTCCTATCTACTTCACGGGGGTGTGGTGTAAAGAACTTAATACAAGTATGTTGTCGTTTACACCTAGAGCATATTTAGAGCTATGCAAGTGTTTGCTGTTATTATTAAGTGCTATATTTTACCCACTGGATGAGCATCTCAGCACCCCAACATTCATCTGCCCTCCAGTGTCTGTCTGATGCCAGGGGGAAGGAATAGTCCACATTCTGGGCCTTCCCAGCTGGCTCTGTCTTACCGCTATTGTCTAGGCCATGCTCATTGGGTCCCTCTCTGAGGGTCTGTGCCCACAAACAAGACAGAGAACACTTCTGTTCTTTAAGCAGAAGACAAATGACAGGTTCTAGACCTTTAATAGAGAGGGAAAACAGTAAAAAGACTCCAATCTACAAAGAATAGGTTTAAAAAAATAAAACTTCTGGCGTACACAAGCAAATTAATGGCTTAGACAGGAAGTCCTTTTGTGGGCAGGAACTATATCTACTCAATTCACCTGTATATCCAGAAAGCAGCACAGCACCTGACACAAAGTGAACACTTAACACACTTTTCTGGACTAAATAAACAAATGGTGAATGCCTTAAGAAGTTCCAGAAGTTTACTTTGGTTGAAGTCACAAAGAAGTGAGTAGGAACTTCAGGCTATTTTCCTGAGTTTTCCCGAGTCTGGCCCTGCTGTCAAGAGGGAAGACAGTGAAGAGAAATCCACCTTCTCCACACCTCTCGCGCGTCGGCATCTCCTCCGAGAAACACTTACAAATGACACAGATTCACTCCAAGTTCTTTGACACTCTCCCTTGGAGCCGAATTTTTTCTTTTTAAGTTTTGTTTTCAAATTTAAAAGATATTTTGACAACACATTTCGAAATGTTATAGTACATTCTTATTCTTTGAGTGTCAACCATTTTTTCTTAACCTTACACAGTTTTGGCAACATACATTTGGCACTTTTTGTTTGTTTTTTTTTTACCTCTGCAATAACATGTCTAAAGTCAAAAAAAAGACAATCCATTCTTAATAATCACATATATTTCTTGAGTTCAAAATGCCTAGGAATAAAGAGTTGTTTTGAGATTCTAAAATAAATATATATGTAATTTTGACCTGGAGATGTTGCAGAGTGCTTTTAATGAAAGATTTGATGCCACAATGCAGACAAACCATCTAGCTTAGGTCCACCCTTTAGAATGGAGCTTCTGTAAAACAATGTGCAAAGCCACCAATATCAAGGGCTTTATTGTAGTTTCAAATGCCTTATATCAGATGAGGAGAATCTCTCCAATTTTAAATTGAGGTTCTGACCTAAACAGAAATCCATCAAAAAGCAACTTTTATACTAAACAGGAAATAGAAATATTCTACATTAAAATTTAGAACAGGGAACATCAAACCATTCAATATTTTAGTTCTGTACTGTATTCATTTAAGATAGAGTGTAACAGATGAGAAAGAGAGGAAAAAAAGAGGAAAATCTAAAAAAGTAGGTAGAATAAAATTATTCATCACTTTCTGAAAGGACCAAAGTTGAGTGGATTCACCAGTATTACTTTGCTGTCCCTAACCCCAGAAAATCTAACTTCTTTTGAAATTCTTTTTATTTTCCTAATTTTAAACTGGAAAAGAAAAACATGCTTTATAAAATTTGTGATCATTGAATGAAAAACAAACTTAAGTAATATCAATCACATTATTTAAGTGGTCTCCATTTGGATCTCACAAAAAAAATTTCTAAGTAAACATAGTCAAAAACTTTTGAAAAAGAAATGGCAAAGATGATAGTCAATTTCCGAACATGATGCCAGTTGAAGTTCTGGTTGTACTCTTAGAGCAGTGTCTGAACTCTGATACCTCTGTCTAAAGACACTCTTCTGCTCCTTTTAATATTATCCCAGATAAAGCTTTTTTTTCCCTCAGACTCATCAACATGATATTATATAAATCAATTGTGACTCATTCATCCAAAGAAGCTATAGAGTAACCAAAATTTATAAACTGGAGCTACACGTGTTTTCATAGATAAATCTCAAACATATGTGTCCAGCAAAAGCAAGAGCAATTTGCAAAATAATACATACAGTATGATCCAATGATATAAAGTTTAAAAACTTTGTATAAACTCTGTGTTGCTTGTGGGCACATATCTAAGTAGTAAATAGAAAAGCATGATGAATATATAACTTAGGATAGTAATTATCTCTCGTGTGGGATACATAAGGGACTTAATATCTGAAATATTTTCTTTTCTTTTTTTTTTCTCTTTAAAGATTGGCACCTGAGCTAACATCTGCCAATCTTTTTTTTTCTTCTCCCCAAAGCCCCCCAGGACGTAGTTATATATTCCAGTTGTGAGTGCCTCTTGTTGTGCTATGTGGGACGCCGCCTCAGTGTGGCCTGATGAGCGGTGCTAGGTCCTCGTTCAGGATCCGAACCAGCAAAACCCTGGGCCGCCATAGCGGAGCTTGCGAACTTAACCCCTCGGCCACGCAGCCGGCCCCTGAAATATTTTATTTCTTAAAAAAGTTATCTGAGGCAAATTATTAGGATTTGCCCAAGCTGTGTACATTTTCTTTCCCAGTTTTCCTCAAAACTAAAGTAAGCGGTACATGACCTTGGCTTTGCCTATCATATATCACCACCCCAGACCTTGAGTTGGAAGCAACTGACATGAAGAAGCAGGGAGTGCTCAGAATCCACTGGTTGGGCAGTGGAGGCTACATCCGAGTACAAAGATGGCGGGGCCAAGGGGAGCATCCACTGTCTGGCTTAGGTGAAAAGTTGTGGTGTCTGTGGCCAGCAGTTTCTGCAGTGTCTTTCCTGGATCAGTTCTACAGAATAATGTGAGGCTTTGGTCTGGACCATGTAGCCCACAAGCCTGATTCTTTCAACTTCCCAGAGATTCCAGTAGTTCCCTAAGAGCTTTTTATAAATTTATTTTCTGCTTAACTTAGCATGAGTTGGTTCTGTTGCCTGTGACTAAAAACATGTATGAATATGCTGACAAAGTCAAGTGTATTCTAGTAATGCAAGGATCGTTTAACACTAATAAATCAACCAGCGTGATTCATTACATGAACAGATTGAAAAAGACGGTAGACAATACAGCCCAAGACCATTTGATGAAGTTTGACACCTCTTATTTTCTAAGAACAATGCAACACAAAATCTTATCAAGCTAGGAATAGGAGGAAGTTTTCTTAATTTATAAGGAACACCTATCAGAAACAGAGAGTAAACATGATACTCAATGTGAACACATTGGAAGTACTTCCACTGACGTCATGAACAGGACAAAGATGCCCATTCTCATCAGTACTATTCAGCCATGTACCTGAGATCCTGCCCAACACAATGAGATAATTAAATAAATGAGATAAATAATAGAAAAGTGATAAAACTATCATTATTTGCAAAGAAATAGGATTGCTTACCTAGAAAATCAATAGAAACCAGTCGAGAAATGACTAGTGGTTTAGTAACATAAGCAGATATAAAATCAGTGTATAAAAACATCTACAGCATTGTGATATACCAGTAATAATCAATTATTTTAATATAGTGGAAAAAACTACCATTTATAATAGCAAAGGAAGTATAAAATATATAGGAAGACACATCAAAATTGTTCAAAATATATATGACAGAAACAAAACTTAAAGACATAAAATTACATTTGAATAAATACAGAGGCCCACCTTGTTTTTGGATGGTTTTACTCCAAGTTAATCTATTAATTTAATGTAAATTCATTAAAAATCCCAACAATATTTTTGTTGTGTATATTATTTAACAAGCAGAATCTAAAGTTCATCTGGGAGAAAAAATACTCAATAATATCCAAAAATGCTTGAAAAAGAAGAATAAGGAACTGTCCTAACATGTATTCAATTGTGCTATGGAGCCTCAATAATAAAACAGAATTGAACTGGCACTGAGATATACAAAAGCAGATCAGCAAAACAGACTAGAGAGTCCAGAAATTGTTCTTCAGATATATGAAAATGGAATACTTGATGAAGTTGGTGTTTAATATCTGTGTAGAAATGATGAACTCTTTGAAATATGGTGTGCAAATTGGCTCTACCTTAGAGTGGGGGAAAACTAAATCTCTTCTCCCCACCAAGTATTAAATTAAGTATCTAGCCATTCATTCTGGTTTACTCATCTGTAATTGCCTATGCAATACTTGCCCATCTTTCTATTGGGCTAGTTGTCCTTTTCTTGCTGATTTTCAGGAGTTTCTTGTATTCTAGATAATCTTTGTGGGTGTAAATGTTGCAAATATTTCACCCTAGTCAACTGATCTTTTCTAAGAATAGCAAAACTCCTTAATTTTTATTCCAAAATCCATCTGTTTTAAAAGCTTCTTATATGGAAATAATCTCAAACTTAAGAAAAGTTGCAAGAATAAGAGTTTACAAACAACACACATATCAGACTCACCTATCATTAAGAACAACAAAAAAATGAAATATCTAAGCATGAAAGAATTTGAAAAAAATGAGAAAAGTTTTAAAATCTTAGGAAAGGAAGGGTTTTGCTAAGCAAGACACAAAACCCAGAAACTATAAAGAAAAAGGCTGAGGAATTGGACTACACCAAAACTTAAAACTTCTTTACGGTAAAAGGTACCATGAAGAAAGTTTTAAAAAGTGGACAGGGAGGACAGACTGGTAGAAAATACTCGATGTTATATAACAGATGAGAGTTTGTATCCATAATATATAAAGAGCACATACTCATAAAAAGAAACTCACTTTTTCACTTATTACTCCATATACTTCTATACCGTTTGAACGTTTAACAAGAATTTTCTCATATATTGTTTTTATAATTAAAAAGCTAACAATAAATTTTTTTAACTTTTTTATTTTTGAGAAAGATTAGCCCTGAGCTAACATCTGCCTCCAATCCTTCTCTTTTCTACTGAGGAAGATTGGCCCTGAGCTAACATCTGTGCCCATCTTCCTCTACTTTATATGTGGGACGTCTGCCATAGCAGGGCTTGATAAGCGGTGCATAGATGCATGCCTGGGATCCCAACTGGTGAACCCAGGGTTGCCAAAGCAGAGAGCATGAACTTAACAGCTATACCACTGGGACAGCCCCTAATAATAAATTTTAATGTAGGAAGTAACATCACTCTTCACCAAGATTGTCTATCTCAGCTTTCCTATGTAAAAATATCTCAAGTTTAGGATGTCAAGGTCAATGAAAATTATGGTCTTGATTGGTGGTTACCATAGGGTAAGGGGGGAGGGCAAAAGGGGTGATTAGGCTCACACGTGAGGGGATGGACTATAATTAGTTTTTGGGTGATGAACATGATGTAATGTACACAGAATTGGAAATACATTATGATGTACATCCGAAAGCTATATAGTGTTATAATCCAATATAATTAAATTAAATTATAAATTATTAAATATAATTAAAAAAAAAGTATGGCCTCATTTACCCAGTTATTTAAGTTCAAGATAATCTTACTTAGAATGAGGAAATCGTGCATTACACATGTCTGTTCCCTGCTGCAACACTAATAAAGGAAAATCACATTGCCATTACTTCCAGTCAAGATGAATTTGCAACTTGAGCTTCTTTAGTATTCCTAAACTATAACTCACAAATGCTAATAAATGCTTTGTACATAGTGGCGTTATATTATCAAAATAACTTAGGATACCAGAAATAAATTAGTGGCCTTGTCTCTTATGAACATGACTGCTTAAGTACTGCAGTGACAATCTTGGTAACAAATTCCCACAAGCTTGGCTAAAACAACAGAAATTTATTCTCTCACAGTTCTGGAGGCCAGAGTCTGAAATCAAGGTGATGGCGGGGTTGGTTCTTCTGGAGCTTCCAACGGAGGATCTGTTCCATAACTCTCTTCTAGCTTCTGTGGCTGCTGGAATTCCTCGGTATTCCTTGCCTTGTGGCCACCCTCCAATCTCTGCCTTTGTCTGCACATGGCCTTTTCCTCTGTGTGGTCGTCTGTACCTGTGTGTCTCTGGGTCGTCTTCATTTCTGTCTCTTATATGAATACCTGTCATTGGATTTAGAGCCTTTCTTAAATCTAGGATGATCTCATCTTAGGATCCTTAACTTAATTACATCTGTAAGACCGTATTTCCAAATAAGATCACATTCACAGGCACCAGGTTCGGGACTTAGACATGTCTTTTGAGGACACATAATTTAACCCACTATAGACCGTCAAAGCGGGAGAGGACCCTGGGCTGAGAAGACTGGAGAAGGCTGAATGCAGGAGGTGGCACCTCGCTGGGGCCTTGACGTATGTCCAAGAATTTGAGAAATGAAGAGCAGAACAAAGAACTTTAGAGAAGCAGGAAAGTGTTAGAAATGGTGAGTTGGAGGAAGGGCAGAGTCAGGTGGAGTATTCCTCAGGGGGATAGCTGGAGGCTCCATCAGCTTATGACGGACGTGCCAAATTATGTTTGCATATTTATCAGGAAGTGAGAAAGGTTTTCTGAAAAATAGAGCTGACCAGATATATCCTTTATAATAAAGTTATTTGTTTATAGAAATAACAAAATCTCCACATGAGGGGTTTTTTTCCTTGAAATTTTTGTTTCCATGAATTATTTTAAAATATTTTAGATAGTTATTAGTGGGAAAAGCGAATTTCCATAGAACATTAGATAAAAACCGGTTGCCCCCAAAATCCATGGCTTGAGCAGGAGGTGAGACTCATCCCTGGCAGGCTGCACTAGGATGGGATTGCACAAAGAACAGCTCCATCTAATGAGCAGGTGCAGGCTGGTTGACGACTTCTTGGTAACTGGCATTGGGAAAGAATGTCGACTCTTGCATCTGCGGGAGGCGTTGAGGGTGGTAGTTAAGGACAACAGTTATGAAACAGTCTTCCTTCAAATCCTGGCTCTGTTCTTTTTCCTTTACCAGCTGTGTAATTTTGAGCAAGTGACTTCATTTCCTAGTCTCTAAAAAGGGGTAATAATATTACCTAACTCATATGTTTACTGAGCGGATTAAATGAGGTGGCATGTTAGTTTCCAAGGGCTGCCATAACAAAGGACCACAAACTGGGTGGCTAAAAACAACAGAAATTTGTTGACTCACAGATCTGGGGGCTAAAAATCCAAAATTACGGTTTTAGTAGGACCATGCTCCCTCTGAAAACTGTAGGGGAGAGTCCTGCCTTGCCTCTTCCAGCTTCCGGTGTTTGCTGGCAATCCTCGGTGTTCCTGGCTTGTGGATACATCACTCCAATCTCTGCCTCTGTCATCACACGACCTTGTTCTCCCTGAGTGTTTCTTTCCTCTTCTAATAAGAGCCCCAGTCATGCCCGATTAAGGGCCCACCCTACTCCAGCCTGACCTTATCTTAATTTAACTAATTATGTTTGCAACCACTCATTTCCAGATAAAGTCCCATTCTGAGATACTGAGGGTTAGGATTCCAACATATTGGAGCAAGGAGGGGAAGTTCCCACAATTCAACCCATAAGAAACGGTATTTGAAAATCCCTTGACACTCAATAAATACTCAGTAAATATTTGCTACTATCACAAAGGCAGAAGAAGGCAACAATTTTGATCCAGGTTGACATTGTATTATCTTGCAGTTGGTAGGCACTTAATAAAGGTTTTTGATATGATGATTTTGTATGTATTTATATTTTTATTTTAGGGGTTTAAATAAGCTCAATGTAGTTCTCTGCCAAACTAGAAATAGAATCCTTAAGTACAGGAAATATGTCCTCTGCTTCTCTCATATGGTCCAGAGTTTGCAAAGATATCTTATGAGTTTAAATGCCAGGTGAATAAATAAACGTATCTTATAACCACAGCTGTGTAGCGTTAAAAGCACGCACAATGTTATTAAGCTTATTTATGTTTAGAAGCGAAAGTCTGACAATCCCACTTTCCTTGAGGCAAGGTGAGGCTCCTTCATCCCCATGGCGGAATCCTTCCGACTAACGCACAGAATTTAATGTTTCCTTAGAGACCTGACAGGTTCTTCCATAAGCCATACCCTTCCCCATGTTGCGATGCACTTGGCATTGCTCATTTTCCATTTCCTAAAATGAAAAAGGAGAAAAATGCTTTTCTTTGTAAACATTTTGATAGTGATCCACAAAGGATTGATGGGAGTAGCGCCAGAATTGAATTAAATCACAAGATTTATGGAGATGAAAATCTCCCATTCAGAATTAAATGGTTTTAGGGATTGTGGAATCCAATGTAAGCACAAAATCAGTTCAATTATCAGACTAGGAAATATATGTAAAGAAATCCTTCAAATTGAAATCTTACTTTATTTCCTTAAATAAACTTTCAAAAGTTATATCTGGGACAAATGGCAACTTTATATCTCATATGTCTTTCAAACCCAATCTATGGCAAAAGCCAGACTGTAAAAATTTAGGAAAGGTACATTGACAAAGAAAATGCTGAATAAGGAAACTTAAACCATTATATGCTAATTTTAAGTGTGTATAATGGAAAGGAGCAAATGGGAACTATGATGGAAGGGAGTGTGGAAAAAGAAGTAAGTATTACTGTCTTCTATATGGGAAAAAATTAGGCATAGAAATTCAAGTAGAGAAAGATGACCCAGGCAGATTTGGGAGAACCTTGAGCTCGCAAGACACTTTCCACAGAATGGGAATTCTGGGAATGTTTAAGAGGAGGAAGCTGGGGAAAAGGAGCTGGAAGATGAGGAAACTGTCATCAAGAGGGGAAAATCCTACACTAAGTACCTCCATTCACTATTGTTAGCTATAGTTAAAATACTAAGGTCATTCGGGAGAACCAAAGCTTAGAATAAAAATGATTGGGCTCTGTTAAAGGTAGAGGGCAACTTACCAAAATATGCCCAAATGTTTACATTTCTTTAAATCCCGATCTCCAATGGAAGCTATTGAGAGACAGCAGAGTGCACTTGAACCAGGGACTTGGGAGATCTGGGTTATAGGCTCGATTCTGTCTCCTACCAGCCCTGTCTCCTTGGATAAACCACAGAAGCTCTCTGGTTTCCAGGTGGTGCCATTAACGATTTCTTTCTTTTTGTATGGTTCAAATTACACAAACCAAAAATCTAAAATTATATGACTCTAAGTTTATGGATTTGTTATTTTAATGGAGATAGATAGATAGATAGATAGACGATGCTGTGAACACATGTATACAGGAGTAATATTCAAAATATTTCACAACCAGCTTAGCATCAACTAATCATGACAGAGGCTGGCTGTAAACAACCAGTATAGTCACACCAATACATGTCTCCTGAATATCAGCTCTGCGAGGAAAAAAGATGCTAGATAAGAATAGAGAGAGAGATTAGATAGATAGATAGATAGATAGAGAGATAAATGGACTTGAGTGTGAAGATGACCACTCATAATTTCAATTAAACCAAATCTGCAGTCACACCATAAAAATACAATGTGTACTACTGTTCACCTCGTAGTAACTTACCTGCATTGTAGACCTAGTGAGTAAGAGGAAATACATAGCTTCTGGGAGGGAAGGAGAGAAGGAAGGAAGGAAGGGAGGGAGGGAACAAGGAAGGATACAAGGGAGAGAGGTGAGGAGAGAGGGAGAAGCAAATACATTTCAGGATCCTGATTCCTACATGTAGCAGAAGTTCTGATTAGACTATAGCCAGAATTTGGAATTGCTTGGCAAATAAATACTTATTCTCATCCTCTGATGTACATAGGATCTAAGGAACCTCTTGGGGAAAAAATCCTTAACCACAAGTCAAATTCAGACGTACATAATTCAAAGACTCATCTGATGAACCAGGGCAAGAAGCAGGGTTGCTGAGAGAATCCAGGTGGCTCCTGAAAGAGAATTCCACCTTAGATAGAGAAAGAAGAATCTGGCATGCGGCCCAGTTTAGCTGGCAGAAAGGAGTAGTTCCAGATGCAGCCAGCAACAGGGTGCAGCTGCAAGGCAGCACCTGGGAGTAAGAACATAGCCTCTGGACTCTTCTGATAGGGGCTTCTGAACTGCCTCTAGCATCACCTCCTGTGTGACCTTGGAAATTACTTAGCATCTCGAGACTTCAGTGTCTTCATCTGTAAAATGGGGATGGTAATGATCACAGTCCCTGTATCATAGGGTGGCTGTGAGGATGAATGGAGGTATTGCAAGTAAAGCCCTTAGAGAGAACTTAACACATATTCCCTGTTTTTACCCTGGAAGCCCAGGTACATTTGGAAGAGGAAATGTAAGTTGTTCATGGTGAACTGAAAAACCTAACAATCATAACAATAATAACAGCAACAACCATGACAACAGCCTCACTCTATTCTGCATCATTTAGGGACTCTGCTCAGGGTGCCCGACCCCCACTCCACTTAGTCCTGTCCCTCCTTAGAGGGAGGCATTTTTCTTTTCCCTTCCAAGAGAATACCTTGGGCTTGGGGTTGGAGAATTTGGGGCTACCCTCATTCTGGAGGAGAATGTGAAGCCCTTGATTTGAAAGCCGAGGCCCCGAGAACTAGATTGTCTGAGGGAAAAGAGCTCCTAGCACTGAAAGAGGTAGGAACAGCCTACCTGGGGAGACAGAGATCATTGATGGGACAGAAAAGGCCCCTTGCTCCCCATTCCCATCAACACATCAGCTTGTCTAATTAATCAGAACAAACAATTATTAAAGAAGAATATCTTTATAATTATTTAAAGTTGCTGCCTATCGCCATCTAAAACAGGTTGAAGAACCAGCTTGGGGGTGCTGACAGGATTGAGGAAACAAGAACCACCTAGAGAACAAATGAGGCTGCATGGCATTACCCAGGGTCCAAGTCTCAAGTCTAGGATGTCACAGATGAAGAAGGCCTGGATTAAATCTAGGAGAAGATGCCTAGACTTAATCACATAGACAAGATCATGTAGAATCGGGTACCAGGTCAGCATCCAGAATTAAGACAGGCGGTAGCTCTCTAACCCTGCGTGCTTCGGGCCTGCTGGCTCCCCAACAATGGAGCCAATCAAAGGCTGACCCTGGAAAGGATCCACCTCACGAAATAGGGCTAAGCTTGCCTGGAGCCTAGGGAAGAAGGAAGGAGCTTGCTAGAGGTCACTTTTTAAAGATTGGGAAATAAATTGCTTAAATTATTGGTTCAGAGGTTGATTATTTCGAGTTTTTTTCTATGTCCTTCATTGATATACAAAAAATGCCAATTATAGCCAAAGCCACTACTTTAAATTGTCAAAAATTTCATAAGCAGATTCTCAAAATGAATAAGTCAACTAGCAACACACGTATGCTCTTATCAAGAGTTAAAAATGCAGTTTGGGGTGAGGATGTGGGGCCATAAGAAATATAGTCATGAGAACATTTTTTTGTGTGAGATGTTCACTTTTGTTTTTGAAATATAAAAATCGGCATCTGTATTGTTTCTAGTATACTCTGCATCCTTATGTGATTCTGAGTTTACAGGTAAAAGCAGTTACCATGGTGGCCAGTGTTCCCTCCTAAATAGAAGAAGCACAAGTAATGCCTTGGACCCATTGTTTTCAACTCTGTTCCTTCCGCACGTCTCTTCCCCATTAACATTACAGCATTAAGATGATCCACAACACGCTTAAACCTTTTGCTTTGAATATCAAGATGACTCAGCCACGCTGTCCTGTAAATAATAAGGTTTCGACATTCACAGATTACTCCTGTCAACTCAAATGTAGTTAAAGTGAAAATTACCCAGTCCTTGCAGACATTCGTGTGACCCAAGGTTTGGGTTTTTTCTTAGGATTTATAACCTTGACAGTTAATTTTGTGGGCCTCTTTTAAAGCCTGTCATTTAGCACAAATTGACATTTAAGCAGCTTTTTAAAGCTCTAGTATAAAAATGTTAAAACAGCCTGTGTTTTTTCCTGTTAACATTGGCTATTATTTATTATCATAGTCAGAGAAGTGAACTGTCAATTTTCCCCTTTCAACACTTTCTTAGGAACTGGAGGCAGTGGAGAAGACAGGACATCCTCAGTCAATTTTATTTTCTTCTTTAAAAAGAAAAAAATAAACTGCTTAGATTAACATTAAAATCTTTTGTACAACAAAAGACACTACAAAATGAAGATAAGCCACCATCTGAGGGTTGTGATGCATTTAACAACAAAGAGTTAGTGTCCAGAATGAAAAAATATATATATGTATCACATATATTATGTAATGTATATTATATATATTATGAATATATATGTATATTTTATATATATACATCTGTACATATGTATATGTATATGTACATGTATATATGTAACGCCAAATAATGACATCTCAGTCAACAATGGGCCACGTATACAATGGTGGTTCCATAAGATTAGAACAATATAGCCTAGGTATGTAGTAGGCTATATCATCTAGGTCTCTGTAAGTACACTCTATGATGTTTGCACAACAACAAAATCATCTACTGACGCATTTCTCAGAATGTGTCCCCATTGTCGAGGGATGCATGACTGTGTGTGTGTTTATGTATATAAACATATATATAAGATATTTATATATTATTATTTCTACAAATTATTAGAAAAAAATAAACAACCCAACAGGAAAATGAGAAGGAATATGAAGTAGCAGTTTACAAAAGAGAGAGTTCGATGGGCCATGTAAAAAGATATTCAACCTTACTAGCAATTAGAGAAAATCAAATTAACCCATGGAATGCAATTTTATGCTCATAGGACTGATGAAAACCTGAAAGTCTGGGAAGGGAAAGGTGGTGGCTTGAACTGGACCTGTGCTTTCATATTCACTGGCCCCCATCTCTGATCCAACTGCCACACCAGCCACTTTCCAGCCAGATGGCTCGTGGGCTGAGAGAGTGTGAGCAGGCTGAGGCCCTGGCCAGTCCTGAAGGAGGGAGATGAACCCAAGGAGCACCTCGGGACCAACAATGAGGAGGCCTTGGAGGCAGAGCAGACCAGTAGCTGAGGGTTCTAGAGAAAGCTTGGCCTGTGGAGACCCTTGGCCCCCTATTCCTTCTGTCCCATGGGAGGTTACAGAGGAGCCAGGCAGGCACTCAAGTCTTCCCTGTCCTGAAGGATGGTAGAATGACACTCTTTGCTAGCATTTTGTCTTGGGTTATTTTAGGAATTGTCTTTTATTTTTTTAAACTCCAAGAGCATAGAATTTAGTTAACCTTAAGGGATGTACATTTAGAACTCAATCTCCTTAGAAACATAAAGAGTAAGGCCTGGGTTGACAAATAGCGGAGAAGTACAAAGGCGCTTGCTACACATAGTTCCCACTCTCTGCCATCATGTCCAAAACATCATCAAGGCTGGACACCGGTGTTTCGTTACAAGTGAGGTCTGGGTATACTCACTTCCCCAACAACGGGTTCTTCAGGACAATGGGTCTCTTCTTGAAATCTGAAATTGCTTGGGTTAAAAATATATCCACAAGATTTGGATAAGGCCAGACCATTTCTTGTTCAGTATCTCAAGCTGAGAAAGATGAGTTAATTCTTGAAGGAAACAGCTTTAAACTTGTATTGAATTCAGCTGCTTTAGTTGAAAAACCCATGAGAGTTAAAAACAAGGATATCAGAAAGGTTTTGGATGGTATCTGTCTCTGATAAAGGAATAGTTCTGCAGGCAGATGAAAAACATCTGGGAGCTGCCCAGCTCTGGAAACAATGAGATGCTAATGATACTTAAGACCTATTTGTGATATTTAAAGAGCACAATTGAATTCATCTATTGAAAAACAGATGTGAGGGTAAAATGAAGGCACTTTGAAATATTTAAAACCATTTTCAAGCAATTCTTGGCTTAAAAGAGAAATCACATCTAAAATTACTGATAGAAGGAACATCAGTGAGAGTAGTATACTTCCCATCTATGGCATGCAGCCAAAGCAATACTTAGCAGAAATGTACATTCTTAAGTGCATTTATTAGAAAACCAGAAAGAAAATAAATGGATTAAGCTCTCAACTCACAATGATAGAAAAAGAACCAAACAAAACAAAAAAAATTAGGAATGAATTTTAAAAGAGAAAAACAGAAATAGATTAAATAGAAAATAACCCCAAAATCAGACTAGATAAATTAAAGTTAGTTCTTTAAAAAGTCCAATAAAATACATAAGTCTTGGTAATTCTGATGACAGAGAGGGAGACAGAAGGAACACGAGAAATAAGAATTAAAGGACAGCCAACGATACAGATAATACTTGAAAAATCAAAAGAGAATTATGTCTAATATTTATGTCAATAAATTTAAAATTTTAGAGGAAAGAATTGTTTGGGACATACGGATTATCAAAATAATATCAGAGAAAATGTAAAACTGAGTAAGTAGCAATAGAAAAAATTTAAAACATAATTTTAAAACATCTTCCCTTTAAAAAAGGCATCAGCCCCAGACCATTTTATGAGTGAGTTCTACAAAACCTTTAAGGACAGGGGTTTTTTTTTCATGTTTATTTAAATTGTTTCAGGGCATAGAATAGATATGAAACTCCTTTACTTGTTCTATAAGGCTAGCAAAACACCAAATTGAGCAAAGACTGCCCAAAATAGCTTTTTCTACATCTCACATAAGATTATAAAAGTAAAAATCTTTTTTAAATATTTCAAATCAAAACTAGCAGTACATTACAAGAATAATATATTGTAGGGGAGGAAGACATTTCCTCTACCCGTTCTGGGTTCTTCTGGCTGGAGAACGAATTAAATTCACATGAGACAGAATAGCAGGAGAAAATTAAACAAAGCTTTATAACATGTGTACATGGGAGAGGCTCAGGCAAACTGAGCAACTCACCAAAATGGCTGAAGCCACCACCTTAAATATCATCTTCAGCTAAAGACAAAGGAGGATGTTGGGGGTGGAGGAGTCAGTTATAGGAGGTTACCACACAAGTGCAGTAAACAAGAGTCAGGTTATTATGCAGACTTGAGTTCTTGCCTTCCACACTGATAAGAGTTTCTAGAGATAAGGTCACCCCTCCTTCCTGGTACAGAGAGGGAGACACATTTACAGATGGAGATTTCCTTTACAATGTAAATGTCTCTTAACAAAGGTTAAGTAAATTCTACTTTTCAGAGTTTCTTTCCCGTCTGCAGTTTTTAAAAGTAACCAGCCCAAGATATTCCTCATGCCAAAGAGACATATCCTGGGGTGGCCAATTCCAGTCCCCCACAGTATCAATGGAGTAGGACTTTTTATAAGAGTAAAAGGGTGGTTAAATAGTTAATGGGGAATGTATTAATTCCTTGTATAAATAGAAAAACAAAGAAAATCTATATGATTCTTGCAATAGATGCTGAAAAAGGAGTTTAAAAATTCCCACACCTACTCCTGAAATAAGCTCAGTAATCTAGGAATAGTATGAGAATAGGATGCTCTATAAGAAATTAATGTGAGTTTTGTTCCCACTCCTTTAGACTGATTGGTTAGGAATAAAAGATAGCTTTACCCCTTCCCAAGAGGAAAGCCAAGCCACAGCCTAGGTTCTCCATACCCAGAGCTGGGTTGGAGCTTTTGTGTTTCCAGGCTAGTAAAGGAGAAGTTAGCACTCAAGTACTGGTTGCCTTGGAGATAATCAGGCTGATTAGAAGATCTGGTTACCCAAGGGCAGTTAAACTAGACTATCCAAGAGTAGGCAGAAAAGAGCTTTGACTTGGTGGAATTTGAAAGGAATGAACAGCTCAACTGAGAACTCAAAAGAGGAAAACACTGCAGTTTTTATACAGGTGGTGACTTCAAGGGTGGGGGATGACCTGAGACAACTGGTTTGTCACTCTGGCTCTGAGTTGGCAGGGATCCTATTGTTGGAGGGATAGATGTCAAGGACTTGTAGAAGCTGAGCCAGCAGGGCTGAAACCCAGGAAGCCTGTTGAAGTGTCTATGCACTCTGCAGCATATTGTACATGCTTATGTGTGTTTGTGTGTGCATGTGTGTCCTTTGCATATTTGTGTGTATGCATACACATTATGTGCATGTATACACCCATGTATGATGCTCTGGTTTTGGCTTATCAGTTATCACAGTGAATATATAATACTTGTGAAATATTTTAAAACTCTGGGAACCAGCAAGAGAATTTTATCAGATAGTCACACATAAGATCAACATGTGAAAGTGACTTGCTGTCCTATATGCTGGCACTAAGCAATCTGCAAAGTAATGGGGAAAATATTCACTCACAGTGGCAAGAAAACTTATAAAACACCTTGGAATAAACAGCCTAAGAAATGTGTCAAAACTATGATAAAAAATCAAACTTTATTGAATGAAATATTTAAACACTTAAGTGGAATGACATACTATGTTTCTGGATATGTTATTTTTCTAGTTGTATAAGTAGAGTGAATTACTTAACCTCTCTTTGTCTTCTTTCCCTTTTCTGTAAGACAGAAATGAAAATAGTATCTACTTCACTGTGTTGTTATAAGAACTAAATGAGTTAATTGATGTAAAGTACAATATAATTATTATTAATAATAAAAATGTCAATTCTTCTCAAATTAATCTATAATTTCAATGCAGTTCTAAATAAAATCTCAAAAAGATTTTTATGAGCATGAAAAAGATAACTCAAGTTCATCTACAAATGTAAACGTTAGCAACTTCCTATGGAAATATGAAAACATGATTATGATGGTGAACTTGCCGTGCTGGATTTCAAAACATACTTTGGAGAACTTTGGTCATTAAAACACTGCAATATCTATTAAAATAATAGACAAACCTGGGGCTGGCCCTGTGGCCTAGTGGTTAAGTTCAGTGCACTCCACTTTGGTGGCCCAGGTTTGGTTCCTGGGTGTGGATCTATACCACTCATTTGTGGCCATGCTGTGGCAGCGACCCACATACGAAATAGAGGAAGATTGGCACAGATATTAGCTCAGGGTGAATCTTCCTCAGCAAAAAAAAAAGAAAGAAAGAAAAAGAAAAGACAAATCTTTCAAAAAGAGAATGAAATAAGAGAATGAAATAAAGGGTCTAAGCAGACTCCTGGATCTGTATATGTGGGATACGATATAAGATAATCTAAAATTTGAAATCCATGGCAAAGAATTGACTATTCAAAGAATCTTGTTGGAACTAGTAACTATCCATTGTATCTTTACTCAACACCAAGCACAAAGATAAACTCCAGATATAGTCCCAATTTAAATGAAAAAACCACAACTGTAAAAGTATTAGAAGAAAATATAAGAAAATGAGTGTATAACTTTAAGGAGGCATTGCAAAGCATATCAGTCAGGGTTCAACTGAACATGGAAAGTATTATAACTGGCTTAAGCAGAAAAAATGAAATATGGAGAACCTAATGCTTAGAAAATTATCAGAAGGGATGGGAGGAGCAGGATCTAAGCAGAAATTTCAAAAAAGATTCCCAGAACATCACTGCAGATCTGGCCCACCAAAATAATCAATAATTTCTGTGATCAGAAAACTTCATGATCAGAAAAGTTGGGGAATCAGCTAACTTTAAGACTCCTCCACCACAGCCGTTCCATACCAGCTAAATGAATCCCCCATCTGCCCTGTTTCTTAACATCCATGAAAGTGAAAACCAGGAACTGGGGCTTCTGCTGCTGCTGTCTCTGAAAACCAAATGCCCCTCCCACTATGCTCCCCTGTGGAAACAGCTAGGATAGCAAAGGCGTGGACCCACATCACTTCCATCTCTAAATCTTGGGGAGAAGGGGCTTGTCTTCTAGGAACAGTTCACATGTAGAACTCAAGCTTTGATGGATTTTGTGAAATGTATTCTTTCTACATTCTAGACTTTCTACTTTCTGGCCTTTAGTGTGAAGTTAAGCCATGCTTCAAGGGGGCTGGATTTCACCAAGGGAGTCAATTTGCAATTCCTTTCACAATAAAGAAAGATAGAAAACCCAGAAGCCACAAGAGAAAAGATTGATAGATGGACTACATAAAATTTAAATTTTTGATATAGCAAAATAAGCCATAAACAAAGTAAAATAAACAATAACAACAAAAAGCAATATACTGGGGGTGGGGGTAACTTTGTAATATATAGAACAGATGAACATTAATGTTCATAATATATAATGATCTCTGCATCACTAAGGAAAACAACACAGTAGAAAAATGAGCAAAGCATCAGAGCAAGCAATGACCAGAAAAAAAAATGCACGAACAATGAACATAAGGACAGATTATTAACCTAACCAGTAAAGAGTCAAATGCCTATTAAAATAAGGTAATATGATTTTTATCAATCAGATTAGCAAAAAAAAATTTTAATTGGTAATATACACAGTTGATGGAAGTAAAAATTAGCGTTGCCTTTTTAGAGGACCATTTGATAATATCCGACAAAATTTTACATGTATATGCCATTTAACTGAACATTTTCACTTCTAGGAATCCGACTTACAGAAATCTGTTTCATGGAACATCATTCATGATGAAAGCCAGATAGATGTCACCCAACATATACGAGGGTCTGTACTGTAGGTGAGGAAGCCCATAAATATGAATCTGGGAGTTCATACACAAGGGGAACAGCTGCTCTCCTTCTTCTCTCCTGAGAGGGAGAGAAAACATTATTGTTTAATATAATCAAATTCTCCTTGGGAACAAAAGAGAAAGGATGCTAGGTTCTTACCCTTTGGAATATAAATAAATGTCCCCAGGGAGAAGATAAGACAAGCATCTCTGAGTTTACAATCTTGCAATGTTTCCATAGTTTGGAGGCGAGAAGTTTATTACTCTTTGGAGGGGAGCAGATGGCTCCAGGTGTAACTCCCTTGAGTGGGAGGAGCAAATGGATCTGCAAAGTGGAGACATTCTCTAACTTGTGGGTTCCCTTTGCTTATGAAGACAAACTATGCAGAAACATGAAAATATTCTTCCCCTGACAAGAAGCAGTTGAATAAAATGTAAATTTAGGATTATTGGCACCCAGAGTAATCAAAATATAGAATATTAAGTGAAAATTCAAGTAAGAGAACAGTATATTAAATAGGATCTCATCTATGTGAATTTGGTAAACCAAATCATTAACATGATCATCTTTTGGGAAAGGAGAATGAACATGGTAGTAAAAAAGGGACTTTCATTTTGACTACATATGTTATTGAATTTGGGTGTGGAACCAGGGGTGATTTTTAAAATATCTTCTGTATTTTCCAGATTTCCTACAATAAATATACATTAGTTTTATAATAAGTCATCTTTTTATTAGTCAAAACCAGTTCATTCATCAAATGTTCTTTATATTTCAAAACAGCCACAAGATTAATAAATTGTATTTGTTATCATTGAGTTTATCATTTACTCCAAAAAATACACCGTTACTGACAGAATGAGGTTCTCCTCTTCTGCTATTTATCAATGTTTGTCTCACAATGACTTTTAAAAATATCATTCATTTAGCAACATTTATTAAGCATTATAATTAGCACTGAGGTTACAAAAAATTGTAGTCCATCCTTCCTTGAACAGCTCACAATCTACTGAGGGTAAAAAAAAAAAAAAAAAAACACCTGTGTTAGAGTATATTGTAATTCCCTGTGATAAACAACAGCATGTAAACTAAGTGTGATGTGAACCATGCAAGGGACATTCCCTCCTGCCTGAGAGAAATGGGGAATGTTTCACGAAAAGGTGACATTTGAAATAGCTCCTGAAGAAATCTATTCTATCACAATGCAGCTGAATGGAATCAGAACACAAGGTAATCTTTACCAGATCTTTATCAACCCACTGAAGAGTATTAAGACACCAACTAGTCTTAATACTCCATGTGTGGTTTGATTTTTAAACCAAATGACGGATAACACATCGAGTTTCCAACATATCAGAGAAACTTAGTCTGTGAGCAGACAGATAGCTCTATTTGATTGAATGGAGTGGAGTCTATAGAACTGTTATTATTACAAGTTGGAGGAGTTGTCTAGGTGTACACAATTGTTAGTTCTTAAAAAGTAAGTCATATGAGGGGCCAGCCCGGTGGTACAGCAGTTAAGTTCGCATGTTCTGCTTCAGATCCCGAGTGTGGACATGGCACTGCTTGGCAAAAAGCCATGCTGTGGTAGGCGTCCCGTGTATAAAATAGAGGAAGATGAGCATGGATGTTAGCTCAGGGCCAGTCTTCCTCAGCAAAAAGAGGAAGATTGGCAGTAGTTAGCTCAGAGCTAATCTTCCTCAAAAAAAAAAAATGTAAGTCATGTGAAACAGCTGGTCTTGACAAAATTAAGGTAGGGAATAATTTAATGGTTAAGTTTTTTGTTTTTGTGTTTTTGGTGAGGAAGATTAGCCCTGAGCTAACATCTGTTGCCAATCTTCCTCTTTTTGCTTGAAGAAGATTTGTCCCTGAGCTAACGTCTGTGCCAGTCTTCCTCTATTTTGTATATGAGATGCCACCACAGCATGGCTTGACGAGTCGTGTGTAGGTCCGCACCTGGGGTTCTGAACCTCCCAACCCTGGGCCACTGAAGCAGAGCATGCCAACTTAATCACTACGCCACTGGCCCAGTCCCTAATGATTAAGTTTTACGTTTTAAGGCTTATGTTTCTTTGGTACAAAGCAAAACATACTGGTTACTACTGTGTCCACTCTTCATTATTCCAACAGAGACTCAATGAGGGGAGTCAGATGAAAGTAAAAGTTGTCAGTAGATCTCAAAACGTGGTCCTCAGATCAGCAGCATCAGCATCACCTGGGAACTTGTTAGAACTGCAAATTCTCAATCCCCACTCCAGACTTACTGAATCAGAAGCTCCAGGGATGAGGTCCAGCAATCTGTGTTTCACCAAGCTCCTCAGGTGATGCTGATGCACATGGCACATTCAAATTTGAGACCCACTGTGCTAAGGTAAGCTCTCAGTCCTTGACATGCAACCAGTTGGTGCCTTTAATTTAACCTGCTATCTTTGATTTATTTACCAGCAGGAAAGAGGAAGCATGGCAGAAAGGAGAATTTAAGAAAGAAACATTTTGCTATTGTTCTCAAATACATGTATGTAAATGATATTTAATAGAGGGTGCATGAGTAAAAATACTCTTTTCATTTTCAAGAAAATAGCCCTACAAGTGATGGGATAGATATTTCCACCTCTGTTGTTTCTTGGGCTTCAGAGAACCGATGGAAGCTGCACCAGGACCAGTCTTCACACTGACAAAGCAGACGATCTTTGATTTGTTATGACTTGAGGAAACCAGGAAGATGCTCCTTGCCTCAAACACGTGTGGTTACTGTACAAAACTGGGGTTCTTTTGCCCGAGGAGTATAAAGAGCCAATTATTACAGCATCAGCTTTTGAGGAAAGAAAAAGGTTTATTTCGAGATCAATCTGCAAGGAGACAGGAGGCATAAGCTCCTAGATAAGTCTCCCTAATTCAGGATTTGGGGTGAAATTTAAGAGGTTAAGGAGAACAGGCAGGTATGTAGAAAGGCTGGCACAGCAGGTTTTGATTGCAGGGCTTCAAACATTTATGGAAAGGTGTGGAAGGGGCTTTATTTTATTTTTTTAATTATTTTTTTATTGTGGTAACAGTGGTTTATAAGATTACATAAATTTCATGTGTACATTGTTGTATATTTCTATTTCTGTGTAGATTACAACGTGTTCACCACCCAAAGACTAGCTACAATCCATCACCACACACATGTGCCTAATCACCCCTTTTGCTCTCCTCCCACCCTCCTTCCCCTCTGGTAACCATCAATCCAATCTCTGTCTCTATGTGTTTATATGTCGTTGTTTTTATCCTCTACTCATGAGTGAGATCATACGGTATTTGACTTTGTCCCTCTGACTTATTTTACTTAGCATAATGCTCTCAAGGTCCATCCATCTTGTCACAAATGGTCAGATTTAATCGTTTCCTATGGTTGAGTAGTATTCCATTGTGTATGCATACCACATCTTTATCCATTCGTCCCTTGATGGGCACCTAGGTTGCTTCCAAGTCTCAGCTGTTGTGAATAATGCTGCAAGGAACACAGGGGAGCATGTATCTTTATGCATTTGTGTTTTCAAGTTCTTTGGATAAATACCCAGCAGTGGAATAGCTGGATCATATTATAGATCTATTTTTAATTTTTTGAGGAATCTCCATACAGTTTTCCATAGTGGCTGCACGAGTTTGCACTCCCACCAGCAGTGTATGAGGGTTCCTGGAAGGGGCTTTAATCCTGGAGCTTCCTAGACAACGGACTCCTTGTTTCCGATAAGAGTCCAACTTTCAGGTTCTGGCTGTGTTCTGGTCTTTGGTTCCTTGTGGGAGAGAATCTTTTGTTCCGGGGTCATTTTGGGTCAAGATTTTCTTCTCTGTACACGCTTTTGCTACATGACTTTGCAAATTTTTCTGGCTTGACCCTGAAAAACCTTCTATTGATGAGATGGGGTCAGTTTGAACTGGTTCTACGAGGGCCTGTGGTTACAATGTCCAACCAGAGACCACGTGACTAAAAGTCCACTGTCAAAGACTCATTTTTACCCCCTTAAGCTAAGCATTTCTCTGAGTACATACTCTTAAAAATTCAAATCCCCTCTGGAGGAATAACAATTTCAATTGTCACCAGTCTGATTCAACCATGAATTCATTAATCATAACCTTTTCTTCTGAAGTGAGAGGTCCAGGAAGCGTACACAGTAAGGCCCTGGTCCACCAGGGAGGAGAATGATGCAGATAAGGGAGCTGGGGGCATTAGTCAATGGAAAGGAATTTCCATTTTTTCCCCCACAATAGACTTAGATTCTTCACAGTCTCATTCTGGCCTAACTTTAGATAAGCCCTCCATCACTTCAATGCCTCAAATTCTCAGCTGTCAAAAGTCTCACAAGTTTAGGGTTTTAAAAATACTTGGCAGTCTTTGAGTGTTAAATATGTAAAGAGAAAAAACCCCAAAGTTCACATCAGTGTATGGGTGATAATGGTTCTGGCTAACTTCACTCATTACTCCTACCATTAGTGTCAATCTAAAGACTGTCTAGAGTCCTTGGTGAAATCAGGGAAGTCATTTGTCTGGCACCCAAAGATTACCTCCTGGTGACAGCTTATTTTACCCCAGTGAATGAGAAGGTTGATTAAATTATAACCAAATATTAATGGATGCTCAAAGCCTTGAATCACTTTTGTGGAAACTGAACTGCAAGGAGGAGACAAGTGCTATTTTTCAGTAACCTACACTACTCACATTGTTTACTTTCTATATTTTGTTTTCTTCAATATTCCTATTCTTACAGGAGGAAAAAGAATTCCTTATAATTTATTATAGAACAGAGTTAAGTGGTTAATTAATAACTTGGACAGGGGCTTTAAACCATTTCCCCTGCCATCTAATGAAGAATAAGATGTCTCAGGATTTTCTTTCTATTCCTGGCAGCAAACTTGCTGAAGAGATAAACAACCAGAGCTACTAACAATAAATCACTCTCGAGAGATATACTGCCTGACCTTTTGGGGGAACCATTTACACTTGTATAACACTGAAACACAAGGAGCTCAAAACTCTTGGGGGAGGTTATTGTGCAGATGCGTTTTAAGGATTTAATCTTGCCACTCCTTAAGAAAGGAAATAGACACAAAGAGTTATGAATGTACTTTCCTGGACCTACGTACCACAGCAGAAGACCAAAGAAAGCCCCAATCTTCTCACATCCTAGTTCTACCTGTTCTTCTGTTTCTGCTTCTCTTCACAAACAGAGTTTTCTTCATGGCAAAAGCACTCTTGGGCATCAATTCTTGATTCTCTATCCCCACTCTCCTCCCCCACATAAACCCTGTTCCTGAGAAGCTGGCACTAACATCCACCTGTTGCTCAAGCCTGAAGCCCAGGAACGATCTTTGATTCGTCTCTTTCCCTGCTGCCCATCCCCAGCCAATCGCATCAGCCAAGTCCTATCTCCAATATTTACATGTCAAACACTTACCACCTCCACTGATAGCCTCTCTGCCCTGCCACCAAGATCGCTCACCTGGACCTTGCTTCTTCCCTTGCCCGTACAGTCCACTCATTATGTGAGACTGAATCATCTAAAATATAAATCAGATTTTTTTTTTTTGAGAAGACTGGCCCTGAGCTAACATCTATGCCCATCTTCCTCTACTTTATATGTGGGATGCCTGCCACAGCATGGCTTGGTAAGTGGTGTGTAGGTTGGTACACCGGATCCAAACCAGCAAACCCGGAGCCACCAAAGCAGAACGTGCAAATTTAACTGCTGTGCCACCGGGCCAGCCCCTATAAATCAGATTTTATGACTGCCTTGCTTCAAACCCTCCTGCAACTTCTGAGTATAATTAGAATAGATTTCAAATTCCTATCATGGTCCATAAGGCTTTATCTCTTCATCCTTATCGTGTTCTCATTGTCCCCTCAGTGTGGACACTCCAACTTCACTGTTCCTCTGGTGCCAGGAGCTGTCAGCCTACAAGTTAAGCCTCTGCCTTGTGACACAGTCCGGGAGAGAGATGAGGGGACGCACGGCGACCCTCAAGGGATTCTACCAGGGTGCCCCTGCAACGAGTCTCCCTGGTACTTCTGACTTTTCTGCTTCTGCTCACTCTGTTCTACACCTGGGGTTATTTCAGGGGAAGTCAGCCCGGCCCTGGGAATGAGAATGATACAATGCAATATTCTAGGGAAAGTTCTGGGGAAAAAACATCTTCTAGGGAAAGAACATTCTGACCCGTCCTTTGGTTAGGTAGAGCAATGGGAGTGGAGAGGGAACAAAGAAATCTGTAGCCCCCACAGATCTCTGTAGGAGGACGGCGGTTACCACGGCCCACTGAGTCAGGAGGCCGCAGGGGGTGGCCTCCTTGAAGTAAAGAATTACAGAAACTTGGCTCCCCTCAGGCCTGCACACAATCAATTACTCTTAGGCAGAAGCTTGACTTCCCCCAGGTCTACACACAATCAATTGCTCTTAGGACTATTGTCTACCTTGCAATCAATTGCTCTTAGGACTATTGTTTACCTTACAAAAACCCCCTTTCGCGAGCCCAGTACTGTTTCATGAAATCATCTTTGCGTACCCTGAGCCCTATATAAATCATACATACACAAAATAAAGTTAGACTTGGACACCAAACTCCTTGTCTCACTGCCTCCTCCTTTGCCAAAGCCGTCCATCCCTCAGGAGACCCTGTTCGGCTGGAGCTGGACCCCAGCACTCTGGTTTTCTGGTCCCTCAAACACACCTAGCTTATTAACTTCTAAGAGTCCTTTCCCAGAAAGCTCATCCCCCTAGATCAGCACATTCATGTCTTTCAAGTCTCAGCATACATGTTAACTCCTCAGAGAAGAATTTTCTGAAATAGACCCCCCAACTCCCCAGCTCAGCCATTTTATCACCTTAATCATTTACATTTTCTTTGGATCACTCATCATACATGACCTTTTCTTATTAAGTATCTGTCTCTCCATACTAGACTATAAGCTCCGTGAAAGCAGGAATCTGTGGTCTTACGTCCTAAATTCCTAAAGCCCAGAGCAATGCCAAGCATAGACTGGCTGCTGGTTAAATATTTGTTGAATTAATGAGTAAATAAGTGAACTCTTTGACAAAACCCACTCTATAGAATTTTCAATCATATATGTAATACTAGGAACAGTAGTCAAATCAACAAATATGTTTATGTGTCTAACAAGTGTAAGGCACCATTCTAGGCATTCCTTTGGTGTTGGCTTGTATTCATCTACTAATGTTGAATAGGACATGGTTTTGATCACCATAATATGCCAGTTAAATGCCATCGGAATAAAAGCCCCACTTCAGATGCACAGGCTGTGCCACTCACTCCTGACATGGGTATTGCTACTGGTGCTCCTAAGGGGCACCACTAAAAAGCACAATCTTACCATCACTTCTGAAAAAACAAATCATAGAGCACCTTTCCTGAGGATGGTGGAGCATAAGCACATCTGCAAATATGCTAGAGTAAGGAGACAGGGTTCAAATCCCACGCCTGCCATCTATAACGCACGTAACTTTGAGAAGTTACTTTATCCCTCTCTGCCTCAGTTAAGCATCTTTTAAAGATAAGAATATTAATAACTTTCCTGCCTACCTCACAGAGTTGTAGCCATCAACGAAATATTGCAGCTAAGAACACTGCACCCTGAATACATATGTGGTTTAGGATTGTAAATATGCACATGCTCACACACACAGAAAGGATAACAAATATTAAATGATTTATGAATTATATTTCCCACTTATTAACTCATGTTCAATGCAAATGATTACTCACTAGAAGTAAGAGTAGTTAGAGCTTTCCAAACACATTCATTTGAAATAGATTTCCCCCAAACAGCCTCATTTCCAGAGTCCCTTCCTGGGATCTGTCCTTGCACATGAGTGCCCTACCTACGAAGGAGTCTCACACATTTGAGATGTCCATAGGTAGCAGCAGTGTTTCCTTCCTAAAGAGGAGCTAAACTTGGAACACAGACCAACCTTCAGTTCTGGCTCCAACAACATGCTTAGTGGCCTAAAATTCCCCAAACTATTTCTTCTTGAAACTAAGTTTCAGCCACTGATGGTGATACCAGTCAGGAAGAATAACTGAAACACTGGGTCTCCATTGAGCACAAGGTGCGTACAGGCCTGGATGGTCCCCTCTAATGGAACAATCTACGTGTGTAATTCTCAGGCCTCTCTGGAGTAGATACTCTTCACTAATGAATTTCTCAACCTGCCTAGTTTTTCCACCTATAGATTTGATAAAGGGAAGAGGAAAGACTGACATCTTAGAACTCTAACTTCAGTGACTTTTTGACAAATATTCCTGGACAAAACCCAAACAATATTTTTTAAATGCTTTCTCTTGACTATCTTGCCTTAGAGACTAACTCTGCCATTGCTCTCTTTCCAGTTCAAAGTTATTTGTATTTCATCAATTATTAGGCACCAATCTCACTCAACAATTTCTTGAGGCTCCTCCTTAATAATTTAAATACTCAGGAACGTAAACTAAATAAGCTTATGTGAACTTCCAGCTTAAAAAGCCTTTTAACAATTTTCTCAGATGGGCAGGTTTGAGAATTGTATCATAAAGGTGTCAGAAATGTGTAAGAAAAGTAAGAATCTTTAAAGAAAAAAAATGTAGTTCCAATTTAAGTATCCATTAGATCTGTTTGAGAATACAATCTAGATATTAGGACTCTCCTTCTTTCTATCTGACAAGCCCAAGGCCATCCCCTAAATTCACTCCTTCTAGACTTTGTAGGGGTTGCACCACAAGACTAGCTTCTGAGTGACCAGGGGGTATAAGGAGGTTCTTGGTGAAAGAATGGGGTAACTTCAGAATCAAGGATCTTGGCGCCTTCTACTCAGGCTGCCACATTAGGGTTCTGGTGGCTGATTCAGAGCTGGTCCCTGTGTTCTGGGTCTCCACCCAAACTCCGGAGCCTGTATTGGGTGCTGTTGATCTAAACATCTACACAGAGTCCCAGTCCCTATGTGGTCCAGAATTAAATATAAAACAGTATGTGTGGTTTCATGTATGTGTTCTTTTGAGGAAGGAGGACAATAGGTTTTATGAGAAGTTAAGAACCACTGGTCTCCATTACCTGTGCTCTCCTGGTTCCTGCACTCTTTCTAGTCTGACTCATTGCCTTGCTTCAAACTCAGGCTTCAGGGTGTGCACAGATATAGAAGCACAACCTCACTCTGACCAGTTTGGACAGTTCATCTTGTTTCAGCCCTTAGTTGTGCTGAGCAGTCATCCCCTGGGCACTTTCCTGGTCTCATCCACCTCCTGCGTCTCCCCTCTTCTTTGCACACCTTGCTATAGCTTTTGTTCTTGATCCCAATGTCAATAAGCAAATCCATAGTTCAACCATACATGCTAATCTTTGACCCAGGTCTGATGACACCACTTATAGGAAAAACTATTTTCTCTCACCGATTTTAAGTATATTATCCCAAACAGATCCCATTCACTTGCTACTCTATGCTATTGAAGAAAACAAAAAGTACAGTATACATTTAGCAAGAACTTTAAATACTTTGATACGACATGCTAGCTGGACTATGGAAATGGTCAGGAAAAGGACTTTTCATTAAATGTTTGTGGTTTAAACATAAGATACACCAATCAGGACAGGGGTTTTGCCTTAGCTATCTTGGGTCATAATTGAATTCTTGACACTTGAGACTTAGGAAAGAATGGGGCCTCAGGCCTAGCACATAATTATCAAACTATAGAAATTCCTAGTAGACTTCAGCATTGGAGTGTGCATTTAGATGACCTGAAAGTTCTGCCTGTAGACATGAGCTATTTCATTCAAAACTCAAGAGGAAGCATACCTTTAAATTCAGTAAAAGATCATACATCCTTGTGCTCTGATTTTTGGCTTACGTAAAATGCAGACATGTTATAATACACTGACACAACTAGTATTTTTCCCAAAGATAGCAGCCATATTATCAGCTAATTAAAATTGAATAATATAAATTACGTATTTGTAAAGTATAAGAATTGTCTTACCATTTAAAATAATGTCCCCGTCTGTTTTAAGCAGAATTCTGAGATGGACTCCAGAGGTTCCTGTCCCCCAGTTATTTACTCAAATGCTAATCTAGGTACTGCTGTAAAGGGATTTTTAACATGTAAAGTCCCAAATCAATTGACCTTAAGATATAGAAGATACATGGATGGGCCTGAACTAAATCACCTGAGCCCTTTAAAAGCAGCATTTTCTCTGACTGGCAGGAGAGGGTGAAATCAGAGAGACTTGAAGCATGAAAAAGAACTCCATGCACCATTATTGGCTCTGAAAATGGAGGGGACCGCATGCAAGGACCAGAGAGCAGCCTCTAAGAGCTAAGAGAGATCCCAACCAACAGCCAGCAAAGAAATGGCAACCTCAGTCCCACAACAGAGAGGAACTGAATTCTGCCAACACCCTGAATGAGTATGGAGGCACATTCTTCCCCAGAGCCTCTGGATAAGAGACCCTCCCCCCCTCTCCCACAAGGCCAACACCTTGATTTCCACTTTGTGAGACCTTAACCATAGAACCCAGTCGAGCTCTGGTCAGACTTCTAATCCACAGGACCGTGAGCTAATAAATCAGTGATGTTCAAACCACTAATTCTGTGGTAATTTGTTACACAGCAACAGATAACCAACACCCTATCTTTCTGGGAACTTAGGTGTCATGCTGCTTTTGTATCTAATATTTTCGTGCAGCTTTGTACAAAGATGTAAAATGTGACTCACAAGGAGAAACAGTGAGTCCACCAGGTAACTGTCAGCAGAGGTCTGTTGAGCGTTCTGAAGATCATTTGTTGAGTTATTATGAGCTGTTATGGGAAAATGACTCACTTGGCTTCAATAACAAGCCTAAATAGAAGAATCAGCAAAACCAGCTAACAAAAACGACTCTAACAGCCATTTTCCAGGCTGGGATACATATTAGGAAATTTTAGCATACGTCTCTGATGAAGTTAAATGCTTAATTTTACAGAAAGCAATTTTCCAATAAAGGCAAGTGAAAACAAAGAGGTAGAATTATATTGGATGATTTTATGGAAACACACAAGTAAATTCATACCTACGGGCATGCAAAAGTAGGTCTTAACACTCTGCCACCTGCATACCTCAACCTCACTCAGCTGTGCTTACCTTTCTCCAACTTGCTGCCTCCCTCTCAACAGAACAAATATAGTTGGAGGACCAGGAAATTGGTGGTCCACAGGGACCAGAGAGAAAGTGCATTAATCAGAATTCCACTGGGACAGCAGTACAGAGCTGCCTCCACTCATAGTCTGGAAATAGCTCAGCATGATTCCCCGATTAAAAATTAATCAAGTGAATAAGACCCTGCAATACAAAACAGCCAAAGAAAATTAAACACCTCCCTAAGGGAAAGCCTGCAAGTCATAAAAAATTAAAACATAAAACTGAATATTTACAAATATCATTTACAAACTTACGGATGTTGAGGACTCATGCCCATGACAAGATCACAAGTCCTTCGGGAGCTTCAAGACCGTTCACGCGTTGAGCAAAGCTTCTCCTGCCTGAGTGTGCACCAGAACCACCACCTGGGGATGGAGGTGGCAGATTATAAAACACAGATTCTCAGAGGCCCTCCCCCCCAACCCCTCCCCCCTCCGCCACGCAGAGATGCTGACTCAGAAGGTTTGGGAGGCAGGTCTGGCTTCGATAATTGTGGCAAGTAACCTGAAGGGACTCTGATGGGCATCTAATCTGAGAAGCACTGGTACAGCCAGTTTCCTCACAATTGTCTGGCAATCCAGCGCCGTCACAATGCAATGCACTGTCTACTGTTCTGCTGCTCATTCAGGAACTAAACTGTCCTTGGGACTTATTCAGACACTTTCCAATTTTCCTTCCCAATTACAAATGAGATCATCCTAAGCAGCACTAACTTTAGGATAAATATTGGTGAATAAAACTTTTCCCATTGCTATTTCATTTATTTATTAATTCAACAGACAATGAAAAGCTATTATATGCCAGGTATTGGACAAGGTCCTGGAGATAAAATGACAAATAAGTAAGAAATAGCCCCTGCTCTCAGGGTGTTCACAACTTAATGTCATTAATAAGCAAATATAATAGAATATGATGAGTGGCAGGATGGGAAAAATACAAGGAGCAGAAAGAGTGTTCCTGGCAGGAGGAGCAGGGTTAAGAAGAGTTAAGAAGGAATTATGCTGGTATGGAGTATGTCTATCTGTGGGTGTATGTCTGGGTGTGTGCACATGCACAATGAATGTTGGAGAGAATAGTGAAAGATGAGAGCAAAGAGAAAGCAGGGTTGAAACTATGTGTCCTTAAATGTAGTGTCATCTTGGCAAAGTGTGTTGGTAAACTTGCCCAGAGCCATTATTCAATGGACTCTATTCACACCAAGACGAAGTCAACAAGGCTGGATACCGTCACAAGGTGTGTTTTAAATACACTAACATCTTCTAACAGCTTAACACTTCCTGATTAGAAGTTCCTGTATAAATTCAGAAAAAAAATTGTTTTTTCCTTTTCCTATTTGCCTGACAGTTTTCAGGAGAGGTTGGTACAGCAGATAGTGATCTATAAAGACAGCTAGTGTGTGCCTTGGCATGATGCCAATATTGTCATGTTTCTAACTCGTAATAGTCATAGACTTTAGAAGTCATGGTCCAACTCCCCACCCAAGGCAATGATCCCTTGTAAGTGTTACATAGTCTTTTGGGGAAAAGAATCAGATAGAACCTTAATTCCCTTTGAGTGGCTTGTCCCAGATTTAGGGAGCCAAGCTTATCCAATTCAGAATAAAGCTTTTCTGGACTGGAATGGAGAGTTGAGCTATAGTTCTAGAAATAAATTTGAGGTGGAAAAAAGGTAGAGGAGATGACCAGTATGTACAAAAAGAAACAAGAGAAAGTATGAGAGTAAAAGAAACATTCCATTTGTCAAGAAGGAAGTAATCAGTGGTATTCAAGGGAAGGAGTGATGCTGATATCTGAGCCAATAAAAGTTAACTGACCCCAAGTGAATAGAGGTCAGCAATAGATATCAGGCTTAGCTTGTGAGCTGGATATATTTCTTTCTCTTCCAGAACAAGTTCACTCTCCAAACTTCTCTTCCCTGCCCTGTGTTCCAGAGGCTGATTTGTATAAATTGCATCAATGAACTGTGTTGTCTTCTGGCCTCTAGTTGGGACCAGCCAATGGGAAGCATTAGTAGAAGATTAAAGTGAGGAGAGAAGAGTGAGACCAGGTATCTGTTCTCTTGGCCATGGTCTCACCCTTCCTTCTACCAAAGGCCACAACACCTGTCAGACAGACTCTCCTACACCTGCTTTCTCTCTCTCTGCATTCTGGTAACTAATCTTTTGTCTTGCTGCTTCAGGCCTAGGAAGATAATGGCTCCTTATTATTGCTAGCTCGTAGTGTTTCATCATGCTTGCTGGTTCACTTTGACCTTGCCTACCTTGCCTACATCTTTGTAAACAGTCCTTTCATTAAAATCTCCTCCATTACTTGGTTTAAGTGAGCCATTTTTCTCCTGACTGGATGGGGACTGATACAATCTGCCACTGACTGCATGCTCCTTACCTTAGCAATGGAGAGTTAGCCTGACTTTCAGAGGTACTTAAAACAGTAACTGTTGTTATAAACAATTACATAGACATTACAGTTCAGTAAGTGTATTCACATGTGTTATCTCTTTTCTCATTCTTTATCCATGACTATTAAAACTCAGACCTCACCAGCTCTACTGGAAAAATAATTATAGATAATGAATGCAACTGTGAATATTTACTAGCAAATCTAAGTCTAAACCATATTCTTAAGACTCCAAGAGCCCATATGTTGTATGGTCTTTTAAAGTTGGATGAATTAGAGCCTCATTATATAAATTGGCTCTATTCCCTTCATCTGGGCTCTGGGTTCTTCAAATTAGTTTATATTCATTTTTCAAGCTTTCATTTCTATTGGAAAATTTCTAAAGGCAAATAGTCATAAAAGGCAGGATTATGAATCAGAAATTAGTCATGAGCTGGTAAATATCTAAGACCATATTTTACAATGATAGTTGAATAAATTAAGAATAGAAGTCTGCCAAACCAGTTGTTTAATGTCATATAGATAGATTAATGACCATAGTAACTGTTTTCCCTCTTTTCAGCCACTTATTTATTCTTTATATGGATGCAATGCAAATCTCTTTATTATGTCAGTAAACAAAACACATGGAACAATAAAAAAAAATGTAAACTTTTGTAATTCTAAACAGAGAAGGGCAAAGAGGAAATAGCTCTATAATAAACTTGATAACCAATTTCATAGGATTCTCAGTTCCCAAAATAAGTAACTTCACAATGAGGGTACACAAAGTAGATCTGAGAAACATGTGAGACTGTAACCAGATGTTTAAGCAGATAGTCTACGCCTTTAAAGGAAGGATGATGTTGTTGAAGGCCCAGAGGAAAGATTCTTATGGTAAAATCCAGGGAATTTGGTGGACTTCCCCCTAAGGTAAGAGAAGGTAGATTGGACAAAGTTAGAATTCAGCCTCGATTACTTCCAGCAAAGTTGAGCTTTCCCCCACCCCTACCCCCATCCCTTATACCAAGACAGCCAAAGGGCCTGAGTCATTGAATATCAAAAAATTAGATTTCTAAACTTCAAGTCTCCTTCTGATATATTCATACCAATTGTAAAATAATTTACCCCCGCCTCAAAATTACACACAATAAAGACTTTATCTCCTTTTAGGAGAGGAACCATCATCAGTAGAAGGTATGTTCCAGATGTGAAAGAATAAAATCTATGACTTGAAGATATGACTTAGCAGAAGATAATCTCAACTTCTCATTGAGTGGCTTGGCCCGAATTTAGCAAGCCAAGCTCACACAGTTCAAGGTAAAGCTTTTCTAACCAAACTTATCCTGTTTGAGATAAAGCTCTTCTAGACTGGAATGAATATTTGAGCTATAGGTCTAGAAAGAAATAATTTGAAGGTGGGGAGAAGAGGTGAAGGAAATCATCCATTATATACATATAATATGTACAATAGGAAGAAGAGAAAGTATGAGGGTAAAAGAAATATTTGATTTTTCAATATGCAAGTAATTGGTGACATTCAATGTTGCAGCTTAGGACTGGGGTAGGTCTGCATCAAACTGTCATAATGACTGGACAGAAAGGAAATGAAGATGGTGATTATAGTCCACCAAAAAAAAAAAGTGGTTGAAAAGAGGGAAAACAATCACTATGGTGGTTGACCTTTCTATATGACACTATCAGCTAGTTTGGCAGGTTTTAATTCTTAATTGAGTCAATTATCATTATAAAATTTGGTCTTAGATATCTACCTTCCAATGATTAATGTCCAATCATTCAGAAAGTTTGCTTATAAAAAGGAAAGAACCCTATCTTCTGTTACTCTGTACCCTGGGACCTAGCAGCTAATGCCTGGCAAATGGATGCTCAGACCTTTTCTCTCAAGTCAATCACTAATTTAGCCAGTGATAGAAAGGGCTCAAGACCAAGGGAAGATTTTCCCATGTTAGAAGAGAGCTGTGTATTTATGAAGGCAAAGAAGATTAAGCCAGTGGAGGGAAGAAATTGATCATGTTAAAAGAAAGATCTTGATTAAAAGAGAGACATGGGAGAAAGTTCCCAGTGGCGATGGTCAAAGATGGCACAAAAGTCTCCCCAGGACTGCTCCCCACTGTTTCTAGGAATTGTTTCCATGCCTCCCTTTCCTCATTCCCCCCAACCTTCCTTTCCCCTCAACTTCCCAGGCCTTCCTTTACATTTCTTTCCATTTCCTCTTGCCCTCACCTCACTTCTCTCTCCCACCTAGACAAAATATAGAAGTGAAACAAAAATAATAATGTTAACTTGTGTAAAATTATGTTGTTTTATGACTGTTCTTAAGCTAAAAGCAGATGAATTGAGTGTTTTATATTTATCGCTACCTTTTTTTTTAAATGTCACTCTAGAATAAATATTTTTCCTTGGGGTAAAAGGCTATAAGAAAAAACTCACCCCAATTTGGACTCATGGTGAAAGAATTTGATTTTTGGCAGAGATGAGAGTAGTTTGTGGTGGGAAACATTATGATATAATCATTGTTTAAAACATGGGCTCCAGGGGCTGGCCCCATGACCGAGTGGTTAAATTTGCGCTCCGCTGCAGTGGCCCAGGGTTTTGCCGGTTTGAATCCTGGGCACCGACATGGCACTGCTCATCAGGCCACATTGAGACGGCGTCCCACGTGCCACAACTAGAAGGACCTGCACCTAAAATATACAGCTATGTACTGGGGGGATTTGGGGAGATAAAGCAGAAAAAACAAAACAAAACATGGGCTCCAGCGTTAAGCAGACCTGAGTTGAAATCATGAAACCCCCGTTTACCGGCTGAGGAACTTCGGTAAATTTCCTCACCTATGAAATAGTGCTGTTGTCTTTATAGAATGGTTCTAAGTTTTAAATAAGGGAATGGTAGAGTTTTAGCCTAGTACCCAGGCACAGAGTAAACCCTTGGTAATGGTAGCCGTAGCCATTATTGCCTGCTTTACCCATCCTAAACTCCCTAAACACACAAATTTTAAGCCAAGAAAATATTCTAAATATTTAGCTTTTTATGGCCCCCGTTTGTATTGGTAAATTTACCATTACCATTATTCTCATTATCCTTATCTAAGGTTAAAAAAGGAGGAGAAAGAAATGGAATCAAATCCAGTCTCTTGCTGACATACACTGAGTTAACTCCTGATTGCAGCCAACTGCTCCAGGATATAGCAGTGCTGAAAAGCAAAAGGTGCGTGTGTTGACTTGACAGTTCAAGAGACAAATAAGCGTCTCAACGTTAACTTCCCAGGCACGCAAGCCGTCACGCAAGATCATTGTTATGCCAATTATCTGGCATTAAATACTGTTATGATTTCTGACATCAGATCCATAGAAGAACACTGTTTTAGAGTGACAGTTCAGTGGAAAATTCCCAGTACTTTCCCTCTGCAATCTGGGCTGGTGAGGTTTAATTAAAACAGCCAAATTACAAGCTGCCTCAGAAGATGTTGTAACAAAATTGCTGGCTGGCCTTTACTGATAGTGGTGTTACAGACCATTGCTTATCGTCATATGAGCTTCCTTGGGTATGAGCGGATTGGTCATTGATTCAGTAATAGAAGCCAAGACTTTTTATCGCTATCATTTCTGCTGCTTTTACTGACAATGAAAGTAGGAGATTTAAAGTTTCAGTTGTCCTCATAAATATGCCCAATCATGGAAAAGCAAGGGCACAGACCCATACTTTAAATGTCATACATTTGAAAATCTATTGAAGGCTAAACAATGTAAAATCTTAAGGACTTTGAATCCTATTCCAAACATTAAGAGAAAAATACAGTTTGGTCTGGGCTCAGTTAAGTGATTTTTGAGCCTCCTGCCCCTGTTTGTCAGCTCAGTCGCTTCTGCCTACAGAATGGAGAAAGACGCCAGCCAGTGCTTCAGTTCTGTCGATGACTGAGGACGTAAATGGGGCATGGAGCCTCTTGCTTCAGCAACAGTTTGTTCCCCACTGAGTACTCGGGAATTTAGAGCTAGAGAAGTCTCTCTAAGGATACTATTAGTTCTCTCATCCTAGTGACATTAGCTCACAATCTTGCTAATTAATATATATCCTTCAGCACCTTTCTTTATTGTTTTTCACACACCTCTTTTTAAGCCTTTTGAGGCTTCGGTTTACTTATTTTTAAGATTTTTTTTTCCTTTTTCTCCCCAAAGTCCCCCAGTACATAGTTGTATACTCTTTGTTGTGGGTCCTTCTAGTTGCAGCATGTGGGACGCTGCCTCTGCGTGGTTTGATGAGCAGTGCCATGTCCGCGCCCAGGATTCGAACCAACGAAACACTGGGCCGCCTGCAGTGGAGTGCACGAACTTAACCACTCGGCCACGGGGCCAGCCCCCTTCAGTCTACTTTTCAAACTGGTCTCAATCCACTCTTCTCTCCTAACCTTCTCAGACTAGCAGGCTAGACATCCACCAAATAGCCCAACTCCACTCTTCTTCATTTCTCTAGTCATGATGCTAGCATCTTAATACAGCTCTGAAGCTGTATGTATTTATGGATTTTACGAATAAGCAATCTCTGATGCAGGTCAGAATGTGTGAAAAGTAAGCAAAAAATCAGATTTCTTTGTATTATAGTAAATGGATTTAATGTAACTCCTTTGGAAATATAATATCTGAAAGCTTCTTCTCCTACTTAGGAATGTCTAAGACGGCATTATATCCTTCCAGTTACTCTTTCTTGGGACCTCTTTCTTTCAAATCTTTAGAATTAAACTGTGAAAGAAAAATACATTGACAGAATGTATTATCATACTTCTTATTTAAAAAATTATAATCACGACAGGGAGAATCGTCTTAGTAGTTTATAAAGAGAAAATTTAGTCTGAGAATCTTATCTACTATCACCAAAACTTTTACCCAATATCTAGGAAGAGTTACTCAATTATCCAAGCAATACATGTGGAAAGATCTTTGATTGACAATGGACACTAAGTTATGATAAAACTTTCACCCATTAGTAGAGTAGTTGCCCATTTGGGGTCCCAACACCAAATGTTATTTCTTTCGCTTTCTCCCCTACTCATAAACACACCACAGAGACAGCTTTGGAGCTGTACTGCCTGGGTTTGAACCCATCAACTAGTTAATTGTGTGACTATGAACAAGTTTCTCAAACTCTCTGAGCCTCAGATTCTTTATTGGTAAATGAAGATAGATAATAATAGCACCTACTGTGTGGAGCTGTTGTGAAGATTAAACTAGTTAATATATGTGATGCACTAAAACTCTGCCAGGCACTGAATAAGCACTCCATCAGGGCTGCTCTAAGATGTGACTGCCACAGTGGTTGGATCTTAGCCTCCACTGTATCTATCTGTATCTGCAGTCCTAGGACAGCGCCTACCACAGACTACACGCTCAAAAAATATTTACTAAATGAATGAACCAGAACATTCAAGTATAAAAATAGGTCACAAATTCATTTTTCTTCATCATTTTTTCATTTGTTCACTTAATATTTATTAAACACCTATTGTGTGCATTTTCCAAATGAATTTTTGTTAATGAAATCCATACAAACAGGGAAAGAAAGTAATAGGAATATGGTCTCTACCAACATTGGGTAATATGACAAATTGTAAATTCTGCCAGCGTCTATTAATTCTGTAGGAAAACTTGGTTATTTAAGGAATTGCCTATGGCTCCAAGTTGCAGACCTAATTAACCTAAAGAAGAAAAAGTGTATTTAAGGTTTTCATTCCTAATGACTACATTTTAAATGCGATTCCCATTTATTCTTTCTTGAAATAAATTTGTAGTAGATTATTTCTTTCACAAGATTTTTTGGATATAAAATCCAGTTGGTACACCATGATTTGCTTGACTATTTGGTATTTCTGCATCCATATATAAATAAGTAAGTAATTGTTATAGTATTTGCTGATCATTGGGTCAGAAAATGCACACTAGTCAGAAAGCCCTTAATTCGATATACCAGGTTAATTTGCATATGCATCTTTAATTATGTAGTTTGAGACACAAGAAAATGACTTACAATACAATGTCTCTCCAAGCTGTCAATGTTTTCTATTTGTCAAAAATGTCAATTATTTGTTAAATTTTATTCACTCATTATAGAAAATATTTGTTGAGCACTGACAATGAGCCAAGCCCTCTGCTAGTATTGGGGATAAAAGACAGATATGGTCTCTGCCATCATGGAATTTATACTCTAGTTCCTATGACAAAAGTAGTTTCATTTTGTATTCCAAATTTTATTATTCTACCTCATGACATTATATGATTTGATTTACCTCCTGTTGTTCTAAGTATAGGAAAATGAAACCTTGACTTAAAACTTTAATTTATTCAACCATCATTTAATCATTTCAAGTCATTTCAAATTATCACAAGCCAAAGGAAACTATTAGTTTCAGTAACTCACAAGCCTGAATATCTGTGTCAAAATATCTCTTACAATAGAATTATCACTTGTTTTTATATTTATGGATGTGAGAGGAAAGAGAGACTTAAAATCGGATTAACTGTAACAAATGTACTCTAACTGGAGGGAGAGCAAGTCTGGGGCTCCTAGCATGCAGACCTCCAGTCACATTGCCAACTGCCAGGGGAGTGAAGCAGGGCTGTGCTTCTTAGAAAATGTTCATGAGTTCTTTAGTAACTAAATAATCATTTGTCATTAGCAAATTCATTGGTATTATTCAAATACTATAAATATAGTTTTCCAAATGCTTTTGAAAATAGCTTATTGGACTAAAGGACTTCATTCAAATAAGCTATCTACTTCGTTTGTTTACATGATTAATATTCATATCAAACGCATTTTTCCTAATGCAAAGATAACCCTTCTCCCAATTCTGCAGGTCAGAATTATCACCAATTCCAATGAAGTCTGTTAATGAGCTGTTTGTTCTTGTGTAGCATACTAGTCAAACTATTCATGTAAATCCCAAGTAGTTCATAGCGACATATTTTATTATGCAATCAAGCATATTCATATTCAACATGCCCTTGTCTGTTTACAGGTCTCTTTGTTTATTTACTCATGGATTTATGAAGTGCAATATGTTGCAAAATGTCTCTTAGTAATTACGGGAAATTACTAAGGTTCCTCTGTGTGGTATTTCTCATTATACTGTAACAAGAGTTCACAGAGAACTCAATTATATAAACTAAAGATTAAGTTTTGTGTCCAAGTGACGACAAAAAGTTTGGTAAATCCAGTCTAAATTTCAATTAATTCAGAAAAAAAGAAAACTCTCCCAACGTTTGATTGATCATGTGGATCAGTGATTGGTAATCTCTTGGGGGTGAAAGGTAACCTTGAGAATTTAATGAAAGTCATCGGTTGTCCCTCCAGAAAACTTGGACAAAGTGAAGAACTTATCGTGGAGAAAAAACAGTGATTTTCACTTATCGACCAGTTGTGCATCATTAGTCTCCAAATGCCAATGCCTTAACATTTTCTGAGCTCTAAATGTTTCCACCTGTACATTTATTAAAGAAGTCCTACCTGACCCATAGGTTCGTAATTATAACTTGAAAATAAGCACGAGCCCCAGAGCCTTGTTTTACTGCTACTCTTACCAAAAGCTTCCACAATTCTAATGTTCAGAAAAGGAAGTCTCGTAAGATGTCTTATTACTGAGCTAAGTGTTCTGAGATCTTCTTGGCCCTCTGGGGTGGAGACCTCATATCTGTGATTCTCTCCCTCCCCTTTTAGAAGTCCAACACTCTTCCATGGTCATCCGTTTTCTCCATTCTGCTCCCTGTACATCCCTGACTCTGATCCAGCACTCCACCCCATCTTCCCTTCCAAATGTGCCTCTTGAATTCTCTAAAATTCATCATCAGTAAACACTGTATCTTCAACATCTTCTCTGATCATTCTCTTCTCCTCTTCTCCTTAAATGAAGCCAGGCTATCTCCTAAGGGCATTGCTTCCCTGGCAATCTTCTCATACAGAGGTGTTTTCTTTTTTTCTCTCATATCTCACATACGCAAGAGTTAGAAGGTAGATGATCTTCCATGCTTTCTATTGTGACCTCAAATCATTTCACCCTTCATTCTACTGTTTTGAAGCTCATGCCAGCCAGCTATGCTAGCTGTTCCACCTCCTCAACGCTATCACCTTCTCTCCCAGTTACTCCCCTCCTCCTTCAACAAGATTAGATCCTAGATCCTCAAACAGAGTCTTCCTTATCACCCCTAGTTTTTTTAATCATTCTTAGTGACAAGAACATCCACCTGGATGACTCATCATACACCCCCAGTGTCTCAATTTCTTAGCTGTCTCAACTCCAGGGACTTTTTCTTCCACACCATCACAGCCAGCCATTCCCATAACCATATCATGGGTCCTGTCATTATCTCTTCCATAATCTTAGTTTCAAACATCCCATTTCTAGCCCCCATCTTCTCTTTCTTTGAGATCACTTATTTTATTAACAACCTCCTCCACTGCTACAATTTTCAATCTTGACCTTCTACCTACTGCTAATACATCCATCTCTTATCTTCAATTATCTTTTTTCCAAGCTTAGATGCTGTGGTTCATCAGGATTATCACTCCTTTGATGCACTCTCCTTCAAGTGTACTATCCTAACAAAACCCTAGTTGAACCTGAAAATCCACTCTTCCTGTGTCTTGAACGATGCTAGAGGACATTGTTTAAGTTCAAAATTACAAATCTCAAATGGGCATATAACACTTGATGGAATGCCTACAACGTTTCCCAGTAAGCTCACTTCCCCACTCTCTAAGACAGTTATTCATACCTCCTTCCCTCTCCAAAAACTTCCTACACACCCTTCCCTTTCACCCTCAGTTGATGACTTTGACTCATACTTCCTGAGAAAATAGACATCATTAGATAGGAATTTCCTCATATTCTCACCTCCGTATGTGAAACCCGCCTACCTGCTTCTCCATCTTTTCTCCTGTTAGAATGGAAAATGTATCTCTCTACCCCTCAAAGGCTCATCTTTCCACTGGCTTTGGATCCCATCACACCACTCTTTCAAGTTAGATAGGGTGCCCTGTCGCAAATCTTACACACTGGTGAGGACACCGACAGGCTCATGGATCCTAAATGCCAAGAAGAAGCACAGCTCTGTCTACACCCTGTTCTAATTCACACCCTACCATGCTTCCCTGAACTACAGCGTCTGGCTCTAATTATGAAGCTACCCCAAGACACAGTCCATATGTGTCAGCCATGTGGCAAATCTGAAATCCTGGCAGTGCTTACCTTGTTTTCCCCACTCCAAGCCAGGTACCCATTTTGTATAGGAATAGACAAGGGAGCTGAGTATCTCCTGTGATTTGGAGGCTGAGGCACCAATCTTTCCTCCCCAGAAGGGTACATAAAGATTTTGATCAAACTTTACAATATTTTATTCTCATTTTATAGGGAGACAGTCTGTCCACATACTTTCTAAATTCTTCTGACACTTGTTAGAATCAAGAATCTTAGAGCCAATGAGGAGATTTGAAATTATTCATTCAACCCCCAGTATAAATCCTCAGCAAAGCAGGGTGACTAGGCTAAAGCCATAGGTTAGAGAGTAGTAAACACAATATCAGAACCATGTTCTCTAAGACAGAGGCTGTTGACATTGTGCCGTTTGCAATTGTGAGCTCCTTGGAGTAATAATACCCTAAAAATGTTATGTGAGCATCTGGCCAAAAGACTGTGAAATAGATTTATGGATTCACCTAGTGAATTCCATATGGATACCCAAAAGATATGGAAGCCTCTCACTAGCGTGTAAAAGTAACAACATTCCAGGGTGGACCAACTCATTAGCTATTTTGTATTTTACTTCTCCTGAACAGTAACCTCTATCATCGTCCTATTGTGAAAGGATACCCAATTCTAAAGGACTCTGGCCTTAGGAGCTGCTCTTAGACAGCTAGAAATATCTGGAGATAGTCAGCCTCAGTCTCCTGTTTGTTTTTATGCAAACCCAGGGAATTTTTAAAAACCAATTTCATTTTATAATTCATCAACCAGTCACCAATTAAACACACACTGAGCACCTGCAATTGTCAGAAAGTATGCTACATGCTGGGTTTACAGAGACAACTGCGATAGAGCTCCAGCTCTCAGGAAGTCACAGTTCTGCAGAGACTCTCACAACACCTTGGGGTAGTGCAGCCAACTCCAAGGGTGAACACAAGTAATTTACTGTTGATAACCAAGTGCTGAAGTTGGTGAAATATTTACTTTAAAACATTAGAACAGATTCAGTTATTCTTTTGGGGGGTGGGTGAGGAAAATTGGCCCTGAGCTAACATCTGTTGCTAATCTTCCTCTTTTTGCTTGAGGAATATTGTCCCTGAGCTAACATCTGTGCCAGTCTTCCTCTACTTTGTATGTGGCATACTGCCACTGCAAGGCTTGATGAGCGGCTGTGTAGGTCTGCACCCAAGATCCGAACCTGCAAACCCCAGGCCTCCAAAGTAGAACATGCAAACTTAACCATTACACCACCAGGCCAGCCCCTCAGTTTTCCTTATAATAGCTTTGTACTCATTTACTGGCATCATGATACACATTCTTCAGTAGGAATAAAAGGGGTGGAGTTACAATTCACAAACTGCAGATAATCTGCATCCTATCTTGCCTTTGTTGCAGCCCATCATCTGCGTAAATCCATGGGAGTGTGTCAGAAAAGGAAAATCATCCAGCATGTGTCAAAGTAGAAAAAAGTAGGGACAAGCTCTAGCCTAGAGGTCTGGTGCAAGAGGGAGACACGCAGATAGACAATGATTACAGAATAGTCTATTAGGTGCAATCCTATGCAACTGATGTATGCACAGGAAGCTTCGGGCATGCAGAGAAGGAGAAAGGGTCAGAGAAAACTGTGTTGATAGGAGAGGGTGTGGTTAAGAATAGAGGAAACTGTGCCAAGATGTAGCTAACATGGGGTAAGGCTGATCAGGAACAGCAGAACCAGGAGCTGGATTGGCACAGATTAGGCAGTGTACACGTTAGAGATCTTGGTCCCGTCAGTCTCAGAGCAAAGCAGAGTCGAGAGTGTGGGCTATCTAGTTAAAGTGGAAAGACCTGGCAAGGTACACTGTCCAGTCCACAGGCCGCAGTCAACTTCCATTGGTGCAAGTCCAGCAGGGGCCAGGCAGGAAGCATAGCACAGCCAAAAGCTTGGTGGCATGGGTCAGAGTTCAAGATTCAAGTTCAGCATTTGAACGGATAATCTGGAAAGAGGGCTTCCACTACCATCAGAAGGCATAGAACCACAGAGTAGCAGGGGTGGGGTGTGAATGAAATCAAGACAGGACTGTCTGTTCTCTGTCCTCAGCTCTGATTTCAGTATATGGCAGGTAAGGGGTAGTAGGTGTGTGCACCTCCAGAATCAAGCAGAGAGAAGATGTAGAAGAAAAAGAAGACAGCAGCATCCCTGCCACTGAAAAGTTCATGGTCTAAAAAGAGAGAAAGAAACATGTAAGCAAACAAGCTCCAGAGATGCTGTCATAGAAATCTGTACAAGTTTCAGAACTGAACACAAAAGAGGGAGTGGTCAATTCAGCCTGAGAAGGTTGGGTAAAGATTTTGCAATGAAGGTGATCAGTGAATGGATTTGGAAGGTAAGTAGGTATTTTCCTGGCAGTCCTTGGGAGGAAGGGACAGTTGGAAAGACATTCTAAGCAAAGGAAGCAGCATGAGCAAGAGTTGACACATAGAGCAGTCAGGAACATCCAGGGGCATCACGTGGATGAAACATTCAGTCAGGACTGATTATATAATTTGTGGAGCCCAGTGAGGGGGTATGTCTGAGCATTGGGTCATGAAGACAGCCCTGCATAGCCTGAAGAATGGGGTGAGATGAGTTTCGGTTTTATTAAGTAGGGCACCAAAGGTTTTTTAAATTTTTTACTTAATTTAACTACTTTATTGAGATATAATTCACATGCCATATGATTCACTCATTTAAAGTTTACAGTTCATTAGTTTTTAGTATATTCACAGATATGTGCAACTATCACCATGGTCAATTTCAGAATATTTTCACCACCTCAAAAATAAATCCTGTACTCTTTAGCTATCAACCCTTATTGTGCTCTGCCCTCCATTAGCCCTAAGCAACTGCTAACCTACTTTTTGTCTCTGTAGATTTGCCTATTCTGGACGTTTCATAGAAATGGAATCATATAATATGTGGTCTATTGTGACTGGCTTTTTTCACTTAGCATAATGTTTTTAAGGTTCATCCATACTGGAGCTTGAGTCATTATTTCATTCCGTTTTATGCCCAAATAATATTCTGTTGTATGGATATACCACATTTTGTTTATCCACTTGTCCATTGATGGACATCTGAGTTGTTTTCCCTTTTTGCCCATTATGAGTAATGCTGCCATAAACTTTTGTGTGCAAGCTTCTTTGTGGACATATGTTTTCATTTCTCTTGCGTATATACCTAGGAGTATAATTGCTGGGTCGTATGGTAACTCTACATTTAATCATTCAAGAAACTGCCAGACTATTTTCCAAAGTGGATGCACCATTTTACAATCCCACCAGCAGTGTGTGAGGGTTCCAACTTTTTCATATCCGCATCAACACTTGTTATTATTGGCCTTTTTTATTCTAACCATCCTACTGGGTGTCAAGTGATATCACTAAAGGTTTTTAAACAGGGATGAAAATTTTAGTTTTAGAAGGATACAGTGACATCCAGAAGGGAAAAGAATTGAAATGAGAAGTAGAACTAGAGATAAAGGATTCTAACAACGAGAATGAACCTACGTCTTTGTCATTGGCTGCTGAGGAAAGATAACAAGTGAAAATGGTGCCATCGTTCCAAATACTTTATAATACGAACATCTGGATTCCACATTGTTTCCTCTAAGAATTTTTCACCATAATTTTAACAACAATCATGAAAAAAATGGGAACCACTTTTGAGAATGTGTCCCAAGGGAGCCTCTACTTCCTAGCTACCAAGTTTCCAGTCTGCTCTTTCAGCTTCCATCAACCCCCAGCAATGCTTCTGGATGTAACTAGAGGCAGTCCAGTTTAAAATGCGTTAGCAAGAGTTAGGTAATTAATTGGCTCTAAAAGGTGGGAAAGAGAGAAGAATCTAGTAACTCCCTGGTTTCTGGCTGGGATGACTGGGTAAAATAGTAGTTCTGCTTATTAAGGTGCAAAAAGCAGAACAGGTAAGAGGAGTTAGGGAAAGAGGAAGCATATGGATTTAAGCACATTGATGTTGGGGCATCTGGGGACCAAGAGGGAGCAGTTTGGCAGGCAGCTGGATAGAAGTCCCCGAGGTAGTAGTTAAAATTGTCTGTTTCAAATGGTTAAACTACATAGACGCACAGAAGCTCAGTATTCGCTCATTTAAATGCCAAGAATGTGCCATCCAGTTCGTCTTTTGTCACAGTAAACGGAATTTGAAATTAGGAAATTGACCGGGGTGCTCAGTCAAAAGAAACTTTGGAGAAGTGTCTCAGTACAAGATAAATAATAGCTATGTGTTTCCCCAGTTCTCTTCTGTTCTTTGCTGGTGATATATATCATGTGTCAAAATCCAAAACCAATCACAGACTTGCTCTGATACCTGAATTCATTCATTTGCTCAGTCAGTCATTTAACAAAACTTTATTGTCAGATACTGTTCAGGTGCTCAAAATGCAATTTGTTGAACTGAACAGACATGGCCTCTGTCCCCTCATGGAGTCACCTCCGTGGTTTTTTTCACTCAAAACCTATTCATTTTTCTAGGAAGGGCAATCATCTAGCATCTAAGAGTTGAACTAGATAGGAAGATTTTTTCATGCATCAAATAATTTTTAATATTTGTTTAACCACCTTAGAAAAGCACTTAAATGATTGGTAATTCTCTTAGGATATTAAACTTCATGAGCAATATTGGAAAAAATGGTTATAAAATTATTTAAATCTCCAAAGGACATGTTTTTAATTTTTTAAAGCAAGATAAGAGTTGAAAAGCCTGGTTTAAAGACAGAAATTCAGAATAAATGTTAAACACAAGACTACAAACACTTGCAGCACTGCTTGCCCCTGGCTTTCAAAAAGCAAAAAACTGGCGGGAGGTTGAGGGGGGTGGACAAGATTGATGTTTGCAAGAATTTTCTTTTATTTAATGGTGCAATTTCAGTGATAAAATGACTAAAACTCTTGACTAGCCTATTAACACCTTTTTAATCAAAGAGTAATAGCACTTTGCTAAATTTTTAATGAAGTGTACTTTATATATAACAAAATCCACTAATTCTGAATGGGCAATTTGACGAGTTTTGACAAATGTATACAGCCGCGTACACTTCAACACAATAAAGATATAGAGCAGTGCCGTCCAATAGGACTTTTGATGATGATGAAATGTTCTGTATCTGCCCAATATGGTAGCCATTGACCACAATGGCTATTGAGCACTTGAAATGTGGTTTGGGGACTGAGGATCTGAACTAATTTTATTTAATTTTAATTAATTTACATAGCTACATATGACGAGTGGCCACCATATTAGACAGTGCATAGCATTTCCATCATCCCAAAAATTTCCTATTGCTATCATCTGGCAATGTTACTCCAGTGCCCTCTACTGACAGAGCCTAGCATTACACTATCTGGCTAAGAAATGTTTACAGGTTGCATGCAGTTCCACTGTTACAAAGCTGGGAATCAAAGGGTGGGTTTGGAGCTAAGAGAAAACAGATGACTGGTCCAATAGGTTGTGTTTAATTTTGATGGATTCCAATTTATCAAATTTTTCTCTTCATGGTTTTTGTGTCCTGCCTTAGAAATCTTTAACTAATAGACTATAAATATTTCCTCCTATGTTTTCTTGCAGAAGTTTTATAGTTTTAGCTCTTACATTTAGGCCTAGCATCGAATCTGCGTTAAAATTTGTAGATGGTGTGAGGCAAAGGTGGAAGTTACTATTTTGTGTATAGATATCCAATACCTTCAGCATGTGTTGAAAAAACATCTTTTCTTTCTCCCATTTTGAATTACATCAGCACATTTGTCAAAAATCACTTAACCATATATGTATAGGTCTATTTCTGGACTCTCTGGTTTATATGTCTATCCCTACACCAGTTAAACTATCTTGATTACAGTAGGTATTTTCTGGGTTTTTGTTTTTGGGGGGTTTTTTGGTGAGGGAAATTGGCCCTGAGCTAACACCTGTGCCAGTCCCCCTCTGTTTTGTATGTGGGACATCACCACAGCATGGCTTGATGAGTGGTATGTAGGTCCATGCCTGGGATCCAGGCCCACAAACCCCAGGCCACTGAAGCAGAGTGTGCAAACTTAACCACTATGCCACCAGGCTGGCTCCTTGATTACAGTAGTCTTATCATAAATCTCGAAATTAGAGTGAGTCCTCTGACTGATTTTTCTCACTCAGAGCTATTCAGTTTTGCTCACTCAAAATTGTTTTGCTTATTCTGGGTAGTTTACGCTTCCTTTTAAACTTTGGAATCAGCTTGTCAATTTCTATTTTTAAAAAATTCCCACTGGGATATTTGATTGGAATTCTATTAAATCTATAAATCAGTTTGGGGTCAAATGACATCTTAATTATGCTACACCTTCCAATCCATGAACATGGCATATCTCTCCATTTGTTTAAATTTTATAAAATTTCTCTCAGCAGTGTTTTATAGTTTTTTCAGTTGCTCTTCTGGGTATTGGACAAACTCATAATTCTTACCCTTTCTGGTTCAGGAACTAAACTCTCCTCTGGCTTTCATCTGCTTTTAGATACTTTTCAAAATCTTTAAATAGTTTCTTTTTAATTATTTAATAAGCTTTTATAATTTTCTCAGAGTATATGGGACTCCTTCACTCCTCCATTATTACCAAAAGCTAATTCCCTAAAAAATCTTAAATAATAATAAACATGTCTAAAATAAGGATTAAAGATCCCTTCTGCTCTAAGTTCTGTCAACTTTTTCAGGTTTAAACTGTTGAGTGTCATCCAGTCACATCATGGTGTTTGCACTATGATAACATCTTAGTGTTAGTCAGCGTCCGCCTGAAATGGGAAGAACAAATTAAACAAAGCAAACACAGTTTCTATCAAGGTTCTTATATTTTTGAATTACACAAATCAGACTAGACTCACTGATCAGGAAACCTGCAGATTGTGGTCCTTCTCTTGAAATACTAGATTATAAAGCAGAGAAGTATTCTTGGTGGAAAGTGAGGTAGTGAGGAGAGAGGGGAGTCTAGGTAAATATTTTGAAATATTATCCAATGTGTTTTATTTCTCACTTCCAGTATTTCCTCTTGCCCTGCAATTCCTCTCTCCCCTTTCCCCACTCAGAGAGCGGCAAGAACAAAGGTGCCTTACACTCACTGCCTTTAGGATTGTGTTGTTACAGCAGAAATGAAGCTGGAAAGAAATGAGTTAATGCTCAGACTTTGATGTACAAATTAGACTCGAATATTCAGGAAGAGACAATATCTTTATTTCACTCAATTAAAATTTTTTTGACCAGGTAATATATGTACATAGTACAACATTCATAAGTACAAAAGAGTCTACAGTGAAAAAAAGTCTCCTTCACTCCCTATTCCCCAGGAAATTCCCTCCTATATTTTCTTCTATAACTTTTATAGTTTTATTTTTTACTTTAAAATCTTTGATTGATCTGAAAAGGTATGTTTCCAGCTTTATTGAGATAATATTGACATATAACATCTGTACATTTAAGGTGTGCAAAGTGATGATTTAATACATGTACATATTTCCAGATGATTACCACAATAAGGTTAGTTAACACATCCATCACCTCACATAATGACCTTTTTTGTAGTGATAAAATTTCAGATCTACTCTCTTAACAACTTTCAAGTATACAGTACAGTATCGTTAATTATAGTCACCATGCTCTACGTTAGATCCCCAAAACTTATTCATCATATAGCTAGAAGTTTGTACCCTTCCACCAACATCTCCCCCTTTCTCCCACACCTCTAACCCTGGCAACCATCACTCTACTCCCTATTCTATGAGTTTGGCTTTTTTAGATTCCACATGTGAGTGATACCATATAGAAGTTGTCTTGCTCTGTCTGACTTATTTCACTTAGCATAATGCCCTCAAGTCCCATCCATTTTGTCGCAAAAGGCAGGATTTCCTTTCTTTTCATGGTTGAACAATATTCTGTACTCTGTGTGTGTATGTTGCATTTTCTTTATCCATTCATTCTTTGATGAATCCCTTAGGTTGTTTCCATGTCTTGGCTATTATAAATAGTGCTGCACTGAACATGGGGTTGCAGATATCTCTCTTGGATAGTGATTTCATTTCCTTCAGATATATCCCCAGAAGTGGAATTGCTGGATCACATGGTAGTTCTATTTTTAATATTTTTTGAGGAACCTCTATACTGTTTTCCATAGTGGCTATACCAATTTACATTGCCACCAACAATGCACAAGTGTTTCCTTTTCTCCACATCCTCAGCAACACTTGTTGTCGCTTGTCTTTTTGATGGTAGCCATTCTAACAGGTATGAGGTGATATCTCATTGTGGTTTTGGTTTGCATTTTCCTGATGATTAACAATACTGAACATCTTCTCATGTACCTGTTGGTGATCCATATATCTTCTTCGGAAAAACGTCTATTTCCTCTGTCCATTTTTAAATCAGATTTTTTTTTGCTACTGAGTTGTATGAGTTATTTATATATTTTGGATATTAATTTATATCCAAATTTGTATATTTATATTAATATATTTTATATTTGGATATTTTTATATATCCAAATTTATGTATTTTGGATATTATGCCAGTACCATACTATTTTGATTACTATAACTTTGTAATAAAGTTTGAAATCAGGAAGTGTGATGCCTCCAGCTTCATTCTTCTTTCTCAGAATTGCTTTGGCTATTTGAGATCTTTTGCAGTTCCATACAAATTTTAGGGTTGTTTTTTCTATTTCTTTGAAAAATGCCACTGAAATTTTGATAGAGATTGTATTGCATCTATAGACTGCTTTGTGTAGTATGGATATTTTAACAATATTAATTCTTCTAATCCAAGATCATAGAATATCTTTCTATTCATTTGTGTTTTCTTCAATTTCTTCCATGAATATCTTGTAATTTTCAGTATATAGATCTTTCACCTTCTTGGTTAAATTTATTCCTAGGTATTTTATTATTTTCAGTGCTATTGTAAATGGCGTTGTTTTATTTATTTCTTTTGCAGATGGTTCATTGTTAGAGTATAGAAATGCAACTGATTTTTGTATGCTGATTTTGTATCCTGCAACTTTACTAAATTCATTTATTAGTTCTAACAGTGTTTTGGTGGAGTCTTTAGGATTTTCTGTGTATAAAATCATGTCATCTGGAAACAAAGACAATTTTACTTCTTCCGTTCTGATTTGGATGCTTTAATGGCTCTGGCTAGGACTTCCAGTACTGTGATGAATAGGAAGCGGTGAGGGTGGACATCCTTGTCGTGTTCATGATCTTAGCGGAAAAGCTTTCAAACTTTCATCATTGAACACGATGTTAGCTGTGGTTTGCAATAAAGCAATGCAGATTACATATACCTCTTTTTCCTTTTTTGTGTCATTGCTTAATTTCATGTTGTTTTTGTTTTAATGTAGTGAACAAAGGGAAATTTTAACTTAGAAAAAATACGCTCATAGAATTTGCTAAAACATTCCTCGGAAATAGACTCCTTTAATCAGCATTTACAGAATACCTACTATAGCAGGCAACATATTAGGTATTAGGAAAATGGAGATGCTTATTTTGATAAAATCTTTACTCTAAATCTGTTCTATGACAGGCTATCTCTGGAAACACAAGAAACTGTTAACAGATTTGCCTCTTGAGAACGGACTTAATTTTTACAGTACACCCTTTTTCACTTTTTGAATTTGATATCTTATGTCTATGTATTACTTACACAAAAAGTTTGGTTTCTAAAATCCTATGTATTCCGTAAATCCTCTAGAAAATAATTTGCAACATGTAATGGGTTTTTATATCTCATTAAAAGTCATTTCACAGTGTAGCAAGTTAACAATTTCTAACAAGCTTTTATGTTTATTCGTCTTAATTGTTTTTTTAAAGAAAGGAGCCTTTTGTTTACCTCGATTTGCCAGCCAGCATAGTTTATTGTTGGTTACAGAGGATCTTATAACCCTTAACCTGTCCTTAATTAACCATGATAGCTCCATGGGAGGATTATAGTGGGTAGCATTCATCTCTACTTGAAAATCAGCCTATTTGTACTTAGCACCAGTCTTTCAAAGCTCTCTCATGGCTCTCCACCAAGTCCTACTTCCTATGTTCACGTAGCCTCTCAATCCCTGTGTCGATAGAGATTATGAGACCATTTTTCATCTAACTCCCTTGTCCCGCAGCACTCATCTCCGTCAATGAGAGCTGTAGCTGGGAGGAACTCAGCAAGGTGCTGAGGAAAGCTGAAATGAATCCTCTGTGAAAACTAAATATACTGAGACTGAGCACCGAAAGAACACCTGATTAGCTACTGTTTCAGTTGCTTAAAATGAATTAAAATGCTTATCGCATTCAGGTTCTAGGAGAAAAGAAAAGATGGGTAAAGTATTACATAAGACATTGCTTTGAGGATGTGTAAAGGAATAATCTAACAGAGGGGGGTAAATGCCAAAAGCTTCCTTGGTTCGTGGTCAACCCCAGGAAGAGGTTCAGATCTGGCTGCAGTATGAAAAGGATTGAAAGAGGGCAAGACTGGAGCAGAGAGACCATTGCAAGGATAGAGTGGGATAGAAAGGACAGGCCAAATATGTTACACATCAGGAAGAAAGATCTAAAATATAGTAACCAGATAGAATCAGTAAGACCTGAGAACTGACTGGCAGTTAAACTAGGGAGATTAAGAGTAGGACTCTGGAACCAGTGAATTTTGGCTCTGTATTATTAATAATTCCGGCTTAGTAAGACTAACAGAAATAGCCACTATTAGTATCATTAGTAATATTGGATGGAAACAGTGAGAGCTAGGGATGACTCCCAGGTTTCTGGATTGCATGACTGATAAATAGACAGGCCTTTCACTGGACTGGAAACACAGAAGTAAAACACGTTTGGGTGAGAGGAGGGAAAGATGCAAAAGATGACAAGTTAGAGGGGTTTGGGAAGCATCCAGTTAGAAATATGCGTATGTTGATATGTGAAAACTGTGGTCAGGAGTGGGGTTGAGGTCTAGAAATACAGATTTGTGAGTGGTCACACATAATTGGTAGTTGACACCATCAGAATAAATGAGAATGAGAGAACCAGGAGAAACACGTAGAATATAAAAAGGTTGGGGGTGGGGAGGGACATGATGAGAAGGAATACCAGAGAGCTTGCAAGGAAACCAGGAGAGGAGAGTGACACAGAAGAAAGAGGGGGAGAATTTGAGAGAGAAGGGCCTGATCAGGTGTTCCTTCCTCATCAGATCAACCCAAACGAAGTTTTGTCTAGGAATGCACAAGTTTTGAGGTCTTCTCTAGGACCTCAGGCCCAAGTATCCAAGAGAACCCTTAGGTACACCTGAAACCACTCACCAGCCTTCCTGGAAGCCTCCATGACAGCAGTGGCCCACACAGGGCAGTCCTCCTCTGTAATCACGTCTCAGGTCAGCTAGAAGTTCCATGAAGCAGAGAGAAGTTTATTTCACTGTTCAGCAGCTGACCCATGTCAACTTCATGCTAGTGGGAAAAGTTTTAGAAAGCATAGAATCATGGAAGTTTGACAAAACAACCTGCCTATTAACAAATAAGTTAGAGATTATAGTTATATGTTGGACATATAGAGTAGGCACTCTCAAATTCCTCTACATTGAGGCAGTAGAGTAATGCCTTATTTGTATAAGTGAATTTTCTAGATAAAGTTTACGATTTTAGGAACTAAACTTTTAATTTTAGCCGTTTTTTAATGTAAGTCTCACTAAAACTTCCCTACCTTTCCAATACACACAACACTGGACATAATATAATCTTACTTGAAAACTCAAGATCACCACTATAATCATTATTTATTATGGTAAAAGATGGAAAGGATGGGAAGAAGTAACATTTATTGTGCACCTACTATGTGCTTAATCTATACACAACTTCCTCTAGGATTCTATACACTAGGCATTGTTATCTCCATTCTACAGATAAAGACTCTAAGGTTTGGAAAGATGAATTTGTCCAAAATCAAACATATTTTTAACCAGAATTTGTATCTAGTTGTGTCTGATTCCAAAACCTTCCTAGTCCCCTCCCCAGGCTTTCCCCTCCAACTTTTGGAAGTTGTTTTTCACAGCTATTTCTTGCCAGGGGTGCCTTCAAAGACTGTTTGCTCCTATAACTAAACAGGCCAAGTTACTGAGCTTTTAAAAATTTTATTTTTCCTTTTTCTCCCCAAAGCCCCCTGATACATAGTTGTATATTTTTAGTTGTGGGTCCTTCCAGTTGTGGCATGTGGGATGCCGCCTCACCATGGCCTGATGAGCGGTGCCATGTCTGTGCCCAGGATCTGAACCGGCTAGACCCCCGGGCCACTGAAGCGGAGCGCACAAACCCAACTACTCGGCCACAGGGCCCGCCCCATTACTGGGCCGTTAAAAGATTATTTACCTCTCTCCTCCCTTGCTGCCAATGATCACTTTCAGTATTTCAGCTTCAGCAGGAATCCCTCCCTGCTCCTAATATCTTTTTTTCTGAAACCTAGGCAATTTGCCATGGAAAACCAAATTACAAATGTTATTAAATGAGTGGCATAATCCAACACAATACTTAAGAATGGCTTCACATCTCTCCTATGAATATTGTTTTCATACCTTCTTAGAGACTTTTTCTTACTGTCAGATTTATGGCAGTATTCAATAAGGTTAAAGTTAACCAGAGTTTAAATGTTAGATAAATTACTCTCAGCTTGCCCAACAAGTCTTCTCCCCAATCACCTACCCATATTTGGGCCATGGTGACTGGTCCAGAGGAAGTCAGGTACCCACGTCAAGAAATAAAAGTCATTCTTGGGGATTTCTCTGGCTGGAACTAGCAAGAAAGAGATTCTTTTTTCACTGGAGCCATTACAAGATGAGTTCTGAGCTTTCCATCACTCTGTGAAGACAGTCCACTGCTGTCGTAGAGAATGATTGCCACTCACAAAAAGAGTGTAGACAAGAGATGGAGAGAAAGAGGATCCAGACAGCCTCAGTCTCTGGATCCAGTTATTCCTAGCTCTGCAAATGCTGTGATCTTACAAGCTTATAAACTCTCCTCCTCTTTATTTTTCTTAAGCTAGTTGTACTTGTGTTTCTGTCACCCATGACTAATAGACTCTTGACCAATAAATGTAGGCATTAATCAAGAATAGTAGTTCTCAACTTTGGCTGCACATTAGAAACATCAGGGGAGTTTTTTAAAAGTCCCAGTGCCCAGGCTGCATCCCAAACTAATTAGATCAGAATTTTGGGGGGTAGGAACTAGGCATCAGTATTTTTATAAAGCTCCTCAGAGAAATCCATTGTGCATCCAGGACAAGAATCACTGCTATGGAATAGCCTTTATTCTAAGTAGTCTACAAAAAATGAACAGCAAAGGATGAAGCTTTGGAAACATTCTCAGGGAAGTAAAAACCAAGAGAGCAATTGCCACTCTCTCTTGTACTATTCAAGGTATAATGAAAGTTGTAATTGATGTAAGAATACAAAAGAGTTGTATGAAGTTTAAAAACAGAATGTGGAGAGACAAAAATCATCATCTTTTGGAGAAAATATGGTTATCCACATAGAAATCCAAGAGACTCCATAGACAAAATGTTAGAACTAGAATTAGAAAAGTGGCTAGATACCAAATCAACACATGTACAAAGTGTCAATTCTCTCCAAATAAATATGTGTGATCAATGCAAATCCAACAATACTTCTCACAGAACTTGAACAGCTCATCCTAATATTCTCACTTTTAAATACTTCTTTTTTGGGGCCAGCCCTGACAGCGTGGTGGTTAAAAGTTTCGTGCACTCTGCTTCAGTGGCCCGAGTTTGGTTCCCAGGCGTGGAACCCCACCACTCGTCTGTCAGTAGCCAGACTATGGTGGTGAATCACATAGAATAACTGGAAGGACTTGCAACTGGAATATACAACTATGTACTGGGGCTTTGGGGAGGAAAAAAGAAAAAGAGAGAGGAAGATTGGCAACAGAGGTTAGCTGAGGGCAAATCTTTCCCAGCAAGAAAAAAAGAGAGAGAGAAGAAAGAAATACATCTTTTTACCAAAAACAAATAAATTAAGGATCAAGAAAAGCTAAAACAATTTTAGAAAATAACAAGTGGAGGACTTGCTCTGCCAGATACAAATTCTCTCTTCCTCTTCTAGCTATATTTTATAGCTTATTATATTTATACCATGTATATCTACTCCCACTCCAGAGATTAAAGCAGTTACCAATGCAGTGGGGAAAAAAAATAGGACAATAGAATGCAACAGAAAGGCCAGACACAGGCTAACACATATCCGAAAACTTGATAGGTGACAGAGGTATAATTACAAATCAGTTGAGGGGAAAAAATGGACTATTCAACAAAGGGTAGTTTATGTGGGGAAAAATAGATTCCTGCTTACACAAACACAATAGATAAATTTTGGAAGAATTAAAGAACTAAAGAGCAAAATTTTTTAAATTATAGAACAACAAACAGGAGTGTTTTTATGATAGAATAGGAAAAGATTTATTCTTTTTTTTCAGGTATACATCATTTTATGTCAGCTTCTGTATAGGCTGCATTGTGTTCAGCACCACAAGTGTAGTTTCCATCCATCGCCGTACATATCTGCCCTGCTATTCCTTTTGCCCTATCCCCATCCCCTTCCTTTCTGGTAACCACCAATCTGTTCTCCATATCTATGTGTTTGTTTCTTTGTTTATCTTCCACATATAAGTGAAATCATATGATATTTGTCTTTCCCTGTCTGACTTATTTCACTTAGCATAATACTCTCAAGACCCATCCACGTTGTTGCAAATGGCATGATTTTGTCTTTTTTATGGCTGAGTAGTATTCCATTGTGTAAATATACCACGTTTTCTTTATCCATTCATCTGTTGATGGGCACCTAAGTTGCTTTCAGGTCTTGGCTATTGGGAATATTGCTGCAATGAACATACAGATGCATGTATCTTTTTGAATTAGTTCATGTTCTTTGGAAAAATACCCAAAAGTGGAATAGCTGGATCATATGATATTTCTATTTTTAATTTTTTGAGACATCTCCATACTGTTTTCCATAGTGGCTGCAACTGTTTGCATTCCCACCAGCAGTGTATGAGAGTTCCCTTTTCTCCACATCCTCTCCATCACATGTAATTTATTGTCTTTCTAATAATAGCCATTCTGACAGATGTGAGGTGATATCTCATAGTAGTTTTGATTTGCATTTCCCTAATAATTAGTGACGTTGAACATCTTTTCATGTGCCTGCTGGCCATCTGCATGTCTTCCCTGGAAAAATGTCTGTTTGTATCCTCTGCCCATTTTTTTATCGAGTCGTTCATTTTTTTGTTGTTGAGTTGTATGAGTTCTTCATATATTTTGGATGTTAATCCCTTATATGTATTCACAAATATTTTCTCCCATTTGGTGGGTTGTCTTTTTGTTTTGTTGATGGCTTCCTTGCCATGCAGAAGATTTTTAGTTTGATATAGTCCCATTTGTTTCTTTTTTCTTTTTTTTCCCTTGCCTGAGGAGATACGATATTAAAAAAGATACTGATAAGACCAATGTTAGAAAGTGAGTGTACTGCCTATATTTTTTTCTAGGAGTTTCATGGTTTCAGATCTTATATTCAAGTCTTTAATCTATTTTGAGTTCATTTTTGTGTATGGTGTAAGATAATGGCCTATTTCCATTCTTTTGCATGTGGCTGTCCAGTTTTCCCAACGCCATTTATTGAAGAGATTTTTCTTTCTCCATTGTATGTGCTTGACTCCTTTGTCAAAGATTAGCTATCCATAGATGTGTGGTTTTATTTCTGGGCTCTCAATTCTGTTCCATTGTTTGTTCTTTTTTCTCAGGATTGCTTTAGCAAAAAGGATTTCTTAAACAAAATTAAAAATACAAACTACAAAGACGCCCACCGATAAATGTGACAGCATTTAAATTTAAGACTTCTATATGACACAACACCAAAAAGAGAGATGAGCCACAAACCAGGAGAAGATATTTGTACTGTAGAAAGCCAATGAGACTAGAATCCAGGCTATATAAAGAACTTCTACAAATTAAGAAGAAATCCAATAGAAAAACAGGCAAAGATTATTGGGAATGTACACAACACAGATGAAACCTAATCAATAAATAAACATATATAAAACATAAATTTAAAATCAGATATATTTTACATCCATCAAATTAACAAAAATTTAATAACATGGCAATCAGAAATTTGAGGAAGGATATGGGAATAGGGATCTTTCATAAGCAAGTGGGAGCATAAATTGCCACAACATTTTAGAACAATTTGAACTTGTCCTGAGATCCAATGATTCTATTTGAAATATGTGCTAGAGATACTATAGCCCATGGACTAGGAGATATATGCAAGCATGTTCACTGCAGCATAGTTTGTGAATAGGAAACAAAGAAGGGGGAAAATTTTCAACTTATAAATAAATTGTGGTATATTTATATTGGAAACTATACAATAGTTTAAATGAATGAACTAGAGCTACATACATCAATATAGATAAAACTCAAAAGCATACTATTCATTCTTTATGATAAAAACATTCAACAAACTAGGAATAGAAGGGAACATTCTCAACCTGATAAAGAGTCTCTATGAAAAACCCACAGCTAACATTATACTTAATGGTGACTGACTTGATGCTTTCCCTTTAAAATCAGAAACTGACCAAGGAAATTAAGCAAGAAAGAGAAATAAAGCATACATATTGGAAATGAAGAAGTAAAACTATCTCTATTCACAGATGACATAATCTGGTGTATAGAAAATCCTAAAGAATGAACTAGGATCAATTAGGACCAATAAACGAGATCAGCAAGATTGCAGGATAAAATATCAATATACAAAAATCAATTGTTTTTATATATACTTGCAATGAACAGTCTAAAAATTAAATTAACAAAGAAACTCCATTTTAAACAGCATCAAAAAGAATAAAATACTAAGGAATAAATTTAACAAAAGAAGTGCAAAACTTATCATCTGAAAACATCTAAAACATTGTTGAAAGAAATTAAAGATCTAAATAAACAGAAAAACATCCCATGTTCATGGATTGGAAAACTTAACATCATTACGATGGCAATACTCCCCAAACTGATCTACAGATTCAATATTTATCAGAATCCCAGCTAACTTTGTAAAAATTGACAAGCTGATTCTTACATGCATATGGAATTGCAAGGCATTCAGAATAGCTAGGAAAAAAATTTTTTTTTAAGATTAGCACCTGAGCTAACATCTGTTGTCAATCTTCTTTTCTTCTTCTTCTTCTTCTTCTTCTTCTCCCCAAAGCCCCCCAGGACATAGTTGTATGTCCTTCTTATTGTGCTATGTTAGAGGCTGCCTCAGCATGGCCTGATGAGTGGTGCCACGTCTGCGCCCAGGATCCAAACCGGCAAAACCCTGGACCGCCAAAGCAGAGCATGCAAACTTAACCACTCTGCCATGGGGCTGGCCCCTAGAACAATATTAAAAAGAACAAAGTAGGACTCACACTTCCTGACTTCAAAACTTACTACCAAGCAATGGTAATCAGGACTGTGTGGAACTGGCACAAGCATAGACATATCGATCAATGGAATAGAATTGAGAGTCCAGAAATAAATTTATTTATCTATGGTCAACTGATTTTTGGCAAGGGTGCCAACACCATTCAATAGGAAAAGAAAGGTCTTTTCAACAAGTGGTGCTGAGACAACTAGATAGCCACATGCACAAGAATTAAGTTGAACCCCTACCTCACATCAAATACAAAAGTTACTTCAAAATGGATCAAAGGCATAAACTTGAGACCATAAACTCTTAGAAAAAAAGAGAGGTAAATCTTCACAATCTTGAACTACAATGATATATTCTTAGATATGACACCAAAAGCATGAGGAAAAAATAGATAAACTGGACTTCATCAAAATTAAAAATGTGGTTCAAAGGATACCAGGAAGAAAGTGAAAAGACAACCCATAGAACAGGAGAAAATATTTACAAACCATGATTTGATAAGGGACTTGTATCCAGACTATGTAAAGAACTCTTACAACTTAATAAAAAGGCAAATAGCCCAATTTAAAAATGGGCAAAAGATCTTTCTCCAAGGAAGATATAAAAGTAGACAGTAACACACGAAAAGATGCTCAACATCATTAGTCATCAGGGAAATGCAAATCAAACCACAATGAGACACCTGCTAGGATGGGTAGCATTAAAAAGTCAGACAATAGCAAGTGTTGAGAAGGATGTGGAGAAATAAGAACTCTTAGATACTACCGATGAGAAAGTAAAATGGCCCAGGAACTTGGGGGAATAGTCTGGCACTTCCTTAAATGATTAAATGTGGAGTTACCATATGACCCAGCAATTCCACTCCTAGGTATATACCCAAGAGAAATGAAAATATACGTCCACACAAAAAGTTGTTCATGAATGTTTACAGCAGCATTATTTATAATATTTAAAAGGTGGAAACAACCCAAATGTCCATCAATGGACAAATGGATAAACAAAATGTGGTATATTCACACAATCCAATATTATTTGGCCATAAAAAGGAATGAAGTACTGATATACGCTACAACATTGATGTACCTTGAAAACATTATGCTAAGTGAAAGAAACCAGTCACAAAAGACCATATATTATATGAAATGTCCATTCGTATGAAATGCCCATACTAGAGAAATCCAAGAGACATAAAGTATATTAGCAGTACCTTAGGACTAGGGGCAGGGCAGAAGGTAGGGTGATGATAGATAACAGGCACAGGTTTTCTTTTTTAGATGGTGAAAATGTCCATGTTCTAAAAATCATGGTCATGATTGCATATATCTGTGAATATGCTAGAAACTATTAAATTGCATACTTGTATTGGGTGAAATTTATGGTATATGAATTATATCTCAATAAAACTGCTAATAAAAAGCTGCTATTCAGTTAAATAATACGTAGGATGATATTTATGTTATAACACCATTTATTTAAAGTTTTAAAAACAAAACAAAAATTTTAATGTTTATGGGTACAAATACAGTATATGTCTTAAAAATAATTTAGACTGGAAGACACACACGGTTCAAGATAATGGGTTAGCTTTGGGAAAGATAAAAAAGGAGTAAAACTGCAGAGGGGGCAAAGGAGATTTCAACCACATCTGTAATACTGTATTAAAATACTAAAGCAAAAGCAGAATAATGATGTAAAAGCATGGTGGCTTTCTTTAAAATTTTTAATAAATCTTTCTTGTTGGCTTTAGTCATAGCCAGATTTACATAAGCAGCAATTATCCTAATTGCTAAGTCAATATTGCCACATTTTATCTTAAGAGAAATATAAAATCTATGAGATACCTCTTACTTGGTATATTTTGAACAGAAATAAGGACCTGGGTCTACAGTTAATGAGGACTTGCTGCATTTTACATCTTTTGATCTTCTTAGTCTCTTTTCCAAACTCTTTTTCAGTTTCTACCCTATTTTACTAAAGTGCTTTGGCCAAAAATAGATATAATGTAACCCAACAAGTGTGTCACTAATAGAAGGATTTTGCATATGATCTTATTTTCATACAGCCCAGATTCCAACCCTTTTCCCCCACAAATGACCTGGGCTATAGGCTCAGTCTCAATCTGTAGGTAATCCACTAGGTCCTCTGGGTTGATATTGAGCCACCAATAACAACCAGGAGTACCAGCATGTAAAATATCGTGACCTAGCAGTTACAAGACCGAGAATTTGCTTTGCTAGATGTCTTGGTCCTGCAACATGGGAATGACAACTCTTCTAGAGTGTTTGAAATGCCTCTTACAAACAGACTTAAAAATCAACTCAGGATCTCCTGTCACAGTAGTCCAGTAATTTGAGTACAGGAATCTTCAAGACTTCTTTCTTTCTTTCCCTCTCTGTCTCTCTACATGTTTACCATGATTCTCAGACAGATGCCACGGAGCCTTGGCAGAAGAGACCATCAATATATTATAGATAACGTCTCAAATGTCTTTGCAACAAATTTTCCCAGTTTCAGACATGAAAAAAAAGAAAAAGAGAACAATTTTTCTTTTTACTATGCAGGCTTCCCGGACAGAAATCACAACTTTGATAAAGGACAAATATTTAGAAGATAACATTTGCATTAAACGAACATGATTTAAAACTCTTTTTTTACAGTGCCACTAAAGTGTTTTTTTAAAGTGGTTTTTTCAGGGCCAATTTGCGTTTTGCATGATTGAGTCCTTGGTTCTTTCTGTGACTAGAAATGTATTCCCTGGGTCAATCTGGAAACACGGAGGAGACAGTCATCTGGCGTGAATTGATGTTGCCACAAATATAACAGATATATCTCCCAACCCTCCAAAAGCAACATTTCAAAATAGATATGATTTAAATTCACCCCTCCTCCGCACTAAACAAGATTGAAAAGAAATTAAGTATTTGTAGATTTTCAAGGATACGCTCGCTTCTCTTTGGATCATACAAGAATCCTAGGCCTTTCAAGGTCTAGAAAAATGAGAAGGGACATCTGATTCTCATTCATGTGGGTAGTGCCCCCAGCCATTGGAAGGCAACTGGTTTCAATGGCAACTCCACTCCCTCCACCCCAAGCTTGACCAAGGAAACTTTCACCACAGTACCCAGGGCCATATACTTAATGGTCAGGCCTCTCTAGGACCTTACTAAGGCCTTGCAACCTTATAAGGTGGTAACTATCCTCCCACATGGGGCCAGATGCTTTCCTCTGACAGAACTGGAAACCCTCCCTTTCCCTTCTCCATCTGAAAGGCAGGTAGATAGTATGCCACTGCCCACTTCAGCTCTTCAACCTCCAGTGTCTCAGCTTCCTCCACACAAAAGCCTGTCTTGATTTGTCTCCTTCACCACCTTCCTGCAAAGTCTCGTCTTTCTAAGACACACACACAAAGACAAGTTCACTTCCCTCTCTCCCTCACCCCCTCACGCCCCAAGGACCTCTCCTTCTTAGGGAAGTAAGAGAAAGGGCAACAGGGAATTATACTTTCTCTCTGGTGAGTCTACAATGTGAGACAGAGAGAGATTTTTAAAATGTCACAGTTTTATATAAGATACAGACTACCCCACGTTGCCTAATAACCTGAATTTTGCCTAAAATTTCACCATTAGATCCAGTTCTTTGATTACAGCACTGTCTGCAGAAAACCACAATTCATTCATTTACTCATTCAAAGGAGCAAGTTTGAGGATGAAAATAGAGTCCAGTTGGGAAGAAATTGCATTGAGGTGCTGAATGGCGATATGAAGTAGGCACTTAAATAGAGAGTTTGGTCATAGATATAAGTGTGGAAACCTTGTTCCAGTGTTTAGAACCATAAGCATGAATGAGAGGCTATGGATTGAAAAAGAAGAGGGCCTCTGACCAAGGCCTGAGGAACCCACCAGCAAAGGAGACTCAGGAGGAAAGCCCTCAGAAGTAGGAAGGAAAGTATATGTGTGGCCACAGAGGGCAAGAAAGACGGAGATTCAATAAGGAAGGTATAGACAGCTGTTTCAAAGGCAGCTAGTCAAATGTTCCCTTTTGGGGGATGGGAGAAAGGCCTCAAGAGCCAGCTCCTTCCCATTAGGAATGTAGCCACCACTATCGTATTCAGGCAGATCACTTAGCAGATTATAGCTAAAACTTTGGAGAGTAATGGCCCCTGAGGGAACTGGATGGAATGGATATAATCTGGTGGAAAGAAAAAGGGGGAGAACATTCTGGAACAAGCCCTCTGTGCAGAAAGATGGTCACGGACAGACATGAGGGTAATTCTCACCTGCCCAGATGCTTCTATTCTCTCTCTCTATATATGGCAAAACCACAGTCTGGCTGCCAAGGCCATTCCCCACTCCCTAGTTAGCTGTGAAATAGTCATGTTCATATGGCCCCCACAGCAGCACTGGAGGGTTCCTTTGTAGGTGCTGGGCAAAAACTTAGGCTACAGGGGACTCTGGTTCTTCTTCCTTCCTGGAGAAATAATTTTTAGATCTTAAGAAGATCTCTACTGAAATATTTCTTGATTTAAAAATTAAAATTAATTTATATACATGGTATAAATAAGTAAATATGCCCAGAACTTCTATTGAAAAATAAGCATTTCTCACCCAATCCCTTCTGATTCCCAGTCCTGTTCTACAGAGATCACCACTTGAAACCATTTCCGGTTTGAGCTCTTTTGCTTGTTATCTGAATATTTTAAAGAACGTACTCATACTGCTATTTCTTGATTTATCAACTTCAGACTATGTGTCTGTTGACTTTCTGCTACAATCAGTAAGGATTCAGCTCACACCCTCATCCACCTTCTCCTCCTCTTGCATCATCATTTTTATACTTAGATAACTATCTTTAATTCATTTATTGCTTATCTTTGTAATTTTAAATAATACTTCAAGTTGCTATCAATTTTCAACACAGTCTCTTGACTCCACGGCTGTAAACTGAGGATATTAACACCCTACGCTGACTGCCACCTCTCTTTCCTCTTCCACCTTCTATCTATTGACAGCTACCTCTTAGCTTTTCCGTTTTCAAAGTTAATACCATTTATATTCTGTTCTGTATTCATAATTCTGTGTTCCATACTTTTAAAATGTAGATTTCTCAACTGCAGTGGTTTCAAAAAGCAGCTTATTAGGGCAGAGTCAATTTGCAATGTTCGTTTCAGTTTAGAGGGACATTTTGATGTAGTCATCCGGATGCAGCTTCATCAAAATGTAAAAATCCCCTATGTTTTTAAACAAAAGTTAGAAATGTATGCAATTGACTTCCCTAAGCCTCACTCTACCCCTGGGCCTAAGAGGGCGGGAATGGGGTGAGAGTATCTACGACACGCATGGCTTGATTTTAAGAAGACAAACGCTTAGAAATGTGCACATTAGGCCATCTCAAAATGTCACGTGCCTTCTAACCTCCCCTATGCTCATTTTGTCAAGGCCTACATCCAGAGGAAAATATTGGAAAAGTCAATTATCTCCTGAATTTGGGACAGGCTAGGCAGCCGATCTAAATAATAATAGCGAAACCTCACAAGAGACTATGTCCAGCAATGTAAATAGCCCTATGGGGAAATGTTGTAAAATTACAAAGAAAAATGCTTTATAAAAATAAAATCTTGTCTGAAAAAGCTAGTGCTAAATCTCTTCAATAAAATATAAACTGCTAAAATAAAATACAATAATCTCTAGTTTATCTCTGGTCTTCTGAGAAAGTTGTAAAAGAGTCATTGTTCTCTTGTTACACATACCAGCCATCATCAATTTAAGTGACTTCCCTAAAGCCACAATAATGGTGCTAGAGGGTTGCCAATATAACCCGGTCCCATTAAGCTTGAAAATTAGTATAAGACAAAAATCAGTCTTGGATCCTGTACCATGGATTTTAATTCTCAAAAAAGCCACTTCACTATATTTTAGTGAGTACATAATTCTGTTACACATCTCCTAAAGTCTGTATTACGGGGAGGCTTCAGAGTTTTTGACAAATCATTAATTCAACTGCCCCCCTACAATGTTCAGTACTGTATTAGATAAAAATTTAGTTTCTCCTGAGAAATGAAGGAGAGCAGACACTCCCTTGTAAAGACATTCATTTGCATATGAGTTGCCAGGGTATTTTTGAAAAAGAGCAGAAGACAAAAAGGATTTTTAAAAAGGAGTGCAATAGTTGTAAAAAAAAAAAATTTGTTTCAATTGGGATTGACTTCCAGGTCAACATTTGAGGCCATAAATTTGCTTAAGACCTCTCAAACAGAGCCTTCTGCTGCATCTGCTTAATCTTTAAAATGAAAACTCCTAACCAAATCTCAGGGGAACTCAGAGCCCCTTGCTGGCCAAATCAGCCAAATCAGAGCAAAATCAATTGAGTTTTAGATATTGTATCAAACAAGAGTTGCTTAGCAGGCAACCTCCAGGACAGTCTAGATCTAATACTTAATACAGAGCTCAAATGGGAGACTCTGGAGGGAGGAGATGACCCAAACAACTCCAGGAGCTTCTACTCTGTTCAATCAGACCAGAAACTCACACACAGGAAATAGGGAGTTTCTACATCAGAAAGGCAGAAACAGGAATAAAGAGGACTTTGTCTTGGAGAAATTAAGGTTCTAGAGTGAGCTGATGCACTGAAATTGAGCTGCCATTGGAAGGCTGAAATGAAGACATGAGGAGAGAGGAAACATCCCTCACATGAGAATGGCACTCACTTTTGCTGGGCTGTGCAGAGGAAGTTGACTATTTCCAGTGAGCTGCTGAGCAACAGGCTGAGAGGCTGAAGAAGAACACTGTGGGTGGTCAGGAGCCTTCAAGGAGTGTAGCTCCCTCTGGATCTCGATGATAGCTGGCCTCTGGGTCAGTTAAGGTGCATAAAGGAGTAAGACTAATTCATCTGGGAATTACAGTAAAAAGTAATCCTCTTAGTGACCTTATTGAGGTAGCATATTAAAGTAAAAAAACAAGGGCAAACAGTAGTCCCTGGTATTTTAATGTGTTAACCTAATATGTTAGACTTTTCACATGTGAGTGTGGACAACCCAGTGGGTGCTCAATGGACCCAGAAATTCCTCATCCTATCCTGAAGCCACAGCTCAGGATTTCCTTTCCTTCTCAAAAGGCTGCTATGGGAATCTACTTTTATTCTACTCTGAATTAGATGAAATACTTAGGGTTAGTTGAATAGAATTATTGTCTAATCTATAAAAGTCTTGTTTCTATTCTCTGTGTTCATAAAATAACCAGAAGCTCTTATATGCAAATTAACTCAACATGGTTTGGGAGACAACAGAAGATTGGGTGGACAGAAAATTTATTGGGATGACTTTTGTTGCATCTCATAAAAATCAGAGAAGATACTCATCTACATACACAGCTTCTTGCCACCTAAGCACTTGGAACCCCCATTCTGATCTCTGAGTCCTCCAGAAAGAGTACAGAAATAATTTTAGAAAGCAACCTATTTGTAAAATATCCACTATATAGGCTTGTCTTTTGCCAACTTCAGTACCGCTGTGTGTGACTATGGAATGAATAGGGTCCAATGGAGCTGTGCAACAAGTTATAACAAGAATACCTTGTAGCCTAGGATTCACTTAGTCCTTCATTCAGAAAGTATTTTTATTGAGCAACTACTATGTGCCAGGCCAGTTCTAAAAGCTGAGAATACAGCAACACAAATGGCAGGGTCCCTGTATTCACGGATTTTTTTCTCATGGGGTAGACAGAGGCCATAAAAAAGTAAACAATAAACATATAACTTCAAGTAGCAGTAAGTGCTATGAAGAAAAACAAAGATTAGGGAAATTGGCAGGGGATGGAGATGGGTGGAGTAGGTAAGTTGTTTTAGAGAAAATGAGCAGGTAAGACTTTCTGAGCAGTAATAGCTAAGTGAACCCATGAATGACGTGAAGGAGCAAACCAAAAGGAGCGAGAATTATATTAGAAGTATGATGGAAGGTTTTGGTCAGGGGAGTGAAATGACTGATGATGTTTTTCAAAGATCACTCTGGTTGCTGTAAGAATAGAGTTTAGGGGGGCTGGCCCTGTGGCCGAATGGTTAAGTTCGCGTGCTCCACTGCAGGTGGCCCAGTGTTTCATTGGTTCGAATCCTGGGCACAGACATGGCACTGTTCATCAAGCCACGCTGAGGCGGCATCCCACATGCCACAACCAGAAGGACCCACAACGAAGAATATACAACTATGTACTAGGGGGCTTCAGGGAGAAAAAGGAAAAAAAAAAATTTTTAATCTTTAAAAAATAAAAAAATAAAAATAAAATAAAGACTTTAAAAAGAATAGAGTTTAGGGGGGCAAGAGAGGATGCAGGGAAACCAGTGAGAAATGACAATGGCTCAGGAAATGTGACAAAGTGAAGGTGATACATGGTCACAGTCAGCTTATAAAATAAAGTGTATGGCTGATGGATTGGATGGAGGGAAAAAAGGAAACAAGTATGTCTTTTAAGTGTTTGGCCTAAGCAATTAGATGGAAGGAAGTACCACGTACTGTAGTTGGGAAGACTAGAAGAGGACCAAGGTTTTTGGGGCAGAAGGGAGGATAGTAAAGAGTTTTGATTCCGTCATTTTAAGTTTGAGACGCCCATTAGACATCCAAATAGAGAGGTCAAAGGGCAGTTGAATATTCAAATCTGGAGCTTAAAGTAGAAGTCAGAACTGACTGTAGGTACAAATTTGGAGGTCATCCACCATGTGTAAGATACCACACATTAGAATAAAGTTTTCTACTCTGTCTACTGACCAATAAAGTTTTGCATTCTATTTACTTTCCTACTGGGAAAAGGTACCAAAGAGAAGTTTAAAGGCTTTCTCCAGTGAATGGAGAGTTTATCAACAGTTGAAGACCCTCCAGAAACCTTCTTTTGAGGAACCATTAGGGCTTGTTCCAACTGCCTCTGCTTTGTTGAGAAGAAGTAAGAAGCTGCTTAAGCTCCTGATCTGTACGTAATTTTAGAAACTGGCCACCCCACAGGTGAACCCAAGTTGACATCACTGGCTTTGATTCTTCTCAGCACCCCCCACCCACCCCTCAAGCCTCATTTCCATGCCATGAGCCGTATGACTGTAACTCCACCACAGCGAAGAGTGTATTTATCTGTATCTTAACACTGGCTTCAACCCTGACTTATTAGGTCAACAGAATGAGGCAAAAGTGAAAGTATGCAACTCCAAACCTAGGCTCTGAAGGCCTGCTGCCTTTCCACATGTACCCTTGTGCTCTGCCATTGCCATGTGTCCTGGTTCACTCAGGCTGCTGTAAAATACCATCAACTTGGTAGCTTATAAACAACAAAATTTATTTCTCACGATTCTGGAAGCTGGGAAGTCCAAGATCAAACATTGGCAGATTCAATGTCTGGTGAAAGCCCACTTCCAGGTTCAAAGACGATGTCTTTTTGCTGTGTCCTCACATGGTGGAAGGGGCAAGGGATCTCTCTGGGATCTCTTTTACAAGGACACTAATCTCATTCATGAGGGCTCCACCCTCAGAACCTAATCACTTCCCAAAGGCCCACCTCCTAGCACCATCACCTTGGGGGTTAGGATTTCAACATATGAATTCGCGGAGGGACACAAACATTTCAAACCTGAGCACATAAGAACATGCCCAGCCTAGGCTACTGGTTCTGGGATGAAGATAAAAAGCACATGGAGAGGAGCTGCTCAGCTGGGCCCAGACTAGATCAGCCAGAACCCTGGCAAGCACAGATGCGTGAGCATAAATAAGTGCTGATGGTTGTATGACTATGGGATTTGTGGTTGGTTGTTTTGCAGCATTATTGTTCCCAGAGTTAACTGATACATGTTCCAGTTACAGTTACTCACAGAGACCAACTGTGTCTGAATACCAATTTCACTTTCTGAGGAGAGAGACCACAGTAGATTCAGTTTGGGTCAAGTGTCAACCTCTATGGCTCGAGGTGATAGTCAAGGCTATAAGAATAAATATGGCCTCTGAGGACCCACCCTATGTACCAGGAGATGGTTCTCGGATGCAGGGGTAGGGGGATGTTGCTGTGAGCTGAGGAGGCACCCAAAAGGAGTCTACTTCTACTTCATGTGCAAAGTGCTCCCTGGAGCAAGAACTGCCTGAAGGTAAAAATTGTTTCCTGTGAGGAAAATTGTCTCCTGCAAGAAAGTCCTGAATTTCAGAGGCAACCTAACTTTGAAGAAAAAAAAAAAGGAGAGGAAAAACTGCACGTCCTTTAAAAGGGGAAGATGGAGAGCAAGCAGAAATGTTTAAATGCTATTAATCGCCCCTTTGGGTAGTATTTGATCAATGCTTCACAAGAAAATCAAGGGTGAAATGGAAGGGATCGTAAGTAATTGTTGCGCTCACTCTTCTGTGAATCCAGAAGCATTGGCTGCTCCCAGCCACTCCATGCAATTGGCCATCAGGCAGGGATCTGAGCCTGGCAAAGGATAGAGCTGTCTCTTAATGATGAAAATGTGAAAGGTGAGGTTGAGACAAAATCACAACCATTTCAAATTTAAGGAGTATACAGATGAGTTAGTCCTTTACTTGAATGATGAATTTTAAACCAGAGTTATTTCAATGCAAAAAAAAAGAGCATTATTCAAATTAGCTTCATAGTAACAAGAAAACAAATTGATAAGGTTCTAAGTTGTTTTTGCCTTAAACAGAGGATTCTGTTTCCTCTAATCACTCTTTGAGGAGATATGATGAGAATTTTTACATATGGAACAGTCAAATAAAGAGAAATGTTTATAATAATGCACATAGTTCCATTTGCATCTAATATTTAAATAATTTTGATTACCAATCCATTTCTCAAAATACTAATATGAGGATGGCGATTACATTTTTCCTTTACTTGTCACTTCTGGAGAGGAAATGGCTGATTATGTTTTTACCTATTTACATAAATACAAGCAAACATCCATATATACATATATTTGAAATACCGTTATTATTACAGACTATGTGCTGAAATTTTAACTGAATAAACACCACCATATAAGAAATCATAGCCAAATGGACTATGAATAGTTATTTGAATAACTGATAGAATTCTGAAACCAACACACAATACTTGCCAAGAAGCGTTGCATATATTTGGAAGCAATTAATTAATAACAGTCACTAATGATAATGAGGGCCTTTGGGAGGTACATGGTGTCCCACCAAATATTTGCCAGGCAAGCAGTAAATTTTGAACAAAGCATCTAATTTAAAGAGAGAGTTGCAAGAAAATTGAGAAGAAATGGAAAGCTGTTCCAAACACTCTATAAGAAATCATGGAGGGACCAGAGTCACCCAGCAGTGGCTCTTCAGTGAATTTAGGTTTTAATGACAAATTGGAGGTGGTCTTCAGCATGTGTTTTCTTTTGGGCAAAAATCCCAGAAGCAAGGCGATTTGAATAACTGCTACCTACTCTGAAGGTGGGTTAGTTCCTCATCTCTACCCCAGACCTACTGAATCTCTTATCCCAACTGGACTGAGAATCTGTGTTCTTAATAGGCTCTCCAGGTGATTCTGTTGGTCAGCTAGGTTTGGAAACCATTGCTCTGGAGGGAAAAATAAAAAGCTAATGTTGACACATTTGGTATCTTGGTGGGGGCACTACAGCAGGCCTTCAGAATGCTCTGGAAACACAGCATCAGGAATCATCTTTTTGACTTAACGCTCCCATACCTTTGCCCTCCCTCCCAGGTATCAAGACCCTCCCTTTCCTTAAACATACAGGAGGAGGTGTTTCTCTCTTTCTACTATAAGATTTGTTTTAATTGCTGAAAAAGGCTGAAGTGAAAATCAGGTCCATCCAATGGCATCAATGATTTGGGATCAAACTGGCATAGGGTCTAGACAAATGAATCTCTAAGTTGTTTATTCACAACTGTGATACAAAGAGGAACAACTGACCACAGACAAGGTTTCCCTTTAACTGTGTGTTTTAAATCTACGTTGGGACCATTTTGCATTTGAAAAGACACACACTACTCTTAATTCGTGACTCCTTTATTCTTTGTTTATTAATCTTTCAAATTATGCAGCTATAACTGCACCAAGCTGCCTAAGTGGGATTATGCTACATGAGAAACCGCTAATAAGTGAAAAACTAAAAAGAGCCTCCATCTGTCCCCTGAGCTTTCTGATGAGCAATCAAGGCAGCACGCGTGCTAAGCTGTGCTTACAGCCCACTCCACCTGCACGACTCCTGGCAGCTCTACGGGCCGCAGTGTGCCCCACGAGTGTGAGAAGCCTGGCTTTGGTGGAAGCAGAATAACTGAGGGGTGGACAGGGAAAGGCAGGGGGAGAGTCCTGCCCTTCAGTGCTGCTCTCCCCTGAAGCTCAGGTTGCAATTTGGATCTTTCCCTTAAGGTGAATAAAGTCAATAAAGTCTGAAGAACCTAGACTCAGAGGCCTAATCATCTTTAGATTTCCAACACGGTTGAAGTATAAAATCTATATCTCTGACCCTCAGATACTGTTTTGTTTTGTTTTTGTCATTTATTTATCTATTTTACTTTTTATTGAGATTATGATAGTTTACAACCTTGTGAAATTTCAGCTGTACATTAATGTTTGTCAGTCATATTGTAGGTGCACCACTTCACCCTTTGTGCCCACCCCCCAACCCCGCTTTCCCCTGGTAACCACTAATCTGTTCTCTTTGTCCATGCATTTGTTTATCTTCCACATATGAGTGGAGTCATACAGAGATTGTCTTTCTCTATCTGGCTTATTTCACTTAAACTAATACCCTCAAGGTCCATCCACGTTGTTGGGAATGGGACAATTTTATCCTTTTTTTATGGCTGAGTAGTATTCCATTGTGTATATATATACACCATATCTTCTTTATCCAATCATCAGTTGATGGGTACTTATGTCGCTTCCTGTCTTGGCTATTGTGAATAATGCTGCAGTGAACATAGGGGTGCATGTGTCTCTTTGAATTGCTGATTACAAGTTCTTTGGATAGATACTCAGATACTCAGTAGTGGGATGGCTGGGTCATATGGTATCTCTATTTTTAATTTTTTGAGAAATCTCCGTACTGTTTTCCCTGGTGGCTGCACCAGTTTGCACTCCCACCAGCAGTGTATGAGGGTTCCTTTTTCTCTACAACTTCTCCAACATTTGCTATTTTTTGTTTTGGTTATTTTAGCCATTCTAACTGGTGTGAGGTAATATCTTAGTGTAGTTTTGATTTGCATTTCCCTGATGATCAGTGATGATGAGCACCTTTTCATGTGCCTATTGGCCATCTGTACATCTTCCTTGGAGAAATGTTTGTTCATCTCCCCTGTCCATTTTTTGATCAGGTTGTTTGATTTTTTGTTGTTGAGTTGTGTGAGTTCTTTATATATTATGGAGATTAACCCTTTGTCAGATATATTATTTGCAAATATTTTTTCCCAGTTGGTGGGTTGTGTTTTTGTTTCAATCCTGTTTTCCCTCGCCTTGTAAAAGCTCTTCAGTCTGATGAAGTCCCATTTGTTTATTCTTTCTATTGTTTCCCTTGTCTGAGAAGACATGGTGTCCAAAAAGATCCTTTTAAGACTGATGTCAAAGAGTGTACTACCTATATTTTCTACTAGGAGTCTTATGGTTTCAGGTCTTAGCTTTAAGTCAGACACTGTTTTTGAAAGTAACCAAGAACAATTCAGGACGCTCCAAAAGGAAGGGGGCAAAAAGAGGAGCCCACAGATTAGCCACTTCTGGGTTTTATAGTGTGATGCAAATAAAATGGAGAGAAGTAGGGATCTCATTTATATGTAACACACAGATACTTGCATATACACACAGACATGAGCATTTACGTCAATGTGGGGGCAGGATGCACAGTAAGCAAGAGGTTGGGTACACCCCAGGGAGAAAACAAGCAAGTCCAGTGGGCTTAGACTTCCCACAGTCCTGACTGTTTGAGGAACGAGAAGCCACTTTTAAAAAGTCTTCCTTAAAAGAAAGGAGGATAAAGTTGTACAAACTTAATCCAAGAACACTAAATCAGTATGGAAAGGGAAAAGAGATTTAGGGGCAGTTGTTTGCCTGAGTCCCAGAAAAAGAGGCTGAAATACAAGAAATGAAAAATAAAAGATCTATCAGGTAGATGCAGAACATAAAAACCAGCAATCCTATAGCCTGTATAACAGAATACAGAAGAGTTCATTGTCCCTTCATATCCCATTTCAGAAGGATGTGGAGCTCATCAGAGAAGTGGGATACAGCAGCCTGGGCATGAAGCTGGACTCAACTCTTTCTGGAATAGAGGAGAAGTAGGAAAGAATAATATCATCTGAGCTCCTCTCTGAGTGACAGGCGACATCACCACAGCAGAGGGAGGAAGAGCGGGCAACCTGGCACAGAGGACTAACTCCTGAGCACGTGCCAAACATCTCAGGAGCTTCCTGAACCAGCTGGAAAGATCTGAAAGCCGTCTGAGTTTCCACAATGATAGATGGGAGCAGAGGTGGAGAAATACCTTTTTTCTCTCTTACATTATGACCCCATTGAAACTTCTAAGATAGCACGGCCCAAGGAAATAGGAGTTATCTTATTAAAAAAAAAAAAGTGGCAATATGATCAAAGAAGGCACATGTCTTGAATAGCATGAGGCATTATAGATGGATAAAAGTAGACATATTATTTATATTTATGAGTATGCACATACGTACACACATATGTATTATGGTGACATTCACGTGTATGTAAGTGTGTACTCGTACATTCTTACACACATCTTTTTTGGCAGAAGTCACAGATCTTGCTGATGGGTTTCATGACAATCCAGGTAGTGGATGGTGATGACATTTATTGAGAAGGAGAAACTAGGAGAGAAGTCAGATTGGGTCAAAGGGAGCTATAAACAAGAGTTCAGTTCAGGGCACATTCTATTTGAGATGAAAATGCCAGGTAGGCAGTGGATACCCTATGCAGAGTTCAGAGGAGGGTTTGGGTGGAGATGTCAAATTGGGTGTCATCAGCATTTAAAGTCGTGGCCCTAGATGAGCTCTCCTACGAGGAGAGGTTAGATGGAAAAGAAAAGTCATCTCAGAATTAAGCCTGGAGACTCCAATTTTGTGGCTGGATAGAGGAAGTGGAAGAATGAGAGACTAAGATTTGTGTTTAACTCAGTGGAATTTCATAAAGTAGTGACTCTCCAATTCTAGATCTTAGGAGATTCTGTGGGCAAAGGGTTTTATGATCAAACCAGTGTGGGATGTGGCACACACATAGTTCCCCCTGGGAGCTCCAGAGTACCAGTGTGATATTGCAGATGAAAGATTCGGAGAGGTCTTACAAGGAAAAGCTTGGTTTAATTTTTTTTAAGAGAGCATTTCCTAAGTCAGGGGTTCTCAGAATGTGGTCCCCAGACTGGCAGCATGAGCATCACCTGAGAACTTATTAGAAATCTAAATTCTCAGCCCCACCCAGACCTATAGAATCAGAAGCGCTGGAGGTGGGACCCTGCAGTCTGTTATCACAAGCCTGCCGAGGTGACTCTGATGTGTGGTTTCAGGACCACGGTCCAAAACGTTGACCCTTTTTCTTTTTTTTGGCAAATAACAGCGTTTTCCAAAGTGGTTTACTCAGGAAATAGTTATTGCAAACTCTACTTTTAGATTCTTGGTTTAACAGACCCTAATATGAGGAATCACTATTGAGAATTAAATCCAATATCTCACCATTCACTTGTTTGTTGCTAAATCAACATGCCATGAATATTTTTATCAATGAAAAAGGCTTTATTTGCCAAGAAGCAACACTCGAGTATATGCTAGGCTATGATACATTTAAAAATATGTTTTCACATTTAAAAAAAGTGATCCCTTTTGCCTTCCTAAACAGGTCAAATTACCTAGGCCTGCGCTATCCTGTAATTTAGCCATTAGCCACATGTGGCTATTTACATTTAAATTGATTAACACTAAATAAGTTAAAAATTCAGTTCCTCAGTCACATTAGCCACATTTCAAGTGTGTGATAGCCGTATGTGGCTAGTGGACAGGCAGATAGAGAACTTTTGTTGAACCACACTGATTTAGACAATGAATAATTCCTTCCTTTTCTTTGTTATCAATGAACACCTCACAGTCAACAGTTTAGAGAGGAGAGCAATTGTGATGCATAAGCATGATCCTCATCTGTCCAGACAACATCAGTCTTGCCAGGGAAGACTAGAGAGTGGACAATGAAGAGCACAGGTAAGAAAGTCAGTGGTCTAGAACTTTAAGCTTAAGCGTCTCCCCCATTTTTCTGCACAGTCTTCGGAGTCTCTCACTCCAAATCTATGAAAGTTCACTTCCTGCTGCCTGGGGAAAACCTCACCATGCCAGCCCTTCACAACCGTGTTCATCCTCCACACCTTCAGCACCTCCACTGCTGCTGGTGTAAATTCTGGCCACCATTGCAGGATGCTCTGGCCCTTCAACACCTTGGAAATCCCTTTCTGTGCTTGGGTACCCGCACTTTGTGAACCCATGCTTTCTCAAAGGAGATGCCTTCCCTTTGCCAGCCTCCCTGGCAGGCTACATAAGGGCATGTGACCTAGGCTCTACCAATCAGGTGCCTCCATGGGAGATTTCAATTTGGAAGAGAGGAACACACATAGAAGGCAACACCCAGGCACTACCTGACAACATCCTGGCGAGGATGGAGGAGAGTGGCAAGAGAGACACTCAGCTTTCAGTGGCAGCAGTGGCAATAGTCTGGAGGCAGTGCCCTGTGCTCAGCATCAGCAAGGTGTATCCCTGTCTTGGCCCAGCTGGGCAGAAGGGCCTCCTCCAGAACAACTCACTGACCTCTTGTTCCTAGCTATAAAACATCCAAGTCCCATTCTCTGGCTTCTTGGGAGTCCTGTGAGCTACCTCATATCCTTTAATAAATTCCTTTTCAGCTCAAATTAGCAAGAGTGGACTCTGTTACTTGTAAATAGCATCCACAGCAGAAATTCCTATCCAAGTTGGGAAGAATTCTCTCTATGGCATTTACCCACACACGTTGATGGTGTGGCTTGTGTCAGACTCAATGCCAGAGACTGGAGATGAAAACATTTACAAGACTCATTCCCAAAGGCCTTAAAATTCAAGGAAATAGAGTGATCAGCAGACCAATATGAACTTTAAAATACAGTAGGTGGCCATAACAGATAAACAAATGTGGCATCAGAGGGACCCAAGGACAGGGAGGAGACAAGAAAGTTGAGAAAGTCTTCAAGGGAAAAATGACCCTTGAGCTGAGTTGTAAAAGATGAGCAGGCAAGAGGACACTTTGCAAAGACAAAGGCATGAGCAAGGGCAAGGAGGCTGCGAGAGTCTTTCCAGTTCTGGGAGGACAGCCGAAGCTGGGTTTGGGTGGGGAGAGGTAGGAGTGTTGGCAGCAAGACAAAAGGCTAGAGAAACCTAACAATCCCAGCTGACATTACCGAGTGCTTACTGCGTGCCCTGTTCTAAATAGCTTACCCTGCATTAACTCATTCACTCCTCACCACAACCCCAGGAGGTAGATGACTCTAGCACCCTTATTTTACAGACAAAAGTCCTGAGGCAGAGAGGTGAGTGACAAGGCCGAGGTTACACCCCCCTAGAGAGCAGCAGGGAGGGAGTTTACCCTCTGATGGAGCTCCAGAGTCCACTCTTCACCACGCCACGGTCAGATGGGTGCCAGCTCAGAGGGGACTCTACATCCCGCTTGAAGGAGCTTGGACTTGACTCTCTAGCAGCGCTGAGAGATTTTCAGCAGATGAGTGGAGTGATCAGACTCATGGTTTAGGACAAACGCAAAGGGTTTACAGAGTGGAGGGCAGAATGAGGTAGGTAACTAAGAGGGAAGACGTGACTCCATTCCCCGCACCCAGACCCACATACTCATACACGCACGCACCTCCTCCTGGGCCTGCCGCATGAGCCAGGATAACCAAAAGGGAAGCTTTTGGGGACATGAATCAAAACCAGGGAAGAAACAGCAACTTTTAGCAGAATAGCTAGAAACAGACCTGTGTTGGATCCACAGCTCCCAGCTTAACAGCTTTTTCACCCTGGGCAAATTAACCTCTTGAAGCTTCAGTTTTTCTATAGAAGTAGAGAAACAGAATGAAAATCCCTATTCCAAAACTCGGAGTGGAGTCGGATGTGTTTTCAGAATTCAGATTTTCTGGATTATAGGACAGTAGCGTGTTGCCTGTGCCATATGTTATCTACCACGCCCAGCGAGGTCTGACATAGTCCCCTGAATCAAATCGACTAATATTTCTGCAGCAAAACATATGAATATTCACACTAAGTGGGAGAAATCAAAACTACAAATAGGCTCACAGAAGTTCAAGTTATGTTTTCCTGTCAAAAGATTTCAGGCCAGTCAGTTTTACATTCGAATAAGTTATGAAAAACCTCAGGTTTCAAAGCTTTGGGGGTTTCAGAATTGCAGATAAAGGATTGCGCCCCTCTTATAACATTATTTGCTTCAGAGTTGTAAGACTTAAATTAGGTGACGCATATAAAGCACTTCGCATCTGATATTCCTCCCAAGTGACAACATATGCGACCCAGTAGCCCAGTTATAGAGCCCAAGGGCCTCTACTCTGCTGTGTCATAGGTTCCCCAAAGCTGGATATGGCTTCAGTTCCACTTTTGATAGTGAATTCTAATCATTACGGTCTATGAGTCCTACCACCAATCATAATGCCCACTTCACCATTTTTCTGGGGAATCCCAGCAAGTCTTCACGCAAAAAATCCCCAAGTTCCTAAGCTGGATGCCATAGAGCAGACCAGTCATCCCCATCTCCATGCAGAGACCCATCTGCAGGGCCACTGTGGGAGGCGTGAAGCTGGGGTGAGTCACACCGTGCGGGACCTTCCCCTGCATCCACAATATTTTTTAAGACAAAATGCTGTAAAATCAGCAAAAGTGATCGTAAAGTGTTAACGATAGGAAAGAAATACCAGGAGAACCACATAAAACCTCAGTGAGGCAACGGTCAGGAAGGAAACATTTATTGACTCTGTCCCATGGGCCAGGCAGGGTGCTGCTGGGCCACCTGCCCCACTCTGAAGATAGCACAGTGTCTGCCTCCTCTGCTCCAACCCTCCATTCTGCCCCCTTGCCTTCATCAGAGTTTTGCTAAGTCATCATCGCCATCAACCTCATCATCCTTCCATGATATAGTGCTTTAAAATTTACTTAGGACTCTTACATATGTCACCTTGTTTCGGCCTCACAGCCACATGGGGTTGTTATTATTAAATCTATTTTACAGGTGAGGAAATTGAAGCCCTGGGAAGTCTGGTAGTTGGTACCGATGTCTTTATCCTTCTCTTCTGCCAGGTTCTACCTCCTCAGCTAGCCAGCCTTCTCACAGCAGATAATTTCCATAAAATGCTGGTTGTTCTGGGCAGTGGAGGCCCTGGAGGCAACAACATCAAGCAATGCAGATCAAGACCCATCACACCTACAGACCCAGCCACTAGTGCCGTTTTGTGTGTTTGCCTGGGCCAACTCGGGAGGCCTCCCTGGACTGGTGATCAGGCCTGACAAGCAGAATGATGGCAGGCTGCCTGTCAGCAAAGAAAAGGACGGATGCTGCGTATTGGCATTTCCATCATCCTTACCGAGAAAAGCAGTTCCCAAACCTTGACTGAGCATCAGACTCACCTTAGGAGATTTTTAAAATACAGATTTCCAGGTCCCAACCCCAGAGATTCTGAGACCATAGATGTGAGGGGAAGGCTAGGAATCTGTACTTTATTACGCTCTTCAGATGATTCTGATACAAAGGCAGTCTTAGGAACCATTGGCCTAGAAAATCAGGAACCACAAATTACAGAAAAATCACTTCAAACACATCAAATTCTAATTTCTGACCATACTAGAGATAGAAAGGAAATGACCTTGGAACAGCAAAACAAGTAGCTATAATAACAATTCACTTTGGATAACTTTATATAAATGACATGGAGACTTTGCAAGGGAAGCACAAAATTGTAAAACGTGAAGCCTAAAATGAGGTGGAGTGACAAATGAATATCGGGTATCTAGAAGACGCTTTCAGGCAGCTCTGTACGAAGGCTTGTTGCTGGTTCTTCACCTCGCTCTCTCCTCTAGCTCCCCACTGCCCGCCCCCCCCCCCCGCCCCCCACCACACTCTCCAGGTGGGAACTGCCTTCAGTTGCAGGATGACACTTCAGAAATCAAATGGAAACCGAAAAATTACTTCTCTGGTTAGCATCTGTGTGGCAATATGTTTACTGCCTCTATTCGGCCCTGAGCAACTGCCAGGAAAGCCAAAAAGAGGGCAAGAGCTCTATTCATCTAATTACTTCAGCAGAAGAAAAATGTGTTAATTAACTGACCTTAATAATTCATATATATCTGAACCAAGGGATCATTAGACTTGCGCGCAAGGCCTGCCGTCTGAATAAAGGATCATTGCAATGATCTCAGGGACAGCCTCATTTTGGAGAGGTGATCTATTTTTGTTTTCTCAAGAACAAATCTACCACCTCCAAAATGATTGAAGAACCTTTCTGCAAATTACAGGTTGGCTATAATACCTTGATTCCTCCAATTTCCTCAGCCCCTCTGGGGGATGTGAAATATTTTTAGAATCACAACAGCCTAACACATTAATTGGATTTCATTATGCTGGCTGCTGATTGGAACATTATACAGTAAAGGGGAATGTGGCTGTGTGTGTCCTCTACAGACTTCCAAATCAGAGAGAGGAGGGGCAGCAAGGCTTGCTTTTCTGGGGAGTTAAGAGAATCATTCAAATCACAGTTCCCTATCAAATATGCTGCTGCAGAAACCACCCAAGAAACTAGTTCAACAGGCCTAAGCTTTTGAAGTCAGTCTAAGAAAGAGAAAGGATGCTGGTAATTTCAATCTCAAAGACAGGGGACCCCCAAGCAGGCATACTGTTTACATTTGCCTTCTGGGGTCTTAGCAGGGGGAGGTAGAGATCCATTTTAAGTCCACAGAGAGGAAGGGGAAATGAATCATGGTGTATTTGTGATTGGGACAAAGTCATTTTTCAAAAGCATTTATTAAACAACGATACAGGCATCATCAACAGAGAGGCATACAGATGGAGGCCGGGAGTCTCTGTCACGGAGGACAAAAAGGAATGGTGAACAAAGGATGACAGGAGTTTATCCAGCAGGTCAGCAAGACATGGTGGTGATGACAAAGATGCAGCTGGCTGTGGTGGCAGGGGAAGAACACCTGCCCCTGGCAGTGACTCCAGTCCATCAGGCCAAGGCCATCACTGCAGTGTGCATGCCACAGCTGAGCCCCAAAGCCAGCAGAAGAGCCAAAGGGACATTTGCCTCACCAGCAAAAGGGACCTTGGCAGAAGCCCAGTTGGAGGTGGGAATAAGCTGAGAGGACTGCGCACACTCAGGACCCTGTCTATAGGTTCCTGGCTGTGATGGTTCAGTTGTGTCCCCCAAAAACTCTTATGTTGATGTCCTAACTCCCAATGCCTCAAAATGTGACCTTATTTGGAAATACAGTTGTTGCAGACATAATTAGTTAAGATGAGGTCATACTGGAGTCAGGAGGGCCCCTAATCCAATATGACTGATGTCTTTATAAAAAGAACACCATGTGAAGAGACAGACACACACCAGAAGAAAACCATGTGAAGATTGGAGTTACACTGCTATAAGCCAAGGAACTACCAGAAGCTAAGACAAAGATCTGAAAGAGATGTTTCCCCAGCACCTTCAGAGGGAGCATGGCCCTGCTGACACCTTGATGTCAGACTTCTGGCTCCAGAACTGTGAAATAATCAATTTCTGTTGTTTTAAGCGACCCAGTTTGTGGCACTTTGTTACGGCTGCCCTAGGAAACTAGAACCCTGGGCCAAGGAAGCAGGTTTAAGTAGGTGGGAGGGGACTCAATTCCCCACACTGGAATCCAGCTGCCGTGCTCCAAAGCCCAGTTCTGTGACTTTAGACAACTGGCTAGATCTTCAAGCCTACTCCTCCATCCATAAAATGGTGTTGCTTAGGTAGTGCCTGTCTGTAGGGTTGTTATGAGGATTAAATGAGATGACGCTGGTCACGCAGTAAGCATTCAAAAAATGCGAGTTCACTCCTGTTCAGGGCATGTGGAATCAAAGTAGCAAAGTGTGGGTAACAGTGGACATCCATCTGTAATCTTTTCCCTCCTAGATTTCATTTTGTATACCCCATGAATTGTGATACACATTTTCTACCATGACAGCTAAAATTATTTATCTGAATGGCTGATTCACAAACATCACAACTCTTCTCAAATCCTTCTTACCATGTCGCTGCTTCACTAAATCACTCCCAGCTTGCATATCCTCCTTCGGCCCCTCTCTCTGCACCTTTCGCCCTCCGTGCATCTCCATCCATCTCCACCCACAACCTTTCTTCCCGGGAAGATGGCTTTTGCTCCTTGCCCTTTACATTGGCTTCGCCCACCTCCAGTTATGAATCTTCCTTGCTCTCTAGCTGCTTTGCCTGGAACAATCTCCCACTGTGGGCCCTTAAAGAAATAAGCCCCCTCTCATCCTACCATCTCCTCAAAAACCCATCTACATCCAATTATAGTGAATTGAAAGAGGAGGCTGGTTCCCACTCACACCTAAACATCATCAACTACCTTCTAACCTCAACCCACCCACAGCAGATAAAAATAAACCTTTAAAAAACAGAATGAGTCAGATTAATCCAACCTCTCCTCATTGCACCAGGAGGAGCTTTGTCTTCATGCCTTGCACAGAAACACAGCATGTGCAAGACAGGGAGTTCTGTGTGGGTGAGAGTTCATGAGAGAAAGCTGCTGGGAGGTGGCCAGGGGCCCCCTTACCTTCCCTGCCCTGCACCAGAGTCTACTAGACACTCCTAGGGATAAGGCAGAGGCAGGGCACCCACTAATTCATCTGTAAACCCACAGAAGGAAAGCCACGTCACAGAGGCAGTCTCTTCCTCCCTCCACCACTCTAATCACCAGGAGTCAACCTTTTGGGATGTGCCCCCACCTATTTTAGAAGCAGCATCCAAGATATGGTTTGAATCAAGTGCAGCACTGCACAAGTTTGTGGTGAGAGAAGCTCTTCTGCTCTTTACCCACTACCTTGCTCTCAATCAACAAGTAGATAGTAAATGGTTCTTGTTTTTGCCTGGTAGCACCTCTCTATTTCTTTGGGAGAACTATTCCTTTCCTGTTCCTTATAAGTCTCATGATGCCATCAAGCAAAACCACATATGCACACAGAGTAACAAAGTTGATCCCACACCCTTGGCAATAGCGATTGGTCTAGGAATAGGCACATGACCTATTGTGGACCAATCAGAGTCCTGCCCTATGTTGACATACGCATGAGTGAGAGAAGTGCCTTTTCCCCTGGGATTGCTAAACAGGATGAATGTTTCCATGGGAATCTCATTAGCTATCTTTCTCCACCTTGAGAGCCTGTCTGCAGGAGGAGGCCAACAACAGAGGGAAGGTAGAGGTAAACGATTGACAGAAGCACACGCAAAACCCTAGCAGCATCATTTGAGCCCTTGGGTCCAGCCAAGCTTAAGCCATATCCACTCTCACCCCACTCCTTGGCTTCCCAGTTGCAGGAGCCTATTTTTATTTAACCCAGTTGGAGTTGGAGTCCTAGCACTTGCAACCAGAACTGATATTTTGCTAATTTGCACCTGTATGGCAGTGTCTATGGTCTATGGTCAACATCTGTCCTGATCATGTTACTAGTTATTCAATATTTTGATTATCACCACTGCTTTCAGCAAAAAAAGTCCCGACCCAGTGGAGTGGGTGGTTAGCAGTGCTCTCAGGCTGCCCCAACTTCAGTTGACAAACGGTGTCCTATTAATACTTAAAGTCTAATTTTTGTTGACTCTATGGCATCATCCCGATCAAGCAGGAATTCCATCCCATGAAGAGCCTCTACAACTCCTCAGGAGGAGTCTGCAAAAGCTATCTCACAATTTCTCACACATCAGTCGGAGCTGTCCCTAGACACCCAGAGCTGTCCCTAGACACCAGCCTCTGCCACTCCACCTTCCCTGTGGCCTCTGCATAGTCTTGCCACCATCCTGCTGACCTCACTCCTCCAGGTGCTTCAGCAGTGCAGAGGCTATCTCCATCAAGAATACGGGACAAGAATGGCCTCTCTCTGGGTAACATTCAGTTGCTGAGCTTCACAAGCCCCCAAGTGTTAAAGGCCTTGGGATTTGGGCCACTTAGAACTCACTCAAAACCCTGAATTTTTCCTAACACAACATCCTGAATCTTAGGAAGAAGAGATAGGTGTCTACCCTATGGCATTTTATGCAAATCAGCCTATCCTCTCCCCAGATTTTATACTCCAAAGGAGAGGCTGCCTCTTCCAAGTTAGACCAAAGTTTCCCTCACCGCTTTACCCAGAGCAGGGGCCAGCTTGTGCTAAATTAACAAACTAGGAGGACCCACTCCACTGACTCTTAATTAAACATCCTGCCCCATGTATTTCCACTAAGAATGCAGCTGTCAGTTTCTCTCAAAACAAACAAAGAAATGGTTCAGGGAAAGCACCCACTGGGGCACCTTTTATTATACAAGCGGAGGCAAATAGATGCCTGAGGGGGAGGATTGTCGCTCCATCTGCCCGATAGAGCTGCACCTCTGTTCTAGCACAGGTTTTGTGACACAGACACACAGTTACAACCTGGTCTGGGCTATGTTGAGTCCTAGTGATTAAATTTCCATTCCAATAACTCTGGGAGCAGAGGGGAGGGGAGGTGGGGAGGTGGTGGCACTTGGCAGATCACAGTGAGGATGTTAACAGTGATCAGTCACCTGGGGAGTGCGTGAAAGAGACTGGCTTTCGGGGACCCCTCCTCAATAGGCTTTTCCCCCAACTTGAGACTCTGCAAGGGTCTGGGAAGTTCTGAGAAAGACATCTAGGGGCTGCATCTCCTTTCCACACTCTGAGAGGTACTTAGCCAGCCCATCTCTGCAAGGAAGCAAGACAGTCAACAACAGTGGGGATTTGCAATCTTTCAGGAGAAAGAAAGATCCAATGCATTGTTTCTTCTGGGCCCAGCAAGGAAACAGGAGAAGCTCCTCTATCTCGTGCCTCAGCCCATCCTGTTGCCTCCCTGAGAGCTTGTGTGTGTTTGTTTTCCAGGGCTCCAGGAACATCTGCTTGGGGCTTTGCAGAGTCCCATTTATATCCCTGGCTTTGGTTCTTCCTTAATTTACGGTTTTGCTGCCATCATCAGGAAGGCTCTGGGCAAAAGCAATGACAATTCAGTGACAATGTAAATGAGAGGAGTCTTGGGATATTTTGCTTTGTAGGAGGAAACACAGAAAGCAGAAGCATATCCAGGGGAGACATTTTAGCTCTGTTAATCCCCAAAGCATCTTTACAAAGAAAAACTAAAGGCAATTTAGACTAGCGTTAAGTAAGGGATATTACAAATGGAAAGTGTTATAGGTCTGCTAGAAAAATGAACACTGGAACTTAGCAAGAGAAAACAGTCTGAGATCTGTATACTGTGTGCTCTGGATAAAGACAGAATTATCTGGCAGATATCTCTGGGATTGAAGAAATTATAAATTGAAATAGGGGCAAAAATACCCTAAGAGAAATAAACCTCAAAGTTGTTTTTTTTTTTAAGGTATGCTTTTTTTTCTTTTGGTGAGGAAGATTGGCCCTGAGTTAACATCTGTTGCCAATCTTCTTTTTATTTTTCTCCCCAAAGCCCTAGTACATAGTTGTATATTCTAATTGTAAGTCCTTCTAGTTCTTCTGTGTGGAACACCGCTATAGCATGGCCTGATGAGCAGTGCTGGGTCCATGCCTGGGATCCAAACTGGTGAAGCCTGGGCCGGGGAAGCAGAGCATGCAAACTTAACCACTCAGCCACAGGGCTGGCCCCTCAAAGATGTTTTTGATTTTATTATCAGAAAATAATTCACATCCATGTGGTAGACAAAACTTTCTCACAGTGTGACGGAATGGCCCAGAGTGAAGGTTTGTTTTTGGACGCATTTATAAAGAGTGAGTCCCCAAACATGCCTGGTAGTGGGAGGAGTGCTGTGCAGAGGTCACTTCCTAGTCTGACACTTGCCTGGCAGGGTACATGGTGGTTCCTGGGGCCATGGAAACTCCAATCATTCTGTCTCTCTCCTTCCACCTTTGCCACTGCCCCCACCTCCCTTGCTGCTGATGCAGGGTTGCCACCTCTGCCACCACTGCCATTCTGAAGTCAGTAAACATTCTTGGATATTGGGCCCTCTCAAATGCAAAAACTGAATTAATAGACATGCCCCATTCTTCCTGTCCTCCTGAACTCCCAACCAGGTCTACTTCTTGGCTTTGTTTCTGATAATAGCACCTCTGTTCTCTCAGTCACCAGACTGAAACCATCAAGTTACTTGCTACTTTCCCTCCACTCACCCTACCCCTGATCCTGCTGTGTAGTAAAGAATTAACCTTACCCGAAGAGAGGTCTGGCCTTTGCTGTGGGCTCATGGGAAGTGATCTCTAGGCCCTTGAAATATTTGCAATAATAAGAGTGTCTTTGTTGCGCTGGGGGCCTTGTGCCACACCAGATAATCTAACAGTGTGATTTATGGGACACTAGGTAGGAACTCGGTTAGGAAGTCTTTTCCAAAGATGGTCACAATAATCTTTTATCCCACATGCTCTTTGGGGACCTGAGCTGACCATATAAGAGCTCCAACTATTCTGAGAAAGCCCAGGTCACATGGAGAGGCCACATGGAGGTGCTCCAGCTGATAGCCTGTGCCCAGGTGACAGACACATGAGTAAAGACACTGCCGATGACTTCAGCCCCCAGCCATCGAGTGACCTCCAGCCACTTGAGTCTTCTTGGCTGAGGTCCCAGACATTGTGGACCAGAAAAGAACTACCGTGCCCTTCCCAAATTACTGACCCACAAATTCTGTGAGCATAATAAAATGGTGATATTATGCCACTAAGTTTTTGGCCAATTTTTTACCCAGCACTGCTAACTGATATACCTTCCTGGTCACCCAGGTCTGGATTCAGCTCCCAGTTCTCTGGACTTTCATGGCATCTTGTACCTTTCCCATCCTAACTTTCCATGCTGAATTATCATTGTCAGCTCACTCATCTCTACCCCACACTAGATATCGAGTTTGTGAAGTCATAGACCACATTTACCTTATGTATCTATATCTCCTCAGCACTCTGCACAGTGCCTGGCAAAAAATAGGCAATCAATAATAATTGTCCAGCAAATCTCCAATAAAGGAGCACCACAAAAGCACCTGAAGATTTGCCAAAAGCGTCACGCAACAGGAAAAAACACACACCCAGTGAATGGGATGTATCATTTTCTGGTATGAAGGGAAGTACCTCAGGTCAGTGTGAAAGCTAACAAGAGCCTAAGCCCAATTCTACTACAAAGCCAGCTTTTAATTTGTGAATTTTTTTTTCTTAGATTGACACCTGAGCTAACATCTGTTGCCAATCTCCTTTATTTTTTTTTCTTCTTCTCCCCAAAGACCTCCAGTACATAGTTGTATATTCTAGTTGTATGTCCCTCTGGCTGTGCTCTGTGGGATGCTGCCTCAGCGCGTCCTGACGAGTGATGCCATGTCCACGCGCGGGATCTGAACCAGCAAAACCCTGGGCTGCCGCAGCACAACACACAAACTTAATCTCTCGGCCACGGGGCCGGCCCCCAATTTGTGAACTTTTCATGAAAGGAAAGCAAGCTCGGCCCTGGAAAAAAGACCCAGATAGCAGAAAGGCTAAAATGTTAGGGCTATGGCTCTGGATGGCAAATTATACTGTGAGTTTTGACCACAAAGGGACTCAGAGAGAGAAACAATGTCTAGCCGACCTTTTTCTAAGCCCTGAAATTAATTATTGACCATAGAGCCTAACCCAAATCTATGGAGGTGAGAGCTAACTCCTGTTTTCAACAGAGGCCTTTGTGGTGCTCAAAAGCTCAAGGGACAAGGGCTAGGGTGTCACACCTGGGAATGATGAAAAGATCAGGAAGATTCACTTACTGGATAAGGAAAAATTAAAAGAGTTTAGCAAAGGAGACAAGGTTTCATTCAGAGAAACTAGTAAATACTTTAAAAAGCAGGGAATCTTATCTGATCTTATTTCCTAATTCAGAACAAGAAATAATGGATTACAAGTGCGTTTTTTGATATATAAAATAATTATTACTGTCAACAACATTCATAAAATCAGATAAAGGAAGTTGAGTATTAGAATGATTTCCTTAGAAAGAAACTAGAAATTCAGTAAAAAACTATTTTGACGGTAAAGAATTACATCTTTTGAGATTTTCCTCTCTTCAGTTCTCTGGGTTTTCTTTCTCAAAAGCACCAGTATTAAAAAGAAGTTGTTAATAAAATAACCAATTCTGACAAATGCTGGAGTGACATACTTGCTAAAACACATTATAATCAGAGAGGACTGGGGTCTCACAGACGTTCAGGATGGTTCTTTAAAGAGTGAGGAAAGTCAAGACTGTACTGATTTTTGGAATATGTAAAACTCACACATGATATCAAATTCAACAAGCATAAAAGGGTAAAAACTACAAAACTAAGTCTCCTTTTAAGAATGGTATTTAAATGCTCAATTTTATTCTAAAACCGAAAATGTTTGAATTGCTTTATTTTGGGCCTACTTCAAGGATAGCATTAGGAGGAATTTTCTGTGTTTGTACCAAGAAAAACAATCTATTTGATCCATGTGTAGTGTTATTACACTTTTTATCTTAATTCAACTCCTCTGAATTAACTTACTTTCCCTCCTCCCAACATTTTGAGACTTACGACCATGGCAAAATCCTACCACCTAGTGGGAAAGCTCTCCATTCTTTGCTCTAAATCCTCTTTAGCAGTTAGAATACATTAGCTCTTAGCCATTAGATGCATGTGTTGGCCACTTTTAAAACTTTGCTTTAAGGAATGAACTGTTAAAACACCTTTAATCAAAGAAAGATTGTGCAAAGTTTGGCCTCAGAGACTTCAGCAATGTTACCACTTCTTAGAGAGACAGTAGCTACTGGGACCTGCAGAGATCTACTTCCATTGTGAGCACTTTTTTCCATTTTTGTGTCCATTTAGTGTTAATAACATCATGATACAGGCACAAATGGGTGACTTCAAGTATAGTTTTACTCTCTTGCACATGTTAAGCATGATAAATTCACATCCACATCTATCTAGGGGAGTCATTCCAACTGAGAATCGAGGGCCATGTCTTTTCTCTTCCCTCAAGTCTGTGAAGTAGGGTCCCATTCTTACAGATTTTGAGGTTGCGTTTTACAATGAATAGACAACAATCCTATGTTCATGCATAGACATGGATTTTCCAATGCTTTATTTAGTTGGACTACCCCATCACAGGAAATAGTTTTGAAAGCACAGAACTTGCTGCAGAAATTATGGACTAAGTATCCACCTAAGGCAATAGGGAGAAGAGGAGACGAGTGGGGGGAATGACTAATTTTCCTGGGAGACCTCAGTCTATTCCAGCACTAAATCAACATGAGTTGATGTTAAAAGAAAAATAAGATCTTCGCACTTGTCCACATTTCCCTCCTTCTTCTAGATGGAATCTTGGTTTTTCAGGTTATTCCTGAAAATCCATCACCGGCCCCAGCCCACATTGACCCCAGACAGGATAGGAAAAAAAATCTGCCATTAGGGACACAGGAATAATATTTCCAGAAGTCCCAGGTCTTGCTTTGCTTATGTTATACTTTGTCTGCTTATCTGTTTAAATATCTAGGTGCTTGCACATCTCTCTTAGCATTCACCTTAGGATTCCTGCACCATGAAATAGAATGTCGTATTTCCCCAGATCATCTTCTATCTTCACATTTCACACTCTACCTCAATCATCTACCTCAACTTTCTACCCAATATACGAATGCCCTGTGTCTTAAACATATGTCTTCCCTTTTCTGCCTATGTCCTCAGTCAAGGAAAACATTGGCTGTCTCCTCTCAAAGACTCCCTCTCTGCCTTTTTACATGGAACCTTAATCTTTTCTGGATTATTTTGTCTTAATGAGGAGACGAGTTCACAAATATCCTCTCCTCTCTTCAATTTGCATCTTCTGAAGTCCATGTCGTACTACGCTGACTCACCAACATCAATATTCACCCACATTCAGAATTTATGTCCTTGCTTCTCTGGCAAGTCTGAGTCCAAACTAATGTTCTCTCTCCCTTCTCACTTTCTCCCATAAAATTTCCATTGAAAACCCATGTTGATGACTCCTTGGTATTCCCATTTCTCAATAGATTTTTAGGATTAATCCAGATTGAGATGTTACCAGAATGAGTTCAATGGATTGATGGGGCCAGTGATGGATTAGTTTAAGTTTAAGGCTTGATTCGTTACCTTTTAGGGTGTATGCCCAGCTCATAATAAAACCCTTTCTCTGAGAACTACCCCTCAAAAGCCATGTTTGTACAATATGGCTCCACACCCCAATTCAGGCACATGTGAATGGGCCAGAAATAATCAGTAACTTGGTATGAACTGAGCCTCAGATTCTCCTAGAAATTTGGAATGGGGTTCAAAGAGAGCCACACTATGTTTAGAAATGAGGGTATATAAATTCAGAAGCTGTCAAGAAGTTATTCCACAGTAAAGCATAGGTTGGTCTGCAGAGAAAGAAGAACAAAGTAGAGACAGAAAACCGCATAGTCCCAGGGAAACAGTGAGGAAATGCCTGAGTGCCATCAGGCTTCCTTGTCCCTAGTCTTCTCACTTCCTTCTGGTAAAGTACTTCCTTTAACATTTTTTGTAGTGTGGATCTGTTAGGGATGAATTCTTTCCGTTTTTGTAAGTCTGAAAATGTCTTTATTTCTATTTTGTTTTTAAAAGTTATTTTTGCTGGGTACAGAATCCTGGGTTGATAGACTTAAAAAAAAAATTCTAGTACATTAAAGATGCTGTTTCACAGTCTTTTCACTTATATTCTTTCCAATGAGAAATCTACTGTCACCCTATCTTTGTTTCTCTGTATGTAACGTGTCTTTTTCTTTGGCTACCCTTAAGATTTTCTGTTTGTTACTGGTTTTGAAGATTTTGATTATGATGTGTTTTATTCATGTTTCTTGTGTTTGGGTTTCATTGAGCTTCTTGGACCTGTGGATTTTTAGTTTCCATCAAGTTTGGAAAAATTTTGACCTTTATTTCTTCAAAAAATTCATTCTCCTCTCCTTTGAGGACTACAATTACACTAAATTAGACTGCTGGAGTTGTCCTACAACTCACTAATGTTCTGTTTATTTTTGTTGGTTCCGTTTTCTCTGTGTTTCATTTTAAGTAGTTTCTTTTGCTATGTCTTCAAATACACCAATAATTTCTTCTGCAATGTCTAATCTGTTGTTTACACCATCTAGTGCATTTTTCATTTTACATATTGTAACTTTCATCTCTAGATGCTTTAATTTGGGTCTTTTTTTCTTAAAGATTTTATTTTTCCTTTTTCTCCCCAAAGCCCCCCAGTACATAGTTGTATACATATTTTAGTTGTGGGTCCTTCTAGTTGTGGAACATGGGATGCCACCTCAGCATGGCCTGATGAGCGGTGCCACATCCACACCTGGGATTTGAACTGGTGAAACCCTGGGCCGCCAAAGCGGAGTGCTTGAACTTAGCCACTTGGCTGCAGGCCTGCCCCAATTTGGGTCTTTTTATATCTTTCTTCTCTCTAGCTCTTTAAACATATGGAATAGAGTTCAAGGAAGTAAACTGAGGTAATTGTAAGGTTTACCATGTTTGTTTCCAATCTCCAGAGATAACAGTCCTTCTACGCCTGACACCCATTGTCTTGAAACCACAGCGGCATATATTTTGTCTGTGTTTTGATTGTTGAGGAGGATGGTAAATCCAGTCCCAGTGATTCTGTGCCAAGCAGAAGCAGAAGTCCCTTCTCCCATTTCCTAAAGCCTTGTTGTTCAACTTTTCCTTGGATTTTATCATATTAACCAATGTCCTTCAAAGAAATTCTCTTTTTTGCCTAAGCAAATGTATCTGATACATTGAACAAGTAGAACTGATGGGGTTTATAATTCAATAGATAGTTTATCTATCAATAGATAGTTTATCTATCAATAGATAGATAGATCGATAGATAAAATAGATAGACAGATAGATAGATATAGTCTCCTCTACCTGTAAATCTCTTCGCTGGGAAGTAAACATTCTTCTCCTGATCTTAGAAGAAAACTCAGGCTGGACAGTCTGCATAGGGCTACTCATTATTAGCACCTTTCCGCATATACCTCCCTTCCTGAAAAGGGACAAAGAGAACTGATTGCAGGGGATATTTTATATCTCTGATATAGGTCATAGTTTGTCAGGGGAAGTCAGTGAGTCAAAAATCAAAATAAAATAGGATATATAAATAAGTAGCTACAAAGAAGAACTTAAGTAACATCATAGGCTATAGATCCATAATGTGTTTTTAATTTCTAATGAGTCAGGTGGGCTATGGAGAGTCACCATATTTGCCCACAAAATATCCTTGAGTGTCAGAGGCAGGATCAGCTAACTAAATCTCTGATCTGACTCAATATGGGTGGCCTTTCTTATCTCAGGACAATAATTAAGACCAAAGGATAAATTCATATGGAGCCAAAGAACATCAAGAAATAGACACAAAATCAATCAAGATTCAACTAAAGGTGAGTGCTAAATAAAATAATTGGAAGTAAAACTCTACCTAGGAAACTGATACTGAATGGATGTGGGGAAAGCTTGAAAAAGAGGAAATGCCAAGTATATTGTGTGAGAGGAACCAATTATGAAAAAAGAATGTGACTATAATTTGAACCATAAGAACGGTTGGGGGTTGGCGAGCCATCTGCTGATAAGCTGGGTCTCCTACGATAAGGCAACCTAGTGCTGCCTACACATCCACGGCTCCTAGAACACCACACTCCTTTTTAAGCACTTTATTTGCTAAGAAACAAATGAAAATTGGAAGGAATTGAAAGAAAACTAAAAGTGACTACAGAAGTGCAGATTTTTTAGGACAAGCTAAATGAATCAAGATGAAAAATCTGGTCAAAAGACAGCAAAGGCGAATACGGAAGGAGGCATGGATGAAATTTAGTCATAAAAACAGTTCACAGGGGCCAGCCTGGTGGTGTGGTGGTTGGGTTTGTGTGCTCCACTTCGGCAGCCCAGGTTTTGTGGGTTTGGATCCCAGCGTGGACCTACACACTGCTTGTTGGGCCGTGCTGTGGGGTGGAGGCCCACATGCAAAATAGAGGAAGATTGGCACAGATGTTAGCTCAGGGACAATCTTCCTCAAGCAAAAAGAGGAAGATTGGTGATTGATGTTAGGTCAGGACCGATCATCCCCACCAAAAAAAAAAAAAGTGCACAAATTCCTATTAGAAATGATTAGAGCAGGACAAGAGCAGGAAGACAAAACAGTTAAACCTGGAGAAACCATAATGCAAGAACTTTCAGGGTTTGGGGCAAACAAACAAATGGGTTTGAATTAGGGAACCCAGCCCAGCTTTACGAAGGAGAGAGGACTTGCTGGCTGGGTATTTCTTTTTCTAAACTTCACGTGTCAGGAAGTGAGCTGAACACAACAGAAAGCACCAGGAACATACAGACTTTCTTGTCTGCCAACATGGTTACAGTCTCTACACCAGGGCAGTTTCATGAGCAGTCAACCTGTGCAATTGCACAGGACCCTGTGCTTGGTTTGCACAGGACCTTCTGCTGTTGTCATCTTGAAATTCTTAACTTATAAACAAAGGGCCTGCAATTTCACTTTGCACTGGATCCCACAAATTATATAGCTGATGCTGCAATAAACTCGGACTGCAAAGAATTTCACCAGTGCTGGCAAAACGTCTTTTTCCCCCCACATCTAAAATAACGGACAAATCTGGAGAGACAGTAAAGTAAGAACAAGGACAATCCACTCGCCTCTTTTCTCTGCAGCACCCCCTTTATGTCTTACCCACCCACTGAGCTTCCCCCAGCCATCCTGCCAAGGACAGCAGCCACACCGTTAAGGAGGATGCGCTTTGACAGCACAAGCTGTGTCCTCAGAGTCCACTAAGCAATGGATTCCTCCACAGAGGTCACTGCATGTTAATAAAGTCTTTCTTTGGTCAACTGACATCTCTAATCTTTCCAGATTAAATCACCTTTTTCTTGCAGAATCCATTATCCACCTTTGATGAGTAAAGAGCTACATAATCAAATAGGAAAGCAGGCCTTCAAGGCCTAGGAGAATAATAGATTTCTTGTCCCAAAACAATATGAATAAACAGGAAATTGTAGGAAATATATATGTACACAAACACATTCCTAAGAGCTACAATTTCTTTCTTTCTTTATTCAAAAAGTCCCTCTCTGCTCCAGACACGGTCAGGCACTAAGAATACGGGGATGAATAAGATAGACATGGTTTCTCCTCTCACGGCAGTTATAGTCCTGGGGAAAGCTGACTATGAGCCAGGAGCTCGTATGCTAAGTCCTTCACAAACATTATCTTCTTTCAAACATGCCATGAAGTCAATGATTATTATCCTCATTTTCAGAAAGGAGAGAACTAAGATGGAGAGAGGTTAAGTTTCCTTCCTAAGGTCAGACAACTATCAAGAAGTAGAGCTAAGATTCTAATCCAGTTCATCTGACTCCAAAGTCTTTCTGGTGCCTGAAAGTATTAAGGTAGGTCTCCTTGAGGTAATGAACCCAAAAACGTATTAGATTATATGTCTGAGAAGCTGGATATCTGAAGAAGAGGTGTTGAGAGGGAGGGATGAGAAAAGGTCTCCCAAACAGAAAGGATGCTATGAACAAAGGCACGGCAGTGGAAACAGCATACTGTGAGTAAGGATCTATAAAGCAGGATTTAGGAACTATTAAACATTTTTCACCTGGGAGGATATGGGTTTACGTTTTTAGAAAGATTATTCTAATGACCTTGTGGAATGAGAACTTGAAAGAGACAAACCTGGAATCTGAGAGACCAGTTGAAAGGCTGTTCTGATCATTCAGACAAAAGGCAAAGATGATGTTAAGTAGGGCACAGGAGGTAGGGCTAGGGAGGAAGGGATGGATTAGAGAAATGATTTAGAAGGTAAAAGCAAAAGCCCTTGATGAATAATTGGATATGGTAAGTAAGGGAAAGGGGTAAGTCAAAGGTGATGCCCAGTTTTCTGGGTTGGGTAGTTAGGGAGATGGTGCTGCCAGGAGATACAAGAGGAGTAAGTTTAGGGAGGAAAGATGGTTCATTTTATATTGGATATGTTGAGTTTAAGTCCAGATATTGAGCACACAGTTAGTTCTATACTGAAGTACAGTAGGAAGATCTGGATTGAAGAAACAGATGTGAAAGTCATCTATATATAAACGACATTTGAAACCATAAAATGAACTTAACCCAGAAATAGTGTGTAGAGACAGAGGGGCAGGAACAGCAACAGTGAAGTGGCAGGCAGAGGAAGAGGGGCCCTGGAAGAAAACAGAATAGAAACCCTAGGAATACAGAAGGAACTCAAAAGAGTGTTAACCCAGAGGTCAAAGGAGTGAAGAGTTTCATGAAGGAATGATCAACAATGTCAAATGCAACAAAAAGATGCAATAAGAAAAAGTTTGAGAGATAGTCATTGGATCTAGCAATGAATCATTGGTTAAAACCTTAACAGTTTCAATGGACAGATAGGGGTAGATGTCAGATTGCAGCAGGCTTTGAGGAATGATGGGAGGTTAAACAATAAGAGACAGTGAGTGTAGCCTACAATTTGAGAAGTCTAGGCAGGAAGGAGAGTAAGAAAAAAGGTCGTGGCTAAAGGGGGTAACTGGAGAAGGATCTATAAGGATAGGAGAGACTTACATGTATCAACAGGAAAAGAAGGAGCTAGTAGAGAGGAACAGATTGACTAGACAGAACTTGGTCCCAGGAAGACAGATTGGGATCAACGATAAAAGGCATTTCACCTTGATCTGAATCTTGAGAAAAAGTCACAGCTGGGGTGAGGTTGTACATGGGTCTGAGAGAGAGAAGGTGCGCATCCAGAGAAAGCCCCCCAGCAGTTTCACTATTGTCTCTGAAGCTAGAGTGACCAACCTTCTCAGTTTGTCAGGGACTGAGAGATTTCCCAGGACAGTTGGTCAGCCTATTGTGTGCTCAGGGAGATGCCTTCCCTCCCTTAAACCTTTCCAGCTCTTATTCTCTGAGCCGCAAAATTGGACACCCAACTATGCCTTATTTCTTGTTTTGCCATTGTGTAGTAACCTTGTCTCTCCCCTTAGGGGTAAGCTCCATGGGGGAAGCATGTCTGGATGGTGAAAAGACACTGGAGCTTCATAAATTCCTACTACTTCATGGGAAGATACTCCCCAACAGAAGCCTGACTAAAGGTTACCTTGTGCAGACCTTCCTAAAGTGGGCTCAGAGAGGCCCCTTCCAGGGAATTTCCCAAAATCTGAAAGAACTGTCAGCCCCTCACTTAGAGCCAACAGAAAGCTTGTCCTTGGCTTCAAACCCTGCTCTCACTTTCTTACTGTGAATAATAAAAACAATAGCCACTCTCATTAATCAAGTGCTTACCAAGGGCTAGGCATCATTTTGTTCAGTCTTCACAGCAACCCAGTGAGGTACGTATTATTCCCATGTTATGGATGTGATAACCAAGACTCAGGAAAGATAAGTAACTTAGCCAAGGTCACACAGCTTGTGAGCAGCAGAACCAGATTCAAAGGTTGTTCCTTCAACTCTAAAGCCTACAGTCTTCACCACCATCTAGGTGGCCTGCTAGCCTGGCAGGCACTTCCTCCAAATGTAACCTCCAGCTGTCCTGTGGCTGATGCAACGTTGTTCACTCTCCCTCAGTATCACACACAGTATTTTAACTCTTGCCTTCTTTCTTCCTTTCGAATTGACATCCTTCCCTTGAAATAACCAACTGCCACCAGGTGTCCCTCCTCTCCTATTAATGAGCACCACTTTGCTCTAATTGCAAATCGGAGGCAATGCAGGCAGCCTGGAAACTCTTCCTAGTTTAATTCGATTACACAAATTCATATTATTGAGCAATGTGCTATACCCCAAGGATGCCCAACTGAGAAAGTCATACAAAGGGTACAACGCAAGTACACAATTACAAGGCAAAATCTGAGAGATTCCAATGAAATTCTAGACTCAGAGGAGGAAATGGATTACATCCAGTCAATGGGGGAAACAATTATGAAAGATCTCTTTGTGACAGCTGCAAGTAATATGGAAAGAACCTGGGTTTTCTATCATCTGTATTGAATAAAGCTTTAAAATAAGTCCTAGGTTGTAGCTCAAAGGCTACCTAAAGTGTTTTCCATTGTCGGTTTTTTCTGAGTCTATAAGAAACTATTTTTGAGCTCCTAAACAGATTTACAGTGATTCAGAAGTTGACCCCAACTCATCAATATTAAAGAAGTTGCCTAGGTTCAGGGAGGGGAAGGATGCAGAGTCGAATTCTAGTTTAGTCTATTTGTGGCAATATTTAAAATCATTTTAGGGAATGGGAAATTAGACATCCTTAGCATTTGTGGAGCCATAATTAAATTATTAACTGGTTTTTCCATTGTTTGTCCTGCTCCATTTGTTCATCAGACAATAAATGCTCTGTGGCAGCAGCACTCCACATTGAGGAAGAATATTCCTGATGGAACAAACTTGTTACAATCCACTTCTTTGAGGATTCGTGTGTGAATAATAAATCATGTTTCAAAACTTAAAAAGAGACACAAGAGTCAGAGGAGGCCAGGAAACAACAAAAAATTAGAATCGTGACTTCCTTTCCCATAACCCATTCGTTCTTCACCTACTGGGGAGAACATGGAATGTCTCATGTCTTCCTCCCTCCAGGAAGACTTCAAATGCTGCAGCCTCATGGGTGGGCTCCATGTTTTAGCCTTGGCAGCTTTCTCTGCCCTTATTCGCCTTCACATCCTATGCCCCACCGTCCTGGCCTAAAAGCAAATGTCTACAGAAAAATCTCTAAGTATTTTATTGGCAAAACCAACTTTGAAGGAAAAAAAAGAAGAAATGAAACAAAAGTAAGAGCTTCCTCTGACCAATTGTGTGACTTCCTATGGGTCCAGTTTGATTTTTCTTAGGTGGCGAAGGAAACTCAGGGGGAAAAGATTTTGTCCAAATTAACCCTTGCAAAGACAGAAAACTCAACTAAATTTAAGACAGGTTTTAATCTCTTTGTGGTTTTAAGAGTTGCACCACACTGTTGAGAACCAAGTCACTGCCCATTTCAACTGTTTTGTTCCTTGGGTGCTGAAGATTGAATTAATCATTTGCCTCGCTTCATGGTCCATGACTATCATTGGTTTCAGTTGATCATTGAACACTTTGGTATTGATTAATTTCATTTTTTTATTCCACCAATTCTGAAGAGTAGAGTTGTTTCTAAATCGCTTTATTTAGAAACCATTATTTCAAAGAGGAGGGATAGCTGACCATTCCTAGACATTATTCTCAATCCCCAGGGACTATCAACATTCTCCCAAAGGACCTAAAATTGTCTTCCAATGAAAATATTCAAGACAGGAGATTCCCACTCAAAACAAAAAGGAGGTGGATTCTGATGTAACTGGTATGGGAAGGGCCAGAGCAGAGGTGACTCTAACTTGCAGCCAGGCCATTTGCTCAGGCAAGGCCCCGAGCAGCACTACTTTTCTCAAAAAAAAAGTTTGCAGTCTGAATCATTTGTGTCTTGAGATCAAGATCAAGGACTCAACTTTTTCAATGCATGTGAAAAGACAAACTGCTGGTCAGTCTACCAGCCTGGCCAGGTCTGCATGTCTCGCATTTCCAGGAAGCCCCCATGCTGTGATGTCACAAAGCTTCTGTTAAAGAATAATTCTTCTCTGCTCTCCAGAAGGCTCTCCTGGGGCAGAAAGTGGAACAGAGCCCTTGTCTGTCTTCTCAGGTTCCTCATCATTCAGGGTTCCCAAGTTCTCACTCACACCTTCTGTTATCAGAATAGCCCTCAACCACCTTTCAGAAAAGCTGAATAGCCTCTTAAACTGGAGCCTAAGTAAAGCACAGTTAAGAAGGTCCTACGTGGTGGGGGGTGTGGAGGGAATGAAGAGAAAAGTAAGGGGTGCGAGAGGAAGTGGAGTGTTCTTCTGAACACATTTATGGGTCCTTTGCCAAGAGATTATTAGTGTTCCCTGGGGATCAAATACCCACAAACGATCAAGTGATCCCCCTGAATTAATACACATTAGTGACTTATAAACTACACAAAGCCTGAAAGAGTTTCTATCAACTTCCCTGTTCTCACCAGCAGCAACACCCTCCCACGTTATGGAGGAAAATCCTGAAAGGGAGGCAAAGGAAGTTGTCAAGAGAGGTAAAGGCCACACTGTTACTCAGGATAGAACAAAAATCCAAAGCCAAGTTTACTCCAAATACATTATCTGTTCAGCCTCTCAACCAAACTGAGCATCAGACTCTTCACAGCAGCTTTTTAAAAACAGGAATTCCTGGGGACAGCCTGGTGGTGCACAGTTAATTCACACGTTCCGCTTAGGCAGCCTGGGTTTTGCCAGTTCCAGTTCCAGGAGCAGACCTACACACCACTTATGAAGCCACGCTGTGGCAGGCATCCCACATACAAAATAGAGGAAGATGGGCATGGATGTTAGCTCAGGGCCAATCTTCCTCAGCAAAAAGAGGAGGACTGGCGGCAGATGTTACCTCAGGACTAATCTTTCTCAAAAAAATAGAAATAAAAATAGCAATTCCCAACCCCACCCGTTGCCTGCCAAATCAGAATCTCAGAGAGTAGGGTCTAAGAATCTTGGCATTTTTAAGCCTCCCAGATGATCCTGCTCTGGGCACATTGGGGAAGCACTGTCTCCTTTTCATGGTTACTGGTCCTTACTGGTTTCTTACACATGTCTTATTTGCACAATCATTCCTTTTTTTTTTTTTTTTCCTGTTTCCAGTGATTACAATTTATTTCTTCTGTAGAAGCAAATAGAAAACAACAAGAAAACATTTAAAAATATTTTTTTCAGGCTGAAGACATAATCTAATCCGTTTTTAAGAAATCCAACACGTTCTCTACTTGTGATTAAAAAATTACATAAAGAAACTAGCAGAGAGCCAGGCATTTAGCAATTCAACATATTAGATCCTTCTGTCTGTTTTCTCTGGCTACTCGAAATTTAAAAGCAAGGAATATGGGGCTTTTAACCAAATCTTTTGGTTCAAGGAAAAAATTTCTTAACAATTTTCAAATGTCAAGGCCTGCCAGAGTAAGACATTAGGACAGCATATTATCATCAGGTGCTAGAAGTATTACTGTTATAAGCAATTGATTTGTATTTACTTGAACAGTTGTTCTCATAAATCTACACATTAATGAAAATCCCCTCCATTCCCAGCAAAGGTAATGTCCCATATAGCTGCTCCAGGCTGGAAAATAATTCGTTGCTAACATAAATATGACATAGATCAGAAGCCTGTTTGGAGAAGGGACCACATAACAGCTCCTCTTAGATCCTCTGCAGTGTCAGCACAGAGCAGCCCCTCACAGCCCATGCTGCTGGGCACAGCACAGCATATATGCTCCGTGCCCACTTGTTACATGGAAACAAGTTTGTTCTGAATTGCTCTTCCATCACTTTTTTTTTTTTTTAAGATTTTATTTTTTCCTTTTTCTCCCCAAAGCCCCCCGGTACATAGTTGTGCATTCTTCATTGGGTGTTCTTCTAGTTGTGGCATGTGGGATGAGCAGTGCCATGTCCGTGCCCAGGATTCGAACCAACGAAACACTGGGCCGCCTGCAGCGGAGTGCGCGAACTTAACCACTCGGCCACGGGGCCAGCCCCTCTTCCATCACTTTTTTAAAAATGCTTTTCATCATAAAAAGTAGAATTATATTTCAGTGATATTTTCACTATAAAAAAATCTGCTGGGAGAGACAGTGTCAAGATGGCAGCATAGGCAGACTCTGAACTCACCTCCTCCCATGGACACAACAAATTTACAACTACTCTTACAATTACCCCTGAGAGAGAACTGAAAACTAGATAAAAACAACTCCAACAATAAGGGACAATACTGACTGAGGTGGAAGCAACAGAAATTCCCTTCTGGAGAGAAAAAAGCCACCTTTGAGCCACAATGCTTCACGGCAAGCTGGGAGCAACCTTAAGGTACAAAGCCTTCGCAGGAGGAGTAGGGGATCTGAGCAGGGGAGCATCACCACAATAAGCAGCATTTGGACTCAGCAAAACTGAGACAAGTGCCATATCTGACTTTGCTGGCTATTAACTACAACAAGGAGCACCCTCAGAAAAGCTATCAGACATAAAGGAAAAAATCCCTTGCTCTTAAAGGGCCCACACAAATTCACCAGTTTTGGAAAGCAACCTAAAATCACCAGAAAGAAATGTACACAATCCTTTGGTGAAAAAACACTCACCTCATAGGCTCTGGGTGCATCTCAGTGAGAGGTAACACCACTCCAGGGACTGAGACACTGGCAGCAGCCGTTATTGTGACCTAGTGCAGGTGTGCTGACACAGACGTTGGCAGATGCCATTGGAGTTCTTCCCCTGGCCTGTTAGCACAGGGGTCTGCCCCACCCACTAGAGCACTGATTTAATCCAGCTTAGCCAGGGCAGGCAGCCCACACTAGAGACTGGCGTCACCCAACAGCAAGCCCTTGGGCAACTTATGGGCCTGCATAGCCAGGGTGCCTGGAACCTGTGAAACCAGGTGAGTGGGTCCACTGAGGCGGGGCAGGGTGTGCACGAAGGGCAGCCATTGGTGGCATGAGTTGAGCTTCTGCAGTGGAGGGACTGGGTCCACTTCAGGGGATTGGGGTACATGCACAGGCAGGACTGTGTTGATGGTGTGTGTGGCCCTGTAGGTGGTGGGGCTTGTCAGCTGCATCAGACTTGTATTTCTCAAACAGCCACATAAGGGATCAGCCCCACCTTCCAAAGCCTAAAACAACTGGGTGTTCCCTTGCCTGGGGATGGCCCCACTCAGCTGCAACCATGAGAGAGCTGACAACAGCCTCGCAGGCCAGAAGCCTAAAGCAATAGTAAGCCCCTGAGCCTAGCAACCAGCCACACTCGGGGCCTACTCACTTAACAGAAAAATTGTAACAGGAAAGTGCTATTAGACAATGCAGCCAACTGTATTGGGGTCCTCCACACCCAATAAAGTGACTGAAAGGACCATAGCAGCCACACACAACTGAACGCTACAACCAGCCAGCGAGGGGGACAGCCTAAACTCCCAGGGCACCTGCAGCAAGAGCAACCCTGCCATAAAAGAAGGATACATGTAGCCCACGGAGGGGACACTCCTGGAACATCTGGAACTGGTGACAAGAAGGAAGCACACTGCTGGACCTCATAATGCATCTCTTACATAAGGCCACCTCTCCAAGATCGGGAGACATAGCTGACCTGCCTAATACACAGATATAAGCACAGAGAAAGAGGCAAAATGAGGAGACAAAGGAATACGTTCCAAGTAAGGGAACAGGACAAAACCCCAGAAAAAGAACTAAATGAGGGGCTAGCCTGGTGGCGCAGCAGTTGGGTTCACACATTCCGCTTTGGCGGCCCAGGGTTTGCCGGTTCAGATCCTGGGTGTGAGCATAGCACGACTTGGCAAAAGCCATGCTATGGTAGGCATTCCGTATATAAAAGTAGAGGAAGATGGGCATGGATATTAGCTCAGGGCCAGTCTTCCTCAGCAAAAAGAGGAGGATTGGCAGCAGTTAGCTCAAGGCTAATCTTCCTAAAAAAAAAAAAAAAAGAACTAAATGAAACAGAAATAAACCATCTACCTGACAAAGAGTTCAAACAAATAGTCATAAATAGCTCCTTGATCTTGGGAGAAGAATGGATGAATTCAGTGAGAACTTGAACAAAAAATTGGAAAATATACCAAAGAACCAATCATAAATGAAGAATACAATACTGGAAATCAAAAACTCACTAGAGGGACTCAATAACAGAGTAAGTGATTCAGAAGAACAGATCAGTGAGCTGGATGAAAGACTAAAGGAAATAACCCAAGCTGAACAGATAAAAGAAAAAAGAATTAAAAAGAATGAGGACAGTCTAAGGAAACTCTGGGACAACATCAAGCACACTAACATCTGTATTATAGGTGCCCCAGAAAGAGAAGAGAGAGACACGGGGCAGAGAATCTATTTGAAGAAATAATAGATGAAAACTTTCCTAACCTAACGAAGGAAACAGACATCCAGGTACAGGAAACACAGAGAGCACCAAACAAGATAAAACCAAAGAGGCCTACACCGAGACATAGTATAATTAAAATGTCAAGAATTAAACATAAAGAGAGAATCCTAAAAGCTGCAAGAGAAAGGCAACAAGTTACATACAAAGGAAACCCCATGTAGTTATCAGCCAAATTCTCAGCAGAAACCTTACAGGCTAGAAGGGAGTGGCACAATATATTTAAAGTGCTGAAAGGGGACCAGCCTGGTGGTGTAGTGGTTAAGTTCGCGTGCTCTGCTTCAGTGGCCTAGGGTTCGAAGTTTCGGATCCTGGGTACAGACTCAGCACCATTCGTTAAGCCATGCTGTGGCAGCATCCCACATAAAAAAGAGGAAGATTGGCACAGATGTTAGTTCAGTGACAATCTTTCTCAAGCAAAAAGAGGAAGACTGGCAACAGATGTTAGTCCAGGGCCAATCTGCCTCACAATAATTAAACAAATAAACAAACAAATAAAGTACTGAAAGGAAAAAACCTACAGTCAAGAACACTCTACCTGGCAATGCTATCATTCAGAATGGAAGGTGAGATAAAGAGTTTCCCAGACAAGCAAAAATTAAAGGAGTTTATCACCAAGAAACCAGCTTTACAAGAAATGCTAAAGGGACTTATTTAAGTGGAAAAGAGAAGACTACAAATAGGAATAAGAAATCATCAAGTGAAAAATGCAATAAAATCACTGGTAAAGGCAAAAATATACAATAAAGATAGCAGATCAACCACCTATGAAGCTAATATGAAGGTCAAAAGACAGAAATAGTAAAATTATCTATTCCCATGATAAGAGGGAAAAGGATAACATGCACAAAAAAAGAGGTTAGGTATGATATTAAAAGCATAAAATGTAAGACGAGGGGAGTAAAATAGTAGAGCTTTCAGCAAGAGGTCACACTAAAGAGACCATCAACTTAATATAGATTGCTATAAATGTAGGTTATTATATATGAACCTCATGCTAATCACAAACCATAAACTTGTAATAAATATAGAAAATATTAAAAGAACCCCCAAAAAATAAGAAAGCCATCTAACCACAAGGGAAGGGAGCAAGAGAAGAAGAAAGGAACAGAGAAGAACTACTAAAACACCCAGAAAAAAGTAACCAAATGGCAATAAACCAATAAACCATCAAAAAAACCACAGAATGCACATTCTTTTCAAATGCACATGGAACATTCTCCAGGATAGATCACATATTAGGCCACAAAACAAGTCTCAATAAATTTAAGAAGATTGAGATAATATCAAGCATCTTTTCTGACAACAACAGTATGAAACTGGAAATGACCTACGGGAAGAAAATCGGAAAAGCCACAAATATGTGGTGAATAAACAAAATGCTACTGAACAATTATTGGGCCAACGAAGAAATCAAAGGAGAAATTTAGAAAATACCTGGAGATCAATAAAAATGAAAATATAACATGCCAAAATTTATGGGATACAGCAAAAGTCATTCTAAGAGGGAAGTTTATAGCAATACAGGCCTACCTCAACAAACCAGAAAAATCTAACAATGAACCTAAAGGAACTGGAAAAAGGAGAAGAAACAAAGCCCAAAATCAGTAGAAGGAAGGAGGTAATAAAAATCAGAGCAGAAATAAATGAAATAGAGACTAAAAATCAATGAAACAAAGACTGGTTCTTTGAAAAGATAAACAAAATTGAGGAGCCATGTATGACAAACACAAAACTAATATCATTCTCAATGGAGGAAAACTGAAAGCCACTCTTCTAAGAACAGGAACAAGACAAGCATGCCCGCTTTCACCACTCTTATTTAACATAGTATTAGACATCTTAGTGAGAGCAATCAGGTAAGGAAAAGAAATAAAAGACATCCAAGTTGGAAAGGAAGAAGCAAAACTGTCATTATTTGCAGATGATGTGACTTTATACTTTATATATAGAAAATCCTAAAGAATCTGCCAAAAAACTTTTAGAAATAATAAATGAATACTGTAAAGTTGTAGGACACAAAATCAACATATGAAAATCAGTTGCATTTCTATACACTAACAACAAAGTAGCAGAAAGTGAAATTAAGAATACAATCCCACTTACAATTGCAACAAAAAGAATAAAATATCTAGGAATAAACTTAAAAAAAGAGGTGAAAGATCTGTACACTGAAAATTATAAAACATTTTCAAAAGACATAGAAGAAGATACAAAGAAATGGAAAGATATTCTGTCCTCTTAGATTGGAAGAATTAGTATAGTTAAAATGTCCATACTCCCTAAAGCAATCTACAGAGTCATGCAATCTCTATCAAAGTTCCAACAACATTTTTCACAGAAATAGAACAAAGAATCCTAAAATTTATATGGAACAACAAAAGACCCCAAATAGCAAAAGCAATTCTGAGAAACAAGAGCAAAGCTGGAGGCATCACACTCCCTGGTTTCAAAATGTACTACAAAGCCATAGTAACCAAAACAGCATGGTACCAGCACAAAAACAGACACGCAAGTCAATGGAACAGAATCAATCCCAGAAATAAACCTACACATCCATGGACAGCTAATTTTCGACAAGGGAGCCAAGAACATGCAATGGAGAAAGGAAAGTCTCTTCAACAAATTGTGTTGGGAAAACTGGACAGCCACATGCAAAAGAATGACAGTAGAGCATTATCTTACACCATACACAAAAATTAACTCAAAATGGATTAAAAACTTGAATGGAAGACCTGAAACCATGAAACTTCTAGAAGAAAACATAGGCAGTATGCTCTTCGACATCAGTTTTGGCAGCATATTTTCAAGTCCCATGTCTGACCGAGCAAGGGAAACAATAGAAAAAATGAACAAATGGGACTACATCAAACTAAAATTCTTCTGCACAGCAAAGGAAACCATTGACAAAACGAAAAGACAGTCTAACAATTGGGAGAAGATATTTGCAAACCATATATCTGATAAAGGGTTAATACCCAAAATATATAAAGAACTCATACATCTCAACAACAAAAAAACTAACAACCCAATAAAAAAAATGGGCAAAAGATCTGAACAGATATTTCTCCAAAGAAGATATACAGATGGTCAACAGACACATGAAAAGATGTTCAACATCACTAATTATCAGGGAAATGCAAATCAAAACTACGATGAGATATCATCTCACACCCATCAGAATGGCTATGATTAACCAGACAGGAAATAATAAGTGTTGGAGAGGATGTGGAGAGATGGGAACTGTCATACATAGCTGGTGGGAGTGCAAACTGGTACAGCCACTATGGAAAACAGTATGGAGATTCCTCAAAAAATTAAGAGTAGATCTACCCTTTGATCCAGCTATTCCACTGCTGGGTATTTATCCAAATAAGTTGAAGACACAAGTGCATAAAGATACCTGCATCCCTATGTTCATTGCAGCATTATTCACAATAGCCAAGACTTGGAAGCTACCTAGGTGCCCATCAAGGGATGAGTGGATAAAGAAGATGTGGTATTTACACAATGGAATACTGCTCAGCCATAAGAAAGGATGAAATCTGGCCATTTGTGACAACGTGGATAGAACTTGAGGGTATTTTGCTAAGCGAAATAAGTCAGAGGGAGAAAATCAAATACTGTATGATCTCACTCATAAGTAGAAGATAAAAACAACAAACGAACACATAAGAGACAGAGATTGTTTTGGTGGTTACCAGAGAGGAAGGGGGAGGGAGGAAGGTGAAAGGGGTCACTAAGCACACGTGTGGTTAATGGATCGTAATTAGTCTTTGGGTGGTGAACATGATGTAGTCTACACAGCAATGGAAATATAATGATGTATACCTTAAATTTACATAATGTTATAAACCAATGTTACCACAATAAAAAAACAAACAAACAAACAAAATTTGTTGGGAAGCTTTTATCGTCACTAAATAAGAATAAGTGGACATGTGGGTTTCAATAAATATTTTCATTTTTCCTTTTTTTAAAAAAATACACTTCCTGATTCCTGACTCGGTGGAAAGATAGCCCATGGTCTTAACGCTCTTTCTCCTTTTCTCGGCTTCTCTTGGGCAAACATTCAGAGGGGATAGATTACCAGCTTTTTCTGATGATCTATTTCTTTTGTTCATCTTCTACTGAATTTAAATGGGATCATTATTTTAAGCTGGAATAAAATAATTTTATACACCCTGCCTCAGAGAAATCTTGTTTCCGTTAAAATTATCTTTCTAAGCAATAAAAATGGGTTATAACACAATGGTTTGAGCAGTATTTCCCAAGACACCTCAGTTAGTCCAAATGACATGCACACCAAAATTCTTCTATTTTCCACAGACTGTTAGCAAAACAATCAAACAAAAAAGCCATTTTTCTGTGTTATTTTTAACTCTGCTGGTTTGCTTTGTTCTTATCCAAGAGGCTGCTTTCAAGACTGGTGTCCACTGGCAGAGTCCTAGCCGGATGACCCTGGTGTTTTCCTGAGGAGTAAGTATGCTATCTTCCCTAAATGGCAGCTCACCGGCCACACTGGGAAGCTGGGGCCTCCTGGTTTTAGGTTGCTCCACAGCCTAAAAGCCTCCAGATGTCAACAGCAGAGTGTGGCGGGCAGGGCTGGTCCAGGCTCACCTGCAGGTGGTTGCCAAGGCAGAACAATTTGAGGGGCTGTAGGAAGACTCTTCCAGGGTCCACAAAACGGAATGGAAAGTACATGGCATTGGACCTGGGGTCAGAGATGTGTGTGATCCTTCCAGCTTGGCTGGCAACATCAGCAGGGGTATGCAGTTGGAGCTCATTGTCAGAAAAAAGAAAACAAACGAACAAAAACATCTCTTAGCCTCTTGTGAACACATACAAATTCCAAAGTATGGTGCAAAACACTCCTTTCTTTTCCTATAGGGACGCATCTCAGTTCAGCCGTCCTTTCTACTTCTTTTCCTACTTCTCCGCCTCACATTAGTGTCCTGGCTCCCTCCTTTCACTGCACCTTGTGGTCATTAGTCCAAGACAGACAGGGTCCTGGCTCCAACTCAGGTAGGCAAATGCGGACCATTACATTCTTCAGACTAGATCATTTGGATAACAAACCCTCCCGCATATATTCATCACGTCTTGTAACATAGCATAAGTTATTTTGCTAAAAGGCTCACACCCCACCATCCTTGGCCAGATAAAATCAGGATGCTGTGGTCTTAACCAGTGCAGCAGAAAATTATTTTGGCCCTAAGTCCCCACATGTAAGAAGTTTAAATATCGTGGGTTATTTCCAACATAGCACACTTACTACTTTTAACTTTAATAGTAATTACAACAACTAATATTTATTGTGTTTCTGACAGTTTTAATCCTTTATCACTTTTCTAAGCCTCTGAACATTACTTAGAAATAGATTTTAGGGGCCAGCTGGTGGCATAGTGCTTAAGTTCATGCACTCTGCTTTAGGGGCCCGGGGTTCCGGGCTTCAGATCCTGGATGTGGAGCTACACACCACTCATCAAGTCATGCTCTGGCAGTGTCCCACATACACAAAAGAGGAAGATGGGCACAGATGTTAGCTCAGGGCCAACTTCCTCACCAAAAAAAAGAGAAATAGATTTTATAAATAACCAATTGTACTGATAAACAACCAAAGAGATTCATTTCTCCAAACTCACAGTAAATAGTGGAAACAGAATTCGAACCAGGAAGTTGGGTTCCTGAGCCTGTCTCAAGCGCCATATTTGACTGTCGTGAGACAGCATGTAGCCAAAGTGTACAAAGTTTCAGCTATGCAAGGTGAATGGGCTCTCAAGACCTAATGCGCAGCATGGTGAGGACAGTTAACAATATTGTAAGTGTATACTTGAAATTTGTTAAGGTGATAGATCTCAAATCTTCTACCCCCATTCCCCACACACATGAATGGTCACTATGTAGAGGTGATGGATATGTTGTTTAGCTTAATTGTGGTGCTCATCTAACAACGTACACATACATCAAAACATCAAGTTGTACATGTTAAATATATACAATTTTTATATGTCAATGATATCTCAGTAAAGCCGTTTTTAAAAAAGAACAAAAATGGGTGGTTCTATTAAAAAAAATTCTCCAAATGTTAACATTTACCATAGTTGCTTTATACAGACACACACATTTTTTTTCCGAATCACTTTGAAATTGAAGACGTGATGTCCCTTTACCCTTAAATGCTTCCTTGTGTGTTTCCTAAAAATAAGGACAGTCTTTTATATAACCATGATACAATTATTAAAATAGGGAAATGAACATTGATATATTACCGTCTAGTCTACAGACCTTATTCAGATTGTTCTAGTTGTTCCAATAATAGCCTTTATAGTGAATTAAAATCCCTGTGTTGCAAAAAAAAAAAAAAAAAAAACTACGATATGTAGACATGCAGCCAGCCAATATTTAAAATAGGGTCAATGGAAGTTGTTAATCTGTGACTCCAAATACCAGGAGCCATGGTGACGGGAGTTCTCCAGGTTGTGAGTGACCACGGCTCCATTTAGACCACACAGGCAGGACAGTGCGGATCCAAAAAGATGGATGAAATGACTTATCCACTTATCTGACACTTCTTCATGTTATAAAAATTGATGAGGATTTTTAGGCTGGTTAATTTTAAAACTACAGATGAGAAGGAAACATTTACATTTGTAAGGGAAACCTCTATCTGCAAAGATGCCTCCCTCTCTGTGCCAGGAAGAAGGGGGATGGCCTTATCTCTAGAAACTCTTAATCAATGCCAGAGGCAAGGACTTAAGTTGTTTACTGTCTGGCAACTTCATGTAACTGACTCCCCCCCCAAATCCTCCTTTGTCTTTAGCTGAGGATAATATTCAAGTGGTGACTTCTGCTATTTACTCAATCCTGTTTGATTCTTGTCTAAAAGTTGTGGGACCGCCAAATGGCCTGACCCTACAGGCACTGATACCATTTTAACTTTTTTACATATTCTTTCCTTTGTCTTGTAAAGAGACAACTCACATACCTATGCCTTAAATTTAGCCTTACTCTCCACCCAACTTTGCAGCAGAAGCAGCAGCAGCAACATGCCGGCAGCAGCTCTGCCTGCCCATGGGTCCTGTCCCCATGCTATTCGATTCTCTAAATAAAAGAGCACTACTGCCAGATCTTAAGAGTCTAAGAAATCTTTCTTTCGACTCCTTGGCTCACCGACCCCGCATCATAAATCACAAATTTCTTGGAATAAGGATCATTTATTATTGAGCGTGAAATACATCCACTGCATAAGTAGAAAGAAAAAAGACATAAGAGCAAACCAATTCACAGAAAGAAATGAGTATTTTTTTTAACGATTTTATTTTTTTCCTTTTTCTCCCCAAAACCCCCCAGTACATAGTTGTATATTCTTCGTTGTGGGTCCTTCTAGTTGTGGCATGTGGGATGCTGCCTCAGTGTGGTTTGATGAGCAGCACCATGTCCGCGCCCAGGATTCGAACCAACGAAACAATGTGCCGCCTGCAGCAGAGCGCGCAAACTTAACCACTCGGCCACGGGGCCAGCCCTGAAATGAATATTTTTAAGAAGAGTTGTTGCCTCAGCTTCTCTGTGGCTTCTGAAATGATGTTACAACACATCCTGATAAATTATTTTGCCACACCCCATCAACAGGTTAATAAGAATTTTTCAGTAAACAAAAATTTAAGCTTCGTTAAATATTCTGCACAATACCTATCAATTTTAAGAAAATAAGTATGCAGAACAAACGTTTTTGAGTGCAAAATGAGTAAAACATCTTGCATTTATTTCATTAACTATTTAGTGTTATGAAATGTGTGGTGTGTTTAATTTTAGTGAAAACCCAAATGTTTTTGATCAACCCAAAATGACAGAATTGCAATACATTCTTCAATAGACTTGCACGATATATTTATATTAAATAAAAGATTTTCTAAGACTCATATGCTTTTTTTTTTTTAAAAGATTTTATTTTTTTTCCTTTTTCTCCCCAAAGCCCCCCAGTACATAGTTGTGTATTCTTCGTTGTGGGTTCTTCTAGTTGTGGCATGTGGGACGCTGCCTCAGCGTGGTTTGATGAGCAGTGCCATGTCCGCGCCCAGGATTCGAACCAACGAAACACTGGGCCACCTACAGTGGAGCATGCGAACTTAACCACTCAGCCACGGGGCCAGCCCCGACTCATATGCTTTTTAAGCTCATTTTTACCACACCATATCTTATAAACTGTGTGCCTTACCTCTTTTGCTAAAACAAGGCAGGTTCTAAATATCGCAAATATACAATTTTATGCTATAGTTTAGTAAAGGCCACAAACCAATCAGATTTCTTCAAAGTTAATCAGCGAGGTACTGAAGGATTTTATTTTTTTCATGAGAAACAGAGCCAACAAAGCTTGTATAATTATATATAACACTGCATCTCATTTGCTCCCCCACTTGAATGTAAGCTCCTCTAGGGTAGGATGGTTTGCACAAAGAGCTCAAAAAACATTAGTTGAATAAATTGGGCTCTCTCTTTTGACCCCCACCCCACCATACACCTGTAGGGGAGGAAGACATTTCCTCTTCCCAAATGTGGGTTCATCTGGCCAGAGAATGAATTAAATTCACATGAGACAGAATAGCAAGAGAAAATTAAACAAAGCTTTATGAGGAACCATGGCCTGGGGCCTTTCTTCCCGAAGGAATAAAGGGCACCGAAGAAGTGGGGTTCACATAGTGGTTATATACCCCCAAACATGGTGTTTCACATGTGATTGAACTGTCCCTCCCACAATAGTCACAAGATTGCCCTGTCGGCACAGTGGGGGAGGGAAGTCAGTTACAGGAGGTTACCAGAGAAGCACAATAAAATGCAGATTTAAGTCCTTGCCTTTGGTATTGACTAAGAGTTTCTAGAGAGAAGGTCATCGCCTTTCTTCTTCCTGGTACAGAGAGGGAGGCACCTTTACAGATACAGATTTACCTTAACAAACGTAAATGTGTCCTAACAAAGGGCACGTTCCATTCCTCAGAGCCTCCTTCCCTGTCCCAGTTTATCAAAAGCAATCAGCCTCAAATAATCCTGATGCCAAAGAGACATATCTTGGGATGGCCAATTCCAGGTCCCCACACACCCATGACTACCACTAACAAATACCAGAAGGCAACTATCCTGAAGGCCCCCATTTCTTGTCCCTGGGGAAATAAGAGTCAAAGGACAATCACCCGGACAGAATCTTTTTTATTGAAGAGTTATCACCTGGTTCCCTTGAACACAAATAATTCAATGCATTCCTTAGGCTTTCGTGGAAGTTTGTAAAGGTGCCTGAGGCACCAGGAACCTCACCGGCACAGTGAACTTATTCCGAGGACAAAGCTCCTTTTGTAAGGGAAGTTGTATGTACAGAACCGAATTCTCTTGCTTATTGTTGGTTCTCTTCCATGTTGGCCACCCTTAACCTCCATTGAAGCTGAAGGACCTTACCATAAAATGAGCCCCTTTCTGCTGCTATCCCCACTCCGCCTTCTCTTGGAGTTAGTCCCATCCCTGTAGCAGAAAGTTGGCCCCAGGGCTGGGTTCACTATCTAGATAATCTGTTGCCTGCAGAAATGCACTTGTTCAGTTCTTAACTCTGTACACGCCCAGTCAGGAGAGAAGCTCAGCTGTTAGCCGTTGCTCTTGCAAGATCATTTGTTTAGTTCTGTTCAGAGTCCAGTTGGTTGAGTCGCTTTACAATCATGCTGTTGATTTTCTTAAGATCATCTATGTCCTTTCCTTCAGCTATCAGTCTTCTTGACACATCGTCCATCTTGTTTCCAGTTTGAACTTCAAAATGGAAAACAGACTGTGTTACATAGGTTTCCAACATATTCCATCAAGACTCGTCAGAGCCCTGTGTTAATGTTCAGGTGGGCTCAGATTTGCCTCTTGGCAAATCCCTTGCTCCAGTATCCCACGCAGCCCAGAAGCCCCGGGGAGAAATTGCTGAAGACTGAAGTTACCTACCAAGTGAATTATTTTTACAACCTCTTGGTGCCAGACTAGACTACCTTTGGCAGCTCTGCACAGATTTTGGCTGAGAAAGACATCACTGTGAGCAACCAAAGGAAACCACCGGTGTGTCTGATTACTCCCCCCGAGAAATGATTGTTAACATTGTCAGTTTTGAGATCCATTCTCAGAAAAGCTTTTCCCTCCTCATTTGGGAAATGAGAATTTTTGGGTTCTAGCCTATTTTGTCACAGCTCTCTGGTTTTGAATTTCCAGCGCATAATGAATGTGTGATAATTCCCCTCAGACCACCCTGAAGGCAGAGAGACAATATTTTCAAAATAAACAGAACTCCTGGTAATAGAGTAAGCTAGGGAATGGAACATCCTGAGGTCTGTTTATCAGAGTCAAAATTTCCAAGAAATGCAGCACAAAATCAGTACTTAATAGTTGAGCTTCTTATCATTTCCATTTCCGACAAGTTTTTTCCAAGGTATCTTTCAGGAACTAATAATGTTGGTAATGTGCTATTGGGTTTAGCCAACAAACAAGCGTGAGAAGGTAAGCTAGATCTTAGAGCTTCACCTCCCAGCCTTGGGACAAATTATTGCCCAGAGCTGCTTCTCCCCCATATCTGAAAAATTATGTTGGATGAATTATGGTCCAAGACATGAGAGAAGAGTCTTAATTGAGCCTTGCTGCAGAGCGAGGCAGAGACACCACTTCCTTCTGAGGAAAAGTGTGAAAATGAAGTAAATCCATAACATGCGATGTCCTTTCCCTTCTTGGGAACCTCCTACATTAATCAAACACCGAAGGAAGTAGCAGCCATGTTGGCCTGAGTCCATTCCACAATACACTGGTTGCAAATTAAATTCCAAAAACACAAAAAGGGTTCCATATGCAAAAAGGTTAGAGAAAAATTATATACTAATACGCCTCTTGGAAATTCACAAGAAGAAAAATAACACATTGAGCATTACCTAACCCAGCAATTCTCCAACTCATTTGAGCAGAGAACCCTTTTTTTTTCCTTAAGGCAATACTTAATAACATCCCACACACCTAGTATTGTCTGGAATACACTGCTGAGCCGCTGGAAACTGCTACCCGGGCCAGACAGGCATCCACAGTTCTTGCTGTGCATTATTCCTCTTTAGGACTGAGATTGTGACAAAAACATAAGACCCAATGGTTTAATAAGAATGTAATCAGTCTAAAATAGTCTTATTTCTCTTGCATAAAAATGCCAGAGTTATAAAGAATACACAAGTTTTTGCACTTCAGTTAAAAGAATGCAAATTTGCACTGAATCCCACTGAGAGCAAAAAGGTTTCCTCGTTAAAGATGAGCACAGGTCAAGTTCATTTGCAGATGCTTGTGCCAGGTTGTCTGAAAACCACAGGAAGCCTTTATTATTACTTCAACATAGGCAGTGGGGTGCAGGGGCGCTCTGGAGGCAGACAGGCCAGGGTGTGAATCCCCGTTCTGCCTCTGATTAGCTGGGTAAACATGGAGAGGGAACCTCTCTGGGCCTGAGTCTTTCATCAGTACAATAGAAATATTAGATGCTACCTTGAGGGGTAGAGTAAGGATTTAAGATAATGAATGTAATGTGTCTGGTGCAGAGTAATTGTCCAGTAAAAAGACATTCTTCTTTCTTCATGTCCTCTTTCTGTTTCTTACTTCATATAACTTTGCCCTCAATATAAAACACTAGAAGCTAATATAAAATAAATTCTATTTATACCAGAGAGTTATAAAAATGGTGATAAAGTGCATGGTCTTTGATGTCAGACAGGAGTGTCTTTGAGCCCTGATTCCGCACTCATTAGCTGTGTGACCTTGATCATGTTATTTATCTCTCTAAGCTTCAGTTTCAGCATCGGGAAAACCCGAATCATAATAGATCCTACACTATAGAGTTGTTACGAGGTTGTGCACAAGCAGACCTCAAGTGCCTAGCACAGTGCCTGGGACAGAGTGAGCACCCAATATATAGCATCTTTTTAGCATCATTACCTTTAATCTTTCTACTTATCATTCCATAGAAGAGAGAAGTTCCTTGGGTTGCTCCTAGGACAGTAGGCAATTCCTAAAATTTCCCAATAACTCAGTCATGACCCCAGATGGGTGTGGCATGACGATATTTGGAACATCAATTTATGTTGGGATAACATTTCAGAAGGGCAATCTATGTGCTCTTTCCGGCCCTGCAGGTTCAGGGCCAACTCTCCTGCCATTCATAGTCAGATACAAGGGCACCATTATTGTAAAGATAGTTCCCACTGTAGCTTCTAAGTGCAAAAGGGCATCTGCTGGGTGAGAGAGAAGCAATTAAACTCGGCACTGGAAGTTCCCCGCTGGCCCCAACCCCAGGCCAGATAAAGACCTTTAAGATGGAAGGAGGAAGGAGTTTGGGGGGAAAAAAAAGATTAGGAACTGGAAAAGAGTCATGCCCTCTGCCCACCTCTCTCCTCCCATCACCACCACTGCTACCTCCTCTAATCCTGAATAAACTTAAATTAGTGGCATTCCAAAGATGTGGGCTCTACTTCTCCTTGAGGATTTTTGAAGGCTACAAAGCCTGCAAAGCATGAAAAAGCAGAAGAAACGATAGTGTGGTAGATCCAGGAAAAAGAGTGTCAGAGACGACTCCCTCCTCGCAGGCTCCTTCCACTTTTGAGGCGGGCATGGGAAGGAATTGAAATAATTCCTGATGATGGTACATAGGGGTTAGCGGAGAGAGAATACAGGTGGGAGGAGGCAATGTGCAGAAGGAGCGGACAGCATCACAAGTGGACAGCACCCCACCCCCATCCAAGGCAGAGAAGAGAGTGGCACTGGGACCTCGGGGATCTCTTGGCTGAGGAGCTGTGTAGGAAAGCCTGGGTCACCACTCAAGGACCCAACATGCAGGCGCAGGCAGGGCAGTTTGTATCAGAAGCAGGATGCCAGCCCAGGTGAGGCCAAACAGGAAAGAAGCCAGCCTCCTCACGTCCCCAGGACTGCCTCAGGTGCTTCTAATTGATTTCTGGCAAAAGAGAAAACCTGGAAAGGACTTTGAAACCTGAATGTGACCATATGTTATAGACTTGAATTAATGGAAAGATCTATGCATTGAATTAAAGAACTTAGAATTAACTGGAATAAGCTGCCTACCATTTGACAGCTAGGGTCCCCAAGTGAGAAAGTGAAGTGTTCTAGAAATATTTAATGTATGTGTTTGTGAATTTCCAGCTCTGTGGGCTTAGGCAGTGGGCGTATGCCCCAGTGACCCCGCCGCCAGTGAACAGCAGCGTTTGCTCTAGGCGCTCCTTCACCCTCTGTCTCTCAGTATAAACACTGATGGCCAGAAAGCATGGACTTGCTACAGGAGCAAAGTGAAACAACCAGCTACGAAGTCAGTGCATATAAGTAACAAAAAACCTGTCGGTGGTACTTACCTATTAGAAATATCACAAAGGAAACCAGTGCCAAGCTAACGATCAGCACGATTATCAACCCCACAAAAAACAGACTGTGGCTTCCATTTCCTGAGTTAGTGCCAACGTCCGGCATTTTCTCCTCTAGAGCTAAGAGGAAACAAAGAACAGCAAAAACTCCTGAGCATACAGCATGCCAGCAGAACAGAACAGTCCCCGGCTAGTGGAGATGTGAGTAAGGGATATGCCCATCTTCCCTCTGATCACTCTAGAAAGTGACTTACGTTTTGGGAGTGTCTAGGCGGGATGCTCTTTGTGAATTTTTTACCTTCTTCTGTATGGTATTCAAAAAACAAGCAGAGTCAAGCTACCTCCTTACCCCTGTTTGGGGCAGGGGAGGAGGGCTGGATAAAGAAGGTAAGGGTTAAGAGTGATGGAGGCTCTATTTCCCTTTACCCAAGGTGACCTAGGAGTAAAACACAGCTGCCTGTGGGACACCTCCTCTGGGTGGAAGGCTGAACACTATGGGATATCTCCCAGGAAACTCCTTTTACCATAGGAATAGTCAGTTTATGCCTACACCCATTTAAACAAAAAATGGCCCTGATGTATTTCGGTTTCTTGAAGTTGTTTTCAGGATGGACATGTTCTGGAAGCAAGGTTCTTTTAAACGTTTTGCTGTTGAACTGAGAACGCAGCCATGCTTATAAAACAGCCTGGTTAACCCAGTTCACCATGAATTGTCTGCACTGGATTATCACTTGGTAAGGCCTATTTGCCTAGTAACACTCAAATTAAATTGAATAAGAATTATAGGAACTTGGGGAAATGGAGACCCTTGAATTGCTTTCTATATTCTCTCCTACTTTGCCTCAGTTCCACACACTGTGCTACTTGATTACAGATAGATGGGTGGCTCATGTCCTATGCTTTATAAGTACATCCTATGTCAACCCCACAATAGCTTTTGCTTCCTAATCAAAGCAACAGCATCAGCTGGAACCCAAACACCTACTTTTATTGAGACGGATTGCAATGAAAACAGGTGAAAATCTGAACGCATTAAGATGAAGAAAAAAGCAAGGACTCAGAAAGAATTTAGAAGGGGAATAATAGATATAAAATTGGGACAATAAGAGTTTAGAATGCACATGAAACAAATGGCAAGTGGACAATTAACACCCATGTTTGAATGTCAGCGTTTAAGCTAGAAAAATGGGGCTCAGAATGACCTAATAGAACTCGTTTACAATATTTAGGGGGCAAGACACACATTTAGTACTTAGCGGATTTTTTTGCTTCTCCCTCCCCCTTTTTCTAGGCCTTTAATTAGGACAATTCGTAATCTGTAAATAGAAAATGAAGTTGACTTTTTGTCCAACAAAATTTTAATGAGAATTTAAAAATAGGATGAGTGTGTAGAGAATTTTCTCAGCAATCACTATGAAGTAAGATCCCTCTAGGAAAGCAGGCACCATCCGTGACGTGGCTGTGGTCACTAGAAGGCACAGCAGCAGCCAAGAGAGATGAGCAAGCCTCTGGGAGACAGGCTCTGCAGCCTCCACCCCTTTCCAGGGAGAGAAACTCCACAGGGACTTCTCAGAACTTTTAAAGACAAGCATTCAGTTCTCTCTGTGGAGCCAAGAAAGCCCGGAAGTCTAAGTATTCAGAGAACAAAAGCAAAAATTGCCTAATAATAAATAGCATTTTCATTACCAGGCTGTTCTTAATGGCCACCCTGCACCCACCCACCCCCAACACCCACACATTGAGATTAGCATTTGCTATTTTTAGGTGGCCTAGAAGCCAGGAAAGGCCGCCAAGCCTTGGAGGGCACACATACGGAACAGATGCTGTGATCCGGTGGGACAGAGGTTTAGTTTGTTTAGGTCATTTATGGAATCCACAACATAAAGCTTTCTATCTTCATGAATGCCGCGAGAGCCAGTGTCCTGGGAAGAACGATTCATTGTACCTGGAAGAAAACACTGACATTAAACAAGAGGCTGGTCTGGGGAGCTCAGCTTCACAGGAATCACAGCCCACAGGAAGCCGGACAGGCACGTAAAGAACTACCCACAAATATTATTTCCAGCTGAAGGTCTAGAAAAGTTTTGCTTGTCCAGAAGAAAATATTTCCTTTTGGGGACAACTTTGTAACTATGCTTTTTGCTTTGCTCGCCAGCAAGCTTGGAGTCCAGCGTGAGGCCCAATTTTAGGAATTGTATAGTGCTTTATACCCTGCTTATCTGCTTATGCTCTTTCCTTCTCCTCAGATTTCTCAATTCTGCCTACATTTTCTCTGGGCCTGCTTTTTATTTTGTAACTGATTGTTAAATTTTTCTTTTTTACTACATTGTTCATATTCTGGGGAAATGCCTCAAATCCTTTATGCAAGAAAACTATATATAAATATATAGAAAGATAAAATTAAGCTAGTCAGCCCGTGGCAGTAAAGATTTGGAGAGAATGTTACTTTGACCCATCCTAATTGCATGAGGCTTTAATACAAAGCTGTAATTTTAATTTTCTCCCTCAATATGGTATGTGAGTCTCTACCTTAAAATGCATCCTTTAGCCATGAGATGCTGGCTATGAATCCTCAAGACAAAATCTTAGCAAGCTTAGACGCCACAAAGAGGAATCCTGCAGTGGTTGAAGGCTACACTCCAGGACCTCTCAGATCTGTTCCCCTGAGTTTCCTCAGATTGAGGTCACTTAAGTAATAAATAATTTTAAAATTGAGGTTTACATTTAAGGTAATAGTCTAACGACAGCACAACTTCAAGCAACACTGAAAAGCCTGAATGGATTAAAAAGCTCTGTTTTAAGGTATCTCTCTATCACAACAGAGAACTTGTAGCCTTTTAATTACATGAGAAGAAGGTTCTAGGAAAACACATTCCAATGAGTATAAACACTTTCTCTTTCAGAGTTACGTCTCTTCATAAAATGAGTCTAATAGTGATATAGGATATTTTGATCTGGAAAGGATTTTAGACATGCTCTCATCTGGCCCCCATCCTTTCCACAAATGAGGAAATCGAAGCTCAGAGGGTAAATACATTTCCCTAGTTGTGGAGCTGGAAGCGGCCTCTTGCTTCAGAGTTCACGACATCTTCCCTTGTGCTTCTCTCCTGCTCCGCACTCTGCCCTAACCCTTTTTCAGGACTCAGCTCAAACCTCGCCTCCTCTAAGAATCAACCTGTCTTTCCTTTGTGCCTTTGCTGGCTGCGGTACATTCTTCTATCAGAACATCTATGATAGTTTATCCCACTTATTTGTTTATTGCTTTGACTGCCTCAATTAACTGAAAACTCCTTAGGGTCAACACCAATCATATTCTTCAAATGCCCAGTGATAAGTTTAGAAGACAGTGACTGAAGTTGGAACACCTAAAATATTTTATTTGGGATTTAAATCTCACTGTTTTCAAAAGAATTTGAGACAGCTAATAATAAGGACATTAACAGAAATAAAACCGAGGGTAAAAATACTCACGTGACACCTTTCCAGACTTTTAGTAAAGTCAAGGCAATAAACTTCATGCCTGCCTAGATGTGGCAACACACTGTTTACTTCCTGTTAACATTTTTAAAATTTCCTTTAATCCCCAGCCACAGAATGAAGGGAAATATAATTAGAGTTAGGAAAAAATAAATTCAGAGGAAAAAAGATAACAGCTATAAAAGATCTGAAAAAAAAGTATCAGCCTTTTACCAAATAGCTTAAACTGCACTCTAAAATATTAAAAACTAGCAATTTCCAAGTAATACCTAAAACCTACTAATACTTGTGAAAAATGTGCTCCCAGAACCTTAGCTAAGAAAAACAGTGAACCGGAAAAGTCATGGAATAATTACATTTGTTTCAATCAAAGTTAAAAACTAGGGGCAAGCCCAGTAGCATAGTGGTTAAGTTTGCCTGCTCCACTTCACTTTGCAGGTTCAGATCCTGGCACGGACCTACACACTGCTCATCAAGCCATGCTGTGGCGGCATCCCACATACAAAATAGAGGAAGATTGGCAACAGATGTTAGCTCAGGGACAATCTTCCTCACCAAAAAAAAAAAGGTGGGGGGAGTTGTTTCAGTTATCCTGAAATTTTAATGAACAAGAACACATAATTCCCTGAGTATTTTAGATAAGGTACTACTGAAGCACTTTATATATTGATGTTATTGAACTCCAAATTTACTTCATGGATCATTCCTAAGGGAATGACTTTAAGTGGCAAAAAAAAAAGCAGCAGCAACAGCCTATGGAGTAGAGGGGCCTTAGACATCAACCAAATCTTATCCTTTCATAGATAAAACCAAACATGTTGACAAATGTGTGGTCACGGATTCCTAAACTATTCTTCTAGAAATGTTTTATATTTTATCATCTTTTATAGTTTATCCTAAATACTAATATTTGATGAGAAATAAAAGTTGTACGTGTCACATCACAGGATCATCATTCCAAACACAACTTCTATTTTAGCCTTGGTGACTGACGCATGGTTCATTTTTGGATCTCTGACTTACTATCCTTGAGCCTTAGCTTCCCCTTTAGGAATGTAATTACTATTGCTTAACTCTCATACTGACGCTTAAGCAACGTTTACAAAGTGGAGGACCAGCTAGAAAATCATAGCCACAAAAACTGACTGAGGAGCAGTGCAGCTAATAAAATCTCCAAATGATTGGCCTTGCTACCAACTCAAAAGGTGACTCAATGCAACATCAAATCCAAAAGCACTAAGACAACTTAAAGTGAAGTATGAAGCGCTCTGAAAAAAATTTCTTCTTTAGGTTAAAGTCACAAAGTTAATAGAAGCTATTTCAATGTGTTTTTAAATTAAGTGCAACATGCAAATGAGAAAAAAGAACTAGTAGAGAAAACTGAGTTAGGTGTGGTTATGGCCACCAAGAGCCTGCAAAGGACTCTGTGAGTAAACGGATACAAGATCACGTGGCCCTAAAACCAGGACCCACAGCTGTTTGACACCCAGTTGTTGCTATCTTCGGCATCTCCATATGAGGGCACCTGGGAACAACCAGCAGGGCTGGAAAAGCCAGAGGGTTACTAAATTCTGCATTGCACTAACTCAACCCTCCTTCCTGGACCCTGGTGTGCAAATTTGCTCATTAAGTAAGATTGACCAAAGCAATGGAACCCTTTCTAATACCTTGAGCTGAAACATGTAAGTAATTTCATTTTCCTCTGGTTTAGATCAATGCTAACAGCTGACTCTTTTTGTCATTTAAGAATTCTTTGACTACCTACAAATAAATATTCTAACAAATATAGTCTATGAAAAATTGCTTCACTCTTTATTTTTTCTCATAGGTGCTCGGTATCAAACCACAGAAATAACTCAGACCAGTATTGCTTGCCACAAACTCAGAATTGTTATAATAGGGCTTAATTCAAAGTTAATAGGAAGCTTTATTGAGTGAGTCATAGTAATTGGTTCTTTAATCTCATTTCAGAGTCAGTGCCTCTTCACATTCAGGAAGTAATTTTTAAAATCAAGTCTAAATCATTTCTATCAAAAGTTAAAAGTACAGAGCACATGCAACAACAAACATCCCAGCCTCAGAATCATAATTCAGTCTCAGTAGAGAAATAGCATGCAAATTACTTACAAAAATGCGAGCTTTGACTGCTAGGTTACTAGAAAAAAAGAAAACTAATTATTCAGAAGCAACTACAACAAAATGTTCTACAAATTCTGTATTTCCTTCTTTGCCTTCCTTCAGTGCACGGGTGCTCCCATAAGGCCCATAAACCCCAGCATGAAACTGTTGGTCTATATTTAGTGTTAATTTAGCCAAGCAGTGTAAGATTCCAAATACTGACTTTTTTCACGATGTCTGAGATTTTTAGTAAATGTATTACTGAAACTATGCTTTAAAAAGAAAAAGCCACCATGCCTTGATGCAATTGGTAACTGATGAGGTTCTTATGGGATTGCAGTTAATGTCCTTATTTGGCCAACGCAACTGTGTAAGCTGACTCATTTCCAGCACTTCTGCCACGGTGTGCTCCTGTATATAAATATCCAGTAGCAGGATGGAGCTGCCACTCTGACAACTAACTTGCACAGGACTACCAGACCAACCAGATAACAACAATAAAGAGGGACAGAATAAGGTTGTGACATCGTAACTAGGATAATAGCCGGTCAGAGGACTCCTAGGGCTTCCAGTAGCAATGAAAAAAGATTGTGAGTGAGAGAGTGTACGGCTATAGACCCACTGTAGGTAATGGGAGCACTTTGTCTCCTCAATGTCCTGTCCTTTTCGGAGGCTTTGTTCGGTGAGTTTTATGCATCCTCCTTTCTCAGGAATGTCAGCCTTTCTCTTGTGTGGTTCTCTCACACACATGCCAAGGAGCTTCTGCCCCCTAGTGTACAGAAAGGAAGCTACAGTGAGGAGGACACCTACAATCCCATAAACCCAGACCCCAGACCACAGGGACTAACTATCCTGGCAGGATACTAAGGGTTAGGTGGTAAACTGATAACGTAATCCCTCATAATCCCACCTTCCATTGCCATGACTAGATGGACCTTACTCATCCTTGAAACATACTGCATGTCAATTGGAAAATGTTTGCTCCACAAAATTTCCTTCAGATCTATAGTATTCAGCATAGATCTCACTCTACTTTTGGGGAAAAGGAACCATATTTTCTTAAGCTTCATCTACACCTGAGGACCGATTCATGAAGTAAGACAATATAATCAGCAACTGTTTTCAGAAGCACATTATCCATTAAAAAGCTATGCCAAATTTCTTGAAAAACTAAAATGTTTATGTTAGCTAATATTTTAATTATCATGCTTGGTTTTAAAAATAATCTCCCAACTGCCTGATCTTAAACTATCTATCCTTTGAAGAAATACTAGAATAGCCACATTTTGAGCATTTACCGTGTGTTTTTCTCTCTCCTGTAACTTTACAATCCTGTGAAGTATTAATCCCCCCTCAGGGATGAGGAAGATGGAGACTAAGCAATTCCACACACTGCAGTCTGAATTCTATGTTTCACCATGTTTCACACAAGTGAGGGAAATGAGATTTTTAATGGCTTGTGACCAGTTAGACTTCTGGAGAACCACTTAAGAGCACAGCAAGATAACCGACCTCATTTATCTATTATGGACCTGAACCGCCACATCAAGAAGAGTTTTGGGTCACAAGAAGAAAATAGGTATTCTCCCCTGAACTCCTTAATCTAGGGACATTGTCAAGTATTTCTTGCTTTTCCTTTCAAATAGTATATCTCACTGTATCTAGATTCAACTCCCAGGAAATTCAGTAATGCCCTCAAAGACTTGAGTCACAGGGGCCTGCTCCCTGGCCGAGTGGTTAAAGCTCTGTGCACTCTGCTTCGGCGGCCTGGGTTCGCGGGTTCGGATCCTGGATGCAGACCTACTCCACTCATCAGCCATGCTGTAGAGGCGTCCCACATACAAAGTAGAGGAAGACTGGCACAGATCTTAGTTCAGGGCTAATTTTCCTCAAGCAAAAAAAAGAAGGATTGGCAATGGATGTTAGTTCAGGATGAATCTTCCGCACATACACACAAAAAAGGTGAGTCACAGATGCTGATTGCTTCAAATTTTATGCTTGAGCCTCAAAATAAAGAACTTATTAGGCAGGGATCATTTTAAATTCCTTTAAACCAGCAAGATTAACCAAGAATCAAGGAATAAACTGGTCTATCGTACACCATTTTACTAGTTTCAAGAAAACTCAAGCATTCTGACACAGTGAATCCCTAGTAAATCTGTCCAGCAACTACCCATAAATTTCATGAGTAAAAAAGCACCTATCTGTAAACAATACACAGATTAACATTTATCCTTCTTCCTCCTAAAATCCCAGTAAAAAGGCAGAATAGGTAAAACTTACAAAACCACAAGAACAAAAGTACAAGAGAGCAATACTGAACAAGATTTCAGCAAATGTATTGAAAGGAGAGAGTGGTTGGTTAATTCAGAGAGAGCCTCCTTAATTCAGGCAGGCTCAGGAGCTGGAGGCACCAGTGAAGCATGGAGCTAAATACAGGCAGGTAATTTCATATTAGCCAAAAGTAAAACGCAATAGAGGGCCAGCCCTGTGGCATAGTGGTTAAGTTCAGCACATCGGCTTAGGTGGCCTGGGTTCATGGGTTCGGATCCCAGGTGCAGACCTACATCACTCATCAGCCATGCTGTGGCAGCAACCCAAGTATAAAGTAGAGGAAGACTGGCACTGGCTCAGGCTAATCTTCCTCAGCAAAAAAAATAAATTGAATAAAATGCAATCGAAGGTTGGAAAACCGTGTTACGTAAACCTCTCAAGAAAGAAAAAGAAATGAGTAAGAAAGAAATACGGCCAGCAGCTCAATCCAGCAACTCTAGTACTTTACGGAGTTTCAGAAGAAAGAAAATGTGTATGGGGAAAAGGGAGCGAGAGCATGGCCAAGAACTTAAAAACACTTTCCAGATTACCAGAGTCCTTAAAACGCTAGAGACAAAGTGATTCTAAAAGCAAAAGAAATCGGAAATAAAAATTGTATCAGATATTGCAACACTTGACAACTAGAAAACAATAGAGCAATGCCTTCAAAATTTCACATTTGATTTTCTACCTGGAATTTCATATACCAAGCCAAACTATGCTTCAAAGTTTCAAAATAACCAACCTCCCATGTAGCCAGTCCCAGAAGTTACTGAAGGAAGTGTTCCACTTTAACAAGAAAATAATCTAATACTGAAGACATGGGGTCCTGGAAATGTGACATCCAACCCTAAAGAGAAGACAACAAATCCCAGGATGCCAAAGTTTCGGGAAACAGATGTATACTAGGATGAGAGAGAAATTAGTCCAGACGGAAACAAGAAACAAGCGTTCTGCTGGGCTTTGAGCATGTGGAAAACAGATTCAAGAAGAGTTTTATACATTAATTTGGGACTGATCTGGAAGATTTAGTGATGTGTATGTAAAACTACAATAAAATGTTCTGAGAATGGAAATGTACGCACAGTAACTATCTAGCTCAGTAATGAACATGGAAATATGCTCACTATGACACAAACAATGATGCACTGGGAGAATGAGGAAAAGTAAAAAGGCAGAAATTTTCACCTATCAAATAGGAAATTGTCAGATGTCTAAAAGTAACTACGTGTAGAAGCGTATTAGAAACCTGAAACCAAAGTACTAGGAAAAAACCTAAAGGCTGAAATGCTTCCTGGGATGGGCTTGAGAAATGGGAAAGGATGGAGCAGGGAGCTCTTTTCCTTATAAGCCTTGAAGTACTATTAAAGTATGTATACATATCACTTCAATAAAAACTCATTTTTATTTAAAAATATGTAGGCATATATGAAATTTAAAATCTAGAAAAAAACACCATGCAATCTCTTTCCTGTGAGTTCTAACCTACTTGGATATGACTAAGTGACAACTGGGGAACCCAAGTTCTAGATTCCCAATGAGTTTTCCACTGCACTGCATCTGAGGGATAGAACTCACACTCCCAGCAGGGACTCTATAGCCAGCCAAGGATTTTCAACTAGAGGGCACATCAGACCTTCCAGCTGCTGTTGGGGGAAGTGGGAGAGGAAGAACGCTAGTTTGGAAAAAACACCTCTGGTGATTTTGGTACTTCTCTACAGTGTATAAGCTTCTCCAACCCTCATGCCTCTTATCATTGTTTTCTGCACTAACGTCAAAGAAATAAGTCTATGAATTCTAAACTGCAGATGTTGCCTGTGCAATGTCATTTTCATATAGTTTAACAATAAAATCCGAATGCATTTTCAAAATGCATTTCATAAAGTGAAAAATCACCTCACATGGGTATCCAAGCAGCAGTAGTCTTAAAAGTCATTAGCTGGAATCCCAATGATACATTGCTTCATTTTTTTCATCTATTTTCATGTTTCCAAATATACAAAGTATGTTTTGTCTCACTCTCTCCCTACCTGGCTTGGTCATTTTGAGCTCTGTACCTCAAACCTATAAATACTGTTTATTCTATTAGAAAAGAAGCACTTTTAGTGTGAAAAGATTTTTATTTCAAAATAAAGAGTACAAGGTCTTACACAGCAGATAAAACTAGTGTTACTGCCCTCAGAGGTCAAGGTTAGCACCCTTTCTGGCATATGCTAACTCATCATGAACTCCCAATAGCTGGACTGCACTTAAGCGCAGCTGTAAGGTCTCACGGTATGATTCCCTTTGTTGATCCCAGTGACAAAATTAAAATTATTAGGTTTCATTTGAAATTAAAAATATAGCAGCATTTCCAGAAGAACCATCTCCCAAAATTGTATCCAAAACTCATTTGTCTAAGATTTTAAGTTAAATACCTTGTATATCTATATTATTACAATCAATATTTCTGACAACCACAGCATAAGAAATTTTAACCTTGGCCAAGAGTTTTTTCTCTTCCTGAAATCATGTGAAATCTCCAATTTCTGCTCTCTTCATAACAGAAAATGACCAAACACTAGAAATACTTTATTCATGTTTACAGATTATATTCAGAGACTATTCAATAATCAGAATTCACCATTTGCAACACTGTACATTAAATTATAAGTACTATAACCCCTGCTACAAAACCTATGTTGACCCAAGATAAAAACTGCCTCTAGAGTTTAAATACATTGAAAGTTACAAAAAAAAAAGGGAAAAAATTAGAAATTAGAAAGTATTCTTCAAGTGCTGAAAATCTAGAAGAATTCTCCAACATCTGCTCTCTTATCTCGACATTTGCTTCGAGCTTTTGTTCGAGCTTTGAAGGCTGCAGAATTATATAAGTGCTAAAACAAAAGGAAAATATATGTGAGTCACCAAGGCTTAAGACATTCTCATAAAATTATAAAAAATTATAAATACAAATCACAAAGGAAAGAAATGAACTAATTCAGACCTATAAATATTTTAAATGTTTATAAAACACACACACAAAATGAACAAGTGGGAAAATTAACACATATAATAGTTAATGGTTAGCTATATTAAGAAAAGTACTAACCAAATATGTAAAATACCAAGAAAATACCAGTGAAAAAATATATGAACATTTAATCTGATCAAGGAGAAGACAAATCATGGACTAATGTGAATAAAATGTCCAACCATACTGTAAACTAAAATAAGGAAAAATACAATGAGGTTCCATTTTAATACTAATTAAATTAACAAATTTTTAAAATTATAAAACTCAATGCTGTCAAATATGTGTGTATTAGCTACATGCTTTCACTCATTGCTGGAAACAATTAAAAATGATAGAATACCTCTAGAAGGTAATTTGGCAATACATATCCAAAAGTCATAATCCAGCCCCATACTCCCATGCAAGGATTTCTTCCAAGAAATAATTCAAAAGAGAAAGGTATGTAAGAATATTAATATTTACCAAAAACCCGAAAATCAATTATGTGGCCATAAAAATGATTAAATTTAAAGATCCTATAAACATCTAATTAAGCACTTCACGCCCACTAAGATGGCTATAATTTAAAATAAAAAAAAAAAAACAGAGAATAATAAGTGTTGGTAAGGATGTAGAAATTGGAACCCTCATACACCGCTGGTGGGAATATAAAAGGGTGCAGATGCTGTAGAAAAGAGTTTGATAGTTCCTTTAAAAGTTAAACATAAAATTACCATATGACCCAGCAATTCCAATTCCTAAGTATACACCTAAAAAAAGTTAAAACAGGTACTCTAACAAACACTTGTACACAAATGTTCGTAGTAGAACTATTCACAAGGGGGCAAAAAGTGGAAACAACCTAAATGTCCATCAATTGAGGAACGGATAAACATGTGGTCTATCCGTAAAAGGGAATCTTAGCCACAAAAATGACTGCAGTACTGACACCTGCTACAATATGCAAGAACCTCAGCAACATTATGCTAGGTGAAGAAAGCCAGACACAAGAGGCCACATGTTAGATGATTCTATTTCTATGAAATACCCAGCACAGGTACATCCAGAGACAGAAAGCACATTAGTGGTTGCTAGCAGCCAGGGGGAGGAGGGAGATGGGGAGAGACTGCTTAATGGCTATAAATTTCCTTCTGACGTGATGAAATGTTTTGGAACTAGTTAAGAGGTGATGGTTGTACAACACTGTGAACATACTAAACATCACTGAATTGTACACTTTAAAATAGTTTATATTCTGTGAATTTTACTTCAGTAAACAAATAAAAACGCAATTAAGGAATTTTGGAATGTTAAGTGAAAATAATATTATTTACTATTTAATGAGGCAAGCTCTCTAAGAACTTCAGTTTCCTCATTTGTAAAATGAGTCTGGTACTCACTAAGCAGATTGTTATCTGGTACCAAAGAAGCACGGTGTAAATTTTTATTCCTAATTATAAAACTTCATAGAATAAAATAAAACAAAAAGTGAAAATAGTTTCTGTTAAGATAACAGAATTATGTGTAAAAAGTTTTCATTAAACTTCCCCACTCGAAGGGCAGTAAAGCTTCTACACTTGCAGTACAGCTATTCTATGATGGAATCATGAAGAAGTAAAACCCCACAGACGCTGCTGACTACTGGTCACCTGACGGAATCAAAGCTCTGGCTCTGCTTTTCCTTGGTGCATTCAGTTCTGCTGAAAACAAAATAAAACCTACCCTTTCAAAACGAGAAATCTTCATTGTTTTAAGCATTGCAGCATCAAGCATCACCGGGGGTCCAAGTTCAAATACATTGCGAAGAAATTCATTTGACTTAGGTAAAGGAAAAGATAACAGGCTCAGTATTAAGTATCAGCTCTTTTTTATTACATAAAGTAAAATCTGATTAGAAGTTATGTGGAGCTTATAAATATGAACTTAGGTCACTTATCTTCTGTTTCTCACAAGACCAAATTGTATTACAATACCTTGAATCCAAGAAAGCTATGTCAAACGATTTGCTTTCATACAAAGATATCAATAGTGCTCCACTAGACATTCAATACAAAAAAAAGTTTCATATTTATTCAATTTTAATTTCAAAAATAAACTTACTGTTTTGTATCATCTGGAGAGCATTCTGTATATTTAACTAACTTCAAAAGCCAATTAAGTGAGCTACATTCAAAACCGTTCCCTAATTTAAAAGCAAACATATAGAAAGGATGTCACCCACTCACCTGCAAGTGGTACTGCATCCCCGATCCAAGAACCTCCTTAAAGGTGTCATAGGTATGTTTTTTGACCCAACAATCAATATACATGCGTTCAGGACCAAATTTAACAGTTTCTGTTGGAAAATCCCGTTCCTACCCAACAGAAGAAACAAAATTATAAGAGGACCTAAAATGGCCTAAAGAGATCCTACATAAATACAGTTTCTAAATAGACATATACATGTGAAGATAAGTGGACAATATGGTTTAAATGGATACCTCCATCTCTGAATGTGAACAGAGTAAAAAGTACTAACCTATATAGAGTTGTGGTAGACTTTAAGGCACAACTTGGACTGGGGAAATATTAATGGCAAAACCATAGTGCTGTGAATGTTTTTAAATTTTGATAGCACTCAACAAACTTGAGAAAAGTCAGCTATGTGTAGTGGTCTAGGACTGAGGGGTGGGATGAGGAGACAGAGAAGGTTGCAGGACAAGTCAGAAAGACAAAATGCCACGGCCAGCCCAGCGGCAGAGCAGTTAAGTTCGCACGTTCTGCTTCTCAGCAGCCCGGGGTTCACTGGTTCAGATCCTGGGTGTGGACATGGCACGGCTTAGCAAAAGCCATGCTGTGGTAGGCGTCTCATGTATAAAGTAGAGGAAGATGGGCATGGATGTTAGCTCAGGGCCAGTCTTCCTCAGCAAAAAGAGGAGGATTGGCCATAGTTAGCCCAGGGCTAATCTTCCTCAAAAAAAAAAAAGAAAAAAAGAGAGAAATACAAAATGCCCCCAACAAGCCAGTGGTGGAACTGAGGGCCAGTAGGGATCTAGGAAAGGAAGAGAAGACAAATGGGTTAACAGACCAAGCAAAAAGCAGAGGGCCAACAAGCAGAGGGCTCTGAGGGTCTAAGAACAGGCTTATGAAGAAAATGAGAGGTAATATCTCAGTTTAAGATTTCAGAGATGAAACAATTTTGCCAGAAGACAATTTCTAAAGCATAACTATGGGAGGTAGGCCCCAGTGAAATGTAAGTAAAGGCCACTGACACAAACATAGCATAGGATTTTCCAAATGGACAGAGAAGTCATCCAGAATGGTGACAGAATTTGAGATGAAAAAAAAAATGGCTGTTCCATTCTTTGACGAATCATGAATATGGAAGACTAACAAGGAAGGGAACAGCCGATAGCAACAAAGACAGGAGAAAGAAGGGGACGGAGCTTGATGGGCGTAGGGACCACTCCAATCGCCTTCCCCACATCTACCGAGCCCCCTTTTCTTTCAGCAGACATAGCATACAACGTAGTAGTAAAGAATGAGAACTCTAGACTTACATGGGTGTGTTACTCACTGGCTTGTGACTTTGGCAAGTAATTTAACCTCTTTGGGTCTGTCCCCTTGTCTGTAAAATGTGGCTAATCTATACCTATATCACATAGGGTTATTAGAGGTGTAAGATAGAGCATGAGTGAAAAGCATATCCATTGCCTGATCTGTTACAGCAGCTCAAAAAAAACGAGTAAGATTCTATTATTTAAGCCTTATTTCAGGAAACACTGAGAGAGCAGGAAAGAACTCTTTATAGACTCATTTGCATCCTTACCTATTCCTGTCTCCTAAATCAGATAGACAGACTCTCCTCCCCAGTTCAAGGCTAATCATTATTCTTTAACCACATCATACTCCCAATCTTTCACTTCTATTCCAAATGCTCCTTTCTTCATTGGTTCCTTCTCGCATAAACTATCATGAGCTTCTAAAACAAAACAAAATAACAAACTCTGCCACAATCTAAAGATCAACTCTCTTCCTCTTCCCATTACAGTACATTTTTTAAAAGAACAGTCAAGACACACTATCTCCACTTCTTCACTTCCTATTCTTTCCCGGGGAGATCACAAAGGTCTTTGCTTAAAGGTACTGAGGAGTAAGCAATAATTTACTATTCACAAAAAACACTATACTAAGTACATATGTGCTAAGCAAGCACCATTGCTTAAGCGATGGCAAATACACCAAGGTGAAATACATTTCTGTCATTATGACTCTTTCTGATTTTTTTAACTCAAAAATTATACATTAGAATTAAATTTTCCCTTGTTTAAAAAAAAAGTCTTCATTTATGTTGGTAAAAATCCACTGAGTCTTAAAATTAGGAAATTGTAAGTTCAATCAACAAAACGAGCCAGTTGTCAAGTATGGCATGAAACAATCCAATTTCAAAATGAGTAGCCAGTACAGCATCAAGAGGCCTACCTCCACCGCCCTCAGGATGTCTCTGAACACCGACCGCTGCTTTCTCTTGTCCACTTTGGCCCGGTGCTTATTTCCATCTGTAGCCAAAGCCCTAAGTATCTGAGTCAAAGACTCCATGTCTTCGTAAAAAAAGTCCTGGTCAGGAAAAAACAATTTGGTTTACTTTTTTATTGTTTTTTTTCCCCCCAACCGCTTCTAGAGCTAACAAAGAACAGTCCACCTTGGAAACTATCCAGCAGCACTGCACAGAGCAGGATAAATCTTTGAGCTGTTTAGAGACCTTGCACACACGCATACATAATCACATTTATATTATCATGCAAAAATTTAATCCAGAAATGCTGACTATAAGATGATATACTTCCACCAAACAATTAAATTCCCCTTCCAAGTATATCTAGATGCATTCAACAAATGCTTATTGTGCTCCTACTGTATTCAAGACATTACTGAAATTTCAAAGAAGTTCAGTGCAAGTCAGATACGCATACATCAATATATCTTCTATTATTTGGCTCCCCAAAGCACACATTCCCAGAATTCCAAACATTTTAATTCCAAAAGTACAAGCTATTAGTAATGCTTTTTAAAGTAACTAATTTCTAATTTACTGGCCATATTTCAAATAAGCAATAAAGCATTTACATCAGGCGCACAAATTGGGTGATTAAATTATTTAAGGTAGGGAGATTTTTAAATCCCTTTTGGAGGAAAGCCACAAAATACATTACTGTTTGCTATTACCTTGAGTTGACTATGGGCTTCTTGTAACAGTTTAAGTGGCTACATTTTCATGAAGTTTCTTTATTTTGGGTACTTTTATTCCCTAACTACATTTGACAACCATATTAAAAACTAAAAGTGATTCAAAGTTATTTAGCTGACCAAAACTAGAGCAGACACTTATAGAAGCCAGAAGGTTGAACAACTTCCAATTCTAGGTATTAGTGCCTGTTTAACATTTTTTGCACTAGTGGTAATAATCATCTAACTTATTCTATTAAAATAAGCAGCTCTTATTCTGGGCATTCTTCAAATTTTATATATAACTGTTTAATCTCAAAAAATATAAATGTATTTCTTTTAATGTCTAAAATAAAAAAGATTATTATACTTGTGGAAAATAAGCTTGAAATTAACACAACAGATATTCTAACTTCAAATACACAAATATTTTCTTACTGTCAATATTTTACATTGTTTATTATTAATTGTCCTAATGAATGTTTTCTTCAAATGTTCCAATTCAACCTCTTATGTCTGAGTTAGCTGGAGACAACCCTCTTTAAGATTTGCATCTAGAATAGCAATTATCAAAGCTAATAAGGTACGTAAAACAGATCAAAGTTATGTTGATCTCTATATTTAAATTCCAATCAATCTGATTCCATCATAACAGGATGGGAAGAGCTGTACTTGTAGAAACAAGTACATTCAAGCACTGGCAGGTTCCTACTCATTTCATTGGCTACTTGTTCTTTTACAAAAAAAAAAAGTATGGAAGATTTAAAAATACATGTGGACAAATAAACCAAAAATTAAGAAAACTCTACACATTACCTTAATTTGTTCTAAGAACTGGGAACCACTGCCAATGGTTCTCAACAATCTTACCTCCCAGGGAACATTTGGCTATGTCTGGAGACAGTTTTTGGTTGTCACATCCAGGGTAGAAGTTGCTACTGGCATCTAGTGGGTACGTGGCCAGGGATGCTGCTAAACACCCTAAAATGCACAAGAGAGCGCCCCTTTCCAACAACAAAAAATTATCCAGACCAGTATATCAACAGTCCTGAGGCTGAGAAATCTGCTCTAAGTGAGCTCAGCAATCAATAAAACTCAATGTAGTTTTATAGTCTGAATCACTGAATTCAACACAGCACCAACTTGGGAAAATGTTAATATCTTAGAGAAATGTCTCCATAAAATGAGCAGTGCATTAAAAAGAAAGAAAATGTAAATATAATAAAAATAGTCCATAAATAGCATCCAAAAGCAATTTATTGGAGTCTACGATAACCTATAGTTGGGTGCTGCAAAACGACACTTTGGTCAAGCACAGGCCACACGTATGACGGTGGTCCCATAGGATTAATACCGTACAGCACAGGCTAGACCATCTAGGCTTGCGGAAGTACACTTTATGATGTTCACACAACAATGACAGTGCCTGATAACACATTTCTCAGAACGCATCCCCCTAGCTAAGCAATGTATGACTGTACAACTGTACTCAGAAGACCTGCACACTCAGGGACAAATACAGAAGGGCCCCTGGAGGTACAAACACACCTTAACTCTTATCAAAAATAAAAAGAAAATAAGCATTATCACACAAGATGCATGTGTGTTTGTCTGTCTGTGTGTCTTCCCCTGCCAGGTTAGGTGGGAGATGGAATAGGGAGAATTAGAGAAGGTCAGACTGTACTGTATTTTGGTCTATCTTCCTGAGTAAACACATCATGTGGCCCCAAGATCTGTAATTCTGCCTACTAGATAGGCTTTGTCTTATTTTAATTCACCCGAGAGAGCTCCTAAAAAGCTACTACTAGAATACTGCCAAAGAGGGGGAGGTAATACTCAATTCAATTAACAATTAGTCATGCACTGCCTTAACAACATTTTGGTCAATGACAGACCACATATACGATGGTAGTCCCCTGAGATAATAGCATACAGCTTAGGTGTGTAGTAAGCTATACCATCTAGGTTTGTAGGGGAGGAAGAAATTTTCTTCTACCCTTCTAGGTTCTTCTGACTGATCTAAGAATTAAATTGACACGTGATAGATTAACAGGAGAAAAACAACAGTTTAATGTATACATGGGAGAAACCCAAGAAAATCGAGTTAACTCTCCAAAATAGCCAAAGCCCTCACTTTAAATACCATTCTCAGCTAACGACAAAAAGAAAATGTCGGGGGTGAGGAGAGTAGGGGACTTCAAGAGGAGGGAAGGCAATTCACAGGCAAGCAAAAAGGAGCAAATGTTTGGCCACCCAGAAACAGAACACAGAGGGGAGCCAAACAAACAGGCTCTGCTAGGTTCTTCCCTGCCTACCACCTAGTTTATGTTATGGTAAGGTGATATGTCACTTCCTAAGACAGGTTTTTTATCTGAATTCTTTCAGGCAGTTCAGGGGGAGGTAACAAGAAAAACTTTGAGTCTTTTGTTCCTTAAAAATAATCAGCCTAGGCCCTGTGGCCAAGTGGTTAAGTTTGCAGGCTTTGCTTCAGTGGCCCAGGGTTTCACAGATTCGAATCCTGGGCACGGACATGGCACCGCTCATCATGCTATGCTGAGGCAGCATCCCCCGTACCACACCTAGAAGGACCCACAACTAAAACATATGCAACTATGTACTAGGGGGCTTTGGGGAGAAAAAGGAAAAATAAAATCTTTAAAAAAAAAATAAATAAAAATAATCAGCCTAGGGGCCAGCCCAGTGGCATAGTAGTTAAGTTCGTGCACTCCACTTCAGCAGCCAAGGTTCACAGGTTTGGAACCTGGGTGTGGACCTACACACCACTTATCAAACCATGTTGTGGCAGTGTCCCATATACAAAATAGAGAACTGGCACAGATGCTAGCTCAGGGACAATCTTCCTCATGCAAAAAGAGGAAGATTGGCAAAAGATGTTAGCTCAGGGGTAATCTTCCTCACGAAAAAGGAAATAAATAAAAATAATCAGCCTAAAATAATCCTCACGTTAAAGAGACACATTGTGAGGGGGCAAATTTTGATCCCTTCAGTACATTCTATGATGTTTGCATGACGACATCCCCTAAGCACGCATTTCTCAGAACATATCCCCATTGTTAAGCAACACATGACTGTACAGTAACAGATACTATTTATACTGTACCCGCCATACATTCTCAACAACCCTACGAGGTAGTTACTATTACTTTCTCCATTTTAAAGATAAGGATACTAAGGAATAAGAAGTCACCCAACATCACCCAACTAGTAAGGGCAGAAGAGAGATCTGAACTTAGGCAGCGCGGCTACAGAGTGTACTCTTATCTACTTGGTTATATGGCAAACACGCCTAGTAAACTAAGAGAGCTCTCAAGGATTACTAATTCCTCGGGTCAACTTTGAACAAATAGCTTTTACTAATATTTCACCAACTCATTCCTAAAAACTCAACCTAAAAGTCAGCTCTTCAGAAGTTTTTTTCTGTCTCCCAGGCAGAATTCATCATACTGCTAGATTTCCAGGTTAATAACATCACAAAATAATTATGTTAGCAAAAGGCTCCAAATAATTCAATGCCACGTTTGCTACAAACTCTAATTTTAATCAACCTATGTATTCATCAACACCTGATTTAATCGCCACCACCACCACCACACACTCACTCCTTTCAAAAAGTTTATTTACTCAACAAAAACAGCAAACAAAACACTAGGTTCCGTTTTTATAACCAGGTTCATTTTTATCCTTGTCAAGAACTTAGGTCAAATTTAACACGTTTGGATGAGTTCTCCTGACTATCTCACGTAATTTACTAAGCCAGAGAACATAAGATATGTGGGTGGTAATATATTTATGTTTACACAAATTTAAACAAGCAAATTCAACATGCATAATTTAAACTGCATTATTACTTCACTTCTAAGATGTACTTCAAGGGAAAAAGAAAAGAAATTACCATTTATAGCCAGGACAGGAATACAAGATTAAAAACTGGGACATCTGGTTTCTGTGCCTTGAGGTTAAGGAGCCATTAACCAGCTCAATAAAATTAAAGTGATTGCTAAACTTGAGTCCAATTTCTCACATAAGGAGAATCATTAGCTACTGACAGCATTAACAACTTACCTTTCATTCCTACCTGCTATGCTTCAAGAAAAAAGGGGGGTGCCTAGGGAAAGACACTTCCCAGATGTAAATTTTAAGAGCCTAAAGATTTTTTAAACACAGGCCTAGAATGGAATGTGATGAACTAAAGCAACCCACAACATGTATTAATCCTATCTGAAATTATTCACTGTCAAATAACTTCTTTAATAGTACTAAAAGTTTCATTCTGGAAATACAATCTTTCTCCTTAAATTAAAAAGCACCTAGTAAATAACCCAAGGTTCACAATAGAGGTCACAAACCAGGGTAACCAAATGCCTGAGAAGTCTCCTAGAACACAGGACTTTCAGTCCTAAACCTGGAACACTAGCAGGACAGCAGGTTACCTATCACAGACTCAAAAAGCCAAATGGTGGTAATGAATATCCAGGAGCACTGAACACAATGAACAACTGCTAAGCACGTCTCATCTAAAGGGCCACATTTACTTCCGTCTTTGACCTAGAGAAATTAAACGATGACTAAACTCATCTGATCCCAAATCTATGCCGACTTAATAATTCATCCATTTGTCTGACATTTATTATAAAGCATCCATGCCCGAATTACCTTAATGTGTCCCTTGGCTGAGAAAACCAAGTACCTTCACAGAATCTATACTAGACACAACTCTCTCCATGGGTAGTAGAGTGCATCCCTAAACTCTAGTTTTATACAGAGCAACAATTAAGTGTAATGAACTTCACTCAAATGTTGCTCTAACCAGCCCTTATTGGTTTATGTTCTAAAAAGTATTACAACACCACTACCAAGAAGCAGGGCAATTAATCACTTGGTTCTCAAGCTGGCCATGCTCCAAAGTTATCACCCATTCCTAACTGTGAAGGTAATGAAAGAACAATGGTACTTGTGACACAAGCTTTTTCCTCTACTCATCAGATACTTACACTATCCATTCCTCTGGCCAATTCAAAGAGAAGTGCCAAAGATTCACCAGCAGCTATTCTCATGTTTACATCATCAGAAGAGAGGAGGCTTGGAAGTTTATGGAAATGCCTAGAAAATAGTCAGTCATTACTATGTGAACACAATGATGTCAAGAAATGTTTTTATAAAATGTGAAACTAAACATACATACATCTCAAGCTTTTTCTTCACTTCATTAATTGGGCATATGGTCAGTAATAATGTCCATGAGAGAAGTGAGCTAATATGAAGCACTGTATTAGGGGTGCTGCAAACATTAGTATTTTTCTCTTTGAGATAGGACTTGGTGAAGATATTTTCCAAACATTCCAGAGTTGAATACAGCTCCTAATATATGAATAAGATAAGGATATGAAATTACCCTCTTAAATTAGAAATGTGCAAATAACTAGAGTCAAAGGTCTTCTACTTACAGTAATGTCATCTGTGGCAATAAAAGAGCAAACACCAAAGCAAGTTGCGCACTAAAAAAAAAAGCAAATTCAGATATTAATGTTTGTCATTTTCTTATTAATTTATATCTTGCTGCTTCTACAGTTCAATGTGAAAATTTTCTCAACTACGTAACTACATTAGGTCCCAAGCATAGTATAAAAAGAGAGAGGGAACATAGGATCAAGACTCAAGGGAAGTGGGTCTTAGCACACACTCTGCTACCAAAATCAGAGTACAACTTTAGGAAAGTTATTCCATTTCTCTCGGGTCTTCCTTCATTAACCTAGCAGATCATTTCAAACTTCAACTCCAACTCAAAGTCAGAAATTAAGTTTGGACATTTGTGATGAAGAAACCTATTCTATTAAAAGTCTTTAAAACACATTAAGTTTGCCATAGGTTTTTAAGCTTTTAAAACCACTTACAGTTTATGCATTGCTTAACGACAGGGATATGTTCTGAGAAATGTGTCACTGGTGCTTTCGTCACTGTGCGATCATCATAGAGCATACTTACACAAACCTAGATGGTATAGCCTACTGCACACCTAGGCTATATGGTACTACCCTAATGGGACAACTACCATATATGTAGCCCGTCATCAACCAAAATGCCATTATGCAGCGCATGACTGTATATTCATTTGTTTACACGTAAACTCTACTATGACAATTCCCCAAAAAAATTAGCTTCCAAAAAATGAGCAAACAGGAGGAGTAATCTCATAAAATTTAAATAACTGTTCTCAAACTTTCCACCTAAAGAAGGATCTCATTAACTCAGATTTTACTTATTTTGGAATATGTTGAAAAGAAGTCAGGAATCCTTTTGTTGGGGGGAAAAAAGCTAAACAAGTGGGTACACTACAAGATTATCAAGGTAAAGCTTACCTAATGAAATTGACTCAAGACAGTATTTCTACGCAAATAATCTGCTTGCAATATAAACAGGAAACATCGATTTTCAGAACACTACTCTTAAGAAATTAATCATATACAAATTTGTGAGATTTTATTATTCTCCATTTCCCTTTTCTCTATATGTTGTCACTAAAAATTCCCTCATGGTGTTCCAAGTACCCCTAAAGCTTAAGTCTTTAAAGTCACCATTCACATGCCCAAGTTTCAGCTCGTCCTGTTCCGGTACTGTGAGGACACCTGTGATATTAATCTGCTTGGTGTCACTATTTTATGTTATTTCATCCTGGTAAAAATCAGACATTGTTAAAATTAAAAAGCAGTCTAAGCATTATTCTCAGTAAAGGAAAATTTCAATCTGTATCTCTTCTTTCTCCTAAGTAAGCAGCAGAAGCAAGACCACATTTCTCCTTTTGATTATTCTAAGAGAAATGGTAGATTAAAAATTACAACTGCCTACATTTAATAAAGATTCTTCTGCTAATATGCAGAAGGCCGCTAAGTTTTTTTAAAAAAATTCATAGCAAGAGTAAGTACGAAGAAAAAGGCTTTGAAGAACATGCCTTTAAATGACCACAACAAATTCACACACAACCAAAATTAAATGATCGCTCCAAATATCTAACAGTGTTTTCTGTCGAACATTTTAAATACCCCTATAGTTGCATGAAACTACCCAAAAAGGGGGGGGAAAGAAAGGTAAATAGCAAAATCTTAATTAGATACTTTAGGATTACTAACTACTGGAGGGCAGAGATTCCTATGAAGTCACCAAACTCCTACTTCTTTGCCTCCAGGGGAAACAGCCAGACAGGGGAAACTGTATTCCACGCAGGCGGTAAGACCAAGAAACTCGCTGCAGAAGAGATGTGCCTCTGTCCTCTTGCCTTCCCACCTAGCTACCACAGCTGCCATTTGGAGAGGGCGTAGAAGTAGGGCAGAGCTGCAGGACGGATGCCTAGGGACCCTGCCAACTTGTTGTAATGGAAAGTGATACGAACGAGAAATAAACTTTTATCAAGGATTCAGGGTTTATCTGATATAAAGATTAACATCATTTGCCTTAAGTAATACTAATGAGGAAGCTAATTTGAATAATCAGTATTAAAAAGTTTCAAACTTGAACTGGTTCTCTTGTTAGGAAAACAGCTTTAAGATTCAAAACCACTAAAATTAAATTCTTAAGATCCATTAAGACTCTTAAGATTCGTAAGCTCCATTAAGATTCACACGCATGTGATCATTTAAACCACTTATTAGCACACCAAAGACAAACAACAAAAAAAGCCCAAAACCTACAATCTAAAGTCAAATGTTCTAAGGGGTAAATATGAATTAGAGAATGAAAGCTTTTCCAAACCCCAAAACCAGATGAACATTTCACACATCAGAGTTTCCTACATCTACCAAATCCACCCATGTAAATTACAGCATTCAGCTTTTCATAAGGACTTGTAGGCCACAGCTGCCAAAAGTTTTTAAAACACCCAATAAAAAGTAACCAAACAATAAATGTTGTCTAGACCATATCTTTAAGTTCCAATCAAAATTATCCTTCAGTCATCCTAAATAACTCAACACAATATTGTATTTCCTATCAGTACAGTCATGCACCATGTAACAGATGTTTCAGTCAACAACAGGCAGCATATGCAATAGTATAGCCTAGATGTGTAGACAGCTATACTATCTAGGTTTGTGTAAGTACAGTCTATGATGTCCACACAACAAAACTGCCTAATGATGCATTTCTCAGAACATATCCCTGTCATTAAGCAACGCATGACTGTATATGATCTTCAATTTCAAAGATGTAGACATTTGCTCCATCTGGGATGCTCTATGTAAGAAAACAATTGTCATATTGAGTCTGCTTGCTAAAACTGAAAGAGAAATGAGAGTAAAATGTTAATAAAAAGTCACTATTTAAAAAAATGCTGCTTTCCTAGATTATTCATCAGACTGTCTGGGTGTCATGCCTAGATAGATCTACAAATTTAAAAATCTTATACTTACAGTTTGCCTAGCCTGGATACTAGCTGTTCCATCACAAATTATTTTCTTCAAGATCGGTCCAAGAGTTTTTAAAACCTCTTCACTTTCAATTCCAGGGCCCAACTGAATACAAAGGACAGACGCTAACGCCGCAGCTGCACGCTGCTCATCACTTTTACCTATAAAAGAAGCCAAGATGCAACTGTGACAAATTGTTTTCAGTAGACTTATTAAGGCAGCAATTTCCCAAATTTGTTTCGTTTAAAAATGGCATCTCCAACTTATGAAACCCATACTATGCTCCAGGCTTTCACATGAGCTATAAACCTAGTAAGGTTAACTCTGGAAACAGACCCTACTCAAATCCTAGATCCACCACTTTTTAACCAAATGATCTTCAATTATTCTTATTCTCAAACCAATTTCCTCATCTGTAAAATGGAGATTACACCTATCTTAAGAGATACTGTAACAGTTCAGCAAAATAATGTGTTTCAAGCCTTGTGTGACCTTCCAAATGCTTCATGTACTCGTAGAATAGTGCTCAAGTAGCCCTTGAATTAACCTCCCAAGCATTTCAGATGTACACAGCCCATGAGGTAAACTAAACCTTCCCGGGTTCCCCCACAAAAATTTTTTTAAATAAATAAAGGATTGGGCCTGGGCTGGTGGCATAGTGGGTTAAGTTTGCATGCTCCACTTCAGTGGCCCAGGTTTGCAGGTTCAGATCCCAGACGCAGACGTAGCACCGCTCGTTAAGCCATGCTATGGTGGCATCCCATGTGAAACAGAGGAATATTGGCACAGACGTTCGCTCAGTGAGAATCTTCCTCAAGCAAAAAGAGGAAGACTGGCAACAGATGTTAGCTCAGGGCCAATCACCCTCACAATCAATCCATCAATCAATAAGAGATTAAAAACAAGGGCCTCTTGGGGCCGCCCCGTGGCCTAGTTGGGTGTGCTCCACTTTGGTGGCCCATGTTCGCAGGTTCGGATCCTGGGCATGGACCTACACACTGCTCATCAAACCATGCTGTGGTGGCGTCCCACATACAAAATAGAGGAAGACTGGCACAGATGTTAGCTCAGGACGAATCTTCCTCAGCAAAAAATAAATGAATAAAAATAAGGGATTCTTTAAAACTATAAAAACTACATTACTATAAAGGTAAATATAAATTAACTCTTTTGAGAATCATATATACCAAAGGGTCTGAATAAATTTTGAACTTCAGTTATTACCTGATAAATTAAAAATTTATAAAATATTCAAGTTGGAATGAATTTTTAAAGGTCATCTGGTCCAACTACCTTACAGGAAACAGGTTCAATGTAAACACCTTTAACAAAGCCATTCTAATATTTCAAAAAAGTTGGCTCTGCTGTCAATTATACTAAGTTATTTAACCTTAGACCAGTCTCATGTTTCCTAGGCCTTTCTTTACTCTGTACAATGAGAGAGGTAGACTAGATGAAAGATTTCAAAACAATCATTCCTGACAAAGCTTTCACCTCAGGCAAAAGGAGAAAAACAAGGACATAAAGCTAAGCTCGTTCAATTTAAAGGAGCATGTGTGCTTCATACATTTTTAGTGTTAGAAATATTTTGTTAATAAAGTGATAATGATAGAACGTAATTATTGTCATAACGTTCTTACTTGGCAAATAATTAAGCTGATAGCCCAAAATCTTTTTAATTTTGGTGGTTCCTAAAACTAAAAAGTCTGGTAATACTAGACAATCTTTAAGGTTTCTTTTTTTTTCAGAAGTTCTATAATTATTAACAATATGAATTCCAGAATCTCTATTACAAGTTCTAGAATTCAAATATTCCAAGGATATCCTGAAAATGATGTCATCCACAGCTATGACTGATGTTTTAAATGAGTATAAGGGAAAATGAGGCAGATAATTATGATACTTTTCCAATTTTAGAAAAATAAAGTAGGATACTTTTTGTTGACATCTGACATACACTTACAAGTCTTTCTTATATACAAAGAATGGCAATCACCTCTTCCGATACACCAAAGGATGACAATCTACTCCAATCCTTGCTAGTTTCAGGCTGTTTATTACCTAAACAAAAACAAAGCTTCCAACCAGTCTGATTTTGAGTCTTAATAAGCATGCTATATTCCTTGACAATTATAAAGTTTTAAGAGTGAGCCAGTCTTCTAGTGCCATTAACAAATGTTATTGCAAAGAAGCTAGCAAATTCCTTTTAGTTCTGTGCCTGTGACTCAAAAATAAGGACATTACCTTTTTTCAGGCAGCGTTCAATGCTATCAGTTAAAGTCATTCTTCTTTCCAGAACAAATTCATAAAGCATTTTTGAAGCCAGTGCATTTTTAATACCTTCAAGAGCTGCCTGTCTTATCTTCGCACTATTTAAAACAAAACGTAAGAGAAAGAGAATCCAGCTGAAGTGTACCACACGTCAATAACTTTTAAAAACTTAACCTATTTTCCTTTCAATTTTTTCTATTTAAAGATTTTTTAATCTAACTGTCATCAAGCTCTAAACATTTTCCAATAATAATTTAATTTTCCTCTACAACTCACTTTATTACACAAAAGATTTTTAAGCTGCTATATACCACAGCATTTTTCTGCTTATTAGTTTAATAACCACAACTTTAAATGACCACATAGTATTTTATAGTTTCAATGTACAAGACATGTTCTCCTATATTACATATTTAAGTAAACTCACATTTGTTTTTAACACTACAAAAGTCTAGAGTTCATGTTTGCATCTTCTGGACTTTTAAATTCCATATGTTTTAAGTCAGTTCTAGAGCTACTGTGAAGTAAGAAAATAATCTAGCTTTGATATTTTTCAGGCCTGTAACAAAATTAGAAGACAGAAGGCTTAATGCCAAGTTTAGTTGTCCTTCCTAGTTGAAGATTAAGTTTTAATTCAACAAATCCATTTCAATTATAATCAAATACAGTTATGTGCTATTATGCTAGAACAATGACTAATCTGAGTCAATTAATTTAATTCTAGTGGTATGTTCCTAACCACATTACAAGTCCAAAGAAACAAGAAACATTAAAACATCCAAAGTAAACAAATCAAGCTTTTGAAAAACATACTGTTAACTTAGAGAACTGCACATATTTTATATATATGTAAGGCGGCTGATGGAATCACCCAGAATGAAGTGTTTCCAGTATTTCCTACCTCTTATCCAGCGTCAGGTCAATAAATCCCTTCAATTTGTACTCTAAGTCTTCTTGAGTTCCTTCCTCATCAAGGACTTCTGGTCCTAAGGAATAATTTAAACCAACCACCGTAATTTAAGTAGAAAAAAAGCAGATAAGGAACAGTATAGTATACCTCAGCTACAAGAATTCCTCCAACTGAACATCCTTTTTATCTAAAGCTGCAAATTAAAACTTAAAACTCATACCATCTTCAGCAAAACTGGAAGGATCACTGTAACCACTGCAATGGCTCATTGTTTCAATCGATGCATCCTCATCACTAAAAGGTTGAACATTTCGATGCTGGCCACCTGTTAGGCAAAAGAAGGTGGAGGTGGATGATTTTGTTGCCATATATATAAATATTTAACTTAGGAATTTTTAAATTTACTTAAGAGAAATTCAGTAATAGAAACCCAAACTTATTTAAGAAAAAAGATGATCATATTACAAAAGAACACATTTAAATAGTCCTAAAATAAGTCAATTCACCTAACACGTATTTTAGAGCCCCAACTATTTACAATATACATCAAGTTCAGAAATATATCAATCATTTAACCTAAGGCACCAGTTTTTGATGATATAAAAACTAGTATTACAGATGAAAAAACTACTTCCAAATCAAGATTTCAAATCACAAAGAAAATTAAAATAGATCCAAAAATAGAATATGTCATAGAACACCATAAGACAAACATATTTTCCAACAAGAATGACTGGAAACTAGTAAACTTTACCTAGTGAATGGGTTAGTTCTTAGGTTATATATGTCTTATGTGAAGAGGAATTTAAGGAGTTAAGAGATGGTAGTTTTAAAGATAACTTGAACTGAGAGAAAAAAAGGCTTAAAAGTGAAGCTTTGGCATTTGATATAGCATAAAAGCCAGTTAGATAAATTACCTTTAAAAAAAAGGTTCTGACATTTCCAACAGTTTAAAAAAATGTATTACTGTTGTATCACTAATGTTGTGTTACTGTTGTTAGTAAAAGTGCTGTCACTAAAAAAAATACTCTCTTTTTTTTTTTTGGAGGAAGATTAGTCCTGAGCTAACATCCGCCACCAATCCTCTTTTTGCTGAGGAAGATGGGCCCTGAGCTAACATCTGTGCCCATCTTCCTCTACTTTATACGTGGGACACCTGCCACACAGTATGGCTTGACAAGGAGTGCATAGGTCCTCGCCCGGGATCCATACCAGCGAACCCCAGACTGCCAAAGCACGTGAACTTAACTACTGTGCCAAGAGGCTGAGTGCCTCCTTTTTTTTAAATTAGAATCTTTCTTTCAACTTCACGTAACCTAAGGAATAAATCCATATTCCTAGTCACTGTCATTTCTGGCCAGTTTTTTTTTTAATAGGAATTTCATATTAATAAAAAGATTGCCTAGTTATGAATTACACCGAGCACTGAGTTTAAAATAAGTCCCAAATTCTACTCCCAAAGTGACCTTGAGTTACCTCTGAGCCCACTGCCTTATCAGTAAAATCTAAGACTGCACCAAATATCACTAGGCCCCTATGTTCAAGAAATTCGTGACATTTACTATCTTAAAATAAGTTTTTTCTAAATCCTCTAAGTTTAAGCCTGTTGCTCTTGGTTTTTTTTTAAACACAGGTTGTCTTTTTATTTTAATCAAAAGAGAAGAGAATTTAGCAGATTTTTAAATCAACACAGGAAGCAAGTGGGCTTACCAACTTGCTTGCTATCCTAAAGGGAATAAATGGTGCCAATCAAAGCAGTAAAGCATAAACAATAAGCAATGAAGCCAAGATCCCAAAACTTCTTAATCAGAGTGCTTAGGACAGAAATAAACAAAGATCTATGACATCATAGTCTATTTCTGGATCTATCTTCATTTGTTTTCATGACTTGAAGCCATGGCAATAGCTGAGAATCATTTGAGTAACTTTTACTAACATTTATTCATGAATCGATTTAAGGTTTTTATTTTTCATATTCAGCCTACTTCTAATCGGTCAAGAAGAGTATTTCCCATGCAAGTCTTACTCAGCTCCCTTCTTTAAGTTTCAATGACTTCCCAAGACTCAAGAGAAAGAGAGATTTAAAAAAACAAAAAATCAAGGAAAAGAACCCTGTATAAACACCTGATATCTAGGTCAAACTCATCCACCTTGTGATCTCAAGTACCATTAATGAGGTGGCACTCTAGACACACAAAGTCTTTATTTTTTAGAGGGATGGCTTACTGACAAGGTTTTGTTCTTTCCTAAAAATGCTCTCTTCAAATTAAGAGCTATGACAAGTATGCACACCTGTATAAGAGGTCAATTTGGTTAGCTTCCTAGAACCCTCCCCCAACTTAAAAAAATAAAGAATTTAAATAGAAAACTCATTAAAGAGACAGAGAGAAGTTAGTTATCTTTTGGTTGTGCATGTAAAGGTCTCATTTGAATCCCATTTCTTCTAGATGTCATTTAAAAATACCAATAAGGGAAGTCCAAGTTTGTCACAATTTTCTCTCTTATACTCAACAACCATTTATTCATTTATTTAGTGAATAAGTAATACATTCACACGGAACCAAATTAAGGTTTTAAAAAAGTAAATCTCACCCACATACTCCACTTACCAGAGACAAGCAGTTAAGTTCTAGTGTAAATGTCAAAAGATATTCAAAGCATGTATAATTTTATGAACTAATCAAAGAATTCTTTTTCATTTGCTTACATATGCTAAAATTCATATATATACTTTACATAACCTTTTCTACTGAGAAAGAAAAGACAGCAGCAATAAGGCTGCGAATGAGCCTTAATGGAAAACTTGAAAGGCAATCCACCACTGCCTTCTGAGGTTATTCTCTAAGTACCAGAAAGGAATGAGGCTAGACTGGAAGCTTCAGAAGGGAATAGAGATTTGTGATTCAAGGAGGTGATTAGTAACATTGTTACCATTTTCAAAACGACTTTAGCTACTGCTTCTCCATTATTTGTTTCATCAACAAAAGGTAAACATAAAGAAGAATAAAATTAATAAGGTCCTTCTAGACAGAATACATGTTTACTTCAGATGAGGAAAAGCTGACGCAAAGGAAAGAGGTCTCCTCAATTCACACAGAGCAACTAGATGCCACAACACACTAATTATGTACTTAACATCTCGATCAAGAATGAATTTCATGCATATCGAGAGCATTTGATCAAAATAAAGAGCGATATAAAGAAAACGAAAAAACCACCACTTATAACAATTCATTCCTATTGTCAATTATTAAATACTTAATACATGATTACAAGTTTTCGCGCTGCTATAAATATAGGAAAGCTTTTTAAAATGCCAGTTTCCAATTATCTTTAACAAGAAAACTGGCCTGTTGACTTTCTAATGTACAAAAGAATATCATTCTGGGGGGTACACTGGCAATGGTGTTGACAAATACCTAATGGCTACTAGTAGTTCCGACGTGATAATGTCTCAGGATATTCCAATATTTAACTTCAAAACTTCAACAAAACAATTACTAAATGAGATGATTTTACCTAGTTTACTGTAACACTCGATTAGAGTTTAGTGTGGGGTCTCGTAGAACTTTCCGCTTCAAGTCCTTTTTTCATAACCATATAGTTAGTAGCAGAGAATCATTAATTCAGTTCAGCACCTACCCATCCAGGAAAAGGCGCAACCTTGCAGTGAGGACACAAAAAACCTAACTTTTGGCCAACTGCAGCCTGAGCTCCTCACCACCCCCGCCTATCCCGGGCTCACGGCAGAGACTCTATAGAATGCAGCACAAAGGACAACGCGGTTTCTGCCCGGGGGAGTCGCCTCAACGGGTCACAGTGGAGCTGGGGGCTCGGGATTTCCGCAGGTGCCAGCCAGGAGTGGCAGCAGAGCCCAGGCTGAGACAGTGGCTCACAGTTTCTGATGCCTCCGCCCGGCCAGGTGGACACGCAGGATGCGCAAGGCGGCAGCTGAAGGGGATGCCACACCTGCGCCTTTGCGTCACCCCGGCCCTACCTCGCAAGGCCGAGGCCGCGTGACGCTAGAGCCGGTCCAAACCCACCGGACGTTTGGCATTCCCAAGAACTCCATGTTGGAGCCGGGAGGTCAAAGGCGACCAGTGACAGCACCGACACAACTCCGAGCTCTGCCCCACCCCCCGTCCGGGAGAGCTCTGGAGAGCAAGCACCGACCTCTAACAAAAGTTCCTCTCCCGCCCCGCTCCCCGGCACCCCGACCGCGACTCCCTCTCAAGGCCAAGAACCCATTCGTCCCCATGGCCGGCGCCCAAGTCCGGCTCGCATGCCAGATCCACATCGCGCGAGGCACGGCCCCCAGCGCATGCTGGGAATTCTAGTTTACCAGGAAAGCCAGGATCCTCGCAGACGCAAACGTCTGGAGGGAAAAAACTACAATTCCCGCGGTGCTCAAGACCAAAAGACTCGCTAGCCCGGCCGGCAACCAGGATGCCGGCGGCGAGGATACTCCCTTACCTGCTGTCGCCGCCGTCGCTGCAGCTGCCCCTGAGCCGCCTCCACCATTGCCACCGCGGTGGGGAGTGTTCCGTTTCTTATTCTTCGGCATCGTGGGACGCCCGGTGCCGCCTAAATTCGGAACTTAGTGAGGATCAGCCGATGGAGCTGCACTTTTTACTCGTGCGTCTGTGCGGCAGGCGGCTGAGAGGTGAGTCTTCGGCTAACAAGAGAGGCGAGAAGCGGCGGGGGTAAGAGTGGGCGGTGGCGGCAGCAGAAATCCCCGTGAAGAGCTGTAATCGGAAACGATACATGTTTCTCTCTAGCGCGGGAGCTAAGGCGGGGCGGTCGAGGCCACGACGCCTTAAGTAGCAAGACTGTCGCCTGTCGTCACCATCTGTGGGTGGGGCTCGAACTCTCACTAGCCAATCCGCATAGGTCTCCCCACCCGAGTCCCACTTCGCGTGGCCCATGGATGCCGACTACCAATCCCATGCCGCAAGTCTTCCAGTCCCGCGCAGGGAGCGAATCTTCGGTGCCACACTGAATTCTGGGAAATGTAGTAGGCCGCGGGGCGGGGGGAGTCGTCTCCCAGCTCCTCCCAACAGGCCTTTCAGCGCGCTTCCTTCCTGCCTCCTAACCCCCTCCCCTGCCTCGGCGCGGCCCCGCCTTGGAATTGCCTGGGGTGGTCCCTGGTGATGAGCAACGCCGCGGGTATGCCCAATGACGACATCCAACTTCCAACTGGGAGCTACGCAATCGGCTTTGCTCATCTATCGGCGGAGACTCGCGTTCTTCTCTTTAATCTTTCTCCTAGTTCCCTGCGGCCTCTGCGCTGGCCCAGCCATACCCCTCCTTGGGAACTTTTTTCCCTGGTTTTAGTTGTTGAATTAGTTTAGCGATCCTCTATAATATCTATAATTGAAGTGTGGTTCAGAGCTATGTGCCTCCCACCTCCAAAAAAAGTGTGCTTTAATCTACTTAGTCGTGTAGTTTGTGGATTTCTCCTATTCTAAACTAGAAATATCTGGCGATTCAGTGTCACAGGTTTCTATACAAGAATGTGTCCTTTGACAATTCTACCTGCCAATTAGGAGGTCAATCTGGGATAAGGTTGTTTTCTGAGAACTTAACAGCTGGTAAAACAAACATGAGCTATAAATACCAATCATCGCGGCGTTTTTTATTTTCCAAGGTCCTCCTAGATCTGTCTTCCTAGTTATATTGGTCGTGTATTTAGGACCTGTTGTTAGGTTCATATATTATGCTTAAGACAGATCAAACTCACTTATTCACCTCAATGTAGGTGACTCATGCCCCTCTCCACCTCACTCCTGAGCTCCTTGTCGTATTTTCAACTGCCTGTAGCACGTTTCCACCTAAATATTCCACCTGCACCTCAATCCAATATCTCTAAAACAAATGCCATGTTTCCCTCTTCCTGTCTTCCCTTGTGTTCACAGTACTCCTATCCTCCCATATGTCCAAATTTAAAACCTCAACTTTATACATGGTTCTTCTCTCTCTCTTTAGTGCCCCCCATACAATGTTTTACAGTAAAACTCTTAAATTTGTGTCGTATTCTCCAATCACACATGGCCTCAGTTCCTGCCTGGGCACTTTAAGGGATCTCCCAGCCTTTTCACCAATGTCTCATGCATGATAATGCTGCCACATTTATTTGTGTATCCCCTATTTTATTAATTCACCTGCTTTAATATTTGCTCAAAAACATTCCTTGGTTCCATTACCAATACATTAAATGCCAACCCTCTTAGCCTGTCCTGGACTCCCTTTCCAGTCCCATCCCTCACTGCTTGCCCATACACGCCCTGTTTTTAGCCAGACTGAACTGATCCTCATTTCCAGTACACAGTTCTGCTCTTCTGCTCCCCTACCTCCGTTTGATCCCTCACATTGTTCCCTGTTCTTGAAATGCTCTTCCTACCATCTTCACCTTAAAGAAGTTTATCCATCTTTCAAGATCTAGCTCAAATGCCACCTCCTTCACGAAGCCTCTAACCAGAATTGTTCTTCCTGCTCCCAACTCTTAGCACTCTGTAATGCTCTAATGTCACTTAGTGTATCCCCACAGGCCACACAGCCTATTCAAAGGGCAACATTTCAGGGTTGCTTTTACTTTATTTAATCCTAAAGCAACAAGTAAACTGCACAGAGCACATAAACCAGATAAGGATGCAGGTTGGTGGACACAGCTCCCACTGATTCCCTTGTATCATCCCTTCAGATGGTGGCACTTCTGAAGTCCAGTGGCCCTGGCCCACATTGATTGAGTTGACCCCAGGTTGGAGTAGCATAGAACTCCATAGCTTTTATAACCCCAGCTCTTCATCATCCAGAAACAGCTTATACTGTACGTAAGGCAATAATTTTGCTACTCTGTGAGCCATATCACCAGGCTTAATGTCCAGGTTCCAGGGCCTAAAACGTGTGCTTTGCCTGCATTTGAGAGACACTCCTTTTGTCTGCAACCATTCATGTCCACTTAGAGGCTTTTCTTGGGCGGGCCTAGCATGGCCTACCACATCATAAACATACTTGTTTTACATTTATTTGTAAACACATGTCATCTCATGAAATTGTCAGCTCCTGAAGAACAAGAACCTTGTTTTCTTTATCTCTATCCCTCATCGCACATAAGGAATTGTTGTTTTTGCAATTATAGATAGTCAGTATATGTTAAATGAATGTTTAAGAAATAATTGTTGACTAGATTTTTCTGGGTCAAGAAAAGGGAGAAACATTCTTTTTTTTTTAAGACTTTTTTTAATTTTTTCCTTTTTCTCCCCAAAGCCCCCTGGTACATAGTTGCATATTTTTGGTTGTGGGTCCTTCTAGTTGTGGCACATGGGACACCACCTCAAGCATGGCTTGATGAGCAGTGCCATGTCCTCGCCCAGCATCCGAACAGGGGAAACCCTGGGCTGCCAAAGCAGAGCGCACAAACTTAACCACTCGGCCACAGGGCTGGCCCCGGGAGAAACATTCTATACATGGAGTATTTCTTTCAATTCAATGAACTCTGAGAGGTATTTTTGATAAAATCATCTTACTGTATCTTTATGTCTACAGTTTAACTCCAGATCAGTACAAGTACTAGAAGATTTAGCTGTTGTCCTCATACGACAGTAGTCCTCAACTCAACATATTGGTTTTGCAACATATTTAAAGAAGTTAGAAGACTCAAAACAACATTAAGTGAGTGACCAAACAACTACAAATACCAGGAGGAAAGGGGAACAGGACAAAAGGGCTTTCTCTTTGCAAGGCTTTGCCTTTTTATTCAGGAAAGAACACCTTCCCCAGAAACTTCTGCCTCATCTCATTGGCCGGACTCTTGTCACATGATGGTCTCTAGCCAAAAGGGAGTCTAGAAGGCAAGTATTTTTGGTTGGGCTCATAGACCATCAAATTTGAGATTCTGTGGTTAAAAATAAAGGGGAGATCATGGATATAAGGTAGGTGGCCAGCAGTGTCTGTTTCATATACTATGAGGCAAAGTTCGCCCATGCTCTAATAAATTAATATCACATATTCGTTACCAACTTGACATTATGTGCTGCCTCTTCCCTCTTACTAGTAAGACATATCCTCCTATAAAACATGACCGACTCAATTTAACATTCCATCTAACAGATATCACCATCATGGTAAGTATACTCAGATGGTGCCAAAATAAATTTTACATTAATCTAAATTTGTGGGCATACCTGAGAAGAATTCTAATCTCCTGGGGTCTGTTTTTCAAAGATTTCGGTTCCAGAACAATTAACGCAAATAAGACCTAGTATTCAAACCTCCCTTGAAGGCATAAACATGAAAGGTTTTCTTTGAATAACCTTAATCATGGCTTCCTTGGGATTCTTTGCATAAATTAGCAGAAGTAAATGTCTCTCAGATCCTCCGTCTAAGACTTGTCATTATCTAGTTCCTGCCTATCTCTCCCAGCTCACCTCTCATCACCTAACAACACTGTCCCTTCCCTTCTGCCGTCTGGAACTCCTCGCAAGCCTCTGAGCTCACCATGCTCAAGCTTCTGGGCCTCACACAGGTTTGGTACCTGCCTGCCTCTGCATCTCATCTTCTGCCCCTCTTCTTACCCACCACAGTTCAGGCACACCAGTCTTCTTTGCCAACTCAAAATACAAAGTTCACGCCCCCCTTAGGACTTTGGTAACAGCTCTTCCCTCTACCTGATATCATCATTCCCTGAGCTTCCGATAGTTGCTATTCAGATTTCGGCTTAAATGACACCTCCCTGAAGAGGCCTCGCCACTCTCCATTCTAAGGTAATCCCCTTACCCCACCACCACCCACCTGTATTATTCTTCTAAAGCACCAGTCTCACTACCTAATATTATTGTCTCTCTGCCCTACTAGAATGTTAGAATTATGAGAAAGGAGATTTTGTTTTACTCTCTACTGTACCTTCAGTACTGGAACTTAGTAGATATTCAATTCATGTTTACTGAATGAAGAAATGGATAGGTAATTGATTGTCACTCTTCTGCCTGGACCATTCTTCTCCACCATCTCCTCATCCTTTAAGTCACAGATCTTGGACTCCCGCACTCCATCTGATTTAAATGTCTCTCTTCTGTTCTCTTACAGTACCTTCCCTATAATAACATTAATTATATGTATTGTAATTCTTGATTACTCGTCCATTTCCCCAGCAGACACAAAGTGGGCAAAGTCCAAGTTCGTCATCTCTGAATCAGACACAGGGCTTTTACAAGCATATGTAGCTCTTTTGTGCAAATTAGAAAGAGAGGCCAGGGCACCCAGCTTGATGAGTAATAATGGGCTGAAATTCAGCCCCCTCTCTCCCTTGAGCAGGGAACAACCTGTACACCTGTACATAGAGGCCCTGGTAGACAGTAATTGTTTAAGTCAATGAGGGAGTGAATTTCCTCTATATCTGAGCAGTTTTCTTAAAGGCAAAGAAACCATCATGGGGAAAAGAGTGAGACTAACAATTATCAAAAGTGCACTCTGTTGGGGCTGACCCAGTGGCATAGCAGTTAAGTTTGCGTGCTCTGCTTCAGTGGCCGAGGGTTTGCCGGTTTGGATCCCAGGTGTGGACCTACACACCGCTCATCAAGCCACACTGTGGTAGGCGTCCCACATATAAAATAGAGGAAGATGAGCACACATGTTAGCTCAGGGCCAGTCTTCCTCAAAAAAAAAGTCCACTCTGTCACTGGCACTGTTCTAAGTTTTTTTTTTTAAACCACTTTATTGAGGTATGATTGACCTACAAAAACCTGTACATCTTTAATGGATAGAACTTGATGAGTTTGGAGATAAGTGTACACTCATGAAACCATCACTACAATCAGTGCCATAAACATTACCCATCACCTCCAAAAGTTTCCTCCCATCCTCTTTGTGTGTGTGTGATAAGAACACTTAATTCTAGGTTCTTTTCACACATCTCATATACTTCTTACAACACCTGTATACAGGAAAAATTAGTTTTAACATTTTGTGGATGAAGAAATGTGCTCAGAGAGGTTTCCTAACTTCCCCAAGGTCGTACCATTAGTAAACAATGAGTCTGTGATTACCCAGGCCCATCTGATTCCAAAGTTATCCCTGGCTGGCCTTGGCCACACAGAAACCCAACTGCTGCTTCCCAGGAGCCATGGGTTTTGTGTGCAGTCCTGCTACGACAGGCTGGTGTGGGCAAAGTCTTGCCAGGTTCCCCTTTTTTTAGTGTCCCTTGACCCCAAGTGTTGTTGACTGATGATAACTGTTTGGCAGATTTAGATCTTTCTGATATTTCTAAGGCTGTAGCAGAATTATATTATCAAATAGCAATGTTATTCAATCAAATAGTTTTTTAAAAATAGATTATCACTTATGTTCTAGGTTATGTTGCTTTCTTAATGTGTTTGAAGTTTTATTGCCGGGAATGGTGATAATGCAACATGCTAAATTTGAGGTCCCTGTTTGTTTCTTTTAAGAAAGGATACAGTGGCAAGTTTAGGTAGAACTCTTAACCCTTGAAATATATTTTGTTTGCCTTTTTTCTTTTTGTTATATAGGAGACATTTCTTTGTGGTTTTCAGTTTTGAAATTGCTTACACTTTCTCTAATGAAATTTCTGACAAATTAAAGACAGTAAGTTCAATTGTCTTCTAAAAAGAGAATATTGCTTGTCTCACAAAGTTGCAGTATTATCAATAACACAGTATGAGGCTCTGTTAGAAGAGTACGTGAACCCTAAGTACCATCATACGCACAGCTAGACAATGATGTTTATAACATATTGTATTGGAAGACCTTTTCATGGCAATGGCACACATGTGAATTATCTTTTCTTTGAAGATAGAGTATCACTGGACTTTTTCATTTGGCTATCCTCTGACCCTTTATGCCAAACATAATCAAAATCAACTTGTTCTCTACTGACCTCTCTACCCTATATCTTACAACCAGTTCTCCTTCCCCGCTTTCTGTGTATGATAGCACCAATCTTCTTGACAAATAACCAGAGAATCTTAAAGTCGAAAAAGACTTGAGAGGTGATCTACTTCAAAATCCTGTCTCATCCAGGAAACCCTTTGGCAACATAACTAAGATCCAGATCTGTAACTCAGTCTTCCAGGGTTCAAATCCTGGCCATACTACTTGCAGCGGTTTCTTGAGCAAGTCACTTCACCTCTCTGTACCTGTTTCAAAGAGGATAACAATAGAACCTACTTCATGGTTGGAATGAGGAAGACGTGAAATAATATATGTGGAGCACTTAGCCCAGTGCCCAGTACTAGTAAACACTCATTAAATGTTAGCCTTTAATATTAGCAAGCAGATATTTATCCATCTTTCTCAGGCTCTGCCAGTGCTAGGAATCACACCACTTTTCAAGGCAGATCTTTCCAATATTGGATAGTTATCAGTTTCAGAAAAGTCTTATATTCCTTCAACAGATATTCATCAGGTGTCTGCTATGTACCATATATTGTTCTAGAACCTGAGAACAAAGAGATGAGTGAGAACAGGGTATCTGGCCTCATGAAGTCCCCATTCTAACAAGAGAACTCACCACCAGGTGGCCTGTGACTGTCCTGCCCTCTCAGCCCACTTGGAGGCAATACTCTTACATCCCCCAGGGACATGACCAACGAAGTCCTTCATTTACCGGTAAGCAGCTAATCCACACGCTCCCCAGGCAGTTCAGTCCTCTTTTCTAGAGCAAGTTGCCTCGTCCCTGTGAACCTCCATTTCCTTATTTGTGAATAGGAGTAAATAATTCCTACCTATTAAGTCCCTGGACTGTCCTAAAAAAAAAATGAGATCATTATGTGGTCTTTGTAACCTTCCGGTACTCTATAATGACAAATATTCCTTGTATTAAGCCAAAGAAAGAAAGACTCTTCTAATGATGGAATTTTAGACATCAGTCAGCAAGGGAGGATCTTTTGGCTAGGAGTAGATAGAGAGGGGTGAGAGGAGGAACCTAACCAAGCCCCCAAGTCAGGCTTACCTACAAGGACCAGATTGGACTGAGTCAACAAGGGATCCAGCATTGCTTCCCAAAATCTCATTGGTGGCCACATATGTTGCCAGAAGGTCACCACGTTTTAGATCTAGACAGACCTAGAGTCAAAATGCCTTTTCTACCACTTACTGGTTGGGTGACTTTGTGCAAGATACTTAATCTAAGCCATGGTTTCCTCATTTGTAACTCAGATTCTCTCTCCTGGGATTTCAGAATTAGAACTAAGACATTCAGGGCCTGTACTAGTCTTTTGAGTGGAGGAGATATAATGTCAAGGAATAAAAAGTGTCTATCATCTGCTTACCACAGACATGAAAAAACAAGAAAGCCAGTTTGCTGAGAGAAAGGAATGAAACAGGACTGTAGAGAGAAGCAGAGGTGAGAGATGGAGCTGACCAGCTCCGGATGGCCTCCGCTTCCAGGTAGCAGAATTTCCCAAGACTCAACTGAATTCCCGCCTTCGAGTTCCAGGAGACACTCCTGAACTTCTAAAATAAACTCTTTCTTTGTGCTTAAGTTAGGTCTAGTCAGTTTCTATTTCTTGCAAGGCAGAGTAACTGATAGTTTCTTCTTGGCACTTCCCTATGTTCTTGAGTCTGGTATCTCTTGGAGACCCAGGAAACTGTCCAGGCAGTTGCAAATGGGACTTGCAAAGCCTGTCTTTTACTCTCAGATGAAAGGCAGTAGGAAGGAGGAACAGATTCTCCAACACTTTGGAGGCATGTTAGCATTTTTCTAAATTATGGAGAATGAGTGAACTGCCAAATTTCATTCATCATCAGTGGTATTTTACTGTGAACCAATTCAGCCAAAGAATTCTGAAAAGACACTTTAAAAACCTAAGCCAAACTGAACTGACCATACCAAGTTTATCACACTAAAGTATTTATATTAAATAGTTCTAAAATTATAATTATTTTATTAAAAATAAGAGAAAATTGGCCTTATGGCTAAAATACTGAAAATTTTATTAATAAGATACATTTAGTAAATATTTTTTCATTCCATTCCAGAAAGGCTTTTGCAGTTAATTTGATTGCCTACCTAAAATCTATCTGACCCTCCTTCCTCATTCACAGAACCTCAATTTTATCCAGATTTCCAACCTTCTTTGAGTGAACATATGCTTCAGGGAAGACTGGACCTAGCCTCAACTCGGGTTGGGTCATGATGGATTTCTCTTACAAATGGTTGGTTTAGTCTTGGACACACAACATAATTCTAGCCAATGAGGTGTAAGAGTTGAGGGGTTTTTCTGAAAGATTTCTCCTTCCCAAGAAAAATACAAATGAAGAGAAGGTCTTTCTCTGGATGTTGTCATTTGTGACGGCGAGGGCAAACAAAGCTAACATACCAGGAATGACGAAAGAGGATTAAAGAAGCTGGATGAGATTTTTGAGTCACTCAATTACCAATTGGTGCCACCCACCACCTCTAGATGCTCAGTAAGTGAGATAATAAAGACCCTAAGTATTTAAGTCAATTTTAACTGGAGATTTCTGTGACTTGGGGCTGAAAGCATCCCAACTGACAACTGTTTTATCTAACAATCCCTTTAAAATGATGATAGCATTCGGCGATTTCTAACATTCTTATATATGTTCAAAAGTGAGTTAAATAAAAATAATCCCCCAACTATTCCCCTACAACCCTTAAAAGTGCCATATGTTCCAAGAAAGAAAAAGTCTTTGAAATCCTCACTCCTGTCATCTGCTGTTTTGTACATAGAATCTACCAACATAGTGCCACTGCCCACTTCACGCCGCCTCCACAGAATTCTGTCCAAGGACACCCTGTGAAAAACGCTTTATTTGGAGAATTTCTTTTCCTCCACTCCCACTATTGTGTTTGAGTGTTTTGTGGACTTTTTTCCCAAGTCTCCTTTTCTTTCTCCATCTTTGGCATTGCTAATTAAAAGTTTTATTTCCCTTAATGGTCCTTAATAGCGTCAGTTGTTGTTGTTGTTAACTGGCATCAGAATTTTTGTGATTGAAACATCTTTCAAGGGGAGGAATCGATTTTCAGCCAATGATATCCCAGGGGGCTAACTTTCCTTAAGCTATGGTTGATAATTCATGAATGGTAGTTTTCCTTCTAAACAAGGACTGCCATGATGGGTGAGCAATGGTGCGTTCTCTATGTTCCAAAGACTGAGGGAGTAAAATGTACTCTACTCACATAGTAACAGGGTTAATTTGATTCTCTCTCTCTAGGTCATGACTGTTATTTCTTTGAAGGTTATTTATTTGTTGGCTTGATTTTCGCAGCCTAGTCTTTTTTGTGTAGGAGACATTTTCTTGTCACAAATTGTTTCCATTCATGCATCCGTTGAGACAAATTTGCCTTTGTCTCCTGGTTCTCTTTCTTAGGATGGATTTTAAGAAGCCCCAGGCTGATCAAGGAACTCTCAAAATAGGAAGTGAACCAACAACATTTATACTTTTCTGCTCTTCATATGTTTCAGGGAATATTCAAGAATGTTCTTTCCCTACTCTTATTCTCCCAAGTTCTACCTCTTCTATATTAACCCACTCTCTCCATATCCCCAATATTTCCTCCTAAAAGTGTACACAGTACCACAGCACCATTTTCACTGCCCCGTGAGCTAGAATATCTGCCTATATGTTTTCTTTAAAATGAGGTAGTACATTTTGCCAGCCTCACTATTTGCTTTCTTGTGGTGTTATCCATTTGTTATATTTGACTCAGTTTTTTTGGATGGATTCAATAGTTATGATTCGACATTTAGAGAGATACAATCAATTAAGTAATGTATTGGCTTTTAAATCTTCAAAGATGAGACATAATGCAATCTCTGGCTTTGATAGTTCTCCTAAACTCCAGAGCCCTATATCCAATCACGGACTTTTACTGACATTTACTGTCTCACAGACTCCTCAAATTAAACAAATTAAAAATGTACCTACTCTACCCCTACCCAACTCCTGCTTGTCTCAACTTTGGCATTATGAATCATGGTTAATGGCTCTACTATCTACCTTAATATCCAAGTCAGAAACCTAACCTCACCCAGCACACTAAACCATTTCTTACACCTGAAATACCTCTGGACTCTATTCTCTTCTCTTATACCCACTGATACTACCAACTATTACTTAACCTCCTCACTCACCTTCCCACTTCTAGTCTTGCCAAACTCCAGGGTGTCAGAATGATCTTCCTGAAGGCAAATACCATCACTATCCCCATGAAGACTTTCCAAACCCCACCTCTGACCCTGCTGAATGGATTGTCCTCTCCAGTGTGGTTCCTAGTGCTCTGGAGAGGTTTCTGTCATGGGAAGCAGCATCACCCTTAGTGGTAAAGAGTGCATTTTCTAGAATAAGACCATTAGGATTTGAACCCTGGCTCCACCATTTACCAGAGGCAAGTCATCAAATCTCTGTGCTTCAGTTTCCTCTTCTATAAAATGGCAGTAATCAATAGTGCTTCTTAGAGTTATTGGGAGAATTAAATAAGACAATGCATGTTAGTGCTTAGCACATGCTTGGCACGTAGTAAATACTCAATAAATCTAATAATAATATTATTGTTATTACAGAAAATCTATGACTTCCATTGCACTAACTTGTTTATATTTTTCTTTACTAGGCTTTTTTTTTTTCTAATTCATCTTTGTAGCTCAGCACCTAGCACTGAAAAGTTAGTAGACACCATGAGCACTTTTTGGTTGAATGACCGCATTACTGCCTGGCTCATAACCCTTCATTGGCTCCTGATCGCCTGTCGTGTAAAATGCATCCTTTTTATCATGCTTTACAAGACCTCTGAAATCTGACTCCTACTCATCCATTCCACTTCATCTCCTACACTCCAGCTAAGCAAGGCCACGTGCAGTTTTCCAAACAGACATTCTCTTCAACTGGGAATGTCTTTCCAGGCCCTTTCCCCAAACCTGGTAAACTTCTTTTGATAGTCAAGACCCAAGTCAAGTATCTTTTCCTTTAAAGTCTTTCCTGACCTTCTTACAGGTGGCCACCAAGTCTAGAAACACAGGCAAATACATAATGAATGGTTTGTTGGAATTATATTAAAATACGGATGAAATAATATATCTACATTCCCAGATTTCATGGCCACCGTAGCTAGAACTGATCCTTCCCTCCTTCATGCTCCCAGAGTACCCTTTGCCCCTTTCGTGAAGCATTGATTACCCAGGATGCAGCACACAGAGGCTCTGCTTTATTCATCTTTGTATCCCAACCACCCAACTCCTTGATTGACACAGATGAGGCACTCAGCACATATTTGTTGAATGAATAAAATGTCAACAAATATTTATGAATCATCTGTGTCTTAGGCAAGGAAAGCTGCTACCCACTGGATCACTGATAGTGGATATCCCTGACATACAAATCCCCCTGCGCCCTGCTGCTCTGAGTGGTGGAGCAAAAGGCTTGCCGTGTGCACTGGGGATTTCACACTGCACTGCTTACATTCAGCTTTCGTTCATGGTTAAAGTGTCTTCTTTGAACAACTATTCCTATTTTTTAAAAAGGAAAAATGTAATGAACTATGGACTACTTTAATCAGTTGCCATTATTTGCTACCTTCAAGAAGAAAAGGGGCCAGCCTGGTGGCGCAGCGGTTAAGTGTACACGTTCTGCTTCGGTGGCCTGGGGTTCACCGGTTCGGATCCCGGTTCAGATCCTGGGTACAGACATGGCACCATTCATCAAGCCATGCTGTGGCAGGCGTCCTACATATAAAGTAGAGGAAGATGGGTACATATGTTAGCTCAGGGCTAGTCTTCCTCAGCAAAAAGAGGAGGATTAGCAGATGTTAGCTCAGGGCTGATCTTCCTCTAAAAAACAAAAGAAAAAAAAACATTTATAGAGAATAAAAAGAATAAAACATTTCAAAATTAATGATACATTGAAGTATAAATGTTCATATTAATGAGTCAATTAACACTTTATAGAAAGCTATTATCTAAACTTACCAGATAAATATATTGCTGTGAAGGTCGACTTTAATTTATACTGGCTGATGGAACTCGTGTATATGGTTACAGTCAGATCATGTGGCATTTTCAACTAGTGAACTAGTGGTCCCCACCCCCTCCACCTGCAATAGATTTCCTCTAGCTCAGGGTAAAACTCTCAAACCAGTCTCCTCGCAGCAAACTCTCCAGGGAAATAATATTTCTTAAAAATGACATTTGGCCAGAAAAAAAAAAAACACTTAACATGACAGTTTCATGACACAGTCTGTGAAGTGGAAGACAGCCTCTGGCTAATGACGATCATCACATTGTCGGGTGCATGTTTTACAGCCGCAGACTGGCTGGTCTAATGAACGAACCATTTAGAGGGTCTCTCTGCTTTAATAATGACTCATTGTCCTGGGAAACTTCACTTTCTATGGGAATGAGCCCGGGCATAGCTCATAATTTCATGGTCACTATGACAACTCTGAACCTTTCAGAGATGCTCTGGATCTGGGGGGAAGTTATATTTGGATCTGATTTTGAGAGAGTGTTGCAGTAGGGAGGTATTGCCACCATCGCTCATTGAAATCTAAAGTCAAATGATTGTCATCTGATAAAGGATTACTCTGTTCATCATTAATCCAACCTATAAAAAGCACCTTGCAAAGTGAGCCGTCATAAATACGTCTTCATGGCACAAGAGCACCCAAAACTAGGAGTGCCAAATTGGCATTTGAAACTTCTCGAAGGAAGCTATTAAATGATACAGGGTAACTCAAAAGGAATCGAGCACTTCCAAGATGGACTACTCAGTAACCAAGTAATCCACGATCATGTATGTGCCAAACTGTGGTGACCTTTTAAGTGACTAGTCATAGGGAAAGTATTAGGTTTTGACCACATGTTTATATTTAAATATTCAATTCTTTTTTAATCATTCTGTACAATATTATGGGTGTACTAATCTGAGGCCCAAAAATGGGATTTAGATGGTCTGTGAAATCCCTGAAATTATGTGAAAATATTATATAGTTGAGAGTTAAAGTTATTTAATTTTATCCCATATTACAATTTGTCTTTGTGTAGTAACATGGAATCGGTAAAATTTTTCATTAACAGATTTTACAATGACATTAGTAATTACTTAATTATTGAGTTAATCTTAAATTTAATTTAGGATTTAATAAACTCCTACAGTGTTTTAAGGTCTATAGTAGACATATTAAAAAAACGTGTTGTCAGGGCCGGCCTGCTAGCATAGCAGTTAAGTTCATGTACTTTGCTTCGGTGGCCCAGGATTTGCTGGTTCGGATACTAGGCGTGGACCTATGCACCGCTTATCAAGCCATGCTGAGGCAGGTGTCCCACATATAAAGTAGAGGGAGATGGGGAAGGATGTTATCTCAGGGCTAACCTTCCTCAGCAAAAAAGGAGGATTGGTGATGGATGTTGGCTCAGGGCTAGTCTTCCTCAAAAAAAAAAAGCCACGTTGTGATAGTAAGTACATCTCTACCCTGACTGCTGCAGCACCATTATCATTGTTCTTGCTGTGGGACCCAGGGTCACTGCTAGCCCACTGAGAATCTTTTCTAACTTCTACAAAATTTTAAAAGGTACCAAGATGCCCTTCCTCTTGGTGGAAGGGAGGCAGTCCTGCAATAGGGAGCATTGTTTGGCATGGGAACTGTGACTGGATTTCAACCCTGTCTTACCCCCTGAGCTGGGTACTTTTGTGTAGTACACAAATTCTACAACTGTACACAGCAGTCCCACTAGGACCCCAGTGGAAGTGAAAATATACTATGACTCTTCAGTACTTTCTCTACTTAAAATATCTTGAACAGAGACCAAGATATACTCTTATTTTGTAAAAAAAAAAAAAAAAAAAGAACTGTATTTCATTGATTCTAAGATCCAAATGAATGTGTCTTACAGTGCTATACTGTTCAGCCACTCAATAAATTTTATATACTGATACACTTTTTAAGCAAAAAAAAAAAATTAAGGAAGTGAAATAATTCTAACTTTATTTATTACATTTTCACTCAGAATACTAGGTCATTTCCTACTTGAAAGATGATACCCTGGAGATCTATCAAATAGAGCCCTTTCCCTTGTCCTCTGTTTTCAAGGACTCCTTAGACTAAAATAATCCCCCTGCCAACCCCAGAGCACTTTGTTTCTACTCTTCTTGTGGCCTTATCCTGCTCTGCTTTGTACTGTAATTTATCCTGCTCCTCTTATCTGTAAGCTCCTACAGGGCAGGGCCTGTGGACCTTTGTCTTCTCTGCTCTGCAGGGCAGCAGTGTGGTCAAGTGGAAGCAGCAGGGGCTCTGGAGCCAAGCCGACCTGCATCCAGATCTTGGCCCTGCCTTCTACTAGCTCTGTCATCATGAGCAAGTTATTTAACCACTCAGAGTCCCATTTCCTCGCTTATAAAATGGAGATCACAACACTTAACACATGGGATTGGTCTGAAGGTTTAAAAATGAGTGAAGTTGTCAAGGATTGGCACTTAGCAGATTCTTTGTAACAGACTCACTGTTTTTCAGAGGCAGCCTGAGTTTTGGAATCAGATATATTCAAATCCTGGCTTGGTCACTTAGTGTGTCCCCTAACTACAAGTTACTTCTGTTAAGTCTCAGCTTCTAAACACTGTGAGGGCTGGATTTTGTCTGTCTCGTTCACTGTTGTGTCATTAGCATCTAACACAGAGCCTGGTAGTTGCTTAATGGACCAATGAATGAATAAAAAATGAAGATAATTGCTTATAACACTATTGTAAGAATTCCAAAGAATGTATATATAAAGTGCCAGTCACAGTTACAGTGCCTAGTACATAGTAGGCCACACTAACTGATTTTTGGTTGTCAAAACAAATGGATACAGGGCCAGCCCAGTGGTCTAGTGGTTAAATTCACGAGCTCCACTTTGGCAGCCCAGGGTTCGCCAGTTCGGATCTTAGGCATGGACCTACACACCGCTCAAGCCATGCTGTGGCGGCATCCCACATACAAAATAGAAGAAGATTGGCATGGATGTTAGCTCAGGGACAATCTTCCTCAAGCAAAAAGGGGAGAGTTGGCAGTGGATGTTAGCTCAGGGCCAATCTTCTTCACCAAAAAAAAACCCCAATTGATACAGAAAAATAGGATGTAAAAAATGCTATGGGCATTCCAAGAGTCCCATGCACCCCTATGTTCATCGCAGCATTATTTACAATAGCCAAGACATGGAACCAAACTAAGTGCCCAGCAACTGATGATTGGATAAAGAAGATGTGGTATATATACACAATGGAATACTACTCAGCCATAAAAAAGAACAAAATCGTCTCATTCACAACAACATGGATGGACCTTGAGGGTATTATGTTAAGCGAAATAAGCCAGACCAGAGAAAGAGGAACTCTGTATGACTTCACTCATAAGTGGAAGTTAACATATAGACAAGGAGAACTGATTGGTGGTTATCAGGGGAGGGAGGGCTGGGGGGAGGGCACAAAGGGTGAAGTGGTGTACCCATAACATGACTAATAATAATGTACAACTGAAATTTCAAAAGGTTGTAAACTATCATAATCTTAATTAAAAAAAAGGAAATAAACAAACAAAAAGAAATGCTATGGGCATTCCTGCCTAGTATTTATCATGTGATTACAGGAGTAGGCAATCAGAAGACATGGCTAAATGGCTGGCCTGGTGACTAATACCTTCTACTATTAAATTGTACTCATACCTCCAACATAACACTATTATAGGCAGCAAGGATCATTTGTTTAGTAAATATTTATTGAGCACTTAGGATGTAGAGAACACAAAAATGGATAAAATATTTAGTAACAAGTACATCTATCAGGGATACAGCATGGAGGTACTTGCATTCCAAGAATCTGAAGCCTCAGATATCTGGAATTTCCATGTAAAGCAGACTCAAAAAAGATCATAATGAACAGACAAGTTACTTGGTAGCCCTTTTTCTCTCTCTTTCAACTACTACTTTCATAACTGTGACCTTTCTGCTCCCACCCATTTAGGCAGAGGGAGATAGCCCCTACGACCTTTGTCACAAATAGAGACAGTATAGAAACACAGATTATGGAGATCAAAACAAGGAGTTTCCTGCTGCCCTGGATACTACCCTCCCATTATTACAACAATGGGGAGGAGGACTACCCAGTTCTGAGGAATGGATGCAGGGAGGGTAAACCACGCCGTGAGTCTAAAGATAAATGATTACACCTCATCTTTAACCTGGCTTCTAGGTGATCTCACCTAAAACATTCCAAACTGATGCATGTCATTCTTGTCCTCCAGGATAAGCAGGAAAGTGGAATTCTATAAGCTGTACTATTGATCAAAGAGAAGGATAAAGTCCAGGGCTGTTAAGCTGAATTATCAATTGGAATTTTGTTGTCACACATCTATGTATTGAGATTCTTAATTCAAAATATATAATAGGACATATAGTTAAAAGCTTTATATGTCTTCATATAATCATTTCTACGCAAAAAGTTCTAACTAGTAACCTCAAGGCCCAGCCTTAAGCTTGCTCAGCTCCCTTTGTGCCCCCTAAGCCTTTAAGGATGGAAGCAGATTCCTGGCCACAACAGGCAACACAGGACACTGGGAGTAGCCACAACACTGCTTGAAAAATAATGAGCAGAAAATTTCCTAGGACCAAGGATGCAAGAAGGAAAGAAGGGAGGGTAGAGAGAAGGTGGGAGGGAAGGGAGAAGGATGAGAGAAGAAAGAGAGAGAAAGAAAAGAAATAGCAAAATAACCTAGCAAAATAACCTACAATTTCCATCCATCTTAAGGATTAATTATATGAAACGTTGAGCTGAAAGAGCTCTCAGGAAGGGCCCTTCCACCCTCAGTGGCCTTTGGGGAACATAGGCTGACCTATATGAAACAGGATGTGGGAAGAATCCTCTGTTTCAGACACCAGGCTACATGAGGGCCCAGATCCGCTTTTGGGTGTACCAAGCTGCAAACAGATGATGTGGGTCTTTGACATCCTCCTTGCTCCCTTTATATAAAATACCTTCTAGTCTTCCTCTCCCACTTGGACAACCCCAAATGGGAGAGACAGCAGTGGCAGGAAAGGCAGCTAGGAGTGAGTGTGTGTGGATGGGAGATGGGAGTTAGCCCCGTTCCTGGATATGGGCTCATCCGTGTTCATTCTGGGTAGGCCAGATGCTAAAGACCTCTCTAGACTTCCAAGGACAACAAGGATCAGAGCTCATGTGTGACAAAAATGTTTATCTTTTCCCAGGTTCCCCTTCCAGGTTGCTCTGAGAAACCTCAAGGACTATTTGCCTGCTCCGCACATCTGCACTGGCCGCTGCCTGTCCCCAGCGAGCAGCATGGAGCCAGGCTGCTGCTCAGCTCTCAGCAGTCGCCTCTCGCTGTCTCATGACCACTTTCCCCAGGCTACTGCCAGGCTTCCCTGTCTCCCTTACTCCAAGCACCAACACATGCCTGTCCCTGAATTCCCCAAAGCACCACAAAGATCAGAAGAGAATTACAATATAGTAAACAGAATTTTCCCGAAAAAGAATTGGACTCCGAAATCCTCCACCTGCCCAAGGTTGTATCTATTCTATGTTACTTAGGATTATAAGTTTTTGCTTTCCCTGGCTCATACCTCCCTCTGTGGAATTATGGTGGGTTGACCCGGAACCCTTTCTCCAAGAGAAGTCCTTGGGGCTCTGCAGATGCTGTCAACCTCATTGCCCCTCTGACTCGTATCTGCCAACATATAGTAGAGAGATGGAGAGACTGAAGAACTACGAAGAAGCTGAGAAGAAGGGAGATGAGAAAGAGAGTATGAAACATCAGTGCTCTATCGCTCAGAATTGTCTTCTAATAGTAACATTCTGTCTTTATTTTATTTATATAACAACCTCTCACCATAATAAGTTATCCTCTTACAAGAAAAACTGAAGGATTGTCAGTGGAAAATTTAACCAATCTGCAATTTTTGTAACATGATGCCATACAGTATGTTCTTTTATCGAAAGATGCTAGGCCTGCCTTATCTCTAAAGAAAAAGGAACATGGTGAGACTGCCTTGTTTACTGAGATTGCTAAGATAATAAATTGATACGATGAGTCCCATTTTACTGTGTCTGAGTGAGTCTGTTGAAGCAGAAGGGACGTGATGCGAACAAAGCTTTGGAAGTGAAATTAGATTTTTCATACACAGAGTAGCAGCTGCTCAGATAGCAGAAAGATCCTAAGAAGTAATTTTTCAGGCAGCAAATGCAGCGAACAACAATGAAGACAACTCTTCTTTCAGATGAAAGAATGGTCCAGAACAGCTCTGTGACTGCGGAAGACAACGTGTTATATTCCAGATGCTGGAGCTATTGGATAACTAATGTTCAAAGGTTTATAGCTCAGAATGAACATTCTAGAGTACAAGTTGCCTTTGACTCAACATTATCAAAACCAGAATTTTGAAGTGTAATCACGTGCTGGATGTCCCCCAGGGCCACAGTAAAAAGTGATGTTTGCTTATGCCAGAGGCTTTCTGTAGGTATGAGACATTCCAAGCACCAGTCACCACTGAATGAGATTAGACAAGTGTTTAAGGTAGAAACGCCACAATTGGTATAAAAACAAAGCAAGAAGATTGGTAGTAAATAAGAAAGTTCAGCAGAGTAATTGTAATGAAAGCAGCTCGACTAGTAAACAGGTCTTAAAGGACCAAAGACTTTGAACATTTGTAAATGACGTCCCTGCTCTTTGGCAGACAGGTCAAAAGTTATTTTTCTGAAATTATAAACATCTATTAGGAGGTGATTTTAGAGAGAGGAGGTAAAAGGCAATCCCAAGGTAAAATTTTCATGTGGGTAAAAGGTCGCTAACAGGATGACAATAGCTTTCGAGGAGAGGATTGACATGATGTCATGATGTTTTCTTGGGAAGATTAATCTAGTAGTAATCAGAATGAATTGAAAGCGGATGGACAGGGGTGGATTCAGGTTTTGTGTGTCTGAAGCTAATACCAGCTCAAAGAGGATGTGGGCCCTCTTTAAGAAAAAGAATATAGATTTAAGAATACAAAATTGGTAGGGCCACTCGCAGAGCCTTTGATGGGTCCATGCATGGAAGGGAGCCTGAAGGTTAAGCTTCCTTACCTTCACGATAAGCCACCTCATGAGTAAGTGATAGCTAAAGCCACTAAGACTGTCATCCCCATCTTCCCAGCCACCCAAGTGAGAAACTCAGGAGTCGTCTTTGATCCTTCCTCTTATTTCTTCTTCAGTCACCAAGTCATTCACATTTTATTTCCTAAATCTTTGTTAATCCATTTCTTTCTTCATCCCTTTTTTCTTTTTTAAAGATTTTATTTTTCCTTTCTCTCCCCAAAGCACCCCCAGTACATAGTTGTATATTTTTAGTTGTGGGTCCTTCTAGTTGTGGCATGTGGGATGCCGCCTCAGCATGGCTTAATGAGTGGTGCCAGGTCTGGGCCCAGGATCAGAACCGGCAAAACCCTGGGCTGCCAAAGCAAAGCGTGCAAATTTAACCACTGGGCCACAGGGCCGGCCCCTCATTCTTCCTTCTTAATGCCAATACCTTGGATCTAGCTGTCACTACCTCTTACCTACCCCACTGCAAATAGCCTCATAACTGGTCCTCTGTTTCCACTCTTGTTTACCTCCCAGAAATCTCTTTCACTCAGCCACCCAGAATTCTGTCTAAAAGGTAAATCTACAGTTTCACACTTCTGTTGCATATCCCTCATCAAAGCCTTATCAGGAGGAAGCTGCAAGCCTCCTTAGCATGACAAGCAAAGCCTCCAAGACATCACCCTTTGTACCTCTCCACCCTTAGCTCTCAACAACTTATTGTATCACTGGCAGTATCAACACCATATTGCCTGTATGCCTGTAGTTCCTTGCAAACACCTGGAAAATTTTCACATCCAGGCTTTTGGTTCCTGGTTGACCTCTTAGCTTGGAAACTCCTCATCCCTCCTCCTTGCCTCATCGCTTTCCCAGGCTCACCTTCTCCTGGAGGCCTTCATCAACACCCACCCCTCCACCTGCAACAAGCTAGTTAGGTGCCCTCTTCTGTAGTCCCACATGCAGAGCTCTGTCAAGGTACTCACCACACTATGTTAAAAGGACTTGTTTATGTCTGCTTTTCCCTCTCCTCTCCAGACTGTGATCTCCTTAGGGGTAGGAGCCATGTCTGATTAATTTTTAGCAGAATGTAGGTCCCCAGCACTTAGTAGAATGTAGGTTCTCGCTAGATATTTTTGAATGAATGAACAAATTAATGATTAAATCAATCACTATATGAATCATTCTCTGAGATAGTAGAGAGACAAGAGAGCAGAGAACTTAGTTCTGGGCTGTGCCCAAGACTGTAGGTGGGAGAGAGAAAAGAAGGCAATTAAGCACAGACTACTGAGAATAATCAATCAGAAAAGTAGGAGGTTCAACAGGAATTGTGTCATCTTTTATGTATCATTAAGTTATGGAGTTTCTACAGTGAATGCATATTACTTTTTAAATAAGAAATAAAGGATTTTATTAGGATACATGCTAAGCTGCTGTAACAAAGAGACCCCAAGACAGAAAGATTAAAATACAGTATAAGCTTATTTCTCTCTTACATAAAGATCCAGAAATGATATAGTCCAGGGCTGGTAGAAAGGCACTGCTGTGCAGAACATGCCAGCCCTGCCCACTTGACCACCAATTTCCCAGGCTGCTTCTAGTCAACAGTGAGAACAAAAGAGGAAGGACAAGACAGTTAATTTGGGGGAAGCAGGAAGTTGCCCCCAGCTCCTGGCTAAATGTCCATGCCCCACCACAAGGGAGGATGGGAAACGTAGTCTCTAGGTGGGCATCCATATGCCCAGCTAAAACTCGGGAAAGTTTTATTCATAAAAGGAAGAAAGGGAAAGGATTTTCAGGGACAACTAGTAGTCTGATGTAAAGTGTTTCGTTCTGTTTGATTTCTACAAAAGACAGAAAGAGAACGTTTTAGTAAAGCAGCAGCAGGAGAAGCCAGATTTCAAGGAATTAAGAGTAAGTGGGTAGTAGAAAAATGAAGATAAAATGTGCGACCATTTTTTCAAGTGTAACAGTAAATGGAAGAGAAATAGGGTGATGACCAGAAAAAACTGCATAGTCAAACCAGGTTTTGTTTTTATTTGTTTTGTTTTTCTTGAAGGAGGAACACCTGTGCTTATTTGAAGCCATCACTGGGGAGAAAGAGCAAAAATGCCAGAGAAGGGCTAAAACTAGAGATTTTAGCCTTTTTAAGTCAGAAGGACACCTCTCCTTCTAAAGTTGAGGGAAGCATGCGAAGACAGTATACAGACATTGACACTGAAGTGGAGAGGGAGTTAGACTGGGAAGTTTACACTCCCCACCAGTTCTCCAGGGGCTCCCACTATAGAGCCCCAAGCTCCAAACTTTCCCATCCCTAATCCTGCCCAATCACATCCCCAAAAAATATTACCTGTGACCTATTCCTCCCCATTCTCTGCTTTGCAAAGTCAATGAATCAGCTAGACAAGAGTGTCAACAAAGGCTTCACAGGACACTATGCCTCCTGTTCATCTGTTTAATTCATTTACTTATAAATTCTTTTATCAATACATAAAGGTCACCTTCTATGTTCCCATAGCTAGGGATATGGAAACGTGAACAAGACAAAATCTTTGCCTTCGTGGAGTTTGCCTTTGAGGATGTAGGGGAGGAAGACAGTTCCTCTACCCACTGTGGGTTCTTCTGGCCAGAGAACGAATTAAATTCACATGAGACAGAATAACAGGAGAAAATTAAACAAAGCTTTATAACATGTATACATGGGAGAGGGTCAGGCAAGCTGAGCAACTCGCCAAAATGGCTGAAGCCACCACCTTAAATATCATATCCAGCGAAAGACAAAGGAGGATGTTGGGGGTGGGGGAAGTCAGTTACAGGAGGTTACCAGACAAGCACAATAAACAGTAATAAGATTATTATGCAGATTTAAGTCCTTGCATTCTGTATTGATAGGAGTTTCTAGAGATAAGGTCATCCCCCTTCTTCCTGGTACAGAGAGGGAGACAACTTTACAGATGGAGATTTCCCTTACAAATGTAAATGTTTCTTAACAAATGGTAAGTAAATTCTACTTCTCAGAGCTCCTTTCCTGTCTGCAGGTCATTAAAAGTAATCAGCCCCAAATAATCCTCATGCCAAAGAGACATATCTTCGGGTGGCCAATGCCAGTCCCCCACAAGGACAATGTGTGCATTTCAGTGATAACCTTTGAAGACAATGCCCCAGCCTTTACTGCCTTACCCAGTTACTGTAACAGTGAAAATTTTAGTGAGGGTTGGAGATGGGGCAACAGTATGACAGGTGCCTCTCCCGTCTCACTGAATACACACCTGTCCCCTGATGGCTGGAAGAATACAGATCTAAAAAAATCCATGGAATGCATACATGGAAAACAAAGATAACAAGACAAGTCCATCTTGAAGAGATGTTAATCAGGTAAAGGAGCCTCTAGGGAGGAGCTTTTGGGGCCAGAAAGGGCCAGTGGTTTGAGCCACGTCGGATTTTCTCCCAGCAGCAGGTGCTTCCCCCATTCTAACCTTCCCTTCTCATCACATTCTTGGCTCACTTTAATTTTCTCCTGCATATGATCACCTTCTGATTTTTGTTTAATCTCAATAAACCATTTCTAATCTCTGCCAGGCAGTAGAGGGTACAGGATAAGAGCAGGGACGCTTAAGTGAAAAGGCTTGAGTTAGATTCTCAATCCTTGAGCAATTTAATTAACATCTCTAAGCCTCAGTTTTCTCATCTGCAAATGGAGATGATAATACCTACCTTGTGGCCTGCTTCTGAGATTTAAAAGGGATGTCCGGGAAAGTTCTTCCACACAATGTCAGCACCTAGCGATCACCAATAAAGATTACTTATTATTATGTGACAATGTGGCCAGATAAAGCAGCTGGTGTCAGCCCAAAGCCTGACCAGCTCAGGCTGTTGGCCCAAATTAAAAAAGTAATAAAAGAGTATTAAATACAAGGATGGATTATACATCCCTTCTGGAACAGCCTTTTACTACACAGACCTAGAATGAACCAGGAACCAGAAGGAGAACAGTCCAGTTTTAACAGCAGTCAGCCTTGCCAGGGCCTCTGGGGTTGGCCTTAATAATAATAATAGGAAATGCCGAGTCATCCTGCCCCTGGGGGGAGGATGGGGGCAGGGTGGGGGACTGAAGTCCTCCTGGCAGGCCTCCCAGCAGAGCATTCCAGGGCCTACTCGGTCCACTCTGATCTCCTGACCCACTTGCAGCTGACCTTCTCTTTGTCTCAGCACTATTTATGCTCTCATCTCTCGCCCACTGATCCAACTGGTTATTTTCCTTCTCTGGGCACAAGCCTGACCTCAGTTCTCCAGCCGCAGCCAAATGGGCAGGTGCTGTTACTGACACCTGGGAATTTCCACCTGCGAATCACGGGGGTGCTTTGAGCAGAAAAGGTGCTAACTTTCAGCCTGGGAATGTTGCTCAGGTTCTTCTTTTACAAGAGTTAAATGAGAGTGAGGAGAAAGCAAATACAAGAACTGCTCATAGTGGAAATGCATGGAAGTGAAGCATAGGAAAACAATTTTGATGTGTTTTCCAGAAGACAGATGAGCACAACTACTTTATTAATTTCTTTATTAATTTCTTCATCTTATCTGTGCAATCTGAGGGCATTGCCAGAGTTATAAAGATGGCTTGCCATCTATTCTCTGTTATAAATTCTCCCCATAATAAATATCAATTTTGGTAACTAATTGACCCTTGCTCTATGTCGTAAGACTGAGATGAATGGTTTGTTCTGATTTTCAGGCCGCAGAGCTCTGCGACAGACTGCAGATGTCCTGAGTTATAGAGCTGGTCAACACTCTATAAAAGAAGCCACAGAGGAAATGCATTTCAGCATCTTTGCTTACTGGAGAACTTGTACTGGCACAAATATGTGCCCTTTGAAGTCCTGAGTAAACCACTGCCAGCCCCATGTTCCCTTCTAAGTCCACACTTCCTATCTCGTCAGTTGTGAAATTTGGAGAGGTTAAAAGTCTCAGGCACATGTACTGAGTGGTTGCAAGTGCCTCCTCTGTCCCCACTGCTCCTCTTGCAACCCTGACCACAGCCCCTGCAAGTGACAGGAGGAGGGAGTAGCCGGCAGGTCCAAAGAACAGCAACCACAAACTCTGCCACTTCCTTCCCTCTTGGCTTCCAATCTCTGATAACTGCCCCGGCTCCTCCCCTCACCAGATGATGCAAACGTAACCATCCCTTTGTGGGGATGTGCGCAACCTGGCTGTGACATCTCTCTCCACACTAATCACCAAGGGTGGCTGTAGTACAGATGTGTGCTTCTTGCCTCACTGCTCCGTGCATGACTCTCCAGAAATACCCTCGAAGAGGTTGCCTTCCCAGCAGAGAGAGGGTACTTCTTTTTATAGGAGGCACCCCCACTCTGCTCTCTCTGGTTCACAGAGGGCATTCTCTTGAGCCTGTAGGGCAGCAGAATTTGCTACCCTAAAATGTGTGTCTCTTTGGCTTGATTATTTTTAAGAACAAAGACTCGGGAAAAAACTTTGACCTCCTCAAAACTGCATAAAAAGTTTTAAGATAGAAGGCCTGTTCCAGAAAGGAGCTATCATCATAAATAACTATAGTATAATATGAACTAGGTGCAGTAGACAGGGAGGAACCTAGCAAGGCACATTTGATCAAAGGCCTCTCTATATCTCATTGTCTTTGCAAGGCATGGCACACATTTGTCTACCAAACATTTGCTTTTCCATCTCCATGTAAACCACCTTCCTCCCCTTTGAAGTTCCAAACCACTACCCCCAACATCCTCCTTTGTCTTTAGCTGAAGATGGGATTTAAGGTGGTGGCTTGAGCCATTTTGGTGAGTTACTCCGTTTTCCTGGTGTCTCCCACATATACATGTAATTAAATTTGTTTGATTTTCTCCTGTTATTCTGTCTCATGTCAACTTAATTCTTAGACCAGCCAGAATAACCTAGAAGGGGAAAGGAATATTTCTTCCTCCCCTACAAGCCACTCCCTGATCTCAAGATGATTATTCTTTGCCATCACTTTAAAAGACTTGCCATCTGGTCACCAGGTCCTAAAAGTTCCAACTTCAATATTTGTTCTAAAGATCAAGTCCTCACTTTTCTTTCTTGTTCATATTTGTTTGCAGATTGACTTCTTTTCTCAGGCCCTGGGTCTATATGCTCATACTAATTCTCCTGATTCTTAATGAAATGAACAAATACAACTTCTTTTATTTAGTTTGATTTTTGTTGTGAGTTATATTGAAAAACCAGACAGAATCACAGAAGGAGAACTGAGAATTTTTTAACTATTAAAGGTTATATAAATTATTATTTTTATTAAATTTTCTGATTATAAAACTACTGTATAATTATTTTACAGGATATGAAAAGCCCAGGAAAGTTTAAATCACCAGAATAAAAAGCACAATAATCTCACCACCACCTGGCAATGATTGTCCACATTTTGATATATGTCCTTCCAATCTCTTTTTTCTATTTTTAGTAGGAATAATGAAACCGGCTTAACACAAGCTTGACATAAGTGAAGCCATATTGTAGAAAAGAGACCATGTCTTAACTTTGAATGACCTCTGACTAACTAACCCAGCTGGATTTGCACCCTCCAGGAGATCCACCTGTTCTGTAGATTTTATAACCCCTGCTAGTGCATGTACCTTCCAGCTGCGATAAGACAATAACTGCATTCTTTTGAGTTCCTTAGGAATGTGATGACCCCCCCCAAACAGAGAGTCTATGCTGATGGCCACCATCAATGAAAACAGAAAGATCTGGTGTGGCACTTCCCAGTCTGTAACACCAGAGGGTCAACATTCCTAACCCTCTCCCCTATAACCCACTGGCCTATATAACTGCTTCAAGATTCTGTGCCCCCTTAAGATGGTTCTTTTGGACATTAGTCGACCATCTTCCCTCTTGCTAGTAAGCTGTAATAAAGTGCCCTTTCACTCCCACCATCTTGCCTCTTGGTGATTGGCTTTTGTCTCGCGGGAAGCAGATCTCGCCCTTTGTGCAGCAACAATAGGAAACCTATTTTTATTAACAGCACCCTTCAGCGGAGAACTGGTGCTGTGCTAGGGGTGTGACATACATATTTGCTAGTAGTTCCAACAACTTGGAAAGATAAATATTGCTGAAATTATGGAAACTGAGTCCCAGGAAGGTGGGTTAGTAACTTGTCTGAGCGAGGATTCAAATCTACACGTCTCGCTCTCAGGGAAAACTTTTTAAGAAGTGGACTCCCAACTGAAGCCCTTTAATGGATTTTACAGAGAGAATGAAGTGCTAAGAGAGGAATGTCAGAAGTTTGATGCTATTCTTACTGATGGTAGATCTACCTAGCTTATGATTAAATCAGACCGACTGAAAGAAATTTCATCTGTATATAGCCATTTTTAAAGAGATATTTATTTCTCCATGAATCCAAAGTATCACTGCTTGTCATTGTCAGCCAACTAGAAAGGAACAGAGAGATACCTCTGAAACATCTACAGAGCAGCTCAGCTGGAAGCACACTAAAGGAGAAAGAGTAAATCTTTGGCAGTTTGGGCCACATTCAACACAGCATGAGCCTGGGCAATGTCTTGGCTGCCAGGGACCGCCAGCTGCAGATAAAGTCATGGCAGAAGGGGCCAGGGCTATTGGCCAGATGTGGATAAATGACAGAAATGTAGTTGGAGTTCTGCTAAAAATATCTGGGTTCAGATAAAAATATATATTAAGCAATTCCTGTGCTAGCCTTGTACTAGCTTTAAGGCATCAAAATAAGTACATTTACTAAATGGCTTCCTTGCCCCCAAAGAGTTTCATTCATTCAACAAACATTCATCGAGCACCAACTATGTGCCAGACCCTGTGTAGGCTGTTGGGCTGCATCAGTAAACAAAACAAATGAAGACCCCTGCCCTGTAGAACTGGCTGTTCAGTGGGAAAAGATAGACCATAGACAAAATGAACATAATCGAGGCAAGTGGTACAAATTCCACAGCTTCCCATGGTTTGGGTATGAAGAGCAGGCTTTACTGGGAAGCTCACAAGTGGAGGGCCAACAAGAAAAGGCACGTGATCTCTCCATCTGATGTTCATTTAAATTAATTTGTTTCCAATGTTAGGGTTTACTTTTATTTTCCTTTTTCATTTTACTTTATTATCTTTTTGAAATTTGTAAAATGTTTACATTGTTCAATATATTTAGAAAAGTGTTACTTCCATCTCTATCTCCTCTGCCCCTTTTTCCTTCCACTTCTACGATACCATTTTTACTAATTGTTGACTCATTCTTCCAAGGTTTTGGTTTTTGCAAAAATAATCAAACATTCTTTTTTTATTATTATTTTTTTTTAGGAGGATTAGTCCTGAGCTAACATCTGCTGCCAATCCTCCTCTTTTTGCTGAGGAAGACTGGCCCTGAGCTAACATCCATGTCCATCTTCCTCTACTTTATCTGTGGGACACCTACCACAGCATGGCTTGCCAAGCGGTGCCCTGTCCGCACCTGGGATCGGAACCGGCGAACCCAGGGCCACCAAGAAGCACAACATGCTCACTTAACCAATGCGCCACTGGGCTGGCCCCTAAATGTTCTTATTTCTACTGCTTTCTCACACAAAAGATACTACTCTACACACATCTTTTATCTATCCAATCTTTTGTTCTGAATCTTGTTTTTAGAGGGCTGTTTCTTTTTTCTTTTAACAGCCTGCTCTGTTTTGTATTTTATTTTATTTAAAAGCCCCCTATTGATGGATATTTGGATTGTTTATAATCTTTTGCTATTATAAATAATGTCATAATGAATACCTCCCTGCACATATTGTTTTGAACTTACAGAGATTCTTAAACATAGAATTGCTAAGTCAGCAGGTGAATGCAAATATAGCTTTATTAGGCAACTGCGAATTATTCTCCATAGAGGCTACATCATTTTCCACCCCCAACAATTACGACAGCACCTGTTTCTCCACAATCTCACCAACAGAGGGTATTAGCAAACTTCTTGAGTTTTGCCAATCAGATAGGTTAGCAGTAATATTCTTAAATACTTTTTAATTCACTTTTAATATAAGCAAGACTAAATAGCTTTTCAGATATTTAAGGGCCATTTTCTTTTTTGAAAATGTTTTCTTCTTTGAATGTGATCACAATAAACGTATATATTAACTTGAGGAGAATTGGCATCTCCCTGTTGCTGTGTTGTCTAATCCAAGAGCATGGCATGTCTTGCTATTTGTTCAGTCTGCTTTTGTGTTTCACAGGAGTGCTTTAAAGTTCTCCTCCTCTGTTTTGCACATTTCTTTGTACTCATTTGGTAAACCACAACAGGAAGCAGCTGAACATGGCTGGAGAAAAGCCCGTGATCATGCTGACTGGTCTTACTTTAAATTTATTACCACAGACCTCACGTGGTGTCTTCATGCCCTTAGGCAGTCACACTGCCCCGTCCTTCAGTCTCCAGCTCCTCCAGGCAGCTATTCACACCTCTCCCCTCTCCACCCCCATCCTCAGTCAGCTAATTGTCTTGTTTTCTACCTCGCTGAGAAAACAACGCAAAACAAACACTCCGAAGAAATCAGAAGAGAATTTCTGCAGTTTTCCCATAGGATGATAATGCCAGCCACCCAAATTCAAATCTCTCCACACACCCTTCCTTTGGGGGAGGTGGGGGGAATATAGATTAATAAAGAAACAGAGAGAAAAGCTAAAGCTCATACCTGCAGAATAACTAGGAGACAGAGAATAATACAGATTACAATTTAGATGTAAATAGAAAGTAGAAATCCAAGAGCAGCAGTCACTCTGGAGCCTCCCTCAGAACCCCAGACTCGTGAGAATTACAGGGAAGAGAGGAGAGCAGCGGGGTCTCAGTGGTAGCAGAACCTAAATAACATCAGCGCGCGTTCACCACCAGCAGGAGAGTGGGGGAATACAGCTGGAAGACCGTGAGCCAGCTTGCTCTCCTCCACCAGGCCCCCCACGGAAGGGCTGGCCTCACCCGAGTGTGTGTGCTTCATTTTGACCACTGCAGGTGGGCTGGAGGATGCCTGGGACTGCCAGGGTCACAGCAAGAAATAGGGCCCCCTCATCAACCCATGAAGGTTTAAGGGGTGTGTGAGGGCTTAGTTTCCATAGCTCAGGCCGCTTTTGAATCCAGTTGATGAGGTTGAAGGCCTAGAGAACTGACAGTCATGCTGGGAAAACAAGACAAACACCAAGCAATTAATAACCAAAACAGAATGATACAGCTTATATTTACACACTGATATATCTATTAAATTATGCAGTAGAGACAATTTGGGAATAGTACAGTATATAATAAAGTGCTAGTCATAGGATGCAAGGGGTAAATACAAAAGGTGCTTGAGAATGGACAGATCTCGTGAGCTGGAGCCATCAGGTCATGGATATCTCGATGAGAAGCGAGGGTCTAAAGGTAGATTTTTATCTTTGGCATACAGATTGTTAAAGAGGTTTTTACCACAGGGACCTAAAAATGAGCAGGACACTCAGCCATAAAAAAAACATGAAATCTTGCCATTTGTGACAACATGGATGGATCTTGAGGGTATTATGCTAAGTGAAATAAGTCTGACAGAGAAAGACAAATACCATATGATTTCACTCATACGTGGAATACAAAAACCAAAGCGAAACCAAACCAAACCAAACAAACAAAAGAAAAAAACCCCTCAAACTCATGGAAGCAAGCAACAGATTCCCAACCAGAGGGAAAGATGGTAGGGGGAACAAAATGGGTAATGGGGGTCAATTATACAGTGACGGATGGAAACTACACTTTGGGTGGTGAGCACACTGTAGTGTATGCAGATGTCAAATTATAATGTTGTATACCTGAAACCTACACAATGTTATAAACCAAGGTTACCTCAATTTTAAAAAAAAAAGGGGCAGGACAGAGGATGGGCATTGGTGACCATCAGGTGTCTGATTGACATGCTTCTTAGGAAGGTCTCAATTTAGCCAGCAGGGGGCAAGAGAGCACAGAAACCATTCCTAGATTTATGGTCTTAGGAATGTTTGAAATAGAACTATATAGATGTTTCTGCAAAAATAAACAACCAAAACAATCACAAATGTGGATTTTTGAAAGAATATGTTTAAAAACTGTGTGTGTAAAGCAGAGACTGATTACTGTTGACACTGCAACAAATTCTTGCTTTTTTATGAAAAGTCAGAATTTCTTTAAATGGTGCATGCATTTCTTTACAGATCCTTAAATGCTTGACAAAAATAAGGGAGTATGTCTGAGTAATTTAACCTAACATTTTAAGAAACATTTTTATTTGGCGATCCCACAAAAAGAAAGTCTCTGAAACTTTAATAAATATACATAGCAGTGACTAATTTTATAAATCTCAGAAATAGACTTCTTTAAAGATTGTGATCCTATAGTAAACATAGCAGGCAATAACATTTGTTAAATGTGCTAACAAATGTCAAAATGTTAAATGGGTTGTTGATTATAAACAAACGTGTTTAGTCTACAAGATAAGTAAGGATGGAGGTGGAAAGAGTGAGAGAAGGAACTGACCTTTCCGCTAGCTAGAGAGCAGAACCCTGAGGCCAGTGGCCATGTGTCTGCTCCCTCCAGCGTCCATCAGCTCCTCCTTTCATGCTGCTCACCCTGCACCCCCCCCCCCCCAGTTGCAAAAGTATACTTACTATTCAAATGAAGCTTCAAGCCCACAGATTCCAGACCCAGACAGAGAAATTGCAACAAGACTCCTCCAGGCATTTAAAATGTGCTGTTCACACACTTTGGGGGTGGCAACAGAGTATAAAATCCTCTGGGCTGGAAGTCTGGAGACCAGGGACATTATCTGGGTAAAGCATTGAACCTCTCTAGTCCACAGTATTTTTCATCTACAAAATAAAGGTGTGAGGCTAGGTGATCTCAATGATCCCTACCAACTCATAGATCCTAAGATTCTGTTCGTTTGTCCTCGTCTTACAGTTCTCCATCTCAGTTAACATGTGAGAAGCAGAACGGGTGAACTTAACCGCTGCGCCACCGGCTTGGCCCCCTTCAACTACTCTTTTGGGAGAGATTTTTGTAGAAAAGAGTCTTTTTTGGGGGCCGGCCCAGCGGTGCAGCAGCTAAGTTCGCCCATTCTGCTTTGGCAGCCCAGGGTTCACTGGTTCAGATCCCGTGTGCAGACCTACACACTGCTTGTCAAGCCATGCTGTGGCAGTTGTCCCACATATAAAGTAGAGGAAGGTGGACATGGATGTTAGCTCAGGGCCAGTCTTCCTCAGCAAAAAGAGGAAGATTGGCAGCAAATGTTAGCTCAGGGGTAATCTTACACACACACACACACACAAAAGACTTGAAAACTCTGAGACTGTCAATCTCTACCAATAGAATTTCAGACCTGAAAGCAGGGTATAAGGAAATTCATTTTATTTTATTTTATATGCAGGGTAGAAGATTTTGGTGCCACTGAAACCATACTTTTAGAGGCCAGCTTCAGGTTGGAAATATACGCTGCTTTTACAATCCCCAAGCCTTGCTGAACCATAATCCTTAGGACTCTTAGTGCTGAGCCATGAAAGTAGCAACTAAGAGAATTAATAGGAGGCAGAATGGCCAGTTCTAATATTCCTCCAGGCAGAGGTGTGAAGAAGTGTTAGCTCCTACCCAGACTTTAGACCATCTGTAGCAGCTGAAATGCAGTTAGCTCCAAATAACAGAATATTCGACCCCAGAAGCTCAAACCATAAGGAACAAGATCAGAGCTAGGCTCTTCCAGGGGTGGTCAGCAGCTCAGTGGTTTCATCCACAGAATTAACACCTGATGGTGACAAGATGTCTGCCAGGTTCTAGGCAGCCCACCTCACGTAACAGCTTAATCAGCAGGGGGCATGAGTAGGCAAGTGTAACTTTCTTCTCCTGCAACTTTTGCTCTCATCAGGGAGGAAAATCTTTCCCTCAGCCAACTTGCTCTTATATTTCATTGGCCAGAACTAGATCACGTTTATTTCTTACAGTTCTGGAGGCTGGGAAGTCCATGATCAAGGTGCCAGCCGAATGCAAAAGTCCTTGAGAAAATACTGGCAAACCAAATTCAACAGCGTAGTGAAAGGATCAGACACCATGATCCAGTGGGATTTATCACTGGGATCAGTGATGGTTCAACATACACAAATCAATAAGTGCAATACATCACATTAACAGAATTAAGGATAAAAACCATGTGATCATCTCAACAGATGCAGAAAAAGTGTTTCTTTTATAAGGGCACTAATCCCATTCATGAGGGCTGCACACTTATGACCTAATTATCTCCCAAGGACCCCACTCCAAGTGCCATCACATTGGGGTTTAGGGGTTCTTCAACACAGGAATTTGCGGGGACACAAACACTCAGGACCCACCAAAGGAGTTTTGACTTATTTTGTTTTCTCTTCTATTTCTGAGTTTATTGTGTTTCTCTTGGTCTTCTGTTGAAAAAGAGTCTCTCTGTTGAGTAAGCAGCCAAATTATTCCCAGGGAAGCAATTGGAGATGTTTCCTTGGGAAGATTTTTTTGGCAAACAAAATGCATGCTGTGTGTTTCCGCGGAAGCCCAACAGAGTGCAGCACTGCACTGCTCACTCCCTCCCGGGGACGGAGCTGTACCAGTTGTCAAATTAATTTCTTCTTTCTGAAATTCATAACACAGTTCATTCTGGGCTTCTATCTGTTCAAGAATTTAGAACCAGAACCTCAGACAAAGGGATTTTAATTACATGCTGATAAAATGCCAAAACTATCGTGCATAAAGTAGCTGTGCATTTTTTTAAAACAATGCCTCCAGGATTACAAGAGAGATTTGCCCCTGTGAGTGAAATCCGTTTTGTAACTCATCAGAAAACCTTCATCCTAGGCGTCAATTCTTATATTCTCCTCTGTAAGCTGTTAGACTGGGTCTTTCTACCTTTCGGATTGCACAGTAATACAATATGCTAAAATGAGTGGTCTGCAAATTTGGTTAACCTATTTTTAACTTTAAGCGGTGCGATTTTTACCTCCCTGTGAAAATCTTAATGATGAATAAGGGTCGTTATTGGGAAAAGTTGCTTATTTCACAGAACACAGCTGTTATGCCTCATGTTAAACCATGAAGATCTGCCTCAGAAGGTCACCTTCTCTAACAGTCTTTCTTGCTTTAAAAAAGAAACACCCAATGACAACAAGGATGTGGCTTGACTTTCAAGGTCATCCATTGAGATAAAAAGAGTTGCACTAGGCTAAGGCAAACAAAAGCTTGACACCACCATTGGTATCTGTAATAGTCAGCGTGGGCTACAGGGTTTACAGAACAATTGCTAAGACAATTGCTAATACCTAGAAATACAGAATTATCTCCTAAAAGGGAAGTTTTTGTTTCTTTCAGTGTTAGACATGTTCTCTGAGGGAGGGATTAATGAGAGGCAAGATACGAAAGGTCTAAGGTATTTGTCACTACGCCTAGTATTTGAGCAATAAGACAAAATGTAAAAATGTATATATATATATTTCTATTTGAGGTGATGAAGCGCCTTTCAGTCATTTAGCTCATTCTTCAGTTCAACTGACTCTTCTTGATTTCAACAAAAACGTTCATATATGTCTCAGTTTTTAAAAACCTGTTCAACAAGTCTAAAGTTATAAAACAGAGAAACAAATTCCCTACTATTCTCATCATCAGATTACAAGTCTGTTAGCTGCTAAAGTTCTTTCACACGCAGCTTGCAGCTCTCGAATACCTCTAATTCCTCTGTTAGACTCTCCAGGGTACGGAGATGTTGCCTCATTATATGGATTAATGGTGATTGCAAAGGAACCCCCAGGTCACATAAGTATGGCTGCCACTGCCTTAAAGGAACCCTGTGTTAGGTCCTTGCATGGGTAAAGACCTTGCATGCTCCCTACACACATGTGCATATTTCTAAACTTGTTAGAGGTTGTAGCTAAGCAACTCGAAGCTAAGATGATGTGTAACTGTCAATGCAAAATTAATTTGAAAATGTTTAAATAAATTTTTTTATCGAAGTTTAGCATACACGCAGCAAACAACAAAAATATTAAAAGTACAGCTCAATGAAGAAATACTATCGAGGAGATTGATCAAAGAGGACTCTACTGAAGGAACTGTCAGCTTACAATTAAACATTTTAGGGGGAGAGAGAGGTCAGTGAAGGGACTGCCATGAGACCAAAGTAAGACAGCTTGACACATGTCCCCCAGAGTCTGAAGAACATAGAAATTGGTACTTGATTCTCACCTGGAAGATTGTAAGAAGAGGGACTGGCTAGAGCTGCCGGTGCAAGAATAGAGAAGCGTGGTGCAAGCAAGCAGCACGTCTCCCAAGGGTGGATGAGGGTGCTTGGTTGCCATGGGCCAAACTGACATTGCAGAGGGGCATCACACAGTCATAATCTTCATAGGATCCCCAAAGGACACCTGTTGGGATGAAGACAGCCCGGGTGAGGACCCTGGAATAGCACATGAGAGGGAGTCATAAGAAATCAGACACAAAGTACAGTACCTGGGCCAGAAAATAGTGTTCTTAGAAGGCCGTTGGTGGGATGGAGGGAAGCACGTGTCCTTAGAAATGCTTCAGGAGACGAAGCCCAGCACTTGGACTTCTCCATAACAAAGGGCGTTTGCTATCCAGGTGAGAACTTCCAACGGCAGCAACTAAATTCAAGGGGAGGATGTCCTGATTCTGTAATCCTTGCCCACAACCGGATGCTGGAGGAGAAAGAGCCAGGGAGTAGGGAAGGGAAAGGCGACCCTCCGCATGCTGGCCTGTGGGACTGCAGGTCAGGCCCGGGCTGAGCACAGAGGGTCAGGGAGGGGTTAGGAGGTAAAATTTTGCCTTAATTAGGACTGGAGTTTTTAATACCTGAAAATAAGACTGTTCCAATAACTGAAAGAGACCAGAAACAGATGGCATTTTCCCAAGATGTCCACAGGGCCAGAAAAGAAAATCCAACATGGTGCATTGGAGGGCAGCTCAATCCATAAATTGGTTACACAATTTGACTGTCTGTAGCCAGTAGGTGAGAAGAGTCTACTGGCTATCATAAGGTTGATAGGCAGGCTGCGGATGTTGGATTCTTAGGCAGGATTTGGGGGCAGATGGAGAAGCCTTTTAATTAAAGTCAGAGGATAAGAGCAGGGAGACATCAAGTTCTTCCTAGAACTTCAAAGTGGGAAAGATTAAAATGATGACTTGGACACTTCAGCCATCCTAAGAGTCAATAAAGTATTTATTGAGTATAGTCTAGGTTTTCTCCAGAAACTTCTTAAGTAGAAATAATCTGCTTCACTGGTCATCACTTACCTACCTGGACCTGTCACACCACACTTGGAGGGGTCAAATATTTCATTCTATGGGCCTTAGTTGCAGAGACAAGTGGCCCCCAAGTAATATAAGAATTGCAAACAGGAGAGGAAGGAGATTTGAAGCCCTGATAAATGAGCGAGTGGAAGGAACCTGAGATGTTGTGTCTGACAGAGACAGAAGGGTTCCCTTTTGATAGCTGTGGTCTGCCTCAGGGTAGCAGTCATTATGTGTGCTTCCAGATGGTACACCAGCCATTGTGTGAGTGTTAGAGGGTGGCGAGTTTTGTCTTAGGAACCTTTGAGTCAAAATGACTCCTAGGTATCTTTGAGGAGAGACAGTTATCCTAAACCTAACACACTAGGCCATTCCCTTCTGGGGAGCTCCCTCTCCCTTTAAATGTCCAGTGTGAAGGAGAGAATATTCTGCAGACATAGAACTGGAACTCAAAGGTGGACTGAGAAGCAGGCAAGGATGGAATTGCTATCACAGGCCTTGTTCTCCTTAGGTCTGCATCTCAAGGAAGACAAATGTCCAGAATTGACTCCTGGGGGTGGGGGTGAGGAGGACACAGGAGGGATTCTGGCTTCTAAGGCATAATGAGGTTGGCCAGAATGGAAGAAAGAAATCTTAGCAAATCTAAAAGGGCAAATAGAATTTTATATAATTATTTCAACTTATTTTCAAGGCCTCTAAATTCCCATATTCCCTGTTGATATTACCAATTTGGAATTCCAAGGAGATATGAGGGTTTCTGGTCCCATGGCTCCTTGGCCTTTGGGGGTGAATGGTGGCTAGTAGCAGAGCAGAAGCCGTGGCGTACCAGAGAGAACCATTCGCTTTTCTTATCAGCTCCTCAACCAACTTTAGGATGTCGTTATTGAGACCCTGTGGGACACAATTTTGAAATATAAGGAAACAAGACCAAAACTCTTTGGCAAGTAGTATCTTAAATCTCACATTCTTCCAAGAACTCTTGCCTTCCACTTCTTTTCCTCATTTTTCATGGTGTCTGTAGCATCTTTTAAGAGCAATCATGAAAAATAAACTCCTTGTATGCCCTTTAGAAGAATCATTTCGAAACCTACATGGTAGGTTTACAACAGTGATTTAAAATGGACTGTCCACTCTAATCTAATACTTGTCTTTCAGTGCAAGCTTGACCCACTGCCATTGTCACAGGATCCTTGAGCTGTTTTATTTTAATAATTTGTAGTGGTGATACCAGCCCTGATATCAGTTTCCCTACATTAAACCCAGCATATATGGGGTTAAAACCAAAACAGTTGGGGCCGGCCCAGTGGCACAGTGGTTAAGTGCGCACATTCCGCTTCGGGGGCCCAGGGTTTGCCAGTTCAGATCCTGGGTTTGGACATGGCACCGCTTGGCAAGCCATGCTGTAGTAGGCATCCCACGTATAAAGTAGAGGAAGATGGGCATGGATGTTAGCTCAGGGCCAGTCTCCCTCAGCAAAAAGAGGAGGATTGGCAGCAGTTAGCTCAGGGCTAATCTTCCTAAAAAAAAAAAAAAAAAAAAACCACAAAACAGTCATTTCCTGCTTACACCTTGGCTTCCTGGCTCCAGAATCCACTATACACCATGGAGACAAATGGCCAAGGACAACCACCTGGATTCATTATCTCCTCCCTGCAAGGAGCTACAGGCTGGTGTAAAAGCTCCCACCAACAAGGCCATATGCTCCCCCTCCCCTACCTAAAACCCCAAACAAAAACCCTTCCTTTTAGCTTTTTGGGGAATTTGGGATTTCAGCATTAGCTGCCCTTTCTCCTTTCTCAGCACTGCGCAACAATAAAATTCCTACTTTCTTCCACTACACCCAGTGTCAGAGATTGACTTGCTATGCAACAGGTGAGATAACTCACTTCAGGTTCAATATCAGTGGCGATGAGTTTAATCCACTCAACACTCTCCTAATGAGCACATTTTGCAAGGCAGCTGGCTAAGCTTAGAGGGGAGCAAATACACAAGGATAGGGGCCAGCCCCATGGCCGAGTAGTTAAGTTCGGGCTCTCTGCTGCGGTGGCCCAGGGTTTCACTAGTTTGGAACCCGGGCACAGACATGGCACCACTCGTCAGGCCATGCTGAGACAGCATCCCACATAGCACAACCAGAGGCACTCACAACTAGAATATACAACTATGTACTGGGGGGCTTTGAGGGGAAGAAGAAGAAAAAAGGGAAAAAAAAGATTGGCAACACATGTTAACTCAGGTGCCAATCTTTAAAAAGAAAAAAAATACACATAGATAAAGAGTCAATAATTATAAATAATATTTGAATGCTTGGTATATGCCAGGCCCTGTTCTAGTATTTTATTCACATGCATAATCTCATTTAATCCTCATAGTAGTCTAATGAGAGAAGAATTATCATTATCCCACCTTGCTATGGATGAGGAATGCAAAGCACAGAGAGGCTAACTGACTATTCCAAAGCCAAACAACTTGGAAGTGCTGCCACCTGGATGTTGCACAGCCAGGCCTGTTATTTTGTATTCATTCACACAATAACATAGTAATTCAGTGATCCCAATAACACCACTTTTGGACACAACTAATTTGCTCCAATATATGCAATTCTAAAATTTCCCCAAATACCTACACCACCTGCCAAGCATTTAGCCTTTTGAAAAGAGCACAAAGAGCCAGGTGAGTCTGATTTAATGAAAAGCTTGAGAAGGAGTTCAAGGTTTCCAGTTAATATTTCTGAGCATACTCCGTTCTGTTCGACATCTTAACTTGACAGCTGAAACTGTCTTAAGAGTGGGTCAGTTATGTGAATTTTCTCTTTGAGGCAAATGAAAAACCAGGTATGTCAGTTATGGGCTGTAATTAAGTTCACTATTTAATTTCCTCTGAAGACGAGATACTTTTCCTGCCTTCTAATGCCCACTCTTCATTGCTGGTTGCAATCTTGGCAACATTTACAGCAAATATTGTACCAGTCTCCTTGCTCTGCCCCCATGAGACTTCATTCCTTCCACTTTACCCTTCTCTCGGTCTGCTTGACCCAGGGGACGGGGTTCTGCCACTGTTTTAAATCAACTGGGACAACTTACACTTGAGAATCAGATTTCTGAAACAAAGTGGGCATAAAAAGAGGCCATTAGGGTCAGATTGCTACACTTAGGGCAGAGAGGCCTAGATCTCAGAGAAATGGAAGCTCAGCAGATCTTGATGTTCATGGGTCCTAGGGTCAGAGTATAAATGAAAATTATTTTTTATTTTTGTGGATCAAAGACTTAAAGATATGTCCTGAAACTATACAACTCCTGGAAGATAATATCGGTAGTACACTCTTTGACATCAAACTAAAAAGGATCTTTTCAAATACTATGTCTTCTCAGACAAGGGAAACAAGAGAAAAAATAAACAAGTGGGAGTTCATCAGACTAAAGAGCTTCTGCAAGGCAAAAGAAACTAGAATCAAAACAAAGAGACAACCAATCAATTGGGAGAAAATATTTGCAAATCATATATCTCACAAGGGGTTAATCTCCATAATGTAAAAGGAACTCACACACTGAACAATATTGCAATATTAAATATTAATTTCAATATTAGAATGAAAAGGCAAGGGCCAGCCCTGGTGGCCCAGTAGTTAAGTTCAGTGCATTCTGCTTCAGCGGCCCACTCATCCATCAGTGGCCATGCTGTGGTGGTGGCTCACAGACAAAAAGAGGAAGATTGGCAGTGGATGTTAGCTCGGGGCAAATCTTCCTCAACAAAAAAAAAGAGAAAAGAAAAAAAAAGAACAGACAAAATACAAATTATAATGAATGATTTTCAAAACTTTTTTATTGCGGTAAAAAACACAGAACATAAAACTTACCATCCTAACCATTTTTAAGTGTCCAGTACAGCATTGTTAACTATATGCTCCTTGTTGTGGAACAGATCTCTAGGACACTTTCATCTTGCAAAACTGAAACTCTTTACCCATTGAACAGCTCCCCTCAGCCCCTGGCAACCACTGTTGTACTTTCTAAGAGACTGACTACTTTAGGTACTTAATATAAGTGTATTATTGAGTGTCATGCAGTATTTTTCTTTTTGTGACTGGCTTATTTCACTCAGCATAACATCCTCAAGTTTCATTCATGTTGTAGCATGATCATCAAAATTTTAAATCAAAATTATGTAAATAAGAGATGTTTTAATTTTTTTATTGAGTTCATAATGGTTTACATCAATGTGAGATTTCAGTTGTACATTGTTACTTGACTGTCACCACGTAGGTGCTCCCCTTCACCCCCATTGCCCACCTCCAACCCCCTTTCCCCTGGCAACCACTGAACTGTTTTCTTTGTCCATGTATTTGTTTATATTCCACATATAAGTGAAATCATCTGGTGTTTGTCTTTCTCAGTCTGGCTTATTTCACTTAGCATAATTCCCTCCAGGTCCTTCCATGTTATTGAAAATGGGATGAATTTGTCTTTTTTATGGCTGAGTAGTATTCCATTGTATATACATATACATGTATATATATGTATATATATATGGAATCTTCTTTATCCAATCATCAGTCAATGGGCACTTGGATTGTTTCCATGTCTTAACTATTGTGAATAGTGCTGCAGTGAACATAGGGGTACATATGTTACTTTGGATTGTTGATTTCAAGTTGTTTGGGTAGATACCCAGTAGTGGGATAGCTGGGTTGTATAGTAGTTCTATTTTTAGTTTTTTGAGGAATCTCCATACTGTTCTCCATAGTGGCTGCACCAGTTTGCATTCCCACCAGCAGGGTATGAGGGTCCCTTTTCTCCACACCCCCTCCAACATTTGTTACTTTTTGTCTTAGTGATTATAGCTATTTTAGCAGGTATAAGGTGGTATCTTAGTGTAGGTTTGATTTGCATTTCCCTGATGATTAGTGATGTTGAACATCTTTTCGTGTGTTTATTGGTCATCTGTATACCTTCTTTGGAAAAATGTCTCTTCATATCCTCTGCCCGTTTTTTGATCAGGCTGTTTGCTTTTTCATTGTCCAGTTATGTGAGTTCCTTATATATTATGGAGATTAACCCCTTGTCAGATGTATGATTTGCAAATATTTTCTCCCAATTGGTGGGTTTTCTCTTTGTTTTGATTCTAGTTTCTTTTGCCGTGCAGAAGCTCTTTAGTCTGATGAGCTCCTACTTGTGTATTTTTTTCTCTTGTTTCCCTTGTCTGAGAAGACACGTTATTTGAAAAGATCCTTTTTAGTTCGATGTCAAGGAGTTTACTAACGATATTATCTTCCAGGAGTTTTATAGTTTCAGGATGTATCTTCAAGTCTTTCATCCATTTTGAGTTTATTTTTGTGTATGGTGTGAGATAGTAGTCTACCTTCATTCTTTTGCATGTGGCTGTCCAGTTTTCCCAACACCATTTATTGAAGAGACTATCTTTTCTCCATTGTATGTTCTTGGCACATTTGTCGAAGATTAGCCATCTGTAGATGTGTGGTTTTATTTCTGGGCTTTCAGTTCTGTTCCATTGATCTGTGTGCCTGTTTTTATACCAGTACCATGCCGTTTTTATCACTATAGCTTTGTAGTACATTTTGAAGTCAGGGATTGTGATACCTCCAGCTTTGCTCTTTTTTCACACGATTGCCTTAGCAATTTGGGGTCTTCAGTTGCCGCATACGAATTTTAGGTTGTTTTGCTCTATTTCTGTGAAGAATGTCATTGGGATTCTGATTGGGATTGCATTGAATCTGTAGATTGCTTTGGGTAGTGTGGACATTTTAACTATGTTTATTCCTCCAATCCATGAGCAAGGAATCTCTTTATGTCATTATCAATTTCTCTCAGTCATGTCTTATAATTTTCATTGTATAAGTCCTTTACCTCCTTGGTTAAATTTATTCCTATGTACTTTATTCTTTTAGTTGAGATTGCAAATGGAATTGTATTCTTGAGTTGTCTTTCTGTAAGTTTGTTGTTGGAATATAGACAAGCAACTGATTTTTGTAAGTTGATTCTGTACCCTGCAACTTTACTGTAGTGTTAATTATTTCTATTAGTTTTCCAATGGATTTTGGAGGGGTTTTCTATGTTTAAGATCATGTCATCTGCAAACAGCAAGAGTTTCGCTTCTTCACTCCCTATTTGGATTCCTTTTATTCCTTTCAACAAACAAAGCCCAAAGTCAGCAGAAGGAGTGAAATAGTAAAAATTAGAGCAGAAATAAATGAAATAGAAACCAAAAAACAGTAGACAGGATCAATGAAACTAAGAGCTAGTTCTTTGAGAAGATAAACAAAACTGATAAGCCCTTAGCCAAACTCACTAAAAAAAAAGAGTGAAGGCTCAAATAAATAAAATTATAAAAGAAAGAGGAGAAATTACAATGGATACCACAGAAATACAAAGGATTATAAAAGAATACTATGAAAAACTGTATGCCAAAAATCTGGACAATCTATAAGAAATGGATAAATTCTGACTCATACAACCTCCCAAAACTGAATCAATAAGAAATAGAGAATCTGAATAGACCAATCACAAGTAAAGAGATTGAAACAGTAATCAAAAACTTCCCCCAAAGTAAAAGTCCAGGACCAAACAGCTTCTCAGGAGAGTTCTACCAAACATGCAAAGATTGAGTACCTATCCTTCTCAAACTATTCCAAAAAATTGAAAAAGCCAGAACACTTCCTAAAACATTCTATGAGGCCAACATCACCCTGATCCCAAAGCCAGACAAGGACAACACAAAGAAGGAAAAGTACAAGCCAATATCACTGACAAACACAGATGCAAAAAATCCTCAACAAAATATAGCACACCAAATACAGCAGTACATTAAAAGGATCATATAGTGTGATCAAGTGGGATTTATAACCAGTGATGCAGGGATGGTCCAACATCTACAAATCAATCGTTGTGATACACCACATTAACAAAATGAAATAGAAACCTCATGATCATATCAATAAATGGAAAGAAAGCATTTGACAAGATCCAACATCCACTTATGATAAAAACTCTCAATAAAATGGGTATAGAAGGAAAGTACCTCAACATAATAAAAGCCATATATGACAAACCCACAGCCAACATCATACTCAATGGGGAAAAACTGAAAGCCATCCCTCTGAAAACAGGAACAAGGCAAGTGTGCCCACTCTCGCCACTCTTTTTTTTTCCCATGTATTTATTTATTTATTTTTTAAACATTTTTATTGAGATTTTGATAGTTTACAACCTGTGAAATTTCTGCTGTACATTATTGTTTGTCAGTCATGTTGTAGGTGCGCCCCTTCATCCTTTGTGCCCACTCCCCACCCCCCCTTTCCCCTGGAAGCCACTAATCTGTTCTCTTTGTCTACATATTTAACTTCCACATGTGAGTGGAGTCATACAAAGATTGTCTTTCTCTATCTGGCTTATTTCACTTAACATAATACCCTCAAGGTCCATGCATGTTGTTGAGAATGGGACAGTTTTATTCTTTTTTATGGCTGAATAGTATTCCATTGTATATATACACCACATCTTCTTTATCCAATCACCAGTTGGTGGACACTTAGGTTGGTTCCACGTCTTGACTATTGTAAATAATGCTGCAATGAACATAGGAGTGCATGGGACTTTTGAAATTGCTGATTCGAAGTTCTTTGGATAGATACTCAGTAGTGGGATGGCTGGGTCATATGGTATTTCTATTTTTAAATTTTTTGAGAAGTCTCCATACTGTTTTACATAGTGGCTACACCACTTTGCATTCTCACCAGCAGTGTATGAGGGTTCCTTTTTCTCTGCAACCTCTCCAACACTTGTCATTTTTTGCTTTGGTTATTTTTGCCATTCTAATGGGTGTAAGGTGATATCTTAGTGTAGTTTTGATTTGCATTTCCCTGATGGTCCGTGATGATTAGCATCTTTTCATGTGCCTATTGGCCATCCATATATCTTCTTTGGAGAAATGTCTGTTCATGTCCCCTGCCCAGTTTTTGATCAGGTTGTTTGATCTTTTGTTGTTGAGTTGTGTGAGTTCTTTATGTATTATGGAGATTAACCCCAGAAGTCTTGCTCAGCTGAAAAGCACATATTGGCCAAGGCAAGCAGAATTTTCAAGACTAATTGCCAGAAAGGAGGGAGATACTGAGGGAGGAAGAAAGAGAGGGTTCTGGAGATCTTCAGAGAAATACTCTGAAGTATTTGGCTGAGTACGACTCTTTGTATGTGTAAAAGGAAACTACCCAAAGCCAGTAAAGGAACCGCTGGAAATGAGAAGGCCTATCAATTCCTAGAGCTCACACACGGCTGGGAATGGTTTGTGTTACACAAGCCTGAGTGGAAAGGCTTTGTAATATATGGGGCACTGTGTAGAATCCTTAAAAGTGTGCCACCTCGAAAGTGTGTTGTAGGGCTAAATTATCCCTTGACTGAAGCAGCTCTCAACTTGCCCTGACAAAGCTTAAAAACAAAGGTTGGAAGGATCCAACTGATTCCAAGTAACTTAACAGTGCCTGAACAAACTCCAGTACTATTTAAAGGAATATGACAAAATCAAACATGAAAAAATGTAAAATTGACATTTTACATCAAAATGTAAAATTTACAAATCGTTCTTGATTGATTCACATCCAATCAAGAATCATCATGCATGCAAAGGAGTAGAAAATATTACCTATAACCAGGAGAAATTTGACTAAAAAAAACAACCACCCAGAACCAGAAATGAAAAACATGACGGAATTGGCAAAGATGTTGAAACAGTTATTATAAATGTGGTCCATATTTAAGAAGGGAGAGGAAGGGGCTAAACCAGTGGTGCAGTGGTTAAGTACGGGTGTTGCGCTTTAGCAGCCCAGGGTTCACCAGTTCAGATCCTGGGTGCGGACATGGCACTGCTCATCAAGCCATGCTGTGGCAGGCATCCCACATATAAAGTGGAGGAAGATGGGCATGGATGTTAGCTCAGGGCCACTCTTCCTCAGCAAAAAGAGGAGGATTGGCAGCAGTTAGCTGAGGGCTAATCTTCCTCAAAAAAAAAAAAAAAGAAAGAAAGAAACCATGACCATTGTGAGGATAGAAATGGGAGATATTAAACATACCCAAATGGGACTTTTAGAGATTAAAAAACACAATATCTGGATGAAAAATATACTAGATGGGATTAATAACAGATATGATGCTGCAGAAGAAAAGATCACTGAACTTGAAGAAATAGCAGTAAAAGTACCTGTGGTAGGCAGAATCTAAGATGTTCTCCCAAGATTTCCCGCCCCTGGTCTATATACCCCACATAATCCGCAGCGCTGTGAAGATGATGGGTGATTATGTTGTGTTATATGACTCAGACAATATTAAGAAACAGAGATTATCCAGGTGGGCCTAACCTAAGCACATGAGCCCTTTGAAAGCACAGTTTCTGTGGCTGATCACAGAGGAAGTCAGGAATCAAAAGCATGAGAAATATTCAAAAAACTCTTGCTGGCTTGACAATGGAGGAGCCCATGTGGTTAGAAATATGAGCAGCCTTTATTTGCTGAGACCAGCTACTAGCTGAGAGGCAGCAAAGAAATAGGGACCTCAATTCTATAGCCTCAAGAAGATGAATTTTGTCAACGACCAGTAAACTTGGAAAAGAATGCTGAGCCTCAGATGAAAACCTCATGTCCAGCCACTGGCTTGATTTCAGCCTGTGAGATCTTGAGGAGAGAATTCAGACATGCTGTGCCAGAATTCTGACCTACAGAACTGTGCGTTAATAAATGGGTGTTATTTTAAGCCTCAAAGCTTGTGATAATTTGTTACACAGCAGTAGAAAACTATCCATGCAACATGGAGAGAAAAAAGACTAAGACACACACAGAGCACCAGTGACACAAACAATATCAAAGATTCTAACATATGTGTAATAGGCGTCCCAGAAGAAACAAGGGGGAATATTTGAAGATATAATGGCCAAAATTTTTCCACATTTGATAAAAACTGTAAATCCACCAATCAAAGAATCTCAATAAACCCCAAGTAGAACATACAGGAAGAAAGCCATGCTGATACAAATTATGGAACATTGTGTACAGAGAACAAAGATAAGAATGACAGCAAACTCCGCATCAGAAACCACGCAGTCCAGAAGAGACTGCAACAACATTTTTAAAGTGCTGACAGAGAAATCTGTCAAGCTAGAACGCTTTACTCAAAGAAATGATCAGATAAGCAAAAGCTGAGAAAATTCATTGACCGCAGACCTGCACTAAGAGAAATACTACATGAAGTTCTTCAGGCAAAAAAACAAAAAAAGGTACTAGTTGGTTTTATCATAGCATAGCTTCTGCTAATTGGTATAAACTCCCAGAGATTAAAGTCATGAACACACACACATATTTGTCTTATATTTAGGAAGCATGTATAACATTTAGCCCAATCATGCCAAATATACAGTAAACCAAATTCTCACCACGTAAAATTTACTTTCTGTCCATTAGTTTAAAAAAATGGAGGGGGGAGAAGTAGAAATTAGTTTACTATTTAATTTACTGAGAATTTACTAGATGAAATATATCGAACCTATAAAAAATAGTATGTAGGTTTTACAAGCATAGTACGTGCAAGTAGATCATAAAAATTGACATAATATCAAGCACTTTCTAGAAAATTATCAGCTGATTCCTAACTTCACAGAGCCTCATTTCATTAACAAATATCCAATATTAGTTACTATGCAAAAACAAAATAATTTATCAAATCAAGACCATCTACCAAAAAATGATTTCAAAAATATAAAACTCCAATGCCATTGTTATAGGAAGCTCCTATGATAATCATAATGATCCCCACTACCTGATATTCACACTCTTGTGTACTCCCTCCTAGTCCTGTGGACTGGACTTATTGGCTCACTTCTAATGAATAGAATATGGCAGAAATGACAGCATGTTAATTTTGAGATTAAATTATAGAAAGACTGGCTTCTGTTTGGGGTGTGTTTTCAATCTCCCTTTTTCTCTCTCCCTCTGGTCATTGGCCCCATGGAAAGTCAGTTACCATGTGATGAGGCGACCCTGTGGCAAAGCCCAAGTGGCAAATGACTGAGGCCCATCAACAACCATGTAAGTGAGCCTCGTAGTGGACCCCACTTTCACCAGTTGAGCCATTAGCTGAGACCACATCCTCAGCTGGTAGCTTCATTGCCACCTCCTGAGAGATCTTGAGCCAGAGGCACCCAACTAAGCTTTGCTCAGATTCCTCACCCACAGGAATTCTTTTAAGCCTCTAAGAGTTGGGTTATTTGTTACACAGGTGTGGATAACTAATACAGCTGTTATTCAGCAGTTTAAATATCTTATTCATGAAGAAATTGTGAAGACCCTTTCTATGTAACTATAGGGGAAAATAATTCTACTGGCTATCTTGTGTACCATGGTGTTTTCACAGATCAGCAAAAAAGTCAACAAATGGCAAGCTATTTACATGGAGAATCATAATCTGTAATAACTTGGCCCAGTGATATATTCAACTATTGTCACCAATGAGCCATGTGGTTCAGAGGACAGAATTTACCAGGAGCCAAAGTAACACTTCCATTATCCAACTCTTGTTACCATTTTATAATCTTAGAGAATTATTAGCTTCTTTTGAAAGTGTTCCAGAGAGATCTCTTTAATTGCTGATGCTAGGTCCAAGTTAAAGAAATCTCTACCCACACAAATGGGGAGAATTACGTGATGACTCACCGATTCTCCCTCTGAACAGAGCTGCACACAGCCCTTTGGCCATCTGGCTAAGAAAGCACCTTTGGGACTAATAACCCAGGGCTCCCTGGGACCCAATAATTATGTCAGACTAATATGCATAACTCCTGCTGGCTAAATAATAGCATCTGGGCTGGAGCCACAAGACAAAGAAGGTGATGATTAAAATAACACCGGCAGAGCAGTTTAAAGTTTGTAGTATTATTTGTCATTCACAGTTGCATTTGTTTCTCACCAAAAATCTTATCTGCTAGATATTAATTTCATTATAAAGTCCTTTCACCAAGCTCCATTCTTTGCCATGTTTCTAGGACAGGGTTTGATAACTCTAGAATTCAAAGACAATTTGCCACAGAGTAGTTGTTGATCCCTTAAGTCATGAAATGCCTGCATAAAAAGTAAGTAGATCCATCGTAATGAGAAAAATTGGTACTACCCTACCGCCTTCCCAGTCTACCCTGGGCTGGACTTCGAAATTGTTTCTATTCCACATTGCTTAAGAAATTTATTTTTGTTTGCCTTACTCTGGTTTAATGAGCCAAATTCTTTGAGCCAACGACAACCTTCCCTACCAGCCCCATAAACAAAATTGACTGTATTTGTTATGGGAAAAGGCCGTCCAGTGACATGATAATGAGTGCCTACCATGGGATTTTCTTCTCCTGCAGAAATTTATGGCCCCATTCACCCCAGCATCATATGCCTCCTAGAAAGAGAAGCAGTGAGTAGTTTATTCCTGTCTAGAAATTGATGTGTAGCCAGCGGTAACATGTGCACATTCACATCTGCCTGAAGCAGGGTGTAAAATGTGCCCATGAATCAAAGGTACTCTAGTATTTTTAAATCACGGGAAGTCAGAACTAGCTGCGGGAGGCAGGCTTTGTAGCTAGGCTGCACTTGGCTGAAATATGTGCCTTGATCTGTCACTGCTCCGTTTCCTGGATGGGATGTCCTCTACAGGTTTGACTCTAACGTTATGAGATTTGTGGACCAGCTGAGTTGGTTTAAGGAATTCTCCTAAGCTGTGCCTGCCCTGCTGGATCCTGGATGTCATCTGATATTTTTCACGGGTGCTTTGGATTGGGACACATAGTGCACATGGAAGGACGTTACAGTATAGCTATGGCCATCAAGGAGTCATCAAAACTAGTTGAAAAGAAGGAAATATTTGAATGGAAAAGGAAACGGGTTACAAAATCTCATGTTTGGGAAAGACCACTAGTGATGTCCCAATTCCCATTCTCCATATTTCCTTTATATCAGAACTCTTGGGTTTTAGGCAGGGCATAGCCATCTGAAACAAAGGTATTTCTCAGTAGCTCACCAGTAAATATGGCCATATGTCTAAGTTCTGGCCAATGAGAGATGAACATGAGGAATGCAGGCAAGACAACCGGAGCACAAGTAGCCATCCTGAACCATGAGATAGAACTTGTATGCTGAGGATGGTGGAGCAACGTGACCGAGGACCTTGATCCCTGACATCATGAGTATTATCTAAACCAGCTCTGAACTATCCACAAACTTCATTTATGTGACAGAGAAATAAACTGCTATCTTATTTACATCACTACCATTTTGGATTTCCTGTCACAGCAGAATTAATCTTACTGGCAAAGCAGGAATATTTGTATCCCATTTAAATAAAACCATGCAGGTGTATATACATACATTGTGTGTGCGTGTGTCTATGTGTTGGGTCCAGCAACTCAGCATCCATTCTCTCATTTTAATATCATTCTGATTTCCTTTTAATGAATTGCCTCTCTCACCCTATAATGTCATAGTGGGATGGTCAATACAGGTGTCTATTCTCTCTCTCTCTCTTTTCTTTTTTTTGGTAAGGAAGATTGGCCCTGAGCTAATATCTGCTGCCAATCTTCCTCTTCTTGCTTGAGGAAGATTGCTACTGAGCTAACATCTATGCCAATCCTCCTCCACTTTGTATGTGGGACACCACCACAGCATGGCTTGATGAGCAGTGTGTAGGTCTGTGCCCAGGATCCAAACCCAGAAACCCTGGGCCGCTGAAGTAGAGTGCGTGAACTTAACCACCACGCCACCGGCCAGCCCTCTATTCTCTCCAAGGGGGTCCCCAGAGGCTCCCTTCGTCAGAGCCTTCTTCTCACTGCCCTGTTTTAGTGGGAGGCAAGATAGAGTTTCTTAAAGCTCAATCTTAAATACTCTCCATTTCTTGACTATACTCCCCCACAATGAAATTCATCATCCATGTCAGCTTCTGCTACATCTATAAACAGATGATTCACAAAATACATCTCTAGCCTGAACCTGTCTTTTAAATTCTGTATGCATATATCAGTGAGGACCCTGGCGGAAATGAATGATACACTCAGATTGGCACAATTTGAGTGGGTAGACAGGATATAGGGAAACTATTACAAGTAGTACAGTATTCTGGAACAAACGAGAGTACAGCCAGACCCTGGAGAGGGCTTGGTGGGGAGGGCTGTCTGACAGGAGCTCTGGCCTTTGGTTCAGGGATGCTGCCAGACCACAGCAACTCTACAGGGGAGAAGCTGGGGAAATAAAGATCCACCTCATTCCTTTTCCTCTTCTGATCTCCTGCCAGGGCTTCTCACTGAACTAACCCAATCTGAAGCCCAAGGGAGTTCCCTGATGCAGGTCAGCCTCCCGGGGCTGCAAGCAGGCTGGAGAGCAGGTCTGGAGAGGCAGACAGAAAAGGTGCAGCACTACCCCCATCTCCAGTTGCCTACTTAACGTCTCTTGAGGTCTCAAGCACCTCAAATTCAGCATGCCCCAAACCAACCCGTTCATCTACCCCCTCCCAAGATTGAGCCAAGCTGGTCCTCTTTTATTGTTCCTGACCTTAGGAAATGGCACCATTACCAATGTATTTATGCAAGCCAGAAACCGGGAAATTATTCCTGGCCCCTCTCTTTCCCCCTGTACTCATATGCCGCCTATTGCCAAGTCCAGCTAATTGTTTTTTTTTCCAAGGAAGATTAGCCCTCAGCTAACATCTGCCAATCCTCCTCTTTTTCCTGAGGAAGACTGGCCCTGATCTAACATCCATGCCCATCTTCCTCAACTTCATATGTGGGACGCCTACCACAGCACGGCTTGCCACGCAGTGCCATGTCCACACCTGGGATCCGAACCGGAGAACCCCGGGCTGCTGAAGCAGAATGTGCACACTTAACCACTGTGCCACCTAGCCGGCCCCCCAGCTAATTTTATGAAACCTAAATTCAGCAAAATAAAGCAAAACAAAAACCTTTTTTATTTTACCGTTTTATATTTATTTTCATGTATTTAGAAAAAAATATTGCACAACAAAATCTTGATTTCACTGTTATTGTTTCTTTGGCCAAGTGAAGAGGAAAATATGTTGATTTTTAAGAAATATTACATAAATTACACAGGCAGTACACTGATAAGGTAGAAATTGTGAAGATAGTTTGCAAACGATAAGTTTGGGAAACCAAATTTGTTGCTGTTATTCTTTTCTTTTCTTTTCTTCCTTTCTTTTTGACTTTAATAGATGAGGAGTTGCTTCTTTTTCTTTTTGTTTCTTTCTTTTTTTTTTTTTCTTTGCTGGGAAAGATTCGCTGTGAGCCAATATCTCTTGCTTTGTCTTCCCCCTTCTCTCTCTCTTTCTGTTTTTTCCTCCCCAAAGCCCCAGTACGTACTTGTATACTCTAGTTGTAAGTCCTTTGAGTTCTTCTACATGAGCTGCCACCATGGCATGGCTACTGACAGACAAGTGGTGTGGTTCCACGCCCGGGAACCAAACCTGGGCTGCCAAAACATAACACACCAAACTTTAACTGCTAGGCCATCAGGGCTGGCTCGGAAAACCAAATTTTAGGTTGTCTAGAAGGTGTTTCATGCTCAATAGTCCCAAATTATCTCTCAAATCATAGATTTGATGGTATTTTCACAGGTGGAAGTAGAAGAGTAGATAAGATCATCAAGGAAGAGCTTGTGAGAAGAGAAAGGGGCTTGGGGCAGAGCCTTGAGGGTCCTAGAATGAACAACTGAAGAAGGGAAGCAGGAATGGGACGGGGCAGTCCTGTCGGCAGCCTTGGATCGAGTTAGCAGTGCTGTAAGCAGAGGAGAAGGAGGCAAAGAAGAGTGGAAAGGAGCTGTGTCTCTGCTCTTTACTCTTGGAGGTGGCATGCAGGGAGCCTGTACTGTGCAGAAGGAGCAGAGGGTGGAGGGGGTGGGAAGTTTCTTGAACTTCACTCATCCCTGAGGACCTCCGCGTGCCAAGTAGAAGTATTCCGATCCTACGATTCAGTAAGCTGAGAGAACGGGATGGGGACATTCAGTGTACACAGTAGACCAAAGAACTCAATCACACTCTGAATCAAATGTCCCACACTCTGTACCTGCACCTACTCTTTAAGTGCGGGCAGTTCATTCCAACTGACACTGAGCTGGTGTCTACCTGACACGATTCAAGGTAGCAGGGATTTTGAAATGGATGAGATATAGTCACTGCCCTAAAGAGCCTACAACATGGAAAGGAGGCCAGAAATGTTTATAAATACATTAGAATTCATTGTGATGAGTCCAATTATAAAAGCAGGTGCAAGAACAGCAGTAGCAGAGAAGAGAAAGTGAAAAACTGCTTGTACAAGAACTGGAGAAGAAAGGGGTGGTCAGGAAACACTACCCAGATACGGATGACTGCAAGTCGTAAATGAAATTTTGCATTTTATATCATACACTCTGTTTAAGATCTAGTCATTCAAACAATATGTACTGAATGCCTCATATGTGTCATACACTATTCTAGACACTGGGGAGAAACAGCAAACAAAACTGACCAAAATCCCTGCTCTTCTGGAACTTACAAGCCAGTGAGGGAGACAGATAACAGGTTAACAAATAAGTAAACAGTATGCGAGATGGTGATTAAATGCAATGGGGAAAAATAATATAGGGAGGGAGGATGGGGAGGCCCTGAGGTAGACTGGGTTGTTATTTTTGAAGGGGTAATTGGGAAAGCTTCAGTAAAAACAGGATCTTTGAGCAAATCTCTGAAGGAGGAGAGGAAGCTGGCCATGTGGATTTAGAAGAACAGTATTCCAAGAAGAGGGAATAGCAAATGCAAAGAGTTTGAAGTGGAAGAAGCCTGGCATGTTGGGAAACAGCACAGAGCCAAGCGAGGTGGGGACGAGAAGAGCTATAGAAAATAAGTCAAAGAGTTAATGGAGAGGCCAATGTTCCAGAGTAAGCAAGAAAAAGAGAGCCGTAGAGAAGGAGGTAATGGGGGTCAGGTCGTGTAGGGTCTCAGGGGACCTTGGAAGGACATATGATCTGATAGTAAATAGTAAATTTAGTTCCTTTTTGGTATCATGGTGTTAAATATATCCATATTTGTATTGTTTTAAAAGAGCATCATGACTTTCAGCTATTCATCCACTTATTCATTAAACAGAATGTGCTAGATGTTGTGACAAGTGCTAAGGACACAAATAGTAAGCAAGACAGACATTGTTATCCTTCTCTTCAAGGATCTCAAAATCAGACAAGTAAGCAAGTATTTACAATACATAGAACACTGCAATGGTGGAGGTAGGTACAGTATGTTTGGGAGGGTGTAGAATGGGTTCCTAACACAAATGTTGGGAACCGAGAGAGGCCAGGGAAGACTTCCTATAGAAATGACATCTAAGCTAAGACTTGAAGAGAAGTAACTGGCTAGACAGAGGAGAAAACACTGTTCCGACCCCTCGACAAGTGGGAGAGCCACTATGCTTCCAAGCAATTTACATAGACCTGAGACAGGAAAAAATCCAGATATTTACATAAGGGCTGCTGCTTTTTGAGGGACTATCCACACATTACTTTATGTGACCTTCACAACAATCCAGAATGTTGAGTTATCTCTATTTCATATGTGACCAAGCTGAGGTACAGAGAGATTCAATGACTCCCTATCTTAGTCTGTTTGGGCTGCTATAACAAAATGCCATCAACTGGATGGTTTACAAACAACACAAATTTATCTCTTACAATTCTGGAGGCTGGGAAGTCCAAGATCAAGGCTCTGGCAGATTTGATGCCTGGTGGTTCATAGACAGCCATCTATTTACTGTGTCCTCACATGGTGGAAGGGGCCAGGCATCTGTCCAGGGCCCCTTTTATAAGGGCACTAATCCCAGTCATGAAAGCCCCACCCTTGTAACTTAATCACCTCCCAAAGGCCCCCCTCCTAATATTTTCACAGTGGGGATTAGGTTTCAACATATGAATTCTAGGGGGACACAAACATTCAGTCTAAAGAACTCCCTGAGGTCATAAAACTGGTACTTACTGAAACCAGGGCCTGAATATGATTCATACATACTGAGCACTATGTACCTGGCAATATTTTAAGCACTTTACATGCATTAACCTATTTAATCTTCACAAAAATCGTATGTCATCCTCATTTCACAGATGAGGAGACTAAGCCACTGAGAGGCTAAACCTTGTCCAAGGCCACACAGCTAGTAAGTAGTGGAGCCAGGATTCAAACTCACATGGTCTGCCATAAAAGCAGTCATTCCTACCTTAGCGTATTGTCCATTGAAGAATTTCAGTCTTTGTTGAGACAAAAAGAGATGCATTTGTATAGGTGTTGTACATATATAGGGGTGGATCGGTGGGGGGAAGGGTTATCTTGCCTGATAGCCCTGGATCACACCACTATCTCTATTAGGATGGCCAAATGGCCTCTGTAAATGAAGTCTGTGTTAATTTTGTGTAATCTTGTTTAATTAGGAGAAACTTCCATTATCATGGAAGAGAGGGAGGTCTTTATTTCTGCGACTTGGGAAGAGTCTTGATGTTTATTCTTTGTTGCCCCCATCCCTCAGCAGCTTTCCAGAGCCCACATGGCGTGCACAGGGAGGAGTCACACAGCAGACACAACAATGCAGGCATCTGACGGCTTGAGGAACACTCCGGCACTGAGACATCTAAATGAGAGCTGTTCCCTTCAAACCAGTTTCTTGAGAACTCTAATGCTGTTGTTGCTCAAAACAGTTTCGCAACTCCTCTTCCGCGCAGACTCTATGGCAGGTAGAAAGTGTTCAAACTTATAGCAAGGGATTTGGGGAATGTCTAAAGGACATTCACAGCCAAGTCAGTTGGTCAGTTTTTATTTTTAACAGCTTTATTGAAGTCTAATTTATGCACCACAAAATTCACCCATTATAAATGTATAAGTCAATGATTTTTGACAAATCTATAGAGTTCTGCAACCATCATCAAAACCCAGTTTTAGGATGCTTCCGTCATCCTGTAGTCCTCCTCAGAGCCCATTTACAGTTAATCCCTACTCCCACCCACTGCCTTAGGTAACTGCTGAACTTATTTCTATCCCTATAAATTTTCCTTTTCTGGATACTTCATATAAATGGGATCACATAATATATAGTTCTTTGTGACTAGCTTCTTTCACTTAGCGTTACATTTTTGAGGTTCATTCACATTGTAGCACGTATCAGTTCTTTATTTCAATATATTGCTGAATAGTAAGTATTTTATCCTATGGACACACCACATTTTATCTATCCATTCACCAGTTGATGGACGTTTGGGGTGTTTCTAGTTTGGCGTTATTATGAATAATGCTGCTATAAACATTCAAGTGCATGTCTCTGTATGGATATGTTTTATTTCTGTTGAATAAGGGGTTTAGAGTGTCCAATTCAATGGTTTTTAGTACAGTCACAGAGTTGTGCAACCATTGCTACTCTCTAGTTCTGGAACATTGTCATCATCCCCAAAAGAAACTCTGTATCCATTAGCAATCACTCCCTACTTCCCTTCCCTCCATCCCCTGGCAACCACGAATCTACTTTCCATGTCTATGGATTTACCTATTCCAGACATTTCATATAAAAGGAATCATACATAATGCTGCCAGGAATATTTGTGCACAAGTGTTTGCATGGCCATATGGTTTCAGTTCTCAATTCTCTTGGGCGCTATCTAGGACTTGCTAGGTCACATGGGAACTCTAAATTCAACTTTTCGAGAAACTGCTAAATTGTTTTTCAAAGTGACTGCACCATTTTACATTCCCATCAGCAATGTATGAGGGTTCCAATTTCCCCACATCCTCACCAGGACTTATTATCAGTATTTTTAAAAATAGCATCTTAGTGGGTGTTAAATAAGGTTTTGATAAAATTAAGTTTTGGTAAAATGAAGTAAAACTAATACCACCAACCAGAACAGAAAAGAATCCTAGGGTTGCTAACATAGTAAAGAAGAAATTCTTGTGTGAGGCATAATTCGACTATACACAGTTCCCAAGCAATTGCTCTGTAAGACTCTGGAGAAGCAGTGGCATTGTTTGTCTGAACATGGCTTTCAAGTGACTACCGAGAAGGACAACACTAATGTCTCCTCACATCTGTCTGAAGATGCAGGGGCTTTGGGATTCATATGCTGCAGATACAAAGACAAATTAGCATGACTCCTTTGGAGGGCAATTTAACTAGTAAGTTTCAGAAGCCTTAAACCCCAACATTTTAGCTCTCAGAATCTATCCTGAGAAAAGAATCAGACACACACAAAATTTATGCACAAAGACGTTTATCACAGTATTATGTATAAAGACAATTACTGAAGGCTTTAAATCTTTAAATCTTTTTCGTTCTTGTCTATGTTTTCCAAATCTTTCATGGTCTCTTTACGTCATTAAAACAATTCAGAATAAATGTTATTTCTTAAAAACTCTTCTCAGTCTTCAGGGTCCAGTTCAAAGCTGCCTCTTTCTTGATGCCTCCCTGAATGTTCCACTGGTTCCTCCTTCCTTGGCATTCCATGTGCATGTAGGGCTGAGTCTGAGGCCAAAGACGACAAGAGATGTGTTGCTTGTAATGACAAAGATCTGTCACCAAAAGTGACTTTTTCACCGGGTTTCTAACTGTTCAAGAAACTGATTATTACTCTGCATATTTAAGAGTTGTTTCTGAGATTATCAACAAATAAGGAAAAAAATTTTCTTTTCTCAAATTAGGCTGTGGAAATTCATTTTTAACCAGTCTGAAAGGGGTTAAGCACACTTGGGATGCGGCAACATCCCTGGACTGAGCCTCCAGAGGGAACTGGTGGGTCACTTCTACGACTAAGGAGAGAAACCATCAAATGCAGACAGTGAACCAAGGCAAAATCCCAGTAGACGTCTCCTCTGTAGCGAGCTAATCAAATAATAACAACCTTGTAGTAATAGTCACACAACAACAGCCATGCAACTTTCCAGAAACTGCTTATTAAACCTCAGGGCGTTATGTGTATTCCATGCTTTCCCTACCCAAATGAACAGTTTCACTAACAGATTTTAATTGATAAGGTAGAATGTTTGCCTCGTACAGAGGAAATCTGTGAAAAGAAATTAAATGTGTGTGTTTGTGTGTGTGCATACATACACATATTACTATAGAATTTGGCATTGTTTTATCATTCACACTAAAAGGCCTAGGCAGACAGCCAAAAACCTCAGAATATGCTTTCTTTTGGCCCAAATAAATGATAATGGATAATTTTAAAAGAGTTTATTATATTGAACTATAATTAGCAATATCTAAGTATGAGATTATTATGTTATATATTCATGCACTGTTCAATCAACTGCTTTAATTGTAATTTTCGTTACGGTTTCTACAATAATGAAAGAAAAATATCTCACTTAACTAGTGGATTATATCAACAGGCATAATAATGTTAAGATGCAATGAACCCTTAAGTATGAATCCATAAAGAAAATTTACATATAACATAGTCTAAGAACACTTCAGAGAATATTGCATGAACACATATTTGAATGGACTCATAATAATAGGCAAACAAATACTAGTAAACAAACCAAACATTCCCCTACTTGATGAAAATAACAATACAATGTCAATTAGCAAACAACTTTGCAAGGGAGAGAGAGAGAAAATCAGAGAGAAAGAATTAGAGAGAATGGAAAGAATCCAAAAGATAAAATTCCAGGTATCAGGTCCTGGAATGAAATGATCTTAAAAATGTTCTCCTCCCCAGATATGCCTCGCAGCTCATATCTATACTAATGTACAGTAATCCATATTCCTATCTTCTTATTCATTTTCATTAATAACTGGAATTATTAAACCTTTCTTCCTCCTGGTTGTAAGCACAGATTGAGCACTGTCAGAGAAATGTTAGCAAACCCAACCCTGGAATACTATGGGTCAGGGAAACGGCCCAAGCTCGACAAGCGTAGGTCCACAGGGCTTGTGTCACGTGACTATATTTAGGAAGGACAAAGGTGTTCTGAAGGTCCTCTGACCAACAGTAGTAACCTTGTTTGTTGTGTACCAGAGGCCCTGGAGCAATGAAGATGAAGAAATACTGGGGGATTTGTTAAGCACACACACACAGAACAAAGATTTTCCAGAAACCAGATTTATTTGCTTTTTTAAAAGAAACAGAGACGGGGACCCCCTCTTTGAGTCCTTTACAGTCATCCAGATACAAGGTTTAACCATTCCCGGAACATGTTCCTTTTCTGAAATCGAGAAATAGACCTGATAATAACAATGTCATGTATACCACATTGTGCCAGGACAGCGGAGGGGCCACTGTTACAGGGCTTCTAGGCTACTTGAGAGAGGCCAGGTCAGACCCTCCCCAACTCTTCACTCCTTTCCTGCAACTGGGTCTAGGGACTGCTCTGCCTGGCCCCGCAGATGGGTGGGAAGAGCACCTGCCATACCATCTGCTATTTTTCAGATAACTCCCTCTCCCCACAGACTGTGGAAGAGTCATCCAGGAAAAACACCCTCCCTTCAAGTCTGGGCATGAAGAAGGAGTGGACGGCTCTTCTAGGTCTTCCGGTTTGACTCACTACACCCCTAAAAGTGGGCTTCTCCTGTAAGGGATCAGGTGCTAAGAGGGCTCAATTCTCATAACTGTCTGAGTTAAGCCTCTTACAGTTAGGGAAATTGGGGTGAGATGCTCCTGCTGGGGAAACTGTGAGATCCTTCTATCAGAGATACCGGCATTAGCATATGGGACTTGGTGCCTGGCCTGGAATTAGATTTGGGCTGATGGGACACAGAAACTTCCCAGAGCTCTCATGCAGACTGACGGAAGTCTCTTGGGATGTGGGCTGCTATGTTGCATCTCCCCCTCCCTCCCATCCACCCCTAGAGTCAGCATGACTGACTCTCACGGTCCTTCACCTTAGGGACTTCTTCGTGTTCCAGGGCAGGTGGTGTATACAGCATGGATACGCTGGACAAAGGGATGATTTGCATCCCAGGTGGGACGATGCAGCTTTTATTAAGCCACTCAGAATGGTGAGGCAATTTAAAATTTGTGAATTATTTCTGAAATTCTCCATTTAATATTCTCACACAGTGCTTAACCACGGGTAACTGAAACCTTGGAAAGTGAAACTGCAGAAAACACTACTGTATTCAAAAGATTGCAAGGATCAAGGTTGAGATGAAAATAGCTTAGCCAGCCTGAAGACCTCATGATTCTAAAAGGTACAATAAATTCATTCTCAAAATATTTTGTGTGCACGTTCTATTTGCTCAATACTGATCAAGATGCTGGGGATTCATCAGTGCATAAGAGACAAAAGTCCTTGCTGGGGAGAAAAATAAAGTAGGGAAGAAGAATAGAGAAGGAGTATAGAGTGGACTGCAGCGGTCAGGGAAGCTTTCACTGTGGAAGTGCTACTCCCCAGCAAAGGGTGAGAGAGTGAGTCAAGCAGCACCCAGAGGAAGTGTTCCAGGCAGAAGGGACAGCAAGTGCAAAGTCCCCAAGTTGGGAGCATGCCTGGCTTGTGCAAGGAACAGCAAGGAGGCCAATGTTCCAGGATCAGAGTAAGCAAGAGAAAGAGAGTTGTAGAGAAGGAGGTAATGGGAATCAGGTCGTGTAGGGTCTCAGGGGACCTGGGAAGGACTTTGGCTTTTGCCCTGGGTAGAATTGGAGCATTTTGAGCAGAGAAGAGAAAAGGCCTGACTTCACCCTGTTAGGAGCCCTCTGTCTGTGACTGGTTACTCCCAGCACTCTCACAGGCGGCCTGATGGTACCCAAATAGAGAAGTGCAAAGGAAGGCTTGGAGAAGAGAGAAAGAAGAAAGAAAGAGAAGTCAAGCAGTGTGAAGAGTAGAGGCAGGCACAGGGGAGGGAGGTTGTGATTAGGAGCAGAAGAAAGAACTTACAGTCCACATTCGCTGACAGCAAAGGAGCTAGAGCCATTACTGAGAGGGAGGTAAGGTAATTTTCCCAAGAAAAAGAGGATTTCTGACAGGCATTATCAGACAAATTCACCAGTGGGGCACTGACCCCTGTCCCTGGGGTAAAGAAGTAGAGGACCAAGGGTGCACAGTCCCTGGGAGGGGCAGGTGGGTGGGATGTTGTGGTGAGTGTCTTTTGGGGGGCCCTTCTACATCTTCTCTACCTATTTGATTCCCAAAATGATGCTCATTCATTCAAAATGTTTTCCTAAAATGAAAAGAGAGTATGAAGTAAAAAAACAATCCTTCCTCTAGAACCCCTGTAACTACAGGTAGTCACAATTGCAATTTGATGTTTGTCTTCTAGACCTTCTGTGCATATATAATTCCTCACATATAAATGTATGTTTCATATGTATTTATGTTACACACACACACACGCAAAATTATTTGAAAAATGAAATAGTAGGTGTGCTTTATTATCATTCTCTCCTTTTCCCTCCACTTACGTTATGTTCTTCCCTCCAGATTAGGATGTACAGATCTGCCTCACTCTTTTTCTTTTTAAATAGGTTTCCAAAAAAAATTGTGGTAAAATACACATAACATATAATTTAGCACTTTAACCATTTTTAAATGTACAGCTCAGCTGGTCAAGTCCACACATGTTGTTTTGTGTCTCTCATTTCTTAAGAGATGGGACAGCAGAAGAGTCAAACACGTGGACTTTGGAGTCAGACTGCCTGGGTTCCACCCCCAGCTCCATGACAATCAGCTGTGTGGCCTTGGGCACGTTATCTAACCTCTGGATGCCACGGGTTCTACATCTGTAAAATGAGAGTATTAACACCATCTATCTGGCAGGAGTGCTGTGAACATCAAATGCACATTAACACTTAAAGTACTCAGAACAGGGCCTAGCATGCAAGAAGGGTTAACTAGAGGACAAATTATATCTAAATATAAGCATACATCATAACTTATCTAACCAATTCCCTACGAATAGCCAGGTGGCATATTTTGGTGGATGGCTGCTCAGGGGCAGTTGGAGAGGTGAGTAAGCACACATTAGCTGACCTCTGTGACCAGAGGGGGTTGTTGGCGTTCAGTGGGGGAAGAGCAGCGACGGTGAACATGCTACAGTCAGCTGGACAGGCCTGAACAATGAAGAGTTCCCACCCGAAGTGTCACTAGCAGAGAAACCCTGCCATGCCTTCTAAGGCTGCTCTCCCACTTGTCATTTTTTCCCACAGGTTTCCTTGCACACAAACTAAATGATAAATGTAGAAGATTATTCAATGTAGTTTTGTTTCAAATAGTAACACAATGGAAATAACCCAAATGCTCTTCTCAAAGTGGGACTAGTTACATAATAATTTATAGTACATTCATGCAATGGAATGTTATGCAGCCGTTTTAAAAGACTGAGAAACTTCCCCATGTACTAATATGGAAAGATTTCCAAAATGTATTAAGTGGAAAAAGAAACATCTAGAGTGATATACACAGTACGTGAATGTTTCTGTAAAAAGGACGGTGGAAGATAAGAAGCCATGTTTACATAAGGTTTTATTCGTGTAAAGTAGTAGAAACCAATAAATGTGGTTACCTGGGAAAGGGTTTGCAGGCAGAGGTGGGACTGCGGTGCATGGGATCAGGGTGGCAATTAGACTTTTAACATTTGCCTTTTTCTATATATATACAATGGATACTACTCAGCCATAAAAAAGGACAAAATTGGCCCATTCGCAACAACACGGATGGACCTTGAGGGTATTATGTTAAGCGAAATAAGCCAGACAGAGAAAGACGAACTCTATGACTCCACTCAGAGGTGGAAGTTAACATATAGACAAAGAGAACTGATCGGTGGTTACCAGGGGAAAGGAGGGGGGGAGGGCACAAAGGGTGAAGTGGTGTACCCACAACATGACTAACAACAATGTACAACTGAAATTTCACAAGGTTGTAAACTATCATAATCTTAACAAAAAAAAATTAGAATCATGTGAATGTCGTGGTCTTTTTTTTTTTTTTAAAGATTTTATTTTTTTCCTTTTTCTCCCCAAAGCCCCCCGGCACGTAGTTGTATATTCTTTGTTGTGGGTCCTTCTAGTTGGGGCATGTGGGACGCTGCCTCAGCATAGTTTGATGAGCAGTGCCACGTCCGCACCCAGGATTTGAACCAATGAAACACTGGGCCGCCTGCTGTGGAGAGCGTGAACTTAACCACTCGGCCACAGGGCCAGCCCCTTGTGGTCTTTTTTTTTAAACTAAGGAATGAGGCAAGATTTCCTCAAGCATTTGTGGCACCTGGAGCACAAGTGTAAATGACGGCCCACATACTATAAGTCCAAACATGGGAAAGTTATAAATCAAGCTAACAAACTGCTAAATAAAATATGTTCTCTTCTCCTACCTTGATAACTAAACTTCTTTAATGACAAAATAGATAAAAAAAGTGTAAAATTTGAAAGTTGGCAAAATATCAAACACGATAAAATTAAATTATTATTGAGCGTATCTGCATGGCCCATTGATAGTTTGGTGGCGTTTGGAAGAGTAATAAAGAGATGCATAATTCACAATGTACTTTATATTTATTCCACACACTTCTTTTTCTTGACTTCATTTCAATAAAGCACGAATCATGTAGTTATAATCAAGATTTTCACATAATTTGAGTCCTATTGACAGTAATATCAAATTAGGCAAACTTTCTTAAGTAAAGTTTTTAGGTTTTTTTCCTTAAATAGTTTCAATTTGAGGAAACTGCTCTGCTGAGGCAGAAACAACTAAAACTGTCAGTAACTTTTTAAAGCAATTCTTAGATTGGAAATAAACCATGAAATTTAGATATCATCTTCAAATATTATAATGGGGTCTTTATTGCGGAAATTATTACAAAATATTTAAATTTTATTCTATAAATTAATAGCACTCAATTGCCCTTTACATCGTCTCTCAAAGGAGTATCTAGATCTATACAGTATTTCTTAAATTCTTCTCAGTTCCAAATTTTCAATGCTGAGATATAAAGAAAATTAAAGGGAGCCAGCCCTGTGGCTGAGTGGTTAAGTTTGCGCACTCTGCTTTGGTGGCCCAGGGTTTCGCCTGTTCAGATCCTGGGCTCAGACACGGCACCGCTCATCAAGCCATGCTGAGGCGGCACCCCACATGCCACAACTAGAATTTCTGGACGCACAACTAAAAATTCACAACTATGTACTGTGGGGCTTTGGGGAGAAAAAGGAAAAATAAAATCTTGAAAAGAAGAAAATTAGAAATAGCACACCTCCTTCAGTATCCTACTTCAAAGGACTCAAAATTTCAGAACTTCCTACGTCAACCTGAAGTATGAATGAATACCATTAGTTTCTTTTAAATTGGGAGGCTGTATAAGTCAAAATAAAATAAAAGTAGGAAAAGCATCTGTAATATTTAAAAACTCAATTGTTATTATGGAGATTGATAATGTGGTCAAGAAGGAACTCTGAAGTAAATGGACACAGGTGAGGATGTGGTCAACATAATGCAGTCAGCAACAAACCACTCTGCTTTCAAAGTGTCTCAAATCATAACAGAACTGAAGAAGTAATGGCAACCAATTTCCCAGAACAGCTAAGAGCACATAGCAAAACCTGAACCAATCATCTGAGACAGATGGAGACAGACGCACGGGGCTAGGTAACAAGACTCTCTCTAAAGAGACTTCATAGATGGAGGAAAATCCCAAGTCTCAGAAGAGACGGTAATTAATCCAATTATTTCATTGAGCTTGAGATTCTTGCTATAATGTTTCTAGAACATTCGTGTGACTCTGATCTTGACAGTATGGTCAACTATCTATAATATAGTAGCGAGGATCTGATACAAAACTATAATGTCCTGAATACTTTATTAAAAATGCTTTATATAGAGTAGAATTTGATATTCTGATTACTTACTAAAGGAACATATCTTAAAGTTAACTGAATAAGAGAAAATGGTTATTAGGGAGCAAGAGGAAGAGAGAAAACTGAAGGAGGTCATTTACGTGGAAAGAGGATTGGATGAGGTGAGCACCGAGTGCATTGACTTATCAAGGTAGACATATTCATTCAAAACCCCTGTGCTTTTTACTCAAATACTCTGAGGGATGTCACATTCAAGAAGCACAGGCTAACAAGCCCAAACATCATTTTATGGTAACTCAAGTTATTTCCTTGAGTTCTCAACACTGAAATAGGGGCTGGGGTCGACACATAGATGGGTGGCCCAAACTCCCTTCAGAGCAGGACTTGCTTCTCACCTGGGGGTTGGGAAGGAGCATGTAGTGCAGTGAGCTGCAGAGAACTGCTTCTCCTGAGTTCTCTGCCTTTCCAGGGCAGCCCACATTCTCTGACTGAGCCAACTGGGGAGGTAAAGGCACATTCATTCTGGCTTGGCACAGAACCCTTGCTCTAGAGCTCCTTGACAAATTGACCAAGTCTACGCTGAGCTTGCTTTGCAGGTCAACCTCTTCCTCTCTCTGATCCTGTTCCCGTCTTCTTCCCTGCACAGGTGTTGATTCCTAACAAACACCTTGCAATCCAAACTCCACCTCAGCATCTGCTTCCAGACAACCCAAGCTACGAGAGCTGGTACCAGGAGTGGTCCAAGAAAGCAGGCAATAAGATGGGGTTTAGGAGCAGTTTGCCACTTCTGTCTGGCAGTGAGGATACCAATTACTGGAAGTAGGAGGAACATGAACATCCCTGGAGCAAGGGGGCAGCCCAATTGTTAAAACTTTCACTGCAGTGAATTGGGAGGCTGTATTCGTAGAAGGGAATGAACTAGTTGGAGTGATTTATCTGACATTTGAGATGTGTGGAGAAAAGAACAGGTGCAAGGATAAGAGTAGTGGATAGCAATTGCTAAGTGCCCATGATGCTCTACAGAAAGATAATGAACTTTTAAGGGCTGAGTGATAGGCAAGTGAAAGCCAGAGAGCCTCTGTAAGTGCATACAAAGAAGCTCTCATCTCCTCCAGGAGGGTGGAGAAAGCCAGCGGCCAAGTGCAGGAAGGTTGAACACTCAGTCAAGACCTCTGACTCCCAGACTCCTCTGAATTTGGTGAGGCTGCAGACTACAGATGCTGCTCACCTATGCTATTATGAGCTATCATTCCTCCATCTCCTCACCCCAGAAGACAATGCAGAAGCCTCTCCCTCCTCAAGGTATTATGTGACATTTACTCAGATAACTGTGCAATGGAGAAAGGGGAACACCTGGACATTTCAAGGGTTATTGGAACAAGATCTGAGTAGATATTGATACCCAGAGACCCAAAGCATCACTGTAGCCGCCTTGTTATAGTGAGGGTATATAGAGACTAGGTAATAAGTGAAATCCTACTCAAGTTCTGGCTTAGTGGTCTCTGTGTCCATGGACCCACCCTATGATCAGTTGTCCTGCCACTAAATGTTCACCTGGGATTTACATACTTGGCAGGGTGCAACTCCCACATCAGGTCCTTTGGTCTGTTGGACAGGAGCTCATCATGGGAAGGGCCAAATGGAAGTCTCTGAACCTCTTCTCCCCTCAAGATAGTGATACTGTATCCTGAGAGAAAAAGCAGAGATTTGTGCCACTCTTGAGGATAAAAAATTTCAGGGGTGGTGGTCCCCAAGGCATCTCCATTTAATTTGCAAATCCAGGCCCTGATGGATCCTGAAAGATTACTATAGACCAGGGTTTGGCAAACTTTTTCCATAAAGGGCCAGATAATAAATATTTTAGATTTTGCTGGCCATAGAGTTTCTGTTGCAACTACTCAATTCTCTGTTGTAGCACAAAAGCAGCCCTAGACAATTTGTAAATGTGGCTATGTTCCAATGAAATACAATAACATTAAAAAAAAATAAAATTTATTTACAAAAATAGGCAGAGGGCTGGATTTAGCTCTCAGGCTCAAGTTTGCTGACTCCTGGTGTAGACCACAACAAGCACATCCATGTAATAGCCTACATGACATCCACCACGCAAGATGAGATATCTTTGCTAGAGAAAGTAATATGGCCTCAGGAATACGGTATGTGGTCTTGATTTGGTGAATGCATTGTTTTCTATCACAGTCAAGAAAGGAGATCAGAAATGGTTCACATTCATATCAAATGGACGACAACAAACATTTTCAGCTTTGCCCCAGAGTTATGTAAACTGCCCTCTGTCACAATATACTACGAGGAGATCTGGACTATCTTGACATTCCTCAGAACATGATATTGACCCATTACAGAGTGTGCATTGTGTTAATCAGGCCAGAGCAGCACGAGGTAACCAGCAGCCTGGAGCCCTTGGTAAGACCTCCACAGGTGCTCCAGAAGGTGGGAGATAAACTCTAAATATACAGGGGCCTGTTACATCCATTAAACTTTTATGGTCCAGTGGTCTGGGGCATGATGAACATCCCCTCCTAAGGGAAAGACAAATTACTACATCTTTTATTCCTGCCATGAAGAAGGATGCACAATACCTGGGAGGCCTCCTTCTTTGGGTTCTGAGGATGTCCTGTTCTACAGCTATCAATACTTTTATGGCCCATACACTGAGTGAGGTGAGTGGCTGCTGGGTTTGAGAGCTGCAAAACAGCAAAGGGCTCTGTAGCAGGTCCAGGCTGCGATGTAAGCAGCCCTCCTGTGTGAGTCACATGATTCAGCAGATCCTATGGTATTGCAGGTATCACTGTGGGAAAAATTGCTGTGTGGAGTTTGTGACAAGTCCCAGTGGAAGAGTCAAAATATAGGCCCCTGAGGTTCACAAGCAAGGCCATGCCTTTTGAAAAACAACTCCTGGCATGCTACCAGGCCCTGGTAGAGACAGAATGTTTGACATAGGATACCAAATGACCAAGCTTCTAGAGCTGCCCATCATAAGCCTGTAAGATCCACCAAGTTGTAATATTGGACTGGCCCAACAATAATCCTTCACAAAATGGAAGTGGTATACCCAAGATTGAGCATGAACAGGACCAGAGGGCATAAGCAAACTGCATGAGAAAATAGACCAGACCCCCATGGCACCCACTGCTGTTACACCACCACCCATCCCTCAACTCGCTAGCATTCCCTCCTCAGCTCACACATATGCTGCATGGGTGATCCTACATGACAACTGAGAAAGGAGGAGAAAGCTCAGACTTGATTTATGGATGGGTCAGTGCACTACATGTATGCAGTCTGAAAATGGACAGCAACCACCCTTCAGCCTCACTCAGGGGTGGACTTGAAAGACAGTGGCAAAGGAAAATTCTCCCAATGGACAGAACTTGGGGTATATCTAGTTATTCATTTTGTGTGGTAAGAGAAATGGCTCGATTAGAATATTTATAGGTTCACTGGTGGTATCAAATGGGCTAGCCAGCTGGTGAGGGGCCTGCAAGGAAAAAGATCAGAAGACTGGGGACAAGGCAAACCTGGGGGAGGGCATTGGTTGGACATTGGGCATGGGCACAAACTGTGACGATCTTTGAATCACATGTTGGCATCCCCCGACAGTGTCTATCACAGAAGAGGCAATGAACAACTCAGTAATCAAAATGACCAGGCCAATCAATGTCTGCCAGGCTTTGTCATCAGCTAGTCCAGTGCTGACATATTAATGAAGTGGCCATGGTGGCAAAGATGGAGGTGATGCATGGGCCAGCAGCATGGACTCTCACTTACCAAGACTGATCATGCTATTGGTCATCCCCTTTGAGTGGAAAGAGAAGAGGCCTAAGGTTAACTATTGCCATTGCTGGATGTCCAGCAACAGAGACCAGCCCCCCATATGGCACCATTCCCCAAAGAGACCAACTGGCCAACTTGGCAGCAAATTGACTACATTGGGCCCTTTCAACCCTGGAAAAGCAAGCAGTTCAGGAATACACATATGTTCTGGGTAAGATTTGCCTTTCCCATTTGTAGGCCTCAGCCAACACTCCCACCCAAGGGCTTTCAGAGTGTTTGATGTACTGGTACGAGATCCCACATAACATCCCATCAGACCGTGGAAAGCACTTCACAGCAGAGGAGGAGCAGGAGTGGGCCCATGACCACGGGATCCACTGGTTACAGCACATTCCATATCTCTCAGAAGCTGCCTGTCTGAGAAAGCATTGAAACAGCCTGCTGAGGGCAGAGCTGAAGCACCAGATCAAAGGCATTACTCTTAAAAGATGGTGCCAATCCCTAGGATGCAGAATATTTGTGGAACAGAAGACTGTTATATGCTCTAAGAGAATAGATAGGACCAGGAAACAAGGGTGGAAGCGGGAGTGGACCCACTCCCCATTCTCAATGTCCCAGCCATACAGGGACTGCGCTTCCTTGGTTCTTGGCTCTGCAAGGTTAGAAGACCTGGCACTCAAAGCAGGCACACTTTCGCCAGGGGACATAGCAAGAGTCTCTCGAATTATAAGCTATGGCTTCCACTCTGGCAGTTGGGGACCAGCAAGAACAAAAGAACTTACCATCTTGGCTGGGTAATTGACTCTGGACATCAGGAGGAGGCAGGCCTGTTGTCACACGGTAGGAACAGGGAGGAATATAGGCGCAGCCCCCTTGGGCACTTTTTGGCATTCCCTTGCCCAATTGTGACTATAACTGGGCGAGTGTAGCAGCCCTGGTCTGAGAAGGGCTTGGTGACCAGATCCTTGGACCCCTTGGGGATAAAGGTCTGGGTCACAGCACCAGCTAGGCGCCTAAAGCCAGCAGAGGTGGTAGCTGAGGGCTTCGGGGGAACTTAGAATGGACAGTGAAGGAGGCAGACACTGAATAGTAGTTTGCCCACTCTCCTCCCTCCTCCATGTTTCCCTCAGAAGGACAGGCCCAGGGAGCAGGGCGGGGGGACTGCCTGCAATCGGAAACGTGGCTTGAGGCCCTGCGCCAGGAGAACATGGTAGTCACAGAGCCCTGCCACCCCAGCCCTGTTCAGCCGCGGGAGTGCAGTAGCAGGCAGCCATCAGCTGTCAGATCTGTCAGCAGCCCAGCGAGCCTGAGGGAGGAGACAGGCAGGCTGATGGCAGTCGCAGGGGCCCTGGGAGAGGCTCCAGAGCTCCCTAACGATGGCCAATGGCGGAGGCTTGGCAGGCCAGGCCAGGCCAGCTCTTCCTTCATCTTCTCCCACTTCCCTTCTCAGGTGTACATCACTAGTAAATCTTTTGCAAATCAAACTCCATCTTACTCTCTGTTTCTGGAGCTCCCAACCTGAAACATGGATTATGTCCACCACAGCAGTAATTCTTCAGAGGCCCCTTTCTCCCTTGCTCCCATGCACTGTCTTCCTAAACTTTAACAGCTCCAAGTTTTCTCTTTTAAGTGCTTCCCCAAAGCAGTCTTCCCTTCTCCCCACGCCACACACTTGAAAGAGGCCCCAGACGCCACGCCCACCTGGCAGAGAATCACCAGGCCCCATGACAACAGAGACCTTCCCCCATTCTCTCCCTCTCTCTCTCCCTCCCTCTCTCTCTCTCACACTCTCTCGCACTCGCTCTCACACTCTGTCTCTCTAACTGTATTTCTTTTTCCACATTCGCTGCCAATCCCCAGGGGAGGGGAAGCTCTGGATGCTCACATGTTTCATTTTTATCCCAATCATGCATATCCTATCAGTGCAAATTAGTACTAATAGTTTAATAAAGTACATCCTTAGAGTTATTTGCATTTTAAAGAAGTTATTAATACAAGGAATGCCTCTCTCATGGAGAATTCTGGGCAACAATTACATAATAACAAGGATGTGCCTTCCCTATAGCCTCCCAAATGCCCCGTTACTTTGCCTGCATGCAGCCTCTTGGCTCACTCAAATACCAAAGAGCATTGAAACAACAAAAATAACAAATGACTGAGTCCTCATTCCATGTTAGCCATTGGGCTGGGCCTTTTACATTCCTCCAAACCCCACACCAACTTCATTTTAGAGAAATAGCTGAGGCTTGGAAAGCCTAAGTGGCTCCTCATGCGGCTTAGAAGTGGTGGAGAGAAAAATCCACTCAGCTATTTTGACTTCAAGTGCCCAAGGAAAGCCGCTCCCAGCTGGCACACCAACGCGGTGCCGTTAGCAACAGCCCACAGCACAGAAACCATCATACCTTTTATCGTTGACTAATGCTCAAAAGGCGTTGTTCACCATGTAGGGTCTGAAATAATATACCAGACTGCAAAGAAAATATTTGAGTAGGACAATCTTGGATCAATGGAGAAACTTGCAAAATTTTCCATTCATTTTCTTACTTTAAAGCTTCAAAGCAATAATGAAGCCATCTAAATGTACGAGTGCTGTGAGTTAGAAAGACGGCCCTCCGTTTGGGGGTGGGAGGTGTCATACGTGGTGGAGAGCTGCTATTTAGCCACTTTCACTCAGAGATCCAAGACTAGATCTTAGTGAAGTTCAGTTATTTTAGACATGTGCTTAGAGGCAAGGAGGATGCCATGGCCTCAGCCCTCCAAGGACCACAGAGCTTGAGACCCGGGGAGCAGGTTGGTTCAGGGAATGACAGCTGAAGCGGCTGAGACAAAGCACTTATGAGCCGCCTCCCTTCCAACGCAACGTTGCCTTTCTTTTGAATTCCAGTTCATCCGGTCGTTGCATTTTTAGGAAAATGTAGAGAAGTGATATTGGAGTCCTTCACACAACTGTCTCAGCAACTATAAGGCATTAGTATCTCTATTGTGAAAATGGCAAAGCTTTAGGGGCTGGGTAGGGTGGCTGTGACCACGAGGATCGGCAAAATATTTCAACACTATGGACCCAAAGAGGCCACACTAAAGTGACTCTTGGAGACAGACAGCAAGACGCTGCAGCTTTTGGGCGGCCAGGCGGGCACTAGGCTTATTTCCCTACAGGATGATGGTCCCTCTTCCCGGAGGGCTGGTGTCTGAGCCTGCTCTCTTTGCAGTGGTGGAGGGTGGAGGGAGGAGGTGGGCATGCAGGACAGTCTCAGGTGTGCAGGAGCCTTAACCAAGTCTGGAGCTGCCGGCTTTGGTGCCCACCAGGGCTTCCTGGTGCCAAGGTGTCTGGAGTGGTGGAAGAACATTCAGGGAGCTTGGGCCAGTATCTGTTTACTAACTGGTAAGGGGCATTTAATGTTTTACAGTGCTCATTGCTGTACTCGTAGCCGCCCTGGTTATGACACAGGGACACATGATGGCTTCCTGAAGAACACTGAAAGATCTTTCCACAGTGCTGTGGCCAGAAAATCGCCGAGCTGCTGCTCATTTCTTCCAGGGGCCAGTCTTCTTTGGGAGCTTTCTGGACACCTGGGGACTCATTGCAAACACTCAGCAAGCATTCAAAAGCCTTTCCCGCTGGCAGAAGAGGCCCAGGGCAGAGGTGATAATCCAGGGCTATGTCTTAATCTCCAAGTGGACCTGAACCTTGTGGGACCGGAACACAGCCTGTCATTGTGTCAGTTCCTTCTTATTGACCAGAGATGGTAAATAGGGGTCATCTCAGAGGCCAACTCCAGTTGATCGCTGGTAGCTGCCTGATGCAGTGTATTGAGTAGGATTCTGAAGTTGTGTACTTTGAGAGAAGTCCCACGATTTGTGCAGTGGTGAACTCACTCTAGACCAGGGCTTTTTTTCCTGTTTTTTTTAAAGCTTTTCATGTGTCATGGGCCCTTTGCCACCTGGTGAAGACTATGAATGATATTTTTTTCAAAATAACATTTTTCAAAAATAAAATTAAATAAAAAGAAAATGAAATATAAGTATGGTTATAAAAACACTAAAAAATTTTAAGATACAGTAATATATACGCATCTTTATTAATGCATTCAACAATAAGATCCAGTGGTGGGTCCAGGACCTGTTGAATTTTGAAGTACTAATTTTGAAGTGCGTAAATGGTATTTTGAGATGTCTGCGACAGCTGAGTGTGACATGAATAGATCTGTGGTTTCTGTCATCAAACGCATTGCTAATTATACCATGATGTATTGCCCATGTTTATAGTGGAAGGAAATGCTAAATTTTAGTTTGAGGTTAGTGAAAATAAAGATGTCCTTTTTTCCCATTCATGTTCAGAGACCCCTTGCTTCTAGCCCTAGACCCCAGGTTACTAACCCCTAACGGAGACTATAGCACAGCCCCAGCCCCTGATTTGTCCCATTGTTTTCTAAGACATCCAGAACCCATGTTCCCTGGAATCCAGAGTTGTGCAATCCTTCAGCTACTGCCTACTCATTCACCTGAAGGCTTTTCATCCTCTGACTCCTTGGGGGCTGGGGGTCATGCAAGTGTCCTTTTGATTTTCATCATGGCCCAAATCGTGGCCCATTTCCTGGGAAGACAGAACTCTCTCTATTATATAAATTCTCTGGAAAGCTTAGGTTGTCCTCTGCTCCACAGAATGGACCTGCAGACACCCAGGATCCCAGCACTCAGTGGGGTGACAGCTCCCTGTTGTAGTGTGTAAGTGTGGGAGCAGTCACCCACTGCCCTGGGCATGGTCAAGCCAGAAGAGAAGGGCGACTAGTAGAATCCATGTGTGATGGCATCAATGGCACATGTCACGGAGAAGAAGAGTTGGCACCCCCTCCTTGACTGTGTTTGTAAGAGTTACACCTTCCCACAGGTTGAAGAATTTATAATTATCTCTTGGTAAAAGTAGGACTGAAAACAGATAGTTGTCCAGACATAGACCTTTAAATAAATATCAGCAGGAGACTTCCACGATGGCATGAGTGGAATAAGCAGGGACTAACACTTTTGGAATATGAATTAAAACTCAAATTTGGCCATTACCGTTTACTGTGTTTAAATTGCAGCTATTATATCAAGGAAGAAAAAAGTAAACAGCTTCCACCTAGGACATCAAATAATAATGTTTCTCTGAAAGAATGTCAACCCAGCATTCTGGCATAGTTGCCGGTAAACACTTGGAAATTTTCTTGGCTCTCGTTAAGCCCCCCTGAAACTCCAGAAGCAGTTGTGGAAGTGCATGCTCCGGCCTTGACCTCGGAGCTGTCTGTCTGGCATTTTATTCCTTGACCTCAAGTCTGCTCTGAAATTACCTGCACAATAAAGCTCCCCTTTAGCCATTTTGTTTCCTTCTGTGTGTGGTCAGATGTTGAAGGTGTACCCAGCAGGGTGGCATTTAAGAGCGCAAACCCCACTTGGACTCCTATGCTCTGAAGACCCTCTATAAGTTATTAACAGCCCCTAGCAGAACAAAATTGGCTTTGTGTGAGCTGTGGCTTTGCCTGTAAACTTGTTGACCACCTCGGCCCATCCTCCAACTCCCAACAGTGGGACAAGGTTACGTCCCTTCGTTTCTATTAGAAACCCTGGAAGGTAGGAAAGGTTCTGTCAGTTGAGTCCTCGGGATCTGTTCTTCCTCACTTAACCCCTGCCTAAATCACCTTTCTCCTAACACTTAGTCAACACTTGCCAAACTCAAAGTCTACAAATAAATAAAGAAATGAACCTAAACTAAATGACTGACATCATTATCCAACATATAGAAAAGTAGGCTGAGAGAAAAACTGGTAATTGTATTTAGGCTTAGTGGTGATGGCGATGATGATAATGATGATGATAATAGTGGTGCATTTATTAAGTTTCTCCTGCATGCTGGAAACTATGTTCTTTCTTTCTTTTTTTTATTGAGGTAACATTGGTTGATAACATTGTGTAGGTTTCAGATATACAACATTATAATTTGACATCTGTGTACACCACATTGGGCTCACCACCAGAAATTTAGTTTCTATCTGTCACCATAGAATTGACCCCCTTTACCTATTTTGTCCTCTCCCTACCCCTTTCCCCTCTGGTAACCACCTATTGTCTGCTTCTATGTTTTTTGTTTTGTTTCTGTTTTGTTTTGAGAGCCTATGTTGTTTCTGAGCTCTCTATTCTATTCTGTTGGTCTAGATGTCTGTCTTTACGCCTGGACCACATTGCTTTGATCACCGTAGATTTGTAATATATTGGAATCAGGAAATATGAGATCTCCAACTCTGTTCTTCTTTCCCGAAATTGTTTTGGCTATTTGGCTTCCTTGAGATTCCATCTGAATTTTAGGATAGGGTTTTTTTCTATCTCTGCAAAAACTGCCATTGGGATTTTGGTCAAGACTGCGTTATGGAAACTATTATGCATTTTAAAAATATAATTTCAGGGGCTGGCCCCGTGGCCGAGTGGTTAAGTTCGCGCGCTCTGCTGCAGGCGGCCCAGTGTTTCGTTGGTTCAAATCCTGGGCACGGACATGGCACTGCTCATCAAGCCATGCTGAGGCAGTGTCCCACATGCCACAACTAGAAGGGCCCACAAGGAAGAATATACAACTATGTACCGGGGGGCTTTGAGGAGAAAAAGGCAAAAATAAAATCTTTAAAAAAAAAAATATATATATAATTTCATTTTTTTTGACACCCTATGAGGTAGGTACTATTATTATTTCCAAATATACATAAGAAAACAGAGGTGCATAGATGTTAAGTAACTTGCTCACAGTCGTACAAAGAGTGAGAGAACCAGTTTCTGCACTTCTACTGTGGAGGCGTGCACGAGGATGACTCAGCTAGCTGTTCACTGAAATCATTCCCCCTTTCTTTAATAATAGAACTCTAAGTTTTGGTGGTTACATGGTCACCCAGCTGGTCACCACATGTCCCAGCATACCCTGAAGCTAAGTGTGGCTTTGTGAATGAAGTCTGTCCAATGGGTGTGAGTGGAAGTGACTTGTGCACTGCTGAGGTGTGTACCTATAATGAACACTCATGCACTCCTGGGCTTTTTCCTCTCTGCCTCTGACTGGATTGGCAGCCTTACTGCCCTGGACCACCTCAAGGCTATGATGAGAGAGACAAATAGACTCTTGGTTTAGCCAATGTACCCTTGGGTCTTTTTGTTACAGCAGCTTAGCCTAAATCCTAAGTAACAGAATTAGCTTTAGGGGAAAGGTTCAGTCGGAATTTCTGTGTTCAGCATAATGAGGTTTCCAAACATTTATTCAAGAATAGAATATCGTTATATGTGTATAGCATTCAATGTTTGCTGGTATCTGTTTTTTAACTTTCTTGGTGATTTTTAAGTTATACTTCTCAATCTAATACCTTTTTACAAAGATGTTGGCACTGGGCTACGGAAATTAGGGCATGTGCTTTGAATTTCATTCCCAGTAGTAATAATGAATATTCATCTGTCTACATTCTTTTTACCTTGTTCCTATAACCATCTACTTTTTTCTATGGAGTGTCTTGGCAAGCGTTGAGGATTTGGCTCCAGGATCCAGGATAGGACATGGCCAACCAGATCATCCCAACAGCAAGATTGTAGTCTGCCTGGAAACACCAGCTCTGACAGCTCTGACACACCCGCACGGGATGTGCTAGGATGGTTGATGTTCTTCACAGAGAATGCCATGCTAGGGCCATGAATAAGGCTCATACCTTAGACACATCGGTGTCCCAGCGGCTCTCCCAGTGAGTCATATGTGGAAGAGGTTCAAGCGATGGTGCCTGAAAATCATCGCCCAGGTTTAAATTTTATGTGATATTAGTCAGAGCCATCCTTAGGGAGGGTGTGTTTGGAGCAGCTCATGTAACTAAAGACCTTTATTTATTTATTTATTTATTTTTTTAGATCTTTTTTTTTTTTTATTTTTTTTCCTTTTTCTCCCCAAAGCCCCCCGGTACATAGTTGTATATTCTTCCTTGTGGGTTCTTCTAGTTGTGGTATGTGGGACGCTGCCTCAGCGTGGTCTGATGAGCAGTAACTAAAGACCTTTAAAAACCTTTTTATTAAGAAAAATTTCGAACATATTCATAAATAGAGAGATCAGGATGATGAGCAGCCATGTCTCTGAATGTTTTTATATAGATGAAGTCAAGCTAACAAGAACATCAAGGGCAGCTTTGAAGAGGAAAAGAATTTGAGAAAGAACAGACAAAGGAGGGCATGACAAAAGGGAGGGGTCACGCTCAGACAAAGGCTCTTTATAACTTGGATGACAAGGGTGACAGCTCACCTTGCCCTGGAAACATTCCTCATTCCTCCCACAGGATTTAAGAAAAAACTAATCATGAGAAAAATAGTCAACATTTATTAAGCCTTTCCTATGTCCTGAGCACTGTTTTACAAACATGAGGTAGCCGTTATTAGATCCCCATGTTACAAATGAGAAAATTGTGGCTTTGAGAAGTTAAAGTTAACTTCGTCAAAGTTCCATGGCTGGTAAATGTTAGACCCAAGAACTGAACCCAGGAACTTTTGACTCAGGAGCCTTTGCTCCTAACAATATGCCTGTGTTTATTAAGTCTGGTCCATGGGTTTTTTGACTCAACATCACTTAGGTGACTTGTTAACAGGCGGATTTCTCATTCCCACTCTAGACCCCGTGCATCAGAACACCACAGTGTCAGGTCTAGGAATACGCGTCTGAAGCAAGTTTTGTTTTGTTTTGTTTAGGAAGATTAGCCCTGAGCTAACATTTGCTGCCAATCCTTCTCCTTTTGCTGAGGAAGACTGGCCCTGAGCTAACATCCGTGTTCATCTTCCTCTACTTTATATGTGGGACGCCTGCCACAGCATGGCTTGCCAAGGAGTGCCATGTCCGCATCTGGGATCTGATCTGGAGAACCCCGGGCCGCCGAAGCAGAAGATGAGAATTTAACTGCTGTGCCACTGGGGCGGCCCTTGAAGCAAGTTTTTTAAGTCCACCCATGTTTGAGAACTGTGACTCCAAGACGTACCGTTGAGTTATAGTCTCCCTCAGAGGTTCTCAGAACTTCTTTGATTCCACATCTTTGTCTGTAAAATGTTTTACACTATGTTTTCCTGGTGTGTTCTCATTCTCTCTCCAAATTGTATCTATTCTTTATAAATTGCTCTTTACATTTAATATACAGATGCCGTGTTTTTGATGTATCATGTATACCATTAATATACACAAATAAAAACTTGAAAGTATCCTCTGAGTGCACACATCCCACTCTTCTTTTGAGAACACTGGTCTGTCTTCAACACAATATGAATTTGCTATCCTCTTTTATCATGTCATCTGTATCGAGAGTCACAAACTGGAATTAGCCTTCACACAGGAATTAAAAATCAGGAAATTTCAAATAAAAATCCAGATATCTGACTTCTTTTGAAAAATAGCAAATTTGGCTACATGGGCCTGAGTTTCCAAAATAACACTTGGCAGGGACTGCTTAAGGAAAATGGACTAGAGGCGAGAAGTGAGCCCCTTGGAGGGAGGGTGCCCAGGCGTGCCTCCTGGGGTCACTGCAGACTGCCCAGTCCACCAGAGTCACTTGTTTTGGATTCGGAGCTGGTGGGCACTTCAGGCTTCGATGTTAGATCTACTGCCTAGACATGAGGATTTCTAATTCAACCTTAACACAAAAATAATCTTCTTCTTGTCATGTTGTGTGCTGCCAGATAATCTTTATCCCCCTTAACTTGTAAAATCAATCATCTTAGCTTGACCCATATGAATTTGCCATTTTTGTAGGTTCCAAATGCTAAAATTAAAGGAATTTTACACGGGTCAACCTAATTATGTCTGCTTATTGTGTGTACCATGGTGGGAACTTGTTTTAATAACTTAACCCAGGTTATTTCAGTGGCTGAAAGAATTTCACTAACCAAGGCATTTAAAAAACACGATTCACACTGTCATTGGTTTCAAGGAATATTTAAAATAACTACATTGTCACTTTCTGAGGAAAAGAATAGTGTGCAAAGATGAAAGCTATCTTACAAATGAATAAGCCAGATATTCTCCAGAGCTTAAACCATTCATTGATTGTTAAGGTAGCAGCTTGGAAAGGCAAAAAGAACTCTTTCCTTAGTGGCTTGGAATTTCATTGGTAAAAGGAGACACTTAAGTTTCAACCTGAGGTTTGTGTTTATCCGTATGTAACTGGACTGCGAACAAGGCTGTCTTAGGGCCTGCCTCTGCCTGGCACATCCAAAAAGGACACAGATCCAACACCAGAAACTTTGATGACAGATTTTTATCAAAGAATTCTTTTTCCTAGTCGTTATGAATTTTATTATAAAGGAATAATCTCCTCAAAATAGAACCGATAATGTTTAAAATGTCACAGTACACAGTTTGTTAGAGACTAAAAAAAATGGATAAAATTGTCTTGATAAAATTTAGACATGCAAAATATTTGTCTAGGGAAATTGGATTTATTAAAAACAATGGTCACAAAGGAAAATTTACAATGGCAGAAGTTACAATGGAAATAATTGATAGATGTATGAAATATTTCTTGTACAATTTACACAGAACAGAATTAAATTATTTGAAAATAAGTTTAGTAAAAGAAAAACAAAAGTAAAATATATTAGAGACAAGTTTATAAGACAGAATATGAAGTAGACAGAATATGACAGAATATGACTCAGGAATTAAACTGGCTTAATGGAACTCATTTCAGAAAATGTATATGTCTCATTCATAAACATGGAGTCCAAGGGACCACTGTGAAAACATCCACTTGGTGGAAATGGTCCACAGTCTGGGGACAGAATGCCCAGTTCCCACTAGAGGGCAGTATCCTGAACCCAGTGGAACTCAAACACACTTATGGAGACAGCCTGATTGATTCTTTAAGATACTAGGGGAAAGGAGTTTCCCAGGTTTTTGTTCTTAGTTCTTTGGGCTTAACCATTAAGCTCCAAGCCAACCAAGAGTATGACCACCTCCTCTGCAGGAGATCAGTAATCTGTCATGACAGTGCGGCTCCACCATGAGCCCATCCCCCCACTCCTCCCACCCAAATGGCAACTCCTCTTTCTATGTATATTCTCCTGAGCCTGGTGGTGAAGAGTGTAGCTATTGCCCTCAGAAAGCAATTCATTGACTGAAGTAATTCCATGGGCAGGCTGAACGCCAGCTGAAATCTCCCCATTTCATTTTCCATTTGGAATTATGTCTAACCATGTTGTTTCGAACAGTCTATCAAAGGTTCTGCAAAGAGATTATATGACAGTTTAAAGACGCTTCAATAAAAAAACAGTCCGGTAAAATATTGGTGTCCCCAATTTAAATATAACCCTTCTACCATAGTGAATTTCCCAGAGAGAAATTAAAGTTCAAAGATTAGATTCTCTTGTCTGCTTGAGTTCAAGCTAAGACATTAAAATCTAAAACACATCCTTCCCAGTATCTGATTCTGCTCATTGTGAACTAGAGGGGTTCTTCATGCCTGGAGAGCACTGTGGTTCTTTCATCAGCCTGGACAGGGTCTCACCAGACCCATGAGGCTCTGAGAGTATTTCACCAACAGTGGCCTATATTTGTGCACCCTCGGGGAGAGTCAATGCAGTTTGCTGACTTTGTTCCTATTCTCGCTCCATTTCTTTGGGACTAAGTTATTACTTTTGTCCTAAAAAACCCCCAAAACATCTATCTACCCATTTAAAAAATAACCTCTTAGATGAATTAAATCCTAAGCATCTAATCTTTTCCCTTTTATCTGATGGTCTGTCCTTCAATTTCATTTATCCTTTTATACTTATCTGATCTGTTCTCTAAAACTTTATCCCCAAAAAAGCTTTCTCCTTCTCAAGCTTAATTAGTTCATTTTGTCCTCATTCTTCCATTGCTCCTGTTCTGGTTAAGACTGAAGCACATTCTAGAAACGCCTCAGACATTCCTTGATTTCCTCAACAACTCTGATTCCTAGAAACACAAGGTTCTAGGCACAGGACTAATTGCCTTCTTAAGCTTTGGTTCTAAAACAATTTAACTTGTGTCTTTAACTTAGGCAATTTTTATTATAATAAAGGCTCCCATTTATTTGTTTGCTTGGTTTTTAATAAAAGCCTTGTATGGGTATCTGCACAGCTGGAGGCTTAGAAATCTAAAGCCTCTGCTCAGAGCCCATGTAATTTACAAATCCAGTCAATTTCAGGTCACATGGTGGGGGATTAATCTGGACACTCTGGACAGGCCATACAACTTTAAGATTAGTCTTGGGGCACTGCCTACATAGGCTAGCATTAACAACTGAAAACTAGAACTTCAGATTCCAGTGCTCTATAGCACATATGCTGTGTAAGGAGCCCATTCATAAAGAAATGACAGAATTAGAAAATCACCATTTTGTAACTCCTAAAAAATAATAGCTCTAGGTAACAAATTACCAATGGATACTAAAATGGTTACTTAAAAGACTGATGGGAAACTTTATAATGATTCATCAGACTGACAATACCTGAATGCACTGATCAATTCTGACATCTCTAAAAACAGCACATCAGTTATTATGTGTGCAACATTGTGATCTATAAGAAAAACCTATTTGGTCATTCAGATGACCAAAGTATATTTCTCATATATATGTGGTCTTCGTCCACAGTTCCTGGTATACAGATCCCAAATCCTTGGAATTTCTTGTTTGTTAATGAAGATGACTTTTGGACCCCATCCAAGGGTGGAGGCTGGTTGCCAGGAGAACCAGCCATGGGATCAGAGGTTTGGAACTTTCAGTCCCATCTCCTGACCTCCAGGAGGGGCAAGGGGCTTGAGGTTGACTCAACTGCCAATAGCCAAAGACTTAGTCAATCATGATTATGTAATGAAGCCTCCATAAAATTGCAAAAGAATAGCTTCTTGACCCTTTTTTCCCCCAAAAGCTTCTGGGTTTGTGAACGCATGGAGGTAATGGGAGAGTGGTGCACCTGGAGAGGGTTTGGAAGTCTGTGCATCCCTTCCCTTAGCTTGCTCTAAGTTTCTCTTCTATTTGGATATTCACCTGTATCCCTTATCATATCCTTTAACAAACTTATAAATGTTAAGTGTTTCCTTGAGCTCTGTGAGCTGTCCTAGCAAATTAACTGAAACTGAGGAGGGGGTCATAGGAACTGCTGATTTATAGCCAGTTGGTCAGAAGTATGGGTAACAACCTGGACTCGCAATTGGCATCCTGAATTGGAGGAGGATGTTGGAACTTCCAGTTTGTACCGGTCAGTCAGAAGCACAGGTACCAAGCTAGGGTTGTGGCTGGTGTCTGAAGTGGAGGGTGGTCTTGTGAGACTGAGCCTTTTACTGTGGAATCTGATTCTATCTTCTGGTAGATAGCGTCAGAACTGACTTGAATTCTTGGACACCCTGCTGGCACCTGAGAACTGCCTGTTGGTGTGGAAGCCTCCAGACACACACCTTGACACCGAGTGCAGGAACCCTTTGCAATGTGCCTGATGTGACGCAACAGGAACCACAAGTATCTCTTACGAATTATTTTTGTAAAAAAGTTTTTTGAACACAAATTTAATGGAGCTTCTACATCTACCAGTTTGCAAGAAAAATGGGTAATAGAGGAACATGTTAAATGACACAAAGAGGATACAATCATACAAATTCAGAAAGTGAGACAAATGACCCAGTTTCTTTAATAAGTAGGTGGCATTTTAAAAAAGGGAGCATGAGAGGCCAGTCCAGTGGTGCAGCGATTAAGTTCACACGTTCCACTTTGGCAGCCCGGGGTTCCCTGGTGTGGACCTACACACAGCTTGGCAAGCCATGCTGTGGCAGGCGTCCCACATATAAAGTAGGGGAAGATGGGCACAGATGTTAGCTCAGGGCCAGTCTTCCTCAGCAAAAAGAGGAGGATTGGCAGCAGTTAGCTCAGGGCTAATCTTCCTCAAAACAAACAAAAAAAAACAAAAAAGGGGAGCATGAGGTGTTACCGATTATAAGACCCTTAAGAACCACATGAACTAAATGTAATGCATGTTATCTCACTTAAAACCTGATTTAAACTGTAAAAAGACATCTTTAAAAAATTTATATTTTGAAACAATTTTAGACTTACAAAAAATTGCCATAGTACAAAGAATTCCCACATATCCTTCACCTAGATTACCCAAATGTTAACATCTTACTGCATTTATCATTATCTCTCTATATCCTTATCAGTTTTTTGAGAAAAAGTTACAAACAAAATGTTCCTTTACCCCTAAATACTTCAGTGTGCATTTTCTAAAGAGAAGGACAGTCATACATAACCAGAGCATAATGATCAAAATCTGGAAATTAACACCAATACCATAACATTTACTACAGACTTTATTCAAATTTTGCCAATTGTCCAACTAATATCTGTTATAGCAGAAGAACTTTTTCTTGGTCCAGGAGCCAATCCAGGATTACATGTGATTTTTCTTTATTCTTCTTTAATCTGGAAGAGTATTTCTTTCGAGGTTTTTCATGACCTTGATTTTTGAAGAGTAAAAGCCAACTATTTTGTAGACTATTCCTCAAGTTGGATTAAACTGATGTTTCTTCATTACATTCACATTATACGTTCTGGAGAGGAATCTTCAAAAGTGATATTTTGTCCTGCTCACTGCATCTTATCAGGAGGCATATTTTGTCCTATTTGTCCTATATTTGCTCTGTAAGTGATAATATTGTAAAAAGATTTTTTGAGACAACTACGTAAAGTTGAAAATATATGATGTTAAGAAGTTATTGTTAATTTTGTTAGATGTCATAATGGCATTGTGGTTTCGTTTTCAAAAAATGGTACTTATCTGTTAGCGATATATACATTGTAGGGGAAAGTGAAGTTATTTGGCTTGACATCCATTTCTAGGCAGTTTGATAACTCTAAGAAGAAAGTAGTAATGATAATATAGTCAGCTCTTGATTATTCTGAAATAGTGTCCAATCTGTGCATTCTCCTGATCTTTGACCATTTTTCCTTTCCTCCGTGGCTCCTCTTTTGGTTACTACATTTCTAGCTTGCCCAATGCAGTACAGAAAGCACACATCTGTCAAATTTTTGACTTGTTGGATGAAGAAAGCCTGTGGGGAAGAAACTGAAACTACTGAAACCACTGGTTGAAATTAGGTTTATAAATAATTTGAACATTTCATTTCTTTGTGATTTATATGTCCTCCTTATTACAGATAATCATGAATCTAATGAGATCATTTATAATGATTATATAATAAAACTTTAGAGCCAAATACAAAAAGTCTTCATTTTATTTTTCTACTTTAGTTTTTGAAAAGAATATCCATTTTTTAAAATTTTATTTCACCAAGGACTAATCCTTTGCTGATGTTCAGCTTTAAACTATTCTTTCATGTTTATCACATAGGAGAAAACATGAAAAATTGCTTCTGTGGCAGTTTCTTCTAGTTTTTCAAGCACTCATGTAGTAGCAACTGGTTCAAAATACTGCTTTGTTTCAAAGCATGCAGTTTAGATGTGTCTTCACTGATGACGGTAACAGTTCCATTTTGTTCCTGAGCTGTTAGGTCACTTTCACTGTCAGACAGTGTACACAGTAGAGTGTCATTCTCATAGGTTGGAAAATAATACCTGAAAATAACCATAGATATATTAACCAAAAGTATAAATTATTCGGAAAATTTCTAGGCAAGTGAATGTACATATTACTATCATTTTGCTAGGTTTCCTTGCCAACAATTTCAACAGCATTTTGCAAAACCTATAAGGGAGACAACTTCTGAATTACTTTCACTTTGACCTTTACTGGCTGACGTCAGACTTACTAGTATCCTTGCTAGCTGGCCATTCAGCCTTTGCTTGATATCTGCCATAACAAGAAACTTACTACCTTAAAAGGCAGCCTGCTGCAGTATCGGGCAACTCTAGTTGTTAGATAATACCTCCTCATATGAAGCAAAAATGACATCCCTCTCATTTCTGCTCAAGGATCCCAGTTCTTTCCTAGAGGTTAACAAAGTGCAAATATAGTTATTCTTTCATACACTTATCCTTCAAATATCTGATGAAAACAATGGTTTCTCCTTTGTGTGTTGGTTTTTCTCAACCTAATCATTACTGGTTCCTTCATTCTAGATGATCAAAAATTAAAACATCTATACAGTTTTAGGTCTATTATTCTGGTTCCTTCTCTGGAAACACTTCGGAGTTAGTCCTAAGGTACCTCTAAGGATCTCAACCTATAGAAGAAGAATTATAAGAATAGGGTATCAGGTCAATCCAGGGCTGACTCTGCCTGTCACAAATCTGGGACCTTCTAAAGAGGAAAAACTAGAGCTTTTGGCTAGATTACTGGGGGGACCTGATTTAACATACCCTGAGAATAGTGGAACTCCGGGCAGCTACAACCCACAAGCTCTCAGAGGTTGCCTCAGCTGAGGTTATTCAGAGTGACGTGAGAACCAGCCCAGAAGGCTGGACTGACAAAGGATACCTGGGAGTCTGACACCACCTTGATAGGTGTGTACCAGTAGACCAATTGCTTAACTTGTTTAAAGTGCCAAGATGCAAAATACATATATCAAAGCCCTAGCAGTTGCATACTCTTTGACACAGTAATTTTATTTTTAGGAGTTTAAACGAAATAATCGGATAAGTGTGCAAATATGAAGGCATATGGATACTCACTGTATCACTGTTTATGAGAGCAAAACAAAAGAAACAACCTAAATATCTGATAAATTAAGGTATATCCACACCATGGGATATTTGGAAAGCATTAAAAATGATGCAGTAAATTTGTATTGGATATGGAAAGCTACTTATGGTGTTAACAAAACGTAATTTCAAAATTTATACTTGCATATCTATCTACATCTATATCTATCTCCACAACACGAAATCTGAAATAGCTGGTTACATTTGTAATAGGAGGATTACTTTAAAAATAAGGTTTCTGAAGATTTTCACTGTTTACAATAAACATGTATTTCTTTTTTATTTAAGTTTAAAGGAATTAAATAAAGGGACAAAATAAAGCAGACAGAGCAAAGAAGTGTACGTCTGGTTGAGCAGTACTCACTCTGGTTGATCCCATGTCTTTCTTTCAGGAAGCAGTGATATATGTTTAGCTTCTTCCATGTGAGTCCTTAAGTCTGCTTTGGATTTGAACTTCACATGGCAGCCATAACATCTACACTGGTGAATCTGCCTCCGAATGAAATTGACCAGTTTCACTTGCTGATAGAAATTTAATCCTGAAAATGACAGTATACAGAATCATTAGACAACTGGTCAGACCCACTTTTGCACTGTTACAATTTTTTAAGAGAGCCACTTCTCTTTATTAACTAACTTGAAGAGGCAGTGCAATTATAAAGCATAATAACAGATATCAAATAACAGCCAATACTTATACAGGGCTTATGGGCTAGGCACTGTTCTAATCACTTTCCATGTATTAATACGTTTAATCCTTGAAAAACTTTATCACATACATAGTATTATCACATCTACAATTTCTATTAGGAAACTGTCGAAGGTTGCACAGCTAGTAAGTAGTAGAGATAGGATCTGACGTCAGGTTGTTGGCTCCAGAGCCCATGTTCTTGCCTACTGAGCTAACTATACATACAACAATATACACGTCTACAAGAAAAGCAAAGTAAAGTAACACATAAAAGAGTCTAGGAAAGTAGTCAGTGAGCTGAGGTGTGGGAAGTGAGCTTTTCCTGTCTTGGATCCATTAGCAAGTCAGCACTTTACGTCTTCATGCTCCTAATCTTTCTATCATAGTGATACTGAAAATGATGCAATTGGGTACATGTATAATAAATAATCTAGCTACACTGCTAAGAAGTGCAGTAGGTGTTTTACATATATTATCTACTCCCTATAACATTCTGTTGACCTGAGGCCCAACGTCATATAGTTAGCAATTGCTGAAGCTGGAATACAAACTCCAGTCTGAGTTCAAAATCCATGCTCTTTCCATTAGCTCCCTCCACTTTATGATAGATATTAACAATTAACTTGAATTTTATTTGAAGCATTCATATATGTAGGAAAGAAGAAGGAAGACTATATGAAATCAAATACCATATTTGAATATTCCACTTTGAAATTGTTGCAAATCACTGCTTCAGGCAGTTCTGTTGGGACCATCTGTGGAGACACACATCTTGGCCGTGCACTCTCCAATCATGACTACACAACACAGGCATCCTTTAGAGGGCAGTGTATAAAAAACGCAGTGTCATGGAAAACAACTTCCGAATCAAACTTACCAAGTTCTGACTTTATTTTGAGGAGATCAAATTCATGTGCATCCTAAAAAAAGAAATGAATATATCTGTGAGCATCTAAATTATTTAATCTTTCAGACTGAAGTTATAAACAGACAGACAGCTCATTCACAGGAGTTTGAACACTGTAGAAACTCAGTCTCAGTTCGTCTTCTGCTTTTGAAGTCTTCGAAACCTAACTGCTTCCCCCCACATCTAACTGCTTTGTAAAACACAGTCCAAAGAAGTCATGCCAATCAGTTAAAACATTTTAACTATTCACTGCTTGTATCTACAGTTTTTCCAATTTACTATGTCTGCATTCTGCAATCTGACAAAAGTGTCCTCAGTCTCTGGGTAAGATGTGGCCCTACTGTATTGGGCAACTGGACTAGAATTATGGACATAGGTCCTCTGCTCCACAGCAGATAGGTAGTTTTACAAATTCTGCTTTTCATTTTATGCTGTCAAATACACTGATTAAACCTGCAAGTTTCTCTTCACTCACAGCTTCCCATAAATTACATTCCTTTTGATTTTTACAAAGCAGACTCATTTTATTCTCTTCCATTCTAGCAATCGTCCATCTGGCTAAAGTTTTAACTCACAAGCTTACGGAGAATAAAGCCCATCTAACTCTCTGTGAAGGCATTTAGTGTAGCACCACAGGCAGAATAATTAGGAATTCCACGGTATGTTGTCATTGAAAGTGACTGAGCAGAGGCTGGGGATACCAGTCACAAGGATACTGCAAGGAGAATTCCTACACAGCATAAGGGTACTAAGGTTCCTTTCAATTCAAAGATAGTAGGATATTATGAGCTAAATTTCAACACTGGAAACTATATACACATACTGGTGGCAATCTGTTTTAGAGAAACTGGTCATCTGCTTTCATAAAGGTAAATGCTCATGGCCTTTTGAGCACTTTCCGAGTCCTTACCTTCCTGAACTAAGAACAGTGTTTCTGAGTGAGAGTGGAGTGAAGGTGGGGAAACAGGAGAGCCTGCTCCACTATTCGTAGAGATTGGTGGGGGAGGGTAGGGAGAGCACATCAGAATCATCCGGTAATGATTTTCTATTATAATCATCTCTCTATCCTCAAATGGCAATACTGTCATGAGTCATTAGATGTCCCCCTTCCCTATCCCCACTGTCCAGCTGAGGATCAGAGGTATAGGGAGTGTCATCTCTTAGATATACTGGAGTGAAAAAGAGGTTTAGAACTACCAGCTTCAAGCTTCATTATAACATAAAAATGGCATCCAAAAGGGAAAGCATAAACTGGAAATGCCCTTAAATTTCTTCTTTCCAAATCCTTGTAACCAAACCAGCTGCAAGACCATACCCTGTACCCTCTCTACTTCCATGCACTTCCCCCTGCCATTTTCTCCACGGGCCTTATAAATGGTAAATTTCTCCCTTCTTGTTCTCCTTATTCACCAGCACAGGAAGCACTGGAAAAAAATTCAGAATGTGTCCATATCCTGGGTACTGTTAATCATGGTTGCAGATCCCACATTATAAGCTAGAATTATGTCATAAGCCTCTCAAAGGTGGGATGGCATCAGTGGTCTGTGAAATCCCACATTAACAGCTCACCCAGGTCCAGTCAATTGTACTAAATTGCCCTGAGTTCCTGTTCTCCTTAATGGACTTGGCCTGTCTCTTCTGTTTTGCTTATGGCACTTTTAGGAATGGGATAATGATTGAGAAACTAAAGGTATAAGCTGGTAAGATTGCAATAATTATCAGCTTCCGCATGTCAGAACAACACAAAATTCAAATGAATAAAAGTATCTCACCTCCATGTGAACATATAATTTCTCAATTGTTTCTGCTTGTTTTTCACAAAATAGGCAGACAGCAGAGACTGGGTGTTCTTCCCAATCAGACCAGTCACTGTATTAAAAAGAAAAGAGCAGACATGGAGATTCCCTTCATTAAGAGGGTGTACTGCACAATGATTTGGTATTACTTTCTCCTCCGTAGGAAACCCTGCCAATCTCTTTCAACTCTGACATTTTTGTAAAGACTGTCATATCATATTATGACTTTTTGATACAGCTTTTGAAATTCAAAGCAGCACCATGAAATTAATATAAATAGTGAACAGGTGCTGCTCCCTTTTCTTATATTTGCCTCTCTTCTGAGCAGCTATTTCACTACAGAATCAATGCAATGTCTTTCTGAGACAACTAGGTTTAATTTGCAAAGGAAACATATCGGGAGACGTGATGCTCTCTCTCATTAACCACAAGCACAAAGTGCACATGCTGTGAGGTGCGATGCTGAGAGTATATTTCTGCATGACAAATAATGCATTTAAAAAAGGCAAACAGTATATCTTTCATGTGGGAAATACTAATCATTTTAAATGGGGCAAGTATTAAATCTGGTGGTAGATAGAGAACTCAAAAAGCATACAAGACCCCTTTTGCCATTTTTTCCCCTCCTTGCATTTATTTTTTGAGATACTGCCAACTTCTTGTCATTCCTAAACCAGGAAAATCAAAATCCCAGGAGAGAAAAGGTTGAACAGCTTTGAATGAAAAGAGGAGGAATAATAGGGAATCCTTGTAGGTTGAAAAGAACACTTTGCAAGCTTATAATTTCAAGCATAGAAGCTGTGGATGTTTTAAGTCGGTCACCAATGAGAAGAACAGAGAACAAGGTTAACTTCAATTGAGTTATATTCTCTACTCAATGACAAGCAGCATGGAGAGTTCAAAGATTTTATCACTTCAAGGTCTGGGGACCGATCGAGTGAACAAAGCACTTTGGAGGGTATTTTTCTCTGAATTATATATCACCTCTGTGTTCAATTATAATGGCAAAACACTATTTAGTCAGAATAACAGTTGCTTTAGTGATTTTTATGTCAGAGTTATTTTGAATCCACGTTTTTGCTACATTACATGAAAGGATACACGGCTTAGAGAGGTTTTCTTTCTCTTTATTCTGTCTCCCCAGAATGATAATTTTAAACCAAACGAAGGAACTGTTTTTCTACTCTTAAAACCCTGTAATTAATTAGCAGCGATAACAAGCCTTACTCTTCCTGATGGTCTAGCAACTCCCGATCATCTTCCAACTGAACTTCTTCCCACGATTTTCCAAGTTCCTTTGTAGAAAGAACAGAGGGATTAGAGAGATGGAGGGGGAGGTGGAAGAGGGGAAAGGAGAGAGAAAACAGACACAGAACTCAAAAACAAAACAAAACACCCCAAACAAAAAACCCACGCTTGACTGGTTTTAAAACAATATAAGTAGGATATATAAAAACTGTTATTTCAGCGATAAGGAGGATATATATCCTAAAATGCTTTTAATATGTTTTTCTTTTTGGAGAAGCAGCAATATCCTTTCAACCAAATTCTTTTCTCTTAAATGCAAACCAGTGTTACTCAACATTGGACACACATAAGAATCTCTCGGGGATCTTTTTAAAAAACCACCAATACCTCTTGACAGAGACCCTGAAATATGCTCCCAGGTGGACTCTGTTTCTATTTGAGGTCCTCCATAGTCTATTTCCCAGGCAGCAGCCACAGTGATCTTTCTAAAGGATATTTCCCTGCTTGCATAAACCCTCCCATGGCTTCTCACACACCTAGAATAAACTTCAGAGTCCTTGCCATGCCTCTAAGGCCTCTTGACTTTGTCCTGGCTCTCTCTCCATCCCTTATGTCCCACCACTTTTTCTGTGGCTCAGTCCGCTCCAGCCAGACTGGTCTTTTTGCTATCCCTTGCACACAGCAAGCTCAACTCCACCCAACTGCTTCTGCACTTGTTGAATCGTCGGCCTGAAACACTGCTCGCTCACATATCTGCATGGCCCAGTCATTCTGGTCTCTACTTAAATGTTTCTGCCTCTTTTTCTGACTCTCTGTCTAAAACAATATCCCTCTTCCAAGTTACTTTCTATTCCTCTGTGGCATTTTATTTTTCTTTAAAGCACTGATCATCACCTGCAATCATTTTGTGATCTGTTTCCTTATTTGCCATCCATCTCCTCCACTAGAATGTCCATGAGGACATTCAAAAACAAAGAACTACAAGTGCCATTAGGATTTAGGAAAAAAAGAAAATCTCTATCATTCATCGACTTAATGAGAGAATTTGAAGCTGTCATTATTTATCAGTTAAATGATGTATAAACTCAGACATGCATGGATTTACCATAATGTCATTAGAGACTGTTAATTTGGACTCTATAATGTACTTTCCAGAGTCATCATGAAGTGTCTGAACCTCATTACGGACCCAAGAATGGCCTCAACACTGCCAAAAGGATCCTTGTTATCTGGAACTTTTGGTGATGAATTAAATGTTTCATGCAATACTTGGTCTCTCTGGACTTGGACTTAAGGATATTGTTGCAAGATTTTACTCAAGGATGGGCCATCTGTGGTATTACCATTCTCAATGATAGGGGCAAATATTGCTTATCAATAAATGTTTTGAGCCAAAAGTGACAAAAAATGTCTTTCACGGTCAAACTTTCAAACTCAAAGCATCACTTGGCAACTTTCTCAGTATTCAGTACAATACGTAGGGATTTAGCTAGGTAAAACAGCACTAACCATTTACCACTTGAGAGGAAAATGGAACACTGTGTTCATTAGTACATTAGGGAACATGTGATTTGCATGTGACAGTGATCCAGACTTTCCTAGTGGGCTCTGCCTTGTACAGTTAAACACATGATTTATAACAGGAACAAGACCCAATGAGAAAAAAAAGCACATAAGTCTCTAATTAAGACTCTGTGCCTGCTAATGAATCATGTCAGGAAAGCAAAGAATGCAAGAAAAACAAAGTTTGGAAGGCATGTCTGTAAAGATGTTCAGAACACCCTCTCAAACCCCTGCATCAGATGGCTTATGATCAATGAGAGGGTGGAAAAAACCATGGAAAAAAAAGATTCCCTTCACCCACTACCTCTCTGCCCCAAAACACACGCACTTACATGTGCTACACAAAAAATCCATTAGAAACAGAGAGATAGAGCTGTTTTAAATGTAAATAATTTCATTAGAGAGAACTATAGCAAAACTATGAAAAACAGGGCAAAAACCTACATTTGTTACAAATGGCTCCGTATATGTTAATAAAAATTTAAATAAAAAGATGATAAAACCACTGTAAAAACAGTTCCCTTTAGAAAAACTCAGTGCTCGGAACATGAGCCCCTTAGGAATATGTAGCTGAAGTTTTGATGATGATGTAATGCAGTCTGTTGCCCTCTGAGGCAGGAGTATCTGAATGTGAAACTGCCTAGGACCTTGTCCTCTTAAGCATCCTCACTATCCATGAACCCTTTTGTTTGTGAGAACAAAGAAAGAACTTTAAGCAGATAATCTGGACTATACAAAGGATGTTTAATGTATTTGCAAGTCTGTTATGAATCAAAAACTGATATGAATTATTAAGCATGGAAATTATCTCACCTAAGGAGGGAAAAAGGAATTTGTCAATTTGCTGAGCTCAGAGGAGAACCAGAAACAGCCTCTTTGTCCCGTGGCTCTCCCACCTTTTATGACTATTAGAGTGCATCTTGCCAGGAATATCCTGGATGCTTCCATCACTGCAGGTCTGGAGATTCTGTTTAAAGTGGAGGTAAGAAACTATGGGTGCATGACTCAATTACTGCATATACTACTATAGAAGAAGTCAAAACTTCAGCTTTGTACACACCATTACAGGTGTTGAAATTAATGTGCTTACATGTCTGTCTCTCATACCAACCTCTAAACTCTTTGAGAGTAGTGACTCAAATCAACCACCTTATCTGCAATATTTGTCTTTCTGTTCCACCAGGGTCTGGTACCTGGCAGGCACTCAAATGTGTATAGAATGTATGAAGCCAATGAAATTACTTCTGCACGGAAGAGGATGTGAGAAATGGATAGACAGACACTGACTACTAATATACCAATTCTTCTCTCTTTTGCCCACATTCATGCACTCATGTCAGCCTTTTCCCTCAGAGGAATAAACAGTGAATGCCTCTCATTCTTTTGTGGTTTATTTTTACCTTTAAAAAAAATAAAGTAATACTATTATTCATTGCTTAATTAACTTTTAGAATATTTTATTCTTCATGTTAAATATTTTTCATTAATGGGGTCTAAAAACCTAAAATGATGCTGAGAAACCTTTGGCCCTCATTTATCTCTAATTTCACACTACTAGTATTTGGAACAATCTTGTATATACTCATTCTATGTATTAGTATACCTTTTATTTATGACAATATTCCTAGACTGTGATTACGGTGGGCATCTCTGGTAAGCACTTCTCTGGGTTAGGACACCTACACATCTTTAGGGACTTTATTAGCTTCTTCAATCCTTTTCAAAGGTAAGTTTACATCATTTCCAAAATGCTAAGGCATCATAACACATTTTAGTTTTTTAAAAAAATCATTCTTATTGTTGTTGGTTATTTACTTCAGCCTGAAAGCACACAGGGCTAAGAAGGCTAAGGTTGTGGGGCCAGAGCCCTTAAAGAGCTGATTAAAGTCAGCTTTGAACTTGGCTCAGTTTCTAGTTTCTAGCGCAAAAGAGAATAGGCAAGGAAGGGTGAACAGATCATTACGAATTCATCACTGTTACTTGATCAAAGACTCAACTTGAAGTGTAAGAGGTAGGTACTAGTATTATTTCAACTGTAAAAATTGAGAAAAAAGTGAAGGAACCTGATGCAGAGAGAGATTAAGGAAATAGCTCCAGCTATGTGATCTTGGGAAAATTATTCAACCTCTCTGTGCCCCAGGCTCCTAATCTATAAAATGGGGATAATGATAAAATCTGCGTCATAGGGATGTGGTTAAGAGTATATGACTTAATATAAATACCTAAGACAGTGCTTGACACATATCAAGCACTCAGATGCTGCTAGTTAAAAAAAATTCTATCAATATTATCTTAAAGTGATTTAATTTTCATTTTTATATGTTATCAAAGCCTGTACATTCCCTTGAAGCACTTCTCTCAAGCCATGATTCATGGCGCATCAGATCTGGGCACTCTGGGCAGTATAATCTAACATGCGCATCTAGAGACAGCTGGCCCCCCCAGATAATTTCAGTTTTGACAGTCGCACTACTTGATGCTCAGGGAATGAAGTATCACACTTTCCTAAAAGTCCCAGAACAATGTGAGTGAGCAGTCCCTTTGAGGTCTCCTCTAAAAGGTAAACACCTCCAGGTATATAATGTCCCACTAGCCCCAAGCTCTTGAATGTTAGTTTAAAAGAGCCCAGAAGAAAGTACTATTAGATTCTTCCATAGCTTTCTGCAGTAGCTGAATATTTCTCAGAGCTAACACTGAAGTCCACTCCTTATTGGGTCTGGCTTGAGCCCTGAAGCAGTGTTTGCTCTAGGGAATTAACGACTGAGCAAGTTCAAGAGTGAAGGACTCAAAGGGTGCCTTTGCCTTTAGCTAGTTGTAAAACATTTGTAGCAAACCATGCAACCTCTCAAGAGCCAATCTTGAAACACATGCTAAACTTGCTTTTCAAGGGGAGTGTTTTTTTTTTTAAAGATTTAATTTTTTGCTTTTTCTCCCAAAGCCCCCCAGTACATAGTTGTGTATTTTCACTTGTGGGTCCTTCTAGTTGTGGCATGTGGGATGCCACCTCAGCATGGCTTGATGAGTGGTGCCATGTCCACACCCAGAATTTGAACTGGTGAAACCCTGGGCTGCCGAAGCAGAGCTCGTGAATTTAACCACTGGGCCACAGGGCCGGCCCCTCAAGGGGAGTTTTATTTTAACACTATAAGGATTAGTTAGAACAGACAAAAAGTCCACCCTAGAGCAGAGATTTCCAATATAATTCAGGATATGCTTGTTTCTGCCCAATAGATAAAATGGCTGATTATAATCAATTATGCTTTTTGTGGCCAATGGTTTTGGATTCTAATTCATTCATACAGAGAGGAAAATACCAGTTTCCATTTGCTTAAGAAAAGTGCCAGAGGGGCTGGCCCCAAGGTGTAGTGGTTAAGTTCAGTGCGCTCAGCTTCAGTGGCCTGGGTTTGCAGGTTTCGATCCCAGGTGTGGACCTACACCACTTGTCAGCATGCTGTGGCAGTGACCCACATATAAAGTGGAGGAAGACTGGGACAGAAGTTAGGTCAGGGCTAATCTTCCTCAACAGAAAGAAAAAAGAAAACTATCAGAAATAGAACTCTCCATCTTTCTTTCAATCCCACTGGAGAGTTACTTAATCCCCCTCTTTAGAGGAGTAGTTTCCCTCCTTTGTTGTGTACACCTAAAAAATCAGGCAATTGGGGGCAGGGCCAGTAGCACTCCCCAGTCATTGTGTCAATCAAAAATCCACTCAAATTTCCAAATGCCACCCTAGCAACACCTGCCTCCAACTGAATCAAAGGGACTGTAATCTACAGAAGTCAACAACTGGTAGTGAAGTTTCTGGGCAAAGAGTTCTTTCCATGTATTTAAAATTCTTGACCTAATAAACTCCTTAGTCCATCCTACTAGCCAAACAAACAAAAGTCCTCTTGCCTAGTGAAATAACTTGGTTTCTCTGAAATTTCCATGAAAAATAAGCTGGCCCAAGAGAACAATAAAGATATATTTTTTTGTGGGCAAGGGAAGCTTTTCTTTAATAAGGAGAGAGGGGAAGAATTAAGAGATTGTTATTTTATTTATTTTTTTAATTAAAAATTTTTTTTTTAAAGATTGGCACCTGAGCTAACATCTGTTGAGATTGTTTTTAAATAATTATCTAGAATAGATAATTATCCAGCACCTAGCACACCCAGAGGTCAACAAATGCTTTTTGAATAGAACACAAAAGTCTCTGCCCTCAAGGTAATAGATAACACAATAAATGAGGAAGAGTGTGTGCATATCCAAGAGCTTTACATTCATCTTTTTTTTGGTCAAGATCACTGTGAGTTCTAGAGACACGTCATTCTTTTTTTTTTTTTTTTTTGAGGAAGATTAGTTCTGAGCTAACTGCTGCCAATTCTCCTCTTTGTTGCTGAGGAAGACTGGCCCTGAGCTAACATCCATGCCCATCTGCCTCTACTTTATATGTGGGACGCCTACTATAGCATGGTGTGCCAAGCGGTGCCATGTCTGCACCCAGGATCCAAACCAGTGAGCCCGGGGCCGCCAAAGCAGAACGTGCGCACTTAACCACTGTGCCACTGGGCCGGCCCTGAGACACGTCATTTTTACTATATAAACATCTGACAAATCAAATTAAGTAACACTTTGTAAACCAACCATTTTAAAGCTAATCACTGCTTGAAAGTATCCCTCAGTTACATTTTGACCTTTATACTAACTGCTTGTTTAAATATTAGATGGCTCTTAGAAAGATTTTTATTTGCAGAAATGCAATCAAATTTTAAATTATGAAGAGAAAGCCTTACCAAATAATTGATGACATAAAATCGGTCATATTCTCTGTTCTTAGGATTGATCTTCCGATGCTGTTTTTTCCTCATATGATCTTTAAGCGTATTTTTGTCTCTGAAGGTCTTCTCACAGTACAAGCATTGCAAGCTAAAATAAATACATAAACACTGATAGATTAAAGAAGTCTCTTGGATAGTAGCTGAAATAGTCTTTTATTTTCTTGAAGTCTTATATTTATTCATTTTAGGTCATAGGGAATCTTCAAATGGGATGTGACATCCTTGTCAGAACTCCTCTCACTTTATTCATTTGGCTTTGTAGGATGCATGCTACAGTTTATTTTGTAGTTGGCTAAGTTGGCCAGCTTTGCTATGTAGTTAAAACTGTGTAAAGATAGTTAATATCCAAAAATTATTTTGGTACTTTACTAATCAAATTACCTATTCTAAAAATGAAAATATAGGTATGCTCTTCAAATAATTATAATGATAACTAGCATTGGCTACCTCCACTGAGTATAACAATTTGTCCATGGTTTGGCATATCCTTTGAGCTGACTTTCAGGGTTTGATTCCCAGCTCCAGTACCTACTAGCTATGGGACTATGTGACTGGGTTAAGTTACTTGCCCTTTCTGTTGTCATTCATTTTCTGACCTTTACAGTGAAGATAATACCTACATTTTAGAGGATTTTTATGATTACTTATACATATATATGCATATATAGTTTATATATTGAAGATTTAATACATCTACACAAAAAATATATATGTGTAATTTTTGTATATATGAATAAAGTATCTCTGTATAATTAACATATATAAATAAAATATCTAGCACAGTTCATAGCACACAGTTAAGCGCTCAATAAATGGTAGCTTTTACTACTATCTTATCATTCTCATGTACTCTCTCCTTGAATATTTCCACTGACTGGGAATTCATTACCTAACGAGGCAGTAATTAACAGTTTTAAACAGATTACTAACAAAATGTCTTTCTTTTCCTAAACTGGACAGTTGATACTGCCAGTCATATCTACCCAACAATCATTAGAGTTCTACTTTTTGGAGTCACATAGATTAAGTCTAATCTCCCTTCTACATGAAAACTCTTAAATGAATGAAATTTGTTGTTTCAGTTCTGAATTTTTTTCAACTCTACTAAACAGCCTTTCAACTATTTCTTATGCCACAGAAATAACTATATGCTTTTACAGTAACCAATTTATAGGCGATAAGCTGATTAGGAATATTCATTATTGCACAAATTAGAATTTTGTGCTACCAAATTCTAGCACATTTGGTATTATTTTATAAATGAAGGGTCATTCAATAAAAGAGCGAAGGGACTTGTTTTAACATAGTGTTGATACCAGAATTTGAATTTAGAACTTTTTATAATTGATTTATATCACTTGATACTTTTTTAAAAACTTTTTATTAAGATTATAATAGTTTAAAACCTTGTGAAATTTCAGTTGTACATTATTGTTGGTCATGTTGTAGGTGCACCACTTCACCCTTTGTGCCCTCCCCCCACCCCGCCTTTCCCCTGGTAACCACCAATCAGTTCTCTTTGTCTATATGTTTAACTTCCACGTATGAGTGGAGTCATACAGAGTTCGTCTTTCTCCATCTGGCTTATTTCACTTAACATAATACGCTCAAGGTCCATCCATGTTGTTGTGAATGGGACGATTTTATCCTTTTTTATGGCTGAGTAGTATTCCATTGCATATATATATATATATATATATATATATATATATATATATATATATATACCATATCTGCTTTATCCAACCATCAGTTGACAGGCACTTAGGTTGCTTCTGATACTTCTTTTTTAAGGTTACTGCTCCAAATGTTGTGGGCTGAGATACCACACTCTTTAGTATTATATTTAAATGAAGAAAACTAGGTTTGAGACAAAAAATCTTGTGCCCTTTCCTAGAAAGAAAATTGGATGGATTTTTGAAAGCCATTTTGGTGACCCAGAGAATTTCTTTCCTTATTTCTCTAAGTAAAGCTCTAGATACCAAAGGTTGCCAGAATATGACCTTGGGAAAAGCAGAGCATTACGATATATAAACGTGGTTAAATACTAAAAGGCAGAAGAATGTATACAGTATGTTATGTCCTGCATAAAGCTGAACAACATACAACAATTTGACAATATATTTACTTTACTAAATATGTAGAAAAATTATAGTGAAAAGGAAAGGAATTATAAATCCAAAATTAAGAACAGTGGTTTTCTGGGGAGATACTAATGAGGAAAGGCAGAAAGGGAGATTCAAAGGAATTAATAATGTTCTATGTCTTAGGCTAGACATTGAATATATTTTTCGTATCCCATGTAACATACATTACACGGTTATGTACATTGTTTTGTATATATGACACTTTTATTTAAAAAGCACCAAAAGGCAATATGATCTAGACAAAATGAGAACTCCTCCAACAAGAGAAATGAGAAAATTCCATTTCTTTAATTACTTCTAATTATTAATTTTTAAAAATTCACAACAAAGTCCAAGATTAAAATAGCTTCAGGTCATGTTCCTTAAAAAAGTACTTACTTGTCAAGCTTTTTCTGCAATGTACATAGAAATTCGTTGCAATTAACAATGTTGTCTGGCAATCCAATGTTGAAAGCATGTTCTCTGGCCATGTGGTTCAAAAGAACAGATCTAGGAAGAAATTCAAGCAATGTGTATTATTTATAAATCATCTAGGAACAAATCAAGTCAGGAATAGCATTTGTATAATGATAACAACACTAATTAGAAGTATAAGCAAGTGTTAAACATGGAAACACACATTTGGGCTACAAAAGAGTGATATGTTACAAAGTATCTAAGTACATATATAGTCACACCAGTTCTTTAAAGAGAGTCCAAGTTTGTTCCACTATCTGCCAGTGGAAAGGGTTACTCTGCACAGGTGAATTGGGTTTCTGTCCTTTAAACTATTAAATAAACTATGCTTTGCCTACTTCTCTAATTCATCATGAGGAAGAGGAAGCAATGACTGCCCAAGAGAAATATGACCTGCTATGACCTGGGATTATAGACATTTAGTCAGTTTATCATTGGACAGACCTGGAACCCACAGTTCACACATCTATTTACACGTAAGGGTTATGATAACCTGGATACAGAATGACCAGCCTATTGATTAGTGTATGCCAAAAAGGAAAATTTTAATTTATGTAACTTTTACATAGCAAAAAAGACTATATGTAAAATACATTCTATTGGGCCTTTATCACAAGTTTAGTTCATAAAATAAAGGTGATAGGTTTTTGGAACTCATTAGTACACATACCATTGACAGTATAGTGACATGTTATACGGTTTATCTAGCTTATTTAGACATGTAGCTGGCCTCAAAAGAATTGTTTTTAGTGTTGTTTCCCCTCTAGAAAGGGAAATAAAGCAACTACTTCTAAGAAAATGTTTGCTGATCTTTTTTTTTTTTTTACTATGTTGGAGACACATTTATCAATCTCATAGTTAATATGCCCATTTGTCATTGATAACTTTGAATAAAACTAATATTTGGTGGAGTACTTCCAAGTGACTTTTGGGTCCACAGACACAGCTGGATTTTCCCAGGGGTTCTAGGCCTGAGGCCCAGTCTGTGGAAGGGTCAAGGTGGAAGCAGAGCTGGGAGTCTCTTGCAGGGGGTGGGGTGGGGTGGGTGAGTGGCAGGAGGTGTAAGGCAGAGGGTTGGAAACTTCCCCCACCCCCAAGGCTGTGATGAGGCAGGGTACAGTGACTCTGGATCCAAGGAGGTACTCCTTCAAGTAGCCTAGCCATAGTTATACCTGCCCAGAACTTCCAGGCCAAAGATCCAGACCCTAGATTGTACCAGGATGGGGGTCATAAATAACAGCTGGCTCAAGGGGTATGCATGAGTTGGGAGGTTTCTCTAATTTCCAGTCTATGTAGCATCCGGATCTCTTGTCTTCAAGGGTCACAATGAATGTACTCATGGGAGACCAGTTCTGCTCTTGATCGCTCTGGGGCCTAAAGGCCTGGTTTCTAGGGTCCGTAAGTTAGGAGATGGGAGCTAAGTTACTGTATTTTTCCTTCTCAAATACTTTTCCCTCTTTACACTGTAGGAATAAAGATTTCCCTACAAAGTTTAACACTACAGTTGCCTGAGGCAATACCAGTTAGGGTAAACAATAGGCTGGCCGAAAATCTAGGGAATGAGATATCCGTGGGGGACTTTGAAAAGTTCCAACATACTCCCAGGGATCTAGAAGACCATGCACACATGCAGGGCTGTGCATGTGCAGGAAATACTTGAGAAGACCCTAGCCTCTGACCTCTGGCTGACTGTGAGACTCTACCACAAGTAGTACGACTAGGGCAGAGCTGTAAGCTGACAGTGTTGAAGGTGTCCCTCAAGCCACATACCGAGCCCCTTGAAAAGGGCAGAAAATATACTGGTTGAAGGCATTTAATGAAATCTCTGTCTTATCATTAGCTGAACACTGAACTTAACTAAGCAGATAGTTCAGTGGCCACACACACCCAAGAACCCACTTTAGAGAATTAGTCCAAGAAAGTCACTAAATATACAAACTGCAAGAACAAACAAAAACCCCTAGTTGGAGGGAAAGAAGGAATCTGAATCTTAGAGTTACCACAGTATATTATTTAAAATGTTGAGTTTTCAACAAAAAATTATAAGACATACAAAGAAACAAGAAACTATGGCCCATTCATATGAAAAGGAAGGAGTCAATAGAAATTGTGCTTGAGGAAGCCCAAGTGTTGGACTTACCAAAGACTTTACATCACCTAACATGAATATGTTCTATGAACTAAAGGAAACCATGCCTAAAGAATCAAAGAAAAATATGAGAATTTTATCACACGAAAGAGGGAATACTAATAAAAGATAGAAAATTTTAAAAACCTAACAAATCCTGGAGTTGAAAAGTACAATAACTGAAATGAAAAATTCACTAGAAGGACTCAAAAGAAAATTTGACCTGGCAGAAGAAAGAACCAACGACCTTGAAGATTGGTCAATTGAGATTTTCCAGTCTGAGGAATAGAAGAAAAAAGAATGAGGAAAAATTGAGCATTAGAGACCATCACGTCTAACAACATATGTATAATAGGATTCCCAAAAGGCAAGGAGCGAGAGAAAAGGGCAGAAAGAACATTTGAGGAAATAATGGCTGAAAACTTCCCAAATTTGATGAAACATATTAACCCAAACATCTAAGAAGCCCAACAAATTTCAGGCAGAATAAACCAGAGAGACTCATACCAAGACAAAAACTGCTGAAACCCAGACAAAGAGAGAATCTTGAAAGTAGCATGAGAAAAGTGATTCATCATGCACACAGGGTCCTTAATAATACTAACACAGACTTCTCATCAAAAATCATGGAAACTAGAAGGCTGTGGGATGACATATTCAAAGTGCTTAAGGAAGAAGACTGTCAACCAAGAATTCTATATCCAAAAAAATGATTTCTCAAAAACTGAAGGTGAAATCAAGACATTCCCAGATAAACAAAAACTGAGAAAATTCAGTGATAGCAGATCTACCCAACAAGAAACTAAAGGAAGTCCTTTGTCCTAAAATGAAAGGATGCTAGACAGTAACTCAAATCTACATAAAGAAATAAAGAACACTAGTAAAGGTAATTACATAGTCAAATATAAAAGGCAGTATGAATGAATTTTTGTTTATAACTCTTTTCTTCCCATATCTGATGTAAAAGACAACTGCATAAAGCCAAAATTATAAAACATGCTAATAAGCTTACAACGCATACAGATGTAATTTGTATAACAATAGCACAAAGGGGTGGGAAAGATTTTTGGAGCAAAGTTTTTGTACATTATTGGAATTACATTGGTATTAACCTGAACTTGATTGTTTTAAATTAACATGTTAGTTGTAATCTCCAGTGAATTGTAGTGAATGGTGAATGGGCCACTAAGAAAACAACTCAAAAAATACAGTAAAAGAAACAAAGAAATTAAAATGGTACACCAGAAGATATCTATTTAATACAAAGAGGGCAGTAATGGAGAAGGAGAGGAATAAGAAGACCTAAAACATAACAAAAACAAATAGCAAAACAGTATAAGTAAATCCCATCTTCTCAGTAAATACATTAAACATCAACGGATTAAACATTCTAATCAAAGGCAGACATTAGGAGACTGGATAAAAAAACATGATCCAACTATATGTGTCTACAAGAAACCCATTTCAGATTCAAAGACACAAACCGGTTAAAAGAAATAGCTTTATACATTGCAGAGTCAAGAGGATATAGGAGAAAGAGTAGATGTAGGATAACAAAAAAGTATTTACTCCTCTATCCCATCCTTTATCTACTTCCTTCATCTTTCTATTCTTTTTATGTCTCTAGGCTGGGAGGACACAAACATAAGCCCAAAACACTGCTAACATAGTGCCTAGCTGGAATCAGATTGTATCTTTAATCTTTTATTATAAACTGACCTTTTCATAAACAAGAACTGCAGAAGGAAAGGGGACATTTTACAAAAACTAGATGCTGCTTATCTTTGTCACTGATTAATTTCTTAAAAACTTCATTTATTGAGGGCCGGCACAGTGGCGCAGTGGTTAAGTTCGCACATTCCACTTTGGCAGCCCAGGGTTCCCGGTTCAGATCCCAGGTGCGGACCTACGCACCGCTTGTCAAGCCATGCTGTGGCAGGTGTCCCACATATAAAATAGAGGAAGATGGGCATGGAAGTCAGCTCGGGGCCAGTATTCCTCAGCAAAAAAGAGGATTGATGGTAGCTGTTAGCTCAGGGCTAATCTTCCTCAAAAAAAAAAAAACAAGAAAAAGTTAAAAGTCCAATGTCAAAATGAAAAAAAAAATTTCATTTATTAGAGAACACTGACATAGTCAATCAAGACTACTGAGGAGCTCACTTAATTCCCATGTGATCCCACTCAGAGAATACAGATACAGATAGAAAAGAAGAAGAGGAGGATTATGTTAGGAGCTAGAGGAGCACCAATGTTCAGTAGGTTGAAATACCAATATTACCAGAATTTAATATCATATGGACATATATTTAAATCATATCAATACTACATTTATCATGAGAACTTAAAAATATGATTTGCAGCTTCTTATATGTCAATACTAGGGATTCCTAACAATAATCACATGCTTCCTCGCTAGGTTAATAACAATCTTAACCTAAAGTCAGAGATATCCTGCTAAAAGGTTGTCAATAACAATGTTGGCTAAACTTTTGATAGTAGGTGGGTTTTCACTGATCCATAACAACTCTCACACTTGGTCTTCACTCCCATCACCATAAAGCTCTTTGAAAGCTCTGGAAGGACAGAGTTAGAGGCATAACCAGTGACCGTGGCACAGATTTTTCTCTATGCTAACTGATCTATATGAGAATCAAATCTTCATCATGGGTGTTTTAAACATTAACGCTTTAACCAAACCCTTTTCTAAATTCAAATGAGTAGCTACCCTCTCCTTTTCAATGTTTTTTAGACAACAATGTCAGTTACTGTGCTAAGCTGTTTTTTTTTTTTTTTTTTTTAACTAAAGTGGGCAGAAGATGATATTTTTCTGATTGTCCACTGTATGCTGTCACTAAAACTATTTCCAGTTCCTAGAGGTTACAATTTCATGACTTGTTTTTAAGTGAATATACATTTATAAATATCACTACTGTATAATAGGAAATTTGTCTGGTTTTTGTCCCTGGTTCCTGGAATAGAGCTCCTAAAAACCCTTGTAATTTCTCTATGATAGGATTATCTTTGTTACGCCAACAAGGTGACTCATAGTGGACCCCTAGATAGCTTCAGGTCAACAGAAAGACTAACCACAGGATTACAGGGCTGGACCTTTGAGCCAGCCTGACCTACAGAGAGGGGAGAGGGCTGGAGATTAAGTTAAATGATTTAATCAATCATGCTTACATAATGTAGCCCCATTAAAAGTTCTGGACACTAAAGTTCAGTGAATATTCCTGGTTGGTGAATACATTGATATGCTGGGAGAGTGATGTGTCCTGATTCCTTAGGGAGAGGGCACAGAAGCTCCGGTTCGGGACCCTTCCAGACCTTGCCCTGTATGTCTCTTCTTTTGGCTCTTCCTGATCTGTATTCTTTATAATAAAACTGTAATTGTAAGTATAGTACATTCCTGAATTTTGTGAGTCATTCTAGTGAACTATTGAACCTATGCAAGTTACTGGTGGGAATCTCTGAATTTGTAGCGAGTTGGTCAAAAGTGCAGGTGTCCTGGGGAACCCCTGAACTTGTGGCTGGTGTCTAAAGTGGGGGAGATCTCGTTGGGAATGAAGCCCTTAAATCTATAGAATCTGATGTTAAGTCAGTGTTAGAATTGGATGACAGTACACCAGTTGGTTTTGGACCAGTTGGGGCTGGTGACAGAACTCCCAATCCCCCAGTTTTTCTTCCTTAGATCTTTACCATTTTTAATATCCAAAAGTGAAACACCAAAACCTGCTAAAGGTTTAGAGGTAACAAGCTTATACAGAAGGGTGTGTCTGTAGAAGTCTGTTGCACATGGCCTTGCCTGCCAGCCAATTTAAGAATCCCCGTAACATTAAACAAATCTATTTCGGCAGTTAAAAAATCTATTCCCCTGCTCTGCCTAGAGTAACTACAGTCCATCTTTGATGTTACGCATATTAAAAAAAAATTACTGCTGATATATGAAAGAGTCCTGAGCCAATCCATGGAACTCAATTTATATAACCACTATGGATGTTTTGATGAGTTTTCAGAGGAAGAACAGTAACACTTAAAGACATGCGTAAAGACAAACCTATTTCCAAGGAATTCCTCACTGCAGAACATACAAATGCCATGAAAATTGTTATCGTTTCGTTCTTGCTGCTGTTGTTCCAGAATTTCCTTCTGTAAAGTAGAAACAGATATGTGATATTATGTTTAATAAATGCACAGTTAGCTAGTGAAAAATGTCATAGTCTGCATGGGAAGAAATTGGGGTATAAGCACAAAGAAGTATATGAGTGCTGACAATATTGCAAATTTCTCCATTCCTGTCCTTGTATCAAAACTTCAAGTCTACACTGTTAAATGCCTACAGAATACTCTAGTTGGATAGCTATGTAGCTCTCATCTGTACTCGATATTTTATTTAACCTTGTTAATCCCCAGTTTTTTCATTTTTAAGATGAAAATGAAAATATTATCTCACAGCATTGTTTATAGGATTAAATCAGATAATTTATGTAAAGAGTTCAAAGTGTGCATGGGTCATTAAATGTTGGATTACTGTTATCCAGCCAACATCAATTTCTACTGCTTATTACCCATCATCTCTTTGGTAACTACTGCCTGCTTTGTCTTCTGAAGGGATGTGAAAACTCTTTGAAGTCAAAAGAAAGTCTTTATGATGTTCTTCTTCTTCTTCTTTTTTTTTTGCTGAGGAAAACTGGTCCTGAGCTAACATCTGCGTCCATCTTACTCCACTTTATATGTGGGATACCTACCACAGCATGGCTTGCCAAGCAGTACCATGTTTGCACCCGGGATCCAAACTGGCGAACCCGTGGCCGCCAAAGTGGAATGTGCAAACTTAACCACTGCACCACTGGGCTGGCCCCTTTATGCTGTTCTTTTTTTTTTTTTTTTTTAAGATTTTATTTTTTTCCTTTTTCTCCCCAAAGCCCCCGGGTACATAGTTGTATATTCTTCGTTGTGGGTCCTTCTAGTTGTGGCATGTGGGACGTTGCCTCAGCGTGGCTTGATGAGCAGTGCCATGTCCGTGCCCAGGATTTGAACCAACGAAACACGGGGCCGCCTGCAGCGGAGGGAGCGAACTTAACCACTCGGCCACGGGGCCAGCCCCTATGCTGTTCTTATATTACACTGGTATACTACTCTCCAGCTTCTCTTATAACAGGGAGCTCAAAATAGGAACTTCATAAAGTTTATTGCTGATTCTACAAATATTTATAGAAAAGCATAAAAATGAGCTAGTATCTAGAAGCTTAATAAATTCCATGTGGCATTTCTGGAACTGTATCACCAAACACCAAGAAATGTTAATCCACTGAAGAAAAAAAACATTAAGAAGCCACTAAGATAAAAATCAATACAGGGGCTGGCCTGGTGGCGCAGTGGTTAAGTGTACACGTTCTGCTTCAGTGGCCCGGGGTTAGCTGGTTTGGATCCTGGGTGCAGACATGGCACCGCTTGGAAAGCCATGCTGTGGTAGGCGTCCCACATATAAAGTAGAGGAAGATGGGCACGGATGTTAGCTCAGGGCCAGTTTTCCTCAGCAAAAAGAGGGAGATTGGCAGCAGATGTTAGCTCAGGGCTGATTTTCCTAAAAAAACAAAAAAGCCCAAAAAAACCCCACTTCCTTAAAGATTTTCAATAAAGTTCAATTATCAAAAAAAAAAAAATCAATTCAATAAACTTCTGGTTTCAGCCACAATGGAATAATGAATGTCACACTTATCCTTCCTCTGTAAACTACTATAAAACAAACTGCTTTATATATTTTATCTATTTTCAGACATTGGAAAACAGACATTGGAAAATATCTTGAAAAAAATAATTGATTGTCAGTTTTCTGTTGGGTCGTATTTTCCAAAGTGCAACACAGTGAAGTTAAACCCAAATGAAGTGTAGCTACCTCACTGGGCGGAGAAAAAAAAAGATTGGAGTTCAGGATACTAAAGCAAGTGGAATGTGTGGGACACACTACTAGAGAGAAGAGAGCTGCAGAGAAGGAGCTCAAGAAAACTGCACTGGGATTCTTTTAATCTTTGTCCAAATATTGAAGTGTACATGTATAGGGCAGGACCTCGTGAGGCCTGATAGAGGAGTTTCCAAGGGCTGTGAAGCTTAATGGAGATTCCAGAAGTTACAGCATTGGAATAGTTGGACTTGCAGGATGAAAAGACCTTGCTCAACACTTCAGGAATACAGCAAATATAAAAAAACACTTTTTAGTTCATTAAATTTAGGGCTTTGTGCTGGTATCATGTGGATGGATAAAAGCAAAAGAAATAGCAAGGGTAATGCTGATGTATCAATTTTAATTATTTTTTTTCTGTGTGAGGAAGATCTGCCCCCAGCTAACAGCAGTGCCGATCTTCCTCTACTTTGTATGTGGGATGCCTCCACAGCATGGCTGATGAGTGGAGTGGGTCCACACCCAGGATCTGAACCCGTGAACCCTGGGCCAAAGAAGCACAGCGCATGGAACTTTAACTACTCGGCCACAGGGCCAGCCCCCTAATTATTGCTTTTTAAGTTTAAGCAAATCTTACATAAAAACTGAAATTGACAGTAGAAGTAAAATAGAGATATTGGAAAAGGAAAACAACTTTTATAAACATCCATGATTTGACTAAAAAAACGCAAACATGTTTCAGAGCCCTATATCGACAACTTTGTTAGCAGCAAAAACAAAAACTCAGCAGATAAAGGTCTTGAAAAAGATCGCTATTACTACTCTGCAGTAAGGCTGAGCATGTACTTTCTCTGCCTGCTTCTCTTGTCAGCCCACATGACCTGTTAGTGCTCATTAAAAATCATCATTCTGGCTCCTATTTCTTAAGCTTGTGATGATATAACCCAAATTTGGCTAAAGAAAAATCTTACTCAACTTAATATTTCCCTGGTTTTGACTCAGCCAAACATAAAAGATCTGTGAGTCTAAACCAGAGTGATACTAAGCCATTTAAGGTTTTCTTTGGCCAAATTTAAATTTTATCAGCTGACCGTGAATTGCACATCCTGAGTGTAGACACTTGAAGTTGGAATAAAAACTGGTTCTTCTTAGGAGAGCCTAATTTACACTTGGGTAAATTAGAGGCAGCACAGAATAGACAGGGGAATGAAGAAAGAAGCTGCTTTAACGGCAAGTGACTGAAATCATGCTGTTCTTGTTTGTTCTGGGGCTCCTCTCACGTGGTGATGACGTGGTACAGTGGATTCTTGGCTAGTTTATCTGCGCTACCTAAAACCACAATAAGAGAAACGACAGCTCTGGAGTACCTGTGTTGTCTCTGATCTTGCAGGCTCTATACAACCTTAATTTTTACCTAAGTTCATTCTTTCAAGATCTGCCTTTTGTCCATTGCACAAACTCTTTTTAAACTCTTTCCCAGACCTTCTTCCAAGCTGAGCTGCTTAAACCGTTTGTTCTGCCACCTCTGCTGTTTATTCATTTGCTAAAAACTCATTTTAATATCATCAATGTCAGCAAGAGCTCTATAATTTGGGAAAATGGACACAGTGACTAGGTAGTTCAGTTTTAGTTGGGTTCTCTGCTCCAATTGCTGAGCTCCAACTTGTATTCTTGCCACGTGACTCTTCCGGTTGCAATACTGTGAATACTCTGACTATTCCTTCTTGGCTATTTTCCTGTCTCCTCATTAACATATTCTATTTCTACTAACTACATCTGACCTCTCTGGAAAGACTTCCTTTATGGCCAATCTTGCTCAGTACTGGCTTTTTAGAATTTGAGAATTGAAAGGGGACCTCATGAAACTATTTATGAACTCCCTACAAAGAGATGTTAGGGTGACTTGTTTAAAGCTACATAGCTATTTGGTGCCAAAGATGGTGATAGTTTCAGGACATCCCATTTGCTCCTTTTTTTCCCTCAGAATGTACCCACTGTAGCATAGGTAGACACATAGCATATAACAATAACCTTTCTATGTAGTGAACAAACAAGTTCAGAATCAAGGGGATAGAGACCTGGAGAGACAGAGTATGTTTCTTACAAAATATCCACGTGAAAGCTTCATTAGATGAGTCTGATGTGGATTAGCTTCTCAGTATTTGACTTTACAACACACTAAAATAACAGGACAGATAATATATACAAATATAATTATGCTTTATTCCTGACAATTAGAAAAATAGGTATTCTGGATAAGTAGATTTTCTAGATTGCAGAAATTTTAATTTGGTACTTAAAGGGTTAATAGTTGTGTGCAAGTTGGTTTCCAAGACATTTCTCATTTTTCTCTCCTTTCTAAACTCAAGATGTAATTTAACTGTTCTGTATGATGCAGAGTCCTTGCTATGAACAATCACTACTACATTGTACTGTAACATATATCTTACTTTCAGGATCTCTTTGCCCCTACAAATGACTCTAAACTGTTGGGCTCTTCTGGCTTGATTAACTTCTCACTCTTTTATGGCCATCTGTGTTTATCTCCTTTTATTCACTGAAGCTTTTCATCACTGTCAATGAGTCTACTTCTGTACCCAGGAACTGGCTCCCTCATCTACATCTCCTTTCCATTTGCTATTTGTTATCCTCTCTTTAGACCTCCTATTCTTCTCTTTAACCTAGAACAAACTTTAAGAATTCCTAAAATCCAGCTAAAGAAAAATAGATAGTCAAACTCTATGGATAAAATTAAGTCAAATACGTTTGGTACCCAAGAAAGAGTAGCTCCCGGTTATCTTCTTTGGATAGGCTTTGTGGCAGTTATTTTCATCTGATCTCTTATTTCTGGGTTTTCTGCTATTTGGATCTACTGAGGTTACTAGACACCAGACGGACAGGTTATAGATAAGACTTTCCCTATACGTACATTTTAAAAGTATGTTTACCTGATGCATGCCCAGAGGGATGGAAGTCAAAATTTGATTGTAAATGGACCTTGAAAAATTAGTCCATAAATATGTAATGGCTATATCTGAAAGTGAAACAACTAGAACTTGTACTTGACAAAGGCTTAAGTAACGCTAAACAGCTCCTTGTTTTCTACTGAATAAAATCCACAATCTTTAGAATGGCATTCTCAATGCTTCGTACCTGATTCTAACCTAGGTTTTGAAAAGCCTTCTCTGACATTACTTCCTCATATAAACCCTGTTATAAGGAAAAACAAGAACATCTACTATAATTTATTTGTATATTGTTATTCTCAATAGCGGTTCTCAATTCCCTATTATGATTTCTCAAGACACTCAACGGAAAGAGAAGTAATTGTTCTCTCTTTTCTCCATCCATCATTGACTACTGGAGTTCTCTATCCTGATCCTTCAGAGCTTGGTTCAAATGCTACAACTCTGTGGTGAGTGGAAAGAACAATTGACTGGGATTCAGGCGATCTGTATTCTCATCTTGTTTTTGTGACTAACTAGCTCTTAATATGGGCTTAGGCAAGTCACTTCCTAGAAATTAGTTTCTGGTGATCTCTAAATTGCTTTAGAAACATTCTACAAATCATAAACATGACTGTTCCTGACCACTTTTGTGCTAGAAGTGATATCTCCTTCTTTTGTCACAGTTTATAGCATTCCAGTGGCATCTATATTGCTTGATCTTTAAAAAAGCTGTTTCTCAACCATGTCTACCAATAGAACATGAACTCCTTTACACCATATGCACACAACTTCTTACAGTAAATTCTTAATAAATACATGACAACTAAATTTACACCCCAGCTGCAACAACATACACACTCCAAATCTGAATGCTTTCTTGAAAATCAAACTGGACTTCTCAAAGGAGAGGAGTTTATAAAACACTTGATTATCCCTTACTGACACAGGATTGGCACTTATCACATGGCTTATATTTCGTATATAATATAAAATGGAGAACTTTTCACAGCAATAGTAGGTTGATATTATTTAAACAAAGATAATAGCCTACTGTACATGTAAACTACTCTAAAAAAGGAGTTATTTTTATTATTGGTTATGATTTTAAGTTATAAAGTTTTGGCTTTTTTTTAAACTCACAACTGACAATTTTTAGAAATATACAGGCTACTCAGAGAATTTTATATTGCTGTGGGATACGGATTTGGGGAATATGTTTTTACTTTTCTTTTCAGTTAATCATTTGTACTATTAATACTGTATAGATAATTTTTATAACTACTGAAGGAGTTCAGAAGGAGTCTCTCCAAAATGTGCCTCTTTGGCATGTAAATTATTTGAGCTGAAGACAATCAAATTTCGAAGGACTCAGGAAGAGCTTTTTACCTCCCCCTTCACTGCCTAAAAGAACTTAGTTGGAGGGCCTGGTCCAGGAAGACAGCTATCACCAGAGATAATTACAAAGAGTATGGGCTAGGTGTGGTAACCTAGGAGGAGCTCAGCAGGGACTATTTGTTCAAATTCTTCTCTGTGTCCCAGTGTCTCTGCATGGCAGAACAAATATTTGTTTACCAAATATTTGCTTTTCCCATTTTCCTGTGGATTGTCTTCCTTCCCTTTGAAGTGCCAAATCCCTACCCTCTTTTCCTTAGCTCAGGATGTCATATAAGCCTCAACTGCCTGACTGTCTTGGACCCTCTCATATCTATTTGAGGCTCCTGTATGTACATAATTAAATTTGATTTTCTCCTGTTAATGTCTTATAACAATTTAATTAACAGATCAGCCAAAAGAACCTAGAAGGGTAAAGGAAAAAGTTTTCCTCCCCTACGTATATATCTTAAAAGCATAACTACATGTTTGTTACTAAGAGGACTTTTTGAGGAAAACAGGAGATACAAGTCAAGATAAGAAAATAAACTAGAACATAATTATTTTTTCCTTATTCTTTAAAACTATTAAGAAATGAAATAACGGCAACATGCTTTCTGTCCTATCCACTCTAATAAAGTCTACTCTATTAAGTGCCTGTGCCTCATAAAACAAATAGGAAATTATCCTTATTTCTTAAAATAGGAACACCAAATACATTATATATTTTGATTGATTACAATTTTAATCAAATTTTACTTATACGTAAAATAAACCATATAAAGATGAAAAAGAAATTATTTTAATTCTTCAACTATTATATCTGTAATAATTTTCTTCCTATTGTAATCAATTCAGTAAATTAAGAAGAAAGTTCTCATTTATTTGTTGAAATTGGTTTTGCTGACATAGTTATGCCATAACGTGCCAAATGAATTAGTAAACCTGGAAGCTATTAAAGTTAGGTAACTCTGTCACTGTCTCTTTTATTTTCTCACCAATTTTTTTATCATGAAAACTTCACAAACAGAAAATTTGAAAGACTAGTACAATGAACATTCCTATACCCAATATCTCCATTCAATAATTGTTACTATTTGCCACAGTTTCTCTCTCTCTCTCTCTCTCGCTCTCTACACACACACATATACACACAATACACACACATATATTTATGCACTATACACCTTTTGTTTGTTGAACCATTTGAAAATAAGTTTCAGACATCATGACACTTCATTCCTAAATACTTCAGCATCCTCTCCTAAGAATAAGGACATTCCCCTACATACAAACCACAATACCATTATCATTATACCTTAGAAAATCAACAATAATTCCAAAATAGCACAACCGTCCAGGCAATATTTAAATTTCTTCAATTGTCCCAGGAATGTCTTTCAATGTTCTTCTCTTTTCCACCTCCCACCAAGGCCATCCTAAGTTTACACATTTCATTTGTTTGTTGGGAGGACTGCCTCCAAATCCGTTTTTTTAAGAAATAATTTTTTCATCCAATTTCCTCATGCTCTAAATCTTGAACCACAAAATAACTCAACAGCCTAGGATTTAGGGTTTGATGTATGGAAAAGGGAAAATTTTCCAAACTAAATAATGGTCTTCTAAAGTATTTGGATGACTGGTAGGAAAACCTTGTTCATGTTACTATTTTATGTAATCAACTCAAAATGTACTCCATCAGAGAATAAGTTTGCTGAGGGCAGAACTGCTTTATTCATCTCTGTAGTCCCCAGTGTGCTTCACGGACACGAGTACAAAATTTGAACGGAGGTGCTCTGCTTCCTCTGATCTCTACTTCCTCAAATCCCTTGAATGGTTAGGAGGAGTCTAGGTAGAAGAGAGCCACATTGTCACTATGTCCTAACACCCTTATTCCCATTGCCGTTAACTTGTATGATATGAGAAAACAAAACTGAGCCTTAACAATTTTGTGCTTCCTTCTTCTGCAGCACATATGCTGACAGCTGCTGATCAGGCATTAGTGAGGAAGAAATCGAGTGGAAGCCACTTGGGCAATCAAGAAAAATATTTTTTCTTTTCTTTTTCTTTCTTTCTCTCCTTCCTTCTCTCCCTCCTTCCTTTGTAAAGCTTGGTATCTGATAGCATTAGTTGTAGCATGTTTGAAGTCACTCATGAACCAAAAAATATAATATCAGGAGATAATCCATGGAAGGCATCACAAAGATGTGCAAATCAAAGCCCACCAGCTTTTACGTTTTATTTTTCTAAAAAAAAATCTCATGCTGGGTAGGTATACTAGATTTTATTCATAGATTTACAGAATAGAGGGATGAAGAGAATGTCACAGATGTTATATGTTTGAACTTTTCAAAGCAGCTGATGAAATCAGATAAAATTTTCATTACAAAATAGGCTTGGATAAAAACCATAGTTGTATGAATATAAGATCAGCTTATGTATTAGGCAAAAAGTCATAATAACAAGCTGTATGTTTGTGTAATTGGTTTAAAATGTCAAGTATGGTAGCCAAGGGGTCAGTGCATAGTCTTTCATCTTTATTCATAAACTGAAAACAGAAGAAACATTAATGAAACAGCAGATATAGCAGATGGCACTCAACATAGTCATAGGGGACTGATATATAGGTAGAAAACGAAAATGAGAGCTAGGCTGACAATTATAAAAATCAGCCAATTTAGGAAAAAGTAATTTAGAAAATGTCAATTTAGGTAAGTATGTGTATACAAAAAGCAAAAACTGATGCTTAGAATGACAAATCCAATGGAAATAGTTGCATTAACATAAGGAAGTAGAACTAAGGCAGATGTTCTTAATTATAGATACCAAAAACATTTTATAGATACTGACATATTAGATTCACAATAGTTTTCTGGCTGAATGGCTCTATGAGTGCTTATGAGAGAAAACAGCACACACCTAAGGTTCCCACCCTAGCCCCAAGGAAACAACACGGCAGAACCTGCTAGGAATTCTCAGTCTAGGATCCCAGTTGAGCTCCTTCAATAGAACACAACAAATCTCCCTACTAAAGTTAGAGCAGTGGCCCAAATGCTCCACAGGAAGGCAGCAGAATCTCCTATCCTCCTGCTTTCTATTTCCAGAACCCTAGATTATCTCTAAGGTATTTGGGATTATTTCATTTACACCTCCATCTTGTTCTAATAAGTGTTTCAAGCTGCTATAAAACAATGTAGCATAAAAATGATAGTAAAAAAAAGAAAAAAATGGAGTAGGATGGGCACATGAATTGAAGATAATAAATAAAAAGAAATATACATGTACATGTAGCATACACAAACATACATACACACACATATTCAAATTTAAAGGTGGGCCCCAAATTTGGCTATCATCTTTCTTAGAAAAGGGAAACAGATCAGACACAGTTTTAGGTAACAGAGAATTTGATTGGCTTTGTCCCCGTTACTGGGAGGAAACCTCTAAAGGAAACCTCTTTGTAATTTTTTGAGCGACTGGAGTGTCTTTGTTATTCACTATGGGACCCTTGACCCCACCTGATAGTTTATGCTAACTCGGGATGGGGCTGCCATGCCCTAAAGACCATCCATGCTATCTATTAGTTGGTTACGGTTTTGAGGTGCATGATACCAGCCTGATCTCAGGCAGGGGAGGGGAACTGGAGATTGAGTTCAGCCATGTGGCCAATGACTCAAACACTCATGCTTGATGAAGTTTCAGTAAAAACTTTGGACACCAAAGCTTGGGTAAGCTTTCCCGGTGGGCAATACTCCGTGTATTATCATATACCGATGTGCCAGGAGGGCAACATGTCCCTGGGGATGATGGAAACTTTGTGTTTAGGACTCTTCCAACCTCACCTTATGTATCTCTATGTTTGGCTGGTTCTAATTTGTACCTATTTCTATAATAAAGATGTAATCACAAGTATAGTGCTTTCCTGCATTCTGTGAGTTGTCATAACAAGTCAATGAACCTCAGGTGGTACTTAGAATCCACGAATTTGTAGCCAGCTGCTTAGAAATGAAGGCGGCCTGGGGATCCCCCAACTTGCAACTTGTGTTTGAAGTGAGCACAGTTTTGTGAAGTTTGGCCTAACTGAGGAGCTAAAAGTCATTGAAAATAAGTATACTATGTGATATAATGGACAATATACTTAGAATAAATAGACCAAACAAGATGGACTGTTTTTCATATTGATCCTCAAAACAAGTTGACTCTCATGCCAAATCACATTCCAAAACTCAGTGAAAGCAATGCAGAGAGGTAGGGTAAGGGTTGTCGTGACACACTACAGATACCTGCTTCCTCCTGATTGGAGGCTGAAAGTTTAATACTATCTAGAAAAATTATGAACTTCCTCAAACAATTTTCTCTGAACATGGTTTTTACAAATACTTATTGATGATAATCTTGACTTTGTCCTTCCTGTCAAGTACCTGGCATGTTGCTTTTATAATGTTGTGGATGTTGTGTTTCTAATGTTGTGGATGTAGAGCCACAGGCCTTAGAAGGTCATTGGGAGCCACTGGGGTTGACACTCTCTTATAAAAACTGCCTAGTCCTAAACATGAACTGCAGCTTGCATGGAAAGACATTTAATTCTCTGTCAAAAGTGACTTGAGAATAGCCACACACTAGACAAAAGAGTCTTCTAAAAAAATAATTTTTAATCCCTACCCTGCTCTCCCAACACCAACTACTGGCCTCCAAAGTTGAACTTCATTTATCATGGTCACAACTTTTAACATGGATGAAATTTTAAGTAAGGTGTCGCCAGAAGCCTAGCCCTGATTGGGTGGGTGGGTGGTTGTCAGAATCTTATGCAAAGAACACCTGGCAATGAAGGACATAATTTGCTGGCATATAGTCCAAAGACAAGCTCCTCTCAAAATGTATACCAAGGTAACTAAATGTAGCAATTTATTGTTACAATTATCACTGATAACTCAGTAAAAAGGGCAAGATTAGACACCAAACAATAATAGATTTTAGAATTTACTTATGATTGCTAGTTATTAGGGTCAACTGTCTCTCGTCAAGCTATACCTCATTTAGTAGACAAATACATGTGTGTGTGTCTTTTTGAACGCTATGAAAGGAGGAAAAGCATCTACTTTAACCAAAAGTGGCACTTAATTACTAAGATATTAATTAAAATAAAGAGGAGGGAGGAGTTGTTTCACTCAGCTTAGGATGCAGAAAGCCACAAGAGAATATCCTTATAATGAGAAAAAGCTGGATAATCAAAAACAAACAAACAAACAAACAAAAGAATCATGGCTTATTTTGAATCCAAAAAGCTTAAGTCATAAGGCAACCAAACTGAATTCCAAAATGTGATAAGGCTCTCTGAGGAGAGGCAGGGACTCATAAACTATTTTACCCTTGGCAGAGCATGGGAGGAAAAGACAAATAGGAAGAAAATAGCTGGAATTTTAAAGAATTCTTACAGGCTAAGTCCCTGGGAGCCCTAGACACAAAGGGGTACAGCTCTTTTCCATGGGTTTTCTCCAAGTTCTCAAGAGAAAGACTGGGAGTAGGGCAAAGAAATATAAAGAGCCCTACTTGCTTCCTTCCTGGGACCATTCTTTAGCATACAAAGCAAAAGCTATAAGCTACTGGGTAAAGGGCTCAAATCCTGCACTGACACAAAACGGAGGTCTGGTACTGCTGGGGAAGGGGTAGGAATGCTGAGAAATAAAACAACATTATTCCGGAGTTCTTTCTGAGCGTACAATAGTGTTCTGTGGTATAAGTGCTGGATGTAAAGACAGGCCTGGAAGACTCTAACTTGCAGTCTGTCGAGCAAATTCTGCAATGCATTTTTCTTAGAACATTCAAGAAAGTTACAGGCATGTATTTTAGTGTTAAAGAATCTAAGTATTAAAAAATAAATATTTAAGATATTTAAAATTTATGGAAATGAAGATTTGTCTTTTTAAAAGATGGGGTAGGTTTGGCCACAACCTGATGGAATGACAGCAGGGAAAGAAGGCAGACCAATGAGACCTGTAGCACCATCGCTTGGTCATTCTGTTCCCCTAATATGTCCAGGGACCAATAAAGGTCCAGAGCGTATTTACTTTTTGCTTACATGCTAGGATTATAAAAGATCCTCTTGGGATAAAAGATCCATTTAGTGGTTAAGTTCACACACCCTGCTTCAGTAGTCTGGGGTTCGTGGGTTCAGATCCCAGGCCTGGACCCACATGCCACTCATCAAGCCATGCTGTGGTGGTGTCCCACATACAAAATAGAGGAAGATTGGCGCAGATGTTAGCTCAGGGCCAATCTTCCTCACACACACACACACACACACACACACACACACACACACAATCCTCTCAAGAAAAGAGATAAAAAGCATGAGCATTCAGGGATCTTAGAGGAGGAAAGACCTTAAAGAAGACTCAATCCTAGAACTGAGGATTTTCTTAAGTTTTCAGCCATGAATAAAAGTTCAGGGTGAAAAATAAAACAGTGGCCAGTCAGCAAAATGGAGGCTTAAAAGTAATAAAAATCAAAATTTTGGGGGCTGGACCCGTGGCCGAGTGGTTAAGTTTGCACACTCTGCTTTGGCCGCCCAGGGTTTCAACGGTTTGGATCCTGGGCACGGACATGGCACCACTCATCAGGCCATGCTGAGGCCACGTTCCACATGCCACAACTAGAAGGACCCACAACTAAAAATACACAACTATGTACCAGGGGGCTTTGGGGAGAAAAAGGAAAAATAAAATCTTGAAAAAAGAAATCAAAATTTTCCTTAGTCACATGCAGAAAAAGGTCTGCGCTGTTGATAAAAACGTGCTAATGTACAAAGTACTAGCTTTCTTTTGAAGTGATTTGTTTACAATACCAGAACCCAGACTGCACACCAAATGGCAAAACCCCTAATACATATGGAACGCTGAGCCTTTTCTCTTAGTGTGAACATCCACAGCTTATAAGTACAGCACTGGAGATTCTGGACTGGCATTCCTTTGAGGAACTGACATGAAGGCATGGAGAATGGTACGTCAGCTATCGCTGGTGGTAAAAAACAAGGCGACCAAAGAAGTTTGTTTGTGGTCCACTTCCTGTTCTCCATCCCCTGCCAACCAAAGGAGTAACCGAACTGAAAATAACATACAGAGGGTTTTACGTTCGTTGTCTTTTGGTGAAAATAAGAGACCTGGACACTCCAATGGGCTAAAACAAATGCCATTTATTCACCAAAAATTTCCCCAAGGTTAACAGAAGGTTTGGTTTTACACTGGGCTCTGTTGCAACCTATGACTTCTTTTTGGTCATCATCTCGAATTCAGAATAGGTTTAAATCTTTCCTACCCACTGAGAGAAGACTTTTCAGGAAATTAACCAGTCAACATAAGTTTTGAGTGTCTACATTGTGGATGATAACTAAAGTTAATCCTCCACAGAAGGCATTTCACCCTAACTCAATTCAGTCAAACATTTGAATTACTCTAAATGTCTTTATCTTCCAAAAGCATTTCCAAGGCATTCATTTGCCAACAGCACTATCCTAGAGGTTCACCTCAGATATCACCTTGTCCCCAAACTTTTTCCTTCCCCTTCAGAAAAGCCATGCGATTTGGGGAAGAGCATTCCAAGGAGAGCAAATAGCAAGTGCGACTAGCAAGTGATGCTACAAAGAGCTTGGTGAGTCTGAGGGACAGAGACATGGCCAATGTGGCTGGACACAGCGAGCAAAGAAGAGAGGGGTGAGACAGACAGGCACCAGACCCTATGAGATCTTGGTAAGGAGTCTGGATTTTTATTTTAAATAAATTTGAAAGTATTGAAGAACTTTAATTACTAGCGTTATATGAATTGAATGAGTGAACATTATACAAATTATTGAAATGAGTCTTCAAATTGTTTCAGACTCAGGGAGGATAAAAAATAACATCATCTCCTCTTGTTGTTTCTGCCATTTCTTATATCTTCTGACAGTAAGTGTGGTATTTTCATTTTAATCTCACTCAGAGTTATGGTAAAAGCTTATTTTTTTTTTCTATCACATCCTTTATACTATCTGATGTAATACTCAATATGAGGAAATTAAGATATAAAAAGTTCAGTAAATTTCCACTAATTTAAGGATTAGGGGACAAGTCTGATTAACAAAGTAAAATGGAAACATGAATACAGTATCTGTACAGATACTGCTGTATCGTTTCAATCTCTTTCATAACAGAATCTGCCTGCAACTTACTTAAATATTTTAGAAGCCCTCTGATCCAGAAGTCAAGTAAAAAGCTACTTTTTGCCCAAAGAATTCCCTTTTAAGTGTCAAAAAATGTTAGGTAGCCCTGAGAAAGACTAACCTGCTTTTCAGAATCTGATGACTTGCACGTTTGAATTTATGTTAGCAATATACTCATATAATATATTTGATATACTTAAACAAAAACACACCTCTCCATGCAGACGCAGGAACGGCTGTATTAAAACAAGGATTATCAATGACACAATACAATTTCTTAAAGTAAATCAATAAAAGCCACTGTTCTCAGTATTTTATGAGATGATGGAAAGTTAATTTTGTGACAATATCAAGGATCTTAACAAATGAGAAAACACATGTCAATGACTAAAGAAAAACAGTAAAACATAAAAACCCAGAGAGAAATTTCTTAACTGAATGATGATATACTCCCCCAAATCCATGAGATTTGATCTGACTAATATTTCACCTTCTTGAAAGACTCAGTACCTCCCACCCTTTCTGAAACTGCAAGGATAAAGGCAACAACCATCTGCCTGCTACAGAGGATAGGAAAACAGTAGTTTTCTTCTACTTTGAGTCTCACTGAGGTGGCTTTTAAAGAGTATGGAAGAGAAAAAATAGAATATCTTAAAGAATTAACTAGTAGAGAAACAAATTAAATAAATTTAACCATTTACATGGAATAGATCATCATAATGAAAAAAAGAAAAGTAGAAGCATAGGACAAAAAAACCACAAGAGTAAACCCATGAGAACTAGAAAAGCCTAATTTTATTTGTATTAAAGATATAAGGGAATATAGCCTAGGCAAGCAAAGGAGGACTTTTAAAAACTGAAAGATGGCTATGGGAGATTGCCCTTTTTACACTAAAGCATCCACCTTTTAGACTGAAGAAGAGAGAGCTAACAGCATGGGATGGATCAGTATGGATAGTATTACCTGCATGAGGAAGTATTTTCCTGGATAAACTCAAGTTCAGGTATAGCTCTATGTTTCTCTAAAGATAGAGGAAACTCTGAAAACACATTATCTTTAAGTTTTAAAGGAAAATATAAGAAGGTTAGGCCAAAAGGAATAAGAAATTCCTATCTACCACTGACCTAAGATAATAAGAAATTAGATTTTCCTAAAAAGATTCCTAGCAATGGAAGCAAAACACTACTATTTATTTACATATGTATTTATGTCCTGTTCATCCATTTTTATTAATTCTGACAAATGTCAACTTAGAAAATGTCACATTTGCTTATAGAAGAAAGACCAAATTTGATAAAGGATTTTGGTACAATTGGAAAGAGAATGGTGTTTGGAGTTGGAAAATAAGAGTTTGAATTGCTTCCTTTCCTATTTAATATGTATATAACTGTGGCCTTGAGAATATATTTCCTAACATCTTCAACCTTGTTTTTCCATCTAAACAGAAACAATGATATTGCTTTAGTGATCGCAGAGAGCCAATGTATATAAAAAATGCCATGTAAATTTTAAGCTCATCTTGAAGAGTTCAAAGTGGTACACTTTAGGATTCAATTCAATAGTACTGTTTCAGACTGGGTTTACATTTGTTTTCTAAATGAAAACAATTAATTTTAAGGTTAAAATCATTCAATGGTTATTCTAATTAACTTGATCTTTGTTGCACTGTTAATAAAAATATTACATTCTATGGGAAATATCATCTTATATTTGGGAATGTTACTCTAGACGCAATTAGAGAATTTGTGCTACAAAGCTAGGAATTATGCAAGAAGGTAAACTGACTTTTTACTTTGAAGTCACTGATATAAAATAATTTGATCCTTTACTAAGACTCTCTAAAATCTATAAAGAAAAGTAGCATGAGGAAGAAAAATATTCTTAGCGGGAGATATGTGACTTCAATTTGTTGTTCTTTTATTGTGGGGGGAAGAGGGATATATGAAGTAGTATTAAAAACATAAAAACACTGTTTCTCTCCAGAGAATCAAATTGCTATATAGGTTAACATTTTTATAAAATATTTATAGTTGTCATGAATGACCTAGTAAGCTGACATTTATAATAGTGATTTAAAAAAATGCTTCCACACAGTTAAATGGATGTTTCCCCTTGTCCTGATTTAATTAAAAGTTTCTTCTTGCTACTGAGAGTTTATGAATGCCACATATCTTGTTCTGTAGGCAATTGGAAAAACTAGTATTTTTTTCATGCTTAAGTGAAAAGCGTAACCCAGTGATTGAAGGTGTCTGCCTTGGCTATTTTATATCTCTTTGTCAAATCAGGGAGATCTGACTACACTGCTTCATAGAAATACCAAGCCAATACTTCAGCATTAAATACTTTATGAACACGGCTCAGAGAAGATACAAAAGTGAACATGACAGCCCCAACCCTTAAGAGGCATCTAATCCAGTAAAGAAGACAGATTTTTAAACAATTAACTATAATTGAAAAGCCAAATAAAATAGTGTATTAATAGAGCTTAGAAGAGGTTCTTAATTCTGACAGGTGGCATCAGGAAGCTTTTGTGGAAAATGTGGCATTGGAAAATGTCTTGAGGGGTATGTTATTTACAGAGGTGGACGGGGGGGTTGGCATTCCTGGCTGATGAAGCAGAGTCCTGAAAGTACCTAACATACTGGAGTAAATGTAAGACAAGCAGTGTTTTCTCTAGAGTGCAATCTCTACAAGGGTAGGGGCTGGCCCATTTCATCCACTGCTATTTGATCAGCATTTAGAACAATGTCTGGTGCAAGATAAATATTTATTGAATAAACGAATGAATTGGACACTGGGTAATTGAAAGGAAGAATGGGGAAGGGCACTGGAAATGCACTTTGAGCCTAGACAAGCTTAAGAACATGTAGATAATAAAGACCACTGCAGGTTTTAGAAAAAGAGAACAAGATGATATACTATACAGCAGTTCCCTCCTCATCTGTGGTTTTACTTTCCATGGTTATAGTTACTCATGGTCATCCACGATCTGAAAATATTACATGGAAAATCCCAAAAATAAACAATTCCTTCTGAGTAGCGTGATGAAATCTCATGCTGTACAGCTCCATCAGGCTTAGGATGTGAATCATCCCTATGACCAGCATTTCTATGCTGTATATACTACTTGCCTGTTAGTCACTTAGTACCTGTCTTGGTTATTGGATCGACTGTCGCAGTATCGCAGTGCTTGTGTTCAAGTAACCCTTATTTTACTTAAAAATGGCCCCAAAGTGCATCTTTTAAGTGAAAAGGTGAAAGTTCTCAACTTATTAGAAAAGAAAAAAAATTGTATGCTCAGGTTACTAAGATTTACTGTAACTTTTCTTACAATATATTATTATAATTGTTCTATTTTATTATTAGTTATTGTTGTTAATCTCTTACTGTGTCTAATTTATAACTTAAACTTTATCACAGGGATGTATGCATAGGAAAAAACACAGTACATATAAGATTAGGTACTATCTGCAGTTTCAGGCATCCACTGGGGGTCTTGAAAAGTATGCCCTCATGGATAAGGGGGGACTACTGTATATTTTAAAATTAAAATTCTGGAGGCAATGTCAATTGATTGGAGAAGCGAGTCCATAGACATGCTAAGATAAAAGGCACTAGGACTGCAAAGAAGGATATGGATATGGAACTCAGAGGTGGAAGTGACAGGACGTGACAAGTGACTTAGGTATGGTGATGACGAAAAGGAATGAGTTAAAGATGACTCTAGAAATTTCCAAACTCAGTGACCAGGAGAATGATGGTACCACTATGTAAGAAAGGGAAAACTGGCAAATTGCAAATTTTGGTAGAAAAAATAATAAATTCAGTTTTAGGTATATTAAACTTAAGATGCTGATTGGAAATCTACATGGAAAAGTTCAAATAAGGAAAGTTAAAATTGGGGTTCAGAGGTGAGCCAGGATGAAAGCTGCAGATGAACTCAATCAACGGATATTTACCCACTGCCCACTCTCTGCCCACTCAGTGTCAGCACCAAAATTTATGCCACCAGCACAGCAGTGGTAGCATGAGAGTGCATACTCTCAATGGGGGACAAGACCTTGGGAAACTTACATCTACTCATTTAAGAGAAAAGAGGGAAAAAAACCCACTGGAGATTAAGGTAGAATGAAGAGACCAGGGAAAATTTTTAAAGAAGGAAGCTAAAGAGAGGAAGGTGTACAAGCTATTCAAACCCTCAAGAATCTTTCCTAATTCTGTGGACTCCTTCAGAGTACAGATGAAAAAATTCAAAGAAGTGCCAAGCAGGAATCAAGCTCTTCAAAAGAACACTAAGGAACACACACAAATGTCACAAATGTCACAAGGAACCAGTGAGGTAGCAGAAAAGTAAAAAAGAAATATGGTTCTAGCCTTAAATCTGCTATGGTAACCTTAAGTGGATCATTTAGACTCTATATGCCTCGAGTCACTCACACAGAAATAGGAATATTTCTAAAAAAACAGAGTTTGGGGAAAACACCAACATGAACTTAGCAGTATATTGAATGCTACTGAAGGATGTTTAAATATAAGAATTACTGCCCTCAAAGAAGTTATAAATTCATTGTGAACTAAGAATAAGTCATACAAAAGTATTTAACCTAAATACTTTATTTAGAGTTCAAAATGAGAGAATATTAAAGAATGATATATACGCAAGTCATCATTAACATAAATCAGGAGAGTAAATGCTACACTAGTACTCTAGTTTGAAGGGCTTCCCTTATGGACTTGAGTTGTGATCCTACTGACATTTAGCTAAATTCACTCAAACATAGACTGCATTGTATACCCAATAACATAAAGCAATTTAACTGGTTTAAATTACATTTTCCAGAAGTTAGATTGAAACTGTGATTAATGAAGAGGAATTGTTTGATAAAACACTGATGGCAAATAAGGAAAAAACAACTAAGCTGTCGTAGCGCAGGTGACTTCATAACCCTTTGGGTGTATGATTCTCCTAGATGAGTTCTTTGAGAATATGGATCAAGGACAAAGCGCCCTTCAGGAATAGTATACCAATTCTCACACTTAAAAGCGGCTGAAAAAGTGCCTGTCTTTTGACATTCTTGTCATCGTTTAGTAGTATTATTTTCAAATCCTGTTAACTTGATAGAAGAAAACATTGTATTATTACACTTATTGAAAGTTGTTTCATTTGATCATTTGGACTTCTTTCTGGAAATGCCTGTTACTGATTTGCAGAGCTCATTACCTGTCAACATTGCTAACTCCCAAAGGAAGATCACCCACACCAACCTCATGCTTCCACACTATAGAGTATAAAATTGTCATGAACTGGCTGACTGCAAATTCAATCTGTCTTTCTGCATTTGGGAATCTTTTCTTTTTGCTGATCCTCTAGCCATGATTCCCAGTGGCAGCCTATTGTAAACCCCCTCTGCTTTCCCTAAATTCCAAGCTTAGCCTGAATCTACCCACTCCACAGATCTGTCAGACCATGAGCACCCAGGACACAGCAATTCCCAGAGCCTAGACTAAGAGTACAATACATGTGGGAAGTTGAATAAATAACTACTAGACTGGCATGGCACGGCTTAAAAAGGCATGTATCAGGCACATTTGGTTTACAGCCCTAGCTCTGCTTCTCATTCACTATGGGATCCTGGGCAAATTAATCTTTTTATGCCACAGTTTCCTTATCAACAGAATGGTATTTAAGAGCTAACTCACAGAGTTGCTATGAAGCAAGGACCTAATGCAAGGCATGGCATATGGCTGGTATTCAGTCATTGTTAGTTTCTTCCCACATCTCCAAGTTGGTCTGCTCTTTGCTAGGATTTATCACCTTTAAATGGATTTTTACACAGCTACAGTTATCATCTTTTCTTCATTTCACTCTCATGGGCAATGAGGAGACATCAATGGGTCTTTATGACTACAAAGTCAATGTTCCTGGCACTGAAGGATTTTCACAATTTAGCTCCATCTTACCTCTTCAAATCTCTCTCATATTCCTCCTCCAAAAATCTTTCTACCTCAGCCAGACTAGACTTACTCAACTTTCCTGAATACATCTTGAACATTTAGATCCCTATGCATTTTTCCTCCCTTTTCAACAACTCTCCAACTACCCATATCCTTCTCATTGTTAAGACATATAGTATTATAATTTTTATTTGTATTATTGGCAACATTTATTGAGTGGTATGTGGCAGATACTGTTCTAAGCAAATCACATGCATTATCTCACTTACTCTTCACTAGCCCTATAAGATGGTCTATCATTATCTGCATTACCGTGATAAGAAAACATATTTTGTCTTTTTTCTCTAGACTGTACACTCTTTTATGACATGAACCATGCCTTGTATTTCTGTGTATGATCATCTAGTTAAGCAGCAATTCAACAAATATGTACAAATTGACTGTAATTTCATCTTATTTTGTTTCTTTTAAGCTGCCAAAATGCTCACTTTCATCAAATCTATCACTTGGTTAAACTACAAAGGTGGTAAAAAGGTGTGATGCTGTGATTTATAATAAGAAATATATATTTGGTGTTAGTCTCCATTTCTGGTACATAGCTCCTAAAACCCTTGGAATTTCCTAAGTGTTGAGAGCTATAAAGGTGTTTTTTGTTATGTTAACGGGTGACTTTTGGAAAGCACCTAAGGTAACCTAAGGATGAGGGCTGGATCGTACCATTTGATTAGAGGGTTAGAACTTTCAGCTCCCCTCCCCAGAACTCCTTGAGGGAAGAGGGGATGGAGATTGAGCTCTATCACCAGTGGTCAATGATTTAATCAATCATGCCTAAGTAATGAAGCCTCCATAAAAACTCAAAAGGATACGTTTTGGAGAGCTTCCAGGTTGATGAATCAGAATGCATTCACATGCTGTCTTGCCAGTCCCCAAACTCCACAAGGACAGAAGCTCCTTTGTTCAAGACCTTGCCCTATGTATCTCTTTATCTGGCTGTTGATTCATATTCTTTAATATCTTTTGTAATAAACTGGTAATCTAGTGAGTAAACTGGTTTCCTGAGTTCTGTGAGCTGCTCTAGCAAATTAATCAAACCCAAGGAGAGGTCATGGGAACCTCTGATTTATAGCTGGTTGGTCAAAAGAGAGGTAACCTGGTGTGACTAGAATCTGAAATGGAGGGCAATCCTGTGGGACTGGGCCCTTAACCTGTGGGATCTGATGCTATGTGCAGGTAGATGGTGTTAGAATGAGCTGCACTGTAGGACACTCAGCTGGTATTGGAGAATTGCTTGGTGGGGTGGGGAAAAAAACGACATGTTAGAATTGGTGTTAGAATCTTAAAAGGTCATCTAAATTTTGTAGATGTAGACATTGTTAGGGAGTTGAGTCTATCTGCAGACATACAGTAAAGATTCTGTGTACTGAGCAATAGCAATGGCTGAAGCAGGAGGGTTTGAGTTCTCATAAAAAAATCCTTAGGTGTATTAGGTTACAACAGTTAGATCATTCTTAAGACCACTCTGAGCAAGACTGAAAAAACTCATGGAAATTAAAAATTATGAACAAGTACAAGCAAACAAAATCCATAAAATATGACAGTAAATTCATCCTCATTTGTACATTTCTTAAGACATTACAATAAGGAAAGAAAAGAAACTCACGAAGTCCCGTTTCTTCATTGGGTTTGCTGCTACAGGAAAAGCATGATTTTTCTTACATATAAATCAACATCCAACAATATAATCTCTCCTTATGGGAGAAATAATCATTTGGGATGTTTACAAAATATAATGTGCTTCAGGGGACTTTCTCAAATCATATGAGTGACTATGGTAGGTAGCATTTATTTTCCTCTCAGATCTCTTGAGGATTTAGCAGAAACAATGAATTCATAGCTTTCTCTCACAACATATTTAGCAAAATCCAAAGATACAAGGAACCCTTATAAGTAGCCAATAAAGGAAGAGCACATAAATTTCAAGTAATAGTTGAGATAAATTCAGAAATAATGGAAAACTACATACTTTTAAACAAAATTAATAACTAAAAATTAACCAATTTCTATTCAAGTTATGAAAATGAAAATTTTCACACTTGTATAATGCTGTTATCTTTTTTTAAAGACTAAAGATGCTGAAGTTTTCAAATTAGCTTGCTTATGGCTAAGATTGCAAATGAGAAAGGCTACTATGTTGATCAAACCATATGCTTAACTCATAAAGTGGAATAAAAGAAGTGCTAGTGCATAGCACATTCCAGTGAAAAGGAGAAAAAAAAGAAAAGTTAATCAATTCAACTCAATTTTAGCTGAGAGCATTTTTCCACGACTGCTGAACCCTAGCATGTGTCAGGCAGCTAAAATTACACTAAAATGTGTAAGCTCTGTTGTTATTTTAGAGATAATCCAGGAAGCAAAACAAAGCCAAAAATTCTCTCTGCATTTTTAACATGAAATGCTTTAATCTTCAATCAAGTGTATACTTTTTTCTGTTTTAAGATCTTTATGTATGGTTGGTCTCTTCCTTTGTGTATGTTTGAAAGTTTCCAGAATAAAAAGTAAAAGCAAAACAAAAAAAGAACACCAGCAACAAAACTGATTTTGTATGTATTTCCAACACACTGTTCATCCTTTAAAACAATTCTTACCAGTCTCTGTTTCTGAAGTTCTTCTCGAAGTACTCTATCTTCCGGTAAAACATCACATAACAAAAAGTAATTGTCTTGTTCTTCTGTTGAAAGATTAGGAAAGTAAACGAGAAACAATATTTATCATCTTTTCCAGAAGGATTTATTCTTAAAAACATATATATATATGTATATGCATATGTCTATGAGGATCTCTCTTCTGGTATATAGTTCTGTTTCAGCTTTATTGAAATTACGCAACATAAACACAGCAGTTTAATTTTAGCTATCACGAAAGTGAGAGAAATCTAATTTAAGAAAGTAAGATTATTCCTTTGAATTTTTGAATTGTAGGGAAAAGATGGTAGCCAAGAAGTACACTTACCAAATGGAGCTGTGGAGTTGATTCTTATCACACTACAAAAATCTGTAACAGGCTGCTCAGTGAACCTTTTCCTCCAATATAAAATGTACCTTAGAACAATCAGAAAGAAAGGATGATGAGAAAACTCAATGCACTATTTACTTTAGAATGACAAGATTTTATAAGGACATTTAATTATCCCAAAGCAACAAATCAAATGTTGTGACTGAAAACTGCCAGAAAATTTGTACACAGAAAGGTGGCAGGGCATTGTAGAAATATGAAATAAATATTTAATGAAATGAAATCATCCTGTAAAGGCGTGGAAACGATTAAACTTTACTATCCCCAAATTCAATAAACAGACATACAGGAGAGTTAAACTGAATTATTTTTAGTAATAATTAAGTTTTTCTGAAATCACATCTAAGTTTATGCGAATTTAAAATGGAACAATGATTAAATAGGCTTTATCACACGTTTTCCGATAAACTGAAAATTGGGTGGTTATCTTATACATCAAAAGAACAGAGGTCATAATAATAACCCAATGAGAAGTCAGTTTAAATTCAATATCTGTATAACAAGACAGAAAAATTCCATACATCCACACTGTGCCTGCAATGAGGCAAATTTAGCCTTTGGAAAAATACTTAAGCTTACAATTCTCGTATCTAATGAGCAGAGTTAGAAGCAGCACACTGACTAAATTTGAAAGCAAGCCTAACACCCAGACCTGCATATCGGATGAAAGAGGCAGTAAGATGACAGGATTCAACAAGCTGTTCATCTTTCCGTTTATCTAACACGATTTATATTGGCAACCACAATCTCATTTATCAAATGGTACCAAGAAGAAAATGTGTTCTCTTTCATGGGGAGAAAGGAAATGGAAAGGTTGACTCTATAGCTGACAATTTCTCAGGCTACAGAGTTGATGGATAAAACGAGACACTTCGAACAAAGAACCAAAACCTGTAAAAGAGATGGGACTCAGTGAAATAAATGAAGTGTACAGAAAGAGTAGGAATTTGGATATTTTAAATGGCTTGATATAGCATCTAGCAGTGCCCTGCACATAGTAGGTCCACAATAAATATTTTAAAGAGGTAGAAAGATTCCTGTAAGGTTTTCTAAGTAACCTCTAACTCCCAATATTTTGTCTCCTTTTAACTTTTTATTCTTACCTCTCTTTTTCTTAACAGTAATTTCCCAATCCCATGGTGCTCTATAGAAACGGCATTCATGTATTAGAAAAAAATATGTGCTGGGAGGGAAGTCTGAGAGAAAGAGAGAACCACGACATGAGCTAATATAAAACAAAAATATAAATGGATGACAACAGTGAGTACAGAATATATAAAGAAAAGAAGTAAAGGAATAATGTATAAACATAGAACCACGTTTTAATTTTTTCTTCTCATGTATAACCGTACTGTCAATACTGTCAACCTGGATGGGTAAGAAAGGGGAGAACTTTCCTTACAGAATAGGGCTAGACCTTACCTTAAGAGATCTGAAAATGACATATCTTAGGCTCCAGCTCAGCCTCCAACTATAAATACTATAAATGATGCACTATGACTCTATGGTTAGCTCCCTGGCTTCCATATTAGAAGTATCAGAAGAAAGCAAGTGCACATTAGATCCATCGAAATACACAAAAAGAGGAAAAGTATCTACAAAAGGCTGAAACATATTTCCTCAGCCACCCTGGGCCAGCTTCGGCACCCTCCAGTTCTTAGGACCTTACATAACTACTCTTACTCTCCTCTTCATTCCTCATGAGTTGCTTTACTTCCCCTTGGGAGAGAGAGGAAAAAGGGAGAAAGAAAAGGCAAGAGAAGACTTAAGAGAATAAAAATGACATTTCCAGCCACGTTTCTTATTCTCCCTTCAGCATATTTTCTGTTGCAAAGTGGTGACAGGAATGAAGGAACACAGGAGAACTTCTATGGGAGACGTCAGGAATAGAAGACGGATTGTTCTTCCAAGTTGAAATAGAGAGGCATCTATTTTCATGACTAATCAAATTCATACAGCAGAACCGGATGCTGAGATAACTTATTTAAAAAAACAGGACAGCCAAGTTCTATCTGGAGTTCCCTCATGGCTACCAGTAGAATGTGCCAAGGAGAGGTTCGTCACTCCTGATTACCACTCCACTGAAGACCAGCTAGGTGATATCCTCTGGACAAAACTGAGAATAGTGGTCAGCCCTTGATGAGCTCCATTCTGGGTCTAGGTTTGTTAAAAGGCAGTGACAACTCCTTGAATATACAGGCTGCTTACCTTAGGAAGATGTTCACAGACTTAGAACAGTATCTCTTTGAAACTCCATGAAGTAGATGACTAGGGTAAGAGCTGTACTAGTGACCAGACTGTCCCTTGAACTGCCATTGACTTATTTTTGGGTTAGAAAAGTCAATACAATGAGTTTCTTGTCTGACAGATCTTGTGCTAGAAGAAGTGTTGCTTTTTAAATTAAGACTGCGGTTAAACTCTCACAGCTGACGATTTACTAAGTGACTCCACCAGCCCCCAGGTAATAGTGAACAGAGGAGCAGGGACTTTGCATTCAGAGATATGAACCTGAATTTAAAGTTTTTTAAGTTTTCTGAAATTCACATTACTCATTTGCAAAATAAATTATTGATAATTAAGTAGGATAATACATGTAAAGCAGTGTTTAACATCCTGGGTGTTTAATACATGGTAGTTATTATTATAAGAAAAAGTAACATTTGGATGAGATTAAAGTAGTAAAGAATTTGTTTATTTTAGAGAAATACTGGTGCTTAAACAACAAAAACAATAATGTCAACAAACATTTCATGAACAAGTCAAAACAGTTCTATTAGTAGTATCAGAGGGCACATATAGGTGGCTATGGTGGTGGTAGAGTAGAGTGATGATGATGATGATGACGATAAGGATGACAATTATTAGCAGCTATCATTACGGAGACCTTACCTTCCCAAGGTCACACAACTAGAATGTCAGAATTGGGATGTGAACTTGGTCTCTCCAGCTCCAAACTGAAACTCAGATCTTCTACAACACAGGGCCTCTAGTGTCAAGTGAGAAGCGGTCTATACAAGAATTGCAGAAAAGGGAAGACAGGGACAGAAAAAAGCCCCTAGAATTATAGTTGTAATGGATACTTGAAGCATGTTTTTTTCCCTTAAAGACAAAGGAGAAGGTTTTGCTTTTTTTTTTTTTTTGAGGAAGATTAGCCCTGAGCTAACAACTGCTGCCAATCCTCCTCTTTTTGCTGAGGAAGATTGGCCCTGAGCTAACATCTGTGCCTGTCTTCCTCTATTTTATATGTGGGACGCCTGCCACAGCATGGCGTGATAAGCGGTGCATAGGTCCGCACGTGGGATCCAAACCAGTGAACCCTAGGCTGCCAAAACGGAAGGCACGAACTTAACTGCTATGCCACCGGGCTTGCCCCAGGTTTTGCTCTTTGACAAAGCAAAACTGAACTACAGAAATGGAGTTTGAAGAAACTTCTGAAACGCATACTACCTAATAGTAGCTCTTTATCTGAATCGCTCTAACTTCCTGCCTAAGTACTGAAAGCTGACACCAGCTGTTTGGGGCTGTTGGTTTGGAACTGCTTGGCTAGGCAAGAGGTGCTAAGACATGCCCCTACAGAGGTAACAACGTCCTGGTTCTAACAGTCAATGGGTCTTAGTCTGCAAGAACTTCCATATTTGAGTACTGTCTCCTTGATCTTCGAAGAGAAGGTTCTCATCACGTACTTATTTTGTATCAGAGTCTACTTCAAGGTCGTAGGCACAAGGGTAGCAATTACTAACACCAAATGACTGAAAATCACGGGGAGATTCTGGCTGGCAGAACCTTGATTGCCCTCTTCAAATAGTTAGGGAGGGCTTCCCAGGGGATAGAGGGGGAGAGAATACTGCTATATGCTCATAGTCTGGCAGTCTTTACGTTGGTTAAACGTTATTTTATTGTTCCATGAATAAGTAGTCATGAATTTTGGAAATGATGTTTTTCAGATACCATCTCTAGGAACAATTCTGAGATGTTGTTTGGTAGCTTCTAAGGGAAGGAGGACAAAGCAGGTATTGAGCCCCAAAGGCACAAAATTGTCATTTGCGTGTTCTCTTCCTGACGGAAGGGTGGGTGACAACAACATCAAAGAAAAAATCATGTTACAAAAACAAAACATAACCATAAAGTACCATACAATTTACACACATAAAATTATGTATATCTTATTGTAGTATACTATATAAACAGATCTGAAATGCAACATACACTTGACCTTAGTCAAAATTTAAGATGCAACCTAATTAGACATGTAACAGTACTTTAGTTTATAATTAGAGTTAAGAAGTGTCAATACAGTATATACATTTCCCTGCGGTTGGTAGAAGCATTCAGATAAATTGTATTCAATTGAAAGATGGCTTAAAGATAGCAGATCTTCAAAACATGCTTCTTGTGGCATTTTTCCCATCCACTAAAACATATTTTTCAATTATAAGGGATTACTTAGTATTTCTCTTCTTCATTTTTCCCTACTTCTTCAGTTTATTTAAAGCTACAATTGCAGCCACTCAATATATAAAGGCAGCCAAGAAATAACATGTAGTATGAACCCTTTATTTGAATGACAGTTATCAAAGCATTTCATACTTTACTAAAAAGGTCATAAAAGTAATTATTAAGTCATCAGCAAATACTTTTTTCTTTTAAAAGAACTTTAATCATGTCTCCCAAAATTGCCTCACAAAAAAATCTTTGTAGTAATATCTTGCCTACATTGTAACTGGTGTGCTTATTGACAGAAGCATAAAGATTTGAGATAGGGCTCTTAGTTAAGTAGCATTGAATGAGTGGATTTAATATAGAAAGGGGCAAGAATGAAGGAGTTAACATTTAGCATCTGGAGAAACTTTATTTACTGAATAAAGCTGGCAAATAGCTCAGTATAAATAACTATGTTAAATGGTTCAAAGGAAAGATTTTTATTTTGTTTTTGTTTTATCCCCTCTGCCTGAGAAAGTTTTACTGTTACTTTGTTCCAATAAAGAAAATGTCAAATATATTTAACACGAAAACTTATAACTTATTTCCTGTAAAGCCCAAGGTAAGTCCATCTCTTATTTATCATCTTTACTACTTATTGTACTCGGAAGTAACTCCTCTCTGAGAAGTCATATATATATGAATTATTCAATCTGTAAAGAAGTTCTGAGTGAATTAATTCATGCCAATTGAACCTCATACTGTCCCCCACATGCCCTTATAACGGCTTTTCTAAAGTTATGAAAAAGTCAGGTAATGTTGAGAAGATTCCAATTTAACTCTGATCACAAATAGTCAATCCTTGGTGTTTTGGAGAGGAATTTTTAGATTCCCTAAATAGTAGGAGGGCATTATCTAAAGGAGATTGAATATATTAAAAAGTATTTAAAAGCACCAGAGTTTACTCATATACAGTCCTGGTAAATTTGAATTAATCACATTTTTACTTCCTGAGAGTGAAAATTTTATATAATTAGGAGGATAGTTGACAAGGAAAACCTAAGTTTTCAAATTTAAAGTATACATTAACTATACATTTTATTTAGAAAGCATTTAGATACATATCTTTTTCTTTTTAATTAAAGCATCCATTTTATTACATAATTGCATTTAGAGGGTGATTGATCCCAACATTTAATTATTGACTCCTAAACTCTGAGACCAAGTAAGTAATTTGATTTTTCCTCCCCGCAAATGGATGAGGTTAACACCAATGATAAAAAAAAGAGAGAGAGATTAGTACAAATACAGCTACTCAGATATCATACACAATCACAAACATTCAGTCATTCCTCCCAGATTTTAGGAGAAGAGAAAGAAAAATCTTAACATTGCTCAATTATCACTGGTAGGTAATAATTTTCTACAATTCCTGAGGGAGAATTTCCATTTATATGACAAAACAGAGTAAAAGAATAGTTTCACATCCAAGAAGTGCTGAGTAATACAAGACTTATAAAAGACTAACTCATTCGATAGTAGTGTCATTGGTTATTTGAATAAGAACAGAGTCCCAAGATCTCTAGATTAAGAAATGTCTAAAACAAAATCAACAGATCTGACTACGTGTAACTAGGTATCATATATGAGAAAGTTCTGGGAGCACTCTGGGACATATATACATATGTGAGATATATATATATATACATAAACACACAGATATTTTAATTGAAAAGGAAGAACAATGAATGAGAATGGGAAGCATGGAGTGGTCCTCTAAAAGTATGTAAGAATTAGTTTATTCTATCACTTGGTGGCCTATATAATTCATGTAACTCTCCTCCCCTACTCTGTTCTATTTCTTCTCCCTGACCAGACAGCACCAAAGTCTACTCCAAAATAGCAATGCAGACTGGATATAAGTAGCCATAACACAGAAGGGATGCAGCAGACATTTAGTATTGGTGCTAGGCAGTTGAGAAGGACATGAAGGGTTAGAGAATAGCTAATATTACCCCTGTGGGTATTCTGGCTATTCCAACTTAAAAACGAACTGTCATTCTAGAAGTTTAGGCTATTTAGAATCCTGAATGAAATTTTCTCAAAAGTCAAATTTTACAAATGATAATTAGGTTTTCAGACCATCATAAACGCTTATTGAAAACTCAAGGTATATTTGCAGAAAACTAAGATTTCAAACATATCTTTGGTAATTAAAATATAATGAAATTTTTGGCTACCAATTAGGTATAAAAGATGTCTCAGGCACTAGCAGGTGCTATACATACCTTGTTTTATATAATACTCGACATTCTTATGAGGACTGGTGTTACCCTCATCTTACCCCTAAGAAATTCATGCTTACAGTGGTTAAGTAGCTTGCTAAAAGTCACATGGTTAGGAAGTCCCCAAGTCTGCATTCAACCCTAGGCCTGCCTGGTTTTATAGTTCACACTTTAACAATATAGCTTGCTGCTTTGCAAGACTCAACATAAGAAAGAAGCTGCTTGCTAGCAATGTGGTCTGGGAGACACAGAGTTTAGATGCAGAGATATGACAATATCTGGGCTACTCTAATGTTTTGTAGAGAAATCAGCACAGAATATCTCAAAATGGTACCTTACCAGATATAGCAAAATGTATGTTTTCAGTAACTATATAAAGCTGGTAACTATCATGATGTCGTTTCTATGGAAAACTTTCCAAGTTTCAACTAATCATGACATGAACATAACTATTCCACTACAGCTGCTTAAGAGAAGACATTTCTCTTGGACTGTTACTTCTGGGAATTAAGAATTGGGGAAAAAAGGAATAATTGACCATGTTACTTGTCTGTTGGTATAGATCATTCTAAGTCGGGTGCTCATAAGTTGGAGTCTAGCTCACTTTGGTTCCTGGCTGTGGAGGTCAAGTTCCTACATTTCACACATGCCCAAAGTTGGCAGTTCTTCAACTACTCACCTCTATCTGACTTTCACCTTCCTCTCAGTACCTCAGTCATTGATGTCAACAGCTGTCTACTCTTATACCCCCGTGGTTTGTTGAACAACTCAATTTCTTTCTGGTTTTCAACCTCATCACATGACTTAAGCTGAGAGTTCTTTGGACAATATCCTTTTGGCTTGAAAGGCTCTAAGGATTCCTGTTCCCAAATACTGCCCTTTGAGTGGCATTTTACCACGTCTATTCTGGACTTTCTGGAAGGACTTACTCAGTTGGTAAATGCCTATGGCCTGAAACATGAAACGAACATCAGTCTAATAGGGATCAATAATGTCAACAACCTCGGGGAATGTGGCAAAGAGAATACTATCTACTCTTTGGAAAGTTGGTCTGTTTCCAGAATTTGTAGGACATGCAACAGTATGTGATATTCTCAGATACAACTTACACACTCAAGTAGGCAAGTAAATGCAAAGATTTTTTAAAAAGTCTAAGGAGAAACCTGAGAAAGAATATGAATTTTCATATTTGTATAGGAATATCTTACACATAAGTTATGACTTTCCTCTAAGAATAATGAATTGAATTCTTTTATGGACAAAAAAAATTTACCTTTGGAAATCAGCAACCAACTTGACATCAGCTATGACAATCTTATGTTCAATAATCATGTGCTTCAGAAGTTTGTCTTGTTCAGCCACAGGAAAATGCTCTTCACAGAAAATACAAGGCACAGATGGAGAACCTTCTAAAGTGGTGGTGCCACCTGGATTTTCTGGCAGAGAAAGTGGCTCCAAGATACAATCCTTACTGTCTGGGAGAGACAAAAAGAAAAAGAAAAAAGAGAAAAGCTGAAACCAATTCTCTTTAGAAGGAAGATTTCTCATCTTCTGCATTAAAAAGATCCTAAATATATTTACATATCTCCAAAATGAAAAATACATAGTGTCAGAGAGCAGTATACTTTAGTATCATTTTAAACAGCTTCTGCAACCCAGAGGGAGTATTGCAAAGCAGCAAGAACTCCCCATTTGTTGGCTTGAATGGGGGAAATCCATTTGTCAGGGCAGCTGTTCAAGCCTTCTTCTTGGACACTGGCCAATGGCAGCAATTCTGGGGGTACTTGGAAGGGGAAGGCTGCAACATGCTGGATTAAGGTTCTAAGGCCCAACTGTGACCTATGGCTGAGAGTCATCACACTATGGGAAGTAAATGGTATATGCTGAGGCCATAGATGATGCCACACCAGTCTTTTAAACTGCTTCTTGTTACACTTGCAAACTCTTTCCAGTTTCTGATTATCTGTCATGTGCAAAGAAGATAGCTCTTATATTGGGTTGACACAGCATGTGCTGGGTGGCCCAGGTGGCAATTTTTGATGTTGATTTATGACTACCATTTGCTTATTTATGCAATTATGTATCATAATTCAAGTTCTTGTGAACAAAGAGATGAATGCTCAATTACTAGAGACACACGGTAAACATTTTTTCTTGTCTATACTATTCCTTTTCCTAACATCACCTATAGTATCTTTAAGAGTTGAGGTGTGTAAGGTCCGCAGCTCTGAATTTAGGGTCTCAAACTACAGCCATTTGTGCCAGGAGCCCTCTTCAGTCTCTCAGGGTGAAAGGCTGGACTTGTTACCTTACATAGGCTATTGAGGAGTTAGTAAGCAGGCAACTAGGGTAAGGCATTTGGCATCTGAGGAAGGGCAGGGAAGCTTCTTCAGAAAGACAGCCATTCTATAGACAACAGTCTTTGGAATTAGGTTACTATTAATTCTGTTAAATTTTATTTCTTATTTTTATCTTACTTTATCTTACTTCTAAAGGCCTTCTTAATTGAATAATTGATTCATTGATTCAGTTCCTGGTACAGTGTTGGCCATGGCCTAAGAATTGGATAAGTGATGTAAGAGGACAGTATTCATTTGCTCTCTTAAAAATCAGCTGAGTACCTACGGAATGCTGATCTTTCCTGCTCATTGTTGCATGACATGATCCTTACTATCAAGGCTAAAGTGCTTATAATTTGTTTGAATGTACAAATAAGTCACAAGGATAGAGAGAGTGAGAATGTACAGGGTTTACGAGAGCATGGGGATAGGGGAGTCACTTAACTGAGCTAGAGAGGGAAGGCATCCCACAGGAGATGTCCTCTAATACATCACTTACAATACTCTGCTTATATTAAAGTATGTTAAATCAAACTGTTTATCTTAGTTCCATAAAATTATTTAATACCAGAAAAGGTGAAAACAGGGTATACATGACAATAGGAAGAATACTTAAAATATACAAGCACTTCAGAAGCACTATTAAAATTGGTGTGTTAGCATTATTATATTTATTAAATTAGGTAATGGAATCAAGGAGTTTTGGAATTCTATAGTTTTCAGTTGTAGGTGGTATTCTTCAGTTGTAGGCTAACTTCTGTAGGAACTTAAACCCCCATGTGAAAAAACAGGATGGGGGAAAAGAGATAAGTAATATACTTACAAAACTCTATAATAATATTTTACATTTAGTTGAATAGGACAACAAAAGGCAGCATATTCTAAATAAAAGTAACAACAGTAAATATTATCAGCCATCTAGGAAATAACAAATACTCTATTATACCCTTCTCCCAAAGTTTGAATGAGATATTGGTAAATTCATTTTGCATGACTGCAGAAAACAATGTATTAATAATCATCACCAACAGCAAGAACTAACATTACAAAGCGCTTGCTATTTGTAAATTACCAGCAAAGCGCTTTAGGGCACGTTCTCAATTACTCCTAACTATCTTATTCGGTTAGTACTATTATAACCCCCCTCTTTTAGATAAGAGAATTGAGACTTAGAAAAGTTAAATAATATTCCAACGTCACAGCACTAGTCAGTGGCCTAAGCATAGTAAGTGGAGCCCAAATTCAAACACTATATCACTCTGACCCCTGTACCAAAAGGCATGTCCCCAACTCTCTGTTTCTTCTTTAATCCTGTTTTGAACTAATACATATTTACAAGCCACACTGAATGTATATGTATTCTGCCAGCGTCCTGCAGTCTTCCCATTACTACCTTCACCAGCAACTCTTAAACCGATCTCAGGAGCCCTCATCCTCCAGAAACCACTGGGTACAGTTGATCTCTATCACTGTCTTTATTCTTTCCTAAGGCTTTACAGTAAACTCTCTACTACTCTACTGTGGTTCATTTCTTTTCCGTTTTATAATTTCAATGCCCAGTTTCTCTTTTTTCAAATTATTCCTAAGAGAATAGACCCAAATAAACACACATACTAGAACCAAATTGCTTGCAGTCACTGTAAAGGTATACAGGAACAAAATCATAAACATGCAAATTTCATGTATGAGGAACTTCTGTTTTGGGAGTTACTAAGTTGTATTTGGGAACTTGAGCTACCATGTAGTCCAGAAAATAAAAATTTTAGTATAATATTTTTATACAACAAGATTTTACAGTTTTCTCTCTGACTTCCTAATCATTTAGCATTGTGCTCAAATTTATAACGGCACTGATCATATAAAATAATTTGTTTACCTGTTACTCCTTCCCCCTTCAGACTGTTAATCCCTGGAAGGCAAGGTCATCTTTAGTGACCTGGCACGTCCAACGTATGTTAGTTATCCCACCATGACCACCATCACCATGGTGTGTTTATTTTGTGCTGGGCATTGTTAAGCCCTTTATATGTACATTATTAACTCAGTTAACCCTCACAAGAATCCTATGACAGAGATTCCATTTCTACCCCTGTTTTACAGTTGAGGAAACTGAAGCACTGAGGGGCTAAGTACTTGCCCTAGACAGCTAGTAAGTGGTGGAGTCAGAATTTGAATCCAAGCAGTCTGGCTTAAGCATTAGCACTCTTAACCTGTACACGACATTAAGGAGTTTAGTCGTTTTCCTATAGGAAGTAGAGCCACTCCTATGTTTTAAACCGATATGGGGATATTGGACTGGAAAGAGGCAAGTCTCAAGATGAGGAGATCAACCAGTTGGGAGACTACTGCAGATGTCCAAGTCTGAGGGTTTGTTTGAGGCAGCAATGTGAGCAGTATTTAGGGAGGAGGGTCAGAGGAGATAACACAGAGATTAAACTGACAGTTCCTGGTTAATGGTTGGGAGTAAAGGAGAAGATGACTAGGAAGCCTCCCAGGTTTCTGGCTGGGAAGATGGTATGAATGGGGGTAATAGTCACCAATCTAAAAATACATGTAGAGAAGCAGGTTTTTTGTTTTGCAAGAGGGATGAATAACAAGTTTTAGATGAGCTCAGATGATCTGCTCAGAAGTGAGATATTCCTGACACGGCTGGTGCACAAGGGGGGCAGTGATGGGCGTCTCATGTGATCTATTTGCACTATTCTCTTTGTTTGCCATGCCCTTCCTCTCTGGGTCCTCTTATGGGCTCGATCCACTCCACCTCTCAACGTCCAACAATAGCAAATATCTCTGTTGTAACTAATTATTTACGTGTATCTCTGCCACTTGGGTAGTCTGTGAACACCTAAAGGTCAAGGACTATGTCTTACTTATTTTCATATTTAGAGTGTAGACTATACAGTGCCTAAAATATAGATAGTATTTGATAAGTGTTTGTTGGATGAAAAAATGAAAGAATGAACAACAGACCAGAGGTATTTACAACTAGAGCTACACCTTTAACTCACGTTTCTAGGGAAGTCCTATTTCAGGGAAGACCAGTGGCTGTCTATCTTTAGGAAAACTTTCTCTGCCCAGGATTGAGAGTAGTCCAACTATAATTACAGCCAGATTTTTAGTGCTGTGGGCCTTCAAGTAACAGGCCCATTAGTAATTGATAAATAATGATGTAAAAATTACATTGAATTCTAAGATAATAAATATTATTGAGTATAATAAAAGCATTATTATAGTTAATTAGGGATTTTTAAATTCATTTAAAATTTTTCATGTAAAGATACTCTCCAGTGAACAATGAACAAGTGGCATTTGGAATGTGGAGTAAATTATACCACTCCATCAAAGGATGTTTCTACAGGATAGACCTGAATCCTAAATATATTATTTTAATTTAGAGCAGTGGTTGCCAAATCTGTTTGTGTTTCATCATCTGGAGGACTTTTTCTTTTTTCTTTTTTTTGGTGAGGAAGATTGGCTCTGTGCTAACATCTGTGCCAATCTTCCTCTATTTTGTATGTGGGACATTGCCAGAGCATGGCTTGATGAGTGGTGTGTAGGCCTGCACCCAGGATCCAAACCCACGAACCCTGGGCCACTGAAGTGGAACACGTGACCTTAACCACTATGCCATGGGCTTGCCCCTGGAGGACCTTTTAAAAGTACTGATTTCAAGACCTTACTGTAGACAGAGGAAATGCAATTTTTACCAAGCAGTAGTCCCTAGACTGAAGCCTGGGAATCAGTGGTTATGAGGATGATCACATGGTGATTGTGAGCATCCTGATCATATATGAGAGTGGAGGTATCTTGAACTCATGGAAAAGCACACAAATTAGGTGACAAGGCCTTGTGGCAAAACTTACTTGATGGTCTATTCTGTCCTATAGAGAGCCCCTCAAACACTAAGCAATAGGCCAGCAGACGTAACTCTGTAAGATTTGTCTAACAGATTGTTATTTCCAGCTGTCACCACAAGAAATATATCTACTACTTACCACATGGTAAAAAGACAACAGATGCAGAAATATATAATTCTTTGATACAGGGACCTTGAACTCTAAAAGGCAAAAGGAAGTAAATTATCTAGCTCCTTTCAGCAAAAAGGCAAAGTATCTTGGAAATTCTGCCTTGGCCCCAAATCGGCTTCACACATTTGTTACAAATTAACAACAAATTATCTGCTCTAGTTCTCACTTTGAACAGCCACTCTGTTCAAATGAACTGTAAAAAATACCATCCTAAGAGAGCTGAGTTTTTGAGGAGATTCTAGTTGATTATGAAAAATTTGGTTGACTCTGGGTAAGATCCACAAAGTGTCAAATTATTATTTTAGGACAGTGCTTCTCAAAGTTTAATGTGCATATAATCACCTGGAGATTTTGTTAAAATGTGGATCATGATTCAGCAGGTGTGGTGACCAGGGAAATGTGCCAGTCAAATCTCCCGCTGCTCTGAGCATAACTGAAAGATGGCCTCAGGTGTTGTGCTCTGAAACCCTACTCGCACTGAAGCCAAGCTTTCCACAGGCTCTCTCAGTAAATGATTACAGGCAACAGAAATAGCAAGGCACACTCCTTCCTTTGAGAAATGGAGGTTCACTGACATGTAACATTGGTTGGAAGACTTCCCATGAGCTTGCCAGAAACTTGCTTAGAACCGTGCTGCAGTCTGAGATTCTACTCACCCCTCCTCCCTTCCCTCTTTTCTTCCCAGAGGTCAGACCTACAATGCAACTTCCTCCAGCTCCCTCTCCTTTTTCTCTCTTCTGCTATCTTCCCCAACAAACCTCTTACACATCAAATCCTATCTTGGAGTGTGCTTCTTGGACACCATGAACTAACAAAGTAGGTCTGGGAGGTAGAAGGGCCTGAAATTCTGCATGTCTGAGTTCCTACTTGATGTCAGTCTGCCCATCTACAAACCATACTTTGAGTAGTAAAGTTCTAACTAAGGAACAAACAAGTCATGAATTCATAATACATCCATGTGCTAAAATAGGTAACCCTAGACTTGCAATGTATCCTTACTGCCAAGTAGATAAAGGCTGCTGGTGCTTTGAAGGAAAAATAAGAAGCCTTTGAGGTTTCCGTCCTCTTTAAGTCAAATGAGATAAAAAAAGCTCACATCAACAAAGAATTGATGAGAAATTTTTCAGCATTCCATTGTAGGGAAGTGCAGAACACCTCACACATCATTTCCCCTTTAAGAAAGGCATCACAATTTGCTTGGCACACTACCACACTACTACTGAAACTCTAAAAAAAATAAAGCAGTAATTTGGTGATATACTCAACCAAGACCAAAATGGTTTAGCTGCTACTCTATCACACTCTGATAATCTAATTAATTGATAACCATCATAAAAACTGGAATTTCAAGATTGGCAGGGTATTTCGTTTGTTTTTGCTGTTTGAGTTCAGAAAATGCTATAAATAAGTTGCTAGTTTCCAAAGTAAACATCTCCTTTACATTTATTCTTTATTTATATTAGTGTAATTTATTTGAGTATAGCTTTCTTAAGTTTTATTTTGTCAAGGCTGAATAATATTTTCAGGTAGGCCTGTTCTCTAAGTTTTTGATTTGACAGACATCGTATCTTTCCATAGGACTCCAACACCTAGTCAATCTCATTTATTATCTGTTGATTTTATTCTGATAATTAAACTCCAAGAAGGTAACTTTATTTCTAAATTCTTGAGGATTTTTCTCTCTCAGACTAAAAATGGCCTTCTAGTTCCTAAACAAATCAGTTATTTAATTACTAAGAGTGCGTGTCCCTTACAGATGCCTTTGGAAAATGGAAGAGACTGAGTCTAGTCTTTTTAATCACAAAGCTCAGAGTAAGAATATAAGACCCTTATTTAATTACCTCTGGGCTAATAATTCATTTTGTAAATTATTTATTTTTGAGGAAGATTAGCCCTGAGCTAACTACTGCCAATCTTCCTCCTTTTGCCGAGGAAGACTGGCCCAGAGCTAACATCTGTGCCCATCCTACCCTACTTTTTTTATATGTGGGACGTCTACCACAGCATGGCTTGCCAAGTGGTGCCATGTCCGCACCCGGAATCCGAACCGGCAGACTACAGGCCGCTGAAGCAGAACGCATGCCTTTAACCACTGAGCCACCAGGCTGGCCCCTTATAAATTATTGAGGCCCAATATTTAAAAGATTAACTTACTGTCTTCCTAGTAAGAGTGGGAAAATATGGAGGGATGGACAAATAAATCAGCGTTCATACACATTCTCTCTCAATACTACACTGAGACTACTGATGAAGCTGTGTTGGATCAGTATCCTCATATATAGCTGGCAGGTTTGCCACTTCCTTTTCATATGAAAACAGGGTTATATACACATTCAACTCTTAAACCTAATAAACCCATGCTTGAAAATTTAAGGAGCTAATTTAACACAAGCAAAAAGCTATGAAAACTTTATTACACCACCACCTATAAAGCAAAGTAAGAGAAACAACCTAAATGTTATGGAAAGGAAAATCAGTTCTACAAAATATGGTATACTGGTGCTGTATATTATGCATTTGATAAACGGTAGTTATGAAGACAATGGAGAAATATTGCAAAATATGATTGATAGTAACTGAAAAGAGCCTAATCCAGAATGAATTGCACATAATACCTCACACACACACACACAAACATACATGTACATATACTCACAAAAATGTCTAAAGTTTGAAAGAAATATACAAAAAGAAAAACAATGAGAGATTATGAATGTATTTATTCATCCAAAATGTTAACACTGAAAAAATTTAAAATAAAAAGCATGTTATCTGATGAGTTCCTCAATGTGACTGTGACAGACAAAATTACGAAGCAAAGCAAACAGTTTTATTTGGTCACTTTCTAAGTCTTGACATTTAAGACAGAAATTTTTGATTAAATCTACCATTTAAAAATGGAATGCCTACTATGCATAAGGTGTACACCAGGTACTATCAGAAATACAAAGATTATTAATATAAAATCCCTATCCTGAAGGAGGTCTTCATCTAGAGGAATATATAAGACATCTGTACAAACAATTATAATACATGTCAACACATGTGAAGTTGGCTGTATAATTCAAGGGTTAAGGGATAGTGAGGAAAAAATAACTCAAGTCAGGAGAAACGAAGAAAAGTCTTCATAGAGGATAAAGTCTTTGAAATAGGGAAGAATTCCAGCAAGTAAATATGGGTAGTTAAAAAAATCAAAATAGTCCAATTAGTGCTAGAGTATAAGTAAGAAAAGGCTGCAAAGGCAAATGGATCACATGTTGATGGGCCTTAATGCCAGGTCAAAGATTCATGTTTAATTTAGAAGTTATCAGTAGATCCTGAAGGCCTTTCAAGAGGAAAGTAATGTAACATATTAGGTCACAAAACAAGTCTTAATAAAATGAAAACACAACATAACAAAACATATGGGATATAGCAAAAATACTGCAAAGAGGGAAGTTTATAGTGGTAAATGCCTACATTAAAAAGAAGAAAGATCTTGCGCAAGCAACCTAACTTTTTAACTTTCCCTCCTAATTTTCCAAGGAAGAAAAAACTAAAGCTAAGGACAGAAATAAACAAAATAGAGAATAGAAAAAAGCAGAAAAAAGTCAATGAAATTAAAAGTCAGTGTTGTGAAAAGAAAAAATTGACAAACCTTTAGGTAGATTAAGAAAAAAGGAGAAAAGACTCAAATAAAATAAAGATTGAAAGAGGAGACATTACAAGTGATACCACAGATATACAAAGGATCATAAGGGACTAATACAAATAATTATATGCAACAAATTAGATAACCTAGAAGAAATGGATAAATTCCTAGAAACATACAACCTATCAAAACTGAATAATGAAGAAATAGAAAATCTGAACAGACCCATAAGGAGATTGAATCAGTAATGAAAAACTTCCCATCAAAGAAAAGCCCAGAAACAGATGGCTTCACAGGAGAATTCTACCAAACATTTAAGGAAGAATTAACGCCAATTCTTCTCAAACTCCTCCAAAAAGCTGAAAAGCAAGGAACACTTTCAAACTCATTTTATAAGACAAGCATTACCCTGATATCAGAGCCAAAGACACCACAAGAAAATTACAGGCCAATACAGGAGTTCCTCTTTACTGGCTAGGGATACATTCCAAGACCTCCAATTGATGCCTGAAACCTCAGATAGTACTGAACCTTATATATACTACAGTTTTTCCTATACACACATTTTTGAGGCGTGACAGCAAAATTAGCACAAATTTCTTTTTTTCTTCACAATTTCACAGATAGAACTATTCATTCTTAACATAGATCTTAGCAACCTCAGCTCATAATTTTTTTCTTTTCTTATTACGTTGAAAACTTTCACCTTTTTACTTAGAGGAAGCACTTTACAGCTTCTCTTTGGCATATCCGAATTGTGAGCATCACTATTCTTGCATTTTGGGGCCACTATTAAGTAAAATAAGGGTTACTTGAACACAAGCACTGTGATATTGTGACAGTCTATCTGATAACCGTGTCAACTACTAAGTGACTAATGAGCAGGCAGTGTATACAGCACGGATCCATTGGACAATGGGATGATTCATGTCCCAGGCAGGATGGAGTGGGATGGTGTGAGATTTCATCACGCTACTCAGAATGCTGCACAACTTAAAACTTATGAATTGTTTATTTCTAAATTTTCCACTTAATATTTTTGGACCACAGTTGACTGTGGCTAAGTAAAACCACAGAAAGCAAAACTATGGATAAGGGGGAACTACTGTACTCCAATAAATATAGATGCAAAAATCCTCAACAAAATACTAGCAAACCAAATTCAACAGCACATTAAAAGGATATAAACCAGAATCAAGTGGGATTTATCCCTGGGATGCAAGGATGGTTCAGCATATGAAAATCAATCAATATGATACACCACATTAACATAATGAAAGATGAAAACCACACAATCATCTCAATAGATGCAGAAAAAGTATCTGACAAAATTTGACATTCTTTTATGATAAAAATATTCAACAAACTAGGAAAATAAGGAAATTATCTCAACACAATAAAGGCCATATAAAAAAGCTTACAGTTAACATCAAATTCAACTGTGAAAAACTGAAAGCTTTCCCTATGAGGTCAAGAACAAGACAAGACAAGAATATCTACTCTTGCCATTTGTATTCAACATAACACTGGAAGTCCTAATTAGAGCAACTGGACAAGAAAAGAGAAATAAAAGCATCCAAATCAGAAAAGAAGTAAAATAATGTTTGTTTGCAGATGACCTGATCTTATATATAGAATTCTCTAGGGAGTCCACACAGCCAAAAATGCTTATAACCAATAAACAAATTCAGCAAAGTTGCTATATACAAAATCACCATATGAAAATCAGTTGTGTTTCTATAAGCTAACAATGAACCTTCTGAAAAGGAAATTAAGAAAACAATTCCATTTACAACAGCATCAAAAAGAATAAAATACTTAGGAATAAACATGACCAAAGAGGTAAAAGACTTGTACACTGAAACCTACAAAACAATAAAGAAACAAATTAAAGATACAATTAGACAGCCCATGGTCATGGATTGGAAGACTTAAAATGTTAAAATGTCCATACTACTCAAAGCGAGCAATCTCGATCAAAATCTCAATGGCATTTCTTATAGAAACAGAAAAAACAATACTAAAATTCATAGGGAACCACAGACAACTGTGAATAGCCAAAACAATCTTGAGAAAGAAGAATAAAGCTGGAGGCCTCATATTTCCTGACTTCAAAACATATTACGAAGCTACAGTAATCAAAACAGTATGGTACTGGCATAAAGGCAGATATATATATACACACACATACACATACATACATACACATACATATCATCTATTTATATAGAGAGAGATCAAGGAACAGAATAGAGAGCCCAGAAATAAACCCATGCACATACAGTCAAATGATCTTTGACAAAGATGTCAAGACTACACACTGGGCATAGGACAGTTTCTTCAACAACCATTTGTCAAAGAACACCACTGTTGGGTGACTTGGATGTTCACATGCAAAAGAATGAAATTGGCCCCTTACTTTACACCACACAAAAAAATCAACTCAAAATGGTTTAATGACTTAAACATAAGACCTGAAACTATAAAACTCCTAGAAGAAAACACAGGGAAAAAGCTTTATAAAATTGGCCTTGGTAATGATTTCTTAGATATAACAGCAAAAGCACATGCAACAGTAGACAAGTAGGACTATATCAAACTAAAAAGCTGCTGCACAGCAAAGGAAACAATCAACAAAATGACCTATGTAATAGGAGACAATATTTGTAAACCATATATCTGATAAGAGGTTGATATCCAAATACATAAGGACCTCATACAACTCAATAGTAAAAAAAACAATAACTTGATTAAAAGTGGGCAGGCAAAGGACCTAAATAGACATTTTTCCAAAGAAGACATACAAATAGTCAACAGGTATATGAAAAGGTGCCCAACATCACTAACCATGAGGGAAATACAAATCAAAACCACAATGAGATATCACCTCACACCATTAAGAATGACTATTATCAAAAAGACAAGAGATAAGTGTTGGTGAGGGGTGGAGAAAGAGGAACTCTTGTACACTGTTGGTGGGAATGTAAATTGTACAGCCATTATGAAAACAGGATAGAGGTTCCTCAAAAAATTAAAAATAGAACTATCAGATGATCCAGCAATACCACTGCTGGGTATTTTTTATCCAAGAGAACTGAAAACACAATCTCGAAAAGATACTTGCACTCCCATATTCATTGAAGCATTATCCACAATAGCCAAGAGACAGAAACAACCTGGATGAATAGATAAAGAAAATACAGATATACAATGTACAGATATACAATGGAATACTATTCAGCCTTAAAAAAGAAATTCTATCATATGCTACAACATAGATAACCTGGAGGACACTACGCTAAGTGAAATAAGTCAGTTACAGAAGGACGAATACTGTATGATTCCACTTAGATGAAGAATCTAAAGCAGTCAATAGCCAGCCGTGGTGGTCTGGTGGTTAAGATTCGGTGCTCTCACTGCCACAGCCCAACTCAATTTCTCAGTCAGGGAACCATACCACTTGTCTGTCAGTTGTCATACTCTGGTAGCTGTGTATTGCTATGATGCTGTTAGCTATATGCCATCGGCATTTCAAATACCAGCAGGGTCACTCGGACACATTTCAACGGACCTTCCAGACTAGACAGAATAGGAAGAAGGACCTGGCCACTTTCAAAAAATTTGCCATGAAAACCCTATGAATAGCAGCAGAGCATATATCTGACATAGTGCTGGAAGGTGAGAGGATGGTGGAAAAAGACTGCGCAGGGTTCAGCTCTGCTGTGCACAGGGTTGCTAAGAGTCAGAATTGACTCGAGGGCACTAACAACAAAAGTAGTCAAACTCATAAGCAGAAAGTAGAATGGTGGTTGTCAGTGGATACGGCAGGAGAAAATGGGGAGTGCTGTTCAATGAGTATAGTTTCAGCCTTCCAAGATGAAAAAGTTCTAGAGATCTGCTGTATAACAGTGTGCATATACTTAAAAATACTGTACTGCACACTTGGTCCCATTAACTCCTATTAACTAATCCTGGGCAGGTTACTTAACCTTTTCCAGCCTGTTTCTATAATATAAAATGGATTATGGTTCATAAACTCACTTGATAGAGTTGTTATGAGGGTTAATTGAGAAAATTAATGTAATTGAGGAAATAATGTAAAGCACTGACACATAAGCTCAATAAAAGCTAGCTCCTATTATTACTACTGATAATAATGAGTATAGCTGAAAGTTTGAGGATGGAAAGAGACAGCTATCACCCGCACTGGTGTGTGTTAGAAATTCCTGTGGATTAATTCAAAACACATATTCCGTGGTCCTAACACAGATCTAAAGGATCAAACCATATGAGAGTGGAGCCCACGCTTCTAAAAAAGAATAAGCTCATTTCATAACTATCTATTTACTCTTAGGTCCTGATTATATTGTTGAAATTCAAAGGCTTTTGCATTTAGCCTGCTATTTCTGTAGCACATTATAATAACAGAAAACATGATGAGATTTTTATACAGACAAAAAGGAAGTTGAAAGAATTTATATTGACAGCCTCGGTTTTCTGAGCACACGAGGTGGGGTCTCCAACCGTACTGAAGACAAGAGCTAAAGGAAAAGTGGAAAAGATTTAGAACTACTACTATACAAAATGCAATTTAGATATAATAAGATAAAAACAATGATAGTAGAACAGTCCTGAAGGCCCGCCTAAGGTTAGCTAGCTGCCTTACTTTTTAGTCATACCTATATTTCAGGAACAGATCTGTATTCTGTGCCTAGAAGGGGCTGACTTTTCTTATAAGTAATATGTCCTATGTTCTGGACTGTCAAATCATGCAGCTCTCCACAATCATATATACATAAATACACATAATCATAAGATTCTTAGAGTATTTTAGAAATTTTAACCCAGTGCTGTCCAATAGAACGTTCTGAGATGAAGAAGAAAATGTTCTTTAACTGCTCTGTCCAATATGTTAGCCATTAGCCACATGTGGCTTTTGAGCATTGAAAATGTGGATAGTGAGACTGGAGAAATTCAATTTTGTTTAATTTTAATTAATTTAAATTGAAATAGCCACAAGTTACTATTGGCTATTATTCAAAATTATGTGTATATGAATTCTTCTGGGAAGGTCTTTTGATTTAATAGATTCTTAAAGGGTTCTGGGGATCCCAACAATTTAAAACCCACGCATCCTGTCACTTATACTGTATTTTTCTGTCATTTAGTCTAACATTTTTATTTATGATGCTTATGTGAATAGTGTCCTTATGTTTGGATTTCAAGTAATTAAATAACTAAATTAACCACCATTTGGGAATAGGATTTAAATGATCTCACTGTGCAGTCAGAGCAGAAGGAGATAGCCTGAAGACACAATAGGCAATAATTATATAGGCTATAATATAGAAACTTCAGATAAACCCTCTGGCAAAAGTACTTTTTTTAACTGGTTATCACAATGCCTGAAATTTCCACTATTAAAGTTAACCCTCTTGATTACTGTTGCTGGAAGTAAAATGTTACCTTTTATATAAATACGGGAATTTACTATCTGAGAACGGACATAATAGAAGGGGTTCTTTATCTATGGGGATATATGTTCCAGAGAGTCTCTAAATAGAATCAGATTACTGCATCCTGTCTACAATAAAGATTTATTTGAGAAAAACCAACATGTTTTTCACATAGAATCAGGATTAACAACTCTCTTGTTCTCCAAAAGATTTTTCTTTTTACATTCCCATTCCTTAAAGAAAAACTGTTTTAGGTATTAAATTCTGTAGCATATTGTGTCATCTGGTCATTTCTAGTGAAACAGGTTTGTTCAGTACAAGCAATAATCAATAGCAAAGATGAGTCAGGCAGTGACTGAATAAGAACACAGGGCAACCATCCTACTATAATATTAAAGCTATTCACATAGCCACTCTTTCCAGAAATGCCCAGAAACTGCTTTCTCATACTTCCCCAAAGCACTATCCATCCTATCAAACTCTGCCAGGACTGGCTGGGAAGAAGGTTATTTGTAAATCTATTCTTTTTGTCTAGAAAACTCTCAATTAGCTTATGAGCTACTGAAAAATGGAGCTCAGGAGCAAACAATATAGTAGACTAGAGTTGTAGAAATGGTTTGATTTCCCACATATATCATAGCTAATCAAATAATACTAATTAAGTTCCTTTCCTTTATTGTACTATGAAAACACTGCAGAATTTAAAATTTTGGCTGATAGCTCTCTTCCATGCAGCATTTCTTAGTTTCAAAACTACCTAATGGTGAATATGTGATTAAGTTTCTTTTCTCAGGTAACTTTGGTGCAAAATTGGGAAACTAAAGGGTACACTGGTTTCATTTCTTGGCTATCGATTACATATGTTTCTGGTTTACACATTCTTATCATAATCCACTCATAAAGAGGATTAGTGTTGTCTACTTTAATAATGCAGTAATAACAATAATGTGGAAGCAGCAGCTGTTTCAAATATTAAAAGTTCATGACATTTTAGAGGGAAATAAATCCTATGAAGATAAAGCAAATGGATAAAGATAGATCCAATATGATAAATGATTGATTTATTTGTGGATTTAAATCGGACAAGATTTCTACTGTTAAAAATATGCTTTAAAACGTACACGGTTAAGTATATTCAGTTCTGCAGAACTGTTTCCTCTAACTCTAATGTTTACTGCCAGTGAGAAATTTAGAATACAAAAGGAGTTGGAATGAAGGATAAAAGACCATACTCTGTGGTACATGACTACTTTAAATATTCTTTCATGTCAATGATATTTCATTTCCTCCACTACTCCTACTCTACACTATCAAAGATACTTCATAGCAGCTAAATGTGAAACTACAACAAGTTCTTATTTTGAAAGGGCCAGGACTTGGAATGTTGGGGCCGTAAGTGGAATTCCAGGCTGGGTACATACATTTCATTCTAAGTAACGGAACTAAGTCCTCAACTTTATCTCCCTCCCATCAGTAGAAGGCAGTAGTAGTCAGGGGGCAGACATTAGCAATTTGGGACTATAAATCTGGAAATAAACAAAGGCGGCATTAAAATGTTAACCTCAATGATAAACTTAATTAACCAGAATAACGTATTACAAACAACGCTGGAGATCCTGACAGGAGGGTAAATGTAATAAAAGACATTAGGAAACAAAAGAACTTTTGGCAGGAATGGGGAAACAAAGGAATTGATGAAGGCTCTTATTTACTGTAATCTAAGGGGGAAAAGATGGAAAGGAAGAAGGGTAAATTCTGACTTAGAAAGATCTGATTGGTTATTGGTCTGCCTATGCTTTCTAAATAAGTGATGCCCAGTGGAAATTTCACAGTGCATTCACAGAGGTTGAGTTTAACCTAATTTAACTGATTTGATTTGACAGGCAATTACTCTGGAATTAGTATTCTAGTCAATACTGTAATAAAAGGGGTTGGCAACTAGAAAATTATAAATTACCTATCTGATATTCCCTAATAAGTATAATTAGTGTTTTTGATAGAATCATAAATTTTTGTGTTGTGGGACTAATATGTCTCTACTTACAAAATTAAACAGCTATGTCATCTTTTTATTTTAGTGTTTGATGTCCTAATTCATCAATATGAGTAATTTTTTAGTACAATAAATAGTTTTGTTTTTATGGAAGAGGTTAAGAATGATAATTTTTTAGGCATAGAAAAACACATTAATAAATATGGATTTTTCACAAGTACCACAATCACTGATTTAAATTCTTATTTTAGATCATTTGAATTCCTCAAATATATATATATGCATGTATATATGATATATAAATTAGTTCCTTGAAAAAACTAATTTTTGCCCTTCTACCGAATGGAAAGTGTCCACTTTTGTTGACAACTCTACAAATGCATTTCTCTCTTTGATTTATGTCGTAAACATATTAATAATTTAGAATAAAGTCAAGAGGTAGTTTCAAATCAATATCTCTGTTGAATGGTTTTTTCATTTAGAAAGAAGACACTGAATATATTCTCTGCTCTTTTAACAAGCAATTCTGCCATCTTCAACAGTAAATACCACAATAAATTCTAAAATTAAGAAAACATGCTAATTCTTTTTTGATCTTTGGGTGAGACGTTAGAGTTAACGATTACTAATTTAGTCTAACTTCTTTAGAAGACAGCCTATTATTAATACAGTGGGGCTTGGCTAGGATATTTACTAGATTATTCAGCATTGGGTAAATCAGTTGAGACTGACTTACCAACGGATTTTAATTGTTGAAATAGTAAAAGACCTCTTCATAACAGCTTTATCAACAATAAAGCAGCTTTTTAATAACAGCTCTAAAGGATTTGAGGATAAAAAACAGTAATGAATTGTCTCTTAGTCCTGGTATTGAAACAGAAACTTTCTTAAAGTTAGGCAAAGTCTTAACTGCTATTCATTGTATCATCCCAGTTTACAAGTTTCCCTAGAAAGTAATTCTCCCTTCCAGCCCACTTTCAGGCAAAAGTCTATGCTAGATACTGGGGAGCAAATGAAGAAAAATATGAGTGCCCCTGCCCTCAAGGAACGCACATCTTTTCCACCAGGGAGGCTGGTCATGTTCACAAATAAACCTAACACAAGTTAGAATGTCCAAAGCACCAGAGGAGAGAAAAGAACAAAGCACAATGCTAAAATAGCCCAAATGCAGCAAGTAAGATAGTGAAGCACTGGATTCGTTTCCTCAGTGCCAGTCACATGCCAGCCTGCTCAGGTAGGTGGTTTGGCTTTACTTTGAGGCATTTAACAAATCCTTTTCCTTCAAGTTACTTGGACCTGCCAGGATTTGGGCTGCTTTCATAGAGACATAGTTATGAGTGGTCTTTCAAAGCTTCTGCAAAACACTTGAGATGCAGTGATGTTTTCAGGATATTTAAAAAATATTTAATTCTGGAATTTATTTGTTTACTGATAACCTCTTGTATCTCCAGTGAAGTTTAGTATAAATCCCATCTCCATAATATAACACAATCTTCTACAAATATGTGGCCACATACAAAAATCACTTGACTTTCAATATGAAGGACGAGGGAACAAAACGATGCTGGACAATAAAACACACAGCAGATTTTAGTCCTAGCAATTTGATATAGTATTAAATTTCCTATGTTTTGGAGGATCTCGTCAAGATGACGGCATAGGCAGACACTGAACTCACCTCCTCCCACAAACACAACCACGTTACAACTATTCTTGGAAAAATTACCCTGGAGAGAAAACTGAAAACTGGATAGAAAGAACCCCCACAGCAAGGGACAGTCCTGACTGAAGAAGAAGGGGCAGAAATTGCTTCTGGAGAGGAAAAAAGCCACCTTTGCGAGCAGCAGACCTTCACAGGTGGCCAGGTGGGAGCCACCCTAAGGTATGTAGCCCTCCCTGGAGAAGTGGAGACCTTAGTGGGGGCCCATTACCGCTATAAGCATCCTTCAGACTCAGCACAACTGAGACGAGGGTCTTGCTATCTGGCTTTGCTGGCTATTAACTGCAAAGGGGATACCCCCAGAAAAGCTATCGGACAAAAGCTGAAAAAACCCAGCTCTTAAAGGGCCCACACACAAATTCACCCGTCTCAGAGAGCAACCTAAAATCACCAAAAAGACAGCTACACAGTCCTTTGGTGAAAAGAGATTCACCTGGTAGGCTCTGAGTGCAGCTCGGTGAAAGGTGAGACCTCTCCTGGGACTGAGACACTGGTGGCAGCCATTATTGTGACCTAGTACAGGTGTGCTGACACAGACGCTGGCAGATGCTACTGAAGTTCTTCCTCTGGCCTCAGAGCCCAGGGGTCTGCCACCCCACTAGAGCAAAGATTTAATCTAGTTCAGCCAGGGCAGGCAGCCATCCTAGAGACCAGCCCGACCCAATAGCAAGCCCTCAGGCTACTTGCTGGCCTGCATAGACTGGGTGCCTTGATCCTCTACAGGCAGGTGAGTGTGTCTACCTCTCTTGGGTAGGGCCTGTGTGAGGACCAGGTGAACTGTGGGGGGTGTTAGTGGAGAGGTGGGGGCCTCTGCAGTGGGGCAACAGGGTACACTCCAGGGGGTCGGGAAGTGTGCGTGGACCAGGGCTGCGCTGATGGTGTCTCTGGACCTGTGGGGGGTGGGGCTTATCATTGGGCAGAAGAGCTCTGCTTCATAATCAGCCACAAAGAGGACTGGTTCCACCTTCCAAAGCCTGAAACAGTTGGGTGTTCCCGTGCCTAGGGCCAGCCCCACTCAGCTTCAATCCTAAGACAGCTGACAACAGCCTTGCAGGCCTGAGGACTACAGCAACTATAAGCCCCTGAGCCTAACAACCAGCTACACTGGGTACATACTCAATTAACAGGGAAACTGCAACAGGAGTGTGCTATTAGACCTTGCAGCCAACAGTGCTGGGGCTCCCCAAACCCAATTTACAAACACCCGGCCAGGGAGGGAAAGACTAGACTCCCTGGGTACCTGCAGTAAGAGCAACCCTGCCATAGCAGAAGGACACAAGTAGCCCAAAGAGGAGTCACCCCTGAATCCTTTGCACTGGTAATGAGAGGGAGGCATACTGCTGGGCCTCACGGCATCTCATACATAGGGCCACTGCTCCAAGATCAGGAGACACAGCTGACTTGCCTAATACATAAATATAAGCACAGAGAAAGAGGCATAATGAGGAGGCAAAGGAATACCTTCCAAGCAAGGGAACAGGACAAAACCCCAGAAAAAGAACTAAGTGAAACAGAAATAAGCAATTTACCTGACAAAGAGTTCAAACAAAAACTCAAAAGGATGCTCACTGATATTGGGAGAAGACTGGGTGAACACAGTGAGAACGTCAACAAAGAATTGGAAAATATAAAAAAGAACCAATCAGAAATGAAGAATACAGTACTGGAAATGAAAAATTAACTAGAGGGACTCAATAGTGGAGCAGATGACACAGAAGAATGGATCAGCGAGCTGGAAGAAAGACTAGAGGAACTCACCCAAGCTGGACAGATTGAAGAAAAAAGAATTAGAATGAGAACAGTCTAAGGGAACTCTGGGACAATATCAAGTGCACTAACATTTATATTATAGGTGTCCCAGAAAGAGAAGAGAGAGACAAAGGGGCAGAGGATCTATTTGAAGAAATAATAGCTGAAAACTTTCCTAATCTAAGGAAGGAACAGACATCCAAGTACAGGAAGCACAGAGAGTACCAAACAAGATGAACACCAAGAGGCCCACACTAAGACACATTATAATTAAAATGTTCAAAATTAAAGATAAAGAGAGAATCCTAAAAGCAGCAAGAGAAAGGCAACAAGTGACATACAATGGAAAGCCCACAAGGCTATCAGCAGACTTCTCTGCCAAAACCCTACAGGCTAGAAGACAGTGGCAAGACATATTTAAAGTGCTGAAAGGAAAAAATCTACAGCCAATAATACTCTATCCAGCAAGATCATCATTCAGAATGGAAGCTTTTAAAAAGAGGTCAAGCTAAAGAGACTATCAACTCAACACAGATTGTTATATACATAGAATATTATATAGAAACCTCATGGTAATCACAAACCAGAAACCATTTATAATAAGTAAATTTCCTGTGTTTTATGTCACAATTACAAAAATGAATCCAAAAAGTGATATAAATCTTATATATAAATATAAATTTATATAAAATTAAATTTTGTATCTCTAAAAGAATAGGTGGAAGTCAGTTAACATAAATGGTACCTGTTGCAAATTATTTATGCAACAGCAAATACTAAATTTTGCCAATGGTAATTTCACTAGCATTGGCTTCACTGGAATGTTCAAATGCAAGTTTACTAAAAACAACACCCAAATGAATACCATTGTTATTTTTATTTTCAGGTAGTGGTTCTCAAACTTGACAGTACATTATGAATCAACCAGGGAGCTTTCGAAACATGCTGATTTTTTTACACAGAGATTCTAATGTAATTACTCTATGGTGACTGCGATATGTTTTATGTGAAGCCACAAACTAGCGTTCTAAGGAGAACCGATATGATCAATTCTATGACTTTATAATTTGGTATAAGCGTAAAAAAGATGAACATTTTATGGGGGAAGAGTAAAAAATGATTTTTGGTTTTGGAAAAAACAACTTTTCTATAGGCTTTAGAAAGGATTTTTTTGATAGTCAAAATTATATTTTACAGGTAGGTGATTGAAAAGAGAAAGGACTTTATGAAATGTAATCAAATTAACGTCTTTATTGATATAATATGTTTCATTAATGCAAGTCTGCTCATACACATTTGATAAACTGAAGAATAATGTCAGCATAATGTAGAAGTTGTATGGGTTCAAATATGTATTTTTTCCAGCCAAATGATGATTTGAATCAATCAGGGCAAACTTTCTCATTATTTAAAGGAAGCCTACACAATATATAAAGATCTTTAACAAAACTGAAAAGTCTAGGTAAGTTGTTCCCTACAGAAAGTAGGGGCTTCAAGAACTGCTACCTTTTCCACTATGTTAAGCTATGCAAGGAAGCTGAGAATGCAGAAGAGTAAGCTGAAAAAGCATTTCTTCCTGTGTTTAGCAAACTTTGATGACCCTAAGTATGGTGCTGCCTTTTTAGAGACAATACCAGAAACATGATCCATGAAAGAAACAGCTGATAAGCTGAACTTCATTAAAATTAAAACCTTTGCTCTACAAAAGACAATATCAAGAGAATTAGAAGACAAGCCACAGACTGAGAGAAAACATTTGCAAAAGACATATCTAAAAAAGGACTGTTCCAAAATATACAAAGAACTCTTTAAAACTCAAAATTGAGAAAAAAAACAACTCGATTAAAAAATGGGTCAAAGATCTTAAGAGACATCTCACCAAAAAAGATACAGATGGCAAATAAGCATACAAAAAGATGCTCCACATCATATGTTACCAGGGAAATGCAAATTAAAACAATGAGATACCCCTATACACACAAAATCGAGAACACTGACAACACCAAATGTTGGTGAGGATGTGGAGCAAGAGGAACTCTCATTCATTGCTCATGGGAATGCAATATGGTACAGCCACTTTGGAAGACAGTTTGGTGGTTTCTTACAAACTAAACATAGTCTTACCATAAAACCCAGCAATCACACTCTTTGTTATTTATCCAAAGGAGTTGAAAACTTAATGTCCACACAAAAATCTGCAGACAGATGTTTATAGCAGCTTTATTCATAACTGCCAAAACTTGGAAGCAACTAAGATGTCCTTCAGTAGGTGAACAGATAAACTTTGGTACATCCAGACAATGGAATATTATTCAGCACTAAAAAGAAATGAGCTTTCAAGCCATAAAAAGACATGGAGGAATCTTAAATGCATATTACTATGTGAAAGAAGCCTATCTGAAAATGGTAGATACTGTATGTTCCAGTTATATGACATTCTGGGAAAGTCAAAACTATGGAGACAATAAAAAGCCCAGTGGTTGCTGGCGTTAGGGGACAGATGATTAGGGGAAGCACAAAGGACTTTTAGGGCAGTGAAAATACTCTGCATGATATTATAATGATAGATATATGTCATTATACATTTGTCCAAACCCTTAGAATGTACAATACCAAGAGTGGACCTTAAGGTAAACTATGGACTTTGGGTAATTAAGGGAGAGGCTATTCATATGTAGGGGTAGGGGGTATAAGGAAAATCTCTCTACGTTCCTCTCAATTTTGTTGTAAACCCAAAACTGCTCTAAAAAAATAAAGTCTTAAAAACAAAACAAAACACCTGATTGATAGAGGTCTACACACTGAGTCAGATATTTAATTTTGATGTAACTGGTCCTCATTAGGAGCAAATGTTCCCAAGGAACTACATTTGAAGAAGGTAGCACAAATTCTAGAGTTCAAGGATGCAAAGAATCAACTAGACTGAGATTCTGGATGTAAATTCACTGGAGATTTAACCATGCTACTCTTTTTATCAGGATTGCTCTGGTTATAAAATTCTACTGATTTTCAGTTATCTGTCCCTAACCCTATTTCTACCCCTAAGATCTGTTATTTTTATTATGTGATTTTATAGAATACAAAGTTTTTCAGGAAAGCAAATTAGGCTATTAAAGCAGAAGCACCTGTATATAACAAAGTATTTTTAGGGCAGAATATATTGGGATAGATGAGGGCATCTACTGGCTAAGTCTGATAGTACAGCTCAGCTTTAGAGTTTTATAAGCCCTTAATAAAAGAAGGTGGGACTAGGGAATCACGGTATCTCACATATTGAAAAAGTGTTTCCGGTATAGTATATCATAGCTTACAGCTAGGAGAACCTAGAATCAAAACGTCACTTGAGATAAGAAAACTATGACCTACAAGCTTTTTTCTATCTTGCACGTTGCCTCCTTAGTAAAGCATTACAACAGGCCTTCTTGTATGGGCCAGTGCTCATTATGCCAAATGACTGGCTATCTTAACTGTTTCTGCATCAAGTTATAACCAAGTGAACAAATAGGCTTTGTCCTTCCTCAATGCAGTTCCAGTTTCATTCTGCAAAATAATGAGAAAATAGCACTTATTTTACCAAAACATGCTTCATAACCAGTTTTACTGGAATGAATTTATTCCCCAAAAAATCCAGATATAAAATTGCCATACACAGAGATAAAAATACTAAATGGAAAAAGATATTATCACTTAAGATTCCTAGTCTGTAAGATTAGGGTACTGAATCATGGAATAAAATACTGATATCAAAGAGATGCAGATAGTCTTAAAAGTGAAGAAATCTAGATTAAAGCAAATGCTTAAGTGACTGTGCATTTGAAGATATTAATTAACAATCAATGGAATCTAACCAGATGTTTATATAAACCACATGAAACAGACATACAGTAATTATCCTCAAAAAATTGAGAGCAAATCAAAATAAGCAAGCCAAGGAAAGATTATATGTACTGACAAAACAACAGTAGTCCATCCATAGTTTTGGTATGTTTTACTTTGATCTTAACATGATTCCAGAAAATCTTCCCACTTTGAATTTTAATCTTGGACATGCCAAAAAAAAATATTCAGACAGAATGATCTATAAACTATTCTTCATACTTCTTGCATTATAAAATCACTTAAAATTTCTAGTATTCACCCAGTGATCCTATGTGGGATAAAGTTCTGTACAAAAAGAACAGAGAAAGGCAAAAAATCAACACATTGTAAATCCTTAAAGAACATACAGTTAAATCCACTTTAATGTCAAACTGTCATGAAGTATCTTTGACTTTCCAGGAGTGGCCCTCAAAAACAATCAGACTTGTGGTCTTATACTGGGCCAGTTAACAAAAATGCTTAGCTTTCCCTACCAAGGGAGAGGCTGAGTTCCTGTTCCTTGAGAATTTCAATCACCTGTGGGAGCATCAGGGCAATCTTGGAGAAGGTCTCTGCTGGGCCAAGCTGCCTCCACTGCTATTTAGAAAGCACAGTGGGCTCAGATTCCCTTTGTGGAATGAAGAGATGTCAACAGTAGAGAAAACTCTGTCTTCCTCTACGCCTCTTAAGCCTGATGCCTCAAACCTTCTAGTCCTCTTCCTGTCAGCAGATATTCCCTAGTAATGAGAGGTATACCAACAAAAAAGAATAGGAAAATAGGAAAGGGAAAATATGAAGGCGGCTTTTAGAAGCAGACAGGAGGGGGAAAAAAACCAGCCATCAAAGTTAATCAAATGCTCGCAATTATTAAAAGGGCTGTTTGTTGCCATTCTTCTATTCTCTCTTTATTCCCCAACCTCTTCTCAGCCTCACCTTTAAAGTATTTAAGAAATGAGACTTTTTGAAGAGTTATTCAATAATTATTCAGTAGTTATTTTCAATAAGATCCTGTAGTTAAAACATAATAGGGAAATGTTTGATGAAATTGATAAAGACGAGATCAGCATCAAAAGATGCTAGGTTTCTGAAATCCCAGTACTCCACTGAACAAAGATTACTGATCCTGCATGACAGCTACTAAATAAAATGTAAAAATGCAAAATAAGCTATTTGGATTGTATAAAATAAGCTAATGGGACAATAATTCTATTCAATATATCTAATATACTTAGGAATATATTAAGAGGATAGAGTAGTGGTCAAAGGAATCTATCACAGAGCAGAAAGGTGCTTTGCTCTGAATCTCACTGCCAGCTGTCATTTCTGCTGTGATCTAAACCAGTAATTTACAACAGGGGAGGAAGATATTGTTATAATTTGAAAGCTTCATAAACCACTCCTCCAGGTGAAAGCCATTGGGGTGAACAAACTCATGCGAAAAAGAATAAAGAGCAGAAAGGTTACGAATATCAGAGATGGTTCCTATATTTATTAAAAGAAAAATATACTTTCTTGGTGCATTGAGGCATTATTGAGAAACTTCAAGGAAGAGTTCTTTAAAATCTAACATATGTGTGACACCAATAACTTCTTAAGAGAAGACCCTCAACTAAAAGGGCTTCAAGGGAGGGGCCGGACCAGTGGTGCAGCCGGTAAGTTTGCACGTTCCGCTTTGGTGGCCCGGGGTTCCCCGGTTCAGATCCCGGGTGCGGACATAGCACTGCTTGGCAAAGCCATGCTGTGGCAGGCATCCCACATATAAAGTAGAGCAAGATGGGCACGGTCTTCCTCAGCAAAAAGAGGAGGATTGGCAGCAGTTAGCTCAGGGCTAATATTCCTCAAAAAAAATATAAATAAATAAAAGGGCCACGGGGTATTTCAGAAACAAGGGAAAACACAACGTTATTAGTACCGCTAGTTTTTGGTGAAGCAATTGTTTTAGGAGTACAATAGAACTTAGGGCTTTCAACAGGGTTTTCAATGTTCCACACATCTAAATTTTATAATATTTTCAAAAGTCAGTTTGTTGTTATGATATGTTGTTATGATATGCTGGTGAGGTCTTCAAATATCTTACTGGAAATTTCACAAGTTGTTGCAACTCTTACCCACCGTTTAAAAACATCTTCAGTTTTTGGTTTGTGATTTTCTAGCTAGTGATAACCCTGGACCATTGTTAGTGATCTACTAGCCAGACAGTAACTATACAGCCCTCTTAAGAATTAAAACAGGAATGCAGAAACGTTAATAATAGGAGGCAGAGTTGCCTCTCTCTGTAGTAAGATGACAATACTACTCACAGCTTCCATTTGTCCTTACTATTTGAAGGTTAACAGAGCAGAGCCAGAGCAACATAGCTGCCTCCAGTAGCTTCCTTCTGTACACTTCTCCCTCCCAATGCTGACCCCTTTTTCTGCAGAGAGGCACCCACTACTGTTCTGGGACTTTCACCTTTTCTTCTTTAAAATATAGGGAACAGCTCTCAGCTGTCTTCTGTACTTCTTGGTTGACTGATGTAATATATTGATTAAAGCTCTCACTAAACTATTTTGACTAAACCTTACAGCTTTCTAAAACAAAATTTTCAGACTACAAAAATGAATACACAGTTCACTGTTGAACTTGTACGCAAAATAAAGGGAAAAAGCACCCATAATACCACTATTCAGAAATAACCACAATTAACATGATAATTTTTCTTCATATATATCAACATAAATTTTTAATAAAAATCCAAAAATCTTTTCTTGATATATGTTTTTTCTCCACTTAACATGCACAAGTAACTTTCCACACCACTAAATACCTTTTATAAAATTACTTACAATAACTACAGTATTCTAAGATCGCAATGTAATTTATTTAAGTACTTCTCTATGTTAGATATTTAGATTGTACACATTTCTTGCTATTATAAACAAAATTTCAGTGAATATATCTGCAGCAGTGAATATATCTTTGCATTTTTAAAGGATAATTTTCTTAGGATTAATTAGAAGTAGAATTTCTAGGTCAAAGTGTATGAATATTTTAATATGGATCATTTATATCTTCAGTTATAGAGTGGCTAAGAAAGTTTGGGCCTCAGCAATCAGGAGGCAGGATTAGTAGGGGGAACCAGATACCATAATGGTTGACTTTGAACATAACCTGATTTCTTTCTTTCATTCTGATATGAAGAACGTCAGAAAGGACGGTCAACAATCTCTCCAGCAGCAGGTGCTCCTTATTTCCTTTCAAGGAAAGCACATAACCCGCATAGGCCCTATGACAAGTGTGACCTATTCTTGTGTAGGAATTCTGCCTCTGCTCAAAAGTTTCTTTCAACCAGAGGCAGGCTAAGTCCAGAAGAAGCAATCTACATTATACTAAGGTCAGAGCTTGTTTTTAAAATCTTATTGAATAATTTGTTTAAAACTTTCTTTCTGCCTTTGTCCTATTCTCTTAAGTCTGCAATACTTCTATTGATTATTAGATAGTAACCAGGAGTAAGTACCCCTTTCAACCTACCAAGAGTTACTATAAACAATTACTTAACATGAGTCACATTACTGAGTAGCTGGTATAAACGATCTAGTGTTTGGGACCAGTGGTAAGTGGGCCTGGAGGACCAATGACATATCAATGCCTAAAGTAGTAGTTCTCAAAGTGTGGTCCTTAGACTAGCAGCATCAGCATCACCTAGAAACTCATTAGAAATGCAAGGTATTGGGCTCCAGTCCAGGAAACAGAATCAGAAACTGGGAGTGGATTCCAGAAATGTTTTTTAACAAGCCCTCCAGGTGATGCAGTTTAAGAACCATTGGTCTAGAGATCTGACACGATAAGATCTTCTAGAGAAATGCTTAAGTTGTTTCACAGGATTTGTAAGATTCAAGGGTGATAGATGCAGACAACAGGACTGGAGAGGAAGGCAGGTAACTAATTGGTCAGGGAGACCTTGCTTTGTCATAACAATGTCTAGACTTGATAAGTAACTCAGTTTTTCTCTTAGAGTGATCACGACCAGAATCACCCAGTGCCAGACTTAATTAATCAAATTGTAAGGGTAGGGCCCAGAGCAAGATCCCCAGGTAGTACTTATGCATGCTAATATTCAAAACCTACTGCCCCAGCCCACACCATCACCTAGAAAGGGCCACTGTAGCTTCTAGGACTGGGCACCTTGCTGTCTAATCCATTTCAACCTTTACCCTCAAACTCCAAAATACATTTTATGTTTTCTGTCATAAGGGGCCATTTTTATTGGTATTACCCAATGTCCTGCAACTGAAACCTAGAGGTGAAGACTCTGACAGAGAACTATCTCTTGAACACAAGTAGTTCTGAAGAGCAGGGCCTGAACCTTCAGGGAGTCTGGGAACCCAAGAAACTGAAGATAAAAATGTGTATATGCACATATATATCTCTCAGGGGAAAGAGTTAGCAGCTTTTACCAGGTTCTCAAAGAGATCTGTGATGAAGCTTACAAAAACTTAAAACAAGACCAAACCCACAAAAAGCCCACTTGTCTAGAAAGTGAATGATATCTATTTAAAAGTGATAAACACTGCATAAAATGCTGACATTGTAGAACTGTGTATTAAGTACACACACAAGTGAAAATGAATGGCATGTACTATTCAACAATGGGGAGTGAGAAAAATTGGAGGTGTTACATGGCTCCAGTGTAAAGATCTAATGCTCTAAAAGCTGAGGCTTTCATAGTTTAGGGGCTTTACTCTCTTCAAGGCCAGAGTGATAAAGATGACTGTTTGTTGCTAGGAAATTTATATACGATGTCTGATTTAATTATCAGAAACACCTTATGAGGAGGGCAGTTTTGTCACTGTCAAGTAGTAACAGAATCATAAACAGTTTTAAACTCATCTCAATGGGTCAGTGACAACTCAATTCATTACCACACTTCTGCAAGTCAGTTACTTGGCAACAACTTCATTCAGTGACTATACTGCCATAGCTAAAGGTCCACCAATCCCCATACACTCCTGCTTCTCAGAGCTGCCAGTTCCTGACTTCTGATTCCCAAAACCCAAAATAAGATCAGCAGTCTGCTTTGTTCAGAAAGACTATGCCTTACAAGTACAGGTCTCCACTGTCCAGCAATAGCAAATCCAGCTTTTCATTTCAGATATTTAGTAGCGACCTCTTCTTTGACCAAAGAGTTACACAGCCAATAAGATCTGAGAGGACTGGAATCCAGGCAGTCCGACGCCACAGCCTAAGCTTTTTGAGTCATTAGACCCTTCCAGAGCAAATATCTTAATATTTGGATTATGATCAAGAGATCTTGGTTTCCCCTCCCGTTCTTGACCGTAGAAATGTTATTTAAATACATTATATGGTAATTTAGTATTGTGCTTTTCTAATTTTATTATTTTTTATGGACACTGTGAATGAAGTTGAGTATTATTCATCAACTTTTACAATCAAAAGTATCTATTTTTCAAACTGAAACAATTTTAAAACAATCTCTTAAATGCTAAACTGTGAAGTTTCTAAATATGAATAACAGCATATTTTTGTACTAAGACAAAATACATTTAAAAAATATATAACCCTCTATATTGTTTATAAGACATTCTCAGAGATAATCCAATGGAACAAAATTTTTGTCATTAAATTACTTCTATTGATATAATTAACTTCTTAGCTTTTAATGTATTAATACAGAAAATAGACCATGTGCAGTATATTTTTCATAAATAAAGTAATTAAGGCAAAAAGACAATCTCTCTTTCTAAAAAAACAAGAGAAACTAAAAACATTGTTTACCATGGGAACTTAAAGTCCAAAGGTCTCTTTGTAATGACAAGACCCCTACCTTGCTCTACCCTTGGCTTTCTTTCTGAGCTTTAACATAAAAGCTGAAAATTCTTGGCTAGCAACTTGGCCATTTTAAGATTCATAAATCTGGGCAAGCAAGCAGTCTATACACATGGCTCAATAATAATCTTTTTTATTTTATTGCTTTTTAAAATGTCTCAGTAATTTGGAAGACAGAACATGAAGGGAGATGAAATCTATTGAGGCTGCAAAACTAGAGGGGCAGATTGTAGGAAGGAGGAGCGCTATAAAATGCAAGCAGGCTGAGAGCAGTGTACAGAATTCATTGTAGAGAAACATAAAGTAATGAGTTAGGGAATACCAAATTCTACAGAAAATGAGTACACCCTTGGTACTCATATGCTACAAGACACTGAACAGAAGAAGAAATCTTTAGTAGAGGATAAGACTCTCAACTTTTAGCACAGTGCTTAAAAAAACAAAATAGAAATCTAAGATGTTTATTGCCTTCGTATAAGTCAAAGGATGTTATTCAAAAATGAAATAACTAACTTCATTCGTACAAAGGGTAGTTCAGGTCACCTTGCTTTAAAAAGTTGTCTACTACAGTTAAAAAGCAAGCAGAATGACACAAGAGCTTCAACTGCAGGCTTTGATATTCAAGAGGATTAAACAAATGAGCACTGGTGTCTTTTAATGGAGAGAACATTATGAAGAAACTCATAAAAACAGACACAATCCTAAAGGGACCAGGAAGGTTAAAGAACATAAGGATTTGGGGCGAAATGTTACATTTGGTAATATTCAGACAAGAAGAATGAAAAGAGGGGAGAGGTTAACACTAAAAAATGACGTTTTGTTTCCATCTTTAGCACGAGAGTTATCATTCTTTTCTCCCAAGAAATGTTTATCAGTAAGGGCCCAAATGAAGTAATCACTTTTCTTAATCTGAAAATCAAAGACACAACCAGAAAGCCATAGCTAGGCCTATGAAATGCCATCCATTAGCTCTTAATGGGACTTAAAAATTTCTTTTGCATTCTCCCATTTTTTATAGCAAGAAAATCAAATCGTTGACTATTAGGTAAAACAGACTTTACAAATGGTGAAATGAAACAGAGTTGGTCTCCAAGTACATTATTACCAGTTCTCAAGGAAAATGTCAAAGCTAAAATTTCATCCCCATCCCAATGACCAAAGCATCTGGTTCAAGCTGATGACACCAGAGAGCCTATAGTACACAGGAAGCCCAATAGAGAATTCAAAGACTCTAATGTGGTACCAGAAAGACAGCTTTAAAATTTATGAAGCTACTTAATGCCTGAAGCTTTTGTGACGATTGGAATCTTCCTAAGCTGCCTGAGCAAACTTATGAGCAGGAGAACCACTGAGGCAAGTTCCACTTAGAGACCCATCATTATGGGTGTTATGGTGGCCTATCATTACACACTCTAATCTCTCTTTCTCACATACATTTCTGTGATTGAATATGAATGACATTAACAATTCTACCAAATCTTGTTAAGAACTGTTAAGACTAAAAGAAAAATATTGCAAATTTGTAAGAAGTGAACCTCAGACAAAAAACCCCACAATCACTCCATGCTGTAACTATTCAGAAATCAGGAAAGATAGCCTAGACACCAGAGCAGGAACAACTGTTTCTATCACCTTTGCTCTCTGCCTAATCTCTCCTCCTAATTTCATTTACTTCTTGCCCTAGTTTTAGAAAACTGATGTATTCTTTTCACTTTGAAATGTAACTTGAAAATTAAAGTTTAACTGGTAACTAAGGCTACCCCCTTCCCCGAAATAACCGCCCTATAAAAGCAACACTGAATGGTTTATTCAAGAATATCTATTGGTGTTAATTTAATGAGAGAAAAAACCCCACAAATGACCTAATATCCTACAATAAGAGAATGATTAAATGAATTCTATAAATTAAGCAAGTCATTAAAAATGTGTTTTGAGAGATTTAGTGGCATGGGAAAACACTCAGAAAAAAATATACAAAACCATATTTATACTACGATCCCTATTTTTAAAAATATGTATTTTTAAACAAAAGAAGCTACCAAAGAAAACAAAAAGAGCTAAACTGGGGTAGGGGGCGGGATTACTTTTGTCGTCTTCCTCCTTTTCATCTTTAGCTACTCTAGAAGACTTTGTGCTCGGATCTTAGGAAGTTTGTCCATGATAGATAAATGTACCCATTTGGTAAATGGGTAATATTTTAAAGACAGTTTCTTCTAACGTAGCTGTCATCTGTTTTCTACGTGTGTTGCTTAATTCACATTATCTATTGACTTGGTATCTGGGACACTGCATAAAATCATTTTATTCCTTTTCTAGGAAGGGCATGTCAGAGGCTAAAGGTCCACAATGAGGACTGCTCAGTTTGAGCTGTTACTTTTGTGCATGCACTAACACAGTTAAAACTTTCAGTCCCAATTTCTCTAATAAAAGCCCCAAACATTAAAATCTCTCCCAAAACTTTGACTTTTTCTTTCTTTCTCTCTTCCTTTTAAATAAAATCCCTTTGCATACGGCAAGCAAAACAATTTGGATGCTGGAAAAGCAAACAATTTAGAAAAACAAAAACAAACTGAGTAATGTCTCTGGAATTATAATTCTTAAAGTAACTTTTTGAGTAGTTAATAAATTTAGAAAATGCATCCCTTATCAAAGTACTAAAAAAACAATCTTTGGGATGCATCTGTGGCTTAGTTTCCTTTCTACTACAGATTTGAGAGTCATGCCACTCTTCACTCCTACACTTTACTCCCGTGCCAACGAGTTAGGTGAGTGTTTTAAGAAGGAAACTGATTTTCCTTCTAATATTTGGAATACAATGGTAAGAAAACTTCATTGGTCAGCCTTTTATAATACATGATAGAGTAACAAATCTTGATGTAGATTAATTTATGCAAAAATATAAAAAGTCACTGTATTTTATTTTATTATATTTCGGGATAATGAAACAAAACCAGAACATCTGCTGGCATGTTAAATGTCTTTCTAATTAAATCTAGCAGTTGAATGAATCAATTCATTAGCAACAAGCCTGGTTTATTATCTCATTAATACAGATGGTTAATACCAGGAAGAGAAGAATAAGAGAATCTCAAAAACTACAAAAACAATTGCAAAGTGGCATGGGCAGTGGGGAGAATACTATCTGAAGCAAAGTGCTAAGAACTTGATTTTGATTAATCAATGTGCTAACATGGTAAGGAGGACATTTAGAAAGATTTTTTTAAATGTCACAAAGGCAAGTTGGTGGCATGGGGATAAATACGTAGATAAATATGTGCATTTGAAACACAGAAAAAATACTTTTTGTGCCAAAATAATATAACAAAGCAAAAACATCTTTAGAAGTTTACATATAAAGGCTAAATAAAAAAGTTTCCCCATAGATAGCCAGTTTTTTTTTTAACTTCCTCTTTGAAGGTTTACCCAGCTTGGCATACAGCCATCACTCAATAAAAATTAAATTTTTAATTATTTTAAATTAATTATTAATATTAGGAAAAATGATTAAATACTTCATTTACTCATAGGCCACTTATTTGGCAAACTTAAGTTCAAACCAGTAGCATAGTAGTAGGAATAGGGTTGCCAGATAAAATACCGGATGCCCAGTTAAATTTGAATTTCAGATAAACAATGAATATTATTTTAGTATAAGTATGTCCCAAATAATGCACAGTATTGCAAGATATAAGTATATCTGGTGTGATATTTGGGATATATACTAAGAAATTTATTGTTTATCTGAAATTTAAATATAACTGGGCCTTATCTGTTATTTTAATTTACTTAATCTGGTAATCCTAAGGAAGAAGCAAGCAAAATAGGCTTCTGTGTATTCAAATAAGATGCTAAAACTCATGCACTTGCCTCACAGGGGGCTGAGACTCTCTCAGAGCCTACAAATTGGCAACCCTCATGCCAAACCTACCTCCCTGCTATACTTTCTTAAGAGTATTTAGTATATAGAGTATTTTATTTAATTAGCTACCATCATTAAAATTGAAAGAGTATACATTAAAACAAATTTCCAGATTATGATAACACCGGGAGCCCATTCCCATGTCAACAATCCAGATCTGGATGGCTGCTTCCTCAAACAGGGTAGATATGTTCCAGTCTGGCACAATCCTCACCACTCCCTATTATTCTGACATCAGGCTGAAGGTACTATTAATTCAAAGTGGTCATTATTAGATGAAGTTTAACACTTGTTTTTAGACTTCATCTAATCCCATTTTTCACCCACTTTTACCATTTGTTACCTGGCAGGTCCCTCGTAGGCTCTGAGTTTTGTCCTAGGTTCTGCAATATACATGCAGTTTATCCCTAGTTCTCTCTGCCACAGATCTGAGGCCACAAATTATGATATGGAGAGAATATGAAATGCTACTGAAGTCTATTTCTCTTACTAGTTTTTAAGTTTGACAAAGGTAGGAAGCTTGTGCATTTTGTACATTCTTCTTATTCTAACACCCAACCCAGTGCCCAGCACACAACAGATACTGGGTGAATATTTGTTTGACTAATAAATGAACGATCATCAAACAGAGAGAAGTAGGAATAACTACGGAAACAAAAATCCAAAAAAGTAAACTAATTTAGGAATATTTGATGTGGAATCAGCAGGTAAAAACATGTGCGTTGATTATGTTGTCATCAAGACATGATGTTTGTAATCAGTGACATATGTAATCCTTTTGAAAAATAACTATTCAACATAATAATCTTCATAAACCTGGTATGTTCCTTATACAAAATATTGTATTGTTTTCTGAGATGTTGCCAGATACATTAAAGGGCACTATAATCCATTACCCCATGGAAAGAATCTAGAATTTCTTTTTATTTCCCAATTCTAACCATATTCCCCTAGAAGAGTGAATTTTGCATGAGCATGGAAATGCAAAGAGAGGAAGGAACAGAAGAGGTTTTCTGTAAGGTCTGAACAATTTAGTCCAAGAATTATGGTAATTAAATATCTCAAACAAGCACAAAAACGACCTATCCTATTCCCCAGGTTCAGACTTCACTAATGGACTTCCCCGGAAATTTTCTTGAATGGCTAACATCCTTCCCCAAGGGGAGAGATCACTCTTCCTCTTTCCAGATCTTTGGTATATGCTTAACCTTATTTAAAGGATTTTTGCTATTTCTGCATATAAGACAGGAGATAAATTTTGGGCACTGAGATAGCTGAAGTTATTGACAGCTGAGAGAAATGGCAAAAAATTTCAAATTAGACTTATTTCAGAAAATCCATACTTTGTTCGCTATGACTATAATATGTAAAAATCTCTTATCCATTCATTCCAAAAATATTTACTGAAAATCTACAGTGTGCTAGGCACCAAGCTAGGAGAAAGGATTAGAGAGATAAAGACACGACTCCTGCTCACAAAACACAGGTAGGGACACTATCAATTACAATACATGAGATTTGCTGTAAATGATGAGATGTGCAAGGTATAGGGAAAATCCAGGGTAAGGAGAGCACCTAAGTCTGCCAATCAAAGTCTAAGTAGTGTATTATCTGAACTAAGACTTTAAGGGCAAATATGAGTATATGAGAGGAGCAGACCTAGCTGGGGAGAACAGGGTGGCCATGGGTACTTCCAGGAGCAATATGACAGAAAGGCAGAAAGACAGTATATTCAGAGAACTATGAATATGACTGATATTCAGGGATTTGACCCCAATAAGGAAGCATTAGCAAAGTCCTTGTAAGATATAGAGAGGGTCTGAATTAGGGCAGTGGTGCTCAAGAGGAGGTAGCAAGTGCCACATGCTTATCAGGCTTAAATGGGTGATCACAATCATTCTGCTGCTATTGTTTCCTTGGACTAACTGACCTCTGGATTCCTGACCAGATGAATCTTACTTGTTTTGATTTCTGAACCCTGTTAGCTCTTTTTCATAATGCCTGACTGCCTGGCTTTCAGGTCAGACCTGACCACCGACAAGTGCAACTTCTTTAGGTTCTCTTCCAACATCTTGGTATACAAATGGTTCAGCTTTTGTGATAACCAGCAATTTTAAATATCTTAACTTTCAGACTGCCTCTCTCCAGCTCAAATTTCTGCCTGGATCTCCAAGCTCCGGGTCTTACCTGCCTCTTAAAAACTTTACATAACAAGGTAAACTTGTCCTTTTTGCAATTCTTTAAGTCATGGCCTACAAAAGATCCTTGCTTTTACTGCATGCTTTTGATGTGTTTTAGGATATAAAAGATGAATTACTTACTACATGCAGAAAAGGTACTATTTAAAACACTTTCAAAAAGGTGGATACTTGTCAGCCTCCACACATCAAAACATAAGAAATAACAACAAAAAAAACAGAAAAAAAATGCATGCTTTTATAGTCTGAGTCATCACCTATTATTATAGACAATGGCAATTACTTGCCTTTTTCTTACGTTTGTTAATAATGGATAAAGATTAGGAAACATTTCTTTTCAGTAGCTAAAATCAATCAGACACTCTCCACTGCCATGTTTTATCTTAACACAAATTGGTATTCAGCTAATATTTCATAGTACAAATAAATTTAGGTGACAAAAACAAACTAAATAATTTCTAATCATGTTAGCAGAATCCATCACAAACTGGATGTGATGTGTGGTCTACTACAGTACTGTTTATCCTGTACACCAGTAGTTTTCAAACTTTTGTGTTTATGGGAATCACCTGGAGGACTTGTTAAAACATAGTTCTGGGCTCCATCCAGAGTTGCTGATTCAGTAGGTCTGGGGTGTGGTATGTGAATTTGCCTTTCTAACAAGTTCCCAGGTGATGCTGACGCTGCTGGGGAACCATATTTTGAGAACCACTGTCGTACACCAACACGGAGTGTGAATGTGGGGGAGGAGGTGGTATCCAACTGTGGTTTATCAACCTCAAAAAAACCGGTCGAAATTAGAGACTCTAATTCTATTCAGACAGTTTAAGAAGTTAAGTCTAGATCATGGGAGATTCCAAAATATTGATTTCTTTTAAAGAAAGAAAGTAATAAATGCAACTGTGTTCCATGGCTATTTTAACAGAGATTCTCTGTGGGAAAGCTTAAGATGTTGCAGTTTCATTAGCATTATCCATTGTTGCTATGGGGACCAACTGGCGACGAAATCAGCACACAAGAAAATAAAAAGGGGAATTGATGAATTAAAAAAACACAAAACCTAACATTTCTAAGAAAATAAAGCCAATTCATATTGCCCATTATCAGGCATTTATATAAATATGTCTCATTACAATGAGACAAAGCCACATATAGATCTCTCCATCTTTCGAAGATGCATAATCCCTTCGCAATTCAGGGAGGGAAACGAAAACAAAATCTTTTTAAAAGGAAGAGAAGGAAAAGTGGCATTATGGGCTTTTATTAAGTACAGTCAGGTAGGATGACCCCTAGGCTAGCGGCTATGTGGAAAGGATGAACATTTTGCCCAACTGGATTCAGTTTTGCAGAGTAAGGGAATTGGAGGGCTCAGGCAAGGATGACACACAGCTCTGGGGACTGAGGAAGGCAGAATAGATGGATGGCCTACTCTGTTTCTCCAATTATGAAACTAAGAAGAGACAGAGAGGAAAAAATACCTTGAAAATAAACATCAATTCTCTATGTAAACCGCCTTGCACCTATATCAATTTCCCTTCTTCAAGTCTGTGTTCCTCACATCAGTTCCTAAGATTAAGAGCCTAGTGCCTCCCTATTTTCTTTTTCAACAAATCTCAACTTTTCTGCCTGCTTCTCTAGCTTTTACTTAATGTCTACCCACTTTCCTTACTCAATTTTATTTCTCACTGTGTTCCATATTATCTATGTCCTTTTTTCTTTTCATTTCTTGTTTCTTCCCTCCTTTCCATCTATTTCAATCCTGCCCAGCCTTCCAAATACTAACTTGAGGAAGAATTCCTACTTGGAGCTTTCCTCTCCTTGTCAGACTCACAGTGGATTTTCTCTTCTCTCAATTTACCCCATGTTTACATGCTAAATTTAATGATTTTTAACTGTAATCCTAGATGCCTCAGATCTCAAGGGAGTCTCACTGGGGACAAAGAGACAACCAGAGGAGATGGCTTTTTTGGCCTCCTCCCACCATCTTTAACCAAAGAAGCCCAGCTATTACAGGTTTTATATATTGGAATTTTGTGTAAGATAACGTAGAAATAGTGCCATGACTTAAAAAAAAAGCTTGAGAAATATTGCTCTCTAATATACCAAACAATTTGTTACTTAATAAAATATTGTTACTGGCATTTCTGTTCTACATGTATATGTTTTGTCTCATAAATTATACTTGAAGCTCCATGAAATTAGCTTATCTTTCTTTTCCCCCCTGTGCTCAGCTCAGTGCTGAGCCAAAGGAGTGCACTCTGTTGACTGATTCATTTTTTAATCCATTCTGCAAATGATCTGGCAAAATTCATACTGAGGGGACATATACTGAGGAGAGTGACACAATATACTACCTCTCTGCATAGATTTCTGAGGAACAGAGGCCTTTCCAATGTCCCTCAAAAGAGGCTGGCAAATCAGCAGTTAGTTTGTGAGACTGGCCGAGTTTGGGGACATATAGCTAACTTCTCAATCCCATTTATGCCTTTGGGGTTTATATAACTCTTTGTACACTGATGCACAAATACACGAACTGGTACATTTTGCTGAACTATATGCATTGCTAAGGCTTCATTTATGTTTTTATTTCGTTATTAAGAAATATAGAGCTAGTGAAACAATCATTGATGTCATTATTTCCTTTGGATTATAACTACATTTGAGATGCAAGAGGTTAGTTTATTGCAAGTAAGGAGAATGAAGATAAGGCCACCAAGTGGAATACTGAACTGAGAATAAAGTGCCTTTGTCACCATAGGGCCCTGCTGTTCTTTAAGCATTTCCTTAAAAGGGTGAGTGAACAGAGCAGGAAAGCATGATGATATTGTTCCTGTGTCTAGTACAGGAGTAGAGTTGTGGTTTTCTTGAGTCATTGAGAGGAAAAAAAACCCTTCTCTTCTAGCAAAAAGATACATTATACACAAGCCCATACTGTCTCTAGGAGAAAAACAACTTTGCCTGATTCCTTAAGTCTGTCAGGGTAGAACAGCAAACCTAGAATCTGGGGACCTGCAATGTTCTCTGCCAGTGATACCCTTGGACTTTAGACAAAACATTTGGTACTTCTCTGCTTCTGTTTCTTTATCTAAAAAAGCAGTGATGCGCACTCCTCGAATGAAAGAGTTAGGCCTCTATATTCAAGCGCAGTGGCATAATATGGATACAATAATGACCATGAGATACAGTAAGACACTTAAGATATTCACCATTTCAGGCTTTGCAGTCAGTCAGTGAGTGCCCAGAGAAACAAATGAACAAAAAAATATTTCCTAAGCACCTCACTAAAGTGTCTTAGGAGCTGGGCTAGCTACTGGGCATAGAACAATGAGTAAAACATCGACACGCACAGGGAGAACACTATGTGAAGGTGATGGTAGAGATGAGGATGATGCACCTACAAGGCAAGGCATGCCAAAGACTGCCAGCAAATGACCAGACGCTAGGAGAGAGGTATGGAACAGACTCTGACTCACAGCCCTCAGAAGGAACCAACTTTGCTGATACCGTGATCTCAGACTACCAACCCCCAGAACTTTGAGACAATAAATTTCTGTTTTTTAAGTCACCCAATTTGTGGTACTATGTTATGGCAGCTGCAGCAAACAAATATACTTGCAAATGTGGAATGGAGCTTCTCCCTTGAAATGCCCTGGAAAGGACATGAGAACAGGATCTAGGAGGCCACATCCACACAGAGTGGAAATCTTCCTCACTTCCTTCCCTCTGCCTGCTCTTCCTTTTTTTCTCTTCCTTCCCCTGCTTTCAACCCATGTGAGAACTCCAATAACAGAGAAGAGTGGTTGGAACTCAGCTAGCAGTCTCTCTCACCTTCACCTAGCTGCACTGGCTATCAGACCTGATGGATCCCAAAGCGAAGAATGGGTCGACTGCTGTCAGCGTCATGGGGTAGAGGTGAAGGGATAACTGAATAGAGGAAATGAGGACTTGAAGAACCCTGAGCCAAAATGACTGGAAGAAGAGTAGTCACTAATCATCAGAAAGCCAGGTAGAGGAATAAGTTTCTCATGAAGAGTATTTGTAAGGAAAAAAAATTGTTTTGGACACTGTAAACAGAAACATTTACTCAAAAGATATATAATTTGAGCTCTTCTGTGCCAGTAACTAGGTATTCAAAGTAGAAATAAAATAGGATTTGTGCTACCTTTCCTAGGTAATAGTGGGTGGAACACATTACATTTGTGAAAATTGCTCATAAAAGCCTTTTGAAATTTTTTTCTAACCATATAAGTAATTGCATATTAAGAGGCTTTAAATGACTAAATTATAAAAATTATTTTTAAAGCATATATCAAGATTATAAATAGAAAATGTAGATTAATGGCTTATGAAACATATCAACTAATCATATGACCATCAATTCTAATCTAGATACTTTAATAAAATTAGGCAACTAAATGACATCATAAATATAGAGATTGTCAGGTGTCTTACTAGAGAGAAGTAATAAAGAAAACCATATACATATATGATTATTAAACAAACCTCATCTGATTAGGGAAAATACACCTGTTCTCCTTCTACTCTATCTCTGTATATATTAATTTATGTCTAATAATTTTTCTGTTTTAATTCTAAAACAGTTGAAGTTACTGGTACCCAGAATGTCAGTGAGTCCACCTTGATGAATAGAAGTATATTATGATAAAAAATTACAACAGAAAAAAACTATTTTGACCCTCAATAAGTTACATAAACAGAGAACCTAGAAGGAAGAATATCTGTTATGAGAAATATGGGTGAAATAGTCAGAAATATAAATATCCATATATTCCAATCGGGTTTAAGACCTCACTCACTGTCACACGAAATATGTCTTATTTGCACAGAGACCTTTTTACAGTGTAAATGTTTCTAAAATTGCTTTTTGGGTTTAAACTTAAAATATTAGATTATACTTAATTTCTTTTTCTTTCTTTTTTTTTTTTTTAAAGATTTAATTGTTCCTTTTTCTCCTAAAGCCCCCCAGTACATAGTAGTGTATTTTTAGTTATGGGTCCTTCTAGTTGTGGCATGGGGGATGCCACCTCAGCATGGCTTGATGAGCAGTGCCATGTCTGCGCCCAGGATTCGAACCGGGGAAACCCTGGGCCGCCGAAGCACAGCGCGCAAGCTTAACCACTCGGCCACAGGGCCAGCCCCTGTGCTTAATTTCAAAGATGAAACGTGAATAGTTGTTAGTGAAAGAGGATTTGTAGAATTTCTAGGGTCACCAAAACTTAAGGTATTTACCATAGCACTCACAACTATTTTAGCCTTTCCTTCTAAAGCTTACTGCCAATTGTACAACAGGGCTGCTTCATTAATACTGACTCACCAGGAAATTCCCTTTCCCTTCTACACTTTATTTACATGTTCAACTATAGAAGGAAGAAAATAGAGATTACTGAGCCCAAATTTTTAAAGGTTACAGGAGACCTAGAAGGGTATCTAGGTGACCCACACTCTAAACATTGAAAAAAACTAAAGCCCAGAAAAGTTCAAACACCACTTGCCCAGATTAGCGCCTGGTTCCAGCAGAATCAAAGAACAGTACCTGAAAACAGCCCATCAGAACAGATTTCAAGAGATTATTTATAAGCTAAAACAAAGAGTTACTGCTGATATTTGTCTTTTTTTTTTTTTTTTATAAACTCTGATGCTGGAAAAATCAGCAAGTAACTCAAAAAAAATCTTGAAATAGAAGAACAAAGCCTCACAACCGATTTCAAAACTTCCTAAAAAGCTGTAGTAATTAAGACAGGGTGGTACTGGCACAAGAAAAGATCAATACAGATCAATGGAAGAGAATTCAGAGTTCAGAAGTAAACCCTCAAATTTATGGTCAATTGGTTTTTGACAAAGATGCCAAGACAATTCAGTTGGGGAAACAACAGTCTTTTCAACAAATAGTGCTAGAATAACTGGATGTCCCTAGGCAAAAGAATATATATACAAAAATTAAGTAAAAATACCATTCATTCAAAGCAGATACTTAAAATGAAAGTGTGAGAGAATCTGTGGTGTGGTATAACGATAACACACTAACAGTAAATAGATCTAGGGGTTTCAATGACAGTGCTGCTGCTAAAAACTAGTTGTGTGACTTGTGCTTTTTGCCTCGTAATTTGCTTATCTGCTAAATGTAGTTGACACAGGTGATAAAATGACATCAAGCATGGAATGATGCTCTAGAAAATATGACTTGCTAATGATGTGGGGAGGACTATGGAGGGAAGCCAGTGTGGCACTGGCTCTGCAAGGACAGTGTCCTCCAGTAGCTAAGAGGCAGGGAGAAAGAAGATGGAACCAGGGGAGCCTCAGCTTCAGCCTTGGACATACAGCACACAGATGTCGAATCCCATCCATGTGGCAAGTGGCAAGTCAGGAGTAACACCGACATAACTTACTGAGTATCTGAACACAAAATACAAGTGCAAAGTGTATTGCAGTCACAATCCCAATACAAGAGCTGAAATCAGAAACTGATAATGAAAATGAAGCATTAAGAAGAGGAAAATGCTGGGTTACCTTTTGGGTGGGGGCAAGGAGTCAGCAAGACATTTCACAGAAAAGGTGAAGGTCATATCTAAACTAAGTCTTGAGGAATGAGTAGGGGTTGCATGGTAGAAACGCTGAGAAAAGATATTCTAGGCAGGGAGAACACACGAATTGGTTAGACTGGTTAGATGATGATAAACTTTCTCAAAATATGCAGTGATAATGGGAGTGGATTATCCAAGTAACTTCAGGCTTTTAGAACCACGAGCCATCACCCTGAAAATTACAAGGTACTCCACTGACGACAGACAAAACTTCAGCGTAGTGAGATTTATGTGGTAAGAACTGCATCACTACATTCTGCACTTGGGCACTGCATAAAACATTTGATACACAACTGCTCTAACAACAAAAGTGCTATTACAGTGCTATTCAGATTCAGGATTCAAGGGGATCTTGAGGAAAGGACACCCCAGAGAGCAGTCAGTTTCAACTCTTATCCACCCCTTGCAATGCTTAGATTATCATCAACTAGTAATGTGTGCTATTATTAGTGCACATCAGTAACCTCAGAGAAGTGGCCTCACTTCTCAGTTATTCGTTTGTAAGCTGGCTTTCAAATTAATTCAAATTAGGTAAATAACCTCAAAATAGGTACTGGAGAGGAACACTTGAAAATTCAGAGCATTATCCTACATGGATTTAAGTGTTAATCCACAAACTATTTCAGACAGACTATTTTGTTCTAATTCTCCAAATGGACGCATCTTATTTGATTTCACAAGGTTTCCTCTGTTGTCTAGTTGACACCTTGTTCCTTTTTCTTGCAATTCATGTTGTCTTTACCTGAGACTTTAATCCCAATTACACTGACTCCCCAACCCTATCTTAATTCCCCAGATCTCATTATTCACTTTTTAAATCATCTGCCCAGTCTTTAATACATGACACTTACGGGACAAAGGCTTTGCAATCACTTTAGTTAAGAGGAGAAGATTTTTTTTGGTGGCTGTCCCTGGCTGCTGCTGCTGTTTTCACCAAGGGAGCTAACTGGATAAAAACAGCAGAAAACCTTAAAACTGATACCAACCTTCTTTCCTAACGGGGTGGAAGCTATTATCCTGTTTTTTGAAATAATAGACTAGATTTTTGCCCCCAAAATTATGTATTTCAAGCAAATATACTTGATATTAGGAATGAATACACAAGAAAAGTTGTACATTGATCAATTGAAAAATTCTTTGAATTAGGAAAGTTATATGGTTATCTTGATCCCAATACAGTATGTAAAATAGTACCCTGCTGATGTTTGCTAACTTTCAGAAATGAAGAGAGATATCATTCACGTTAAAGAAAATTTAAAGAAAAAGAGTAAAAACATTCATAGGAAATGAAGTAATCTATTATAATAGTAAATTATCAAAATAGAAAAAAAAATAGGGTAATGGGGAGATGGGAAGGAGCCAAAAAACAATTTGAAAAATTGCAATCCATCGTTAGGACCAGACAGCATTCATCAGAGACTTTGGCAGTAACTAAGCTACTTAAAAAAAATGCAGTTTATCACCAAAAAGAAGTACTATAGTGGAAGATTAAATACCTCTGAAAATTGGCTAAGGGTGACCTTGAACTTATCAGTTGTGCTAAACCAAAATAAACCATTTGCAGTAGATATGTATGTAAGTTTTCAGCAAGAGAAAAATTATAGCAACAAACCAGCATTTCCCCTTTCTGGTTTATCAGACTAAACTTCACCCCAATCAACACATCAACACTTTAAAATAGTTTTTAGTTTTGCTATACACACTCATATATAATTTTAAAGACACACAATCACTCTGCCTCCCAAATGATATGGGGTCTTCTCTGAAAATTCCTAGATTTACAGAAAATCTGGAGCTTGATTAGGAGTATCTGATAAAACTCTCCATGGATCAAAACAAAAATTCAGAATTGCAGGGGTATATGGCCATTTTTAATTATGGAAAAGATAAACTTTGAAATTTCTTAGAAATAATTAAGAAAAACATAAGTTTAAAAAATTTACTTTCATCTAGAAAATTAAATTTGAAAGTGCAGATTTCCACAGGACAGTATCAAGTGAGCACTCAAGGAACAGACGTTAACTTCTCCATCTGTGCCTCTTAGATTATTCCTTTAATGTGGAGCTTACACCTGAGGAGTGGTTACAAGTAAGGGAGAAAAAGAAAACCCTCAGCTATTTCTATGGCTGAAAAGCAGCAGGAGATTAAATTAGCGGGAGCCAGGCAATGAGGAACCTTGAATGAGATGTGCTTTCATTTTGGGCTTTTTCCTATAGGCGTAGAGAAATCACAGCTGGTTTTTGAGCTGGAAGGATACATGATGGTTTACACATTTTAGTAAGACTTATTTAGCTTGGCATCCAGTTTGGACTGCAGAAGGAACGTGCTCTATTAACAAGTCTCTGGACTACCTGCCCTGCCGCTATGCATCTTCACATTAGGACTGCTACAAGGCTGTTTCTATCCAGCAAATCTGATTCATATTGCTCATCCTCGTAAAACACTCCCCCCATCATGTAGGAGTTAATCCACTTTCTTTTGCATGGCCCACAAGCTCCTTAATACAGCCCTTGCCCTGTTCTCGAGCCTTGTCTTCTACTCTACTGAGTCATCAGAGGCTTTGAATAATATGCAGGTGTAGGGCATCTCCAAGCCTTTCCTCAAGCAGCTTCCTCTACCAAGAAGGCCTACCCCACCTGGCAAAGACCTGTGGCTAGTTATCACCTCCTCGTGAAGCCTACCCTAACCTCCCAAATAGGTTAGAAGCACAGATGACAGTTATCTCGCTGTTTCAGTGTCATTCTTTTATTGCACTTCTGCATTATCTCCTTCTAGTAGACAAGCAGCACCTTCAGGACAGGAACTTGTCTGCTTCTTTTTGGTGCCTTTAGGACCTAGCACATAATTAGTACTCAAGAAATGCTTGCTGAACTCAAGAGCTAGGGAAGATCAAAGCGTCCTTTTTGATCTGGAAGGAGAACTGTCTGTGTGCTCTCTTCTTTTTAATTCAGGAGATTCTGCTAACTCCTACTAATTGCTTTTAGAGACCATTTGGCTTGATGGAGAACAAAGATTCAAATCTGTGAAACATCCACATCCACATAAATAAGGGCTTGAACATTGGGCAGTTTCTTGGTTCTTATAAAATGGTTATAGGTGTAGTCGTTTATTTCGTCTCCCAATACTTCTCTCTGGAGCCTGAAGCTTTAAGCAGTTTCTGAAACGTCCCTGGATGAAACTTGGCTCTTTTTTTGCATATTGTTTTTATGCAAGCTGTTACTCTAGGCTCAGGTACTCTGTATCCGTCTACATGCCTGCTGGAGTCTTTCCTAGTCCTCTGATCTCTCTTACTTCTTCCATGAAGCAAACTATGACCACCACTTTCAAGCAAATATTTTCTCTATCCATTTACTCAAAGTTTAACCTAGTTACTGGTATGTGTCTCTCTTCTCCAATTAGACTATAAGCTCAAAGAAGACAGAAACTGTCTTATGCTTTTAAAACATTTCCCAAAGTGACTTATCCCTATGTCACTCACAGACGAAATATTTTATAGATATTTAGATTAAATGAGAAGTGACTGACAGTTTAAATGGGGAAGAGGCTAGTCATACTACAAAGGATACAAGACCACCAATCAGTAAATCCAAAGATGATCACTTCATGCAGGATATCAATATACCACTGCTTAATTTATATGTATAACCCTTTACATTTTATAAAAACATCTCCTAAATATCCCACTATTACCCTGCAAGATAAGAAAGATTATTATTTCTGTCTTAGTTATAACAAAACAGGGTTCAGGGAGTGTGATTTATTTAAGGTCACACAACTAATATGCAAACCAGATTCTTCTGTTTACAAATTCAGTGTTCTTTGCACTACTCTATACTCTTTATTATGAGACCAAATTTCAAGGGCTGTAAGCACAAAGGATACACTTATAGCTATCAGTCAATAGGCAAAAGAACTTAGCATGTATTGTGTACAATCTGAGAACCCTAAAACAATAAAAGATAAGGAGAGTAGAAAATAACAGTGATGGAAAAGCCCCAGCATAAAAAGACTACACTTTTTTGTGTGTGAGGAAGATCAGCCCTGAGCTATCACCTGTGCCAGTCTTCTCTTTAGTATGTGGGATGCTCCCACAGCATGGCTTGATGAGTGGTGTGTAGATCCACAGCTGGGATCCGAACCTGCAAACCCTGGGCCACCAAAGCAGAGTGTGCAAACTTAACCACCACACCACTGGGCCAGCCCCAAGACTACACATTTTTTTATTTTTTTCTCCCGAAAGCTCCAGTACCTAGTTGTGTATCCTAGCTGTAAGTCATTCTAGATCTTCTATGTGGGATGCCGCCACAGCATGGCTTGATGAACAGCGTGTAGGTCTGCACCCAGGATGTGAACTGGCAAATCCCATGCCAACAAAGCAGAGCAGGCAAACTCAACCACCTGGCCATGGGCTGGCCCAAAAGACTACACATTTTTAATAAGCCCTAACCAAATCCTCAGTGGTGACTTTGTGGAAAGAATTTAATATTCATGAGAACAATAAGGTTAATGCGTACATCCAATGTCCATAAAGTCAAGCAGCAGGCACTATCTGCTATAGAAAGCTTACAAAAGAATGAAAAAGGACTACCCCAACTCACATAAAAACACGCACTCACCTGTGTACACATGCCTTGGCCAGATCAGAAAGAAGACTATCTGGAAATAAGGGAATATCTTCAAATATGTAGTGGATTGAGGGGTGACCCACAAGCGATATCAACACTCGGAATCTTAGAATGTGACTTCATGGGTCTTTTCAGTTGTAATTAAGTATCTTGAGGTGAGATCATCCTGGATTAGAGTGGGCCCTAAATCCAATGACTGAAGTCCTTATAAGAGGCAGAAAAGAAGACAAAGAGACGGGAGAAGGCTATATGAGGATGAGGCAGAGATTAGAATTATGCTGCCACAAGCCAAGGAAGACCTTGTGCCACCAGAAGCAGTAAGGAAGGATCCTTCCCTAGAGCCTTTGGAGAGAGTGTGGCCCTGCTGACATCTGGATTTCCGACTTCTAGCCTTCAGAACTATGAGAGAATAAATTTCTGTTGTTGTAAGCCACTTAGTTTGTGGTAATTTGTTATGAGCAGCCTTCGGAAACTAATACAGCATATATTAGTTGAACTAGTAGAATTAAAATTTCTCTCTCTACAAAGTGGGATTCTCCTAGATAACTATATAGTATAATATGAGTAAGAAACGTTTTTTACAAGGAAACGTTTTGTTGTTTCTACAATGAAACTTGTAGCTTATTCAGCCTATGGTTCAGGAACGGCTTCACATAAAAAGTGACATTTAAGCTAAGATCTGAACTATGAGTATGACAACCAGAAAGAGAGAGGAGGTGTATATTTATAATGAGGGTTGCAATATTTACGAAGTATAACTTATGAAGGATATAAGTTAAAAAAAAGATGTCCACAATTATACAAAAATATGTTTGAGTTTCCACAAGTATGTATGAATTTCACAGCAGGACAAGGATTAGCTAATATTAATAATGTTATAATTATTATTATTATTATTTTTTAAAGATTTTACTTTTTCCTTTTTCTCCCCAAAGCCCCCCGGTACATAGTTGTGTATTCTTCGTTGTGGGTTCCTCTAGTTGTGGCATGTGGGACGCTGCCTCAGCGTGGTCTGACGAGCAGTGCCATGTCCGCGCCCAGGATTCGAACCGACGAAACACTGGGCCGCCTGCAGCAGAGCACGCGAACTTAACCACTCGGCCACGGGGCCAGCCCCAATGTTATAATTATTTTTGATAACTACCCATAAATAAGACGAATTCAGAATCTGCTTCATTAATGTATTGTCACAAGGGATATCAGCAAACATGTAATTTCAGAAAAAGATGACAAGACAAAGAGAGCAATCCAGTTGTCTCACTTATACGCTGCTTGCCTAAATCAGTCTACTTTGAAACCACATTTAATGTAAGTGAGAATCCTGAAGAAATGGAGACTTGCCAGTTGGCTCTGAATACTGCTAACTAGAACTGAATAACAATGGATCCATGAATCATTTCTAAGCTGTTTAAAAAAGCCTTTCACTAAAAAATTCCTCTATATTCCACTCGTTGTAGATTTTACATCAAAGAGATGCCTGGATTCATCATTTCATTAACAAACAGTAATTCAGAAACTCTGACGTTTCTGACAATGATGCCACACGCAGGCAATTAAAAAAAAAAAACGCAACTAACCTACATTCTTGAAGTCAATGAAAGCTGATAGAGGAATGTGAATTAAATTTTTATAACCTTAAATAATGCATTAAATAGCTATGGTTACCTGACTTAACAAGAAACACAGGCTTGAGTGCTCTGGAACAGCAGGTCAGAAATTGGATACTTAGGAATACTTTCCTGTTTTGTCATTCAATATTCAATTCTCAATTCAAATGTACTAAGGAAGAGGCATTAAAATAAAGAAAAAAGACACCAATTTGAAGAGTAAATGTTATATTATGCTAAAGGGGTAGGTTTTGTTTATACAAATATTTATTTCAATGCTACCTTGGACATTTTCAAAAGAACTCTTGCTTTTTAGATTTAATGGGGGAAAAATGCTCCTTAGAGGATGTCACATCTCCTTGAGACAGAACAAATGGTTATGTTTGTTGTTTTTATCTTCTGCTTAATAGTCTACACTTATTTTTTACTCCACTAAGGGCATGAAGTAAAATAGGAAAGCTATAAAGATGAATGACAATGGTTATTATTACAGACACAGGGTGAACAATCTCTTCTTGAAGATGTTCACATATGGAACTGTTTGGGAATGTCTAAGCTCTTAATAAATACGATCTGTTTAAGGGGAAGATGACCCTGATCAGCATTTCCCAAATCAAATTCCATGGAACACTAGCATCCCATGAAATGTTAATAGGGGCTATTTGAGAAAAAGGTAGTGTAGTCAAATATTTGGGAAACTGCATTATAATATTTATCTCTTGAACAGTCACAAAAATTAGCATACTAAAATTCTGAAGTAAGGAACTTACGTAACTTTATTTAACCTACTATTTGCAAATTATTTGATCATAAAATCCCCTTTGTGTAAAAAGGTATCATACTTTTCTGTCTTATAATTCTATGGAGTCCTGGAATACTGTCCTTAAAAACATAAACGGCATACAAAATTTACATTAGCCCTACCTACTTTAGTCACATAGACGAATAAAAGAAACAAGAACACAAATTTTTATGAAAATATATCAAAGTATGATAGCAAAGAAATGAATTTCTTTCCAGCCCATCACTTAAATGTTTAGTCATTTTTAATTCACTTAGGCTCTAAGAACACATAAATTTGTATGATTGGATTTACTCTGGGTTTTTATGGAATGAAAGAAAAACAGGATTGTGCTCTATTTATAGAAACCAGTATAACTACTGATACTTAAAAATATCATATTAATAGGGGAGAAATTATTAACATTATAACTTAATCTGTTCTGTCAAACTCTACGATGTTTCACAAGGAAAAAGATCAAGAACAGGAATCTTTGCAGAATCAAATTCCATGTAGTCTAGGAGTCATGAAAAAGAAAGGGTGTTATCACCTTATACTTGAGAATTATATTACAACTGGCTGATTATTCAGGATTAATGAGCTCAGGGTTAGGAGTTCAGTGGCCATATGGGCAACTGTAATGAGTTGCCTGGAGCTAAGACCCTGCCAGTACTGCCAATCAGCATAGTAGGGGTCTCTAAGTCCACTGGTGGTTTGGCTCTGCTCCAGCAGGGGACCACCTTGAGCCAGTGATTCTGCATCAACCCAGTCTTCTTGGCTTCATCTCCACCTGGGTCTGAGATGCCAGTCACTGGGCATGTGGGTAATTTCTTGGAACCAAGCCTCAACTTGTATTCCTTTTCTAGTAATGGTGTCCTCAATCTATTGCCCTGATTCCATAAACTCTCACTTGATGCCTCACCCTGAATCCATGTTCCTCTAAACTTGTTTCTCTCAGGCTTTTAATGACTCGAGTCCTGTCCCTAAAATCCAGTTAACTTGTGGTTGTGTTCCTGCTCCTGACAAAAACTCTCTCCTAGACTAAACTTTAGTCAGATTCCTTTGAACTCTTTTCTCCACTAGGCCTTGCCAGACCTGCATAGTCCAGTTTTAGCAATAAACCTGCTAAATCAGTTTAGACAAAATCCACCACCTTCCACATTGACGGGATTCCTCATTCTCTACTATCCTCCAGGCAATAACACCCTGGCCTGACTTCAGTAAGAATCTTATCAAGTCTGTTTAGCCAGAATCCCCCTGATGTTTCCTCTCAGTAATTTTCTATCACCCAATCTCCCCCACCTCCACTGCTCCCAAATGCTCTTTGGCCAAAAACCCCCACCTTTCCGTGTTGTATACGGAACTGAGCCCAGTTCTACACTGAGGTCTCTTTCACTCTATTGCAAATAGTTCCTGAATAAAATCTGTTTTTACAGCTTTAATTACCGCCCAGCTCTGGTTTTCTTTAACACTATCTACTACCAGATCTCTCCACCTGTCTGTACCCTAATTGATGGCTGTCTTATCTTTACGGTGTTTTCTGCCTGCAGTCAGCTAGGGCCTTCCTCATGTCAGAGCCCAGGTAGACCCCAATCTATCAAAGACAGAATCTTCATATACAATCTGCTCTGTCCCAGCATATTTTTCTAATCTCAGGAATTTCTTTACAGGACTGAGCTATCACCTGACTTCATTAACAAGGGCATATTATTAAGGTCTAGTGTGGGTCTTCATTATCTCTTGCTTTGGCAAATCAGCACATTGCGTGAAAGATGACACGTATGGAGCCATATTAAAATAGAGCTAGGGCAGCCATTTCAGAGGAATTGCCTTGCATATCTTGTCTTCTTTATCTTCCAAACTGGACCAAATCACCAACATTCCAAGAAGTCAGTAAGGACAAGATTATCACGTTTGTAAGGACTGATGAAATTGGACTTTGTTGATAACTGAGTATCTAACCAATCTACGAAATACAAACCCAATCTTACCTTATCTAACACCAATGAACTCTTCTTTAATACAACTCACCTCATCTTCCTCCCTTTTTTTCATAAAAACCCTGAGCCCTTCTCCTGTAACTGGGACACTATTTGGGTTTCTATCTGAATCTGTGCTCACGGAACTGCAATTCTTTGATCCCAAATAAATGCTTACCCTCTTCAAGTGGTTTCTGTTTTTTGTAGGTGGACAACTGTTACCTGATTAAACTATGATCTTGTCATTTTCTTCCCTCAAACCTTCAAGCCCCATAATCTGCAGAGTCAGGGTCTAACATCTGAGACTATATGATCTAGCTTCAATTTAACTACTCCCATTTACCTACCATTTTCTCCAGGCAAAATGAATTGCTTTGTTACCTGCTTTTTCTACTGCTCCCTCCCTTTGCCTAGGCCTGTAAGGCTTTTCCTTATTTCTGCATATCCAAATCTTACTCAGTTTCAAGGCTCAGTACCAACTGCTGGGCATAATCTTTCTTTCCTTCTTTTTTTCCCAAGTTTTATTAGCTTTTCATTTAACTTACTGCTCTAATTTTTCTCCCTTTTACTATGGTTATCGTTAAAACATGACTCACTGGCTCGACAAGTCTCCTTCTCTCTTTTTTAATTAGATGGTATTTATTTACTTATTTTATTGAGGTATAATTGACAAATAGCATTGTATTAGTTTCAGGGGTACACACAATCTCTTTCTTGCTCAACTGCAACTTGACCACTCTGATGGTCCCTTACACTTTCTACCTTATAATATAGTTATTTGTGTACTTCCCTATTTGGCCAGAAGATACTTGATGGCAAGAACTATCTTGTTTTCATCTTTGTTTTCTATAGCATCTAGAACACAGAACACAGAAGCTTGCACATAGCAGATGCTGAATAAAATTTTCTGAATGAACAAAGTCTCAGTTCTATTAACAGCTCTTTCAGATTTGCACTGTTTATTAAGAAATGGAAAGATGAGGGGATGGGGTGAGACAGGATGCACACTAATATCTATCTATATGTCATCTATTGCGGTGGTTCTCCACCAATTTTCTAACTTGATACACCTGATTAATGGCTCTCACATGTGCAACTAATTCTTAAGGGCCTACCCAGATATATAGTTTTTCTTTTTACACGGACTCTGGGATATGTATAATATGGTCTCCCTAGCTGTAACCCTACCTTCTTTTTTATTAATATTTGGAAGATACAGTTGAAAGGATGCTAATATAAGTGAATTCTCTCATTTACAAACCAGGAAGTCTTAACCATGACTGCAAACAATTTCTCTAAAATCAGAGAGTCAGTCAAAAGCAGAAGTGGGATTAAAACCCAGGTCTTCTGACTTCTTGTTCAGTGAGCTTTCCCCTAAACAATTCTTTTTATGATCACTGCTGCTGGAAAAATAACTCAAAGTCCCAGTAAATTACTAGCATTACTTTCCTTCATGTGGGTACATATTTACAATGCTTTCAAGAGTCATTCATCAACTGGTTTGTGAGAAATTCTAATAAGCTTTCATACTCTTTTTCACCTTCCTTTCCTTTCCCTCCCCTCCTCCATTTGTGGAAATTAGTTGTATGGTGCTTCAGCAAAGATAGCTTGATTGATGTTATGTTACTGTTCAGCAACACTTCCTGCTATTAATTGCTTTATAATGGTAATTACGATTAGCGGTACAAGATATTTTCTTTTCTAATTGGCTATTACTGGGGAATAGCAGCTTGTTACATAACAGAAGATTGTGTTAAATAAATAACCACAATTACAATTCCGAAGTCTTTCTCTTAAAAAACAACTCTCTCTAAGTTTTTGGATAAAAACACTAAAAAAAAAATTCTTTTAAAGACAGGGCCTGTGTAATTACTTGGGGGAGGGTTTATCTTTCAGTTAAGAAAAAACACGTAATGAGGACAGTGTTAGGGAAACTAGGAGAAGGAGCATGCATTTCCTTTCTTTTAAAAATAAACACATTTAAAAGCTTTACTATGCTCGGCAACTCAGTCAAAGCATACAAATTACTGTTTCAAATGTATCCACTTCTTCCCACACTGTGATATGGAAACAGAAAGGACTCTCCAATTAGCTCTGGTAAACTATGAATGCTGAGGCCCATCAACTACATTGAAATGTCCCCAGGGATAACGCCAGGGTTCTTCATTTGAGCTCCATACAGCACCAAGCATGGAGCCAATCCACGGTCACCACTAGACCAACACCAAATGCCAACACAGTATGGCACTGTTCCAGAAGATGAGTTTATCCAAAGGTGTATGTGACAGAGTTTACATATTATAAAATCAGGGATATGCCTTGATTCAAACTCTCATGTTGATTAGTCTGTAATCATTTTAAAGTCATATCCAGACTTTTGTAGTAGCCGTAGCAGCAGCTGTCATAATAATGAGGTCACATGATGTGTTCAAGGTCACACAGGTTTTAACTGATAGCTACCTCTGAATCCAGTTTGTCCAATTCCAAAGACCCACCACTGCCTCTTGTGATAAACCTTTATCATCAACATCCTTCATCCCTATATTTTCACAGGGCATCAAGGTTTACAGAATGCTTTCACATTTACTGCATATTACTCAACTTCCCAATAATACCAGCAAGGTAACTAACTGTAGCATTTTTATGATCAAGTTGAAGCTCAAAGAGGTTAACTGATTTCTCCCAAGTTCATACTGCTACAAAGTAGCAAATTCAGGATCAGAATCCAGGTTTCCTGACTCCTAATTCAGTTTTTCCTTCCACACATTCTTACTCAATGTATTGATTAATTCAAATTACTGTACATGGAGAAAGCCTAATAGTATCCCACGTTAGCTTATATCATTTAAAATATTCTACCACTTCTCAATTGTTGACCCCTGCAAGAATGAAGCAAAGAGTTAAGTCCTGTTTAATTCTAGAAAACCTTACTTGGTTCCTAGAGCTAAATGTATCACCCAACTCCAGTTGGCTATCTCACAAATAAATGGCACTGGTAACAAAGAGTATAGGCTGAGATGTAAAGAGAGGCAGAAGATTGATCAGTCAAATGCATCACCACTTCTGGAAAAAGCTGCCCTGCTCACCTTTGGCTCAATGAGGTCACTAGAACACACTTGTTTCAGCAAGAGATGACAACTCTTTAAGTTACTGTCAGTGAAATGCCAACCCATTCAGACTCTGATGAGTTCATTAAATAAATCATAGCAAAAGTGAACCCTAACTCTGTGGCAAAGTTCTCCAAGAACAGCTAATAGAAGCATTTAAAGAGTCAGTTGCTGGAGATGACAGTTTACGTACACTGCTTTTTTCTATACACCCATGGATTTATGTTTAGAAGAAAGTATGATTTTTATTATATGAATCTTATCAACATCATCTTCAGTTTTACAAGATGGGAAGTGTATGAGTATGTGTTGTGGAGGGTGACACTATTCTTTTGCATGAATAGAAGGTCTATGTCAACACAATGAGAAGTATATGTAAACCCAGCGTCTCATACTACAAGTACCTACCAAATTCCTCAGCAGACACCTGGTCATGAAATGGAGAAGACATATTAAAGTTGTAGCACTCAAAATCATCACCTGTATCACCTCTGGCACACATGCCAAAGATGTCCCTAGACCTATGACTGAAATAACAGTCACCATTTACTGAAGACCAGGCTACTATATCTGTCATTTCACTAATCATTTTAACATTTCAGCAAGAGAGACATGACTATTACCCATTTTACAGGAGAGAAATTGAAGTTCAGAGGTTGATTAACTTGCCTGTGGCTGGTAAGTAATCAGGATTTGATCCTAAGTTGGCCTGACCTCAACATGTACACATACACTCTTTTCTCTATACCATTTTTCCTTTCTATAGTAACACTAGCTTTAGAACATATTTATGTTTAAGGAAAGTCTGTTTCAGACCTCATCCAATGGAATTTAGTTACTATGAGACATCATTATAATAGTTAATAGGATAAAAGTTCTCCTTCAGTTACTGTGTGACCTTGTGCAAGCTACTCTTTGCACCAGTTTCCTCATTTGTAAACAAAATGGAGATAATATGAGTATCTATCTCAAGGATGTTGTGAGGATTAAATGAAATAAGACTTGTAAAAGCATTTGAAATAGTACCTGGCACCTGTTACTGCTCAACAAATGTTAGCTACCACCAGCATCATCATTATTACAATAGCTCCTCTTAATATCCTACAAGCTAGGTCCTGTGTATTTTTTATAGGAAAATAAAAGGGTGTTCTGGAGGAGGCCCCTTCAGAATCTTACACCAAACCCGGAAGACTAGGTTTCTGTAATTTTTTTTCGTCCATGATATCCTCTGGCCTGTACCTTGCAAGGCCATCCCAATATGCAAGATCATCTGAGCTTCTTGCTGACTCAGAGTGTGGGTGTATGTGTGGGGAGCCAGGAACTGGATTTGAGGGGGCAGCACTGGGTAGGAGTGAGAAAGGGTACGGAAGATAATATAAAAGGCTTTCAGAGCACATAGTTACAGTACTAGTACAGAGTACCAACAGACACTGACAACCCCCAAATTCCAGGAATGCATGGGCAGCCTAAGCAGTTAACACCCACACATTCCTAAGCTTCCCCTGGGTTACACCACAATTTAGATTGCTTCCTAAGTGAATACTACACAATCAGAGAGCAGGGAGTTTTAGAGTTCAGTCAGGCATACCTTTCTATTGAAAGCAACTAATATTTATTGAGGTCCAACTTTATAAAAGGAAATATGTTGGGCTTTCATAAGTATATAATTCAATGAAATAATAAAAACTCTGTGAAGTAGGTATTATATCTATATTTTCATAAATGTAGCACATGTGCAATAAATCTGTTACATAACTACTAAATGTCAGAACTGAAATTTACATACAGTTTTTCCAAGATAGCGTCTAGTCCTCTTTCCACTATCATGTCAAATATATAAGACTAGACTTAAGCATTAATGCTGGAAATAAGATGATAACCTGTGGAAAATTGGATAACAGCCATACAAGGATGGAAGACAGATTTTTTTTTTAAAGATTTTTTTCCTTTTTCTCCCCAAAGCCCCCGGTACATAGTTGTATATTCTTTGTTGTGGGTCCTTCTAGCTGTGGCATGTGGGACGCTGCCTCAGCGTGGTTTGATGAGAGGTGCCATGTCCGCGCCCAGGATTCGAACCGCCGAAACACTGGGCCGCTTGCAGCGGAGCGAGCGAACTTAACCACTTGGCCACGGGGCCAGCCCAGAAGACAGATTTTAAGGTCTATGTAGCAGTTCATTCGGTTATGGGTTCAAAGTTATAAAGGACAGATTTGAAGTATTCTTTTATAAAATTTAATCATTATCTAAATAGCACTAAAACTTCATTCAATAAAAAAACTGAAAAACTATGCTAAAATGCTAACTATGAAGATGATATTCTGTATTTTCCAGTTGGTATGCATAACTTTCACAAGCATAAAACATCTACTCAGCTTTTTATTCTATTTCAATTCCTCTGCTTAAAATAGCTGCCATTCCAAGTACTCTGAATAAATTTCAAACAGATTCTAACCATTACATGGTTATAGAGTGTTTACTACATGCAGCTCTGATAAGCACTGGATGCATAAAAGTAAAATAAGACAATTCTTGCCCTCAAGAAGTCCACAGTCTAATGGGGTAGACAAAGCTGCCAACAAATAACTAGAGTCTGATAATGTGTGAAAATGGAGATCTGGGAAGGGAAGCAGGGTGACTGAAGATGAGGCTGGAAAAGTAAGTTAGAAGCTTAAATGCCACATGCAGAATTTGGACCTAATTGTACATGCATTATAGTTACACCGGAGTTTTCAAATGCAGACCCACAAATACATTTGTGTTTTAGAATGTGGATTAAAGTGGGGAAAATCAGTGTGTGAGATTGTTAGGAAGGTTTTGCAATTGTCCAGACTAGAATTCATTTCTGGTCTAACATTCATTAAACACTGACAATGTGCTACGAACAGAGTCAGGCAGACAAAAACGTATAGGAGGTTCTGGTCCCCAAGAGTGCAGTTTGGAATATGGGGGACACAGGTAACTCAGCAAAGATGGTGAAGGTTAGAAATAGAATAGTAGCTGGTGAGATAAAGAGAAAGAACAGGTTCAGAAGATTATTTCAGGCACAGAAAAACAAGGCACGGTAACTGATCAGATTCAGGACCTGTGGGCAAGATAGGAATCAAGGATTCCCAGGTTTCTAGCTAAGGTTTGATGCCATTTATTGAAATAGGACATACAAGAATGAGGAGTTGACACCACCTGCTACCCACATTTCTTCTAAAGACATCACAAATGAGTTAATAAGGTCTCCAGAGGAAAAGCATTATAAATCCAAAGTAGGATAACCATGATCATCATCTCCTAGGCATGCATTTGCAAGGAAAAAAGTTGACTCTGTCAGAATATTACAGCATGAAGGCACAGGTGAACAGTGTCAGAAGAAATCACCTCAGTTACACAAAATTCTGTAAAAGTACTGCCAATTAACAAACTATAGATGTGCTATCTTAGTGCTTTCTAACTAAAAACAATAAAAGAAAATAATACCAATAACACACCCTCAAATGTGAGAAATGTTGAGTCTATTTACTACCTGTTCTTAATTTTAGGGGACAACATGAAATCCTAGTTACTGTTCAAATGCATGGAAAGCAGTGTTGTGAAAGATAAGGGACTCTCCTGGAGAGGGATGGCACCTCAGAAAGTCTGTCAACACGGGTCCCGGGGAAGGTGCTGCACCTGCCTGCATACTACCCAGTGACTCAGTCTAGCAGAAATCTTCTAGAATTGCAAGTATTTCTATAAAAAGACTCCCTGGTCCCTTCTGTCCCAGGATATTAAACACGGAGATTGACATTTTAATTAGAGCTAGAGAGAAACCTCTTAAAAGAGGCAGTTTTCAAGAAATTAAGGATTTTACAGGGAAAGACATACTTGATAACCTAAGTGGCTGCTTAACAAAAAATATGAATGTTTTTAATATTATTTCCACCCAAAATGTGTATCACTTTGCTGGCTTTGAAAAAAATTGGATGAAGTCTCAGAATGATACATAGGTTATTAAGGAGATTTTAAATCATACCTTTACCTTTTAAGAATGACATAAAAATAAACCATTAAGCTCTTCCACTGACTGCTACAAAATAGTGAGACAACTGGGCAGTTCTGAGCCAGGGTGAGGAAATTTTTTTTTTATGTTACAGATACAGCAGATTCACTGCTGCTCAGTACTTTTGTTGAAAAATGAGAACCCACAATAAAGCTTTCTATCAGTTACTCAGTTCAACCCAATAATCATTTAAACATTGGTCTTAGATTAGTAATTTCCTCATAGTTGGTGAGGATATGGGGAAAAGGACACTCACATGATACTGGTGGGAATGTATATTGATACTCTTCAAGGGGAAAATCTGACATCTATTAAAGTTTTAAACATGTGTAACCTTCGGCCCAGCAATTCATCAAGAAATACACACCCCGGCGTGGGCCCCATGGCCTAGCAGTTAAATTCAGGTACTCTGCTTCGCTGGCCCAGGGCTTCGCTGGTTTGAATCCAGGGTGAGGACACAACACCACTCATCAGGCCATGCTGAGGTGGTGTTCCACACAGCACAACCAGAAGGACCTACAACTAGAATATACAACTATGTACTGAGGGGCTTTGGGGAGAAGAAGAAGAAGAAGAAAAAAGATTGGCAACAGATGTTAGCTCAGGTGCCAATCTTTTTTTTAAAAAAAGAAATACACACCCAGCGGTCAAGTATATGTATATAAAGCTGTTCACTACAACATTACTGAAAAACTAAAGCCACACTATATGTTCATTAATAGGAAAATGGCTAAAGTATGGCACATTCATATTTTGGGATACAATGGGTACAGTTCTTAAAAAGAAGGAAGCAAACTAATGTACTGATATGCAAGAGCATCTTTAACAGATCATTGGGAGAAAGAAGGTGTAGATCTTTGACCTTACATAGAATAATCCCTTTTTTATTTTTAAAAAATCTAAACCATACAGATGAGTGTCATATAGGAATACGTTGGAAAGTGCACCCACCAAACCCTTACCACTTGTTATTTTGGACAGGGACTGTGTGGTGAAGGAATTTTCATTTTTTTACCTTACACACCTCTGAAAGGTTTGAAATGTTTATAATGGAAACTTTTATAATTTTAAAATAACTAATGATTTTTAAATGTTCTACAATGTTTTTGAAAGGCATACCCAATTTTCCTTTTTTATGAATTAATCTGTGAGATAAATTCACCAAAGATTTCATCTTTAGATTTTTAAACTCATAGCCCTCTGGAACTTTGAAAATCTGGAAAAGCTTAACACTGTAGTCTGTTACCATCACCTAAGAACCCACTACATGGCCAACCCAATAATGAACTGTCTAGAGTGTGGGTATAACTCAATATTTAACACAGGAGCCTACCAAGATTTCTTTGGTAGAGGTATTGAAATAATTTCAGGGCCAGGGAGTTCCACTGATGACAAGTGGGAAGAAATTGCACTTTATCTCTGTGCTGCTGAGATGAAAATTTAAGATTAAACGTCAATTTAACCAAGAAAGTGGAAACAAAGAAAGAAACAACATAACAAAACTAAACACCTCAAGGACTCAGAAACAAATTTAAGCCCCAAAACATGTCCATCAGAAAAAAGACAGCTTGCAGTGCTAAATGACATATCAAGGCAAAAAAAAGAAGGGGAGGCAGGCGGGATAGACTAAAGGTAAGAGAATGGAGCTAGGAATGCTAAAGACAACCTCTCTGCAGCTTTCAAAGTCTGGTTTTTGATCTCTACAGTGGATCAGAGAACAACTTGAAAGTCAAGTAGAGCCAAAGTAGCTGTGATGCTTTTCATAACCCCTTGAAATTTCCTCTGAAGCCACGAGTGCAAAACACCACTTCCTTTCCTCTTTCTCTAAGGACGAAGCCTGGGAAGATGTCCCAGGCTCCACAAGCAATCCTGGAGAACGCCAGGGGCAGTCAACAAGCGACCGAGGCAGCGAGAGGCACACACTTCCCCTTCGGAGGCCGTTCCCGCCAGCAACTCAGCAAATCTGTAGAGCGCAGGGTAGTGACCAGTCTGCAACTGGAAATCCGCCCGAACCCAAATAAAACAAATCTCCTGAGGCCAAACCAAGCACACCGAGGCGGGGGAAGGGCACTTCGAGGAAAATGAGCTGCTAATCCCGGAGTTATAATCACACACGCGCGCGAGCCTGACTTGACCCACACCCACTCGGCAGCAAGCGCAAAGCTGGGAGCTCCAAATGGAAGACAAACGCCCGAGGAACCTCCCTGGCTGCGGGGAAGGCCATTCCAACTCATTTTCTCTTCCCTCCCTCGACAGTTCCCTCTAGTAGCCGCCTCCGACCCCACCCCGTCCCGCTGGGCCACACTCGTGGCCCCCTCGCGCCCAGGTGGCCTCAGAGCTGGTAGGCTCCCTGGGTCCGCCCGGCGGTCACTTGCACTCCCGGTCCGAGAGAAAGGAAGACAAGCCACCTGCATCTCAGAGGCACCGTACTCACCCTCATAACTGACACCCCCGGTTCCACTACGGCTGCCATCACTGTTCTCCTCCCCTCGGGCAGCAGCCCCCTGGGTCTTGGGAGCAGCCATTACGCGGGTGAAGAAAAAAGGGAGGGCCGCAAGGCGGGGCGGGTGCGGCCTGGAACCAATGGAAACGCGACTGGAGGAGAACGCCCCATAAACGCAGCGTTTCCTCCACGCCCACGCTGCACCGTCACGCTTTGGGCCAATAGGACGTGGCGAGAGGACCCTAATCCCCGCCCGTAACCGGTAATGCCACGCCCCTTCCAGGATGGAGAGGCCCAGAACTACAATTCCCAGCGTGCTGCGGGGCTCTGTGCGGGGTGGGCTGGAAGAGGCGCCGGCGGGCGGGGGTGCGCCCGAGAGTGCCCCGGCGTGTTCGCTTAGTTCAGTGAATCAGAACAATGACTGCGCCGCCGGGTCCTCGGGAGCGCGTCGGAGGACTGTGAGCAGCCGCCGCCGGGAGAGCGGCGGGCGGCGCAGCCTCGGCCGCGCAGTGTCAACGCCGGGCTCGGGAGCCTCCAGTGCAGACCCTGCCCAGCGCCCGCAGCCCGCGCGGAGCCGCCGGGCTCCAGCGCTGCAGCCGCTAGTGGGGAGCTGTGCATTGTTGTGAGCCGGAGAAGGGGCGCGGGGATTACAAAGCCCGAAGACCCGGGATTCCGCTTTAGCCATGTGGATACCTACGGAGCACGAGAAATACGGCGTGGGTGAGTCTCCGCGGGGCGAACTTTTATTCCGCTCTGGCTGGAGAGGGTGCGCATTTCGCGTCCTTGCCCCCGCGTCCCTCTCGCTCCGCCGGGCTGGAAATGCCTAATCCTGGCATCGCGCTGCGGGTTGTGGCTTTGCCGAGCCAACTCCGAGCAGAGGGGTGCGCGCCGGGGTGTCGCCCCTCACAGCTCGATCGGCGCTCCCGGCACCGGCTGCCGGAGTGCCGGGACGTCTGTGGGGAGCGCGTGGCTAGTCCGCCCGCTCCGGGCTCTGCCTGCGGAGTTTGGAGTGGCGACGGGGCGTCTGTGTGTCAAGTTGGAAGAGGAGGGCGAACGCCGTTCCTCACCCTCCTTCCTCCTTCGCCAAAGCGGCGGGGTGACGGCAATGGACTGCAACGATTTCCCAGGGTGGAGAGGGGGACGACAACAACCGCGCAGAGAGAACACCCCCCAACACAGAAGGGAAGCGCAAAACCTTCCCTGTGGCTCCCATCAACATTCCCGGAGTGCGGAATGTGGCACGGTGCTCAAAAGAGCCGCTCTGACAGACCGAGCCCGGCCCGAGCCTCCCTCCTCCCTCCCTTCCCGGGTTTATGGGGTGTGTGTGTTGAGGGGCCGGGGGGTTGGTAAATTTCAACATCTGCGCCGCTTTGCTCTTTGGTCTTTGGAGGGCAACGGGTGTTTCAGCAGTGTTTTTACTTCTGGCCACCTTCTCGGCCCAGGGTGAGCTTGGTGGGGGTGGCGGTGGAAGCCGGCTGTGGAGTGATAATAGGGAGCGGGATTGGAAAGCCTGGGTCTTCGAGGCGAGGAGGCAGTTTTTAGGAAAGGACTACTCTAACGCTGGCTTTCGGAGGAAAAGGCACAGGGTAGCGCTCGCTGTTCTGTGCAAAGGTGAACAACAAAGGACATTAATGTTGACTGATGAATACAGGAGTCTCCCTTCCTTTCCCTCCTCCCATTTCAGGCCGATTACAGTTCCCGTTTTTGTTGTTTGATTTCAGCTGGGTCGCCCCTTGACAGTTACTCCTTTTAGGGTTGTGACTATTAAGAAGCCGGGCTCTCTGACAAGCCTGCAGCGGCCAAATGTAATTGTAACCTCTCAGAAGGTTTAACAGGGAGAAAACATTACGGAATTTACTAACAGTCTGTATTTTCTGTAATGTCTTGTCTTGCCGATTGGCTTTTTTTTTTTTTTTAACTGGGTGCAGATCTAGTGATTTAGGTGATGTGTAGGTATCCGCTTATATTCTAAATTTATTTCTCTGTAATTTAAAAAATCTGAAAAGCCTTTCCAGGAAGTCGTAGTTAAGGGGTTTTTTTTTTTTTTTTTTTTTTTTTTTTACAACTTCGCCTGGGGATAGGACTCTGGAGTCCACTGAAGAGGCTGTATGATTGATTAAACAAAGTCATTCCCGTATTTTACATTAGTTCCATTCTGGATTGTGACTGGTTAGCCAGACAATAGTTTGTCCTGGACCCACCTTTGAGAAGGAGTTCCAGCCTTCCCTCTCTTCAGAGTGTAAGGGGAACCTTTGCCAGGCACTCTGCTGGCAAGGAGTAGATGTTGTTGGTGGTGATTTTCCTTCTCCTCACTCTCCCTCTTTTTGGAGGTGATTAACCCTTGTTGGGAAAAGACATTGCCTTTGCTGAACTGGTGAGGAACCAGAGCATCCCCTTGTCACCAGATTTGACACTCAGTGCAGGAAACCCAGACCCATCCAGCAATACTGTCCTGCTTGGAGTCGATCCCAGATGTTGTTTTCTTCCAAGTGTTAAATTATACAGATTATGGATGGCATTTATTTTCTTGATTTCTTTACGTGCCAGGTCACAGCTGGGGTGCTGGTATCGATTAGTTCTTCTCTCGCCTTTCTTTACAAGCTGTGGGCAGAGGCTTAAAACCCACTCTGGGATTTCCTGGAATGGCAAACCGGATATTATCACTCAAGTGTTTTGGGCTGCAGCTGACGCCTTGCTTCTGGGTGGTTGTGATTTGGTTGCAGAATAGCGGGAGGTGGAAGGGTGAGCACACGTTTGGAAAAAGGAGGTTGAGTGAGATGAAAGGTGAGAGCAGAGAGGGGTGTGTTGTGTTCATTTATATAATATCACATATACAGGAATGTTAATCATCTTTTATTAATTTTTGAGCATTTTGCTTATGGGATGCTTAGCTGTTTTTTAGAATCTGTCTGTTAGGTCTGTGTGTGTGTTGTGAAAATTTTGCTAGGATACTTACGTATAGACTTTATTTCTCACCGTGAAGAGCACTATTTGTAGCTACCTGTGCTGCAAGTTGTTATTTTTTTTTAACCTTGGTTAGTGTATGTGCTTTTCTCATCTAGTTTTTGTAAATACTAAAGAAAAGATACTTTATGGGCAGAAATGTTTGGCTGATATCAGATGTAGTAGTAATTTGGTTTCCTCCTTCTTTGAAATAAATCAGTCTTTGTAACTTTGGAATACCTGAAGTTTCAGTGCAAATTGTATATTTCTACAATAATACTTCTTATCTACCATCAATTATATGTGAGATAATTATGTCTTTATATCTTTTTGTTTCAATTGCAAGGAACATACTAAAACATGGGTAAAATTACTAAAATTTCATACCTGAAGTAAGATGTATCAGAGAGAGAAATTCCTTTTCAAACCTGATATGTGGGCACTATCTCCTTCATTTAATTGGTGAATGGTCTTAAAACATTATGTACTTAGTCACATACCTGAGTTCTGATTCTAGGGAATTAGAAAGGTATGGTGATAAATCTAAAGTCTTGAGAGATTGGGAACCTTGTCTCTTTAAAAACATGCTAGTAGTTACAGTGATAGGCGTATTTTATCTTGGGAGATTCTGGCTAGCTCTTGCTCCTAGTCTAGACACTGCTGCCAGCTGTATGACCTTAGGTAAGTCACTTAACCTTTCTGGGTCCCAACCTCTGGATCAAATGGTATCCAAGGTCCTTCCCAGTACTGATTCTGTAGAGCTCTTCCAAGCAAATGTGTCTTTTGGGTAGAAAAACATCTCCACTGTGTAGAGACTGTTATGAGAGAGACACTTTTGCTGTGATACATCCCACATAGTTTTTAACTAAGATCAGAGGTAAGCAAAAGCTACCTGGCAAATGGCCAGAACCGAGGTGATGGTTGCTCACTTTTTCAATCGTGATTCTTTCTCCAGTAGGAACTCCACGGGCAGTGACTGATTGCCCCCTCACAAATTTCCTCACGATCGCTATCTGCCTCCTGCTTGCCCTCATCTGTCATACTCCCTTCCCTCTCTTAAAGTGCTAGGAGTTAGTCACAGAGAAAGTTAAACCCATGGCAGATAGGTTTCTATGTTCATTTGTTTGGTCAGCATTTATGCACAGCGTTCCCAGGTGAGCCAGTGAGTCTTCCTGAGCTGCAAGCTGCACCTTTCCACCCTGGCCAGATGTTTTACATGTGTGAGCCTGTTTAAGCTTAGACAGAGAATATGGGCTGGTTGGATCAGTGCAAAAAATCCATGAACCGTACAAGAAACAGAATTCAGAATAAGCTGATCTGAAGGTCACAAGTACTAGTATCACTGAGTCCTCACAAGTATTCCTGTCCTCCATTTTTCTAGAAGTGGTTTTGGAACTCATCCAAGTAGGAATCCAGTTCCTTTTTAAAGCCCCTTCGATTTTAGGGGGAGAGGTCCCTTCCCCTATTTATACAGGATCTTCAGAATGCCTTGTCCTTTGGAAGGGTGCTTTAATGGCAGCTTGTGTGGGAGAGCTGTGAGGGAGTGTGCCTTTCCTCTTAGCGGTTTTCATTTTCTTAGCTAGTGGCGCCTTAAAATGTTTCCTAGTTGTGATACCATGTGTCCAGATAACATGTGTAGCTGAATGATGATGTGCTGCCTGGAATTGTTTGTGGCATTTCGAGCCTAACACAGGATGCTAAACTTTAAGTGGGAAGAAAAGGAGGGATTTATATCTCCAAGTAAAGTACCATTGAAGGGCTGTGCAGACAGTGGGATGGCAGTTGATGGTCTTGATCTGGCCTCCTGTGGGAATCGCCTATAAACATGTTTCCCTCTTCGGGTCATTCTCTTAAGTAATGATTCTCTTACGAGGCCTCCACAGTAACACAGAAATGCTGCCTTTCCTCTCTACTCTAGGGTTTTTCCCAGAGGCTGTATGGTAGGTACTACAATGGAGATTATAAAAATTTCAAGACCCTTTAGGTTTTCCTGCCTCTAGCTTGCTTTAGGAGACTACATTTTTAGAATTGTCTTTGATACAATATGTCCAAGTTTCTAGCTTCGTGACTTTATGCTGTGAGCATATATGGGAGAGAAATATTAAACTCTAAGGAAACTCAACCAAAATGCTGTAACTGTAACATAATAATACAATGTTTTATAGCTGAAAAAAGTGGTGTGAAATTATTTTGAGTCTACTCTCTGAAGTAGAACCATAATGTCCATTTAAGAGAACAGGAATCAACTTCATAGAGGTTAAGTAACTTACTGTGGATCTGTGGCTTTCAATTTTGTTTGACTGTCATCCATAATAGGAAATAAATTTAATTTCCTGACCTAATGTATACATAAACACCACCAGCACCACCCCACACACATATAAGTAAAACAAGATTTGCCCGTACTCTGTGTGGTGTTCTATTCTTTTTCATTAAAGAAAAAAGTACTCATCACTAACTTGACTTAATGACTCATTAATGGGTCCTGACCCACAGTTTGAAAAGCACTGCTGTAGATATCACATATGCCTTACCAGAAGGACTGGAATTCAGACCTTGCTGGGTTTCTTCTACTCAAGCTCATTCATGACTTTTTTTTTTTGCTTGAGGAGCATTGTCACTGAGCTAATGTCTGTGCCAGTCTTCCTCTGTTTTATGTGGGATGCCGCCACAGTGTGGCTTGACGAGCTGTGCTAGGTCCATGCCCAGGATCCGAACCCGCAAACCCAGGACTGCCGAAGTGGATCATGCGAACTTAACTACTATGCCACCAGGCTGGCCCCACATTTATTTATTTTTTTTAACAGTCAGATATTTGTGTTCATTTTCACTTAGAATTTAATAATCCTACTTTTTTCCTTCAATGTAAGTCAAACTCTGTCTTTATATATAATATTTCTCATTAAAGATGGAACAAATATCCAAAGCCATCACATACGTTGTAAGAGTTGTCTCTTTAAGTTCACGTGTGTCTTTCTACTAGGATCTTTTTGACAAGCAAGGACTGGGATCAACTGCATAATGACCAGTTTTGGATTCTTCTATATAATTTCCTTTGACAATGATCTCTGGCCACTATAACAGAAGAATAAGTATATGAATCTAATGAGGTATATTGCCAATTGTGGGACTACCACCCACCATTCTTTTCTACCTCTTTTCATGTTGCTGATCATTATTAGAAGAAATAAGGCAACTTGTATAACGTGTTTTCTTAAAAAACTGAACTGGTAACCTCATTTGGCCAGAGTATGTAGAATACTAAAGAATAAGGAAGTAAAGTTTCCCAAGCCTATTTTCGTTTAAGCAATTTAAATTTACTTAAGGACAACTGCTTAACTCTGGCATTAAAAAAAAAAAAAATGTGTGCTAAAATATCATTGGATACCTCCTAAGTAAATAAGAATCACCAAAAAAAGTGTTAATGCCCTTAGGTGACAAAGTTGCGGTAAAACTGATATGCTTTACCTTCCTGGTGATACTTAATATTAACATGATCCTTTTGGAAACTAATATATATGTATATAAGATAGCGTTTTGCTATATGCAAAGCGTGATTCTAGGATCTTGTCATGTGTGGTCATTTAATCCTCGTGACACCTCCATGAGGGAAGAGTCAATTATCACTCATATTTCACAGGAAACTGAGTCATTGAGAGGTTAAGTAACTTGTCTAAGGTCACATAGGAAATGGTGGAGCTAGGATTGGAACTCAAAAAATCTTATACAGAGCCTGTACTCTTCTTAACTGCTGTGCTGTATTGCCTAATATGACAATAATTAGCAGGAGTTTGAACTGGTAATCCCACTTCTTGAAGTTTACTGGGAAAAAAAAATAGCCACAAGATGCTTTTTACCCCAAGTTGTTCCTTGCTATGGATAACTATGCTATGAATTTTAACAATTTGCTGTGAATTCCTTGTTTGTGAAACAACATAAATGCCAATACAGGAATAGTTTAATCATTTTTGGTTATCAGCACATCACAGTATTATATAGTCACAAAATGAGATGATTTCATAAATAGTGCTATTTCTGAAATATATTGCAGCTATCTAGTGTTAAGTGATGAAAGAAATCACATAAAATGTGTAGCGTATAGAGAAGATGCAGTTAATGCACAAATGAGAATAATTCTTTTGTAGAATATGTAGATTATCAGCAAACTTTTTTCTTTAAAAATTCCTTTTAGCTGGAAATATGAGCAGTATTAAACTTTAAAGCACTCATATTGTTGCTTACGGAGGACGGAGGGTGGCATAAAATGAGTAAAGAGCGGTTATTGCAGTAGATGAGGTGAGAGGTAAGTACCTGAACCAGGTTAGGAATCCTTGCATGGTGAAATGTGGATGGATCTGAGATATTCAGGAGATGGAAGCAACAAGGCTCAGTAATTGGATGTGAGGAGTTAGGGAAAGGAGGAAGTTTAGGATGTCTTCCTGGTTTCTGCCTCAAACAACTGGGTGAACTGCTGCTCAGCAAAAGAGACATTTTTGTAGGTGGGGCAGATTTATGGTGTAAGATTAAGAGTTTTGTTTGGCCATCAAGAGTTTGCCATACCTGTCAGTCAGTCAGGTGGTGATATCTAGTAGGAAGTCAGTCTGGAGCGAAGGAGACAGGTTCTGGACTTAAGAGTGTGATTAGAAAGTCATTCGTTTATGTGTGATGACTGAAGTGATCGACTTAGATAAGACTTTATTAATTGTATTGGCTTTGATTCTGTAGTCTGCTTGTCCATTCTTTTAAAGTGACAGGCCCTGCATTTTTAAAGAGCAGTCATCTTGGAGCACTTTATTAATAGGGGGACAGGGGGGTCTAAAGTAAGAAATATTAGCTGTCCACGTAGAGCTGTACAAAATTTTATTGTCTTTTCTTGCTTCCCACTAGTGCATTGCCTGAGGCATTAGTTATTTCTGTTTCTGTGACAGTTTTCCCCCAAGCAAATATCTCATGCCAGGTTGTGCATGTTTGTGAGATTTCCCCAACAGGATGTTGAAAAAGAGAATGCACAAATAATATTTCAATAAACAAGATTTATACATCCCTCAAACAGCATATAAGTATGTGCACACATCCCAAAATGGGAAAATGCTCAGATATCCAAAGCAATATGTTTGTACATACAGATTTCTCTTGTGTGTGTGGTAAATATATAATACCTTTTAGGAACTGCAAAGTCAAGTTTAGAATTCAAAGTTATACCATTGCATTCCTGAAAAATATGTGATTTGAAGTAAGGGATTCCACTTTAAGATGACATTAGACTCCCTTCCTTTAATGCAACCTGTTATAGCTTCCCACTGAAACATCAATAAATGCACACAAGGAGGCAAATATTGCTAATGTTAAAAATCAAGTCTGACAGAAAGCCTACTGCCAGAATTTGGGAGGAATTTCCCCAAGGCATGTGGAACTGGATTAAGAAAAACAGTGGTGATTTCTCTCTGCTTTCCCTCATTAAGCAAAGCAGCTTCCATGACTTCAATGACGTGGACTGGAAGACCCACTGCCCCTCCCAACTGTCACCAGCTTAGAGGCTAGGTCAGTACATTCAACTTGGAGTGGTCATTTACTGCCTAAGGCATGTATGGTCCTTTTCTTTCTACCTCATCTTTGTATTTCTGTTGAGAGATGACCACTTCCAGAAACAACTGGGACAGGAAGGTGGGTGGTTGGGTGGGTGGAAAGGAGTCTATAGAGGATGTCACTTTGTCTTTGAGCAGTGTACTGTGTCTTCCGAAGGGAAGTGATTTCATGGGCGCCCTTGAAGTGCTGTAGTAACAAAGCGTGCTGGATATTGTAGTTTTGCCTGCAATCTATTGGTGATGGAGAAGGAAGCGGTGGGATAAGAGATGATCTCATGTGAATTGCCAAAAACCATAGTACATGGTACATGATGGCTTATAACTAAGACCTTGGCTTGGAGCTGTGCACATCAACCAGCCTTGAAGGAAGACCTGTAAGTTGGATTGAACTCACATCTTTATTTTTAGCCCTGTCCACAGCACTGCAGGGAGGTTCAAGACCCAGGTTGCATTGGTCAGTGGTCACATTTGCATTTCTGCAGAAGAAAGGAAGGCAACTAAATCTGGAAGCAGGCATCTGTCACTTCATAATGAACTAAAACGTGACTGTTGCTCAGCTCAGGAGGAAGAGGGGAGAGCATGACATTCATAGAGGAGGCTTTGGGAAACTACCAATTACACATATGTATTTGTTCTCCACCCCCATTCATGTCCCCTGTGAGTGTGCCGGAAAGAGAAGGTTGGTGGGAGGGAGGTTGGCTGGAACGCTTCTGGATATGACATTTGCAAATCTTCCTAGGTGAATTTGATAACCACTCCTCCCCCAAGTTGAGAACCATTTTTATAAACCAAGCATTTTATTGTTTCGTTTTATGAAAGTATTAATTGGGCATTAACCTAAACATGTCACCTGAAATCTTTAAGCAGAAATATAGAGATTTGGTTCTCTTTTTTTTTTTCTCTAAAAGGCAAGAATCATGTCTGTCTCTGGTGACCAGGGGTGAACATTTTTGAGAACATGGCCATCCGTATATGTGAGGCCACTAAAAATAACCCCAACGCGGATCCTGGATAAAACATTACTCTGTCTTCTGGGGAGGGGAGAGAGCCTGTTGGCCTTTCTCCTGAGGTGTCCAAAGCTGGTCGAAGAGTCTGTGGAGCTTCCCTGATAGCAGGCTTAGGGTTTAGCCGGGCTCTTGAAGGAACAGGAAAATCCAAAATGCGCACAGGCAGTTCAGTAAAGAACAAAGAGAGGCGACATCTCTGAGGTTTTCTCCAGAAATCTGGATGATGCATACTGACAATAAGACAGGAGGATTCCTACAAAATTACACACAGAGTGAAAATTTACCCCTTCCTCAGATTGTTTTTTCTAGGAGAATTACGTTTGTATTAATTGCACTTTACATTTCCTTTAATACTCCCATCTATACTTTATAGAAATTGATTCAGAAGACCAAACATTTAAGGTCTTGTCCCCAAGTTAGAAGAGGAAATATTATGTATGAATTATGTAAAAATTACCATACTGAGTTTTAAAATGGGGGAATACTTATGAGAAGTGAAGAATTGGGATACAAAATTACATGCTGTGGTGTTGTAACAACCAATTGTTATAATTGAGAGGTGGTGTTATTTTTTTTTCAACATTCTACTTTTTAATAATTTCCAAAGTTAACATGAATTTCTTTTATAATCAGAAATAATTATATAAACTCCTTTGTAAGCTGAGCATTATTTCCTATATTGAGTTTCCTCTCAGGATTAGAGGTTAGACTGGTGCAAGTTGAGTGTGGAATGCCTGAATTTAGTTTGTCATTCATGCCCAGGAAGCACTCTGTTCTAGAGTTTCAAAGTGGCTTTCCTTGCTATATACCGGCTTGATTACTTGCGATGTCGCTGCCCTGTTCAATCTGCAGTAGCCACAGTGAAACTGTGCTTTCAGATGGCCTTGGGGTATAAGTCTTTGAAAAAGAGCTTCAAACGAATTCACCTAAGATAAAAACGCTGTTCTCTCCGTGAAGTGTTCATTTAGAAGACGGATGTTGGTGTCACTGCTCACTTTCCACTGTTCTGTAAACTCTGTCCTGTGAGACTGTGGGTCCTGGGATAATTTATGCAGGAGAAACTTTTCAACATAGAGTCAACAACTTGAAGAGGCTTTATTTTGTAATTATGGGGCATAATTACTTATTCATGGGTGTTAGGAACTGAATGTTCATGTCCCCCCAAAATCGTATTTTGAAGCTCTAATCCCTGGCATGGCTGTATTTGGAGTATGGAGGTAATTAAGGTTAAATGACATCATAAGGGTGGGGCCTCGATTGGATAGGATTAGTATTCTTATAAGAAGAGGCCTTAGAGAGCTTCCTCGCTCTCTCCACACAGTGCACCTAAGAAAGGCCCTGTGAGGACACAGTGAGTCCTGGACGTCTCTGAGCCAGGAATAGGACTCTCACCAGAAACCGATCCTGCAGGACCTTGGTCTTAGACTCCCAGCCTCCAGAACTGTGAGAAAAGAAATTACTGTTGTTTAGGCTCCCCAGTTTATGGTGTTTTGTTATGGTAACCCAAGCTGACTAATAGAATGGATTAGGACAGTTTTAGGCACTGTAGGAAGAAGGATAAAGAAAATAGAAGCGGAATCCTGGACTTCAGCGTAATGGATGTAATTAGTGTGGGCCTTTTCCATGGTCTGAAGTCTGACTCCCCTGACCTACCTTTGGAAGCACAGACTTTAATAGAGTCAGGCTGTTCCGTGATGATTATTTACTAATAACTCCAAAGCTTATGTTTATTTGAATAATGGCATTTTTGCAAAGTTGCTCACATTGTCTTAAGTCGTCAAATCACTTTGGGTGCCTTTAAAGCAACCAACAGAAGTAGGGTCTTGAAATGCTTCATTTCTCCCTGCTACAATTATTTATAAAAAACCTGGAGTGACAGGTTTGACCATCTAGGTTAGTACTGGAAACAGGTAGATGAAGTTTTATTATATGGAAATTTGGTTGGAGACATCACTTTGGTATACTTTGTTTTTGAAAGGCCTGGGTGTTGAAGGCCAGGTCCCTGAAGAGAATTAAAGCAATATTTGGGGATTGTTTTCCCCTCCATTTTCTATCCTTAAACCTGTGTTTGCTGATAGCAAGTAGTCCATCCATCTAAGAGTTTACTTGGTGTGTATTTTTGTTTTTCTTAGTGCTAAGTATGAAGGCATATCCTATGACACATTGATGGAAAAACTTGTATTGGATGATTATTGGGTATGCCTGCTATGTATAAAGCCTGACGCTAGTTTGATGGGGCATACAAAGACGTGTAGAACTGGATCCATGGACAAGTGAAGAAGCTGGAAATGTTTCATAGTTTTATCTCATTTGATTTACACAACGGTTTTTCAAGGTAGATGTTATCTATTTTTTTTTTTAATGTTCATTTAATAAGGCAGTGCATAAACGTATCACAGAGAAATCAGTGTGAAGGTTAAGACAGATATTTCCCCTCAAGCTTTAAAATGAAGATAAGGACTTGGGATGGTGACATTGACTTGTGAGCCTGAGGAAACAGCCCTGAGGAGGGAGTGTCTCATATCCTGGAAAACTCAGAACTTGTACAAAAGAACAGAAGTTTCATTTTAAGATACTGCTCCCCATAGAAGTGAGTCACCAGCTGCTGAGACTGTCCAATATAAACACCTGAGTGGTCTTGTACTTTAAATAGCTGGAAAACCTTCTTCCTCTTGCTACTGGGCAATTTCCACCACCCCCCTCCCTCACATCCCCCTACCAGTCATTCCTGTCACCTGACCAATGTTAAGTATCTTAGACAATGGTGTATCTTTTTTTGTGGTTTCCTTCTAAGATTGGGCAGAGGAAGAAAGATAGATTCTGTATTTATTATTCTCCTTCAAGAGATTTTTGGAGCAGTAAATAAAAATCGTAGTGTATGTTGAAATCACAGAAAACTAAGAGTAGGCAGGCTGAGGAAAAACTGACTTTAAGATGAATATTTAGGGGGCTAGGCCTGTATGATTGACCCCATCCATACACGCTGAAGCTTTACAGAAAACCTAGAGAGGGTGAGTGATTTATTCAGGGTAACTCAGCTGGTAAGTGGCAGAGCGGAGAGTCCGAGACCCTGTCCGAGTCTGAAGCCTGTGACCCTGTCATGGTACCATATTCCTACACGCACACAGGTCTACAGCTGGAATCTGGAGGCATAAGCCCCAGGCTTTGGGGTTCCACGGAAAGTGGTGAAGAAATTGCTCACCATACTTTTCTTTGTAAATAAGATGGTGGTATTATTGCCATTAATACCAATAATATGTGAAATAAGTATCCACATTGTATTTTTGCTCCAGCATTAGTCTCTGGTGGGCATGGTCAGCCCCTTCAGGCTTCTGCTTCTGGGTGGGGTTTCTGGAGCCCAGTGGTGCTGGAAGGGCCACTAGGTAGGTCAGGAGATGGATGGGTGCTGGTGGGTGGGGCGTGGGGCAGGAAATAGGGGAATGAGAGCCAGGGATCAAATAGTACTACGTGACCAGAAGGGAATAAAAATATGCTTCTGTGATTGAGGATGGACCTTAGCCAAATTTGACCAGGAACAGGGAGCAACTTTGGGGTAAAATCCAACTTCTCAGTGACAGGGGGAACTAGAGGGAGGAGAGCTAGAAGGAAGGGAGGGTCAGCATTAGTTGGAGGAGCCATGGAAACCCTGATCTCTGAGGCTTGTGGTCCTGATGTTGGAAGCCCTTTCTTTGCATGAACCTTGGCATCTCACTCTGCCCCGTCCATGCTCAGGGAAGCCTTGTTCTGCAGGGCCAAGGAGCTGGTGCCATAAGCAGCCATGATGTGCTGGATGATGTGCTCTTGTTTGCATTGCTGCAGTAGTCTTCTAATTTGTCCCCTACCTATGGTCTCTTCTCTCTCTAGTACGCACTTTGCATTTAAACCATAAGTGGTCTTTTTTATAAAGCAAATTTGTTGATGCTATTCATCTGGAAAAACAAAAACAATCCCCATAATGTTTCCTTTGTAGTCAGGATAGAGTCCAGAGTCATTTCATAGCATACAGGGCCCTTCCTAAATTGGCTTCTGTCTGCAGTCCAGTCCTGTGTTGGGCATTTCTCCCTCCTGCACCCTGTGCTCTGTCCTAGGGAACCACTTACAGTTTTTCAGAAGTGCCGTGCTGCTTCTGCACTCTAGGAACTTCTAGCACTTGCTGGAACTCTGCCTCACTTGACCATCCTCCTTCTTCTTTTTTACCTGGAAAACCTAACTGCGGTGTCTCTTCTCTAAGAGCTTCCATTTCTGACTTCTCTTGGCAGAAATGAAAACTGCATTCCACATCTGCACCTGCTGTTGCCTCTCTCAGGGCCCTTGTTACCGCTGTTTGGAGCTGCCTACCTTTGCTCCAGGCTCATGAAGCCCTTAAAGCCAGAGATGCTGGGCTCTTCAGCTTTGATTTCCCTGGAGAGTGAGAGTGCCCACTTTTAGTAGGCTCAGTAAGTGGTGAATAGGTGAATGAATGGTGACTGAGTTGGTTTGGGCTGCTATATCAAAATACCACAGACTAAGTATCTTATAAACAACAGAAATTTATTTCTGACAGTTCTGGAGGCTGAGAATCAAGATCAGGGTGCCAGCCAGTAGAGTTCTGGTGAAGGCCTTCTTCCGGGTTGCAGACTTCTCAGTGTCCTCACATGTGGAAGGAATCAGAGAGCTCTTTGTGGTCTCTTTTTATAAAAGCATTAATCCCACTCTTGAGGGCTGTATCCCCAGTGATCTGAGCACATCCCAAAGGCCTCACCTCCTGACACCCCCACATTGGGCATTAGGATTTCAGCATATGAATTTAGGGGAGACATAAACATTCAGACCATTGCCAACAGCTTCCTTGAATGAGGGAGAAAGCTCTAGGCTCAGTGTGTTGCAGTAATTTGTTAAGTTATGTACCAGGTTGTGCAGACTGTATAAACCAGGCTCTGAGGAGACGAGGGCAACCAGACTGGCAGGGGCATGCCCTCCATGTCCTATAGTGTGGACCCAGAGGAAGACAAATACTTGCCAGAGAAGTGACGGAATATGTCAAAAGTATATGAAATTACCTACATAAATTCTGAAACATATAGCGTGGTTCTGTTTGTTCTGTGACCATATAAAATTGGCATTAAAAATACAGATAGAGAATAAAAACTAGAAGGTTATGAGTGCTATTTCAGAAAGAAACAGACTGCTAACCACTAAACTCTATGAAGACCGGACTGGATTTTTTTTTCCTATTGTATTCTCTGGTCTTAGCATCTTTGCTACATAGTAAATTGTAATTTATAATCAGTTTATAAGATAAAAGATAACTTTTGTTTGAGTCCGTGTAGGCAGGTCTAAATTTTTAATAGAGTATTTACAAGTGAAGTCTCTACAACAGCATGTAGCTATTGGACTCTATTTAAATACCAGAAGATGCTCAAGCACATCTGTCTGTCATATGCTCTGGCCACCGTGTAATGGTCTATTGTAGACAATGGCTAACACTGCAGCTTAGACATATTTAGTGCTTCCTGCAAGTTTGGGGTGCTTTTCCAAAGTTTTAATGATTCAACTTTGCAACATAAGTTTCCTACCACTGCTTTTTCAGAATAAGAATGTCCTGAGATTGCAGGGCAAGCTATTATCAAAAGACAGGAACAAAACTGCTACCCAGTATGCAGTTAGCCATTGGCAAGAAACAGCATTTTCCCTCTACTGTGCAACCAAAACAAAATATAGAGCTATATGGCGTGCTGAAGACATAGACTCCAGTTGTTATTTATAGCTTCCCATTTTTTATTTTTGTTTTCGTGAGAACAGCCTTTTTCATTAGAACGTTTTATTAGAAGCCATCTGTCATGCCCCATGTGTGGTACTGTAGTTGTACTCTGTGCAGGGTGGCTGGATTTGGGAATGTCTCCACTGGGAAGAAGGGATGCCCTCTTTCTAATTTGCACGGTGGTGTAATATGGGCTAATAGGAACCTTGATCATTCTTCTCACTGACTGACTTGATACTGAGTAGATAAAAATTTGAAAATACAGAATAAATTTATTAGGATAAAGTGCTGCTTTTATTAATTTTATATGTTGAGCTTCTATCCAAGAGTTCATTAAAAAACAAAAAACAAGAAAACTTTACTGTGAAAACCAAAGTTTGAAAGCTGCTGACATGGCAGAATGCCTTGAAATGAGATGGAAGGATTGCAGGTAATTTTCTGTTATGACAAGCTTTGAAATTACTGTCCGAATTCTCCTGATGAGCTGACATCTTTCTATTTTAAGTGGAGGTGGAGAAATCTTTTGGTTTGGAGATATGAGTTGTCATGTAATTATTGCATTTTTCAGAGCACATATGCCATGTGGCACAGTTTGTACCATTTATATTGATGCAATAAAGCTATTCATATCTGAAAAAACCATTTGTTTGATGCCATCATGGTGTGAAGTACCTATCTGGAAGGGTTAACATGAGTTTATCTTATGAAAGTAAGAGCCTAGGGTTCTAATTTTTGTTCTTTAATAATAATAGTATGAAAGCATGTATCTGTTAGGGCCTTCTTAGGGCCTCTCTGTAAAATGAGAGAGTTAGATAAGGTGATATCCAAGTTTCCTTGAAATTCTAAAATTTATTGTAAGTTAGAGATTTCTTTGGACACTCTGACTAGATGTCAGTGGAACTGTCTGGAATATTCTGTACCTGAAATGTTTTGGTTTGTGTTTAGGTAACTGAAGGTGAAGTGTGTGAGATATTTACTCTTTGTGGTGGTCTCTTCCGCCAGACAATTTACTGCATTTGCAGCTTTATGTGTTATCTTGAAGCTGTTGGGCAATTCCCTATAGAACTTGGTTCTGTGAATTTTGGTAAGTGTTTGACAAATATCGTTTAAAACCACTCTATTTCGTAAGTCTTTCTATTCCTAATAAGGCATTGCCAGGATAATTAACATATTCAAATGAATAAACTCAACTCCATACTCTTATTTTTGAGTCACGTTGTACCAATTCAGAGAAAACAAATTGGTTAAAGGGGTCAGATTTGGAAATAATTTATTGAATGGCTTCTTTTCTTTCTTAGTTGTGAAAAAAGAGCTCAGGGATGGAAATACAATATTACACTTAGCTGTCAAAAGGAAAAGAATCATCTTAGATCTCATTTCACATCCAAATTATAATGCTCACAGACCACACTGTGCAAGACTGGTCAGATTCCACCAACTGGTTGCGATTACTTCCCTAATTGGAAAAAATTAGGACTATTAATCATTGTGACACAAGGCAAAATGTCATCATGGCATGACAATCTTATTTTCCACCTGAGAAATGGTGGCTTCTACTAGCAAAACCAAATCCTCCTTTCCCCACTCTCCCTTCTCGTTTTATTTCTGGCTGTATGTCCCTGGAGTAGATCACACAAAGACTTGCACAAAGCAGAGGGCACAGAAACAGAGGAAGAAAGCTTTCCTTTGCATTTTATTCCACAGAAACAGCTGTGAAAATGGAAATGGAGCATGGGGAGAAGGAAGACCTCCTAAACCAAGGAAATGTGGCTATTACAGAGACATTTAAGATTATTCGCATGTAGATAATTGATGGAGATAAAGTCTTTTTAGGCATGGGGACATCAAAATCACTGAACTCTGAATTTTCATTTTGTTCCTCCTGGATTCACTCACAAGGGAAACGTACAACCATTGGCCAGGATTTTCTTATGAGGATAATAGTTTTCTAACTATAGAAGTAATTGTGGTTGTAACATAGGAATTATTTTGGTATCGAATTTTGTAATTTCTTAGTGTTTTGGCATACTTAAATTTTATTTGGGCAATTGCACATTTTAAGCAGGATTTAAAAGAAAAAGGTAACTGACAAATGCTAGTCTATTTCATGGTTGGCTTTAAAAAATATTTCTTTTTGCCCTTCTAAGCACCAGTATTAACTACTTTTGAAAAAAGAAACAAATATGTGTACAAAAATGTGTAATTAGGGACCCCCTACAGCTCCCCTTACCATCTATTTCTTTTTGATAGTCCTAGCATTTTTCCTGGATGACTTTTGTTTCTCTAACATAAGCAATTTCTTTTATACATCTCTGAAATTCTGTCACCCTCCAAGCAAAGTTCTTGCAGCACACTGAAGAGGGTACTGACATTTTTTGTGTTTTTAATATTTCCCAAAAGGAAAACAATGATGACATATTTGCTGAACGTTAGGTCCAAATCTTGCAGTGTTTCTGTGGGTGTCTCGTGAAGCACAATGAGAACATTCTTGTGTTTACATTTCTACCTCAGTACTCATGTTACTTTGATGTCGGATTGTTAATGCAGCCATATTTTGTGATGACTTGGACTATTATAGGCAGTGCTTTGGTTTTATAATAATAGTAAATATTTACTGAACTCTTATGTGTCAGGCATCATGCCAAGATAGTGCACACATCGTTTCAGTCAGTGCTCATGACAAATGCATGATATGGGTGATATTCTTATCCCAGTTTTGCAAATGAGAAACTGAGGCACAGAAATGTTGCCGAACCTGCCCAAGATCTTGAGGCTAAGGAGTTGTGGAGCTGCGATTTGCTGTCACATTCCAAAGCCCAGTGCCTTCTGCTGTGTTATAGTGTCTCCCCAGTCATGTCTTTGTTGCTCATTTGTTTTGTTTTGTTTTGGCAGTGGTAGTGTGGGACTTGCAGGTGTCTATTATTACCCTGAAGTTAAGCTATGGACAAAATCCATAGTTCTTATTGCAGCCCGTGTTTCTTCTTTTGAAACCAGGCAAGTGCACTAGGATGAGGGGATATAGGGTGGCTACTGACACAGAGCCAAGGCTAGTGCATGGATAGCCTGGGATTTTGAAACCTTTGCATTGGGTTTGGCTCTTGACCATCTGCTCCCTGTTGAGAGCCCCCAGGATGTCCCAGAGAGGTTCTCCAGCGCAGCCCATCACTGCTGCAGGGCTCATCAGAAGGGACTGGGGGCTGAGACTCCGCCAAGCAGGGAGTGCTTCCAGAGGTTGGAGCATCCCTAAGTGTGCAGCTGTGATGGCCCCTCGACCAAAGTGACTCCTTTCCTCAGCTGCAGCCAGTGGTGGCAGGTACCTTCCCACCTTGAAGTAGTCTTCATTTGTCAGGTGATGGAAAAAACACTGGATTCCACTTAGGAAAGGCAGTTTAGGACTGTTCAGTCATAATGTGGGAAAGGCAAGTTATGAAAATAGAATGCATGACAGTAGAGACCAGCCTGGCCTTTAGGGGGAGTCTGTGGCAGTACTAGGAACAGCTACACACCGTCAAGGTAAGTATTGTGGTCAGCTGAGTGCGTCTTTAATTCCAAGTGACTTTTACCACCGATAGCTCACTGAGGGTGACCCACGTTCTGATTCCCTTGTGAAGTCATCGGACCTGATAGACAGAATATGACTTGAATGCTTAAATCATAACTTTGGTGTGTGTAGAATAATAATACCCCGTTCCATTGATATGGGGCTTTTAACTATTTGCAGCGCTTTCTCACTTGTCCTGTCTGATTCTTTCAGCCTCTTAGAAGGTAAAGAGGAGGGGGTTGCTCCTATTTTAATGATGAGATGGTTAAGGCACAGTGAGTGAACTAACCAGTGGAGCACAAATAAAATATAACAGGTCAAGACAGCCCAGCCCTGCTGTTTGTTTGAGGAACTCTCCTAGTTTGTTTCTCTGTATACTTATTTTGCACATCTTCAGGACTTTGACCATCCACCACATGCTTTGTGCATGTACAAGTAGTGGACCTTACCCGATCCTGATGGGCGGTCACCATGTTTAGACGAGAACACCAGTATGCAGCCTGTACTTCATTGTTCCGTTCCCCCGACCAGCCTCAGCCTCCATGCTGCTGGTGCTGTGTGTACTGGCTACTCTGTAATTCAGTATTACTGGTGTCCTGTGGATTCTTTATCCTTTTTGTAACCCATGTCAGTTTTTTTTAAGCGTGGAATGTGTCCTAAGCTTCAGTTTCCTACTTTGTAAACAGGGATAATAATGCCTGCTTTGCTTATTCACAGTGTATTATCATGATCAGAGGAGATCATTCTAGGGAAGCCATGTAAATTATAGAGGTCTTTACAAGCATAAGGAATTATTATAGATGACCTTGAGTTCAAGATGGAAGTCCACACTAGTTAGGATGGTCATGATACCATCCGTAACTCATTCTCTCAAATCCCTCTGCAAGTCCCATGAGGGTCACACAGGTGTTTATAAAGGAGCAGAATGACATCTAAAGCCCCTTGAGAAAGACCTGGCTTCCATTTCTAGAAGCCAGTGTCCAAGGCATATGACTATAGGAACAGGGACCCACTGTCAGGAAGGAGCCACCAGCTGATCTCCAGGGAACTGGGTGTTTATGACATGAATCAGTGCCGTGTTGCCTGGAATTAGCCAAAAGAAAGATAGTAGCTTGTACCTTTTGCTCAAAAAGGAAAAAAGAAAAATGAAAGACAAGTTGGAGCATATACTTTGTTAAACCTCAAATTAGTTAGGGTTAGCCAGAATTCTAGTGTTTCCTATAGGATGCTCCTATATGAGGGTGAGGTGGAGACTGCAGTGCACTGTGAAGAAATTGTCTAGAGCAGCACCCACAGGAAGTGCCAGCTGATCATGCAGTGGGGAGGGAGGGAGGGTTTGGGAGAACCTAACCCTGACCAGGTGTATTAGCAAGTGGTGGTCACCTGTGCAACTACATCTGTGTAATATTCCCTGATTTATGAGTTCCTCTTTTGTGCCAGGCACTGTGCTAGGTGTTGGGTCAACATTGGGGAGGATGAAGTTTTTGGATTTCAGGAAACTTAGCAATTCACTCCTCCATTAAATATGTGTTAGGTATGTGCATTAGGCATGTGCAGTGTGCTGTGGTTACAGAGATGAACAGTGAATTCTAAGGAGCTCAAACCTGCATGGAGAAGACAGAGAAGGGATCATTGATTGTGGTTCTGGGAGAGGCAGTATGCACAGAGGAAGGGCTCCTTGCCTTTGTATCTAGGCAGGCAAGAGTGTCCTGGAGAAGGTGATATCTGAATAGAGTTAAGAAGGAATTGTAGGAGTTAGTTAGGTGGAAGAAATCGTGGAGGACTCTCCTGGATAAAGAAATAGTATGAGTAAAGGCAAGTAATCCTAAAGATGCTTGTGGAATGGCTAGGGAGCTGCACATAGATGACTCCTATAAAAATTGTCATCATCATGATACTGTTACATGGAGCTGACACATTACCTTATTCCAGTTTAGATCCACGGCTCTCAACCTGCCTGAACCACCCACCCTTCACTTCTACTCCCATGGGTGTTTAGAAATGTGTTGTTTTTGATGAATAGAGTGATTGGGAGGCCCTAGTGGCATTCATTGGACAGGGACAGGAAAGCTGTATGCCTTCAGAAGGAAGGAATCTCCCATCTCAAATGCCTATGGCATCCTCTTTGCAAAACCTTGGTAGACATAACCCCATGAGGTAACAAGGCAGTGAGCATGCCTACTGGTTTTAACTAAGACGTGAAAACCAAGGTCACACAGCTCGTGGGACTTCAGCAGGGCTTGGAATGCTTTTTTCCATTAATATCTTTTGTTTGAAATTTCTTTTGCTCTTTCTGGTTTCCATGTTTTATTGCTATTCTGCCTTATAAAATTGTAGGTAATACCTTTTGTTGATAGTATCTTTGTTAAGAGGAAACACTTAATTCTCCTCCTGGTCCCAAGTGAAGGAACTCCATTAAAGAAACAGCCTAGTCTTTCTCTGCCGCTTCTCTCCCTTCCTCCCCTCCTTGCTTAATTGGCAATTGGCAGTTGGTTTGAGAGAAGGTATTTGGCTGGCTTGGCCCACTCCCTCCTTCCCATTGGGATTTGCCCTCTGCAGAGAGTCTGCCTTCTAATTTGTGAGGTTTGGTGGTGGTGCAGGAGGCCTGCATGTTTGTGATCTAAACTCAATATAGGGGAGCATTTGCTGAGTCCTGTGTACAGCGATGTGGTTTGTGTACTGCACAAAGGGAGCAAGTGGTGGCTGGAAGCCAGCCAGAGATCCACTGGACTCAGCCAGCTGTGCTGGGACCCAAGCAGTTCCTTTTGCTCATTTGAACAAGGGCATTGTGTAGTCCAGTGGCCACCCTGTTGCACAACTCCAGAGGGCACCATTGTGTCCACTGTCTACTGTTCTAGGTCTTGTAAGCTCTGCCTTCGTAATGAGCCAAACGTCTACACACCCAACTATATCCTCCCGTGTGGAGTTGATTGATGGTAAAGCTGACATTTTGGTCCTCATTGGTTTGATCTGTTCCTTTCTCTTTCCAGTGAATGAAGGGGGTGTTGTTTATTATTTTATTTGGTCTTTTAGATTCCTTAGTGAAATGAGGCTTTGGTGCTCTGTGAGCTCTGAATTTTGTCTCTCACACACATGCAGTTTATACATGCTCGTGGTTAAAAGTTCAAACAGTAGAGAAGAGCGTGGAATATGAAGCTGAAGTCTTCCTTCACCTCCTTACACTGCTCTCCTTTTCATAAGTTATCATTGCTAATGCTTTGAGGTGGAGCCTCTCAGATCCTTTTCTATTCTGTTGATGTGTATATTTTTGAAAATGTGATCACCTTATTTGTGTTCTGCAACTTTTAAAAAAAAATTATATCTTTCCATACAGGTACATTATAAATCTAGCTGTCTTTTAAAAATAAATATATTTTAAATTTTATTTATTCAAAAAATTATCTAATTATCTATTATTAGTTAATAGATAATTAATAAGTTTTAACTAAAATTATGCACTAACCGTAATACTTAAATTTGAGGCTTACTATGTCCCTGCATTGTTCTAAGCCCTTTGCATGCATCACAACCACCCTACGGGATTTGTACTGTTAGTACCATTTTTCAGCTCAAGAAACTGAGGCCCAGAGATCAGATAACTTGTCTAAGATCATGCAGGGTAAGGATGTAACATTGGTATTTGAAGCCGGATGGCGTGGCTCTAGAGTGCACACTCTTAAATATACTTGACAGCGTATGGTATAAAATTGAAAAGGTGCAAAAAGTTAGTGATGTGGTGACAATTGAGGGTCTTGGCTCTGGTCCTCAAATTCTCATCCCAGGGGCAGCTGTCTCCCAGTTCATTGTGAGCCCTTTGGGTACAGATACCCAGGCTCCACTGCAGACCTATTAACACAGAATGCTTAAGAGGCTGTACAGGCACATTAATTTTTTTTTCTTTATACCAGTGAGATACATCTACTGTCCCATCCATTTCAACTTTGTAATCCTTCCTATTGCCCCTTTTTTTTTTTTTTCAGGCCCTGGAAACCACCAGTCTGCTCTATCCTCTGTGTGTTTGAATATTTTAGATTCCACATATAAATTAAATCATGCAGTATTTTTCTTTCTGTGTCTGGCTTATTTCACTTAGCATGATGTCTTCTAAATCCATCCATATTGTTACAAATAGCAGGATTTCCTTCTTTTTTAAGGCTGAATAATATTCCATTGTATGTAAATAACACATTTTCTTTATCTGTTCATCCTTCAACGTATATTTAGGTTGTTTTCATATCTTGGCTATCGTGAATAATTAGTCTTAATAATTGTGTACTCTTCACAGTAGGAATATATCATAATTTATTTAAACACCTTTCTTTGTGGTTTCCAGTATCATGCTATTCTAAACAATGCTGTCTCAAAGATGTCTGCATTTATATTATGTGCAATTAAGTGCCGTCATGTAATTACACGTGTGAATATCTCTGTAGAAAATATTCTTGGAAGTATAATTCTTAAGCCAAAAGGGATGCACATTTACACTTTTTATAGATCTTGACAAATTATTTTCTGTCTCTACCATTTTTTACTCCCACCAGCGTACTTGTTTCTTTAGTCCTTTGTGAACATTGCATATTATCTCTAATATTTTATTAGTCTTCAAAGTGATGTCAGTACACCAAATGAGCAAAATCAGCAACACTTGAAGTTAGTTATCTTTTAGTTTATCCAGTCCTGCTAGGACTCACTTGCTCAAGAAGAAAAGTTACATGCAAGTGATGCAGATTCCTTGTTTTTCCGAGAAATATCTTCCATTCTTTTTCCTTTAAAAAGCAGCTGTTGTGTGCCATTTTTATCTACTTCAGGAAAACAACCTCCACCATGTCACCAACCTGAGGATGCTTCCTAGAGGGGTAAGCAGTTATTGACTTGGGAATCTGTACTTACTGCCCTCTAAGACATAAACCAGCCCACTTTGCTAACTTCTCCCCCTAAGGCAGTGAAGCAGTGCATACCCACAAAGTCCCAGTAGCACCCTGGGGACCCCCACTACTCCAAAGAAGGATGCCATCATTGGGACAGTGCCTCACACAAACTGAAGGAAGCTCATGTTGTCATCCCAGAACTGAGAAAGCTCCGTAAGTGACTCTGGAGCTTGTGGCTTTTATCGTTAGCACCATTCTTCTATGAGACTTTTCTAAGGAAAAGCCAGTGCCTTAAACTACATGCCCCCAGATTCTGTCTCAGAGTGCTTTGGCTGCACAGGATCAACTCACACGTACTTTCCAGCCTAGAAGAGCAGGATTTCCTTTTGATTAATGCCTGGCAGATTGCAGATTGCGTTGTGTGGGCCTGTGGGGTAAATGGTTGTTTGCTGAAGGAGGAGGAGATTTTTGTGTATCAGGGAGTGGTGTGCCTCCATTTTCTGGAGGTCTCTGGTCCTGTGAGTGTTTGTTGGGATGGTTTGGGAAGGGAAGATTCTCCAGAACGTTTGCAGCCGCCAGGAAGTTCTGAGTTGAGATGTGCTGGCTCCTTCCTTGCTGTTCTCTGCTGCTGCTCAGGCTTGGGTTTGGTGGATGCCATTTCTCTTGTGTGGTCAGTTTTCTGCCTGATGGACTATGGGCACGTGCTACTGACATCCGCTCAGTGATTGACTTGGAAGCTATCGAGTTTTAGTTTTCACTCTGGAATTCTGTTTTCTAGTCATGTTCTATTTTAGACTTTTGTGCTCACTGTTACTGCAGAACAAGGAACTGATGTCATGCCCTCCTCATCCCTCTTTTAAAATTGAATTGACAGCTTGTCAGTTTACTAACCACATGCCAGAAATTCGTATAATAGGAAGAGTCCAAATTGACAAGTGTTTATGCTCATACTAAAGTGATGTGAGCTTAAGTTTAATATTCATCACACATGACTATTCCACTGGTACATTCCTGATTTGAGGGTTTTCGATAAAGCTCTCCTAATCTCCTAAATCTTGTCAGTAGAACTGCCAGTTTTGTTTTCATATTTCTAATTAAGCTAGGTTTTCGTAGGGTGTGGAAGAAAGGGTTTTGAGATGACCTTATGTGTCAGTTAAAAATCACGTAATGATTTTAGCAAAACTTCCTTTTGAAGTAGTTGTGTTCTCCGTGAAGGAGTTCTTTGAGCACCAAGCATCATTAATCTGCCTTTAGGTTTTTTTTGTGTGTATCTAGGTTTAAAAAAACTCTTTGTCTTGGATGTTTTGCTGAAACTCCCTAGCAAATAATGATATGTTGGCACTATATTACTCGGTATCTATAAGGCAACATTTCTAGAGAGTTCACTCAGTCGTTTTTCTCCTGTGGTCACTTCTATCTCTATTTCTGTTCCTCAATAAGCAGCCTAACTTTTTGAGTACTTCTTATAACTTTTGAAGGGTTGGCTACACTCAAACACAACTTTTAAATTTTCCTTCTTTTTATCTTCTTAGGCTCATTTTATGTCTGAAGTTGCTGCATCTTTCAGGTAACCTTTGTAATGGATATTGTCCTGGTTTCTTGTGGATTGGTTACCATAGTGAGATCTTTACAAAAACCTCTAATTTGGCAGCCTGCTGTCTATGCACATATATTCTGTGTGTGAGCTCTTTTGTAGTTCTTAACCGAGGATGAAAGAGCCAAATGAAGGGAAGTGTGATGTATGATGGATAGGAAAATTATTTTTATTTTTCGGATCACTTTTTTTAAAAGCATGCAAAATCAATCATTTCCACGTGACCGGCTGCTACCAGCAACCAAGTGATGCCCTTGTCATCGCAGTTCAGGCAGCTTCTTTGTAAGGCTGGGGCTCAGTGTATGCTGCGTGTCTGGGACTTGAGGAGCAATGCAACGAAACTGTATATGCTCAGTTGAGCCCTTTTCTTAGTGTTTCTCTGCAGCTTTTTTCTGGTGGTTGTTTCTCTTCCTGGCTAAGTTGTCGAAGCTGGAAGCAGAGAGGTTGAAGAGTTTTACAAAGTGAGTCTTTTGAATAGTTATGACTATGAGATGGAGGTGTTACTCCTCCTGGTTTTCTCTCTCACAGTGCCCTTATCCCCTTGCTAATGTCTCATCTTCTCTTTTCCTTGACTCTCTTTTGGGAAAGCTCTTTATTCATTTAAATTATAGAATGACTTAGGACCATAAAATTAAGTAAGAAGAAAGGCATACTGTAAGCCTCACTTCATAAGCGTGCAGGTGAGTGAGACAGCCAGGCTCCTTCCTCCATCCTGCGGCAGGAACACTATGACTTTTACTGCATGCGCTGCTGTAACACTGTGTTGCATTTCATCTGTAACTGTGTTGAAGGAAAAGGAGACCAGAAGGCAGCCTTCAGAAGGGTCTTAGGAAATAAGCGAGTGCTTCTGGTGTCAGTAGCGTTTTGGGATTCTCCTAATCCTGGTGCTGGGTACTTAAAACAATTTGTTTATTGGGTTGACCATAGTCCCACAGCCATTTTACTATCACCATGAAAGTCCCAGGGGATGAGTGTCTTAGGGTGTGTTGTGTGTTTGCATGCATGTGCATGTGCACACAACACGTTCAGCTTATGCTAAGTAGATGATGGCTAGTGGCCAGCCATGCCTAAGTGTCTCTGTAGCATGAAGAACAGCATTTCTGCAAAGCAGATGTCCTTTCCTTTAAGTAAACCTAATGTTGCATTGATAAAGATCTAGATTTCCCGAAAAGAGTGACTCCTTTTTTAATCCTGTAAAAGAGCTTATTTCAAATTTCTGTGGAAAAAAAAAATCAGTATTCCTCTATTGTATTTGACATATTATCTATGAATTGATTGCCAAAGAAGTTGGTCTGCAGATGTATAAGATGATGTTTTGTTTTAACAACAATAGCTACTATTAAACAAACAATTCTGTTTATCAGGCGCTAGGTTAAGTGCTTTTAAATGCATTATCAGCTTGTCTACTTCACTCAATAACCTTGTGAGGTGGACGCTGTTATTATCATCCCTATATTTCAGAAGACTAAGGTTTGGAAAGGTTACTTGCCCAAGGTCACACAGGTGTAGTAAGGGATAACACTAGGCTTAAGAAAATAAACTCTTAACAAAGTCCTCAGCCTACGCTGACTGTGGGCTGATGTCTGTAACAGCAGGACAGCCACCGCTTTGCAGGGACGGCATAGATTCCCAGTGTTTCTGCCTAACTAATTGGTCTGGCTGTGATTGTGTGCCCTGGAGCTTAATTGTCAGACACTGATGACTGGAACTGGGAGTTGGTTGGCAAGAGAATTATTTTCCCTCCCACCCTCACCCCACCTCACTATCCCTGTAACCAAGGGCAACTTAGATCACAAAAGGATGATCTTACCTGAGATCTTGATGGAAAATGGAATGTAAGCCTGCTTAGATCTAGATGATCAACATCTGTGCAATGATTTCATTAAGAAACAAACACAAACAACCCCTACTATCAAACTTGTTTTTATCTTATGTGCAATCTCAACACTGAATACGGTGCTCTCTGAGCAAATGCACTTGGTTAAAAGAAGTAGGTACTCAGGAGACAGCTTACTATAATGAGTCAGTTCCCACATTGTTACTGAGCAGGACTTGGTGGTTAGAAGACTCTGGGGGGTAAAAATTGCTATAATTAAAATACGGTAATTGGCAGGTTTATGCAAAATACAGGTTTTTCTGTTTTGATTCTGAAAAAGCCGGATAAGGGCATTATGTGTATGAGATTCTTTCCATTACATCTTTCAGTGCCAACAAATTAAACCATTAAAAATTTCATATTGTTATTAATAATGGGAAGTTAAACTGAGAGGTCACGCGGACAGAGTTGCATTACTGAAGGAGGGAGGAACAAAGCTGTCAGCCTTGTGTTGTCTTTGGACTAAATAGAACATTGTGGGGTCAAGTGGAGATGTTCAGATAGGGATTCACAGACTATAGACTTTCTATTATTATTATTATTTCTTTTTGAGGAAGATTAGCCATGAGCTAATATCTGCTGCCAATCCTCCTCTTTTTGCTGAGGAAGATTGGTCCTGAGCTAACATCTGTGCCCATCTTCCTCTATTTTATATGTGGGATGCCTGCCACAGCATGGCTTGGTAAGTGATGTGTAGGTCCGTGCCCAGGATCCAAACTGGCAAACCCTGGGCTATAGAAGTGGCGCTCACGAATTTAACCCCTACACCACCGAGTGGCCCCCCACAGACTTTCAAATGAGTAATGGTGGTGGTGGTGATGGTGGTGGTGAGGGAAATGGGTGGATTTCAGGAAATCTATTTCCAGACTCAACTTTGATATATATTCTTTCTTCAGTACCTGCAGCCTCCCTTTCCACCAGATCTCCCACTTGACAAGGGAAAGGCCAGTCTCCTGTGCATCTGTGATCTTGCCAGAATGCTCTTCAGACCCTGAGGTAGAAAAAACTCCTGGGCTCCAAACAAAGGGATGATTGAAATGGTAGTGTTACTGTTGATGAAAATTAATGACTCTAATGACAGGATAACAAATTCTTTTGCAACTCAAGTGGCATCCAATTCTTTATTTTCCACAAATTGAAAGAGGACTTAATTGAGTTGTCAGTTGATCAGTAAAAATAATTTTGATGATAGATCACCCTGAGATTGTTTGTGTTACATGTCCCAGAAGGAATTGAAACTATTGAGGAAAATGCTTACAACAAATTTAAATTCCATGTAGTTATTTTTGTGAACAAGTTTTCTCAGCCTTGTGATTAATAAAAGCGGAGGGGCAGATAGGAATAAAATTGCTGAATTTTGTCTCATTTTAGCAATATTCATCTACAATTGAGGAATTCACTTGGAAAAAAATGGCTCATCAGTCTCCTTAAGTGATGCATTTCTAAAACAACTAATTTTTACTTTTAATAATCATTTATAAAATATGTAATACTTATGTTTTTATCATTTGTGTACCGCTAATAACTAATATAAAGCAAACCAGATAAAAAATAATCAGAGTCTTAAGGTCACAGGAACCCTTTAAAAATTCACATTTATGTTTCCCATGACCATAAAATATTTATATTCTATATGCAAATCTTTAAGCTTTGCTGTGACCATAGATATTTACATATATATAACATTTTTCTATAAATTATGCATATATATTATTTATACTTAATTTGCAGAGACGTGTAATAGAATGAATAATAAAACTTTTAAACATAAAAATATTTTAGGATAAAATTCTTTGGGGATATTGGAATGGAAATACAAGTTCAAAGAGAATAAGGAGCAATGTAAAATTTCTGTTATGCAAGAGTTTCTTCGGTTTTTTTTTTAAATGAATAATCGTAGATAGCAAATAGCTCTGGTGGTTTAAGTTGGATACATTTCAGAGAACACATTATAGTATCATTTTCAAATGTCATTATATGATACCTTGGAAATTAGATCGTTTTTAACTGTTTACACTTGAGAGAAAAAATTTACATGTCAACTTAAAAATGTGCAAGGAGAAACATAGTTGTCACAATTCTTTTAGTAGGCATGCAAGCAAAAACACTTTGGAAAATATTGAGATAAAGCATCATGTAGTGGGAACCAGGTACCTCATCTGGGAATACAATATAGAAGTAACAAAGAGCCCTCAAATAAGGAGGTGTTACAAGTTTCCGGAGCACTTTGGGGTCATATGAAGAAGGATGCTGGGAGAAGCACATTCTATTATCCTAAGGTAGTGCTGAGAACTTTCAATTAAATTAATAATAATAATAAAAAGCCCACCTTTATTCCCTGTAATCATGATTTCCTTCGTATTTATGGGGTGTATGTGTGCATGTGTGTAGTCGTTCTGGTGTGATAACAACGAGAAGGTTTTTGGGTCCTTTTGCTAGCCAAAGGTAAAATTCAGCAAGCTTATGATTTTGTGCAAGGTGGCACCCATGTACCTGTTCATGATGGAATGTCAGCAGCTGACCCTTAAATTGAGCAGTGAGTTGGGTGAGTCTCTGAGTCGTTCAAGCCATTGGGAGAGAAAAGGTCAAGCTAGAAAACATAGAGTGTGTTTTAAGGGTCATGACAGAACATGTGTGTGTGTGTGAACAGTTTCTGTTTTTAAATGGTAGGAGCCATCTCAGGTTGTGTACCAACGTCTGATGGGATACCTCAGACTCTCATAGCCAACTGAAAAGTTAAAGGTCTTCAGCTGGTCAGGGGTGGGAGTCAGCAAATGGCACGGTCCTGGTCATGGCGCAGACCATACCTGGCAGGCTGAGGCTGAGCAGAATGAATGCAGGTGGGGAGTCGAGAGGGAAGTGGTGCAGAGGAGAGGAGGTGAGGAAAGGTGAAGAGGAAAGGAAAGCCTGCATGGGGAGGGCTCGAGCAGATCTCTGAGGCATCCTCTTGGGTCATCTGCCCCAGGGGCTGCTGCCGGAGTCCCAGTCCCTCATTGTCAGGCTGCGCAGATACTGCTTGCTGTCTTGACTTATTTTGGTCACTACGTTGTTGGACATAATACTGCTTAGGTAGCCTTTCTTGGGGGGCATTTTCCACCTCAATTACCAATGAAGATGTTTTGCTGTGGGGTTTTGTTGGGCCAGCATGTGTCCTTGGGCGTTTCCTAGCTTTCTCTCAGCTGGCATACTATGACCAAAGTCTCCCGCAGGTCTTTGTGGTGTGTTCAGAGCGTAGGGTAGACTTTGGGAGCAGGTGATTCCTAAATATTGCCCAACTAATGACTATTTGGAAAGCCAGACTAGATCCCAGTGGAACCCTTTTGAACTAACTGCTGACTGCCTTCAGACGAGCAGTGCAGGCTTCAAAGCCGCTTCTGTTTGGCGCTGTTATTAATCTCTTTAGGAAATGATTCCTTAGGGAACCAGGATAAGAGGACCTGCTGCCTGCAAAACAGCTGCCTGGCCACTAAGTCTTTAGAAGGAGACAATGGAAAATAGTCTAGTACAACAAGGGCTATTGTCCAGGAGTGACATTTCCCTCCTTCCCTTGAGTTGAAACAGTTGTGTTGAAACATGGAAAAGTAATTATAAATTGAGGACTGGGGGCGTCATCCCTCTTGCTGTTTCTTTTTTCCACAATGCACGAGGGAGATCATGCTTTTTGGCAGTTTGTTTCGTCCCTGGTTTTTGGGCTGAATGCCTGCAAAACCTGACACTAAATTAATCAGGCAAATGTATAGAATGTCAGAGGGATTACACGGGATTCTGGGTAGTCATTGGTTGGCCTTTGAGCTGTTGACATGCCAGATGTCTTCGGTATCAGTGAAATGATAAATGTCCGTGTGATCAGACTGGTTGTATGAACGGCTCACAGGAGGTTATTAAGCTTCTTTCTAGATCCTGGGTTTTGTTCATATTTGAGACTGTGTCCCTGGGCTAAGGTCTACCTGTGAGGGTCCTTCAGAATAACAGACTGTCCTTTTTACCTGCGCATCTATATAGCGGAAAATAAGATTTAATAGCTCATGGTTGAAAATATGGAAATATCAAAAAATGTAAAGAAAAAGGATGGGAATCTGCCTATAATTTCACCACCAGAAATAGCCTATTTTTATTCTTTAAGCTATTTCCTTAGTGTCTTTACCTTTTTTATTTATGGTTTTGATGTATTCTTTCTAATAACAGGGTCATATAATATTCACCATTTGGTATTATGTTTTTTCCACTTAATGATAAATTGCAGGCTAATGAATTTATCTCTACTGCAGAAGATAAACACTTGAAATTGTGAATTACTGTAATTTTAGGTAATTAGTGTAGTCTGGCTTTGGAGGAAGCAATTGCCCTGATTTTTACCTCTAACACAGGCAGTGAGTATCTGAGTCACTTGTTTTCTTCATACACTGGAAACGGGGATTACCTGGGCTTTATCTGAGATCAGGTGCTTCTAATGGTTCACTTTCCAGTAGAGATAGAGGACGAGCCCTGTCAGAGATTTGGTCAAAACTCCCTACAGGGAAATATTACAGGACCCTAAGCCAGAGCCGGTGCATTAAAGTGAGCCTGGGAAGTAGAGAGAAGGCCTCTGGCTTTTCTTTTTCTAGGAATGTTTCTCTTGCTTTTGTGGGCATTTCCTCTGGCCAAATGAATGTTACTAGATGGAAAGCATTTCCTTAAATTGCTGTGAAGAGTCCCTTACTGGAATATTTGCTTTAAATTTCTTTTTTTTTTTTAAAGATTGGCACCTGAGCTAACAACTGTTGCCAATCTTCTCTCTTTTTTTTTTTTCCTGCTTTTTCTCCCCAAATCCCCCCAGTACATAGTTGTATATTTTAGTTGTGGGTCCTTCTAGCTGTGGCATGTGGGACGCTGCGTCAGCATGGCCTGATGATTGGTGCCATGTCCACGCCCAGGATGCGAACCAGCGAAACCCTGGGCCACGGAAGCGGAGCGTAGGAACTTAACCACTGGGCCATGGACCGGCCCCTACTTTGAATTTCATTTGGACAGTGTTACAGGCTGAATTGTGTCGTTCTCTCCCCTCCCCCCGCAACCCCCAATTTATATGTTGAAGTCCTAATCCCCTGAGAAAGTAACTGCATTTGGAGATAGGACCTTTAAAAAAGTGGTTAAGTTAAAATAAGGCCTTTAGGGTGGGCCCTAATCCGATCTGACTGGTGTCCTTATAAGAAGAGGAAATTTGGACACACGCAGAGATACCAGTGATCTGCGTGCACAGAGGAACAGCCATGTGAAGACACACAGCAAGAAAGCAGCCGTCTGCAAGCCCAGGAGAGAGACCTTAGAGAAAACTAACTCTGCCAACACCTTGATCTTGGAATTCTAGCCTCCAGAACTGTGAAAAAATAAATTTCTGTTTAAGCCCCCCCCTTTGTGGTATTTTGTTATGGCGGCCCTAGCAAATTAATAAGGCAGCAGGAGACTCACTTGAAATATTTGGGAATATATTTTCTAACTATAATAATGTGGAGAACATTTCCATGTGGATGTGAAGAAGTCATCTCAGGGGTGAGGGAGGTGGGCTGGGGTGGGGAGTACCCAGATGGGTGCAGAGTTTTGGTAAACCTCCAGCTCCTGGATGGTGTGGTCGGTTTGTTGTGTTCCATGACATTATTATGCTTTCTAACTTCCGTCTGTTTAACATTATGTGATTTTCCATAGATCAAATATTACATTAAAGATAAAGAAAAACACCCACTAAATATAAAAAAGGGAAAAACACTTGTTGACATGGGTTATATTTAGTGAAATAAAATATGACAGAATTCTTTCTTGTTACTGTCATTTACATGGTTTTTCTTTTCAATAGCTAGTTTATTCTGTGAAGCAGATTGTCATTGTATTCATTAGTTATTTCTTTATGGGAAATAGGTTAATTATTTTTCCATTTAAGGGGGAAATTAATATTAGAAGTGAGCCATTCAGCCTTGCCAATGTGATATGAAAATGCAGAAGCTTATGCCATTGAAGCATGATCCTGAAATATCTGTGCTGCAGAGGAGGGTCGGGACTGTTTGTGACAGTTGTTCTAATGTTTAGAATTGAAAATATTTACCGTGCCCTGGAGAGTAAGTTGTGGGTGTTTGGTGGCAGTGGGTCCAATCTATGTTCATGGCAGTTTAGACTTTTTTTTGGGGGGGGGGTACTGTGACTGTAGACATTTTTCACAGTGATAAATCACATTTCAAATGCATAGCAGTGGTTTCAAGGTAGAATGTCAGACTGGATCATTGTGCTAGAAAAACACTCTTTTTAACACATGTGGTACTGCTTCAGAGTATATGATCCTCTGAGGTAGTGGTTGACATTTCTGTGTATCTCAATATCTTGATAATTATTCAAGGGAGCGTTTGGCTTCAAAATTTCTTAGGTCAGTAGAGCACGTTATAAGATTTTCTGGATACCTAAGATTCCCCCTTTAGCACCCTAATTAAAAATATTTCTCAGGAAAATGTTATAAAATGTATTAAATATCCTTTCCCTCTTAGAGTATTTTGAATACATCTTGACCTTTTGTGTAAATAATCAAGGTCTTCATTATGAAAGCAATTCTCGTTCTGCAATGTAATGATGTCTTTGGAACCACTGAGATAAATATAGTTTGCTCCTACAATAAATAACCCTAAATGTATATGGGTTTTGAATATTTTCCTTGGCTTTTTTACTTTGTTGGTCTCTTATTTTGTTATTGGGCTGTCACTCACAATTTTCTTGGCTGCTTTTTGCAGCCCCTTCCCTCCTTGTAATTTGCTGCATCTGCTTCTCTTGTGGGAATGGAGATGATAATAATTGAACTTACTGCCGTTGTGTATAAATCAGCGGCCTGAGAAGCCTAAGAAACTCTGCTTCAGGAAAAAGTGTGAATGGGGTTTGTGGCGTCTAGTTGAGTAGCTCATCTGTTCAGATGAATATAACTTCGACTGGGTGCATGTTGTAGGCAAGCCCCACCCCATGCTAGCTCTGGTTTTCCCTGAATTTGAGCTGGTGAAGTGCAGAGGTGATTTGTCTCTCTCCCCTCTTATCAGCCATGACCATTTTTGCCGTTCAGAAATAAAAGTTTCCACTTCTCTTAGCCTTGATTTGTACTTTGGAATTGAGGCCAAAAGTCTCATCAAAGGCTACAAGAGAAAGGCTTGGATGGTCCACAAATGCATCGTTGAGACCTGTGTGCCTAATTCTACATCCTTAGCTCTTGGCATGATATTTTTCAAAAATTTCTTCCTGAAATCAACCACAGAATAATTTATAATTCCCTCTGGCCCTCCATAGAAAGCGCTGCCTTTAAATATTTGGGTTGTAAAATTCTCAGTTTCATCCTTGAAAGACTTAAATGAGCTTGTTCTAAGTGGCATTTTAATGTGGATGTATAAAATTTCATCCTTAAAGTTGTGTTACTACCGGTTTTGCTTGGAAAACAGTAGCTTCAGAGTGATAGTGATAAAGCAAATGGATGTGTATCTTTCTAAAAAGGACCACCCTGGGTGCTGACTTTTTTAAGGATTGCCATGCTTAACTTGCCATTATTCATGGGACAGCAGATGTACCTGATTTTCCCCTTCAGTGATTTTCAAATATAGCTGTAAGTAGAATTCAGAATTATTCTCCTCATCAGCTATGGTCAGTGCTTACCTTGCTTAATTCTTTGTTTTGTTTAACCATGTTTATAAAGTAATGTTTTGTGTGTGTGCTGGCATTTTGCCCAAAATGAAGAGTCCCTTTCTCCAGAGACTTTGACTTACACAGCTCCAAACATATTCAAGTGAAAGCACAGATAGCAGAATGGGTGTGATGGATATAAGATGTAAAGACATTATAACATTTGATTAATACTTGATTTTTTTATTGATAAGTATCAGCCTTTATTCCAAACTGGGAGAATATTTTCAAATACTTATGGATAGTAGTATTTTTCTGCCAGAAAATGTGGTGTGTGCTGGATTCATTGATTCAAAAAAGTGATAATGGTTTTCTAGTTTTCATTCAGGTGAATCCTGATCATGATTGTATTATGCATTCAAGTCAATAGGTTTTAAAATATAGGACTGTTGTTGTTATTTTGAGAGATGGAGAATGAGGAGGGGCTGGTGAGAAATTTGGTGGCATAGGAGAAAGTCAAGACATTTCACTTTTATGATGATGAAATGAAAAGGCTTAAAAAGATCTTACAGATTGTTTAGTATAGTACCTCATCTTATTCATGAAGGAAAAATCAAGGCACAGAGTAGGTAATTGACTTTCTTAAGTTTATTCACGTGTGTTTGAACCAGTGCTTGAGTCGACAGTACAAAGGCCTAGAGGCATTTAAAATGAACTATAAAGACTTTAAAGGATGATCACTAAGAGTGAGGGAGGGACAGCTTTGATGATTGATATCTTAAAATAAATTCCATGAATATATATGACCCATCCCCACCAAGAGCATCTGTGTGTCTTTGCTCTTTCTCCTTTTGCCATGAACATTTTAAATTAAGGGGCTGATTTTCTGATGTTCATCTTGGCATTAGCAGATGCTGTAATCAAGTGTGTATTTCCTTGGTCATGCCTTCTTGTCTTTCACAAGCGTTTTCTTGTAAAGGTGGGACTGGCCACTATACAGCTGTGCATTGGGGAGTCATTGGTGACCTTGGCCAAGACTGAATTCAGGCCATCCGGCTACCGGCCAGAAGCTTTGCCATTTTAGCTATTTGACCACCTGCTTCTGTTTTTCTGTTCCACTTGCAAATGGAGATTGTTTGTTCTTCTTTTGGCATCAACATCAGTTTCAAAAAATTCCTTGGAAGAACTTGGAAAGGGGAGGCAATAGGATGACCCGTGTTCCTGGTTTTGTTCCCTGAAGAATAGCAACTCTTAATTGAGATCCTGGGACTTGGGTCCAGCTGTAAGCCACTTGGTTGAGTGGAATTTTGTCCATTAATGAATTTTTTTGTAGTTGAGAATTGTTGGAGATGTCTGATGGGAACCTTGAAAATTATAAACCATTTCACTTATTTTTTCCTCTCCCCGCCAACAAATATGAAGTAGATTTCATTAAAGTGATGAGAATGTAAAACAGCTATAATTACCAGAATTTATTCTTTCAAGTCATTATTATAACCTAAGATAAATTAGTTTAAACATTTAATCTGTTTTCCAGTTATATCTGCCATTGTTGAAAACATGGGAATTTATTACAGCCTAATAATGTCACTTTTTTTTTTTTAAACCTTACCGGTTCTAGCTACACCTCATTTTCTTGAGAGAATTGAGATTTGCGTTTGAAGTCAAATCCGCTCTTAAAGAATTTGATTTGAAATTTTTTTTTGAGGAAGATTAGCCCTAAACTAACATCTGCTGCCAATCCTCCTCTTTTTGTTGAGGAAGACTGGCCCTGAGCTAACGTCCATGCCCGTCTTCCTCTGTTTTATGTGTGGGACGCCTGCCACAGCATGGCTTGATAAGCGGTGCGTAGGTCTGCACCCGGGATACAAACTGGTCAGCCCCAGGCTGCCGAAGTGGAACGTTTGAACTTAACTGCTATGCCACCAGGCTGGCCCCAGATTTGAAATATACTGTTGGCTCTGAAGGCACTTCTGGTGACAAGATATGGCCAGAGTAATTGTGTAAGTCTTCCAGCTTGCTTAGAAGAAGAAAACACATTTTCCTGGCAATTGTTTTTTCTTTTTTCTTTAATGGCATAATAGCTAGATTTTCTTTACTTAAAACATGCCCTTTAGTTTCCCATGAGGCCTGGCTCAGATTGTGTGGTGGATGATGGTGGTTGAAAGCTCCTTGCTTTCTTTGCCTCTTATAGATCTGATATTAAAGAGAAGTGGAAGAAGGCTAGCGAGGATGTGATTTTCCTCTTGGAAGGGGAGAAAAGACAAGACGGAAATGGCTGGGGAGAATGGCCTTTTTACTCCTCAGTAGCGCTAGTCATCCTGGTTGTGACTATGCTACACCTATCAGAAGGGGGCAGTTACTTCAAGGAGGGGTCAGAAGGCTTGGAGCAGGATGAGGAATGTGAAGAGGATGTTGAAGTAGCAGTGTTCTTTGGTCAGCTTTGTGTTATGGAGTGATTTCTAGATGCTCTCATTTACTTCTAACAGAATTTATCCTTATGCTTATTAGTTCAGTTTCTCAGAGAAAGATGTGAACTTCTCAATTTTTTTTCTCATGTCACTTTAAGAAATGTGCTTGATATATTTAAATATACAGATAAGAGAATAGAGTAATAGCTCTCATATTGGAGTTTGTAACCCAGGGAAAGAAATTTAATTTATAGACGTGTAGTGGACAATTTTTGTTTATTGTCGTAGATTGAAGCCCACATTGATACTCTGCTTAATATTAATATTAATTAGACAGTTTCTGCTGATCTTAGTACTTGAAAGATAGATTTTTTTTACTCCTTAATGGATCATTCTGTGTCTCCTGGGGTTGTAAAAACATCTATCACCAATAAGTGACGTTTTCCCAGTGGTCTGTAGAGGAGCCCAGGCAGACCCTGGTTTATATTCTGGCTTTGCCACTTACTAGGTGTTTGAGCCTTGGCTTCCTCATCTGTTTGAAGGAATAATAGCACCATCTCAGGGTGGTCATGAAGATTAAATGAAGCAAAGCATGTAATGTGTTTAGCACAACGCCTGGCACACTTATTGCTCTGGAAAGGTTTTTAAAATTAATTGCAAATATTGAGCATCAGACAGGCTGTCTGGACAGTTCTGAGACTGGTTAAGTGAGATAGATATCCATCTGTTGAATTTCAGATAGAGCACATAGACTTGGAGTATATATGTGCAAATGAAGTAATGCACACTTAGTAAAGTTCCTGGCACAGAGGGAATAAGTAATCTAGGTGGGTTAGAGAACAACTACTACGACTATTGTTATTTATTCAGTTGTCAAAAAGTCTACCAATTGCATGCCTTATTAATAGGACTTTATGTAGACTATGAAACAATAATAAAAGTATATATTTAAAGAACACTAAGTGTGCTATATAACTAATAAAGATGTGTAGGATAATCTGAATATGATCAGAATATAAACTCCTTCAAGGCAAGGTCTTTGTTGTTTTGTTCACTGCTGTCTCCTCAGAGACTAAAATGTACCTGGCACATATTAGATGCTCTAAAAATTTGAATGAATTAATTAATGTGTACTAAGCTCATTTCAGAATGTCTACTTGCCCAGCCCCTTGCAGTCCTAAGTGATTTTGAATTTTTCCATGGCATAGAGGTTAAGAATATAAATTCTGCAGCCAGCCCTGATGGCCTAGTGGTTAAAGCTTGGTGCACTCCACTTCAGTGGCCCAGGTTTGATTCCTGGGTGCAGGACCACACCACACATCTGTCAGTAGCCATGCTGTGGTGGCAGCTCACATAGAAGAACTAGAAAGACTTAAAGCTGGAACATACAACTATGTACTGGGGCTTTGGGAAGCAAAAAAAAGACGGGGGGATTGGCAACAGATGTTAGCTCAGGGTGAACCTTTCCCAGCAAAAATAAGTAAATAGATAAAAAGGATAAGCATTAAAAAAGTATGTGTGTATATATATATAAATTCTGGCCCCAGACATCCTCAGCTCCTCTCTTTTTACTGGCTATGGACCTTGGGATAATTATTTACTTCTGCATGCCTGTTTCCTCATCTGTTTAATAGAGTAATAATTATACCTTCCTCATTGGTTTATTATGATTATTAAAGTAATAAATATTTGTAAAGCACTTAAAAGAGTGTCTGCCTTGCCTCTACTAAGTTCTATGTAAATGTTTGTTAAATAAATGATTAAATAATTAATGAATAAGTAAGTAAAAGGGACTTCTTTTTGGCTACCACTAATTGTGCCCAGAGTGGACACACAATTCAGAGATGGCCATCCGTCAGCTGGCCTTGGCTGACATGGACATGATATTGGTCCAACTCAAAAAGAACAGCTAGGCCAGATTCCTCTTCCAGGAAGTTACACTTGGGAAGCTGAGAAATAAAGCCAGTTAGCTGAGAGAAAGGCGATTCACTACCCAGAGAGGGGGCAGCCATTAGAAGGTGCTTGCAGCAAGGGATGCATTGGCCAGGGCAGAGGTGAGAGGGGAGCATGCTCATGCAGAGAGAAGCAGAGGAAGTGGAGAGGGTGGGGAGGAGGGGAGGATGCCAGGGTGGGGGTGCTCAACCAAGTCATGGTGCCTGTGTAGCCCGCACTTCCTGCCCCCCTCATGTTTTTGTTTGTTTGTCTTGTAACTTGAGTGAAGCTCTGTTCCTCAGTGAGACAAAGGACGTGGTGTGATTAGTCATTCACAACAACTAGCTTGGCATGTCTTAATTGATTCGTCTGTAGTAAATGGTTTTTTGTTTAGGAAAAACCCCCACCTTTTGTTGTGGGCTGTGGCAGTAGAGGCAGCAGCGGCTGCAAGGGAGGACAAAGTCACATCTGGCCTCCACACACTCAGGCAGTGTTATGTTGCTTACCGTATAATAAACACAGAGATCTGTTACAAAGCAGTGATGACCTCTTTAGCAAAAAATCAAGTATCCCTGGATAATTCAGTAGTGCTTGAGTACATGGTATGTTACCACGTAAGTGACTAGATCAATAAGAAAAGGTTAAATTGTGTTTACTATGGCTTAAAAAAAAAACAAAAAAACCTCAGGTAGAGAAGCATAGTTTCCTTTGGGAAGGTTTCCTTTTACATCAGGTAAACTTTAAATCAGATGAAGTTTGGACACTGTATGAATCTGAATTCTTCTGGTTCCAAGTGATAAAAACCCACCTTGAAAAGGTTGACATACGTAACCAGTAGTTCAAAGGCATGGCTGAGTTGGGGCAGAGCAGTACTCAGGAGGTTAAATGGAATTTCTTAGAGCTCTGTTGCTTATGCTCCAAGTCTAAATGGTTGGGGCTTTTGGATAAAAAAAGAAGAGACCCTCTTCTTCCTAATGTCGGTACACAAAATTAAGTGAAAGGACGCAGGTCCAGCTTGGGTCACATGCCTACTTCTAGATGTACCACAGTGGTGGGGGAGGGATGTTGGCTGTGATTGGTCCAGTATGAGTCACATGTAACCTCTGAGGCAAGGGGGTTGGGATACCATGAGTGACAGTCCAGCCGGGCCGTGCAGAGTGGAGGAGGGGAGGCCCAGGAGGGGAGGCCCCATAAGGGAGGAGCGCTGGCAGAAGAGAAACTTCCACTCCAGGCAAATGAATGGCAGAGTGTTTGTTATTCAGGAAACCACTCCTCCAGAGCTCTCCTCTCTTGATGCCAAATAATTGAGGTTTCACACTACTTCCAGTTACTTACTCTCTCTGGGAACCTGCAAAATAAAAATAGTGATGCATTTAAAAAAATTACTCACTATCATTTTTTAATCAAATTTTTGTTACTTATACTCTCATGGAAAGTGATCTTTTTTTCACTAGCTTTTAAACCATGCAATGGTAATGATGTATCCCATTTCTACCCTCCAAATCTTAAGAGGAAAGTTGAAACAATCTGGATGGGGAATAGCAACCGTGAGTTCCGAATACTCTTTAGTTGGGGTGCTCAAGATGACGGCTTTTTGTCTTCCTTTACTTACAGTCACAGTGGAAAAATTACTTTGGCATAAAGGTCCTCCAGTTTTGTTAGGCCACATTAACCAAGATGTGTAAATGTCATAAGTGAACTATTGATATTGCTTAAGTGGTCCAGAGAGACTGTTCAAGAGCTCAAGTTGTTATCCCCAGGAGAGCTTACCCTACCTTCCTTTCCATCAATAAAGCATCCCTTGCATCATGTAAATTAGCTCAATCTCTCTAGAAAGTCAGCACGGACTGCATTTTGTTTTACCCTAAAAGGCTTTGCTGTGTGAAATTGGAATGCAGAATTAATAAGCTGCTTTTGTGTTTCGCAGGGTGATACTGTGATAAAGACAGATCCCGGGATCAAAGCAAAATCCGCTGATTACCCTTTCTGGTCTAATTAGAATTTATAGGAAATGGAGCCTTCCATTAGATTTTCCATGCCAGACATGAAAGATGCATTTAGCTTTCCTTCCTGTTACTGTGTGCCTAGCCGGATTGTTTCCTCCTGTTAGCTCCTGGGTCACGTGGTGCAGTGGAAGAAATTATCTTGCTTGGATTCCGCAACAGGCTTGTGTCCTATTCAGTTTTCTAAACAAATTCACTAGTTCACAGAAGCGTTTTCTCAACCTTTTCTTATATATTGGACTTATATAGGCAGTAGTAAATATGTTCAATATTCTAGAAATATTTGCGATGGGGTATATTTGAAGACTAACTAGTTATCATTAGACATCATAACAGGAAAGGAAACAATAGGAAATTGGCCACAGATAGGCCTTTTCTGTATGTGTCCACTTTCAAGGCTAATTTTTAATTATTAAAATCATGTAACTCACTTTAGTTGTGAATTCTTTCTGTCCCCTTGCAAATATTAGTTAAATATCCCTACTGGAGTATGGGAAGTACAGGATCACAGTGATGATCCTGATGATGGGCCTTGGGTCCTGCTTCACAGAAGCCAGAGTCCATGTTAGCCTGTGAAGGTATTTGCTGAGCCTGCATTCTCGGGAAAAAGTTGTGAAATGTCAACTGATGAGTGCAGTGGTAGGTTCTTTAACAGAGGCTATAGCCAAGTATAAGTAAGTTTAGAAAGATAAGTGTATAGAAAGCTAAAGTTTAACAAATTCATTGCTGTTTCCTGCTGAAGGAACATTCTGTTTTCTTTCCTGCTGTGGCCCCTGACCTCTGGTTGGGGAAATGGTGCTCCCTGTTTAAGGAGACCACCAAGTACTGTTCCGGAGATTTCCGAGTAACCTCTGGCTGCCATGTTCAGATTCTTGATGATCTACTGCAGAGAGTAAGATGCTTTTCAGAGAGACTAGATGGGGTTGGTAGGCGTCTTTTGTCCTGGCTGTTCCTTTTCTGCTTGCTAATATAGATGATACACGTTCCTCAGGGCGTACCTTAAATCCTCTCCAGAGAAAACTTTCCTCAGTAATCCAGTGGAGCCTGGAATAGTCTTGGCTGTCTTTGAATTCCTGTGATATTCTAATTCTGTTAGAGCTGGAGATTGTGCTGGCTTGTTTGGTCCCCTGGTATTATGTGAATGCACATTTGTCTTCCAATTATATTATCCCACCAATTCAATTTGTAGAGTGTTTTCAGAAGAAATATTTTGTTATCTCATTTGATATTCACAAAAGCCCTTTGGAGAAACACAGCAGGAACCTACGTTTACAGATGAACTGAGGCACAGAGCGTGGTTCCTGGAGTCAGGTATTTATGGAGCATTTGCTCTGAATGCAAGTGCACTGTGGAGACAGTTTGGTGCTGCTAAGTGTGATACACAACCCTTGTTGGGTAGAAGCTTACAATCATGCCAAGAAGAGAAGTTATGCACAATTATCTGAAATATGTGACAATTTATTTTGTGGAAAGTGGGAAGAGGAGATTGTTTATTGGGATAAGGAAGGCTTCTGGAAGAGAAGGGGGTCATACATGTGTTAGATCTCAACAGATGGCTAAGACTTTACAGAGGCAGGACATCATTGTCAGGGAGATAACAGAGCAAAAGAAATATGGAAGTACAAGCCATGTTTTGATAAGAGGAAGTAGGACAGTTTGGCTGGAGTGTTTGTTTAGAGAAGCAGGAAGGAAATAGGTCAGACACTCAGATTGGGATCAAATGATGGAGGACCTTTGTTCCCAGAGCAAGTTGCTTGGTTGGGCCAAGATTGGTTTGAGGCAGGGAGTGATGTGATAAAGGGGGCGTGGTGGGGATGCAGCAGGGAGCTACTAGGGATGAAGAGAGGGGTTAGGGACTGCTGCAGAGATCCACCTGAAAGGTGCTTTAACAGGGGTGGCGGGAGTTGGAGGGGAAGAAATGCAGATGTGAGAGAGATTGTGAGGGAAAAAAGGACAGCCCCAGTGAAGTGATGGGACAGTGGTGGGGTTGTGTAATTTGTAGAGTGGTGCAGACTTCGAAAGATGCTAGAGTTTCATTCCAGGAGAAGATAAAATATTTCCGAGAAGGGCATGTTTGTGGTGATATACCGAGAGGTATATTCCAAGTGGATTTGGTTACACTCACTGAGCGAAAGTGTGGCTGACTTTCTCTGGCATCTGTAACATCCTCCATAGCAACCAACACAGAGCAGGCCAGTTTACAAATACATGTTGACTTCAGTAATGGGATTTTTTTACTTGGCTTGTAGTAACTTAGGTAAAGCTGGGCTGAATCTTACCTTAAGTATAAACCTCACACTGTGGTTATAGTAAATGAGAATGGACCAGGAATATTTGAAATATTTATGGACACAAATGATTTTTTAAAGCACTGTCAGGAGCTAGAGAAACATCTGTTTATAGCTAAATTATTGAGATGCTAATTAAAAATAGTTTTCAGCCATTTATTAGATTCCCTGAAGATTTTCATTGGACAACTCCTTGAACTTTGCTTGCTGAGTTTATTGAAAGGGATAGTTTCTTTGATCTTTTCAGTATTTGACACTGTTACGCTTAACAGGAGGGAGATTTCTTGTATATGGATAAAGGGGATTCAGCATTTTAACTGGTTGTCCAAGTATTATGTTGAAATGTAAATTCATGCTATACTTATAGAGGAATATAACTGGTAACTTAAAGAACACTTTCTGAATCTTAGAAATACTTGGAGATTAGATCAGAATAGCGTAATCCATTATGTTTAGAAGTCCCAAGGATTACAAAAAAAAGCACAAGAAAAACCGAGTGGTATAACTTATTCAAACATATTAAGTACTAAATTCACTATATTGTATCTGTATTCCTACTTCATTTGTTCACAAGGTATTTATTGAATTCATGCTATGTACCAAGCTATAGGCACTGGGGATATAGAGGTAAGCAAGCATGTCAGTAGTACCAAGTCCACCTAAGTTTCCAACCAGAAATCTGACCATCACTCTGGTACAGTGGTTCCTGAGAGTGTTCCCCAGACCACCATCATTAGCATCATCAGCATCATGTGGGAAATTGGAGGTGGGGCCAGCAATCTGTTTTAACAAGCCCTCCTAGTGATTCTGATATGGGCTAAAGGTTGAGAGCTGTAGGCTCTTATTCAGGGCTTATTTATGGACAGAACTGTATTTCAGTGTTATTATTTTCCTTTTAATTCTATGTGTTTTATTTTAGGCACTTAAAAGCATTTTGAGAAACATTTCTAGGCCTCACCAGATTAGAAAAATGGTCCTAAGGCACAGGAAAGCTTAGTTAGGAATCTTGTTGGCTTACATTCCTTCCTTTCTCCCTCCCCTGTTTCTCTGTTATCCATCAATTCATAAAATCCTGTGGATTCTGCTGTTGAGATATCTCTCAAATCTGCCCTTTCTTCTTTATCCCCAATGTTGTTAATTTAGCTTAAGACTCATTTCTTTCTTAAACTACTGCAATCACAACCTAGGTATCCTGCCTCTCATTAGGTTCACTACTTCAACTCATCCTCCCCACTGTGCCCAAAGGGATGATTCTTAGGTGCTAATCATTTAACTCATTAAAATCATTAAGTCATTAAGCACATAGGATCAAGTCCAGAATTTTTTTTTTTTTTTTGGTGAGTAAGATGGGCCCTGAACTAACATCCATTGCCAAACTTCCTCTTTTTGCTTGAGGAAGATTGTCCCTGAGCTAACATCTGTGCCAATCTTCCTCTATTTTGTATGTGAGACACCACCACAGCATGACTTGATGAGCGGCATATAGGTCTGCACATGCAATCTGAACCTGTGAACCCTGGGCCAGCCCTAAGTCCAAATTCTTTAGAATGCCTTGCAAAGAGTTTTCATGGTCTGGACCTTGTTTGTGTTTCTCAGATTCCTTCATATGCTTTTTAGCACATACTTTGTACTTTAGCCTTAGCAGAAGTTGTTTCACAGTTCTTTGTACATGACATCGCAGCCTTGGCACCAACTGTTCCTCCATCTGGAACATCCCTCCCTTGCTTCCTTGACTGGTGAACTTCTGTTCACTCTTAAGTTTTGTAACCAGGTGTTCCTCAGCAACCCAGGCTGAGTTAGGGGCTCCATTCTCTGAGCTGCTGTAATGTCTTTTTCCTTCATGTGATCATTCCAAAAATTATTTAACCACAGACTTCATGTTTTAAAATCTTTGGTACCATATGAAGACCTCTCAAACAAATTACTTAGGTGTATAATTGCCAAAGGAGGGTGCTCCTTCACCCTTAAAATGTTCACACCTATGGGCCAGCCCCATGGCCAAGTGGTTAAGTTCATGTGCTCTGCTTCGGCGGCCCTGGGTTTCGCTGGTTCAGATACTGGACGGGGACATGGCACCGCTCATCAAGCTATGCTGAGGTGGTGTCCCATATAGCACAGCCAGAGAACCTACAACTAGAATATACAACTATGCACTGGGGGGCTTTAGGGAAAAGAAGAAGAAGAAAAAAGATTGGCAACAGATGTTAGCTCAGAGCCAATGTTTGAAAAAAAAAAAAACCAGTTCATACCTCTGAGGAGCAAGCCAGTAGCTGGTGCAGAATCTGGTATGCCATCCTTCAGGGCAGGGAGGAGAAGTTCATGTCTTCATGGGCCGCCACAAGGAGGGTGTGGGATGAGCACTCTGTAATTACTCTCCTTGCCTGGTTGCCAGGCTGCTGGGGGCCAAACACATTTGAGGTATTGTGGTTTGAGCTCTTGTCTTCCCACAGTACTGTGAGCTGCTCTCAAATGATGGGAAACAAAGATGACTGGGGCTCAACCACAGTGAATAACTTTAAAAACATTTGTGCCCCTCCTCCTAATATAAAAGTCATGCATACTCATTATCAAAATCTAGGAAGAGAGAAGAAAAGTGTGAAGAAAAAAAATTATGTGTTGCTCTATCTCCTAATGAAAATAGCTGTTATTTTTCTTTTTACTTTTGTCTGTGTATATTTTTAATTTTTAAAATCATACTGTATATAATTTTTTAATCTTATTCCTTTAGTACACTATAAACTTCTCATTATAAACTCTTAATACATGTTTTAATGACTACATGAAATTCCACTGAATGAATGTGTCTTTGCTTACTTAATGTAATCTCACTATTATGGAAGATTAAGGTGGTTGTCTATTTTCTTCCTTTGTAAATAAAACTACACTGAGTATCTTTAGTAATGTGTGTGCATGAATAGTCTTTTAATAAGCTCTACAGCCAAGTGTATAAGTAAGGATGTCAGGAATTATTCTTGCACTTTATCTGTTTTATAATCAATCAAACATTTGTAAAGCAGTAGGACTATGCTGGGTGGGTCCTCCCTTACACAGGAATGTACAGAGTCTCCAAATCTGCCACTTGGGATGACTGCATCCTATAAAGTAACATTTAAACAATTTTATGTGGTTTTTATAGTCTCTATTATAAAATGTCATGCTCTGTGAGATAAAAGCAGAGCATGCTTTAGCTTTCTGGCTCATTAATAAAGTGCAGTTGTAATTAACCAAATATTAAAAAATGAATACAGTTTATATTCTTTGGTGCCATAAATTTTTTTACCAAGTTAAAATGTAAGCCCAGATATGACTTTCTTTTTTCTTCATTACCCTACGTCTTAGAAACTCAGACATTTTTATAGATTGTTCATGAAATTTTATCTCATAATTGCCTTGTCAGTTCCAAGTGTACAGTTCTTTTGGATTGAGAGGGATGGGGGAGGATGGAAGAGGAGAGAGAACTAATATTCTATAGTGTCTTACGTGCGAGACACAGTGAGAGGGAAGCACTGTCCTCCCAGCCATCCTGAGAAGTTGGCATTGAGATTCCTATGATAGAGGTGAAGAAGCTGAGGCTCGATAAGGTAACTTTCAAGGTTATGCAGCTTGTAAGTGACCCCGGTCTGTCAGTCGCCAAAGCCCTTGCTGTCTTTGTTACATCCAGTTGTCTTGGGGTCTGTGAGCCCTGTGAAAACAAGCTGGGCTGTGATTCCTGTGTGGAGTGATATCCTTACTCTAGAGTTGCACTATTTACTTGTGGCTCTTTACATTTAAAATTAAGTTATTTAAGTTTAAATAACGTTAAGAATTCAGTTGTTCCACCACACTAACCACTTTTCAAGTCCTCGGTAGTCACATGTGGTTAGAGGTTACCACATTGGATAGTGCAGACACATAGCATTAACAGTATTCCAGACAGATGGTTGCTTGGGACAATGCTGGTCTGGAGGCTGCCTCTGGAAAAGTCCTTATAGGCTTCCATCCATTATCTTCATTAACAGAATCGCTGATAAGCCTAGCAATACTTACCTGGGACTCTGACTGATAGTTGCACTTAACTGCTCATGCACCCACACATCTTTTGAACTCTGGAATCCAAATTGTCTACAGTCTGGGGCCTCCTGACTAAAGGAGGGGAGAGGGCTTGCATAACCCACTGGTTGGTGATTGCAGCATAATCATTTTACTAGTTTATATGGAATATTATTCAAATAACTTTTTTTTTTTTGCTGAGGAAGATTCTCCCTGAGCTGACATCCATGGCCAATCTTCCTCTTTTTGCTGTGTGAGCTGCCGCCACAGGTTGGCCACTGACAGACAAGTGGTGTAGGTCCACACCCAGGAACTGAACCTGGGGCCACTGAAGTGGAGTGCAGTGAACTTAACCACTAAGCCACTGGGGCTGGCCCAGAACTTTTTTTTTTGATAGGTCAGACCATGAGAAGAGTAGTGATTTCTGTTTCTTTGCATGATAAATGCTAAACTGTATATCTCCCAGGTACAAATTCTTCTTTTACATTTGCTTAATGTTTACTCAACAGAGGATCTTAGTTCAGTTGGGGAAGGATAAACCAAAATGGGAGGAATTGGCGAGAACTGAAATTCAGAGTATTCTTTGGTGAATTTTGAACATATTAAATTAAAATTCTCTGTATTCTCCTCAGGAACTTTTTATGATGCAAAGAATAGACTTTTTAAAGGACTTTGTTTTGCAGGGGGTGGCTACATAAAAGGAGTTTTAACCTACTGTCTATATATTTTGTTATTATAGCATTTGAAAGTAGTTGGATAAAAGAGGTCATTTTGATAAGTGAGACAGTGTCAGATAAAAGAAAAAGCACTTTACTGGTGTGGATCTGTATGAAGTCATTTAACCTCTCTGAACTTTATCAATTTCCTTGTGCATTTCTTCAACAATGTATTGGAATAATAACGTCTGCCTTGCTCGTCAGAGTCATTGGAGACTCAAGTGAAACCACGTATGTGGTAGTGTTTGGGAAACTACCAGTGTTGTGCAAATGTCAATATGGCATTGTTTCATTGACCCTCTCTTTTCTGAACCTTTTTTAAATCTGAAGAACAGCAAAGTATTCCATAAGGCCAGCTCTCCTTAAGTATGCTCTCTGCTGTTGTATGTCTATGGCATGCACTTGCAATGATGGATCTTGTTCTAAATACAGAGTCAGTAGTGATATGATTGACGTGATGAAAAATACTTTGTTTGGGGAGGAGGAGTCCTGATGCCATGAGCTGTCTTCCCTTTATGAACTCATTCACCCTGAGCCAATGTTCCTGGAAGATGAGAGAGTCTTTATCTCATGGAGGAATAAACACTAGTCTCTGTCTTAGCACTTCCATAGCAGAGAACAATTGTCTTGATATATAGTAGACAATACTCTAGATATCAGCTGCCATCTTTATTCATAAAAAGGGAAAGTTATCTAAGACTTTACTAATGAGCCCTAGAAGGACGTTGTGAGAAATGTAGAACATCATTGTAGAATTTCACATTAATCTGTATTTCAGAAAGCAAATGCAAAGAAAAAGGAGTCATTCAAATAATATCTAAGCAGTATGGAGATGCTGCTCTTGGCTGAGAAAGCAGCAGACTCTTGATTAGTGATTATTGTAATTCTCAAACCTACACTTTCTTCAGATACGGTGTCACTTAAAGGTTACTTATTCTTTTCACCTGAGAAAAATGTTAAAAATGTGCTACATCATTAGATTATTTTGACAGGAAGTTTGTCATCTCTGTCACAATGGTTCATTTTTAATAGTGCTGGCTTTTAACCTGGAGGCTGATGCTGCTGAAATGTCGCTACTTTTGGTCCTCCAAAGTACCTAGTTTGATGCTTTGCACATATTGCTTGCTGATTCAGTAACTGGGGTTGGTAGAAATTGGAGGGTGAACTCTTTGTTTTGCTAGGACAAAGTGTCCTTCATACACATCCCACATTCTATATTGGAACTGGCAATTAATTTTCCAGTTGGAATAATGTTATAAATAATGGGTTGGTTCCCAGAATTGTCCACCAAACTAAATTAACCCATAATATGGCTTAGCTGCTAGAGAAATAAATGTGCTAGAATCTGAAGACTCTCTCAGAAACTGACAGGGCTAAGTTTTACACAGCTAATAACTTTAAGTTTGTACGTTGGGAGCTGCCTATTTATTTTTATATTATAAAGTTCAAATAACTATCATATCTGTTAAATTTTAAGTTATTTCTGGCTTCTCAGTGTATGAACCTCCTCCCTTCATGGGAACTTTAACGTTAAATCTAAAACAAATCAAAATTTAGCAACTGGTGGAAGCTGAGCTAAATTTAATGTTATCTGTTTATTTGCCAAAGTGTTGCTAAAAATTAGCACTGTGGTTTTTAGATTTTTTCTTTGTTTTGATAAAATGCAACTTTAAAATGGTCTCATTTCATTGATTTACACTATTTTTCCTTTGTTATAGAGAATTCCTTAAAAACTCAGCGAGTAGTACATAGTGGTAGTAACAAAGGCCTAAGTCTAAGAATTTATTGTGTTACATCCTGCAAAGGTAAATACAATTTACTTTAAAATAATGTTGACATATAAAGACTACAATATAAATATTTCTCATCTGCCATTTGGAACTCTATAATTTTTAAATTGCCAATGAAATGGACATTGGTATTCCATGTGATTACTCATCCTATTTGTTACGGGTTTTTGAAATGGTCAAACATGAAAATACGAAAATACGTTTAAACTCTTATTACATCATAAACTATACATTTACCCTCATAGGATCTTAGTTTGAATAAATGTTGACGTTTTCATGTTTTGCTTCTTAAGACACATCCTTTACAGTAAACTGTAAGTGTACTCTTAAGAGTCAATTTTTGTTACGTTTGAGTGATGGATGAGTTTTTTGTGATTTAAAATCTGTGACAGGGACGTTAGGATGGCATATATCCCATTTGTTTATTTTTTGTTGAATTGAAGGAACAGAACCTTCTCAATACCACAAGCTAGTAATTGCCATAGACATCGCCTTCCTGCTGGACCCTGTGACTTGCACCCCATCACACCACGGAGCTGTGTCTTTAGGAGGCGTGCTGTGTGGCATGTGGGCCCAATTATCATCACCATGACTATTTCTTTTGATGGAAAAATCTGTAGTAAATGAAGAATATTTAGTCTGTTTGTTAATATTGAAGTCCTCAGAAGCCAGCTGTGCTGAAACTGTTTATTGCTTATATTTATAGAAGAGGTTGTTAAATGCTAATACTCTCTGTCGTGGAATGGTCTTATTGTCCATTTTCTGAGCTTGTTACTTACATAGTAAATGGGAGAGTTATCTTTTCTTTAGTTTTTTAAAATTAAAGTTGAGCATGTGCTTTTAAATAAATAGAGCATTTGAGAAAATAGCCTTCATTATTCATTTGTAGATCTTTTAATGGATTTTAGTTTTTTCGATTTTTCCCTCTGTCTCAGATGCAACTAGGCATCAAATCATTGGGTTTTAGCTTGAAGCAGCCAGAGTTCTTTTATTAAAAAATCAACAGCAGTTTGGTGCTCTAGTTAAAGATACATAGTTGTACATTCTGCATTTGTGTGTGACCGCTGTTCCTTCCCGTCATGCTGGATCTACAGCCACAGTTTCTTTTTGATCATCAGATTTGTGTAGGTGGTTGCGTCATAGAAACCTTTATGTTAAACCATACCTTTTTTCCTCTATATCTCTACTTCTTGCTGAACTTTCTTCATTATTGAAAAAAGACGTTTGTTTGATAAAAACAACAGAGCTGTTTGTAAGAAAAGTATTCAGTGACCCACAATAAGAGAAATTTGTGTTTGCCAATTTAATCTCAGCATGAAAATGGGGTTTGGGAGGGGATGCTCTGATACGGTGTATGAGTCAGAGATGCGTATCGGTGATGAGCTCCAGATGCTGGGGCGTCCATCTGAATCTCGAATGTACCTGCCTTTCTGCTGAACTAAAAATTAAATGCATCCTCCTCCAACTGACTTTCTCACCCTAGCTGTGTGACAGTTGTGGTGCCGTGTGTTTGCTATTGTCATTTCCCTTTTTACTACTACTAAGTAATATCTGCTATGTTCTCAGTAAGTACCTAACATGCACTTATTTTATTCACTCCATACAGTCCTGTAAGGTAGGTATTATTATGATTGCCATTATACATGTGAAGAAACTGAGGCTGTAAGAGGCGAATGTAACTACTGAGTATGGGCTCCCAACTCAGATTCAGATATCACAGCCCCAGGCTCTAACCACTAAACTGACCTAGCTGTAGGTACAAATCTTTCCTGTTGTAAAACCACTTCGGAGACAGTTATTGCATCATCTCTGCTAGGAACTGGCTCTAGGGTGTAATAAAAGTATACAGAATTAAGTTACTCCCCCCAGTGCTGAATGTCACTTGCTTTATGTGTGTCATGCTTAGTGGAGATAAAGAAATGGTGCATCCACCCTCCACTTAATAACTCGGGAAGACCAGTCTTGAAGGGGTATGTGTGTCTTAAACAAGCAAACCTCCCCAAGTCTTTCAGCATCCCTAGTCTGGCTGGAGCCAAGTGGTGCCTTGTAATTAAGTTGGGAAGATGCTATCAGTCTTGCTAATATTTTAGAAGTGGCTAGGAAATGGCATCTAAACATATGGAAGCCCTGAAAAAGGACTGTAGTCACATGTTCGAACTTTGAAAGTCCTGGGGAGATTGGGGATGGTGCTTGTTAAGTCATGCTGGTGCGTAGAGCTGTGAGGCTTGCTGAGCAGAGGACTTGGAGCTCTGTCAGAAGCTCAGAGTATGGGATGAGCAAGCAATAGGTGAGCTGAGCAGATGATGGAAAAGCACTTTGGGGAAGATCTGTGGGTAGGAACTAGGATGCCGAATAGGTCAACATCTGAAGGTTTGCAAGGAGAGCAGGCTGGACTTGCTGTTGAAATGGTGAACTTTGTTTCTGTTTTTGAAGGAAATAATTCAGCACAGGACTATATAGGGGGGTAAAGCAAGACGAGACAAGGCTATCTCCTAGGATGAGGGGCGAAGACTGAGAGCGAGCTGACTCAAAGAATCTGGAACTGGGTGTCGACAGAGAAGGACTCATTTCTTGAACTAAAGGTAGTTGAGTAAATCAAGACCATTTACCCATAAATTACCTAGTTGTTGGGTGATTTGTACCCTGATATTTCTGCCAACTGTAATAAAACAATATACATTTCCCACTGCAGTTGCAATTGCAGGGGCAAATATGCAGTGGACATTTTGGGAGATGATTGGTGAAAAGGTGGTGTTAGAGTCTTAGGAGAAAAAAATTATTCAGGCAGGGAAGTACTTCAAAGCATTAACTTTGGAGTCAGACCGAGGTTCAAATCCAAGCCTAGGCTCTTAATAGTTTTGTTATTTTAGGCAAGTTACTTAACTTCTCTAAGTCTATGTTTTCTTTTCTAAAATGGTGGACAATAGTAATACACAGAGTGCTTTTGTGAGGATTAGATAGTGTGTGTGAAGCTCTTGGTACCTTGCCTGGCCCATAGTAAATGTTCAGTAAATGTCAGCAGCTGTTGCCTCTTCCCCATCTCTCCCATTCTCTGAGCATGTGGTAATTGAACCTGGCCCAGATGCCTTCTCTTGGGGCTGCCCACAGGGCATATTTCAGAAGCCTTTGAGTGCTTGCCTGTTGATCAGACAAGTAGATCAGGTGGCTTGGCCTGGCAGCTCATTCCTATTTCTTCTACCAATATTTTTCATCCTTCTTCCATTACTGAATCCAGGAAGTAGGCCCATTAGAAATAATATCTTCTAATGCAGGCATTTCTGCAAAATAAGGATACATTGTATACTTTTTATAACGTTGTTCTCTCCTTTTCTTTTAAATTTCTTGAGGTTTCTTTCTTTTCTACAGAGACTTTAAGAAGACCCTAAATTCTTGTACACAGAGGGGTTATCAGACCCGTGTTGGCGTGGTAACAGAAAAATTATCACATGTGCTCTGAATTTCTACTCTGAAAGGCCCAATTGCTGAAAACGTGATTCATTTTTCTCCTTAGTGCTGGCTTATGTCAGCCAGTGGGCTGAGTGCTTAAGCATAGAAATAGTGGTATATTCAAGTGGGAAGCTAAGAATCCAGAATGACGAGGGGATGGCGGTGACACTCTCTTGCAGAGCCTGGGGATGGTCTTGCAGCTGCACCATCTCTTACTCTATCATAGACATTAATGAATTAAAAAGTCCCTGTTGACTGTCATGAAAAATGTCCTTGGAGAGACACTATATCCATGCCAGAAAGAGATGTATTAGCAAATAGCACTTCTTAAACTGTGAAAAAAAATTTAAAAAGTATTGTTCACATCATCAGAAACAGAGCAAGACAAAGCAATAGAGCATAGTTGAGAATGTGGACCCTGCAGCCAATCTGCCTGGGTTGAACCAAGCCCTGTAACTTGGTAGTTGTATGACCTTGAGCTAGCCATTCAACATTTGTGTGCCTCAGTTTCCTCATCTGTAAAATGGGGAATATTAGCTACTGTCTCATAGGCTTCTCTTGAAAATTAACTGAGTTAACATTTATAAAGTGTTTAAAATGATGCCTGGCACTATATAAGTGTTAAGTAATTAAATACTGAAAATTGATAATGATGGGTATTTTGCTGTCTGACCGCTTGGCATATTTCTGCAGAAGATTAAAATACAGGGAAGCATTGGTTAAATATATTATCTGATGGATTTGATGACTGCATAAAATCTAGGGGCTGATATTTTGAGACTTTATATAGCATTTCATTTATCAAATATCTTCAACCTAAGCACAATACTTCACATACTTGTAATAAAATGAAATCACTTATATTTTTATTCAGTTTAAGTCTGAGACATTCTACCTCTCTTCACACACTTTATTGTCTGAAAATTGTCTACATCTTAAAATCAATGGATATATTTAATAGACTGTCACCCTTACCCCTCTAAAGCTTTTATTTAATTAATGTTGCAATTAAAAAAAAAATCAATGTTGTCTTTGAACAAGGAAACATAGTGATTCATGGATCCACACAAATGTGTTTATATGTCTTCAGTTCAAGAAGCACAAAATCAATGCTTGGGAGTGAGGGGGTTGCTACACCTGTCCGTTGAGGGAAGGCGTGTCACGCTCAGTGGCCAGAGTCTTCAGCTCAGTTCCAGGGAATCAGACTTTAGCTACAGGGGCTTCATTGTATCCATGACACACTGGAGTTAATGTGTTACCCTTTGGTCCAGTAGTTGTGCACCCCATTATTACTGAATTGGATTTGGCATTGGATTCTTATTGATATGAATTTAGAGGTAATTCCTTCAAGAAGCCTGAATCATTTTAGAATCTGGGAAGAATATTTGTGGCAGGGGTTCTTAATCAAGGAGCCCATGGATAGAATTATAGAGTGTCTGAACTTGGATGGAAAAAAAAAATCTTCATTTTCACTAATCCCTAACTGGAATTTAGCATTTTCTCAATTCTGAATGTAGACAACAAGTCATGGTCGTATTTGGCATTTGAAATTACAGTACTTGTGAAATATGCCACTAGATCCTGTTATTCAATTTGTTAATAAAGAGTGTAAATACAACTATATTGGAATTTGTTTTTTAATATTTTGATAACTATTTCAATGTAATTGTTTTCTTTGTAATCTTATGTTTTTTATGCTTTTAAAGCCATTGTTCTGAGAAGAGTCCATAGGCTTCATCAGATTGCCCAAGGGTTCTGGGGTAAGAAAGTTAACCCTGTTCTGCGGTATTTTGCCTTTATGTTAGTCCTGATTCTCAGCCATTCTTTTGACTTTTTCTTGTCCACCATACCCCTCCTCCTGCGCTCTGGAGAGCTGAGATGTGGACTTTGAAAGGTCCAGTGGCAATCACATCGCTATTATCTATTCTGTATTCTTGACTCTGGTAACAAAAATACTTTGGCGTTTTTTGCCTTTGGTTTACATCTTTTAAAAGAGGAGACTCTCTTTAGCTTTCCTATCTTTCCAATGCAATACTGTCTACACAGACTTCCAGAGAAAGGTGCTGATGCAGTGTTGGTTTACTGGAAAGCTGGATGCTGTGAAAGCAAGACACAGTAAGGCAGAGAACATTTAGCCATGGGAGTGCGGAGGAGAGCGAGAGAGCGTGCGCATGTACAAAGGGATCATATGAGGCCCTAGGGGAGAGCTGGTAGAGGCTGTGAAATGAGACGGGGAAATAGTAAGTCGGGTGGAATAATAAGGAGATAGAGAAGTAATTAAATTGAGGCTTTCCAGCCTACTCCTGGTGGAGGCGTCTCCTTATCAAAATCTGCTTTTGCTCCTGGGAACTGTTCCTGTGTAGTTAAGGATGGATTCTTCACCTGTGTCTTCAATTGCTTGAATTCAGTATGGAGCTTTTGTGACTCAAGGCTTTCTGTGAAGGCTCCCTTGCCTTCCAGATAACTCCCTTATTTTAGTTCAGGTTATTGCCAGAATCTTCTGATGTTTATTACCAGATTCTATACCAAATAGAGGAAAGTAGGCGCACTCTTTACTTATAGGAAATATTGTCTACCTTTGAGGATGTTTGGAGGTGTTGGGCAAAGAGTAAAAACCATTTCGAAAGAAACTGTTTATAGGCAGAATATCCAATAACAGTAAGAATGTTGAGTCTTTATTAAGCCCAGAGGGAAATGTTACAGATAAAGTAGATGTGGGAAAGAATTTAAAGTGATAAGCATGCACTGATATATCTGTAAATGGCTATGCTTAAAAATTAATTCTACAGAATTAAAAAAAAAATGTTTATTCTGGTAATTGTAGAACCTAGGTGTGAATCTCCTTGAAAACCTCCAAAACATGTTTTACTTACCATTTGGGAAAGACAGTTGTATTGAATAGTTGGATTTATGTGGATTATAGTCTTTAAAAAACGTAATTTACTGCTTACCTGTATGTGTTTCTAATGTCAACAGTGAATTCAGATCGAAGATAATCTAAATTAGAGACAAGACAGTATATATAAATGTTATTAAACAAGAACTATATTGCCTTCAAATACTTTTAATAACCAGATCTAATATAACAAATTGTTAGTTAGTTTATGTTACTGAGGCTCCTGCTTTAATAAATAAATACAATTTCAGTTATATACCATTAATAGGTAGATGTGTTTTAAAAATGCTTTGAGGCTTTTAAGAAATTCTCTTAAATATTTAAAAATATTTTTTATTTGTATTACTAGTTCCCTATCATATTCTTTCTTTAGAGAAAATGTTAAATTTTAGATAATGTTAAACTTATCTCGTCACGAATTCTTAACCCCAAATTAATGAAAAAATTAGATGGGATGAAAGTCTACCCAAGCCTGTCCAGAATTTTGGTTGTCAAGTATTCTTTCTGTATCAAAGTTCTTTCAGTTACACTGACAACAAAGCAGCTTACCCAGCTCTGAAATTCCTGCCTCTTATTTGGCACTCTTGAAATCAGGGTGCCCAGGAAGGAAGGGGATCAAGTTTTGCCAATTTATTAAGGAAAGCCTTGGTAAAATCCTTGCAGGATGACCAAGCTCTGGGGACCTCTGTAGCCTTGGGCAGGAGACTGAAACTCCTCCCTTTGCCAGCCTTAGAACAGACTGATTTAACAAAGTCTTTCTGGAGAAGCATTTAAGATCCAGCCACTTCCCAAAGCTGAGTCCTTCTGGAAAGTCACCTTGGGTTCCCTGCTACAAAAGCTGACCTATGCTGTAAGTGTTTGATAAATGCTGCCACACTGCAGTTCTGATTTCAGATGTCAGATCTTTGAATTCGTTGCATGGGTTTCCTGCTATGGTAGGCACATTTTACCCTGTTAGAGTATTATCTCTTTCAATCCATTTCTCTTATTTTCTATATCACAAATGAACATTTGAGCACATTCTAATAAAGCATGCAGTTTAAGAGAAGTTAGATGACATAGAATAATAGATTGTCATCAATATATGTTTACGTACTTGCCCTCATACCCTCCCCGGTCTCCCCCCCCGCCCTTTTTGTTTTTTCTTACAGATAACTAAGTTCTATGACTTGGATGCTGTGACCTGGACTTCTGACTTTAGAGGAGAAGTCAGATGAAAAAGCATTTCCATGCAAATCATGTTTCTAAAATCATCCCTAGAGTGCGTGTATGTCTAGTGGAATGCAAAGATTACTAGAGAAAGGATGAAAGTAGGTGAGCCTGAAGGAAATATAAAAATCCTGTTTAATTACCCTGTTAGGTTTTTATATAGATTAACTGTGATTGAGTGAGAAATGGTAAGTCCGTCTGGAATTTCTCATCCTCTGGATAGCCAATTCTGGCACTATAAACCGGGAAGACTTCTTTTGTATCTGAATATATAACATTGCAATATTGCAAGCCCTAAGGCCCTTTTCCTGAACAACATATCCTTGCATGGGGCTTGGTTTTATGTGAGCCAAACCAGTCTTAAGTCGAGGATGGGAGTTTATTAGAGTGTGTGTGTGTGTGTGTATGTTTGGGAGTGATTTTAGTGCCTGGAGTAATGAGACATGGCCGGTTAAAGCAAAGCGTTGCTTAGGGATGTGGTTCAGTGGTTCAGCCTAACTCTGAACACTTATGTTTATAAAACACCCTCATTACAGACCTTGAGTAGACAAATTGTCTTCAGTTCACATTCGCCTTTCCTTTCTGCAGTGTCTTCCTGCTGCCTGTTCCCTCTTTTCTCTGGTGCCGACTACCTGCACCCCTCCCCAGAGTGCCCAGTCCCTGCCTTAGCACCTGCAAGTTTCCTCCTTTTCACAGCATAACTATTGTTTCATTACATAGGGAGCCCACCCTTGCAGAGGCACGAGAAAGGTTCGGAGTTTATAAGCTTATGAAGTGTAGCACTTTTTAAAATTTTAACAAGCAAGAGGTGTTTCATAACCCAGTAGGAAATAATCTCTGATGATGAAAGCCAGGCACAATGTGAATAGGATCCGTCTTTTCACACCTTTGTGTTTTCTCTGTCCCAGTCGTCCTTGGTTCCCAGGTTCCTTGGTGTTTGCAAGCATCCCAAGGAGAGTGAGCATACCACAGTGTGCTTCAGAGGTATGGCATTTCTGTGGAGGGCGTGATTAAAGGATACCTCTGGTGGAAAGACAGTTGGTTGCAAAACCCCCAAGTGTATTTTCTCAGTTGTGCCAGAAATCTGAGTAAATGAATGTTAGGTTATTAGTTTTGGCACCGTAGTGCTGAACCACAAAGCTCAGTGGCTGCTGCCCTGGCGACTTGCTGACTTGGCATCCTGGAGAGACCCAGGTCCTCCTAGACCTGACTCAGGCTGCAGCTGAGTTGGGTGCCTGGTGCCATCCGCATGGGTAAATGTGGGAAATGCCAAATGGCCTGGCACATCTAAGTGTGGCCTTTGGATCCTCGCTGAGCCATATGGTGCTAAAATGTCAAACTGTTCCCGAGTGTGGGCCACGCTTGAGGAGGCTAGATAGAGAAAACACACTTCAGATAAAGGATCTGCTGAAGCTTTTATTTCCCAGCCACTGGCTTTATCACTTTGTTATTTTAACCAGTGTTTATTAGGTAGTGTTTGGTTGATAGTGGGTTACTTATATTGTGAGAGGTCCCAAAAAATAAAATAAAATAATCAGATGTTTCTTACTGGCAAAGTTCTGTCTCCCAGGGTTCATGTATCTCGCATGCAATGAACTTGTCAGTAGAGGAAGGTGAAATGAATGGATGTTTTACAAATAGATTTTTTTTTTTTTTTTTAAAGATTTTATTTTTTTCCTTTTTCTCCCCAAAGCCCCCCTGGTACATAGTTGTGTATTCTTCGTTGTGGGTTCTTCTAGTTGTGGCATGTGGGACGCCGCCTCAGCGTGGTCTGATGAGCAGTGCCATGTCCGCGCCCAGGATTCGAACCAACGAAACACTGGGCTGCCTGCAGCGGAGTGCGTGAACTTAACCACTCGGCCACGGGGCCAGCCCCACAAATAGATTTTAATGGGAGTAAACTGACTTAGAAACTGAAGAAAGATGAAGAAATTCCATCCCCTAAAAGATTTTAACATCCTTAGGTTGTAGTTGCAGAAATCTTACTAGAAATCAAGTCTTATCTTCCTTTCCAGTTCAGCCTCTTTCTGCCATATTCTGGCAATTGCCCTTGTTGATGGATTGACTAATGCCTCGAGAAGTTTACAATCAATGTAGGAAGACAAAACATAACAGAGACTTACAGATGATCCCAATCAAAACATCTACAAGTGCTAAGTGATTGAGGCCTAAGGGAATGTGGAAGTCCAGAGGGAGAGAGGAGGAGATGAGTGATGTGGTTCAGATGAGGTTAGTCCTGGCAGGCTTCCTATAGGAGGTGGCTGGGCTTGGATTTGGCCCGTGGAACTCTTCTCAGTCCTACTCTCTGGGCCTTTACATAAACATAATTTTCTTATAGCATAGGGTATCTGACTGGAAAGAATAGGAGGAAACAGAAAAGATGTTTGAACTCCGAGAGGGTTTTTTCCCCTCATACTTTGGGAGGTCTCAAGCTTTTAGATGTGACCCCAAATGCACAGAATTAAACACATATGTCAGATCTGATTTAAACCTATGAAAAAGGTGAGTCATTTCATATATTGGATAGAGAATTGCTATAGCTTGAGAGAACTTTTTGACTCTAATGAATCTTTGCTGTCTTTTCAATTTAAATAACTTCTTCCTGTCTTGGTTTATAAATATTCAAGGAATTGCTTTGATTTTTCTTAACCGTACTTGACCATATGTAAGCTCAGCTATTTGAGGCATTCCAAACAGCCATGTTCACATGGCAGGGTTGTGACATTTCTGGGATTGAGTGCTCAGGAGCCAGCATTTTCCTGTTTCCCCTGACTGTGGAGGCCCCGTCTGGGCCTGGTATTTAGTCGAAAGCTTTGTAATCCTATGGGGAATTGCTTTGAGGGCTCAAAGGAGGTGTTCTTTTTCTTTTTTAAAAACTTTTAATTTTGAACTAATTTTATAATTACAGAAAAATTGCAAAAATTGTACAGAATCCGCTTACATCTCTCTCACCCCATTTCCCCTAATGTTAACATCTTACATAACCGTAGTGTAATTGTCACCCCAATTTATCCACCCTCAGAGAAAGCCTCACGCTTGTCTACAGGAAGACACTTGTAAGAATGTGCTTTGTTGTATTGTGTGTAATGCAAACTAAATGTCTTATAACAAACATGGATAAATACCTTGTGTTATTTTCATACAATGGAGTGTTGTGCAATAGTAGAAATAAGTGACTGTCAAATGCATCATGTAGAGGAAACAAAAGCAAATTGCAGAAGGGTATATACACCTTAAAGTCCCATTGCCTTAGGCTTAAAAGCATTCAGAGCAGTACTGGATGCTGTATATGCGTGTGAAGTAACACTGTAAACACTGGCACATACATGTGAACAATACACTCAAAATTAGGGTCCTGGTTACTTCTGCAGTGGTAAAGAATACGTGTGAGCTTTCTATTGTACTTGTGATATTTAATTTTTAAAACCGAAGGTTACACACTCTCGAGTTCATTATATTATTTTCTAAACTTTTTCAATGACTAAAATCCTTCATTTAAAATTTAGTAAATAATAATACAAAAGCCCAGCCAGGCCCTTCATTAGAAGTGCATTAGTGATTAGCTTTCCTGAGAGAGGTGGTGTACCCTCAGATTGAAAGGCAAAGAAAAGAGGCATCGCTTGAGTTATTGGCTCTTCTATGTGGGTGAGACCTTCAATATATGTCTTTAGTTTTCTGTCACATTTTCTCCACCTGTAAAGTTTCCATGACTGCCTTTACAAGCCTGTTATAACATACAGAAATGAAAGTTGAACATATGCGGACACTAGACAAAGTAAGCAAAGTTGTCTGTGACCCTGTACTCTGCCAGGGTTGATGTCCTGGCAGCCTCGCTTACTAGCCATGTGACCTTGCCTGGGTTATTTAACCCTGTATGCTGCTGTTTCCTCTGTAAAAGGGGCATAAGAATAGTACCTGCTTACAGGGATGTTCTCAGGACTAAATGAATCATGCACATAGAACAAATAGGGCCTGTTCTCCTCCTCTCTCCCATCTGGCTCCCGGACTCATTTTATTTGATCTCCATAGGAATGGATTACTAGATGCTTTAAATTTGAATTAGTTGCCTGTACTTAAGAATGAGAGGGAGGGTTTACATCTAAAAATCTTGAATTTCTGACTTCTCTTGAGCAAATGGAACATCTACTGGCACTGGTTCCCCATTGCAGCCTGGCAAAACTGCTGTCCCCTGTAGGTAGACGTGTCCACAGTTAGTGTCGTTCCCAGCCCTCACTCCCTCATATCTCTTGGACACCGAGGCAGCCTGTTTATTGCCATCTATTGTCTAACAGCCACTCTCCCCAGTCACATTTCCTGCCTGACCCCCATTGGCATTTGAAATTGCAACCCTGATTTTAAAAGGTCTGTAGTGATGCAAATGGGAAATTGCATTATGTATCAGTAGTTGGGGCTTTCCAGAGAAAGAACTAGTAGGAGAATTTACAAATATATTTATTTATATTATATCCTATATATACATATGTGTGTATATAATATATATAATCATATGTGGAAATAAATATAAAAATATATATAGTTATATTTTTATATATATATATATATATATGGAAATCCTTCGGCAAGATTGATGCTGCAGTCCTGGGGCAGAATTTCTTCTTCAGGACCTCAGTGTTTGCTTTTAAGGTCTCTCAAATGATTGGATGAGGCCCCACCCACAATATCAAGAGTAACTCTTAAGTAAGTCAGCTGATGGTAGGTGTTACCCACATCTACAGAATACCTTCCCAGCAACACCTAGGTTAGTATTTGATTGAATAACTGGGTACTATGGCCTAGCCAAGTTGACACATGAAACTAACCATCACAGATTGCATCTTTTTGAGCAATCTTGTGATATATATGTGGCACCTATAGACATTTTTCTATCCCTATGGGAGAGAATTGTGGTGGCATTTAGGATTTTTTTGGAAAGAGTTGAATATAAAAAACTCTGAGAACCTCTGAGCTTTGTGCATAAAGCTGCTGTGTCTGGGCTGGGATCTAAGAGGCAGCGTGTTGGTGATTGAAGATGCAGGATGCTTCCCCCAGGTAGGGGTGACAGAGATGCTGGGTTTGGTAGTTCTGGCTCTGCCATTCAGAGTGGACTCTCAGGGGAGTTTTGGAGGCAGACAGGATATTTAGAAAGAACTAGATTTCTTCACCAGCAGTAGAGCCTTCTGCAAACAGGAGTACAGGTGTGTGCTCTTCCTGCTGAAGGTCAGGTATTAATGCAGGTTCTGAATACTATCTCCACTATTAGCCTCATGTGGCTTTGTGCACTGGAAGGTTGCCAACAAGGCTTGAAAGGAATTCTCCCAAAGCCTTCTTTGTTTCTCAGAGATTTGTGCAGAGCTGCAGGAGAGAGGCTGAAGGGCAAGACAAAAGCAATCTTCCATGTGTGTTTGTCTGTGCATTATTTTTTTTAATGCACCAGATAAGATGATTTTGAGCTTAGTTTTTTTGTGGGGGAGGGTAAGGACTTTGAATAAAGCCTCAAGATTCGATTTCTTCATGTCTTTTGAGAATTCACGACAACTGAAAATACAGAATATTTGTATTTTATTTCCATGAAAAAATAGACTGGCTAGAAGATCCAAAATTAATCTTAGGGAACGACACAAAAATCCCAGCAGCTCAGCCTCCGAGTTTTAATCTCAAAAAGTATGGAACATACCTAGATGCCAGAGAGCAAACGTGTAGGAGCTGAGTTCGTGGGCTCTGGGTGTAGACTGGACATTGCTGTGTTGAAGTGAAGGACAGTGTCCTACAGTGGGGTGTGGGGGTCGAGGCATCAACATTTCTACATTTCACAATTTCCTGTTCTAGGGGAGAGCATAAAGCCTTGTATTGGTTGGTTTGTTATTCTAACTGATCTTCTACTTTCATCCTTCCTTAGAACCATGGGGATTAGCCTTTAATTTTTTTGGGAGAGTTCCAGCGGTGTTCGTTTTTATTCTTGGACAAGGTCACGAGCTTTTGGGTGGGAAGAGCAGTGAGTCTGGACTTGGGAGCTGTGGCATCCAGTCTTGGCTCAGTTGGTACCTTAGCTTCACAGCCTTAGGCAAGTCACTTGCGTGTCTTTTTCCTCATCTTATTCACAAGGCGGTTGAGCAGGATGGTGACTAAAATTCTAGAGATACTGTATTTTACTTGCTCTGTAAACTGCACCTTGGCAAAAACTTATGGCCTAGTTGGAGCCTCTTGTAGTCCCTTGATTCCTCAACTTTTTCCTCAACTGACATCCACTCTTTATTTCCTGGTGACCTGTGGTCTATCGCGTCAACTGCTCTCTTGTCAGTATCTCAGTTCTCTTCCTCTCTACAGACCTCCGACTCTGCCATCTCTCTGTTCCTCCTCAGTCAATGGCTTGACTATCCTTTCAGCACATCTTTATTGGTCCCCTTAGTTGTGTGGCCTTGCTTTTTTTTTTTTTGAGGAAAACTTTTAATTATCACTGTTAATTTGTAAAGCACTTACTATTTTGTCACACCTGGCTACAGAAGTATCAGCCTGACGCTGAATTTGTTAATTTGATACTTTTCCCATTCCCTCTCATTTTAGGTTAGAGAAAATGAAATTCTGTTCTCACATTTTCTAAGGTTAGACTTAGATATTGCCATTTTCCTAAGCTGTGTCTTGTCCACAAGTTGTTCTTTAAATTTCAGAAATGGTACTCTTGATGAAACTGCTGGATAAAAGACCAGTGGGAGTGCCTGCTATTGGGATTAATGGTTACTGGATCCTGAACCCCTTTTTCTTTGTGGCAAACTGCCTTGCTTTGGGGATTAATGATGTTTTTGGTCAAAGGACTCACCCCTTCTTGGGGGTCTATTTTGTGCTTGCTACTTAACAGGCAGGAGGTGGCTTCTTTGTTAGTTTAGAGATAACCAGACCCCATGCCATTAGCTGTTGTTTCCTAGATCCCAGAGGCCCTGGTTTTTGATTAGCAAAAGTTGATTACAGGGGCTACTGCTGCTTTTGATGCTACCAGCTTCTTGTGGGAGTAGGCGGTTGTGGAGTTGGGTATGGGCAGGAGTGCTGTGAGCAGCTGCTCTCAGAATCCGGACTTTAAATGAGCTCTTCTGATCTGTGTGGAGTCAGGACCCAATCTTGTCCTCCTCTTGTAGGGTGTACTACCATTCTGGTATTCATATTTGACATCCACATGTGTTACCTGAATATATAAATGATGAAATTTCTTTGGCAAATACTTTCTTGGTCATACTATTTCAGCTCTGCCAAAGAGACTGTAACTCATGCTCTATATTCAGTGTCAAGAGTGAGGGCAGTCGTTGTCCTCCTGCATCATATTCAAGCCAAACCACAGAGAACATAGTGTGTTCCTTTCTGGACAAAACATTTTTTAGGAGGATGTTGAAAAATTGGAGTGGACTCAGAAGTGGATAAATGTTTTAGAAACCATGTCACGTGGAGGATGATTGAAGGGAGGAAATTATTTATTCTAGAGGTAGATGATGATAATGGCTAACACTTTACTGAATGTTGATTGTGTGCCAGGCACTGTGCCAAGGATTTTACATGTGTTATCCTATGTAATGCACACACAAAAAGCCTGCGAAGCATGTGTTATTGTCAGCACCATCTTACAGATGAAGGAACTGAATTACGAAGTGTGACCCAGGTCAGGGTCAACCAGCTGAGTAAATGGTGGACTGTCTTGGGACCCAGTAGTATCTGCCTCAAGGGTCTATGTTCATTACTTCTACTTTTGAGGACATTTGCCAGACGTGGAAGAGAGTTAGCCGTTGAAGAGGGATTAGGCCAGGTTTGTGTAAGACGCTGTTATCTGACTGTTTTGTAGCCTCTGAGATGCTGCTGATTACCATCATTATTTTATTTGCCACTAAGAAAAACTGCTGCCAATTAGTATTATGACACACAATTAATTGTAAGTCTCCTGATTTTATAGTTGTTAAAATGTGAAGAAAGCATGTCTTAGAGTAAATGGAAAAATGTTGTTTTGTGTTCTTCCAGATCTGGGACCAAAGGATCAAGCTGTAGGGAGATTTTGGCTCAAGAAAATGCTTCCCAATCTCTCAAAGCTGCTGAGAAATATAACGCCCTGTGTCAGAGAGCTCAACACATAGCAGGGGCTCAGTGTAAATTTGCCTGTCCTGTAAGTGTTGAGACTGGCTAGAGATGATGCACAGGGATTTACTCAATTGGGTAGAAGGTGAAATAAATGACCTTTTCGGACCCTTCCAAATCTTAACATTTTCTATGAAATATAAATATAAAGAGCACCACACAGCAATCACACAAAATAAAAAATGTGCTTGACAATTATCTCTGCCAATTATCCATAGCAATATACGACCCAACACCTTTCTTTTTTTCTTCCTTTCCTTTCCCTTCCTTCTTTGTTTCCATTCAGAAGCATAGTTGGTAGTCTCCCATTTTTCTTTAGGGTAAAGTCCAGACTTTGGCTCAACGTTGGAGGTGCTCAACATTTGCAACCAACCCCACCTTCCTTGTCTTTTTGCTTCTCTCTCAAACACTATAGCTGAATCCCATTGTGCTTTCCCACTGAAAAAGAATTATGAGATATCGTAAATAAACTCATAGCACAGTGTCGGCATGCATACTAGTCTTCTGGGAAATGTTGCTGCTCTCTCTTCTCATTTTTCAAATTATCCATCCCTCTCTGATTTTCAAAATCCTGTTCATCCTTCAAGACCTAATTTAAATTTGATCTCCTTTAAAAAAAAACCCTGCCTGATCACATAAACCAATGATAATTTGCCTCTTCTTGACTCCTAGAGGATTTTGTTCATACCATTCTGATGGTATTTACAACATTTGACCTTGAACTCTAGCTATTTGTATCCTGTCTTTTGTCCTCCACCTGATTATAAGCTCTGAGGGCAAAGACAAGCCTTATTTGCCATATCGTCCTCCAGCTGAGGGCTTGATACACAGCAGGTGCTACATGCATATGTGAATGAGTGAGTGAATTATGGCATTTTGTGGCAGACTTATCTTTTCATAAATGTCTGGATTAAGCTAATAAAAATTATTTTGTGTTCCCTGAGTGCATTGTACTTGTCTGTGGGAGTGAGAATTGTGGCATGATTTCAGGCTGAGTGATTTACAAGCCAGCCTGGATTGCAGACGTGAAATAAGCCACAGAGAGAAAAAATCTACAAGCAGATAATGGCTTTTTGTGTGTTACTGGTTCTTCATAGTTTCTACATTAATTTTTTTATGTTAAAACACTTATATTCGACATTTCTGTATTAAAACACATATATATATTATAAACACGTTACATTTTTTTCATTCACAGTTGCTTCAGAGCTTTGAAATTTTGAAGCTATTGATTTGGGTTATAAACCACAGTGAGGTAAAAGCTTTTGAGGAAATGTTTAATTACAGTGAAATCTTTTCAAATTGGCCCAAAGAATTCTCCTTTCAATCTGTGGCAGTGGTGTATGACACAGAGAAAAATTTGATTAGTTCTTGATTGTGGCCTAATACTTGGTTTTCTCCTTTTGGCAGATTTAGATGATTATTTTGGGGTGGGTGGCCTGGAATTAGGATGAATGTGGAAGGGAATTGACAAGGATGGTTGGTGTTTTTTATTGTTTTATATGCCCATCGGCCTTTTCCATTGGCATTTCAGATATTCCTGGGAAAGCAATAAAATTCAGTTTTTCTTCATTATATTTTGGAGAATTTGGAGTGCTTTAATTTTTTGGTGAGAGGAATGGTTAGGATTGTATGTAAACCTTGGAAAAGAGAGTTAAAAAAAGCTATTGGGTCTATGTTCTTTTTTGTTTTTAGTCCCTAATGGTTGATTTCTACTCTAGATGCTCTTTAATTCCTTGCATAATAGTCTGCATGCAGCTTAATCAAGGCAGCAAGCTGTCGACTGAGTGGCTGTGATACTGAATACTTGGGTTGATGGCTTTCTGTTCATTAGTGGTGATAGTTTGTATAGCTAATAAGAACTTGCTTTGGGGAATAAAATTTAATAAATAAATTGGGCTATAATTGGGTATTGGAATAAATTTAATGTATCTTATGTAATCTTTCCATTCAGAAAATAATTTTTTCTCAAGTACCTACTATATATATGGTACTTTGTCAGAAAAGTATAAAGAGATAGATAGATATTTTTTTGATGAGGAAGATTGGCCTTCAGCTAACATCTGTTGCCAATCTTCCTCTTTCTGCTTGAGGAAGATTGTCACTGAGCTAACATCTGTGGCAGTCTTCCTCTGTTTTGTATGTGGGATGCTGCCACAGCATAGCTCGATGAGCTGTGCATGGGTCCGCACTCAGGATCCGAACCTGAGAACCCCGGGCCACCAAAGCAGAGTGTGCGAACTTAACCACTAAGCCACTGCGCCAGTCCCTGAATATATATTTTTAATGTCGTAGTTTTGACAAAAATATAAAGAAGGCGAGAAAGGTAAAGCTTAAATAGAGTAATAAAAAAGCTGTTTACTTCCATGGTTTTAACTATTTTTAAATGATGTAAAGTTCAGTCCATCTTTATCAATAAGCTTGAATCATATTTACTTGAAAAGTAAACTGACTTTTAATTTAGCAATGTAAAAGAATCATTTGAAGAGCCCCAATCAGAATAATTATGTCTTAGTTGAAGCAAATTATGCCTTAATTAAGGCAAAATTGGTTGACCAAGGATTTAGAAAGAGTAAATTATACAGAAAGGACTTTATTAAGTAGAGATTGTATTTTTATTTGTGTATGTATGTCTTAAGAGTGAAATAAATTTTACAGCAAGCAAGGGTGAATACTGATTAAGAAAATTATTGAAGTAAATGTTTTCTTATCATGACATATTACTGCTACTCTGAGAAAGGGAGTATACCTCTTGAAACATCAGCCAGGCATTTTCTTATTAAATAAGGTAACATACACAACGGTTTTTGAAACATACCTTGATATGCTTACCATTTTAGACTCCATTTCTTTAGTATTCTGGTATTAGATAGTTTATCTATTATAAGTTTTTAAAATTATTTTGAAATATTAGTAAAAACACTCAGAGTTTATTGGGTGAGTTTCCGCAGTTCATTGGGTTAGCCCTCCATGTCCAAGTCTGATGTCTTTGGAACAGATCACTTTAAGAGACTAGGATCCTGATGGTTTCGGATAGTGGATTTACCCCTTGCTCAGCTGTTGATGTCACTTCAGGTTTTCTATGCTTTAGGGAGGAGGAATGTTGTTACTATCATAAAGGCTCAACCCATTTTATTAATCTTTATCTTGAAACTAAATTGTAGAAAGAATTAGTCTAATTACAATTGAAATAATTCTAAAGCTTTGTAATGGAATGAAGAATTCAAAGTAATATGAATAGTGCATTTAGATTTTTCAAAAGGTCGAGCTGATATCATCCAAAGTAGTGGCTTTTTACTTTAAAAACCAAGTCCTGGCGTCTGCCATGGTATAAGTTTCACCAAATAATAGTTAACCAGACAACATGTGATACATTCTAATATTTTCTTTTCCATTCTATTCCATTTCATTGCACTCCATTACATTCAAAAAATTTATTTCATGAACCATTATAGGAACCATAATGAGACATAACTCACAGTTTGAGAAACACCGATCCAAAGTAATAAACACCTGCCTGTATGTGATGTTTTTCCAAAGAAGCAATCTTTGTCCTTTATTAGCATACATTTTATACCATATTCTTTTTCATTCAGGCAAGGAGGTGTAAATCCAAAGGCCTAATTACAAGATTAAACAAGAAAGCTTGGCTTATTTATTTGAGGAAGGTTAAGAAGGCTCATGACAAAAACATGTGTGGAGTGGCAAGATAAATTGTATCTCGATCAGTCCTGGATTCTATTTTGGTTTCTGTCTAGTTGAAAAGAACTATACCTGGACATGCTTTTGCATTTCAGAGACTCGGTGGCTCCCATAGGTGCCACATCATCCTCGCCTATCACTCCTCTCCCTCCAACACTTGAGAGAAGAGATATGGCCTGTGTCCCTAGTCTAGGAATCAAGTTGGAATGGAGACCTAGAAGTCTCAGGGGAACTTGAATATTAGAGAAGTAGATAATTCTTCTAGAATTTAGGGATGTGTGGTGATCCTGGAATTTGGGGTTCTAACTTCTAAGGAACTTGAATACTAAACGTCTGGATTCATCCATTTCGCTTCCATTGTCAACTGAAACTCAGGAGTGAAACTTGAACTCCTGACAAAGAGTGAGAACTGGTTTATGTGGGCCTCCCTGCTTCATGAATCCTGCAGGACAAGTGGATCTGGTCTGTCAAGCAGTGAGGCCATGTGCCCAAAAAGAAGTATAAAGCAGGGGCCAGCCCCGTGGCTGAGTGGTTAAGTTTGCGTGCTCTGCTTCAGTGGCCCAGGGTTTCACTGGTTTGGATCCTGGGCGCAGACGTGGCTCCGCTCATCAGGCCATGCTGAGGTGGTGTCTCACATGCCACAACTAGTAGCACCCACAACTAAAATATACAACTATGTACTGGGGCTTGGGGGAGAAAAAGAAGAAGAAAAAAAGAAGATTGGCAACAGTTGTTAGCTCAGGAGCCAATCTTTAAAAAAAAAAAAAAAAAAGTATAAACCAGGAGTAAATTTCCCTGAGGCCAGAGAATAATCTGCTCATCCTTTAATAACCTTTCTCCGTGTCTCCCATGCTCCCTCCTTCTTTGTAAGGAAGGGTGTTGAATGTAGGTGAAATAACAAGACTGAAGTCCTTTTTTTTTTTTCTTTAAAGCATTTATCCCAGTGCCTTGCTGTGTGTATGCATGCCTGTGATCTGTAGCTTTCTCCTTTCAGGTCCTTTCAGGAGAGGGATGCCATCAATCTTCTTGCTGTTTCTAGATACCATCTCCATGTGAATGTTTGTTGATTCTATTTTTAACATCACATCCTTTATGTGAGCTGCCATCAGGCTGGGATGACCAAATGTCCTGTTTTCCCCCCAGGTTTTTCCTGGTTAAGTTCCATTCTTTTGTTCACAATACCTAGAAATCCTTTTGGGATGGCAATCTGTTCTTCAAACTGTGTTGAACTGAAATTCCAGTGAAAACTGTGCCTTTGAAACTCTGTGACTTAAACCTCTTCAAGAATCCCTGTAGTTCAAGACAAAATGACCACAGAGAAAATGACCTCTGGCTTTGAAGTAGGGGGCCAATTTACATGAGGTTAAGGGATCCTATCAAAGTGAGACTCCTTAACTGAACACCATGACAGTTCACTGTTTTCCTAATGGTCTGAGGAACTGCCACCCCCTTCTCCCACATCCCTTTCATCTTAGCCCTCAGTGCAGATATTAACAAATACTTGTGAAATGATATTTTTTAAAGCTTTCAGGCCCACAGTGATGATGAGCGAATGAAGGACCCTTGTGTCTGAGTTGGTCTTCTCCCTCCAGACCCTGCATGTTCTCTCCACAGGACATCGGCCTCTTTCCAGGGACAGAATTTAAAAGCATCTCCTCCTTCCTCCATATCAGTGTATCAGTTTGAAACCATGAGTTTTGTTAGGACCATACTTCGTCCTTTTCCTTTTCTCCTCTCTTAGGTCATTTGGGTCATGTCTTTCTCCCCTATCACATCTCTTACTACATCTGTGCCATAAAAGCTTTTTTTATCTCTTGCTCATCAGCTGGCGTGATACTTGGCTCATTATAAGTACCTGATAAATGTTTGTAACAAAAAAATAAGTGAATGATTAAGTAATGTGTGCACTGTTTCTTGGATTGCACCAGGCATGCATTCATTCTATCACTCATTCATTTAGTCAAAAAATGTTTGTTGAGAGGCATTGTATTAAGGACTGAGGATATGAAGAGGAATAAGACAGAGTTATCACCCTTAAAAAGCCTGTGGTTTATTAGCTGTGAAGGTAGTTGGTGTCTTCCATGTCTTATAAAGCTGGGGGCAATTAAGTGCCTCATGTAGGTGAACGACCCAACCTGATGTTTGTCCATTAAGTTGGCATCCCTGTATCCTACTAGAATTGCTTGCCTCCTTCTGCCCTCCATAGGGGATCACATGACTGCATATACTTGATGCTTTAGTCATTATAGCGTGATTGATCAATCATGGGCTGCAGCACATTTGAAAACAATCTCAAGTGCTGAAAGGAGAGCTGATCTCATCCAGCACATAGCATATATTGCATACTCAGAGTTTTAGACTAATTCAAAGAGCAGAAGATACCTCAAAAACTGCAAGCAGAAGAATCACATTTGTTAGTTTTGAGACATATTTATGGGATATGGCATGCCATTTCCTTATCTCCTGGAGGTTTTCACTATTATAAGCCTGTGTATTTCAAAGTTAACTTGACATTGGGAGAAATGGCTCTATTTATTGTCCAAAATACTGGAAGTCAAATGGGCTTATTTTTGGTAACTTTTACTGATGTAATGACTTGACATAAAATAAAGACTCTGTTCCAGAGATTGTGAATTACTGCCCATGTGAATTCAACTTTGCAATGCTATTAATATTTTACTGCCACAGTGAACAAAGCTGTCAAATTTAAATCAAGAATTATTGGTTCCTTTTGGTAGAAAGCCGCTGTATTTTTACTCACTCCCTGTGCATTTTACTTTTTTCCACATTTACTAACTTTAAAACATGGCTTAAGTTTATTTTGAGAGTATACACCAGCTTTGAGAAAGGGCAAGACTGAATTAAAACAGATATACTTGAAATATGCTACATGAGATTCTGTTAGCTTTTGTGTATAATTTGGGCGAGTGATTTTGGCTTAATTTTGCTCCCCTAAAATAATCTGCTTTCTTTGCTTAGTCAGAAAACAAACCAACAAAGTGTCACATTATCATAATTATTGGTGCAATTGTTAGAGCCATGATATCTTATTTATATTAACTAGCAAAAGGTATGCATGTGAGGAAGAGAAATATAATGTAGGTAGGTATCTTAAACAAATTATAAAGAGAAGTGGAGCATGGCTGGTGTGTATCCTTGAGCTTTGACTTTCCACCTGTAGCGTGGCACCATGGACCTTTAAGACCTGGTGCCCGCTACTTTCCCACAGGTGTGTTGTACTGTCATCATGCCCCATTCTCCCTTCCTTGCGGTTCTCTAAACCTGGGGTGCTGTCCCAGGCAAGTGGCTTCCTGGAATGCTCTTTCCTTCCAGTTCTGCCAAGTGACTTCCTGCTCAACCTTCAGAGTCAGCTCAAATTTCACTTCTTGGAGGAAGTCTCCCCTGACCTTTGCAAGCAGTCAAGTGCTTCTGCGCCTAGATGTATTCAAGTCCTTGTTCATTTAGAGGAGGATTCCCAAGGACTTGACACTGAGGGAATGGCTTTACTGAAAGCCAAAGACTGAATATATTAGTACATTTGCTTTTTCATTTTCTTCCGTTATGAAAGGTGTAATAGAGAATTGGGTTGTGAGTTAGGTGACATGAATTCTAGCCTCCAATCTGCTGCTAATTTGAGGAACTTTGGGGAAATCACAACCTCATAAGAGGAGGAATGTTGCCTAGGCTATTTCTACATATGGATGAGCTAAAAACCTGCTTAGAACCTTTTTTTTTTACTTTTACTCTTGAAATGATTCTAATTATTGACTCAGGAGGTCACTTGTACATGAAGAGTCCTGCGTACCCTTTACCCAGCTCCTCCAATGATGACATCTTATGTAGCTATAACACAGTATCAAAACCAGGACATTGATTTTGGTACGTTATTGTTAACTAGACTACATGCCTTGTTCTGTTTATATGTGCACTCACACGTGTGTGTGTATGTGTAGTTCTATGCAATTTAATCTCATGTATAGACTTATGTAACCACCACCATAATCAGGATACAGACTGTTACATCACCACAGAGGACCTCCTTTATGCTACCCCTTTATAGGTGTACCCATCCCTCCACCATCCTAGGCTCCTGGTAACTACTTATCTGTTCTCCATCTCTATAATTTTGTCATTTTGAGAATGTTCTGTAAATGGAATCACACTACATATAACCTTGTGAGATTGGCTTTTTTCACTAAGCTAAATGCCTTGAGATCCATTCAAGTTGTTGCATATGTCAATAATTCATTCCTTTTTATTGCTGAGTACTGTTCCATAGTATGATTGTACCAGAGTTTGTTTAACCATTCATTTTTTGAAGGACATTTGGGTTGTTTCCAGTTTGGGGCTATAATAAATAAAGCTGCTATCAGTGTTCGTATGCAGGTTTTTGTGTGCACATAAGTTTTCATCTCTCTAGGTAAAAAGCCCAAGAGTACAGTTACCAGGTCATATGGTAAGTGCATGTTTAGTTTTATAAGAAACTGCCAAATTGCTTTCCAGAGTAACTATACCATTTTCCATCTTCACCAGCAATGCATGAGAGGGCTCAGTTTTTAAGGTGATAGTCATGTAACACTGAGAAAATCATCTGGGTACAGAATTCAGAATCTTCTAGGATTGGAGAAAGATAGTACTGGAATCTTCCCTTGCCGAGAGAGGTTAAGGGACTGTCTATGTTATGTGTTTATGGTGCTGTTTGTCTAATTGAATACTGTTTTACATAAATGAGCCATAACTTTAGACTTCCTTTACAGAGACACAAATGAACATACTTATTGGTTATGTAATAGTGGTTTATTTTGTTGTTGTTTTTCAGTGGCAAGCATTTAGTGTGTTTATTTCAGACACCAAGGGGGACAAACTGATCTAATGTGGGGATACAGATTTAGGAGTGAGGGAGATTATGTTTAACTCACAACTCTTCTCCATTTTAGCTGTGGATATTTATCTGAGTTTTGGCCTCATCTCTAATTTACAGATGATAATATCTAATTCACTGGGCCACTGTGAGGACTAAGGAGGATAATAGTGTGGTTCCTGGATTATGATAGGTGCTCAGAGATCCTCTGTCTTTGAGGATTTCAATATTATGCCTTTTTGATTAATTTTTATTTTGATTAGAAATACCTAATATTTCCATCAGCTCTAGTTTTATGGAAGAGAGAAAAATCCATTGATAATTTTTTAATAAAAAGGACAATGGTGAAGAGCCTACCATTTATTAAGAACTTGTTGAGTACAATGCCACACCGGATAAGCAGGAATTTTCATTTGAGCTTCACAGTAGATCTATGACTAGGTACTCTTATAATACCCATTGTTCAGATGAGGGAAACTGAGGTTTAGAGAGGTTAAGTAACTCGACGAACGTCACATACCTTGGGAAGCTGGAATTCAAACCTAGACGGGTGGTCTGTCTCTAGTGCTCCAGTTTTGATCATTAACCTATACCTATTCCTTAATGTCAGTTGCTTTTTCAAATGCAGTTCTCTGTGTGGTATAAGTGATAAATGAAGTGCCAAGAATACTTGCCACATTCATTGGGAGCCAACCTACTAAGAAGTATTTTTGAGCTTTGTCTAGGTCAATAGAAGCATCCACGCAAACAAAATCACCTCGCATTTCAGAAAGAATCTGACAAACCTTGGTATTTTTAAAATAGCTAGTTTGGATTTTTGAGAAGCAAGATAATTACTGCAAATGACATGATAGAGAAGGCTTTGGGTCATCCTGATGAGGGGGAAAGCATTGTCTCTAAAACGTATGATTTTCCCCACACACTGTAATTTAATTCATAAAGATGTTATAGAAAGTAGTAGATATTACAATTACCTGAGGGTGAACTCACTCATCCCTTCATTAGGGACATAACTTTTAAAATGTATAATTCAGTATTGTTTATAATTTCAAATTTGGTGGAGCTATGGAATTTCAGGTTTGTTGTTTTCACAAGGAGACCCCAGTTTAACTCAGTGCTTTAGGGTCACGTTCCCACATGAAGATTCCTTATGAAAAGATGTTTGGTACTTGGGAAGCCAAACTCATTTTTGATATGAATGTCTCATCTGAGTCTATTTATTTCTTATCACTTTTCAGCACACCAATAGATTCAAATACAACCTGTATTTTAAAGTGATGAGAAGAAATGAAACTAAATTATGCATGAAATGTATTAGTGAATGTATTGCTTTAATGAGTGTGAATTTGTTCCTTGTATTAAAAACAAGGAAACTGACCAAGTGGTTTTTTTTTTTTTTTAAAGAATACTCAATGAGTGCCGACTATGGGCCTGGCACTGTGCTAGGCAGTTACTAATACCTTATTTAATCCTTAAAATTGTCCTATGAAGGAGTTGGTGATATTATCTCCATTTTATAAATGAGATAATGAGGTTTCCCAAGTCTACATGGCCCATGAATGGCTAGATCTCTCTTCATGTATTGCTCATCTGTTTCCAGGCCGTCATCTTCCCTCTTTACACTGGAGGAATGAGAAAGAGAGCTGGGCTTTGGTCCTTGGCTAAAAGAGGGGTTATGCTGGTGGACTGTCCTTTAGTATGGCTGTGAGGTCACGTGGAATACTCTAGTCAATTCATTTCTTACTGAAATGTAAATGACAAGGTATGTCCATTTCTCACTTACCCAGTATGTTACACGTAAGAATAAGTTGTATAGAATGTTGACTTATGATGTCGCTTAAAAAGTTTTCTCCATGTTCAGGAAAACTAATACCCTGTTCTCATGATAAAGTCCTAATTATAATTAGTACAAGGATGGAGCAATAGGGGTGCCACTGGGAATAGCTCTTCTATTACTTCTAGACGGATTCCTTTATAGATTCCTTCTGTTAGGGATTATAGCATATCCTTTAATTTTTAAAGCATATTTTCCTTCCTATTACAGCTGATTTAGGGGAGGATGGAAATTAGTTTGCCTGCCTTGAGTTTTAATAGGAAGACATGGCAAGAAGATAGTGCAAGGCCATATCAGATCCAGAATGTAAAATTTACCATGAGTATTCTGTGAGTAGGTAGTGGAAAATTTGAGTAAATAGTTGATATGGTGGGTGGAATCATTTAGAAAAGTATTTCCTCTTCTATACAGGAATAAGAGGTTTCTGATAGCTAAAATTCTAGATGTTCTTTGCTTGAATTATAGAAATGATTGATGGAAACTGAGACTGGTTAACTAGGCCATTATTTTGACTTTGAGTCAAAGGTTTGTTCATGGTAGTTCTTACAAAGACAGCCTTCCCTTCATGTTGCATGTTTTGTGATAATATGCTAAATCTCTTATCCCTGCATGTGAGAGTATTGGAAGTGATCTTGTTTTTGACTTCATCATTAGAGAAATACCGGATCTGACGTGTATTTGGTAACTTAAAGATATCCACTAGTAAAGTAGAAACAATTTCCACTTCCAAAATACTAAAATAAGTAAAAGCAGACAAAAACCTAGTCTTTGTAATGAAATAGAAGATAAATACATAGTACAGAAACGCCCAAAAGGCTCAAATAAAATGTCAAAAATAAATGGAAATATATCTGTCATCTCAATGAATGCAACTGGGCTAAACACTACAGGGTTAAAATTCAGATTGGGTTTTTAAAAATCCAACTAAATACTGTTTATAAGAGACAGTATTAAAGCATAATGACCCACCTCTAAAGAAATCAAATTCATAGAAACAGAAAGGAGAATGGTTGTTATCAGGGGCTCCAGGGAGGAGAGAATGGGGAGTTGTTGAATGGATATAGAGTTACAGATTAGCAAGATGAAAGAGTCCTAGAGATCTGTTTCACAACAATTGAATAAACTTAACACTGTTGAACTGTACACTTAAAAATGGTTAAGGTGGTAAATTTTGTTTTTTGTTTTTTAACAACAATTTAAAAAGCATAATGACTTGCCAGAATTAAAAATAAAAAGATAGGTTAGGATCTGAGAATCAACTATGACAATATTAATACCAGACAAAGCAGAATTCAAGGGATAAATTAAATGCAAAAAAATCATTTAATATTGTTTGCAGCATTTTTTGCACTCAGGAAGAAATGTAAATCAAATACTAATAGAAGTGGATGGAGAAATTGATCAAAGTCTAGTAGTGGTGGTGAACTCTTATACTCTGTATACAAATAGAAGTGGGCATCACTTATATTAAATAAGAGATCAGCTATCATTTTGTACTGGGAATGTCATCAGTGACTTTGGAGAGAGCAGTTTTGGTGGATGGGTGGGGTCAATGAAGGGGAACCATAAAGAGGGGCCCACAGGCCCTAAAATATCTGTTTGTTGGTCTCTGAGTCTTCTTGCCTAGAGTTGTCTTCTTTGCTGATGTGTGCAAATGCAATCTAAATTTTTAAAAGGTAAAAGTCTTCAAACAGCATGTTTCTGTTTTCTCTCACGTTAGAGTGGTTGAAGGGTTCCTACACAAGGATGATGAAATAATAGAGATGGGAAGCCTGGAAGGGAAGGTTTGGAAAGTTCAAGAGAATCAAACCTAATGCCAAGAGGTTAGTGACTGTGGGAACATAAAGTGCACAAGAGGAGAAGAAACTTTGCCCCTGTGGATTGTATGAAACTATGCTAAACATTTTGTCAGGGGAGAGTAGGTATGGACCTCTGTGAGAAGCATCAGGAACCTGTGCTCCATAGAACACAGGAGAATTCATTGAATCTAGCACAGGATGAAGTCTTGCTACTGTCCCCAGAAGGAAGAAGACTGCTTGGAAGTTAGAGACTCTTTATTGAGAGTTACAGAAGATGTCATATATAGTGTAGAATGCTATTTGAGACGGGAAGGAGGCATGAGATTTGGAGTCAGGCTGACTTAGATTCAAATCCTAGGTTTGCCATTTTCTGCATACATGATGTTGAATAAGTTATTTAACTTGCAGTTTGATTGTGAGGGTATAACAAATATAATATATCTAGCATGGTATCTGTCATATAGTAGGTACTCAGTAAGTAAGAGTTGCTAGTTCATAAATGCATTCTTTACAAGATGACTGCCAGAAATCAGAGCCCCCAGAGGGGTGGAGCTGGGTTGAACCGCAGGTTGTTTGACTTCAGAGCCAACACCCCGTACTGCTTCCTTATGAAAGGGCTGCATTTCCAAAGTTCATTAGGATGCGGTTGCTTGGATTTGGCACACAGGTTGCCATAGATGCTATGTTTCAATAAGTATTAGGTTCTCATGTGGCCTTAATGTGTCTGAGGCGTCTGAGTGCCAACAGCACAGTAGATAGTGAAGCCATTCTAAGATCCTGAGACCGTGTTGGCTTTTTAACTTTGGAGAGGCAGAACCTACTTTCCTCAGTGTTGTTATGTCCTTGGGCATTTCTGCTCTGCCCTGCACCCCTTCTGCTGCCTGGGCTGATGGTGGTCTACTGCAGCAGAAGGGTGGGGACAGAGGCTGAGGGCTCTGGGCTGTGGTGGGGGTGAGGCGGAGGCTTCTAGCAGAGCCTCTGAGATGCTGCAGCTCATTCACTTCCCTATCTTCCTCTGCCGCCCACCCCACCCCATCCTATTTTTTCTGCTATGGTTTCCACTTCTTGTCTTGGAGCGGAATTCCTATCTCCTCCCCTGCTCCCGGTCCTTGATGGAATGACATAACTCCTTGGCTGTTGTCTAAGGATGTTTTTACTGCCAACAACTATTGGAAACAGGCAGCTAACAGGAGTGACTAGCTCTGGCCCCATCCTTGTCTCTTTTTTCACGTGGATACACAGTCTCATTAGGAAAAGATAAAGAGATATATAAGAGCTATTTGTGGGTGCTGGAAATTTAGATTTCTGGGGAAAGACCCATCTACATCTGGGGGCAAGTGGAGCTTTTTTGTGTCTTCTGCATGGTCATTGAAGTGAGTGGGCTACGACTGTGTGTACACAGCAGATGTAATGTTTGGGAAGCAGCAGTAGGAATGGAGGACTGGCAGTTCGCTGAGCTTTCTTCCCTCCTCACCACGCCCTCTTTTGCCAGACAGGCCTGTTTGATTCATGGGTTGAGGACACACCCTGGCTGGGGTTCTGGAGTTAGAAAAGAAGATAGTCTTCGCATCTTAGTCTGCATTACAGAGGGGAGGAAGGTGAGAAGGGGAATTCGAAGCAAGCAGAGAAGCCCTTGTGGCCACCTGAATATGAGGCATAGGCGGAAGGCTCTTTTGGGCAGTTATTTCTATATATAATGTAAAGCCATTGGATATTTGTTACTCTGTTTTTGTGTGGTATGAATTTTATTTTGATGGTATATTTGGGGTACATTAAGAGGCCAAAATGTTTTCCCCAAATTATTCTCAGTCTTACTCTAATTATCATCTTGCCTTTCTCTCTCTGAATTATTTTCATTTGAAGCAGTTCAGTTAAATTTTGTTGACTGGCAATAAATTTCTTAAGAATTCTCATAAATTCTGTAAAAATTATGAAGGAGAAAAGTGTATATAGCATAAGCTCACTCCAGGGATTTTTAGAGAAACTGCTCCTTCAATCTTGTTTCTGTGGTTCTGTTAACTGAGAGATCTGCAAGCAGATCGGAGATCTTTGTGGAAAACGGGTGATTTGATAAGGGCAATGAGAATTGCCTTATCCGGTAGCTCTGTATCTCGTGCAGGAAGTCTTAGGTGGATTTTTTCTGACTATGGAGGAGGAGGCTGTTCCTACTTAACAGTGATGTGAGAATAAGTTTTAAAAAGGGACCTGCATGCAGAGAGACTTATAAATGCAGTGACATCTTTGTTTGGATGTCCAGGATTGACTCAAAGTAAAGGAAGAAGCAGAAAGCTGGGTCTCGGACCTAAGCTTCTGTTTTGAAGTAGAAGCCATACAGTCAGGTCTGCTATAACGCACCTTCTGTGTTGCTAAAAATCACGATGCTGCGCAAAATTTCGCAATGGGAACCACAGCACTGACGGGAAAAATAGGGTTAAAGACCCAATATTGAAAAGCATAATCAGTGACACATTAAAAAAAGAAAAAGTAGGAACCAAATAAAAATGGTAGCATGGTTTTACACATGTTAAATGATTAAGAAATACATAACTACTACAATAAACTTGGCACTTTAACTTGAAAAAGACCTGAAGTTTGCTTGGGAAGGTAGGCTTCAGAGGGCTACAGCTTGTGAGTTCTTGTGAAGCAGTGGAAGGAGGGCTGTGGAACTCCAAGGGAAGTTAGACTCTCCCCACTCCCCCACCCCCTCCATGTATTGGCTTATAGATCATACATATAATATATTATGTGTATATGGAGATATATAAACCACATGCATTGGCTTATGTGTCATATGGATATATAATCCATAGAGGCAGTAGATTAGTGGTTGCCAGAGGCTAAAGGGAGTGGAGTATGGGGAATGACTGCTATAGGCTATGGGGTTTCCATTTGGGATGATGAAAAAGTTCTGGAACTAGATACTGGTGATGGTTGCAACAACATTGTGAATCTATTTAGTGCTACTGAATTGTATACTTTAAAATGGCAAACTTTATGTCATGTGTATTTTACCATGTACACATGTACAAAGAATCTGTTGAATCTGTTTCCTGGGCAGAGCCCTGTGTTTGGCACTACAGGGGACACAGGAAGGAATGCAGCAACGTGCTGTCTTGCAGGAGTGTGCAGCTTGGTTGGGAGATGAGATAAACAGAACAACAAGGCAGAAATGAAATGTGCCTGCCATGGAGGACATGGGGACAGTAGGCTGCAGGTGTCCAAAGAAGGAGTGCACTTGTCGTCCTGAAGGAATCTACAAGTCTTTCCTTCAGGCAGTAGCACGTAAGATGGACTCATTAGGTTTCAACTGAGTATCACTTAGGAAGCTTTTAAAAATACCTATTCCCAGGTCTGGCCACATTCAAATTAAGTCAGAATCTTTAGAGGGAGGAGCTTAGGTCTGTTTTTTAAAAAGACCCCTAGGTGATTCTCCCATGCAGCCAGTCAGGAGTGAGGACCATAGGTTTAAGCAACAATCGGATATTGACAGGTGCATTCAGGGCAGAGGAAATTATAGAAGGATATGCTCAGCTGGGAAAACCAAACTTCTGTTTGACCAGACAGAAGAGTATGAGTGCAGGAGATGGGAGAGCCAGGCAGGAAAAACAGCTTAGACAATCTCACAGGGCATCCTTAATGTCACTGTTGGAATCTGCAGTTAATTTTGTCCTCCGGGGGTGCGGTGGGGGACTTGAAGGATTTTGATGGGGGCAGGAGGGATGGCTATCTGTACTTGTGCTTTAGATAGGTGAATCTGGCAGCATTTGAGATAAGAATTATCTGCCATGTAGATCACTGGAGACAGGCAGGCCTGTTAGGAATGAATTTTAATGATCTAGATCAAAGGTTCTCAAGATGGAGTCTGCAGATTCCTAGGGGTCTCCCTAGACCGTTTTCGGGGAGGGTCTGCAAAGACAAAACTATTTTGCTAATAATACTAAGGTGTAATTTGCCTTTTTCACTGGGTTTGACATATGTATTGATGGTGCAAAGCCAATGCTGGGAAAACTTTTGGTGCCTTAGCATAAATGGAGGCCATGCCACCAAGCTGTAGTCATTGTATTTTTCACCTCTGTGCCCCTGCAGAAGAAAATACCAGTTTCACTCAAGAATGTCTTTGATGAATCAGTAAAAATCTCAACCCTCAGGTTCACATCCTTTTAGTATTCTATGTGACAATATGGGAAGTACTTATAACACCCTTCTGCTGCATCCTGAAGAAGATTGGTTGTCTTGAGGAAAAGCACTTCCACACGTTTGAGTTGCAAGCTGAACTAGCTGCTTTTTTCAAGGGGCACCATTTTTATGTGGAAGATTAATTGACATATTATAGTTATTCAGACTTGGGTATTTGGCAAACATTTTCATGGAAAAGGGCAGTGTGAGCCTGTCACTTCAAAGCATTGACAGCCTTTATTGCCAATGATAAAATTTGCCCCTTCGAGAGAAAATGAGAATTTGGAAAAATTTATATTTGCCGCTGTGAGCTTAATAGCATACCAATACAGTACTGCAAAACTTTTCTGGTGAGATTTTGCAGTATTTTGATATTGTATAGTGAAGTGTGTTAACCCTTGGAAGATCTGCGTTACTAAGTGAACCAGTATTTTCTGATATTAATCATTGGGAGAGACTGTGCCATGAGGGCTTGACCAGAATGGCTGGTTTGTTCATGCCTTCGTTCAGGGAGTAAAATGAGGTGGGTCACATTTTCAGCATTTGGCCCTTGCATGGATGTTCAGACAAAAAACCAAAAACAAACGGATGTTTTGAGCCTGGTGGACTTAGAAAGCAGTAATATTTCTAATGAAACAAGAAAATCAGGCGAGGAAGCTGGTTAGGGGAAGGGTGAAGGAAAATGATGTTTTGCTTTCGACTGGATCCTGATAGGAAATTTCCTTAATCCTTTATAAAATCTTTTGAAAAGAAGCTAAACTTGTTGAAGCTTTTCTGTTTGGGGAAGACTTTTATGAAGTAAGATATAGAGAAATCAATTTTCAAAGATTCCTTTTCCTTTTCTTACCTTAGTAATCATAATTTCCTTTTTTTATCTTCGATGTTGCCAAAAATTAGCCCATTCTGGGCTGCTGACCTTGTTGTCAGAATCCCTGGACTTGGCGTAGCTTCCTCTCCTCACAGCCCAGATGCTTTGCCAGAATCCCATTTCTTCTATTGCTCCTGCTCACCAGAGACTTTCCTTCCTGGTCTCAGATACTTGTCTTTGTATTTGAGGATTCAGGAACAGATCTCTGTGGCTTTTAAACTACTAGAACTGGCCAACACACCACTTTTCCCTAGGAATTCCATAATAATGGGTCCTTTCACCATAGCTTCTAACCTAATTTGTTGCTGTTGGTTTTTATTTGCAGGCTCATTTTTATTGAATATGCAGTAGTATAAGTTTTTTCCTATTCGTACTCACCACTGCCTTCCAAGGATTTTAGTTGTGGAAAATCTGTGGTTTGCTGAGTATAGAATCAGCGTTGTCACAATGATAGCCCATTGCGTCCTTGAAGCCAGTGTTACGTGCCAGGTGAGGGGTACAAGATGTGAAGTAGGAACTGGGATAGAATTAAATTTCTCTGTGTGGGAAAATGGGAGAGATTGAGAGGCTCCTGAAAATGTCCCCGAAGGGGAGACAAAAGCCAGTGAGATTCAGAGACTTCTCATGGAGAGGTGGAGAGAGTGTAGACTGGTGGCTGGAGGCTGAAAAGAAAGATTTGAGAAGAGCTGTGCCTGCAGGGCTTGGTGTAATTCTGTGGGTGTAAACTTCTCCCTGTGAAATCTTTAGTAAGATCCACGTTGCTCACTCAGTGTACTCTGAGAGGAATCTTCTTTCAGGTTGGGGCTGAGGAGAATCGTGGAAGCCTTGGGAGAGTCTTATGAGTGTTATGTAGACTATTGAATATTAGGTAGATTACTCATCTCTCTTTTACTTGAATGAAGAAGCCTGTACTTATTTGAGGTATCTAGTGATCCCAGGTTAGACAGGCAGGGCATGCTCTGTCCAGAACAGGGACCTCACCCCTGACCCTTGTACCAGCAGTCAGGGCCTGTCTAAGTCAGGGCACTATCACGTGAGTTCTGAGAACAAAAGCAAAGGCAACTGAAATTTTCTGAATAAAATTTTCTGAATAAATTTTCTGAATAAAAACTTGATAAACATTAAAAGTATTCAATGAAAAAATTGCAGAAGATGGCTAAATATGTAAAATGGAAATTAACTGGCTGGAAGTAAAAATAAAGAGATAAATGACTAGCACACATGGCTCACATAGATAGAAATTCAGTATATGGTAAATGATGTAAATGTAAACTGGTGGTTTTCAACCCGTTTGTAAAATTAAAGTGTTTTTCTCAGCCTGATACAGACACCATTGAGACCAGGCCTCCCATCTGTGTCTTAAGGACAACCAGGCAGAAATAACTGGGACTAAGGCAGTCCCTTATCCCCTCCACACTTCGGGTAGGGTCCTCTTGTTCACTGCTCATGCCTCAAGACATTCCTACCCAGACTGGGATCCTCCGATGGCTCCATTCTTCCCCAGTGTCCCTGCAACCCCTCCTTAGTGTCGTCTGGTCTATTTTAATGCTGTCAAGAACCAGCTGTTGAACTGTGGCAGGACCAGATGCCTTAGATGTAATGAGTTGAAATGGCCAACTCTTCCTGTACCTAGATGACTTCATGTGCTGTGGGTACTTTTCAGAAATGACCACACCCTTTTCTGATGTGGGTCACTTGCACATCCTATGCTCCACTATGTAAAGACCAGAGGGCGAATGTCAAAGGGGAGCTTGGAGGAGGGGAATAGATGGGACATAGGTGGGAATTCTCTTTGCTGATGTATAAGTGCATTCTGAATGGGGAAAATGCAGGCAGATGTGTCTGCACATTTCACCATGGAGAGGTGAGTTGCACTGACCATGTAGGGCCGGCTCCTCCTGCAGCCACAGCCACCCTCCAGCTGACCACCTGTCTAATTTCTCTGAGCACTGGCCACTGGGTCTGTAGTGGGAGTGTCTTAAAAGATGGGAGTGGGGAGTCCTGATCTGAAAGACTTCACTCAGAAAGTGACCCCAAGCAGGGACGAGGTTGCCCCTGAAAACAGGGCCACCTTCTCCTTGCTGAGGGATTCCCAGATGACCCCCGTGGTGCTTGATGCTTGGCACCTTTACCGATTACCCTGCTTCATTCTCTGGTGAAGGTGGCCTGAAGATCCTGTTTGGCACGTGGCTCCTCCCTGAACAGGACCAATGTCCGGGCTCCCGGTTCAGGGGTAATAACTCATGAATATTTTCTGTCCCACTTAGTTTACTTTCTTGGCACATAATAATCTAGTCATGTCTTTGAAGACTAAGGCTCTGAGAGGGATGGGCAGTTGGTAGACCTATGTCACACTGGACTCAATCCACAGAGTGAGAAATGTGGGTGGTTATATGCATGTCGCTGTGGGTATCTGTATGGAATACTCATTTCCTTGGACTTTCGTTCTAATCATAATTGGGTTCTGTAAGTGTTAATGTTTTAAGACAAGATTTTCTAGTATTTAAATTTTTTTTGGATTTATTGGAAAATTTTTATCTGTTAACTTAATATATTACATTTTAATGAAAAAGAATAGCATCAGGAGACTTGGAGGCTCGCGTTCCTGTTTGGCAGTCCTTTGGTTTCTCTGGGAGGGCATCCACAAATGACTTTGCTTTTGGATAAGATGCTGTGTCCAAAGGTGATTTTTACTGCAGCTTCACAAAAAAATAGTGCTATATATAGAAATGCACCCTGGTTGCTCACAAATATGTAGCATTTGTTCAATAACCAGCCTCCCTCCAAACTTTCTTAAAACCCGGGGACCTTCCTTTTCTGCTGAGACACAATATCCCTCAAAATCAATACATTCTTATTTTTAGTTCAATAGTTTTACCTTGAGAGAGCAGGTGGTCCAGGAGTTTCTATCATGAAAGCAAGTTGCATTTGTGTGAGAGGTGGATTGCCTGACTTTATATAGAATGTTCTTCAAAAGGACAGCCTTGCTTTTTATACTTGAAGCTTACCAGGTATTTTTTTCCTTCTCTCTGTCTCATTTGGGGCTGCGGAGGAGTTAGTTGGCCAGTGGTGTACCCCTCAGTGCTGCCTCCTCCACAGTCCTAACTGGAGGGAGGAAGCCTGATCAGCAAAGATCTTTCCATTGGGAAAGCGTCCCCTGTTGTTTGCTTGGGGGAAATGCAGCGGGAAGAGAGCTGTTGGGAGTCACAGCTGCAGTCTCATGGGCACCAGCCTCCCCATTTTGCTGCACTAGGGAACTCCCAGCCTTGGGCCATCCCATGCCACTGAAATGTCACCTTATGGCCGGGGAGTTCATCTCTTGCTCCTAAAGGAAGGAAACTTCCGTTATTGAACGAAATCCTTCAAGAGAGGCAAACCTCTTTCCTCTTGCATGAGTCTTGTGAAATGGTGTTAGGATTGGGGTAGTTTTTCTCTTTTTTTCTCTTCCTCCTTCAATAAATAAAGCTGGGCCAAAGCCTGGAAGGGATTGTCACCTTCACATCCCAGGTCCCCAAATGCATTCAAAAATAAGGAATCTGGCTTTATTTACTGCAAATTAAAATTCCCTGCATTCGGAGCCAGCCTGGTGGCATAGTAGTTGAGTTTCTGCGCTCTGCTTTGGTGGCCCAGGGTTTGCAGGTTTGGATCTCGGGTGTGGACCTACGCACTGCTCATCAAGCCATGCTGTGGTGGCATCTCACATACAAAATAGAGGAAGATTGCCACAGATGTTAGCTCAGGTTAGGGCGAATCTTCCTCAAGCAAAAAGAGGAAGATTGGCAACAGATGTTAGCTCAGGGCCACTCCTCCTCACCAAAAGAAAAAGAAAAATTCCCTACATTCTACTAGGTTACATACCTAAGAAACAGGATTACAGCATCCATTTTCATGGTTTCTGTAGCAATTGTTGGGTTTTTATTCGCCTTGAAATGCAATAACGTGGGTATTTTGACATTTGTGTGTGACAAACAGAAAGAATGTAATTAAAGGTCAGCCTGAAATGGGTTTTTACTTTATTCTGATGTCTGTGGAAACTTACTGTGTTTGGCCAATGTTGTTTTAATGATCTAAGTTTTAAACACTCCTTTAATTATCTAAGTTTCACTGGGGTCTGCGAATTAAGGGGGTGTAAATAAATGTTACTGGGAGAACGATCTAACAGTATTCTCCATGGTCTAATGAGAAATAGTGTAATTAATGGTGTAAAATATCATACCTTCGTGTTTATTAATTGAAGTAGACATTTCAATTCAGAGGGAGCCTGAGTGTCTCCTTGAGTTGTACGATCAAGTTTGAAGACAGAGCTGGCTTCTAATGAGGGATTTGTTTAGTTCAGTCACTTTTTATTCAGTTTCCTAGAAGGACATGTACCACTTCAGTGTTGTGTGTGACACCTAACAGACTATGTAAAGAGTAGGAATTTAGGATTTGGGTTAGTGTCCTTTTTTTAGAGAGTGGTTTTTATTTTTGCAAGCTTTTCAGAATTCAGACTAGCTCGCAGTGAAATAATATCACTGTATATCTAAGCATGTAATCTCAGAAATGATTGTATCACACTAACTTCAGAATCTTATAATAAATTTATGCTTCGAACTTTAGTGTGTGTACTTTTTAAAAAAAAAGAAAATGTAAGAAATTTTATAAACTTCCTTGCCGTGTACAAGGCTATTCTCCTGAAATAGTCATTCCTGTTGCACCTAAAGGCTGGGTAATTAATAATTTCTCTTTTATGTGTAGTCCTGTCTCTACCAAATTCTAGATGTATTCCTCATGCTACCATTCAAAGCCCATTACTGTATAGCTTTAATAGGGTCTCCTTTCCTTACCCACAGGACATCAGAATGTTATCAAACTAGGCAACTGGCTGCCTTCCAAACATTCTATTCCTTGCTACCCTGGGATCTTGGCTCATGCCTGGGATGATTTTTTCCCCCTTTTCCCTCACCTTCATTTTTCAGAATGCCACCCATCCTCTAGAACCCATCCTAGGAGCTTCTTCCATGAAGTCTCTCCTGATTCCTGCAATTAAGTAAAAAATCACTTATGCTATGTATCACTGCTTCCCCTACAGGGTGGCTGTAGTTGTCTGCAGAGCCATCATAACAAAATACCACTGACTGGATAGCTTAAACTGCAGAAATTTATTTTCTCATAGTTCTGGAGGCTGGAAGTCCAAGATCAAAGTGTCCACAGGCTTGGTTTCTCCTGAGGCCTCTCTCTTTGACTTGCAGACTTCTCCTTGTGTCCTCAGATGGCCCTTCTCTGTGCACACATCTGCCTGGTATCTCATCCCCTTCTTAGAACACCAGTCAGATTAGATTAGGGCTCCCCCAAATGACCTCATTCAATCTTAATTACCTCTTAAAGGTCCTATCTCCAAATACAGTCATATTCTAAGGTACTGGAGATTAGGACTTAAACATAGGAATTTAGGGGGGACACAGTTCAGTCCAAAACAGTGCTGTTTGTATTCATTACATATCTTCTCCTCTTTCCTTTTCCTGATTAGATTGTGAAGTATTTGAAGACAGGGCCTTGTACAAATGGGTTTATCAAGTCTTAGTATAATGCCTCATACATAGTAAATAGGTGATAAACATCTATTGAATTTAATTTTAATTAAATCAACTCTTCAAAAATTTAATGTAGTTATTAGACTTTTATGGAAAAATGATCGATGACGAAAACACGGTACTTAAAATTTCATTATGGATTTGGCCAAATGCGGCCAAGTAATTTATAAAACAAAGCATTGCCAGAATAATATGTTACTCTTCTGTCTTTATTCTTCCTTCAGACTTAAGTAATCCTCATTGTTCTTTTGCACATACATCCTCTCTCATTCTTATAAACTCAAGGTGAAAATAGAAGTCAAGACAGAACTCGGTACACCCCCCTTCTAAATCCACACATGAATCTTCACTGTCTTTGGCAGTTACTCTGCATTCAGTTGGCAAATGTTAAATATTGCTCAGGTGCAAGAAGCCAATTCATTCAGCTCTCTGGGACTAGTGACATCAAAGACCTCTTCAGGAAGCCATGCTTGTCAGAATTAGATGTGCCTTGGGACTATCTGAAGTTATCATTGACTAGGTTAGGAAACTGGTAATGCTCATTTTGAAAACTTACGAAGTTCACAGCATTTCTGCCATCCTCCCGTGTGTGGATTCCTGGGTTCTCTATCAAATACTTGTCTAAATGTCAGAGCAGAATCTTTTTGCTGCCCAAGGAAATACCGTGTTTAGCCCCCAGCCTCCTTAGCCGCCCCCCCTCCCACCCCACCCCGGGTATATGCTTTGTTGGGGAAGGTCTGGTTAAATCTCTCAACTTGACTAACAAGGTCTTGCCCTGCTTTCTGCTGTCTGATCTCCTGTGCATTTAGAGTTGTCATCAGCAGTTTGGAATATTGGTCTCAGGAGGCAGATTAGAATGTACCCAGAACCTTTCAGACAAACAGCTTTTATCAGAAACTTGCCTAAGAGAAAGGGGCATTGAGTGTGCCTACAGGACTTGTACCTGGTCACTCCTCGAGGTCCCAGGTTCTTTTAGATTCCATTGACACCGCCCCTCTTTCCTCTTGCTGAAGCCTGCGTAAGTGTCTTAGTTCCTTCAGACTGCTATAACAAAATACCAGAGGCTGGGTGGCTTACAAACAACAGAAATTTATTGCTTGCACTTCTGGAGGGTGGGAAGTCAGAGATCAAGACACTGGCAGATTTGGTGTCTGATGAGGGCTTGCATTAGGTTCATGGACGACTGTCTTCTTGCTGTGTCCTCACATGGTGGAAGGGGGCAAGGGCACTAATCCCATTCATTGGGGCTCCGTTTTCATGACTTAGTCACCTCCTAATACCATCACCTTGAGGGGTAGGATTCAACATACGAGTTTTGGAGGGACACAAACGTTTAGACTGTGGCAATTACAAACTGCCAAATGGAATGTATTGTGGAGTCCATTGTCCATTACATGCCTTCCCATCCTTTATATAACATAAAGCTTCTTATAAGAAATTTCATTTAGAATTTGGTGGCTTTATGCTTTTGCTTTAAGGATGCATAGAAACAAATTTTAAACTTCATCATGGTTATTCAAATTAACTCATATAGTTACAATGTTTGCATTCTGATTTTGCTCTCATGATGATTAAAAAAAATAATTTTAGATAATTATACACTGGTAAGAAGTTGTAAAAATAATACCAAGAGGTCCCTTGTACCCATTATCCAGTTTCCCTCATAGTGTCTACTGTTTTTTAAATAGACATTTTATTTTAGAAGAGTTATAGATTTTCACGTTGATTTTTAAATTTGTTTCCCTACGCTTATTGCTGCTAAGTTCTTTATGGTAATTTTCCGTAGCTTATTTAAAGGAAGGTTAAAAATAAATAAAAGCTGGTAAAGAAAAATAACGGGATTCTGTCGTCTGTGACTTCACCTAAACATGTTTCAGATCACCTTCCGAGGTGACGGGGACTGGGAATTTTTCTCCTTGGATGCAAGAGTAGAATAATGTCCTCACTATGGTCTTTGACATGTTTCTGATAATGGCCAGTATTTTCCTGTTTTTTAATGATCTTAGCAGCATATTAAACTAATAGTCTTTAGGGGATAACCTAAAATGATACTTCCTTTCCTTTCTCGAGTCATAATATTTATTCTTGAACCTGCCATCCCCCAGTGTTACTGATCTCACTCTTGTTTGAGCCCATTTACAGTTTATCATTGGTATCACACCAATTTAGCTTTGGATTAATTATATACTACCTTATCTTTTTCTACCTATTTTTTTGATATATTCTCCCCAAAGATGACAAACATTTTTGAAAGACTGCCTAATACTTTTTATATTGTTTTTCTATATTCCTTAGCACACATTTAAAACATAGGAAGTCATTTGGACATTTTTCTTCTAAAAAGTGGAATTTTGTATTTGTGTCATCTAAATTATGCTGGGCAATATAGGGGGGAAAAAGCAGATTTCTTCTCCTGATTGATTCTCAGTTTGATAGCAGCCAAGATTAGTTCTGAATTTTGGTGTCTCCCTCGCAATCAGAGAGCCAGGTTTCCCAAGCCGAGGCCTGCAATTATGTGCAAAGAGGCTGTAAAGGTTCTGCGTTGGGAGTTTTTTCCCCTTCCTCCTAGAGGGCCTTACTCTAATGATTAGTTTGCTAATGGAGAGAGCACGGCTGGTTAATGAGGCTTTCTATTTCAGTGGTGTACTTAAAAGTAATTCAGTAGTAATTGCTGCATGTTATGATTCATATTCCAGAACACAAAATAGCAATAACACATCTGTTGTGAAAGTACTGTTATAAGATGGAGAGAGCATTAACCTGCCTAACCCCTGTTCTCTCAGGACCACGATTTTAGGAAAAAAATCAGACTGAATTTCTCTGCAGAGCCTGCCCTGCAAACACTGGCCTCAGCAGGGACAAGACAGTTGGGAGTGGGGTGCGGGAGCTTTGATTTACTTCCCCTGTCAGGATACAGCTCAGGCTGGTAAGGTGGCCCCTGAGAAGCTGGGCCGTGTGTCGTGTCTTGAGGGATCAGCACGACTGGGTCCCAGATCTCAGAAAAGAGGATTGTTTAGGGCTGCCCTTAGAGCAAGAGCACCAATCAGTTTAGCTTTTCTTTTTTTCCCATATAGATCATCTTTCACCAATCTTCCCTCCTCCACGACTGAACCTTTGGTTTTAAGGGCCATGACCAAATACTCTGCAGCTCTGACTCCTCCTGAATAAATAGGCCTCTTGCCTAGGCCAGGTGACGGCACTTTGGGCTTTCCCACTGCCTCCTAGGAGCCTGGCGCCAGGACTAGGAAGGGAGGAAGGAGATGCTCTGAGTTTGTGGTTATGACTTCCCTGGACTCAAGTTCCCGTTCATTTTTTTGTACCTCTGCATCCACAGTCTTGTTAGACAAATTCCACCTGTTCTTACTTTCCATTTGCTCTCCAAGTTTGGGAATTGTGATCTGAGAATTTGAAAAACTAATTATGGGCTCTTTTCATATAATATTGTGGGAAAAATTGGTATAATTCATATGTTTAAAAAATGGAACTGTTTCATATAACTTGACTTTTGGTAGGTATGTTAAGTGAATTCTTTGTTGTCATAGGTAAACTAGGACATGTGCACAGTCAACATGACCAGAGGTAGAGGTCTAGGCATCTGTGGGTTTGCTTCTTTTCAATAAGAAGACTCTTTTCAAAAAATTAAACTTCTAATTTTATTAATAACTTTGTTTTATTAATAGAGAGTAAACATATTCTTAAAGGACTAATCCACTGTGTAAATGTTAATTTCTAATGCTCAAAGCATTTAGAAATGCTTAACGACACTTTTCTAAGTGTTTGGCATATGTTAACTCAATTATTTGTCACAACACTCAACAAGGTAGGTACCTTTCCCAAGGCCATACGGCTAGAAAATGACAGGGCTGGGGTTTGAACCCTGACAGCTTGCTCTGTAGTCTTTCCCCTTAACCACTATTCTATGCCTACTTTCAGAATTCACTGTTTCTAGCTTTCTCTTTCTTCCTCACCCACTTACCAGTTTCTCAGCACTTGCTCAGTAATCTCCCATTTATTGAAGACCTGCTATTAATTAGGTGTTGTGGTCCAGTATATTTCCTGTCCTCAAAAACCTGAGCCCAGCAGTGGGAGACAGATAGATAAGCAGCCGCAGAGGGAGGAGCATGCTGCAGAAGGAGGTATAGCAAGAACTGTGTGGAAGACTTGGAGGAGAAGGGAGAGATTCACTCTGCCCCAGGAAGCGGGGACATGCGAATCTCATGAAAGGCCTTGGAGCATCAGCATTTAAAGGAAGGGCAAAGGAGAAGGGCGGGGCAAAAGAGAGCTTAAGAAAAATTGGTCAGCGGGTATAAAATGTAGAAGAATCAAGAATGAACTACAGATCTATTTGAGGGCAAAAGGAAAAATGAGTGTATTTGCCAGGGTGTGAAAGGCAAAAAGGTTATGGTTGGAAGACGAGATATTGGAGTTAAAAATTACCAAGGGAGAGGGCTTCTGAGGGATTTCGTTGTGTGAAAAATCATAACAACAATAAATATCAAATTCAGCGGAGAGAGTTGCTTTGGGAAGTTGGCACTGGGTCCTGATTTTTTTAGGGCTGCTTGGTAGCCTTTGTAATAAGCTATTTTATTGGTGCCATTTGTCTTTTGACATAAAAGTACTTGATGCTAAGCAACCGTCTGTAAAAATCAAGCCTCTCTTCTTTATAGCACATATTTCACCTCTCTGGGGACCAGAGCTATGGGGTAGACAGGGTCACCATCATCTTGATTCTAAAGACATTTTGAGGGATATATTATAGATGAGTTTCTTAACAAGCGTGTGAAATATATGGTAAATCAGCATGACCTTACAGTGGGATAATGGAGCTGGATTTATACTGAGGCACTGTCTGCCTATGATAAAATTGCTTGTTAATTCTGGGTAGATGACATTTGTTTTTGGTGAGTTGTTGACCATAATAATTCTCATCTTTAGAAGTGGTGACAAAAGTGGAAATCTTCTCACTGTGTGTCCCCCCGCCCTGTCCTTCCGTAGCACACACCCGGATTCAGTTCCTAGGAGACTCCCACAATAGGTGAATGGCTGTTCCATAGACACTTCTCAGTGTTGGCTTGTTCACTCAGTTATTTAAGTCTGAATTTAAACCTCCAAATTTGGAATATAAACCATTCTTTAAGGGTGGAATTTATTTTAAATGCTTTCCTAAGCCCTGATATTTTTTGATGACATCTATATCTGTCTGTCTACCTATCTATCTACCTTTCCATCCATCCATCCATCCATCTATCTATCTATCCCAGTTTTACTTACACTATCTTTATATATATATATATATTTGTGTGTATACAAACACACACATATATACACACATACTAGATAGATGGACAGATAGATATAAAGATAGAGAGAGCAAGCTTTCATTAATTACAATTTCTGACCTCCTCTTTGCCTTTGGTAAACATTTGGTTGTCTAGTATATACTGGACCTGGAGGCTATCAGAATGAATATGGTATGGTTCTTGAATTCACTGAGCTCTGAGTCTAATGGGGGAGAAAGATGTGAACAAAGACTCCTAATGCACTCTTCTATGTGGCAATCCTAGATGTTGAGTGGGAGTCCAGAGGAGGGAGTAGCTATCTCTTTTTTATGGAAAGGCTTTCCCAATGGGTGGGGATGAAGGTGGGACTCTTGGCCTGAATCTTAAGACTGAAGCTGGTCTTCAGTCAGGCTTGGGGAGGATGAGGATCTTCTCAGGCTTAGGTAGAAAATTGGAGCATCCATGTCCACTTGCCTCTGCTGGAGGACAAATTGACTTTCAATAGCTGCTCTGTCTTCTTCCCAAAGGAAGGATAGCCTGGTTTACTGTGTTAACTCAGCATCCAAAGCCGTATGTATTCCACATTGAATCTCAGGGGAGTGCCAGAGATCTCAAAAGAACAATCTCCCAACTAACTTATCTCTGTGTAGAGTTATGTGTAGTTATTCCTTGGAGATATCTAATTTTAACAATTGCTTTACATAGTTACTAATACTTGAATTGTCACTATATCAAAACATTATATGAAATACTTCATGCATAATGTAGTATTCCTTATTCACAGTTGGAAAGAGGTATGATAGTTGGCATAGGTTTGAAACACAGCTCATTTTCATTGCCAGAATTTATTTTTGTTAAACTATTTCATGGAGTCTAAAAATACAGATATGATTGTAAAATTATAATAAGCTAGAATTAAGAGGATAAAATACGATTTGTGAGTTCTTGTTTTGCAAATATTTATCAGTATTTAATTTGTGCAGTAAATCCACGAAAACAAAACCTGTTCATTTTTTTAATTGATTCTTAAATTTAGTACATCTTACCTAGAGTCATGTCAGTAGTAATATATTAATGGACTCAAATACCACCAAATGTATTTATAAATATGAGTGAAGGGTTAGTTTCATCTGTCTAGCCAGTTGTCTATTTAATTGCCTCTATTACATTTTTTTCTTTATACGCATATTATGGGGTTTCTGGGCCAACTTCATACCTGGTTGATTTGAAAGGCAGGTTTTTCTCATTGATGTGTCTGTATACGGTCTGTGAACCTCAAAGAAAATACTGTTTATTCATGAATTCAGTCAACCAGTCTATCAATTTTAATGAACGTCTGCCACGTGCTGTGATAGTTGCTTAGTAGGGAACAGAACTGTCTCCTTCCCCGACTTCATGGAACTTACAATGGAGTATTGGGGACAGGCATTGAATGAGTAAACACACAAGTAAATACATAGTTATCAACTGTGTTAAGGAATACAATAAACTATTTTTTCCTGTTAAAGAGAATAAGGGGCTACTGTTAAAGAGAGGCGTGTGTGTGTGTGTGTGGAGGGTCCTGTTATAGATACAGTTATCAGGGCTGGTGGACTATTGTTTATTGCCTTTGTAGGCTGTAAATGTTGATCATAAGTTTTAGTAATTTGTCTCTTTTGCAGTTTTTCTTTTTAGGTGTTGTGAAAGAGTTTCTTGGATTATTTATCTTACTTTATATATATATATATCTCATGCACACAATTTAAAATAAGATATATATAAATAATAAACAAATCACTGCTGAAGGAAATTTTATATATAGAATTTAATTATAAAATAGATATAATTTATAAAATTAAAAAATGTGGTTTCCTTTAGCAGTGAATAGTTTATTTTTAGAGAATTTGAGCAGAGGGATGTGGATTTTCTTTGTATTTTTTAGTGCTTATGACTTTTCATTTTGGCGCCTACTCACATTTAAGCCATTTCTAGTAACTGTGCACAATGGAAACATTTGAGACACAAGGCGGAAGAGAAGGCAAGCTTCTGCTGAAAGAGCATACGTTTGTGTATAACATTTAAAGCCCTGGTTGTATAACAGATTTTCAGTCCTGAAATGCATAGCAGAATCCCTTGAATTCCACCAAGGAATTTCAGCTTCCTATGTGTCAGCCTCTGATGTCCTCAACACTGTTGGGATTGGGAGTTACTCTGACCTTCAGCATTCCCTCCTGCATCCCAGCCTAAAGATGTGAAAGTCATTAATAAGTTGTTCTCAGCTTAGGTGGTACTGACTGGCTTTGAATTCATAGGCCCAGAACCTTTTAAAAGTTCTGTCCATACATTCACCTGTGTGATCACTACAAACAGTGCTGATTAGAATAACAAAGGTATGTATGACTAAGCATGTTGCTATAAAAATAATGTTCAAAACATATGTTTAGTCTGTAGAAGGCCCCTGGAGCAACCTGAATCCTTCTCATCATCCTTTTACCTAGAGCTTTGTAAACCTTTCAGTATGTTCGGTATGAACTGAAAGGTTCAAACCTTTCCGTAAGAAATCTGGAACCAATCCCTTTCCTAGCCAAAGAAGTTTAAGAATCTGTAATTTGATGACTTGATGGCTTAGTACCAGTACTCTCCTACTGCTTGTTCTCTTCTGAGTGGTTACTTGGGTTCTGTTGACTCAGCTTCTACTCTTTTCCTTTGGATGAGAGTTGGCTATAATTGTGGTCACTGGGTCCTCTGTTCCATTCCGCTGCCCTGCCTCTCTGCTCTCCGTTTGATATGCATTCTGTTTATTCTGTATCGGCATCCTGCTTTATACAGACAGACCCCCATGGACTGAAATCCTGTCCTTGAGCCCCTGCTACTCTGCCTTTCTTACACAGACTATTTACTTCTCTGTTGCATTACCAGTCGACTTTCTGTTCCTGCGTTCCCCAATGCTGTGCCCTATGGTCCAGTGCTGGAATGTGCAGTTGCCCATTTCTGTACTGGTTTGGTTTGTGTCTTTTCTGATCTTCTCACTGGGACCTTTGCTAATCAGCTTCGTCTTGGTCTGTGGGTCTGGCCAGCACCAAATCTCACTCATTTTGGAACACCTCATTGATGCTTAACATTATCTTGGCTGCTGGGTGGAATTCAAAGGCATTAGACTTCTTTTTGGCTGAACAAACACTTATTGAGCACCAACTGTGTGTAACGCAATGCTTTGTGTTGTGACACAGAGATGGATAAGACCTGATCCCAACTTCCAGAGCCACTTTATCAGTTGAGAGAACAAAATAAAATTAGTACGTGATACATAATGAATAAAAGAATGGCCTAAAAAATTACACACACACACACACACACACACACACACACACACACACACAATCTTATGTAATTGTAGAACTTACTCCGAAGAGACCTAATCTACAATTCTGGATACTCCTGAATTCATGAAATGTGCTTATTCTATTTTCTTAAGGGAATTTGGTGAAATGTTTTTGTTTCATGGCTTGTTTCTTAAAATTTCTTGCTTTTATTTTGTCCCTTTCTACATCAATGAACTTTATAAAAGTATTTCAAATTAGCATGCATGTTTTAGAAAGAATGAAGCCATTTGTGGATGGCGTTATTACTGTAACAATTAGGAGAAAGAAGACTTCTGTGAAATGTTTGCTGAATTCTCTATCCAAAAGATTCATACAGCCAGACAACTTCAAGAAATGTCATGGGTCACTTTATTACATATTCTCTCTCTTAATAGATTGAAACTTTTGGGTTTGACTCCCTTTTGTGTCCTATTCACCTTTTCTCTAATTTCAAAGTAAATCTAAACTAAATATGTCTTATAACAAATGAAATCCCTTACCCTCCCCCATTTCTTCCCTCTTAAGCCTTTTATTTTCCTTTAATAACTGCAAGTTTTTATTCATTCCTTGATGATTGAACATCACCCTGTCAACTCATTGTATTGCCTTTCATTGACTCCAACTTGTCCCTGTTCTATATAAAATAAAAAAGCCTAAATTCAGTCCTATATCACTGAAAGGCCAATCAATGGTAAGTAAAGTAGAGGGATTTTTTTTTTTCCAGGATTGCACATTATTCTTTTGCTTTACAAAAGTTTACAATAAAGTCTCTGTTTTGATCATGGAAATACCCTGTTGAGCGTTGGTCAGTTTTCAGTTTCAGAACTTTCTTTGTTGCTGATACTGTCATTTTCTATCTATGATATATTTTTCATCCATACATATACATCCCATTTTAATAGACAGTTGTCATGGTTCTGTCTTTCAAGTTAGCTACAACTAAGCTGGTGTAATTTGAAAAGTATCCTTTCCTAAATTGTGGTACAGATAAAGACTAGAGATTCCCCAGGTGTAAATTCAACATCTTTGGAAGATGTTTTGACCTAAAAGTATCTCCATTTGATGAGACTATCACTTGGGAAGGAATAGGCCTTGCTGAAATGCAGCTCTGTTTTTCATATTCCCTTTTCATCTATAGAGGTTGTCACTCTGTCACAAAAGAAAATTCCCTGTGCCTCATCCCTGAGCTCTGACCTGATATCATTGCATTTGTTCCCCCTCATGATGACTATTAATTTAACCTATGACAGACCAACATAATTGAAGTAAGAGTAGATTATTTTAGTGGGATTAAATGAATTATAAATGTTCTTTAGAGAAAGATGGGATGAATGTGGTTCAGTTTTTTTATCTCACATTTTCACTAGAATCTGTTTTTTTTTTTTTCAAGGCAAACTTTGTAAAACTAACTTCATATTAGATGAGTATAGGACATTCTTTTCCTTTAAAAATTAGGATAAAATCACTGAGTTTTTTGCATTAGTCTCTGAGGTGATATATTACAGTAATAAGAGTTTCCTTACAGAAAGGAAGTTTTGCTTATACAGCATTTCTCATTTAAAGAAACGTCTTTGCTGACTACCAGCTCTACTGCGGGAATGTTTTAAAACAGGAAAACAGACTGACTTCTTGGAGTGGTTGGCCCACTTGAATCAGTCAGGGGAGTAGTCATCCCTAGATGCCAAAGTGGTCATATTAATATAATTGTTTTTGCCCCTTTGAAATGTGTGATGACTTTTAATTTAATCTGCAATATTAAGTAATGGACTTTTTGTGAAGAGTATATTAATGATGGTTTGTAGACTAGCTTAAATGATACTTTTAACAAGTCAGTTGCCTGAGAGAATTAATTACAGTGTTAATAAGAACAGTGATCTGTGGGAAGTGGGGTTGGAGGGGAACTGAAAGGGGGCATATATGGTAGGAACCACTTTGTGTTTATTTGTGATCAGGTGACCATTAAGCAATTGCTGGGTGATCTTGTACCCGCTGTGTCCTTTCAAGCAGGAGTGAACTTTGCCTACTTAAGAATGCAGCCACACGCTTCACCATGTTTGGGTTACTTTCTTTTTTGCCTTCTGATACAGTTATCTCCACGTGGGCCCAAATCTGCCATAATAATGCCAATATGCGAAAGATAGAAAAGGTGTTAATCTGGAGTTTGATTCCTCCCAACGCTTTGAGTTTCCAGGCTGACAGGGATTTCAGTATTCTGTTCCCACTTCTCCCGAATGCCCCCTGAGAGAGCAGCCCGTCTCTGACATACTGAGGTGTGCAGGGGTGTAATTTACTGGTGCCCAGAGCCTGCCGCCTGTGCTTTTTATTCTGTCTTCTTAGGGAAGGAGGACAGTGCAGTTCCAAAGCTGGAATAGTGATTATGGCTTTCTGATCTACAGCTGCCTGTCGGGCATCTTAAAAAAGGAAAAGAAGAGAAGTTTAATGCAAATCGTCGTCTCTTTGAGGCAGGGTCATCTTTAGCTGTTTCACACTGCAATAGCCTTTGGAGAAACTGTTTCTCACTTGGGTGCTTTTACACGTGGCTTTGCAGAGACTTGATGCTTTGGACCCAAAGTCCTTGTGCAGGTCCAAGGACAAGCTAGAGCCCAGGTTTCTCCCGTCCAGGTAGAGGGAGGCTGTCACTCCCTTGGCTAGGCTTCTTTGATCCTTGACATCAAAAATGTGCATGTTAGAGCTGCAGGGAGCTATTCTGTGGACATATAATTGAATCTCAACATCTTCTTCTGTTGGAAAGTATAGGTAAAAATATCTCACAGGGTTGTTGAGGGGTGTAAAAAGTAAAAGGTGAAAACCCCTGAAATAGTGCTTAGTACATGGTAGGAGCTCAATGAGTGTTCATTTATCTCCTCACAGATGACAGACCAGTGTGGCAAACCTCCATGGGGCATGAACATGAGGTAGAACGTGAATATTTACAATGTGCTAGGCAAGAAGTGGTTCATGCCAATGCCCGGCATCTTCATTTATTAAACGAAGTTGCTGTCTGACTAGCCTCGGTGAGGATGTGGGGTGTTCGCAGAGCTGAAAGCAGGTTGGGCTCGATTAACAGCACGCAGAATCCTCCAGGAGTTTGCTTGCAGAGTGCTCATCTGCATGTGTTTGTTATTTTGTGAGCGAGGGAGAGCATCCCACCCAGGGCAGAATGCAGTGCGGCTTGTTGGTGCGACCAACACGAGGTAAAGATGGTGCTGGTGGGATTGCCCCGAGGATGCTTAGAAAGAGATAACAAGCTTAGGAAATAGACTTTAGAGGTGTGATGCTTTTCAGTTCTTGATGCTTTCAGAAGGGGCAGGAACCATTCTGGGTGTCAGTTAAGAGCCGCCATTCATTTCAAATCTCACCAACATGGATATTGTTAACTGGGGGCTTCAATGGGTAGAGCTGCCTTCTCTAGGTGAAGAAGGACCTGACAGATGTCCTTGTGAATCTCCTCTGCTCATTTCAGGGCTGTCGCGTTGCTGAGTGTGGTGAATACTTATTGATCATATGTACACAGGGGTTCTGAAATTCAAGCAAACCTAATTTGCAGCTCTGGAAAGGAGGAGAGGTGATAGGTCTCTAGTTTCAAAGATCAACCTTCCAGAGCAGCCCTGTCCAACAGGAATAAAATGTGAATCACATGTGTAATTTCAAATTTCCTAGTAGCCACACTAGAAAGAAGTAATAAAAGTAAAAATAAAATGGTGAAATTAATTCTGATAATATTTTATTTAACCCAATATATCCAAAATGTTGTCATTTCAATATGTAACAATGTAAAAATTATGAGTTACTCTGTATTCTGTTTTTTAGAATCAAGTCTTCAAAATCCAGCGTGTCTCTTACGTTGACAACATATAATACAAGCACTCTTGAGCACTTACTACTTGCCAGGCATCACTGTAAGCTCTTTAATTGCGTTGACTTATTCAATCCTTTCAGTTATTATTCCCAATTTATAGATGAGGAAACTGAGACACAGAGAGGTTAAGGAATTTTCCAAAAGTCACAGAGCAACTAAGTGGCAGAGCTAGGATAGAGTCTCGGGCAGTGCAGCTCCAGAATGTGTGTTGTTAACCGGCAGGCTGTCCTGCTTTAATTAACACAATCCTTCAGGGTAGAAAACTGAATGAGTGGAAACTTGCCATTGAAAAGAGAGATCAGCCCTGGAGACTGACATCATCTAAACTGGCATCCTGAATGTGAAAAATGAAATAGTTTGTCACAGCGTTAGTGGGGTAAGCTGTCCTGTCTGCACCACAAAATGTAGAACTGAGAATCCTGACGGTTTCCTCTTTATTTTTCTGACTTTTCTTCCTTCTTGCCCAGGGTTTAGCAGACAGTGTTACTCTTTAAAATCCTGTCTTTTTCTGATTTTTTTCTCCGGGTGTGGAGGTGGGGAGTGGTGGTGGCGGTGGTGCTGGTGGTGGCGGTGGTGCTGGTGGTGGTGGTGGAGGTGGTGGTGGTGGTGGTGGTGGTGGAATGTTCCAGTCCTCCTGTCTACTTTGTTTTCCTGTTCCTGGTGCTACTGATCATGTAAACTGTGACAAAACCCCATTCTAATCTTTGGATACTATTTAATTCTCCTGCATGTGCTTCATAGTTAACGTTTAATGAGCTTGGGCAGGATAGCCTTGGCTCAGTGTAAATCCTGTCAGGATTAGTTCGATGTGTCTTTGGAGTTGAGTTTTATTGACATTTTACATGCCAACGTTGATTTGGGAAATTGCCTTTGTTACCACATCCTTATTTCTGACCCTGATGGGGAAGCTGACATTTGCCAGATTTTTAGCAACCACTATTTTAACAAGAGGCACTTGCGTCTTTTACACGGATGCATCCCCACAGCCCCGGGTTTTGACTGGTAAGGAGGAAGTAGTGACTCAATGAATATTTACTGAATGAATGAATTTTAGTGCTCTCTGTTCTAATTTTTTTTAAAAAATTATTTCATTGGCTCTCATGTTACAGAAAACACCACCGCTCCCAAACTTATTTAGTACAAAACTCTAATTTTAAAAATAAAGAAAAACAAAAGACAGAGATCAAATGAAACGTTACTAAACATATCTAAAAGAGCATTAGCTATGATGGGTTCAGTTTTCTGATTTTTCTTTCTGCTTTATTTTATTATGGAAATTTGAATACAAATATATACAAAGGTAGTATAAATATCTCCATGTATTTTCTGCATGAACTTCCACATTTCCCAATCTTATTTATCCGACACCATGTCCTTCCTTTTTTCGGTTTCGGGAGTATTTTAAGGCAAATCCTAGTTGCTGTCTTTTTACCTCCAAATTCTTCAGTATACATTTCTAACTGAGAAAGACTATTTTTTAAAACTAATCATCATTTTAACATCACACCTAATATAATGAACAATCATTTCGAGAGTTGATATAACAGCCCATATTTCTGGCAGTCTCAACATGTGTTTTTATTGCTGTTCTCCCCGTCTGCCCCAATTCAGGATCTAACCAAGGTCCACATTTTGCAGTGGTTATTGGGCTGCATACGTTGTTTATTCTATTCTTGTCCTTCCTTCCCTGGCTGGTTTTTTCCCTTCATGCCATTGATTTGTTGATGAAATAAGCTCATTTGTAGATTCAGGTGTGCCATGTTGTGGATTTGCCTGATGGTTTTCTCATGGTGTATTATCTTTCACTTGTTCCTCTATAACCTGTATTTTCTGTAAATTGGGTATTAGATTTAGAGATGTGATTAGATTCAGGCTTGTTTGTTTATTTACTTCTTTTGGCAAAAATATCTTGTAGGTGGCAGCTGTGTGCTTTTTACCTTCCTTCAACAAGGATGTGATGTCTCTTTCAACGGCGCTACTGAAGATACTTCTATCAGGAGTTTCAGATGCTGTCAGCCTGATCCCATTATAAAGTTCCCCATGAACCTCTCACCTGATGAGTTTACCATCCTTTGATGATCACTGCCTCGATCCATGCTTTATAGTTTGTATAGGAAACACAAGATAAATGCTTGATTCTTTCTCCATACTTATAAATTTTTGGAGTAATAGATTTGTGTCCTTACAGCCCCTAGTAAGGAGTAATTAACTTTTTCCCGTAAGTATTGTTATGAACTCATGCATTTTTATGCATTGGCTCCCTTTCAATTCATTGCAGTCATTATTCTTTTTGCTCAAATTGCTGTATCTTAGGCCACTTTGACCCCTGTGCTCTTTGACACACCCTGATCAGTCTTTGATCAGCTGTGGATTTTTAATCACTAATCTTGTTTACTGATTTCTGAAGAGTATTTGAAATTGCTCTGTGGGCGTCCTGACCGTTTGATTACAAGTAAGCATTTGGGGGCTGAGGGGAAGCGATGAAGCCTTTCTCCAAATATTACCGTGTTTGATCGCTTCTTTGATTTGAGGAGAAAAGAGTAGAAGATAGCTTTGTGGTAAGATCTGCCTGGCAGATTCTGATTTTAAGATGAAGATCCTGGAACTGTTTTCTCATCGTATTGGATATGGGAAAGAGTGTTGGTCTGAAATAAGACAGGCTGGCTCCCAATCCCTGCCTGACCACTTCCTAGCTCTACAACTTGACTAAGTTGCTCACACTCTCTACATTTTCGTTTTTTCACTCTCTAAAGTGCAGATGGCAATAACACATACCTCTTAGGGTGGTTGTGTGATTCACTTGAAGTGGTAACGGTGAAACACCCAGCACAAAGCCTGCCACACACGGGAAGTGTTCCATAAGTGGTGGCGCAAAAATGGTAGCAAGTCATGGCCCTATGATTTGGCATTACATCTGAATCTTTTACTTCACTCTGTACAGACATGAAAGGGGAATTTTCTAAGAAAACAGGGATTTTCTTTCATTTTCATTATTCAGGTCTTGAAATTTCCTGCGTTGGTTTATTTGTGGGACTTGAAGAAAACATTTTCTCAGCCCACAGCATCATGTGACTGTTTCTTATTGCTAGTCAGCAGTGTGAAACCTCAGATGAAATATATTAACTTGGGGTCTGGGACAACTGTTCAGCAAAGCTAAGCAGACTTTATTTAAAGAAAGTGCTTGTTCTCTGTTTCTGGAAACAAAACTCATAAAAACTATGCATCACACTGTTAATAGTGGCTTTGGGATGCTTTCCCTATGAATGAATTTTCCAGGTGGTTGAAAGTTATTCTCTTCAAATTCTAAACTTGAAAAAATTTTAATAAGCTGCTGATAGAAATTTTACTAAAAATTTAACTGCTTAATCAGAAGCAATTTAAACATCTCTTAACCTTTTTTTATGAATGCATCGGTCAGCTATTGCTATGGAACAAACAACCCCACAACTCAGTGGCTTAAAGTAATTTCCATTCATTCTCATTCTGCAGGATGCTGATTGGCTAGGGGCTGGTCTAGGCCAGGTGGCGGGCCTGTCTGTGCTTGGGTCCTCACTGTGGCTTAGGCTTAGGTCTCTTCCATAAATGTTTATTTGGGGGTCCAATATGAAGGGGCAGCAAACCAAGGGAAGCTTTTTTTATGGTGATGGCAGAGATGCAGGAAGGCTAGCCCAACTGTACAAGCATAGTTCAAGACTCTGCTTGCATCACCTCCGATTCCACTCCTTTCATCAAAGTCAGTCAATTCCTGAGCCTAACGTCAATGGAGCAGGGAATTATGCTTCTTCCTTGGGGGCAGGGAGGGAAAAAGTTTGCCAAACAGTAGTCACATTTATCATAATAACCAGGATCATTGGTGTGATTATCTAGTATGATTTTATATTACGTACAGTTATTATTTGTCCCTTTAATAACCCTGCCCTTAATCTTACCTTTCAACTTGCTCATTCTTTAGGGCAGATAACCAAGCCTTTTAAGAATCATGTTTATGTAAGGATATGTAAATTCTGTATGAAAATTTAGGTCTTTCTCTGGGAAGTGAACAATATTTTCATGGTTATTTTGGGTATTCAGTAGCCTCTCCGTTCATTTTTCTCTACACAGTTTGTTCGAAAAAGAATCCCTGATTATTGCCAGAAATTTGACTTCTGGGAGCAAGGGGTTAACTCAGCGTGTAAGGTAAACCTCTAGGAAACAGAGGTTAATTCATTTTGTTCCAGTAACTGGGTCATGCACTAAACCAGTAACTCTAGATTTTCAGATTCTAATCTTGTATCTTCAACCAGCTCACAGAACAACCAGAGGCAAATTGCCTAATCTGGGTGTTTGTAAATGAAACCAGTAGAGATGATAGATGTGAAAGCCTGAGGCAATTGTGTTGGTATTCACATATCAAATAAAATTATTTTCAATACTTTAAAATCATATTAATATAAAATTCTCCTAATTCCTAATTTGCAATCACTCTGCTTAAGCTGCACTGAAATTTACCTTAGTGCAATCGATGGAGAAAGGGCTTATTAAAAAGATTAGTGTTATGAACCCACTGAAAAAATGTACATTATAAAAATTAGAACTTTTTTGGGGGGTATAATTAATGCTAATTATAATTAGTGCTAATTTCAAGTGTGCTTAATCTATTCACAAAGCAGACCCAATGGACTTTAAATTGGCAGTCTCCATAAGGAACTAAAAGTAATGGAATGGTTTTTATTTAAATATGTTCCACAACAAATGATATTTTCTTAATTCAAAATGTATTTCTAAGTAAATCACATTGGTAGGATTTTGCGTGTTTACAAAATTACATGTTTTTCAGTTGCATGAAAAGCACTGCCAATCTCAGATAGTTGTTTTGATGTGAAATGTGTCAGCAAGTGAAGTGGAGGTTAGTATTTTTCTCTCCCTTCTCTTTTTTCGTATAAAGCCTTAGATGTAGTAAATGTAATGGAATATAAGTAGGAGAGAGAGTAGTGAATTGCTGCTTTTGGTAAATGCTTTCCCATCTCCATTAGGTAAGGGTTTAATTTCACAATACATTGTCTGTAGGCTTTTCCGGTTTCTTACAGGAAGAAAAAGAATTTTGTAAGAATCTACAATTATGATGTTTGATTCGATGGGAAATCCCAGCCTGCCAAGGGGTTTGCAATCCTATCATCCCTTAGTAGAGAAAAAAAAAAAGGTTGAGTTTATACCTCAGAAACCACCACTCTTACTTCTAACCATTCTGCCTTTCTCCTTGACTTTCCTGTGGAATTACCAACTCCCTACCTGGTGTGTCCTCAGTTTTCCAGACCCGCAGGTGAGGGCGTGGAGGTGGCTCTTATTTCCACTACTGACGTTACTATAATTTATGAGAATTTCAGGGTAAAATATTATCTATGTGAGATATCGTAAAGCATGACTTCATTAGCATGGATTTTTCTCTACCCAAGTCATGACATAGGTTTTTTTTTTTTTTCAATTGAGTTATTGATAGGTTACAATCTTGTGAAATTTCAATTGTATATTAATGTTTGTCAGTCATGTTGTAGGTGCACCACTTCACCCTTTGTGCCCACCCCCCACCCCACCTTTCCCCTGGTATCCACTAAACTGTTCTTGGTCCATAGTTTTAAATTCCTCATATGAGTGCAGTCATACACAGATTATCTTTCTCTCGCTGGCTTATTTCACTTAACATAATTCTCTCAAGGTCCATCCATGTTATTGCAAATGGAATGATTTTGTTCTGTTTTGCAGCTTAGTAGTATTCCATTGTATATATGTACCACATCTTCTTTATCCATTCGTCGGTTGATGGACACTTAGGTTGCTTCCACGTCTTGGCTATTGTAAACAGTGCTGCAATAAACATTGGGGTGCACAGGACTTTTGGGATTGCTGACTTCAGGCTCTTTGGATAAATACCCAGTAGTGGGATGGCTGGATCGTATGGTAGTTCTATTTTTAATTTTTTGAGGAATCTCCATACTGTTTTCCATAGTGGCTGCACCAGTTTGCATTCCCACCAGCAGTGTATGAGGGTTCCTTTTTCTCCGCAACCTCTCCAACATTTGTTGCTATTAGTTTTAGATATTTTTGTCATTCTAACGGGTGTAAGGTGATATCTTAGTGTAGTTTTGATTTGCATTTCCCTGATGATCAGCGATGACGAGCATCTTTTCATGTGCCTATTGGCCATCAGTATATCTTCTTTGGAGAAATGTCTGTTCATGTCTCCAGCCCATTTTTTGATTGGGTTGTTTGATGTTTTGTGGTTGAGTTGCGAGAGTTCTTTATATATTAAGGATATTAAGCCTTTGTCAGATATATGACTTGCAAATATTTTTTCCCAGTTAGTGGGTTGTTTTTTGTTTCAATCCTGTTTTCATTTGAAGAAGCTCTTTAATCTGATGAGGTCCCATTTGTTTATTCTTTCTATTGTTTCCCTTCTCTGAGAAGGCATGGTGTCCGAAAAGAAAAAGAAGTTTTTCATGTTTCAATGTTTCATTATTACTTCTACTACTGTTTATTGAGTGTTCATTCGATGCCAGTCACCGTGCTGAGACCTCTACATGTCTAATCTCGTTTAATTCCCACAGATCTCTGTGATAGGTGCTCTTACAGCATCCATTTGACACAGGAGGATTTGGAAGCCCAGAGAGGATCAGCAACTTGCCTAGTTTGTCACATGGCTGGTAGGAGGCAGAGCAGGGCTCCAACCCAAGTTTGTCTCCTTGTAGAGCCTGTACTCATGAGGACTATGCTATATGTCCCATTACTCTGTCATCTGCCTCCTTTGGTCTTGACATTTTGGATTGTGTCACCTTAGATACTTTCATTCTTGAGTTCCAAGTTCAATTACCATTCTTTTTGGTTCCTTAAAGAGATAGCCAGTAATTAATCATTTAATTTAATAAACATGTATTAAACATCAGCTGTATGAGGAGTACTGTGGTAGTATCTGGAGTATCTGTTTCTATTACAGTCTACAAAACATTTGAGGTAGCTGATAAAATATATAAAATAAGAAAGAGGTAAAACTAAGTCTCAAAGACCATCAAGATAGAAGGAATTCCCTCAAGGGGGCTATCTAGAAGAGTCCCACATGAGGGTCATTCTTCCATGTTCTTTATTTGTCTACCTGATCTGTTCTGCAGGACATAATGAATACTCCTGTGGGCACTTTCCATCTCAGATTTCCCTGGAGGCTCTGCCCTCACATTCAGCCTGGATTCAAGCCATCCTGATTCATGACCATGATGACCATCATCTCCTAAAGATTTTGCAGTGTCTGGAATATTTTCACATGAATTGTCTTGTTTGTTCTCTACCACCCTGAGAATTAGCAGTCATATGGAAACTGAATCGTGTAACACAGCTTGCCCACATTCTGTGAAGCTCCTTCAAACCTCACTGCTTCCTTGAATTGTCCAGCGGACTTGCATTCCTCTCTGACTTGGGGTGTCTTCTTCCTGTTTCGGTTCTTCTTTCATAGACTTTTTGCAGCACTATCACTCCCTTTCACATCTCAGCATTTTTGTTACTGGCCTTACCCTCATAAAGCAATCTCCTCAGATGGCAACCTCCCATCCATGGCCTGTGGGCTACTTGGCCGACCCTCCAAAAATGTACCTCAACAGTCGTTTGTGTCATTTTGAAATTTCTTTTGTATTGTTGAACAACAGCTAAAGCAGTTATTTAAATCTAAATTAAATTTTAAAACAGTTAAATATTTCATTCTTAAATCTCATTCCTCACACCCCACAAATCACACAACATAAGTTTTTAATGACAGAAGTATAATGTTGCCGAAACATCAAGATATCTTACTATCTCCACTTACTAGTTTATAGTATGCAGGTGTTGGCGGCTGTATTTGTAGAGCACAAGGAAAATGACAAAAGATGTGTTCTTTGACGATTGTCATCTCAAATAGTTGGGTACGTTGGTTATGTAAATATTCACCGGAACAGAGGAACTGTGTCATCTGGGCCTAACAGGTGAAAACAAAAGACTACCATAAGGTCTGTCTTCCTTTAGCCAAATGGGAAGTGGCGTTGCTACAAGCACATGGCTGATCATAACCTTTTCTTGAGCAATTTAAGCGGGCACAGGAAATCTTAGATATGACTAAAGGATGTGTCAGGGAGGAAAAATTTCTGAAATGTTGTTTAAACAAGAAATGGCAGATGCATAACATTTTCCTATTGATGTTAGGAAACATCCTAAATGAAAAAGGATTCTTCCAAAAATTTATTTAAAAATAAACATTTTCAGTTACTCTGAGTTTTGTTAGCATTTACCCTTTTAAATAGAATTGCCAGATTTAGCAAAAAAAAGTACAGGCCACGAGTTACATTTTAATTTCAGGTAAACAAAAAATTTTTTTTTAGGGTAAGTATGTCCCATGCAATGCTTGGGTTATACTTGTACTAAAAACTTATTTATTTTTCTGAAATCCATATTTAGCTGGGCATCTTGTATTTTATCTGGAAATCCTACTTTTAAGAATATTTAATGATTCATAATAAGTAAGTTAAGAGTATTTATTGTTTTTTAAGTATAAATAATGTATACAAAAGCAATTGCTCTAGCTTTAGCTCTTCTGATAGGGATTTAATTGGAATCTGCTAAGGAAGCATAGGAGTTTAAAAGCTGGACTATATGAAGTCCCTGCAACTAGAGTAGATCAAAAATGGAGATAAAGAATCCCAGAAATAGGAAAGTGGGATTTACAGTTAATATTCAGTCTATATTTGTTTTCCTTTAACTTTTCTCCATTGCTACTAATTCTGCCCTCTGGAGGCCACAGAAAATAATGAAGATGATGCTATTAATGATAGCCAGCCCTTGCTGAGATCAATTATGTGCTAGGCACTGTTCCAGTATTTGTTTTAATTTATTTAATCTTCACGAAGCCTCATGAGATAGGTGCTTTATGATTTCTGTTTTACCAATTAGGAAACTAGAGCACAGAGAAGTTAATTAGCTCAACCACGGCCCCACCTGTCTGTCAACTTGTAAAGTATTTTCTCTTTTATAGTCTTCAAATTCCCATTTCCTTCTGTTATTCCTTAGAAGACAAGGTCTCTAGAGCCCTTTCTGTCTTGTTCAGTTCTCGGCTTGCTCTGGTTTGTCAGTGCCCTTGTAGATATTATGACGAAAATTTAAAAATAAGCTTCACATGTAATATAATTTATAAGCCAGGTACAGTGGGATTTTTAATGGCTTTTGTACTGGCTGCTGTAGTTCTAATCATGGCCCAAGGATCACATGAGTTTTTATTATTTTTTTGGTCGTGAATATATTTCCACAGAACATGGTTGACTCAGATTGAACTTTCAGTCAAGTAAAACTTCCAGGTTCTTTATCTACACAAAATGCAAGTAAGCCAGGTCTGCCTCAGTTTCTATACATGTAGTTTTATTTTTTGAACAAGCGTGCAGGAATTCACTTGTATAATTTTTAGAAAGTATTTTGTTTTACCTCACTCATCCTGCCTGGCAGCATGTTATTATAATGCTTTATAATATTTCATAATGGTTGTAACGATAGGTGTTTAGAACAGAGACCCAGATTCCGTGGGAAAGCACATGTGTTGAGTGTATGAGCTCCTCCTGTGCCCTTCCTTTACCTGGACGTTCTGTAGCCTCTGCCTGTCTCCCCATTTGGCTTAGTAGACAGACAATGGGTGGACCCCCGTGTCTCTATGCTATTTGGCCGTCTTGTCCTTGGGGAAGAAGGTTGGAGCTATGTTACAGCATTTTTCTCCCTTGTAACCTGACAAACTCTTAAGTCACGTTCCTTTGATAATCCGACGCAATCCTGCCTAGTCAGATACATTGTCCCTAAATCATTATGTCATTCTGTGCCCTGCTTGCAGCTGTAAAGTTTCTCCCAAAATAATAAGACTGTTACTCATAATACTTTGTTCTTAGAAATCAAAATAGGAGAAAGTTAATAATAGAAGTATTTACTTGGGGAATTGTAGACTCTTTATATTTCATGTAAGAAAATATGACCGCTCTAGGGGCTGGCCCCGTGGCCGAGTGGTTGGGTTCGCGCGCTCCGCTGCAGGCGGCCCAGTGTTTCGTTGGTTCGAATCCTGGGCGCGGACATGACACTGCTCATCAAGCCATGCTGAGGCAGCGTCCCACATGCCACAACTGGAGGGACCCACAGCGAAGAATATACAACTATGTACCGGGGGGGCTTTGGGGAGAAAAAGGAAAAAATAAAATCTTTAAAAAAAAAAAAAAAATATGACTGCTCTAGTGGTATTAGATACAGCTGGGGCAGAATATATTGAGAGAAAAAGGGCGGAATGTGAGACAGGGCACGTCTTCTGGTTTGTTTTTAATGAAAGCTCAGATTTGGATGTCAACTAATTAAGCATCTTCTAACATCTCTTAAAAAAAACAGGAGAGATAAAATTATATTCATATACCTGATAACCCTAAAATTTTATTAATAATACATTTGTGCATCTTGAGTTGTTCCATCTATCAATATACCATTTAATAGAGAACAGTTTTCTGTATTTGTCAACATTAATTTATTAATGTAACGTCTATGTAAATGTGTTGAATAAATAGAATTGCACTCACTTTGGCTTGTACTTTTAATGAATACCTACCACAAAGTAATTAAAGTTTATTGTTATTCTCTTTCTGGGACTGCGTTGACATTTCTTAGCTACCTTTTATGCATTGCTGATTATAGTTTTTATTTCCCAAAGATATTAAAATGAATAATATTTTATAAATATTTTAGAACATTATAGAGAAAATTATAAGTGTTACTTGGTGTTTTCCAATATGAACCTTCAGCCTAAAATCTTGCCATGATATTGAAGACAAATAACTGGCGTGTTAAAAAATACCCACACACACACGTACATAAATAAATTATAGATGCCCTTTGAAGGCAGTCTGTTACACACCATAGTTTCGATCATGATTTTATAATACGTGGGTACCACAACTCATTATAGAATACTTATAAATGATTTATTAATGAGAGACTTTTTCTAAATACTTATTCTGTCATTCTTAAGCACATGGCAAAACCGATTCATAATTTTCTCTGTTTTATAAACTATATATATATATTTTTTTGTTTTGTTTTGTTTTGTTTTAAAGATTTTATTTTTTTCCTTTTTCTCCCCAAAACCCCCTGGTACATAGTTGTATATTCTTAGTTGTGGGTCCTTCTAGTTGTCCTCTATATATTTAAACTATTTTTATACTATAAGAAGTATAATGGGAAAACTGTTCTAATTTGGATTCCTTTTGTGTGATTTCTTTTTCCCATCTTGTAGATGTGAATGGTGTTCCTTTTATGTCTTTTATGTTCACAAGGAACCCAAATATGTTGCATTTTTTGCTAATAGGATATTCGGCTAACTTTCGTAGTATTTTTCCTTTTTGGAGAGCTTAACTTACTACATAATCATCCACATTGGAGGTGGCAGGAAGATTTATCCCAAAGGTTACTTTCTTCAGAAAAGTGTACTGCTTTTGGGTTTTGAACTTCTGCCTACTGGTAGACATTAACCTCATTTGTTCAATATTGGGTGGCGTCCAATTGCTCTTTCCCTGTCCCATTGACTTTTCTCTCCTTTCTCCCATTTTTGCTTCAAGTTGAATAAAATCAAACATGTCTAACTACTGTACTACACGCCTTGCCATTTATGTTTAACAGATCTCTTGGAGAAAAGAATCTCCAAACTATACTATCTTTGTTTTATGCTATTGGAAAGAATACTTGTACTTGTCAACCTTTAAGAAATAGTATATTTAGTCATCTCTTGGTTAAACATAAGTTTTTGTTTTCCTGAAAAATAAACCTTGCACAGTGTTTAGTTCTCACCTGTATTATATTCAGAAAAATGAGACTTAGGACAAATTGACAAATAAGGTGATTCTAAGCTTAACTGCAGTTTTAAATGAAAAATGAATTTTTAAGAATCTCATTTTGTTTCATAAAACCCTGAACACACTTTAAGTAGAATTTAGGACTTATGTGTAACCATGAGGGAATAATAATCAAACTTTTCCCTAAGATGAGTGTTTGGGGAATGTGAATTAAACCAGCCACTTGGAGAATGTCCAAATATTGCAAAACATAGTTTGAAAATATCAAGTGGGGCTTGGGGTGGAATTCCATAAATAATCAAAAAAACCAGATGTCTTTGATCATCAAATAATCTGTGGAAATGTGCCAAGGTGTCCTAAGCTTTCCTCATCTCTTTTTTTTAAACAACTCATTTAATATGAAAATGAGTTCTGAACATTTTAACTATTTTTACCAAATCCAGATTGTCTATTAACTCTGATTGTCCAGATCCTAAATTAATGAAAAATCTGATTTCAAAATATTTTTAAAGACCTTCAATTCTCTTCCTCAGTCAACTCAAATCAGCAAATATTTATTGTGTGCCTATTATGAGCAAGGGGTATGCTTATTTTCATGGGAAATAAAGGTACCTAAAACACACTATTCACCTCAAATAAGTGGGAGCTGTTCTAACAAAATAGTTCCATGTAGTATTTATTATAGAGTTCTTTAAGTGAATATCTGAAAATATTACGTTTTTAGCATACAAGTCAACAAATATTTTAGGAGTTTTTACTCATTGTGACAGATTGTAGGAGAATATAGAAATATTATCACATGTGATACTTCCCCATGAGAAAATAATTTTATGATCTAGCTTAAGAGAGAAGATAAAATAACAGATAGTGTAAGGACATGAGTAGATGGTAATTGTATTAAAATTCTAAGTGCCAAAGGAGTCCAAAGAAAATCAAGTTAAGAAATTGGTAGTCAGTGCATCATGTCGGTACTTCTTTTTGGACTGCAAGAGTTTGTCCTGTTGTGCTATTCATCTCTCTAAGGAACTTTTCTTTTCAATAAAGGGAAAGTTTAGCACCACTAATGTTTGCATCATCACAAGTTTCATTGTGGTTATGTGTGCGTATGTGGGAGGGTGGTTGGATCTATGTGGAAATACCATTTTTTTTGAGGAAGATTAGCCCTGAGCAAACATCTGCTGCCAATCGTCCTCTTTTTGCTGAGGAAGATTGGCCCTGAGCTAACGTCTGTGCCCATCTTCCTCTGCTTCATATGTGGGATGCCTACCACAGCATGCCTTTCCAAGTGGTGCCATGTCCACACCCGGGATCTGAACTTGCCAACCCTGGGCCGCCAAAGCGGAAGGTGCGAACTTAACTGCTGTGCCACTGGACCAGCCCTATGGAAATACTTTTTAATAAGAATCTTTGGTTGAGAAATTAAAGTTGTCTGATTATCACTTTTTGGGGTAGGCTAAAATTCCATTGTTTGCTGCCAATGAGTGTGGCCCAAAATTTGGGAACTAGTTGTATTTAATTATACAGTATTTAGTGAATTATGTCTGAATTTTCTGCTAAATTATATAAATCTTTAGAGGGAAGATTTTGTCTTAGCATTAAGCTTTCTGACTGATCTCAAAATTCTCTATGCTCTACTTCCTCTATGAGCTGTCCTCTACACTACCATCAGTGCTGTGCCATCCAAAGCAGGGAACTGCATATGAGTCTCCAATAACTATTGTCTACAGAAAACATTTCTTAGTACCAGCAAAACTTCTCTCCTCCAGCCTTGCTGCCTTTCCCTACCCTGCAAAAATTCTTTTCATGAGCAGACTCTGCATTTTCTGTGTGGTTCTTCTGTTGCATTTTGTACTAGAATGTCTATTTTCCCCATTTTCTACTGGGTGAATTCCTTCTTGTCCTGTCTTGTGTATAACACAACAATAGCAAGTTAGTTACCAATCTATATTCATTTCATGGAATCTTTACAGAACATCTACACAAGACATGATGTACGCTAGACCCTTGTGATCCAGGATCCCCTTATGTGAAACCTCAGAGACCAATGTATTGTGTAATTCAGAATTTTTCCAGGTTTTGAAAAATAAGTTGAGTTAAATATCATGTATTACTAACGTGTAATGTAAGTAAGGTTCTAGTACTGTCCTGTAAGGTTCTAGTACTACTAGCCTTTCAGGATCTTTCACTAGCTCCAGTGTTAGAATATTTTGTTCCATAATCTGTGTTCTCATATTTATTATAGCATGTTGCAGATAGTGTATGAAGCAGAGTCCAATTGGGACAGTAACCACATTAGTTATTTGAACAGAGATACTTCAATATAAAGAATTGTTAGCTAGTTATAAATATGTTACCTAGGAAACTGACAAGGCGAGAAGAGAATACTAAAGTATCATGGATGTTGCAATTGTAGGAAAGAGCTCAGGTTATTAAGATTTAGAGGAGAATCCTACAGAACTGAAACAGACCTGGGGAGAGGGTGCTGCTCTTGCTGAGTTCAGAAGAGGGTCCCTGTCGGCCTCAGATCCAGTGGCCAGCCAACTGGTCCTGAGATCGCTGGGTGAAGCTGGTTGTGCAGGTGTGGGGAAATCAGCCAACTGGATTTGAATGCAGCTAGAGGGTCCTGCCACTGCCTGGGGGAAGAAGCATTGCCTGGCTCACTCTCAGAGGAACCGCCAGCAGATAACAGGCAACACGGGAGCAGCAATAGACCAGAAGGAGTGTGTCCCATCTCCCTCCTCAGTCTGCCCGTCTTCCAGGAGCATCCCTATGGCAGACAGAAGAACCAGCAGTTGGCAGAGCAGAAATGTGGTTTGCAGAGTGCCAGCGCAGCATCCCAGAACAGAGCATGGAAGGGTGAATTTGGAGCTGATTGATAAAGGCTTATTAACTGACTCAGAGGGATAAATATCTTGCTGCTGTTTGACTATGAGCTCCTTGATATAGAAGTTGTATCTTATTTATCCGCCATCCCCACATCCCCAAATGTCTGAAATCTAAATCTTTTCATAATTCATTTGACAATAAACCCTTGATGTAAAATTCATACATGTTGCCGCAGAAATATGAAGCCCAACTAGACACTGACTGACGTCTGCCTGAGAAAGTTAGTAATACATGATATTTAACTCAACTTATTTTTCAAAACCTGGAAAAATTCTGAATTACACAATACATTGGTCTCTGAGGTTTCACATAAGGGGATCCTGGATCACAAGGGTCTAGCGTACATCATGTCTTGTGTAGATGTTCTGTAAAGATTCCATGAAATGAATATAGATTGGTAACTAACTTGCTATTGTCGTGTTATTTTACAAGCTGATAATCTGGTCATGAGTAGTATTTTTTACACATGGGAATTTCTAAAGAGGTAATAACAAATCTAGGAACTCGGTGCTTCCTGAGTACTTGGAAATATTATGGTTTAGTAGAGCTTTGCAGATGCAAATGGAAGCTCTCTTGTTAGAGACTCTGAGAAAGAAAACAGAAGATATTTTGAATTCCTAGTGGCTAGGCATTGTAGCAGGTGATGACTCAGGAATTAATTTATAGTTTATAGTAAAGTGAGCTCAAAAGAGGTATGTATTCCACTTTAACTTATGAGTCAAGAAATTCCACTGAAATTGTAAACACATAGAAAGAGGAGTAATTTGGGGTTTCATCAGTCTAATCTTTTCAACTAGAAATAGAAGGTAAAGCTCTACCCTTCCTTTGACAAGGTTCAGATGATAACTTCCTCCTAGCTTTGTTTCTGTCCGTATTACATATTGCTCTTGGTACATTTTTCTAAAACTAGTGTACCTTTAGTTTTCTATGCTAAGGGCAAGGACATACAAGTAAGAAGATAAGAGTTTGGCAGGTAATTGTGAATAAAAATAAATTCAAAGGCTAGAAAATATTTAAGAGGATTACACTTACATTCCTTGGAGAAGATTGAAGACTGCTCTGAGAATGTAACACTTTTCCAATTTGTGTAACATTCCTATTGAAATAGAATCATTCTTGAGTTCATTCCAATTAGAGAAGTCATAGAACTATTAAATTTTTCTTTAAGGTTTTTGTTTTCACGTTGTGGAATGATAAAGATTTACAGTTTAAATCTTTTAGGGTCCAGTTTCAAACTGGCCTTAGTAATGATGCTAAGGAATTCTTTTTTCTTCAGTCAATCAGCATTTATTGATTCTTCTGACAGGTTTATACCCTCTGCCAGGCAGGGGCTGTGGAAGACACATGAAGAAGCAGAGGTTCCTGACCTGAAAATACTTAAAACTTCTAGTTGGGAGGAAGATAAAAATGAAGGAGAGCTAAGTAATAATGGTTTAAGAACAGTAGAAAAAGTCTATGTAAAAGCAATCACATTCATTGCCAGTGTCCGATATCAACAAAAATGCCGATACTTTAGGAGGAGAGCCCACTGTGGGCTGTGGTAAAATCCTATCGTAACCAATGCTGTTATTTTACAAACAAAATGAGTTTGGAGAACAAGTTGTTTTTTCCTTCTGTTATGTACCCAAAGCACTGTTGATTTGATTGCAAGAAATCCTGTACAATGAATCTTCTCCTGCCCCAGTACTTTGCTTTAAGCGTTTGCCTGCATGAGATAAGCAGTAACTGCTACTCAAAGGGGAGAATCCAGAGGTGTGGGCCATCCAGCTACATCCTCTTCCTACCTCTATAGTAAAAGAGCCTGCAGGCAAATGTGTTTGGTTTGCCATCCTTCCTGTTCCCTCTTCTTTTCTGTTTGACTATTTCTAGGTAAGTAGCTCCTTTTCCAGGAGGTCTTTTCTGTTTCTTACTAGTGAATTGGCTACTCTTAATCTGTGCTCTGACACCAACCCACACGTTTCAGTCATTGCACATCTACTACCGCTACTACTAATAGTGCCTTACTCAATCCAGGCTGCTATAAGAAATCACCATAGATGGATGGCTTAAATAATGAACATTGACTTCTCGCAGTTCCGGAGGCCAGAAGTCAAGATCAGAGTGCTAGCATGGTTTGGGTCTTGGCGAGGGCCCTCTTCCTGCTTTACAAAGGGCTGTCTTCTTGCTGTGTCTTCACATGGTGGAAAGAGAGCAGGCTAGCTTTCTGGTCTCTTCTTAAAAAGGCGCTAACCCTAGAGGAGACCAGCAGGTACTATTTTCCCCGTTTTACACAGGTAAAGGAACTGAGAATTGAAGTTAAGTCATTTTCTCTAAGACTTCCAACAAGAAGTAGAACTGAGATTTAAATGTTATTTTTACTATAAAGCCCTACCTTTTAACAATGACTTTATTTCTGCTTTCCTCATTAGACCGAGAGCCCCTTGAAAGCAAAAATTGTGTCTTTCATTAAATTGGTCAAGCGACTGCTTGAATGAGAAGATGAGCAAAAGTGTGAATGTTATAAATGTAGTTACCTTACAAAGCCAAAGATAACTCATTCTTCACAGAAGGCAAGCACTGAGCCATCATCTACCTGATGACAAAAGTTTGTGTGTTTATTCATTGTCTGGCAGTGTTCAGGTCAGGCAACAAATAATCATTTGGGTGCTCAGAATAGCTGGTCAATGTTATTCAAGGTACTTGAGAGTGCGTTTTAAATGTCAGGCACATTCACTGCTCTGAAGGAGGCACATTTTGTATAGGAGTGAGAAATCAGAGAGAGAAGTTGGGAAATCATCCTAATGATAGCATTCATTAATATTCCCCTTTTTTTTGTTTTTAATTGTTTCGCTTGGGTACTTTCATGTTAACTCCTTGAAGAAGTGATTCCCTGGTGAACCACTTGGGGGTGATCCAAGGAAACAGAGATCCTGCTTCTATCAGAGGGCTCTCTGAATCCGCCAGAATGGCCTTGGGACCATTAATTCAACCAGAGTGTGCAGGGCACTATGGGAGGTGCTTGGGGATACGGGAATGAAAGGGACACCACCTCTGTCTCTAGAAAGGTGAGTCTCCCTTTAGCTGATGGGGGGATTCCTGAAAGTTTCTGTCAGGGAAGGTGTATTTTTCTTTGGGTTGCCTTGAGGCTGATCTTTGCTTCAGGCAGAAGTAATAATAATAATTTGTATGAATTTGTAATGTGTCTGGAACTATGCGAAGCACTTTATGTGAATTATTTTTAAGACCCTTCACAGTAAAGCTATGGGATAGATATTATTACCTCTTTCTTACAAATGAGGAAACTGAGGCTTAGAGAGGTTAATAACTTGCCCACATTCACATACTTAGAAAGAACGTAGCTGGAATCTACACCCAAAGCCAGTGCTCTTAATCACTGTGCTATTCTACCTTCCCGTCTGACCCAAAGCCATCTAGGAAAATAGAACTATTGGTGTCATTGCCAGGTGCTCTAACATCACTTGATCATTTCAAGAAACCAGTGAGGGATACAAGACTCTCTTCCCATCTTATAGTTGAAGAAACTGCCTCAGAGGGGTTGTGTCTGGACCCCGCCATACCCCTGTTATTAACTGGTGATACTGGGTTGTGAACACAACAGTCCAGTCCTCTTTGTACAACTCCCCAGTAGCAATTTAACAAACAAGAACAATATATTATTCAGGAACAAAGAGATCTAGAGTTTATTATATTTTCCTTCAATTCAATTTCCTTTCCCTTACTGAGTGGGACATGCGTAATTTTCTTGGCTCTGTATATAATTATGTACCTGCTTTGAGATGAGCACTCTAAGTACAATGATTAATGGACTGGGATTGGCTGTAGTTGTAGTGCAGCCTAAGTCGTTCAATATGTTTCACCAAAAATGCTAATAATTAAACTGCTGGTGACAACAAACATCCAGAGTTCATCTGATAGGTATCTGCTATAGTTTTCCATAACAGTAACATGGCAAGGGTTTCAGAGTTCCCACGGATTTCAAGCGGAGGCCTTTGAAGGCATGTTTTGTACATCTCTCCTGCTCTGGGGAGTTTTCCTGTTCCCCGTAGGTGCTGGAGGTGAGTCAAAGCTATCCGTTCTAGAAGGGCTGGCAGGAAACTCGTCCCTGCCTGTTTCCTGCCGGTAATGCAGCTTTGCAGCAGGCAGCAGCCCCAGGACTTTACCGTGTCATTTACACGTTTTTCTTTTTAGGCCTCTGGTTTTCACCCAATGAGAATGCAGAAGACTTTATTTTCTCTCCAGTGTATTTTCCATTCCTTTATGACTTAGCTGAAGTCGGATCTCCTCTGGGAGCACCTCCCTGGCTGACTCATACCCATGCTCCTGTCTCCTGCCTACTTCAGAATGCCTTTTATTGCTCCAGCCAACCATTCAGGAAGACTCACCGCCTCGAGGGCGTTTCTGACCAGCTCCTCAACATTAGGATGTTGGTGTGTTTTGTTTGTTTGGTATCATGGCAGTATCCAGTTCGGTTCTAGGAATAGGAATAGTCTGTTTTTTTTTTTTTTAGGTTACATGATTATTTTTCATGGTGAAGATGTAATAATATTCATTGTGTAACATTTTTTAAAGAGCTAAAAAGAAAGGATATGAAATTACTCGTGTACTCACTACCAGGAGATAACCAGAGTGGACATTTGCGTCATTTGCTTTTAGTCTCAGGTGTGAGAGTCAGTGTGTCTGTTTGCTCCATCCTCGCACAGAAGCTCCGTTCTGGACACCTGGTGTTTTATCACGTGGTGATGCCATAGCTCTCCCTGAATTTTTTTGATCCTTGGACAGAAGCTCCATTTTGGATGCCTGGTGTCATATCACATGGCGATGATGGTGGCTCTCCCTTAGTGATTCCACCAGCAGTGTTTGTTCTATCTTAAAATAGCTTATATGATAACTTAAGGGGGAAAAAGTATGGAGATGAATTAGTTTTGAAGCGGCTCTGGGAAGTTATCTAGTTTAGGGGCTCCAAAGCCAGCTGTTCATACAAATATCTGGGGAGCTTGTTAAATTCCTAGGCCAATTGAATCAGAATCATAGGGATGATTATTCTTCCCAGATTCCTGGGAAGAATAAGCTCTCGGGGTTTCTATAGTCAGCCCAACACCATTCAGTGGACTGGAGTTCAAGAGCCAGTTCACGGATTTATTCATCAGCATCTGTGAGAACCAGCTGGGAGCAGGCACTCTGCGAGGCTTTGGGAATACAGTGATGACCAGGGTAGACGTGGCATTCTCCCTCATGGAGTTTATGTTTTACCAAGGAAGACAGCAAAATACCAAGGAAGCAAAAAGAATCATTAAAATTGTGGTAAGTAGCTCAAAGACAAGGCACTGAGAGAAAATAACTTTGGACATAATGGTCAGGGATAGCTTCTCAGAGAAAGACACAAAGTCTCAGGACTTGCAGACCGAGAATGAGCCAGCCGGATGAAGAGTGTGGGAAAGAGGCTTTGGGCCGAGGTGTGGCACACACAGACGTGCTGATGTGAGCAAAAGCTTGGTGTGTTTGAGGAATCAAGAGAGCAGTGCATCTGCAATGTACGGAGAGAAGAGACAGTGCAGAGATGAGTTCAAAGTTCTTTTAACTAGTTACCCAGGAACCAGTGCTGGTCACAGCAGGATGAAGGCAAGAACCTCCTTTGTTGATTCCATGTCCAGTCAGTGCCCTGTATGTTGTTGTATTCCATAACAAGGTCCCACAGACATGGTGGCTTAGGTGACAAATTTATTTTCCCACATTTCTGGAGGCCAGAAGTCCAAGATCAAAGTGTCAGCAGGGTTGGTTTCTCCCGAGGTCTCTCTCCTTGGCTTGCACGTGGCCACCTTCTCCCTGAGTCCTCACATGATCTTTCCTCTGTGCTCGTGCATCCTTGGTGTCTCTGTGTGTGTCCAAATTTCCTCTTCTTAGAAGGACAGCAGTCAGGTTGGATTAGGGCCCACTCTGACGGCCTCATTTTAACTTAATCACCTTTTAAAGACTCTGTCCCCAAATAGTCACATTCCAAAATACTAGGGATTAGGGCTTCAACATATGAATTTTGGTGGGTGGGGGGGTCAGGGGGAGGATGACACAATTCGGCTCACAAAATCTGCCTTCTTGTAGTTGACAAAATCCCCTATTTGCCATAGGAGTTAGTCTAACAAGACAAAGCACCTGTTACTTACCTGCTATTGGGACCAAGAGAGAAATCTGTACTACTTTTTTGGATTGAAATAACCCTAAACGAAAGAGGGACTGGCTTAGTGTCCCTACTGTAATACAGATGGAGGAGTGGTAAGTGGGGTGGGACTAGCTTATGAAACTTCTGCTCCACTGGCCGGGATCTTTTGCGGTTTTCAAAACCTTTCCTTTCCTGAGCTTTGTATCTGCTGAGCTTCTTTGATGTAATAATAGAGTCCACCCTAGCTGGTTTAAGTGGGATTTATTATAGGATATTAGCTGGCTTGTAGACTCTTTGAAAGGATGCTGACACATGCTCTATGCTAAATTTCCACGAACGTTTCCTTGCACACTCCGTGAGACTAGTCTGACAAGAGAATTGCTGCTGCCGCCAAGCCAAGAATCACATTGCCTCTGCTGTGATCCACAAAGTTGCTGCCACTTCTGACTCCAGAACGCTACACCTTTGTCATCACCTCTGTCGGCAAAATGGATGTTCTGGACACAGCTTGTTTCCTCACATAGTTCACTTACTAATCAACACTTGCATCTGAGTGATAGACCCTGGTCTCATGGCTTCATCCAGCCGCAAGGGAGGATTCACGGTATGGGGAGCTGTCAAAGACAGCCCCTTCCTCTTAAAAGAAGACAAGAAATAACCAGATTTTGGGTGCTCACACATGTCCTATGACAGATGTCCTCTACAATCCCCTTTTCTAAGATATGCTCATATTTTACATCTTCCACTCCTACCCTGCAAAATTGTAAAACATGAGCCAGGTCTGTATTCATTGTCTGTTACATCTTTGAGAGGGTGCAAATGAGATACAGAGATCATAAAGTAGGAGATGAAGCATGGAGAAATTTTAAAGAGAATTTCCCATCAGTAAATGCCCTTCATTTTTATGGTTGCCTTTTGTAAGATGGAAGGATGATGGAAGGGCTGTGAAAGGCTGGCATGCAGCAAGTGCAGCCTTAGCATTCCGGAGCCCCTGGGTGTCTGTCTTGAGACTCCTCTTGAACCAAAGCTTTAATTTTCAGGAGAGTGGAAGGTATTGTAGATGTCTTCACCCATGTGGTTCTTTAGGTTGGGGGATTCTGCGTGCTTTGTATCTTTTAGGTGGACTCTCTCTTTATTAGTTTTCTGCTTATAATTTCTTTTTTTTGCAGGGTGGGCTGTTGTGTTCAGATGTACACCCAGACTTGAGTACACACATGATGTAAAGGCAATGAGAGCTATTGTACTATCAGGAAGGACACAGCAAAAGTTGTAGAATATATGCTTCTAGTTATGCATGTGTTTACAAATTGAATTCTTTAACTTCAACCCTGAGCTATTTCTCATGGTATCACTGCTTTTGGTTCTGGAGATGCAGCAGAGATAAGGATAGCTCATCTTGGTGGTCCTTACAATGTATTCATCAGGAGGTGCTATATAAAGCGCTAGGTAAATATACACACAATGACAACCACCTTCACTTTGGAATAAAATATAAGATTGAAGAATTAGCCTTGTTTTTACTGGAGGCAGAACCGTCCTTTCGGAATGTCTTGTGAATGTTTATAGTGCTTTTTCCCTATCTCCATGATGTTCTTCTCTTTTGAAACTTCTTTGCTTTACACAAAGTGAATTGTTTGGACAGTAGGAATGGATATTCGTTGTGATTTTCTTTCAACTCATGTAGGTGTGAAATATTTTTAAATATAAAGTTGGTGGGAGGAGAGGTGGTGGTCATAATTATCAATATTATCAGTAGGACAGAATACATATTAATTAGGAGTGTCCTACGCATAGTAAATATTTACTAGCTCACTGAATGAATGAATGAAAAAAAGTACTTTGGAGCCAGATCTGGGTTCAGGTTCCTGCTCTGCTACTTAGTAGCTGTGTTATGACCTCTCTGAGCCTCAGTTCTCTTTCTTTATACTCTATAATTTTAGTTACTAGGTAGGTCTGTTTTGAGGATTAAATAAGATAATGTATGTAAAACATATGAGATAATGCTGGTCTGGCTTCTGTTTAAGCACTCAGTAAACATTTCCATCACCACTACCATCATCACTTTGTATCCCTCTGGGAGATTCCCAGTGAAGATTAATGTAACAAAGACACTGGGAAGTTCTCCAGCAAAGGAACCTGTTGACATTTTTAAAATCATGTATACCTTTTTGTGTGTGAGTGGAACATTATTCACATCTTCCCAGAATATTGTTCCACAAAATAAAATTCGAGAAAGACTACTGTGAATCAAAGTTAGATTTATAAGTTTTTTTTTAAAGGAAAACTGTGGTGTATTTATTTATAAGACATTTTAAGTGGCCAGAGAGCTGGTAAAGAATTTGCTGTGTGTGCTGACCCTTGTTCCATATCAGAGAGAAGGATGAGATAACAGAAAGCAGGTGACAGGAAGGCTGGTGTAGCGGACCCAGGGCTCAGCTCCCTTGAAGGAAGGCCATGTTTGCTTCTTAATTCCTGCGCATCTGTCTTGAGCTACCTCATGAACCAAAGCCTGGCACTCAGGGATAGTCTTTTCCAGCGTGGCTATTGTTGCTTTGTGACTGAATGTCTGTGGTTTAATCCTGCAACTGCCTGGCTGTGTGACCCACCTCCTTCAGTCCTTGAGGGCACAGGGCAGGCCAGCCAGGGCAGGATGCAGCTGTTCTCCGAAGGGTGCACAACAGTCCCTTCACACGTGAGGGTGTAGCCTCGAATCCATCCCAAGTGGTAATTATTGGAAATGCTGTTGTACACATGTGTGGTCGTCATCACTTGTGGGAAAGACACCCCCAGATGGGGGAGGAGGGAGATGAGTAGTTTTTAACTCCATCCTTTCTCTTTTATATCGAAAGTGTTCATTTGGGTGAAATAAAGGGATGAAAAAAAGGAAAAAGTGGTAAAGCAGGATGTGAGGGATTATTAACTGTTATCTCAAATACATCTTAACTTTATGATCTCAAGTCATTCTTTTCCTGTTAGATTTTGCTTTGACATTTATAAATGGCTTGAAAATCAAAGATGAAAGCTCATCCATTCTTTTTCTCTGTAATTCCTCCTTGAAGGAGCTGGAAATGAAATTCGCTCTCTGGTGGAGCTGGCAGCCCTTGCAGATGTGCTTTCTCTGTGCCTAACTGGAAAATGGGCCACATGGACGAATGTCAAGCCTGTGCATTCCTGAATTAAACGTGGTGATCCTTCTAGCCACCACCTTGGAAATGATCTTCATTCTTTCCATTATACCCAAGAAATTTCCTAAGGTTTTCTCTTAAAAAAATTTCTTTAAAATTTTTTCTTAGCTCTTCAGTGTATTCTCTTTCTTTTTATTCTGAGTTGGTGAGGGAGGTTAGTAACTGCCAGCATCTGAAAAGGAAGATTTCTCAAAGTTTTAGACAAAGACATTGGAAGGTGTCCATATCGCCATCTCTGTAACTGCTTATCAGCCTCCATGTCCCATGGCTTTCATCCTTTTTTCTTTTGATGTGTTCATGTTTATTTTAAATTAATTTTTGTATTAATCAAAAAATTATTGCTTTAGTCAACTATCCCTGTTAAATCTAGTAGAGAGACTTCTTTGAGGAGACAGGGTTGATTTGTCAGGGCTGTGTATCTAGAGTTCTCCTTGATTAAATCATATCGTGAGTTGGTGAAATAATTATATATCACTTTTGCTGTTAAATGAAAATGAAGGAAAATATAGGATGATTATTATCATCACACCTCAATTTGCTAGGTGATTGGGAGTAGGTTCTAAGTTTTGTTATGATGATCTTATTTTCCATTGAATTGAGAAAATTCTGAAAGCTGCAGTGTAATTCTATGAATGTGAAATTGTTACGTGTGTTTAAGAGCATTGTTGTGATTTCATTTGCTTCTGAATGTCCTGAGTGGTTGAAACAGGGTTGTCTTCCTGAAGCTTCTGAAATTTAGGCCAAATTAGACTAGGAAGCCCTTGGTGTCCTAAAGAGTGGAGGTTAATGTTTGACTCAGATCAGCTTTTTCTTCAGAGTTTTGAGCTATGACTTAGCTTTTCTCTGCTCTCTGAACTGTAGCTCCCTGCCTTCTCTTCCTAGTTTCCGGGACAGTGTGATCCTTGGCGATCTGGGAAGAGGAAGAAGAAGCAGACTTTGACCTTTGTCAGTCTATACCCATGGAACCCATGCCCAAATTTGCTTTTTTTCCTTTCCTCCTCTCTCCCTTTCTTCTATTCAGCTTACTTCATTGTCTTCTTGCTCGTTATTTGCCCATGTCCCTTATAAGATAGCAAACAAACCTATAATCAAGGCTCTTGCCTGACTGAAGCTCTGAGAATTGGTTACATGAGGCCTTTGCCCCAGGGACTCAATATTTAATGTGTTCATGATTGGGTTAATGAAACAGGGAGCAGGTGACAAATTTAGTTTATGGAAGCCCCTTTCAGGATAGTAAGTATTTGAAAGGGCTGAAAAGACATGCTAGAGATTCTAATCAAGCAGGGTGGCTTAGATGAAAGGTCACAAATGAAATTTAATGTGAATTATCCTGGGGTAGTTCATACTAAGAAAATAATTTAGGCACATTACATTATGTCATCACTTCATATTGCTTTTGGAACCTTTGTGGAATAGAGGAGGCAATGCTTGCTGTTCCTTATAACAGAGGTTTCAATGATTTATATATAAAAAAAAAGAGTTACCTAGACCATAGATTACAAAAATATATTTGCAAAGGTAGGGATGAAGATAGAGGAATAAAAAAAGGGGAGGAAGAAAGAAAGATAAGGTGCTATCAGTGCTGCTGGACTTCTCTCTCTCCAGGCACATATCCACACATTTTCCAGACATTTCTACTTTATACGGTTCATACAATATCTTCTATCTTAGTGAAACTCTAGTGGTAAAAAATCTGAGTCTGTACTCCCCAAATATCTACTTTTCCTTATAATTTATATACATGTACTACATACTCTTAAGCATAATATAAAGCACAAAAACTTTTATAGGATGAGATAAAGGTAAAGTAAACCTCATCATTTAATTTTTATTAATACTCTAAAACCTTTTTAAATCATATAACATAATCATATAATTTTAGTGAGAACAGTGTGATTAAACAGGCTTCATTATTTTTAAGCTTAGTTCACTTCTTTTGTGATACAGGCGTTTGAAGGTTGATATCGAAGTCCTTTATTATCTTTCACCTCATTGTTTTTATTATAATTGGTGTACAATCAGCTGCGCCCATTTTGAAGTATGCAGTTTGATAAGTTTTGCATTAAGTAGTTTATTTTGATGTTTAGTTTTAATAGCTAATATTTAATACACAAAATGTCGTTAGGACACAATTCATTGTTAGTGATAATGGGTATAAAAATCCCTATTTCAAATCGTTTTCTTGATTATTTCAGCCTTGTGTTGTATGACTTGTTTTTGTCCTCTTATTTTCAGATCTGTTTAGATCTTCACTTTTTACCTATTACGTACTGTGATTAGGGTAAATCTACAGAAGTGTCAATTTTACCATTTTTGTTTGTTTGCCTGTGCTTAGGTTAGTAGCGATATCCTTAATCCGTGTTTTCTTTGCAAGAATCTTTTTAAGCCATCGGCCCATTTTGCAAATGAGTTCAATTAAACTGATATAATCTTGTTTGTAAATCCACTTAGCCCGGCCCAGGTGCACTGCAGCCTTCACAATATGCTGCAAGTGTGGGACTGCACGGCCCCCTCCCTCCTGGTGGAATTCCCCCTTTTCTCTCCGGATGGCTCACGGTTCCGTTACCACGGGATTAAGGGAATGCACCGGGGAGAGTTCATCTGATAGACATTAGGAGACCTTAATTTATATTTAAGGTGAAAAAAAAAAAAGAGAAAGAAATTCTAATATGTATTCCCATGCGTCAGTGGTTCATCTTGTGGTTGATCTTAACTCTATCAACGGTTGTCAGTTTGTTTAAAATAAAGCCACATAAGCCTTTTTTTTCAAATAACTTCTTACAGAGAGGCCAATTATGGAAAAATAAGCAGAGCTGCTCTTCTTGAAGCAGCGTTGAAGAGCTGAAATCTCATCTGATCTACCTGCCTCCTTCCTTGCCCAGCTGCCTCCCTCGGACCTCCCCAGCCAAAGCTAGCCGAACACAGTTTGATCCAAGATAGGAAGGAAAAAGCTTTCTCTGATCTTAGTATCGGATCTCATTGTGTTTCTCTTTTGCCGTATCTTTGTTTTTATCTTACGGATGCTGAGATCCTTGTCAATGATCACACTTCCCTCTTTGTCTTTGTGTAGGAAGAATTTGGAGCTGTTCTTTGTTCCATCTTTTGCAGTATATGGAAATGCATGGAGTACCTTTGGAATACAAGGCCTCCTCCTGGTTTTATCTTCCTTTCATACCTTTACTTTCCTTTGCTTCATATTTCTTTAATTTATATTTTCTTTTTATATTAAACAAGTTAAATTTATTTTAACTTCCTGTAATATATATAGCTTAAATTACTTGAATCTTTTTTTGAATAAGTTCAAGGGTGTTGAAAATATTGCCTATTTTATTGTTCAAAAATTAACTTTAAAAGTTCTATGTAAGAATAAAATAAGTGAATTCAACCTGTAGTGAATTACTTATACGTAATTAAAAGGATTTGAGAGCAGAGGCAGGCAAACCCAATGTTACACGAAAAACTTTTTTTCTCCCCACAAGAACTAGAAAATACATAGTTGTATTTCATTATTTTGTAGTTTTGTGGGGTTTTTTTGGTCAAAAATTTGCAGTTTAGAGGCTAGTTTAGAAAAGAGGAACATCCGGGCTCTCTGATGCAAAGCTGGAAGTCAGTTAATAGAATCATGACTTCTGTGTTGTTTTTGGCAACCAGGTCAGGGTTTTAATGCTGGGAGTACTTGGAGAATGGAGCTTCTTTTCTCTGGAAATTGAGAGCAGTTGTAGTAGGGCCACATGGAGATTTACCAAGGTGTATAATGGTAGATCTTATCGTTTTGAAGTTGGAAATAACTTTTATCCAAGGAATTTAAGGTTTTGCAGTCCCACACCTAATGCTGAGTGAGTCCTTATTTTGTGACCAGTTCAGAAGTGGGGGTGCTCATTTTCTGAACCTCACTGTTCTGAATACATTCGTTTTTAGTCCCTGTTTTCCTCAGAGGAGTGCTTCCTAAGAAATACCTTATGACTTCACACAGAGGGAGCTGGAGCAGCTCAGCGGGCGTCCTCCTGGACATTTGTCGTGTGCCTCTCTGGCAACCACTGCCCCCTCTTCCAGGAACAGCTCCCGTCTTCACTTGGCGATCTGTTCTTCTCTACTCCTCACCCAGGTACCTGGGTCAGGTTCCAGCCCAAAGGATTGGCTCAGGGTGTGATGCTGATGATATTGCTAATGCCTTCCCCTTGGACCTTTCTCCCACACATTCCAATAGTTGTAACTGGTTTTACAAGATCTAGTGATTCCATGCGTACCTTTGAGTGGGAGAGCAAGCAAAATTCTAAATAAACTATTGAAATAAATCCTTATATTTTATAGCATAAGTTGAGTATTGTCAAGTGTTTGGAAAGAGCCCTTTGTTTATTATTATGATGTCTGTGACCCTTTGTAATTAAGCTGGCTGATGCCTTCTTGGGTTGTACTAGTTAGTGGTGCATTCTTCCATGAGAGGGGGCAGAGTTACTTCTTGGACTTTAGAGAAATGAGGATCTGTGCACGGAGGAAATGAGTGGAATGATTGTTTTTTCTTACAGAAAAATCCTTTTCAAGATAGGCACGTGCACTAAATCATAAAAATGAGATGAACAAAGGTGTTTTTTACTTGCCTTGTGTTTAATCTTGTGGTATGGTCTGCAGCAGTGAAGTCTGACTGTGGCACCTTGCTTGTCCTTCCCTTGAACTTCAAACCCTTGAACCTGATCTGAGGAGTAGGATATAAATAGCACCCTGGGGTCTTGCCTGTGGCCAAATATTGTACTATAATTAGTAAGGTTTATGGCCTGCCATTGCCTCTCCAGAATGATGGCTGGTCAGTGAGAATCAGTGCTTTTATTAGCTCCAGGCTTTGAATGGTTAAGAGAGTTGAGTCTCATTATATATGAGTCCTTTGAAATAACAATAATTGAAATGAATAAACACTGGGTAGGGGAAGCTGTAGCATTTAACTGGCTTTCATTTAGCTTTTTAACTCCTTCCTGTAAGTTTGGTGAGTTAGAAAGCAAAACAAGAAATTGGAATCACATGGATGTGTTATGTCCATTGATTCTAAAACAGAAATTTCTTTGGGCCTTAGTTTGTCAAACTGTAAAATGAGAAAGTTGAGAGGAAGAATTAAGAGCTTAATAATAATATTGGAGAGGAGCGTGAAATGAATGCAGGGACATATCAAAGGGTAGTGGTGGGAGGAGGGGGTGGGTGTACAAGCCCAGCTGCTTCTATGAGGAAACAGCAACCATTATTGCTAGTGGGTGAGTGCGAAGCAGCAAAGCTTTTTGTATAGTGGTTTGGGGCTGAGTCTAGGGCATTACAACAGAATGTGAAGATAAAGATGGTAAATTGGTATGTTGGAAACAAGTCTGACCCAACAGAGACTTGGAGATCCAAGATGAAATAACATAACCTTATAATGGATTTGAAAGAAATCCAGCACAGGAATCTTCAATACACTATATGCCCAAAAAGGAGGAAGGAAGGAAAAATACGAAGGAATATTGAATCAAAGTCCAGAATTCTACTGAATGCTACGTTACGTGTATTTATGGAGCTTTCTTTAAGAGGAGTATTGGGATTTGGATGTTAAAAGGTAACTTTAAAAATATTTTTATATATAAAATATTATATATATAACCATCTATATAAACATAAATATATATAAAAATTTAATAGATCTATAAATATGGGTATAGGTATATAGAGATCTGTTTATCTAGCTAGACCTTTTTTAAGGTTTGAATTAAAAGTAAGTCTTCTGAGGGGCCAGGCTGGCCCGGTGGCATAGCGGTTAAGTTCGTGCACTCTGTTTTGGCAGCCTGTGGTTTGCCAGTTCAGATGCTGGGCACAGACCTCTGCATCGTCTATAAAGCCGTGCTGTGGCAGGCGTCCCATATTTAAAATAGAGGAAGATGAGCGCAGATGTTAGCTCAGAGCCAATCTTCCTTAGCAAAAAGAGGAGGATTGGCAATGGATGTTAGCTCATGGCTAATCTTCCTCAAAAAAAAAAAGTAAGTCTTCTGAGAAATAAATTGGAATAGTCTTGGGATGATGTAAGAGTTTTTTTCTTTCCTTTTAAAAAAATGCCTGAATATTTTTCATAGCAATATCAAATCATCTCATATAATAATTTAGTATCATTTGAGCAGCTCCAGAGGTTCTTTCCCTCATACTCTCAAGTTTTTATTGAAAAAATACTTGCAACCAGGTTGCAAATTAAATTTTATTATTAGAAAATGTTACTCTTTTCACTGATCTTTTCCTGACCTATTAATGGCTTCTGTAAAAATGATTCCAATCATTTTTAGATATCTTATTTCAGAAATTAACGTCAAAGGGTGTTGAGCCTACATGTTCTTCTAAATCCTTCTACATTCTTCTGAGCTCTTCTCCTCAGTAAAAGAGGTCATTTAAAAAGAATCTGTCATTTAGTGTCATTGATAACTATCCATCTCAAAAGCATAACAATGTGTATGCAGAAGCTAAAAGGTCTTTTGTTATCTGGTGCCACTAGATTTACTTTCTGTTATTTGAATAAATCCTGCTGCTGAAATGGTCTACCTTGTCCTGTCTGAGAATTTTTAGCCTTCCACCCACAAAGCCTTGAGGAATTCTCAACTCATTCATGAAACCTTTTGTTACAACTCCCACCCACACTGATTTTGCTGTTACATTTGCCTACCTTCCTAAAGCTTAAAAGTAACACCTTATTTTTTTATGGTTCCACTAATTGTTCTGTGTGTGATCATAGTACTGTATAGTACAATCGTATTTATAGCACTAATGTATATGTACACCTAAGACTGTTTTGTTTGTTTTCTTTTTAATTGTGGGCAATGGCTGTATACTCTTAGAATTGTGTACCTGGTTGGCTGTATTGCGAAGCCACAGGGTATTGTTCACAATTTATTGATTCATCTGTGTAATGCCATAATCAGAATTTATTAATTTTGAAATATTGAGCTAAACAAAAACAAGCCATAGATGTTCTAGCTTCGGAATTTAGATTTTAATAATACTTGGCAATCTCAATTTGTCTTGACAACATGAAATTGTTGTTGTTGTTGTTGTTTTTTAAGGTATGCTTTTTGGTGACGAAGATTGGCCCTGAGCTAACATCTGTTGCCAATCTTCCTCTTTCTGTTTTTCTTCCCCAAAGCCCCAGTACATAGTTGTATATCTTAGTTGTATGTGGGATGCTGTGACAGGATGGCTTGATGAGTGGTGTGTAGGTCTGCACCCAGGATTCGAACTGGCGAAACCCAGGCCACCGAAGTGGAGCATATGAACTTAACCACTCTGCCACTGGGCTGGCCCTGACAGCACAAACTCATAGGTAGGTTTGTAAATCAGTGAAAAATCAGAATTGAGACTAGCCGTTTCCTTATTGTGAAAGTTAATGGTGAAAGAGGAAGTATGTACTAGAAGCTGGAGCTCTTTGTTTTTTTATGACTCCCCAATGAATTCTAACATTTGTCTTTTGTTTAGAAGTATGATCATGACTACTTGTATGAGTCACTCATATCAATTATTACCTTTAATTTTCTACAAAATAGTTGTTTGACAATGTGGAAGACCAATTGGAATCCAGTACCCAAAAGTACTTCTTTCTGGACCCATATAATGTTATATAATCTACATGGATTAAACAGAATACTAAAAAGGTTTTTGGGCAAGTAAACACCAAGTTTAGGAGTGTTCTGATTTGTGTACAGTTCATTTAAAGTCTAGGAATAAACCCAGTGACCTTAGAATTGGATGGTAACAGAGCTACCACCATAGTCTACTTTCCTTTTATCTCAGTTGGAGGCTTCTCTTAAAATTTAAATAAAACAAGCCTGGTGCAAAGATGACCAGTATTTTAAAAACTTATAGGAGAGACCTCTTTAAATTCTGGGAGAAAATGCCAGATTTTATTTGTGATGGCGAATCTTCATTTTAGAAGGAATGCTGAAACGGATACAGTGACAAGTAAAAGGAGAGGAAAATAACCAATTTTGAGTTCCTGCTCTGTATCAAACCTTATGCTAAGTGTTAAGACAAATCCTCTTAAATCCTTAAAATAGGTAGGTTTGAATATGCCTATAATATGGATGAAGAAATGAAGCTCTGAGGAGTTTTATCACTTGGCCTGGGTCACAAAATTAGTAGTGGTAAGGCTAATAATCAGATTTAGGTCTCTAAGGCTCCAAACACCACACTCTTTCAAGCACATCTGACTTAGAACTGTAATTAGATGTATTTTTAAGCTCTGTCGTTAGGTATATAAATGTTTAGGATTGTTATGCCCTCTTAATGAATTGACTTTTTTTTATCATTATGAAATGACTTTCTTTATTCATGCTAATATTTGGTGCTCTGAAATCTACTTTTTCTAATATTAGTATAGCTTCTCCAACTTTCTTTTACTTAATGTTGCCATGTTAATGTTAACTTGTGCCTTTATATGTGAAGTGCTTTTCTTGTAGACAGCATAGAGTTGATCTCAATTTTTTATCTGACAATCCCTACCTTTTAATTGTGGTGCTTAGACCATTTACATTTAATGTGATTATTGATATGTTTAGATTTTAATCTGTCATCTTGCTATATATATTCTATTTGTCTTATATGTTTTTTGTCCCTTCTTTTTCTGTCTTCTTTTGAATTGAGTATTTTTTATAATTATTTTTTTTCTCTTCTGTTGGCTTATCAACTGTACCTGTTTTGGTTATTTAATGGTTGCTTTAAGGTTTCAGCATACATCCTTAACTTATCATAGTTTACCTTCAAATGATGTACCGCTTCACATATAGTATAACAACCTTATAATAATATACTTCCATTTCTCCCCTCCAGACTTTTGTCCTATTGTCATACATTTTATTTATGTATATGTTTTAAACTCCAGAATACATTATTGTTTTTGTTAAAACAGTCAATTGACGTTTAAAGTGCTTTAAATAATAGCAAATTTTAAGAAATATTTGCCCATGTAGTTACCATTTCTGGTGCTCTTTCTTCCTTTGTGTATGTTCATATTTTCATTGGCCTGAAGGACTTCCTAATTTAATATTCCCTGCTGATGAATTCTTTCAGCTTTGGGATGTCTGAAAAAGTCTTTAACTTTTGTCTTTGAGAAATACTTTTATGGGATTGGAATTCTAGGTTGATTTTTTTTCAATGCTTTAAAGATATTTCTTTACTGTCTTCTTGCTTGCATTGTTTCTGACAAAAAGTTTGTGGTAATTCTTATTTTTGTTGCTCTGTACATAATGTGTGTTTTTTCTCTTTCTGCTTTTAAGATTTTCTCTTTATCACTGGTTTTAAGCAATCTCGTTGTGTGTGGTGTGTACTTTTCTTTATGCTTCTTATGCTTGGGCTTATTTAAGCTTATTGGGTCTGTGGGTTTGTGTTCTCATCAAATTTCAAAAAATTTTAGTCCTTATTTATTCAGTACATTTTTTGTCCTTGCGTCCCCAGTGGAGATTCCAATTACATACATAAGAGACTACTTGATGTTGTCCCGTAGATCACTAATATTGTGCTCATTTAAAAACTTTTTTGTCTTTATTTCACTTTGTATAGTTGGTATTTTTGTCTTCGAATTCACTAATCTTTTGTTTTGCAATGTCTACTGTTAAGCCCATTAGTGGTTCTTTTTAAAAAGTCTCTACAATACTATTCCAGTGTCTTTGCTAGTTAAAACATCTGTATTGGTTTGGAATCATTTTACATTGGTTGATTTTTCTTCACATGAAGGGCTATATTTTCCTGCCTATTTGCGTTTCTGGTACTTTTTTTTTGCCTGTCAGTAGATTTTACCTTTCTGAGTGATGAATATTTTGAATTCCTATAAATATTCATAACCTTCATTCTGGGATACAGTTAATATGATTTTTCTGATCTTGGTATTAAGATTTGTTAGGACAGAGTAGTGTTTAGTCCAGGGCTACTTTTGGCCCATTGCTGAGGCCAGCTCCTTTCTACCTAATGCCTCGTGAATGGTGAGGTTTTCCAGCCTGGCTGTTGGCAACAGGCTTTGTGTGGGTTCCAGACACTATTCTTCCCAATCCCTTAGGGTGATTCTTTCCTCAGACTCATGTAGTTTCCTCACATACGTGCTCTGATCACTACTCTCCTGAATACTTGAGGCAGAACTTCGGCAGACCTTTGCAGTTCTTTCTCTGTGTTGCTCTATCCTCTCTGCTACTCTAAGCTACCTTGGTCTCCCCAGATTCCCCGCCCTTATTTCCTCAACTCAAGGAGTCTGCTGGGCTCCATTTGGGCTCCTCCTCAGTGTTCCATGGCCTGGACACTCTCTCAAGGCAGTAAGCTGAGGCAATCATAGGGCTCACATCCTGCGCATCCCCTCTCTCAAGGATCACTATCCTTTTTTCTGTTTCATGTCTACTGTCTCCAAAACCATTGATTCATATATTTTATCCAGTTTTTTGGTTGTTTCAGGCAGCAGGTTGAGTCTAGTTTTTGTTGCTCTGTCTTGGTTGGAAGCAGAAGTATTAGGTATACATTTACAGTGAAGGATTTTTTCTTCTTTTCCAATTTGGCAGCTTCCTAGGAGACTATTTCTCCTTATCATGGTTTTTACTTTTTTACTACTAGCCTTTGTTCTTTATTACAAGAATACAATTTCCCTAAATCTATTTTTTGAGCTATCTGAATTTTCATGAATGCTTTGAGGTAGGACAAATGAGATAGACGTTTGATTCTTGAAATCAGCCCCTGACTTGGACAAAGGCTAACTGGTACCCAAAGCTCCCTGAGGGATGCTGTCTTTTTGTTAATTCGAAAGTTGTATAGATGGTGATTATGTTTGCATGAATATGGGTGATTATTGCCTTTATATTGTCTTCTATAGATTTTGAGGTATAATGGCCTAGGATTGCTTTTTTTCACCAGTACTAGTAAAAATTCCCAGAATCTAGCAAATAACAAGCATATCCAGCAAAGAAACAAGCTCAAATGAGATGTAGGTTTTCAGTTGACCAGTTATTCTGTTTATTTTATTTTAAGTTGTTATTCAAAGGGCAGGGTGTTGAACAATGATTTCCCTAAGCAGTAGTTCCATATGCCATGAATATAAACTTATAAATGATAGCTAAGGGGAACTTGCTTGCTTTCTAGTCCATGGAAAGAGTCCTGTTTTTTCCTTCACGTTATGAGGCATGAATTTTAATATGCTTTTTAAAAAATTTTTGGCAAATGGCAATTGAAATATATTCCGTCATCTTTTAAATGGCAGCATTTGCTCTGGTGGTGCCTTTGATGTCTGTTAGGGCTTTTTCAGTCAACAGTGCTCTCTTGATCACAATGATATGCTTTTGCCAGCCTATGAGATTTAGAGACATGACCTTTGAATCTGCTAGTTCTCCTGTCACAGAAGGGAGTTAGAATGTTTTGGCAGGGTGGGGGGCGGGAAGCCCTCATTTGTTTGATAAATATTATTAAGCAATTTTTCTCTTTTAGGGAAATGCTAAGTTTCAAGTGGGTATGGATGAAAAGACTTGATCCTTCTCGGCCAAGGAGCTTTTAGTGGCAAATGATCATTGTAACCCATTATGATCATTATTTGCTGGTTTGTTTGTTTAATAAGTGTATATTGAGAATCTGCTGTGTGCCAGATACTGTTCCAGTCCTTGTGTTCATAGCAGTGAACAGTTCCCTAGTCTCATGGAAGTAACATTTTAATGAGGGGATAATGGGGTGGGGGTCTAGGAATAGCAAATGCTATAAAGGTAAATTAGTGTAAAGGGATGGAGCTTGATAGTGGCAGCATGCTATTTTTGTCCAGTAGTCAGGAAAGCCTTTCTTTGTAAGGTGATATTTGAGGAGAAACCTTAAAGAATTAAGAGGACAAATCATGCAGGTGTCTGAGGAAGGAGTATTCTAGACAGAAAGAGGTATAAAAACTAGAAAAGGAGGGTGTGCTTGACTGTGATTGAAGCACCATAAAGAGGCCAGAGTGGCAAGTGGAATGAACAAGGGGAGAATGGCAGGGGGTGAGCTCCGCAAGGTGCGGGTGGGGAGGAGATGGGGGTTGGCATGGAGTGAGGAACTAGATAACCTGGAGCTTTATTAACATGGTGGGAAGGATGTGAGCTTTCATTGTGAGTGAGATGGGAAGGCCCTTGGAGGATGCTGAGTAGAGGAGAGTCTTGAGGAACTTTGATGTTAGAAGGATACCACTGGTTGCTGCCATGTGAAGCAAGGGAAGAAGCTTTGGGGGTGGTGGGGAGTGGTTAGAAGCTGTTGAAATAGTCCAGGTGAGGATTATGGAGAGCTTGGGCTGGGGTGGGGGTGGTTATGTGGTGAGAGTGGTCAACCCAGGATGTATTTTGGAGAACTCATCTTTGGGTTTGCTGAAGGATGGCCGTAGGGTGTGAAAAAAGAAAGGAATCAAGGATAGCTCTAATGTTTCTGGCCTCAACAACTGCTGGAAGAGAATTCTGTTTAGTTTAACTGGAGTGGGTCAGGGGATTTGGAGGGGGGAAGTGGGAAGAAAGAATTTGATATCGGACCTGGTATGTTTAAGGTACGTCATTAGACACAAATGGAAGTATCGAGTAGATACATGGATTTACGAGCGAAGAATGAGAGAAGTTTGGGCTAGAGGTAAAAATTTGTTATGGCATTTTATAATGAAAGTAGAAGAAACAAATTTATGCACTGTGATGAGCACTAGATAAAAATAATATTTAAGATTATCTAATACAGAACATACTTTATGCAAATGAAGAATCTGAAGCCCAGGGAAGCAGAGTGAGGTACCCACGGACACAAGTTGTGTCACTTGACCCATGTCACTTAACTCCTCTTCGGTATTATTTCCACCCAAGCACAGTTTTCCATTCATGTTGCTATAGTAATAGAAGGGGGCACCCCACTAATATAAAAGCCAAGGATGGTAAGCAGTGGTGTCAGACAATGTTTAAGAGTACAAACTCTGAGCAGACTTCCTATGTTCTAAACCTAATTCTCCCACTCACTTGCTGTGTGACCTTGGATAAACAACTTACCTTCTCTGTACTTCAGTTTTCTTATCTGTAAGTGGGGTTGATAATAGTATTTACCTCATAGAGTAATTGACAGGAGTAATTGAAGATTAATTGACAGGAAATAAATAAAGCACTTCTGTCAATATCTATTAGATAGATAGTGCTATCCAAGTAAAGCTGCAGCTCTAATAATAATAATAATAAAAATAAAATAATAATAATTATTATTGTTATTATTATTCTCATTAACTAGTTGGAGATCTTCAGAAAATCCTTTTTTTTAAACCAGAGTGTCCATAGCTCAAATGCAAAGTAATGTAGCCTGCTAAGTGTTGTCTAAGGTTCTTATTTCAGAACGGAAGCTAAGAGCTTTTATTACAACTTTTAGGGGACCCAGAATTTGCTTGATATCTGGGAGTATTCAAATACTATGAATAAACCATATTGAGATCAAATATTCAAATATTCCTTCTCTTCAGGGTTGTCTGTTCTCTCCCTGACATTTCGATCTACTGGTGCTTGTAATTGGTTGCTAACAAACTGCTATTTTGCATTATTTTCTTCTTTAAATTGACTGAGTTCTGTGAGAATGACTTATCTGCCTTTTCATTAAACATTCATGATTCTGTGACACTTCATTTTCTCCATTGATGGTTTTTTTGGATGCCTTTTTAATAGAGATCTTAATCTTGCCTTTAACATTTAGACAATGTGTTGGTTATCCACATTGTAACATCTCATTGGTGTTCTTTTATTTATCAATGCATCATTGTGTACGGATCCAAACAAGTAAGCTCCTGTTTTTAAGACCCCGTCTTTTGTGAGTAAGAGTTAATTTGTGGTGGCTTCTTGAAGGTAGAAGAATTGAGTATGATTTATTAGTGAAGTTGGTAATATTTTTGGAGGGAATAATGACCTTATTTAGGTTCTTTTTGATTATAATGGAGATTTAGTGACATAGTATTGGTTAAGACATGTGAAAGTTTCTATTTCATGGGTAAGTGATAATGACTACTTATTTTCTTCTTCCGTCTGACATGCTGAGTGTTAAGTAAGGTGAGTTAATAGAGGCATTATTGTCCGTAGATGATTGGTCATTCAGATAGCAAGTGGTTGGACAGCAAAGATTTAATTTTAAATAGATTGTGCATTATTAACTAAATACCTTTTCCCCCCCCCGATATCATTGCTCTAAATTTTGTCACGTGGCCTTCATGCGATTTTCATTCAGCATGTCTTGGTCTTCCAGCGTTTTCACATAGCGCTACGAGTTTTATGTATCTCTGCTGTCTTGGATTTGAGTTTTGTCCAATAGTGTTTGGCAATTTCTTGATCCTTTTTCATTGTCTATGGTCCAATATCCTTTTTCATGTTTTTGATATGCTATTCCTGTCCTAAGTCAAATAAGGCATGAGCTTGGAGCGTGGTGTCTTCATCTCCAGTCGGTGATTCCTCTGGACTCCAGTGACGTCTGTTCCAGCACATGGAGTGAGGGTCACTAAATGAAAGATGGACATCCTCAGAGATTATTACTTTTTACCACCTTGCAACTGGTTGTTATTTTCACTCCATCTAGAAACTGGAGAATCCTTACTTTGGGAGCAGTGCTCCTCTGTGAGCCTATTGGGTGGCACTCTGAACCCGGTGGTGTTCGGCTTGGCTCTCCAGAAGTAGGCTATGGGGTACAAAAAGGGGCAGCCTGGGACCTAAGCAAATGTCTTTTCTTTGACATTAAATCACAGAATTTTAGGGCTGGGAGGATTATGGAAATCATGTAGGTCTGATCCTTCATTTTACTAATGAGGAAAGGAAACTCATAAATGGGAAGTGTCTTTGCAAAATGAGAGTTGATAGCAGTACAGGAACTATAATTAAAATTCTTTTTAGTCCTGTGTTACCCCTATGGTGAAAGGGAACAAGAAGCAGTGATAGAGTGGAAACTGTATTGGGTTTGCAATTTGAAGATGTGGGTTTTATGTCCACGTCTATTACATAATATTTGAACAATTTGGAATCGTTAACTTTTATCATTTTTGAAATTGTTCATTATCCATTGAATGGTTGGATGGTCAGTGACAATGCTTTCTTCTAAAATTTACCTGTTGTCTATTCATGTACATTAAATTATAGCATATTTTGATACTTAAAATTTGCTAAAGGTTGTGATTTGATGAAAAATGTTGACTAATATGAAAATATACCTTGACCTCATTTTCTTCTCTCCCCCATTTCCTTGAGGTCAGAGGAAATACTTTTTTTACTCTTATAATTGTGTATTCTTATCTATTCTGACAGCTACACCTCAGGGTCTCACCTCTTCTGAAAAGAATGATAATAATTGGGCATTCTGTGACCTTCCTGTCACAATAGATGGGTATTTGAGACTCTGGAAGGATTTTTATCAGCAGTGTTCATCAATGTTTCCCTGTCAAACCCAAAGAAAATAGTTCATAAGATGTCTCAACTAATGGTTTCAACTTGGGGCTGTATCTCAGCCTGAGCTGAGCTGAAAAATGATACCTGGTTAAAAATGTAAAAAAAGAGAAAAATAATAATTATTTCTAAATCCACCACCCAAAGGTAACTGGACATTCAGTATACTTTTTTCTTTTTTAATGCATGTTTATAGAATCTAATATATGCAAATGTTCATACTTAATGCATATATGTATGATTGTATACATATTTTTTGAAGGGAATAATACTGCGTCAATTATTTTAGAACATGCTCCTTTCGCTGAATGATATTTCTTGATCAATTTTTCATGCGGTTAAGTTTCCTTCTACAACATCATTTGTTTTTTAATTAATTTATTTTTCGGATGTACATCATAATATATTTCGAATTCTGTGTAGATTATATCATGTTCACCACCCAAAAACTAATTATAGACCATCCCTTCACATGTGAGCCTAATCACCCCTTTTGCCCTCCCCCTCCCCCCTTTCCCTATGGTAACCACCAATCCAATCTCCAATGCTATGTGTTTGTTTGTCGTACATCATTCTTAATGCGAGTATCCCTCTGTATGGAGTGCCATGATTTATTTAGTTAAACTTCTATTATCACATTACATATTAAAACAAAAGTACACAGTCTGCATGTGGCACAATTTCTCCTGTTTGTGTCACTTAGACATGAAGACCTTTCTGTTTAGAATGCTAATCAGTTATAAGATGAGATCTGATAGTGCAGAAACTGGACATTTAATCTCTGTTGCTTGAGAATCCTGTTGGAAGATTTCCATTTAATCACTTATTGTTATTTCATTATTGATTTCACTAAATTTCCTCTGTAAAACATTTTGACCTCACTTTAAATTGGGCCAGCATACATATATGGAGGGTCTTTATTTTCCCAGGTTGTAGGGTACATACAAGACAGCTTAATCACTCACACAAGATGCCTAAGTCACTCACATTTTATTAATGAAAACAGCAACATGAATAAGGTAATTGCAGTAGAATACACATGGTATATGGTAGGGGCTGAAAATTCAAGTGCCTATTGGTGCCAGGCGTGATGGACAGGGCTAGATGTAAATAATAGGGATAATTGGAGGCTATCTTTTTCGTCTAAAGGGATCAGCAGTTACTTAACTTGTTGACATGAGAAATAACTTTTCTTTTTTCAAGAAAAGCTGGAAATTAAATTTATTTATGAAAAACTACAAATTCTTAAATGTTCGCAGTAATTATAATTGTTTTAAAGCGCAGTACCAGTGAAACAGGAGAAACCTGTGCATCTAATCTAGTCCACAGGTCTAGAAGGAGGTTCGCCAGGGACAAGTCTTCAGCTCTTTGGGAATCAGGAAATCCTTCAGAAAGGGAAGGCTTTGCTTCCCACATCCATCTTTCCAGGGTTGCTTTAAGGATAGGTATAGTATATAAAATCCAGAAGATTTCAAGAAGACAACTACTTTAAAAAAAAAAAGGGAAGAATAACAGTTTACAACTGGATTGATGCGTTTCTAGGGGACCCCCAAATGAAATCATCTTTAAAACCTTCAATTTTCTACAGAGCCCAGTAAGGGCTTGATAGTTCAACCTTATCAGCGGGAATTGTCAGGATTCTCTACACTATAGGTAATCGGTAAATATCATTTCATTCAAATAATAATGTAAGAGTTACAGAGAATTCTGACATCATTTATATTTAAGTGTGGAATGCATTGGAAGTATATGTTTAAATATGGATGATGATTCTGGGGGATCTTGGAAATGCACTGAGCCTGGGACAATATTATGTATTATGGTATATGACTGTTAAGACCCACAGCTTCTCTGTTCTGCCTCTCCTGTCTAAATCACTTTCCTGTTATTCACTCTGTGTTGTGAACGGACTAAACCACCTCTTAGAAGTGAAGGAGCTGCCTAAAGTGGACATGAACACCTCCATGTGGGTGAACTTGTTGGTATGCACCATTTAGGCTGAGAAGGTAGTGACATTGGTCTAATATGCTGCTTTTTAAAAAAGTTCCTACAGAGTGGAATAGACACAATCCTTTTTGTAGTCACAGAACATTAGAGTTGGTGACTAAGGAGCACAAAACATTAGAGTTGGTGATTCTAGCTGGTGCCAAAGGTTATGTCCTTTCTGTGGACCAAAACAGGGTTTGACTTACTTTTCTGATTGAGGGTTATTCAGTTTCTACTTGAATTTTATATTTTTGTCACGTTGATCACCTGGAGGAGAAGGTGGTCCCACTGGTATTGGTTTTCAGGATACACACTCAGTGACAGGGTAGGATATAACCTGTCTTGAATGCAGTTGAAGCTCTGCAGCCAGTGGTGACACAGGAGTGACAGTCCTGTCACCTCCAAACTATTTGTTCTTGACCTCACTTGGCATCTTGATTTTCGGTCCTCATCCAGTTGTGTGGCAGGGTGACATTAGTGTTTGTCACCACTCAGCCTCTTCTATCACTCTTCCCTACAAAGGTTTTTTTTTTTTTTTTTTTTTTTTAAAGATTTTATTTTTTTCCTTTTTCTCCCAAGCCCCCCGGTACATAGTTGTATATTCTTCATTGTGGGTCCTTCTAGTTGTGGCATGTGGGACGCTGCCTCAGCGTGGTTTGATGAGCAGTGCCATGTCCGTGCCCAGGATTCGAACCAAGGAAACACTGGGCCGCCTGCAGCGGAGCACGCGAACTTAACCACTCAGCCACGGGGCCAGCCCCTTCCCTACAAAGGTTTTGAGGAGTCATAAGTTTCCAAAATAGAGATGACCTTATCAATATGCCTGCTAATTAATTTTTCAAAAGCACTTTGATGTCGACACCATATTTTTCTCTATGTGCGTTTATATGGCTTCCACTTTTCACTAAACAAATAATGGTTTCACAATTTTTCTAAAATATGAGGCATGTTCATTTTATGAAATTCATGGAATGGACAAAAATACAAAGAGGACGTTTACAAATCACCTCCAGATCTTACCTGCCAGAAATAGAATGTTATCATTTGGGGAATATGCAGTCTCTGCAAGTATACAGATAGATGGGTGGATGGATGGATAGAGGGAGACAGGAATGAATAATTTTATAACAGTGTGGTTATGTTATTCATCCTATTTTAAAATTTAAAGAATTATATTTAATGAAATCACACTGGAGGAATTTTTGAACTTCTGATTATGTTTCTTATCATAAAAATATTAGTATCTAAAATAATGGCTCCAAGGTAAAGAAGAGTTAAGAACCTTTAGGAAGACATCATGGCATTCCACTACACACCCATGATAATGGCTGAAATTAAAAATACTGAAAATACAAAGTTTATGTGAGGATGTGGAACAACTGGAACTCTCATATACTCTTGGTGGGAATGTAAAATGATACAGACCCTGTGGGAAAATATTTCTTATAAAATTAAATGAACCCCTCCCTATCTTAGGATCTGATAATTCTACTGATACTTACCTCCTAAAAGTGAAAACCCATGTCCATAAAAAGGTTTCTGCAAGAATGTTCATTTCTGATTTATTCTTAAGCACTTAGAAACAATTTACATAAACAAACTGTGGTACCTTCAGACAACGAGATAGTATCCAGCAACAAAAAAGGAAAACACTTTAAGATAGGCAACAACATGGATGACTCTCATAGATGTTACGCTGAGCAAAGAAAGCAGGCATGAAAGAGTGTATATTATGTGAGTGCATTTATATTATGTTCCAGAACAGGCAACACTTATCTATGGTGATAGAAATCAGAACAGTGGTCGCCTATGAGATGAATGGGAGGAAAATTGACTGAAGAGGGAGCTTTCTGGGATGATGTCAGTGTTCTGTATCTTAATTGGGGTACTGGTTAAACAAGTGTCTATATTTGTCAAAACCCATCAAACTGTATACTCAAGATCTGTGCACTTTATTATATATAATTATACCTCGACTTAAAAATTTTAAAAACAAACTAAATTAAAACAGCTTAGACATTATGGATTGTCTCCTTGTTAGGAAACAGGAGGAGATTAACAAACTCGTGCTTCCTCCCACCTCCCCTGATGTTTCTTGTATTCATTTTTCTTTTTTCAGGTTTCACAGCATTTATACTCTGATCTGCAATCATAATCCCCAAATTGTTTAGTCTTAGTTCTGTATTTAAATAGAGTCTGTGCTCATCATGGGTCTTTTCGCCACAGTTTTTCCATTTCTGAGTTCTTTATTTTGATTCATCTCTTGTTTATCCAGATTTCATCATGGTCAAGTAGTGTTTCTGGTTTGTTTATTCTAAGGGAAGACTCGTGGATACCCTGTTTCCTGAGTTTTTAAGTGTTTGCAAATGCCTGCTTTTTGCTTTTATCCTTGAACCGCAGATTAGCTGGGTTTAATATTCTTGGGTCATGCGTGCCGTCCTCTTTTAAAGACATGCGCCACTGTCTTCTGACATTGGATATTATTGTAAAGACATCTGTAGTCAGTCTGTTTTTTTTGTCTTTCTTCCTCTAGTAGATGACTTGCTTTTTATACTTAACATCTGAAATTTTTTTATTCTTATGTTCAATAACTTAATTGCTTGATTTTTAAAAAAATTGTGTGTACATTTTCCCTGGCATAAGAATGCCCTTTTGATCTGCAACTGGAGTTCTTCCTTTATTTTGGATAGCTTTGTATGAGTGTGTTATAATTCTGTATAGTTACTCTATTTTTTGAATATGAACACTTTTTTCTTCTTTTGTCTTTCCTGCATGTGTATGTGTGCGTTACTTAAGAACCACCATCGTCCTTACATTGGGTTATCTTGATTCTTCGTGTATAACCTTCTCTCTAGTTCCCTGATTCCTTTGTCTTTTCCTGCTTCATTCAGTGTGATTATCTCTAACATTTACTTGATGCCATTAAGTAGATTTTCATCTCTTCTGCCACTTGCCACTTCTAATGTTCTTATTAACTGTCTAATACTGTTGTTTTGTTTTCTATGCATTTTTTTGTTTCTGTAATCTTCCTTTCATATAATCTAGGCTTTGGGCCCTTGTTTTATAGAATTCATAGTTTCATGAAGTTGTTATAGAATGTGAAACATTCACTGAAAGTCTTCTGTATCAGAGGTTATGTTCCTTACACTCTTAGTTCCACATCTGTTGTTTGCATGCTAGATCCTTTTATTTTTTGTTTTAATATATTTTTATAACTTTCCTTATTTCATCTCGCTCATGCATAATGGTGGCCACTCTCCGCATCATCTGTTTTTTCTGATGAAGTGAATTCACTTGATCCTGTTTCTACTTTATCTGGGACTAAGTTGTCTTTCAAATCCCTACCTACTATTTGAGGGCTGACTATCAGCTTCAGTGCATTACTGTTAATCCAAAGGCTTGAAAATGGGGAGAACTCAGCTCCAGCTGTTTTTGCTGGAGGACCTAGATCTAAGGGACTAACCAACCTGGCGTCTCCAGGACTTTCCCAGATTTAGCATTGAAAGTCCTACCTTCCGGGAAACCCTCTTAGTCCCAGGCACACTGGGATGGTTGGTCATCCTATCTGGATCTTCTTGCTTTTCTACAAATTTAAATACCTTAGGCCCCTGCCCCCTTGATGTAGTCACAGCTGATTCAGCTTGACCCTAACTCTGCTCAGTATTCTCAAATGTGGCAAGCCTGGGGCACCCGGGGAGGTACAGAATGCTAGTCTCAAAGATTTTCTTTTTTTTTTAGGACTTTCAATTCAGCTGCTCCAGTTGAGAGCATTTAAGTGAGAATGTTCAAGATTTAGTCAGCTCATTCTTTTTCCCCATCACCACTTCTTGGGCGGAGTACCTAGGCAGGACTCAGTTATTCAAGGGTGTTGTCCCTTTCCTCCAGCTGCCACTTTTCAAAAGATGGCACATAGTTTAGTTTCCTTTCCTTGTTTAGTTACTTTAAAAAGATTTTTTAAATTTTCTATTAACCATTTGAGGAAGTAGATTCAATAATCCTGTTTGATTCCACTAGTGTTACCCAATCCATTATAAAACTTTGGTATCGCAGTTGGTCAAATGATTTTTCCTTGTATATTTCCTCTTTCTCCTTTTCCCATCCTACCGCTCAAATACACACATGAATCTCTCCCTCTCTTTCCCATACTATGTATGCAAGTGAAAATATTAGGCCCTTTGAATAAAAATAAAGGTTTGAGGGGCTAGCCCCATGGCCTAGTGGTTAAATTCAGTGAGCTCTGCTTCGGTGGCCTGGGTTCACAGGTTCAGATCCCAGGCGCAGACCTACACCACTTATCAGCCACACTGTGGTGGCAACCCACATACAAAATGGAGGCGGATTGGCACAGATGTTAGCTCAGGGCTGATCTTCCTCACCAAAAAAAAAAAAAAAAAGGTTTGAGAGGGAGCTTAGAACTAAAATGCAATCAAAAGCACAATAGATTAGCCCAGGAATTGAAAATATGCTCCTTTATTGCAGGGTTTGTAAAAATTTTTTTTGCTGAGGAAGATTTGCCCTGAGCTAACATTTACTTCCAGTCTTCCTCTTTTTGTATGTGAGTTGCCACAGAGTGGCCACTAACAGACAAGTGGTGTAGGTCTGCGCCCGAGAACCGAACCTGGGTTGCCAAAGTGGAGCACGCCGAACTTAACTATTAGGCCATCGGGTTGGCCCAGGATTTGTACATTTAGATATTACTATTTGAGACTTTTGTTTCTAAGGATTGCTTCAGACTGTGCCTTATATTTAACACTGAAACATGAATGCTGATATAGGTTTTACATTGAGCTTACTCATTCTCTTGAGACTTAAGTTTTTTTTTTTTTAGGCATAGAGAAGATTATAAGTCCTAGTAGTGAAGTAGTGGCTCAGATTTCCAAGGACAGTGTTACTTGGGGCAATAAGTATGAGCATTGGAAACTAGTTCTGGCTGTCTCCCCATGTGCTTTGCAGAACTGCTTCAGTAATTTTGTGTCCATGAAAGCTGATCAAGTATCCCTAACCTGTAAAGTCAAGAAAGAGAAGTCCAGTCTTAACCTACAGGGTCAGGAAAACAGTGATGCAGCCTAAAAGGGAGTAAGGTTTGAAGTTTTGAATGAAGGTGAGAAAACATTGTGAAAACAAATAAATTTCAGGAAGAAATCTGAGGCACATTTTGAAAGTGCTGCTAGCAGAGTTCACTAGTAGGATGTAGTATGCGCCATCAGAGTAAATGGCGTTTACCTCCAGCCTCCTGAACAGGGTTTTTTGTTTGGCTTTCTTCTGTTGTAGGGGATGGGGTCAGGAGTATTCAAAAACCCATTTATAAATTTCAAGTTTTATGTGTTTCCAAAATCTTTCTCTTCTTCAAGCCTCAAACCAGTAGATAACAAGAGAAATGATCATTTTTATATTTGCTTTTGTTAGCCCATTTTTTTCTATTCTAGAAAGAAAAGGAGATTTGGCCTATTTTCTAATTCTGTTGTATCTGTCTGTATATTGAATTTCTTTTGGAATTCTTTGCTTTATATTAGCTTTCCAGAAACAAATGCAATATAGAAATTGGAAAAAAATTAAAAATATACCTTTGTGTCTTTTAGGATTGTTTGCTTGCTCAGATTTATTACGGCTAAAATAAACAGATGAATTTAGTCCTTGAAGTCAGAAGTGATTCCAATGAGATTTTTATTATTTACATTTGTTAGCTATATAAAGAATGCTTTAACTCCTCCCTTCCCCCTTCCTTTGGGAGTTATAACAAAAGATTTTTTTCTCTCGGAGATTAGAACGTTTTCTCCTCATGGGAAGTAAAATATATTAGAGAAAATTATTCAGTTGATATTTAGATGTTCATTTGAAGCTATGAATAAAAGGCAATTCATTTACTTTCACTTCTTCCCTACACATCCCCCCTTTTCAGGTGAGTATGTGAGGCATTGGGGCGAAGTGAGACAATAAAAATAACTAATGTAGGGTCACGATGTTAGGGCTGGAAATAAAATCTAGTCTACCTTTCAACCACTTCCTTGCTTGCTGTTTTATATGGCGTTCACATAAGGCACAGGAATCTGACTGCAACGTAATATGGTGTAGGGAGGAATTCAGAATAAGACAGATCCTTCCTGAACGCTTTGGTGCCTTGCAACGAATACCAAAATACCAAAAGGCCCTTTTTAAAAATAAAGCGAGCAGCCCCAGAAGTGGAAGCCCAGGACAGCATTCATATGAGACATCACTGTAGTAATATGTGAAAGACTTTTTTTTAAAGTGTAATCAGCTTATTTGTATAAATAACTTCTTAATTGTATTTGGTGTTTGTAGCCATTCACTTAGGATTTCCAATTGAAGGTCAGCATCACCTTAAGCCTAATTAGTTATCAAATATTTTAGTTGAAGATGGTATAGTACTTTAGTTTCTCTGTTGGAGTAGATATTTTTGTATACTCTCTTCCTAAATATTTCATAATGTTAATGCAGCTGACGTTGTCAGAATAGCAAAATACCGACTTTTCCTCCAAGATGATGTCCACATTGTCACTCGTCACACTTCTCTTGCTGTCAAAAATTTTTAAGCTAGCCGTGACCTACTTAAGAGTCTTATGACAAGATTAAAAATTCCGATGAATTTTGTGCCGCACACTGCGTGGATTCAGCATTTGTACTTGTGTTTTCTAGTCTTGTTCCTATGGAGATAATAATGGCCAGCCTTGTCATGCAAACCCACTGCCTTCTTTTTTTGGTAGACATGCTTTTTGTTGTCACTCTCAGGAAGCAATATCACTTGATTTGGTTGATTTGAGTTTCTAATGTACATTGCATGTATCTTTTGCTATTTTGGCAGGAGGCATTTTAATGATATGTTCACCTCACTTTAGTTTTGGTTTGTCAACATTTTCTTTATAAGTCGGTATTTTTTAAGGGTTAATCTCATAGTTTCAAAAATGTTCTTGGAGTGAAGCAAGAAATCACCCTGTAGCAATGAGATTAATTTGAAGAGGCTTGAAATGATGAACTACACATAGCAAATTCTCTTTGGAAAGCAGTCAGTCCATGAGGTACAGCTCAAGAGAGAAAAAGGAGGAGTGTGGGGGCTGAGGGAAGAGGCTTCAACTTAATGAAAGGTTAGAAAGCAGCGCACACACTGAAACGTTATAAAAACCGGGCCTGGTTTTCCTTTTGAGAAGTTTGTAGGGAGATGTAATCAGTCTTTAAAATATAAAGCTTATATGGAGAAGGACAATTGAGAGGGAGGGAGGAAGGAAGGGAGACAGAGAAGGGGAGGTCTGTGAAGAGTAAAGGAGTAGAATTAAGGTTTCCTAAAGAAAAAGCTCTTTGGCATCTTACCTTAAATAGATGAGAGAGAGATGCTGCAGCTAGCTCCACTGAAGACCAGCAGACAAGAAAGGGAGTCGATTGACTGCGTGATGTCTTAGTTGGGTCAGCAGTGAATTGGGGTCAAGGCCACTCTTATTTGCTGGGAATCTGTCATGGACTGATGTTTGTTTTCCCCCCAAATTCCTATGTTGAAATCTAACCCCAATGTGATGGTATTTGGAAGTAGAGTCTCTGAAAGGTAATTAGGTCATTAGGGTGAAATCCCCATGAATGAGATTAAGGCCCTTAGAAGAAGACGCCAGAGAGCTAGCTCACTCCTTTCTGCCATGCCGCATGAGGATACAGCAGGTCGGCAGTCTGCAACCCAGAAGAGGGCTCTCACCAGCCGAGTGCATTTATGGCTCTTTGACCATGCTGGCATCCTGATCTCAGACTTCCAGCCTCCTGAACTGTGAGAAATAAGTTTCTGTTGTTTGTAAGTCAGCCAGTCTCTTGTACTTTGTTATTGCAGCCGGAAGTGACTAAGACGGAGTCTAAACCAGCCTCTCTTTCAGCATCCTTGGATCCTTGGATCCCTGCTTACTTTTTCATGGTTGCTGGTGCCTCTGATTCTGTGGCCTAGTTGGTGGTAGATAGTGGCCATGGTTGTGGAACGCCTCTGTTAGGTAATATTCTTGCTATTTTTTCCTCTGCTCTCTTATGGTTTGGTGGCACTAAGTGAAGGGGAAAAAGGTTCACCATGATCAATTGTAGATACAAGAGAATACATACCAGTGACTTCTACCTTAAAAGACTCCACTCCTTCTCCTACGTTGCATCCCTTTCTGAGCGTTTGCAATAGAATGTGGCCAGTACACTTAGTTACAAATGGCAATCTCCCCAAATTCAAACCAGCTAGAAAAATGTCCATTAACTGAAAAATCTGAGCCGCTCACTCTTGCTCCAGCAACTGCTAGATCCAAGAGTTCATTGTATCCCCAGAGCTCTTTTCATCCCGCTGGGAAAGCTTCCTTTTCTAGCAAGCTCTATCTGTGTTGCTCTAGCCTTTCATGTCTTAGAGCTCAAAGTCCCAAAAGAATCAAAGATCTTCTTTCTCATCAGCTCTGGTTAAAGTTGGAGGGAAGAATCTGGAAGACCTTGCTTATTGTCCAGTTGGAGGGGGTATGAAATGTGTGGGGCCTTCCCCCCCCCCCCGCCAGCCCCGCGCTACAGAGACTGAGTAGAATGATTAGAAAAGATGAAAGGCAAGCTGCGCAATATGTGCTCACTCCAGCCACCTTGTTAGTGTTTCATGATTTTTGTAGTTCCATTGTGATTTAGAAACACTTGGAAAATGTGAATCCATTATTTAGCTGCATTAACTCTGGTGGCATTAACACAGCCCAAGGGGGTTCTCTGTGATTGGCTTTGGACAGGGATTGTATTTGTACAGTTGGACGTCTGTGTCTCAGATTTGAGCATTCACTGTTGAAACCCAACCTCAGCTCCCATCCGAGCCTTCATCTCAGTCTTCAGTGTGCTCTCCTTAGGAATCAGATGGCTGTTCCACACCCAAATGCTATATAGGCTTGACAGGGCATATTTTCTGCTTTCTGCAAAACCAAGATCCCGATCCTCTGTGTTAGTCATTATGAATCTGAAGCTAGCATTTGAATTAGAGACATAACATGCCAGTAGCTAAGTTCTTGACACCAATAAAGTTTTTTGTGCCAATAAAGTGGTTCTTGCACTTAAGGAATTTGCTTTTGTAATATAAGCAAAGCACTTAAGTCATTTTGAACCAGAGAGTTACATTTGCAATGATTTAGACATTCAGATCTTTTTTGAAATATTACAGCTATTTGTCATAAAAGTTTAGAAAAATAATCATGATACAATTTAATTTCAGCCATATTACTTACAAATAATTTCTTTCTGTGATGCATCTGTATTTTACCCTTGTATTTGCAAGGATTAAATGGGACCAGATTGGTTCATAATAATATTTCCTTTTGTCAACACAAGCAAACAGACCATCCAGTGAGTGCAATTACCATCTTCATTAACACTGCTATCTGTTGGAACTAATGAATTTCCGTGTAAGTGCAAGAGTGACTGCTGGCTGACATTTTAGATTATCCCAACCAAAGTGACAAGTTCTGTCCTTCATATTACCGTGGAAGTTCAACGGTTAATAGCAGTTCTCATCCAACGTCAATTTGACTTTGCAAAAGACGTTGCAAACACCAACTCTTGGTCCTGTGCTGAAAATGAGTGGTGACATTTTATGAATTATTTTTCTCTATTTATTTTCATCCCTTCAGGCTGCTTAGGATTTTCATTTTTACAAGACAGATTTATATCCAGGACCTACCTAGGAAAGAAGCGATTCCATGCTGTACAACCTGAGAGGTTAAATATGCTCTTCCTCCTCCTGTGGGCACCAGATGAATCAGATGTGCTGGAGTGGGAGGTTGGAGGTGTGCTCTTCATCCAGAGGCTGTAGCTGAAATGATTATGCTTCCTGGGAGTGGCCATTTAGCTTTTCTCTACTTGCACATTCATAGTGATTAGCTTATCGGGTTGGTTTGGATCCCGTGGGCCCCAATCATGGGACACAGAACAAAGGAATATGCAGGCACATTTCCGAGCTGAGTGCCACAGGCTCAGTGACAGATTCTTCAAGGGCAGCTGGAGGGAGCTGGGTGACGAGAGACAGAGGAGGGAAAACTAAGAATGTACCTTGCTTGCATCATAATATTGTAGGAGCAGCCCTGCTAGGTATCTGATTTACAGTCATGCATCGCTTAACAATGGTGATATGTTCTGAGAAATGTGTTGTTAGGCGATTTTGTCGTTGTGCGAACATCATAGAGTACTTACACAAACCTGAATGACATAGCCTACTACGCACCTAGGCTGTATGGTACTAATCTTATGGGACCTCTGTCATATATGCAGTCCATTGTTGACCAAAATGTCGTCATGCGGCACATGACTGTACATTTTAGGTGGTCAGCTGGAGAATGACTATTATTATTTTATTATTATTATTATCATTATTTTTAAACAATTAGAAGTCTGAAAAAAATCACAACCACACGAGCAAGACAGAGTTGTGGTATGATTCAGTGTGAGATGTGTGTCATCAGTGCTGAGAGAGACAGACGAAGGGAACCCAGTGAGGCAGTTGGACTCAGTGCTGCTGTGACTTGCTGTGTAGCGGATGACTGAAGATGTTCATTCTTCTCTGAGTTTCCATTTCACTTGATCCAGGTTCTTTCAGGAAGCTTCCTTCTGCATTGAAATTTCTCCCACTTGATATCGGCCACGTGATGATTCGTTAAGTGAAGAGGTTAACTGGGTCTTTTTAAGGCATTATCAGGCAGTAACCAGTTTAGCTAATTACTTGTGCTGAGATCATGCTAATGAGATGATGTGGTTCTGTGATGGGAATGGTGAGGTAGCAGTTTTCAAACAAACGCTGGTTGGTTCTTTCGATGGAAGCTCTGGCCTCCACTCTGCCAACAAAATGCTTTCACTCTTGGAGTACGTTTTCATAGAGTTCTAGGAAGATATTGGAACCTGTTTCTTATCTTTCCTGTCACCTGTTAAGTTCTCAGCCTAAGGGTCTCAGCCCTCAGAGAGCTTAGACTTTGAACGTATTCCTATTCTGGGGCTTTCTTCAAGTTAATCTTTAAAAAAGTGGAGTCACTGCTTCCAATGCCTTCAGATCTGTACTTCATGCTCTAGTGGCTCTCTAAATGGCTTGCTGTTTCTTTCCCTTTATCTCTTGCAATCCTTTTCATCATTTAAAACTCCAGTCAGGTGTTGTCTTTGTTCAGCAGCATTATCATCCGTCTCCCAGATCTGTCAATATTCCCTCTTCTACATACTGGTTGGTGCACACCTTTAGTCTTGTTCTTTGTACTACAAAAGTGGCCACAGACAGTACGAGCATGGTTATGTTCCAATAACACTTTATTTATGGACACTGAAATTTGAACTTCACATAATTTTCCCATATCACAAATTATTACCATTCTTTTGATTTTTGTCTAAGCGTTTACGAATGTAAAACCCGTCCTTACCTCATGGGCTTTACCAAAACATGTGACAGGCTGGATGTGGCTCTGCTAGGCTGTCGTTTGCTGATACCTGTTCTAAGGGACAGGTGTAAAGGTGGTTGTGGGCCTTTATTAAGCGTCTCATTTGTGTTAGACAATGTACTATGTGTTGACAAAGTTCTGGGACTTTAAAGTTTAATGGGGGAGACTGATGCTTGTACAAGTATAGAGGTGAGTGCAATGAGAAGGGTTTGCATTGGGTATCATGGGAGTACCACGACAGGGCATTTACTGAGCCTTGGGGGTGAGGAGATAGCTCTATATGTGTACAGGAGTAGGCAGGGAAGGCTACCTGGTGGAGGTGACACCCTCTTAGTGGAATTAAAAATGATTTAGAATAAACCAGGCGGTGATTGGGGCTGAAGGCTATTCCCAGCGGAAAGATCCATGTAAGCCACTGGGAGTTAAGAAACAGCATCATGAGTGAGAGGAACTATAAGAATCTGGTGATGCTGATGCGGGATAAAGGATGGTGAGACAGGAGGCCCCAAAGTAAGGCAGGTATCCAGGCCAGGCTACAGAGGCTGAGGTCTTTATCTTGGCAGTTGTAGGGGGTCACTGAGGGTTTTATGTGGGGAAGACGCGATCAGCTCATCTTGGGATAGATCATGCTGGCACCTGAATGGAGGGAAAATCAGAGGGGCTGAGGCAGGAGGCAGCGTGAGGATGGCTGAAAAAGGAGAATGTATATCACACTGGTGGAGTGGCCGATCTGATTACTAAGCACTCTGAACTGAGAGGAAAAGGCCAAGAAATATCCAAAATAACTCAAATAAACAGCATGTTGCTACCATTCACAATAGAGATCAGAAGCTGGATCTGTGTGTATTCCTTGTCCTCATCCACAGCGCCTCTGAGCTGGCGGTGATTTCACACATAGAATAGAGCTGAATAGGGAGCTTAGCGAGGAGAACGTAGAAACAGCGGCTTTTTCATCCATCACTGGATCCCAGAGCCCAGCATGGGGCTGGCATATGGGAGGTGCTGAGTGAACCCTGAGGATTTGGCTTATATCAGCATTTGGAAAACATCTGTACTATCATCCATGTCACCAAATAACTTTAGGTTGGTCTTCAACATTTCTGTTGATTAGTGCTTTCTTAATGACCAGCTGTGTTATGCAAACTAAATTTCTAAACTTGGAAATGTGGTTATTTTGTAAATGTATTTAGTAGCATGAAATAGTGAGGAAGAAGTTGTATCACTTTGCTAATTTTGTGAAAGATTTTGTATCATTTTGCTAATTTTACCTTATACATGGCTAAGAATACAGGTCTTGATAGCAGTACTGTTTGTGATAGCCAGAGATATGAAAATAACCAATGTATTGTGGAGGAAGAAACTGTGTTATGGTTACCGAGCCAGGTTTGTTTTTGCCCGCCGTGCAGAAGGCCAAACACCGAGATGACTAGATTGCAGCAGAGAGAGTGTTTACTCACAAGGCGGCCACGTGAAGAAGCAAGAGCATGAACTTCAAATTTGCTTCCCCGAAAATAAGGACTCAGGGATATTTATGGGGGAGGGGGCAAGGTGGTATGAAATGTGGATGTTAGATGATTGGAGGTGAGGAGAGGTGAGGTAAATGATCATCTGCGCAAGTGTAGTCAGACTTCATGCTTCTTCATATGACCCCTGTTCACAAAATGGCGGCGTTAGCATGATCTGAGGGTGGATTTTCTAGCCTCTTGATGTCAAAAGGTTGCCTATCCGACATCTCTGCAGGCCCAGTTGATGAGTTGGTGGTCTCAACCGGCCTGAAGTGGACAAGGAGTTCTAATTCCTGAAAAACAACCCACACACCCATTACCATGGTGACCCAGGCTCCAGGGAGATGTTATCTGTAGGAACCTAGTGGGAGTCAGATAGCATATTGCCTAAGCAGCATGGTTAACAACGAGTGGGTTAAACAGCTAAAAGCTATAATCAGTAATTGCAAAAAGGAAAAAACTTTAGTACCTAGATACTTAATCATCAATGGCTGTTTGCCAGTTTCATTATTTTGTGCAGACGCATGACATAATTTGTCTTAAATTTTAGAAGAATCACTCTGGCTGCTATGTGGAGAATTGACTATCTGAAAACCAAGGTTTTAGAACCAGGGAGAGCTCTAAGAGGCAACTAATCCAGCTTAGTGATGATGGTGGTTTGACCAGATTGGTATTGGTGGAGAGGGTAACAAGTGGCCAGACTCTAAAAATACTTTACAAGTAGTAAATTTTCATGGGTTTTGTTAAAGGATATAAGAGGAAGGGGGCAAGGATGACTCCTAGGTTTTGCCCTGAGCAGCTGGAAGGATGCAGTGCCATTTCCTGAGATGAAGGCTGAGAGTGGAACAGATTTTGGATTGTGGAATCAGATAGGGTGGGAAAGAGATTAGGATTCAGTTGCATGGAATTATCAAGCAGAAAGTTGGAATATACTAATCTGGAGTTAAGGGATAAATCTCAACTAGCTGTATCAATTTGGGAATCATAAGCATTTACTTGATATTTGAAGCCAGGAGGCTGAGAATGGTCTCTTGAAACACTTGAATTATATACTAAGTTTTTAAAGCAAATTGATTATTTGTATGAAATCATTTTATTAGAAAATTGAAAACATTGTGTCCTTGATTACGTCTTTTCAATGTTCTTCAGTACTTATGTCATAAGTAATCTTTCTTGAAAACAAGTCAAGATGAACCAACATATACATGATAAACGTTTTCTTGCCTCTGAAAGGCATAAACAAAGCAGTTTAGGAAGGAAAGCTATTGACCAGCGTATGGTTGACAAATCAAGGGAAAGAGACATTTTTCTGTACTGGTATCACTTGGTCTCCTGGCCAGCAGTTAGCAACATTAAATATCAAGGTTTTGTTTTATAATGACATGAAAAAAGCTAGGATGTAAATTAAAGAACAAGTCTGCCTTTGAGAATTATTTATGTTAATTCCTCAAAGACATACCATGAATTGATAAGTTGAGGATTCTCTATGCGGATTTTCGAGTTGTAGAAATCATGCCGCACAAGTTACATACCACCACTGTTCAGGAGATGGAGTACAAAAGCCTGTCTCTCTTTCATTAGTATTCTAGTGGTGGGATTCCAAGGACAAAGTTTAGGGGAAAAAAGCCTTCACCATTGCTGATTTTAAAAATAGTAAGCACAATGACATAAAACCTCTGTTCTCTGATCCAGAAGGCGTGGTGTTATCTAGTAGCAGACTTTCTTACTGCGGTTTTGCCGATGGCGTGTCTTTATGCATGAGAGCTCAGCTTTGCCCCATCGCTTGGCCGGGTTTTCTTGGATGCTCTTTACAACTTGAATGGGAGTAAATAGTGAATCTTAAGGGGGACAGCAGAGGCCTTTGCTTGTGTTCTCTGCATTAACTCAGCACCAAGTACACGTCACAGCTGCAGCGCTTCTGCTTCTGCGTGTTTCCCTCGGCTTTATGTACAAAGCCTGGAAATCTCGTCACGAAGGCCAGCTAGAAAAGGCTTCTCTTTGATAAAAGTTGTACTTTGTTTCTGGGGCAATCTGCAGACCTTTGGCTTTGAATGCTTAGGGGAAATTTTACAGCCAATAAAACACAGCAGTTAGAGATTAAGGAAATAAGCATTTCATCAGAGAAACATTTCTTGCTGCTACCTACTTGCCAAGTGGTTACAGTAGTGGTGGTAGAAGAGGTACCAATGATGACAGCCCACATATATTGACCACCAAAGTGTGCCAATCACTGTGCTGAATGCCTTCCGTGTTCTCTGTGGAACTCATTCTGTCCTCACATAATGCTATGAGGCAGATACTGCTTTTACACCAATTTTACCATTTAAGGAAACTGAGGCATAGTATGGTTAATAAGTAGCAGAAGTGGGATTTGAACCCACTTATACAGAAGTCTGAGTGGTGCTCTTACCATAGCTGTGGTGCCTGTTTCCCTCTCAAGGAGCTGTAATTACAGCTGGGACGTCTATCAGCCAACCGGGGTTTGAACCCTCCTGGGGTTCCATCAAGCTTTTTGACCTTAGGCAAATCAGTTCACTTGTCTAGGCCCAGCTTTCCTCCTCTGTAAAATACAGATAATAATACCTATTGCAGAGAGTTGCTGAGAGGAGTAATTGTAATACATTTGTGGATACTCCTGGCTCAGTACATAGAGTGGTACCCAGTCTATGGTAGATGTTTAATAAACATTTACTGAGTGGGTGATTATAATGTGCTAAGCACATACCAAGCATCCCCTGGGAGAAACCAAGGGATGAGGGGTGTCAGGTAAAACTTTTACTTCTAAATGTTTCTCACGCCATCATGATATAGAACAGTACTAAGTAAAGTGTGTCCCTGCTAATGGCTAGTGGGCTTTCTCATCTTACAATTTTGATATTAATTAGCATAAATAATCCAATGCAAATTTTATAAAAATAGCATTTTGTACGCCCTTAGCATGATGCGCAAGCTTTCTGGGGCTTGCCCCAGGCTGTCCTGTAGTCTGTTGGTCTATTTACACTTGGGAAGAAGGGAGAAGGTGCTTCGTGGGACACCCGTAAGAAAGAGCCTTGGGGGCCAGCCTGGTGGCATAGTGGTTAAGTTTGCATGCTCTGCTTTGGTGGCCTTGGGGTTCACAGGTTCAGATCGTGGGTGATGACCTAGCACCGCTCTCAAGTCATGCTGTGGTGGCCTCTCACATAAAATAGAAGAAGATTGGCGCAGATGTTAGCTCAAGGCCAATCTTCCGCACCAGAAAAAGAAAGAGCCTTGGTCCATTTTGTGTATAGGCACGTTTGGCAGATAGCACTGGTTGGGGGATCTTTTGGGAAAGTATTCGATCAGAACTCCCTGTGCAGTAAGTGAATTAGAAGACATAGATTTTAAGGAAGCTGTTAAAATATAGGGGAAAATTAACTGAGTAGATTTGGGTGAATTTATGGAGATGATGGAATCCTTTGTGCATGATATAAGATGCTGGAGCTGACTCTCAGACTCATGGAATATGTTAGTCTCACTTGCCTTTTGGAAGATGTTGGCTTCCTCCGGTACTGCAAGTAGCCTGGGGAGTTTTTATTCAGTTTATGTGTGAGAATTATGTATGAAATTCATGCACTACTTTTTTTTTCTAAGCTAGTCAAAGGATTAACAGGATTGATTTTTAACTTATTTTTCATTGTGTCTGCCCTTTTTCTTCACCTAAGTATAGGCCTTTTGAGAACAGGCACCTAGTTTTAAGTATCTATAACATTTCATCTCTGGGACTCACCTATATACAACACGGCCGAGAACTGACAAGTAATTTTCTGAACAAACAACATAGGTTTGCTGAAGTCCATCATGTAAAGCTCATAATACTCATTCTAGCAGTTTATTGATTCTTTTTAGCCTGAATCTAAAAGGCTGGTTTCTGAACCAAAATAATTTAGAAGAGAGAAGTTACAGTGGCTTTGGGCATCAGCTCTTGCCCTCTGTGTACCCTCTAGTGTTTGTTTCCTTGCATGGGTAGGCCATGGTAATGGACCATCTCTCATCCTCACTTGGCCTCCACCTTAGATCCAGCTGGTGGTGTTGACCTTTCTAGACTCAGCTTGCAGCCTCCATCCAGCCTGTGTTCTGGGCTGTCGACTCCACAGCCTGCAGACCTGGCAGGAATGTGATTCTGTATTCTCAGCTGCCTTCTACTGTAGTCTCTCTTGAGGGTAGGAGGGAAGTTAGCTAATTCAGACCCAACCTATTAGCTATACCAGGCTGCCGTTTTTACTCTACTTTGGCTGCTATTATTGCGGTCCCTCCCAGAATACCATGGTGCAGTGAGCACAGACCTCTAGGCTAATGAAGCCTTGGCAAATGGAAGGCTTGACTTTCTCAACTATTGACGGGGAAATGAATAAGCCTGTCTGGGAAGTAGAAGACTGAGAATTGTCTTATTTGTTTTGTTGTCCCACTGAAACAATGCAAGGAGGAGGGCTAAGGAACACAGGAAATTACTGGGAATGAAAAATACAAATGATTTATAAACATATTGCCCAGCTGTAGAATCAAATATGCACTGGTGTATCCAAGAACCCTCCTCCGCAATTTCCTGATGTTGAAACTCATTAATGACAGTATTCTGTTGAGTAGTGGGGTATAAAATGGAGAGGAGAGCGGGACTGTAGAGAGAGAGGTGTTCTTTTCAGTTCTATGAGCCAGTTCTAACTTCTCAAAACTACACTATTTTGTAGACCCTGAAGTCTGAAGGACATCATCTCTGGAGATGGTGTTCCTCTGAAGCCAGGCCATTGTTATTAACAGCTATTACAACTTCACGTTACGTTCTAGCTCCCTGACTCTGTTGCCCAGCTTTTGTTCACTTATTAAATTTGCTTTAGAAATTTTACTTGTGGGGTGCAAATGGCTCTTTGGCATTGAAAGCTAAGTCAGTTTCAGTCTATTTTCTGTGCCACATGATCTTACAGGACTCTTGGGTTTGGAATATTCAAGATTTGATCATTTAAGCGAAAGACTAGTCTTCGAGAAATGATTGACATTTACTCAATTTCCAAAAACAAATGTGAATTCAGAAATTTGTTTCTCACAAGGCCAGTAGGTGCAAGGTGCAGACTAAGGGAAGGGCATCAGGGATTCAAACTGAGGTGATGTTTTGTTTAACAATCAGAAAGACCTTCCACAGCTGGGGAATTGTGTGAAGTTGAATTTTTTCACCTTGGAGGGTTGAGATTCAGGCACGTTAAGTAGCTTGACAGATGTTACTTCTAGCAGGGCCCCACTAGTCTTTGGGAAACTGACAGAATGATCTATTATTTCTACATGTGTATCAGGAGCTAAAAAAGATTCAATCTTATGGCAAAGAAAGAAAAATATTAGCTTGATGGAGGGGTGGGTGGGTACATTTTAACCTCATCTATTTTGATGAGATCTTGGTTAATATGTCCTAGTTGCTTGCTATTTGTCAGAACTGGGGCAGGTGGTGGCGAGGACATGATTGAGAAAGATTTAAGACTTATATACCTGTCTTACAGCTTCAAATACAGTATAGAAAGTTTTTCCCTATAATGTTTGGTATTTTTAACTGTGTAGCTCCAATTGTAAATTGGAATTTTCTGGCATAATATAATTTAGTTCTACATATATCTCCTGGTAAATAAACAGGCAGAAATGACCTTCCTGGCTGTGGATGTTTTTAGAAAGAACTCAGAGAAAGACAAATTTTTTTTTTTTTTTGACTGCATTCTCTAGTAGACAGGTCTGCTACTCTGGATTCATTGGAAAAGTTAAAAAAATGCACAAATATTTAGTACACAAAAAGATGTTAAAACTCAGTGATTGAAAAAACTTTCAAGAACTGTCTTAATCTTTTACTAATATTTCACTCAGCTATAAGAGCTAGAGTTAAGAGAGTTGTCAGGGACATTTATTTATATTTAGTTATTTGCTTGTATTTTTGAATTTTATAAGAAGTTGATAAATTCAGAGTTTTAAAGCATATTATTTTGGAGTCTTGATGGCCTATGGTCTGTTTTTTGATCCATTCATTAATATTTAGAAATAGCTAAATTATTCATTTATAGAGATTAACTTTTAACTTGAAGAATTCACTTCATTTACCTATATTTATTACTAATAGTGAAACTTTTAGAAAATTGTGAATGCTTTATAAGGCGTAAGTAATATATGGCTATTACCAGAGGCTATAAAACAAGGTACTTTTTAAACAGTTGTAGTTATTAATAAAAGAAGAAACAGTCATATCTTTTTATATGTATATTCCGTGTAAGTATAACTTCTAGTGATGCTTAGGAATTTTAGTTCCTAATTCTTTTTTCTAAGTGGAATTATCTTTAAATTCTCAAACACCTGTGGAAAAATACGTCTCATCTTCAATTTAATTTTTGAATTTGAGGTTACTTTGGGAAATTTGAGGTTATCTTCCAAAAAGTAAAATTTTCTGTGTTGTTTGAATATTTTTTTCTCGTTCTAATCTTATTATCTTTGGGCACTTGTTATTTCACTCTGTGTTGGCTGGCATATTAAAGGCACTGACTTTGTACATAGCCTCAAGGGCATTCACATTGTCAGATTTAGTTCATGAACAGACTGAGTCACCTCCAGTGATGCTCAGAAAAATAAAAACAAATGCAAAATTATCATTTGAACCAAAGAATTGCAATAGATGGATTGTTCCTAATTAGCATATTGTGAAATAAATGACTGGCTTTGGCCCTAACACTAGACCTGTTGTCTGTTTTTGAAGATACTTTGGAAAACTTATCCAGTTTATTTGGCAAGTTTGATTATAGAGGAGAAAAGGAAAAATATTTACAAAGATTTTTAACCCTAGGCAAGCACAGTGATTTTTAATCTCTATGAAAAAATGAGATGTGTTTGTGGGAGAAGGAGTAGTTTTAAAAAGCTTTTTTTTTAAAGTAGTGCAGCAGTGTGCTAAAAACAAATCTGGATTTCAGTTATTGTAGACAACATCTGGGATCAATAATTAGCTAAAATTTACAGTGAGAAGAAAGGCATGGAAGCAATTGCTTCGCTAGTTTATCAAATTGGGAGAGGGAAAGAACAGAGGGCATGATCCCCAGGGAAACTTGGTGCCTGCTAAAAACCCTGAGGAAGGATTTAAAAGTTCATTTATAATTGATAAGTGCTGAGTTGGTAATGTTCATTTTTATCTTGGTTCCCTGATTTGGCTGTTCTAGTTTCCTGAGTTTTGCCTTAACATGTCATTAAAACCTCAAAGATAAACTAGCAGCATTTCTTCTCTTAATATCTTTTCATTTAAAAAATAATCATTGAGGGGAAGCAGAAACACTTCATAGAGAATTTACCAAGTAGAAATAACAAGGTTAGATGAATTTCTTGGATGACATAAGCCAAATGAATACCAGCTTTCAAATACCGTGTGTGTAATGATGTGATTATTCCTGTAAGGCTCTTCCAATTTTAATACTGTACAAGTCTAAAGAATGACTGGGCTGAACTATCAGGTTCCAGAGGACGTGGGTATTCTTTCCCTCAGCTCCCGTGGGTCAGGTAACTACTGTGTCTGCCCTGGGGTTTGGGGTGGGAGTGGGGTTGAAAGAGAGAGGTGTTCCTAATGCAACCATGTTCCCCTGGGAAAAAGGAGATGATAAAAGAAAAGCAAGATGCACTATCTGTACTGGGGGCACTGAGCAGTGTGGATGGATCACCAGGTCGTGACAAAGTGAGGTGTGGTGGCCCTGTCTGAGACTGGGGTTTTCTAGGAGACCAAGATGAGAAACATGGTATTGGGAAGCAGTTAGCTCATGCCCTTGTCTCTGCGCATTTGCCAGTACCTCGCTACCTCCCCCATGGTACGCCTCCTCCACTATACATCCCTCCCATCCCCCGATCTTCACTGCATGAAGTTGTTATTTCAGCTGCTTAATTGATTAAGTAGGCTGTTAGGTGGTTGCTTGAGAATCCAGTCATTGATTCTAAATACCCAACTTTATAAAATTTCTAAGATGTAAATCATTTGTGAGTTAGAGACTCACTGTAGTTTGCAGTCAATGTCTTATGTTAAGATTTTGATAATCAATTTTAATAATATACTTTATATTATATATTATGCATATTATATATATTTATATAATCCTATATAGGTATGATTTATAAGAAATTGGCTCATGTGATTATAGAGGTAGAGAAGTCCCACAGTGCAGACTGGAGACCCAGGAAAGCCAGTGAGATAGTTCTGAGAACTGGAGGGCTGGCGGAGTAAGTTGTAGTCCAGGGCAGCAGAAGACTCCTGTCCTAGCTCAGACGGGAAGGCAGAGAGATCGAAGTCCTCCTTCTACCATTTTGTTCTTTTCAGCTCTCCACAGATTGGCTGACGCCCCCCAACCCCATGGGGAGGGAAGAGCCGTCTGCTTTACTCGGTCCACTGATTCAAATGCTCATCTGGTCCAGAAACACCCTCACAGACGGACCTAGGAATAATGTTAAATCTGCGCACCCTGTGCCCCAGTTACCACCTAAAACTAGCCATCACAGAAGGCTAGATTCCTGCCATGGAATAAAATACATATAAAATTTACCACAATTTCCTTATCGGTCATTAATAAGTGCAGTAAAGACAGGTTTAATTCAAACTTGCAGATGGTTATAGTTAATGACAGAACCCATCCGGTTTTCCTTGAAAATGTTGGCTGAAACTAGTTCAAAAGCTCTCTTTCACCAAGCACACATATGTAAGTTCTTTGGTTAAGGAAATAGTATCTAAAGAGATGATCTTGAGAGGGGGAAGATGGCACCGTGAGTAGTCCTCTTTGTCTCTCGCCCTTCGAGTCTACAATTATTTGGACACTTATCGCTTGACAAAGGATATCCAGACAGCATCTCAGGACGTCTGAGACACCCACGCGACTATACATCGGAAGGCGGATGGACTTTCCTCCGGGAGGATGTGGAAATAGGTGAAAACTCTCCGACCCCGACGGGCAGCCTAGTACCCGCAAGTGGCTTTCTTCCAACGGACGCCCCCAGAGGATCCACACACATCTAGGGCAGGAGCGAGAACACAACAGAGGAGCGACGGTGGAAACAGGTTACCAGAACCCTACCTAAACCCCCCGCAATTACTCCTAAACGCAGAGGGAAACTTTGGAGTTGCACACCTGAGCCCGCGGGGAGAGTCTCTCCCCGCCATTGGCGGGGAGACCCAGCCTGGTGCTCGGGGCGCCCGGAGGGTCCCAGAGAGAGACACGGAGGGCACGGAGGTCTCCCAGCTGTCGTTGCCCACCCCGTGGGACTAGGGATTGCCGGAGATCTCGGAGAGGACCGGGGCTGGGGGAACTTTCAAAGGCTGGTTCGGCGACCTGGAGGGGAAGCGCCGGAGCTCCGCCCGGGCAGCAGACAAAACTCTCTGTGTGCCGTTAGCAGAGGGGCCACGCTGAGCATTCAGGGCTCCCGGCAGAGGCCCGGAGAGAAGCCCAGAGGGCGGGGCGATCCCCAGCTGCCGTTGCCCGCCCCGTGGGGCTAGAGATTACCAGAGATCTCGGAGAGGACTGGGGCGGGGGGAACTTTCAAAGGCCAGTTCTGCGACCCGGAGGGGAAGCGCCGGAGCTCCGCCAGGCAGCAGACAAAACTCTCTGTCTGCCATTAGCAGAGGGGCCACGCCCAGCATTCAGGGCTCCCGGGAGAGGCCCGGAGAGAAGCCCAGAGGGCGGGGCGACCCCCAGCTGCCGTTGCCCGCCCCGTGGGACTAGGGATTGCCGGAGATCTCGGAGAGGAGAGGACCGGGGCTGGGGGAACTTTCAAAGGCCGGTTCTGCGACCCGGAGGGGAAGCGCCGGAGCTCCGCCCGGGCAGCAGACAAAACTCTCTGTCTGCCGTTAGCAGAGGGGCCACGCTGAGCATTCACGGCTCCGGGAGAGGCCCGGAGAGAATCCCAGAGGGCGGGGCGACCCCCAGCTGCCGTTGCCCACCCGGTGAGGCTAGGGATTGCCGGAGATCTCGGAGAGGACTGGGGCTGGAGAGAGTTCCAGAGACCCAGCTTAGTAGCCTAGGGGGAAACCCTACAGGCTCACAGCAGCCTTAGGGAAAGCCTCTGCACAGCACCAGTAGAAGGCACCCAGCCGCCAGCCACAAGGCTGGAAGACCCCAGGGCAAAAGCAGCATAGCTAGGTGTACTAACCACAGACTGTAGAAGATGCCAATAGCTCTCCTGCGACCCATAGAGGACAAGTGAGATTTGGTGGGTGCCGACAGCAACGGAGCGACAAATATAAGTGATCCCACCCCTGGCCGCTGGAAAAGCCCATAACACCGTTGCAGACCCCAAGGAGAGAGCGCATCTAGGTGGGCAACAACAGTAGGCACCTGCAGCCTGAAGCCCCCCTGTGACGGCCCCCACGGCAGAGGAGGGAATCCAAAGGGCCACTGTGGCTACGAAGAGGGGCCCAGGCCCAGTTAGCAACTACGGACAGGGTTCCTGGTTGGTGAAGTATAAACAGCTGCTCCCCCCACCGCAGCAGCTGAAACAAGTGAAAGGAGCAACTAAACTCTATCTCCATGCGGAGGCACAAATCAACAACATCAAGCAATATGAAAAAATACATTAAATCTCCAGAACAGAAAGAAAGTAACAAATACACAGAAAACAATCCCAAAGAAAATGAGATATATAACCTAAATGATGATGACTTCAAAACAGCCATCATTAAGATTCTCAATGAGTTAAGAGAGAATTCTGACTGACAACTCAACGAGTTCAGGAGCTATGTCACAAAAGAGTTTGATACGATAAAGAAGAACCAAACAGAAATATTGGAAATGAAGAACACAATAGAGGAGATTAAGAAAAATCTAGATGCTCTGAACAGTAGGGCCGATAATATGGAGGAAAGAATTAGCAATTTGGAAGATGGCAATATAGAATTGTTGCAGGCAGAGGAGGAGAGAGAAGCAAGACTTAAAAGAAATGAAGAAACTCTCCGAGAATTATCAGACACAATTAGGAGATGCAACATAAGGATTATAGGTATACCAGAGGGAGAAGAGAAGGAGAAAGGGGCAGAAAACCTATTCAAAGAAATAATGGCTGAGAACTTCCCAAATCTGGTGAGGGAGATGGATCTTCAGGTGACAGAAGCCAATAGATCTCCAAACTTTATCAATGCAAGAAGACCAACTCCACGGCATATAGTAGTGAAGCTAGCAAAACTCAACGACAAGGAGAAAATACTAAGGACAGCCAGGCAAAAGAAACTAACCTACAAAGGAACCCCCATCAGGCTATCAGCAGATTTCTCAGCAGAAACTTTACAGGCTAGAAGAGAGTGGAATGATATATTCAAAAATCTGAAGGACAAAAATCTACAGCCGAGAATTCTCTACCCAGCGAAAATATCCTTCAAATACGATGGAGAAATAAAAACTTTCCCAGATAAACAAAAATTAAGGGAGTTCATTGTCACAAAACCTCCTCTTCAGGAAATCCTCAGGAAAACCCTCATTCCTGAAAAATCCAAAAAAGGAAAGGGGCTACAAAACCAAGAGCAGAGGAGATAAGTAGAAGGACAACAACAGAGAGTAGCAGCTCTACATCAGAACAGATTAAACCATGGGACGAGAAACAAAGGAAACTGAAGAAAACCGGAAAACAAGACACAAAATGGTAGTGGTAGGCCCCCACGTCTCAATAATCACTCTAAATGTAAATGGATTGAACTCCCCAATCAAAAGACACAGAGTGGCAGGATGGATCAAAGAACAAGATCCAACAATATGCTGCCTCCAGGAAACACACCTCAGCCCCAAAGACAAACACAGACTCAGAGTGAAGGGAGGGAGAACAATACTCCAAGCTAATAATGAACAAAAGAAAGCAGGTGTCACTATACTAATATCAGACAAGGTAGATTTCAAAGCAAAACAGATAAAGAAAGATAAAGAGGGACAGTATATAATGATAAAAGGGACTCTCCACCAAGAAGACATAACACTTATAAATATATACGCACCCAACACAGGAGCACCAAAATTTGTAAAGCAACTCTTAATAGAACTAAAAGAAGACATCAACAACAATACAATAATAGTAGGGGACCTCAACACACCATTAACACCAATGGACAGAACATCCAGACAGAAAATCAACAAGGAAATAATAGAATTAAATGAAAAATTAGACCAGATGGACTTAATAGATATATATAGAACACTTCATCCAAAAACAGCAGGCTACACATTCTTCTCAAGTGCACATGGAACATTCTCAAGGATTGACCATATTTTGGGAACCAAAGCAAACATCAATAAATACAAGAGAGTTGAAATAATATCAGGCATCTTTTCTGATCATAACGCTATTAAACTAGAAATCAACTACAAGAAAAAAGCAGAGAAAGGTGCAAAAATGTGGAGACTAAACAACACGCTTCTCAACAAACAATGGATCATTGAAGAAATTAAAGAAGAAATCAAATATTATCTGGAGACAAATGAAAATGAGAACATGACATACCAAACCATTTGGGATGCAGCAAAAGCAGTCCTAAGAGGGAAATTCATCGCAATACAGGCTCTCCTCACTAAACAAGAAAAAGCTCACGTAAGCAACCTCAAACGACACCTAACAGAACTAGAAAAAGAAGAACAAACAAAGCCCAGAGTCAGTAGAAGGAGGGAAATAATAAAAATAAGAGCAGAAATAAACGATATTGAAACAAAAAAGACAATAGAAAGGATCAATGAAACAAAGAGTTGGTTCTTCGAAAGAATTAACAAAATTGACAAACCCCTAGCCAGACTCACCAAGAAAAGAAGAGAGAAATCGCAAATTAATAAAATCAGGAATGACAGAGGAGAAATCACAACAGATACCAATGAAATACAAGAGATCATAAGAGAATACTATGAAAAACTATATGCCAACAAATTGAACAACCTGGAAGAAATGGACAAATTCCTAGACTCCTACAATCTCCCCAAACTGAATCAGGAAGAAATGGAGAATCTGAATAGACCAATCACAAGTAAGGAAATAGAAACGGTAATCAAAAACCTCCCCAAAAACAAGAGTCCAGGACCAGACGGCTTCTCTGGAGAATTCTACCAAACATTCAAAGAAGACTTAATACCTATTCTCCTCAAACTGTTCCAGAAAATTGAGAAAGATGGAGAACTCCCTAACACATTCTATGAAGCCAACATCACTCTGATCCCCAAACCTGACAAGGACAACACAAAGAAGGAGAACTACAGGCCGATATCACTGATGAACATAGATGCAAAAATCCTCAACAAAATTTTGGCAAACCGATTACAGCAATACATCAAAAAGATTATACACCATGATCAAGTGGGATTTATACCAGGGACACAGGGATGGTTCAACATCCGCAAGTCAATCAACGTGATACACTACATCAACAAAATGAAAAACAAAAACCACATGATCATCTCAATAGATGCAGAGAAAGCATTCGACAAGATCCAACACCCATTTATGATAAAAACCCTCAGTAAAATGGGTATAGAAGGAAAGTACCTCAACATAATAAAGGCCATATATGATAGACCCACAGCCAACATCATACTCAATGGACAAAAGCTGAAAGCCATCCCTCTGAGGACAGGAACAAGAGAAGGGTGCCCACTTTCACCACTCCTATTCAACATAGTACTGGAGGTGCTGGCCAGAGCAATTCGGCAGGAAAAAGAAATAAAAGGAATCCAAATAGGTAACGAAGAAGTAAAACTCTCGTTGTTTGCAGACGACATGATCTTATACATAGAAAACCCCAAAGAATCCACAGAAAAACTATTAGAAATAATCAACAACTACAGCAAAGTAGCAGGGTATAAAATTAACGTGCATAAATCAGTAGCATTTCTATACACTAACAATAAACTAACAGAACAAGAACTCAAGAACTCTATCCCATTCACAATCGCAACGAAAAGAATAAAATACCTTGGGATAAACTTAACCAAGGAAGTGAAGGATCTATACAATGAAAACTACAAGACTTTCTTGAAAGAAATAGGCGATGACATAAAGAGATGGAAAAACATTCCTTGTACATGGATTGGAAGAATAAACATAGTTAAAATGTCCATACTACCTAAAGCAATATACAGATTCAATGCTATCCCAATCAGAATCCCAAGAACATTCTTCACAGAAATTGAACAAACAATACTAAAATTCATATGGGGGAACAAAAGACCGCGAATTGCTAAAGCAATCCTGAGCAAGAAAAACAAAGCCGGCGGAATCACAATCCCCGATTTCAAAACATGCTACAAAGCTACAGTGATCAAAACAGTATGGTACTGGTACAAAAACAGGTCCACAGATCAATGGAACAGAATTGAAAGCCCAGAGATAAAACCACACATTTATGGACAGCTAATCTTCGACAAAGGAGCAGAGGGCCTACAATGGAGAAAAGAAAGTCTCTTCAACAAATGGTGCTGGGAAAACTGGACAGCCACCTGCAAAAGATTGAAAATTGACCATTCTTTTTCACCACACACCAAAATAAACTCAAAATGGATCAAAGACCTAAAGATTAGGCCTGAGACAATAAGTCTTTTGGAAGAGAATATAGGCAGTACACTCTTTGACATCAGTTTCAAAAGAATCTTTTCGGACACTGTAACTCCTCAGTTGAGGGAAACAATAGAAAGAATAAACAAATGGGACTTCATCAGACTAAAGAGCTTCTTCAAGGCAAGGGAAAACAGAATTGAAACAAAAAAACAGCTCACTAATTGGGAAAAAATATTTACAAGCCACTTATCCGACAAAGGGTTAATCTCCATAATATACAAAGAACTCACACTGCTTAACAACAAAAAAACAAACAACCCGATCAAAAAATGGGCAGAGGACATGAACAGACATTTCTCAAAAGAAGATATGAATATGGCCAATAGACACATGAAAAGATGTTCATCATCGCTAATCATCAGGGAAATGCAAATCAAAACTACACTAAGATATCACCTTACCCCCGTTAGATTGGCAAAAACATCCAAAACCAAGAACGACAAATGTTGGAGAGGTTGTGGAGAAAGAGGAACCCTCATACACTGTTGGTGGGAATGCAAACTGGTACAGCCACTATGGAAAACAGTATGAAGATTTCTCAAAAAGTTAAAAATAGAAATACCCTATGACCCAGCCATCCCATTACTGGGTATCTATCCTAAGAACCTGATAACAGATATCTCAAGAGTCCGTTGCACCCCTATGTTCATCGCAGCATTATTTACAATAGCCAAGACGTGGAACCAGCCTACACGCCCAGAAACTGATGACTGGATAGAAGATGTGGTATATATACACAATGGAATACTACTCAGCCATAAAAAAAGACGAAATTGGCCCATTCACAACAACGTGGATGGACCTCGAGGGCATTATGTTAAGCGAAATAAGTCACTCAGAGAAAGACGATCTCTATATGACTCCACTCATAGGTGGAAATTAGTATATTGAGAAGGAGATCTGATCGGTGGTTACCAGGGAAAAGGGGGGGTGGGGGGAGGGTACGGAGGGGGAAGTGGTGTACCCACAACATGACTAACAAAAATGTACAACTGAAATCTCACAAGCTTGTAATCTATCATAACATTAATAAAAAAAAATAAAAATAAAAAAAAAAATAAAGAGATCATGTTGTGTACTGAAAATTGGGCAAAATGTTAATTTTGTTCATTTTCTGAAACAAATGAAACATTAAGGTTAAGCTTTTTCTCTTTTTGTTTTTTTTGAAGATTGACACCTGAGCTAACGTCTGTTGCTAATTTTTTTTTCTTCTTCTTTTCTTCCCCAAAGTCCCCCAGTACATGGTTGTACATTCTAGTTGCAGGTCTTTTTAGTTGTGCGAGGTTGAGGTTTTATCTCATTTGCTGTGATGAGCAGGTCATCTCAAGGATACCTATGGTAGTAGCGGTGTTAATTTTATGCTTTATGCTCAAGAAATCAAGACTAAAGTCAGGATATTGTGCCTACTCAAAAAGGACCCATTACATGTTTCGACTGCAATTAAAATAATCCACCGGTGTCTGGATAACCCTGTGAAATACCCTCAGAGTTAAATTTGCTAAGGTTGTAGGCAAGAGTCATCAATGGATGGTATAAAGTATGATGAAAACTAGTATATTTGCATAGTCTCAAAGTGTCTCCCCACCAGATACTTGTTAATTACAAAGGAAAAAATAGTACGTCTTACATGGAGACACCGCCTTAACCAAGTGATCAAAGTTAACATCACCAGTAAAGAGACACATTGCTATCATAAACCTCCTGACGGAGTAGACTGAGCAGGGTTCTTCATCACTTCTGTAGTATTTTTGCCAAAATTGCATATCCTCCATTTAATCATGAGGAAACATTAGACAAACCTACATTTAGAGACGTTCTGCAAAATAACTGGGCGGTATTCTTAAAAGCATCCAGGTCATGAAAGACAAAGAAAGACTGAGAAACTGTCATATGGAAGGAGACTAAGGAAATATAACAGCTAAATGTAACATGGAATCCTGGATTGGATCCTTAGCCAGAAAAAGAACATTAGTTGGACAGTTGGTGAAATTTGCATACAATCTGTACAGTAGTTAATAGTATTGTATAAACATTAACTTCCCAGTTTTGGTAAGTATACTATGTTTATTTAAGATCTTAACATTTGCTGAAGTTAACTTAAGGGTATATGAAGTTGTATACTATTTTTGTAAGTTTCATATTAATCTGAAATTATTTCAAAATTGAAAGTTGAAAAAAGGACCATGGACTTAATTATTTTTTTTCCCCACACAAGAATAATAGAACTATGTGTATCGGTTTTACGTATACATTTAAAAATCACTGGGGATACTGTATTTTGTAGGAAACAAAAGATTTAGGAAATGTTTTTTCTCATGACTTATGAATTTGATGAAGCAGGTACCAAGTGATACTTTCACTATTCTGCTACGGTGCTGGCACATACAGGAAGGTGACCATTGATTGAATAAATGAGTAAACTGCACACTTTAGTGATTTCATTCTATTTTATATTCAACTAATATTTGTTGAGTACCCACTGGGTGTCACATATTGTGCAGGGTATTGAGAACATAAAGGAGCCCTGAACCTTGAGGTAATGAATGTAAGAAGTGTTAGAGGGATATAAATGGGAGGGTGCAGTGGAATGGGGGATGGAGTAAGCCTTCCTTGAGAATGATGCCTGAGTTGTTTTGAAGAACGCCTGGTGGGAAAGGCCTATAGGAGCCAGAATCCCAAGTAGACAGGGAAAAGCATTTGCAGCATTTGCTATGGCACAGAGAAGAGGTTCAGTGAGGCTGTTGAATGTGGTGTATAAAAGATGAGATTGGAAAAGTGTGCAGGAGCTAGAGTTTCAAAGAACTTTGGATTTTGTTCCATTTCTCCATTGAGAGCTCCCCGCTTTCTAGAGAAGTTGTTTTTGCCTGATTTTCCATGGCCAAAACGAGGGTTTGTTCAAAATTGAAAATTGGCTTAGTCATCAGAGCAGAAGGGGGAATAATAAAGAGTAGGACCTTAGAGTTTGATTCTCTTCAGATGAGAGTTATGCAATTTGTAGGTAATATTCTAGCAGACCTCTTGAAAAGTCAGCTTTGGGAATGGATGTAAAAATTCAAATTGAAAAAGAAAACCTTATGGAGGAAAAATTAGAAACATGACTGTTTCATTGTATGGGGAAGATGGATGACCAGAGATGAGACAGAACTGAATATTAGGTTGGAGAGAAGGTTAGAAGAGTCTGTGGTAACAAGCAGGCCTCACCCCATGTTTGGGGGCCCATGAGTCACGCTGGTGCAGGATAGAGAAGGCAGAGATGGTTTGGGCCAGGTGTACCACTTCAGTTCTCCTGTGCTAGCTGTTTCATGACTTTGGGTATTTAGTGCTCAGAGAGATAAATCAGAAAAACAAGACACAGAAGAATATAAAAGATTATTTTTTTCTGTTCCCTTATAGCAAAAACCTAAATCAAAAACAAGTTAGGAAACTTAGTCCTGTGTTTAAGAGAATAAAAAATTCTCTTAAATAATGTAATTTTTAAAGGAAATATTGGCCCTGAGCTAACATGTGTTGCCAATCTTTTTTCTTCTTCTTCTTCTCCCCAAAGCCCCCCGGTACATAGTTGTATATTCTAGCTGCAGGTCCTTCTAGATCTGCTCTGTGGGACACCACCTCAGCATGGCTTGATGAGCAGTGCTAGGTCTGTGCCCAGGATCTGAACCAGCGAAACTCTGGGCCACCGAAGCAGAACGTGTGAACTTAACCACTTGGCCATGAGGCCGGCCCCTTAAATAATGTAATTTTAACATTAACCATCTCACATTGGAAAAGGGATATGTATATACACACACACACACCCATATATATATATATATATTTTTTTTAAACAAATTCTTGGTAGTAGATTCAATGTTTGCTTGCAAATGCTATTTACTTAGTGAAAATTTTTCACTTGGATTGTGGGGAAAGAAATTACTGTTTTCTTTAACTTCGTCTACTTTGTGACATGGAGGCATTATACTGTAATTTTTCCCTCCTGATGCTGTCTGCTAGCCCTCGGACAAATGATGCATTATTGTGGTGGAGTGCATGTTAAAAGCTGAGTGTCTTTCCTTCTCATCTCTGCCTTAGCATTTTAGGAAAATCCCTCTTAACTATCTTACTTTCCTTATCAGTCTCATTTGCCAAAGATATTTTTTTTCCTGTTTTATCAGAGACAGCGGTAGTATCAGCTAGTTTTTCCTCTCGAGTGGCTGAGCTTGAATCTAAGTTTAACTTGTTAATAAAGATTTCCAAGATGCTGTAATAACAGAAGGAGCTTTTGACTTACTATTGTAAGTGGAAACCTTGTTTTTGCCCATGACAGATTCAGATCCAGCCTCCAAGTTTCCACTTATCAATGATGATGAAAAACTAATATGTATCTCATATTTACTTATATTTATAGACTTACAAATCCTGTTCTCATGCGTTTATTAGATCCTCGTGACATCTCTGTGAGGTAGGCCCAGCAGATGATGTCATCTTGGCTAAGTAAATGGAGAGACCAAGGACCACTTGGTTCGTAGGTAATGGAGTCCAGCCCCAGGCCTCCATCTCTCTTAACACTGTCTCCCTTTCCTAAGTGCTGGGGTGCTTTTGAGGTAATTGTTCAAACTCTGTCTCTTCTAAGATGCTACTCTTGGCTGGCAGTTGGCCAAAACCATAACCTATCATATCAAGTTTTTTTGTTTTGTTTTGTTCTTTTGAGGAAGATTAGTCCTGAGCTAACATCTACCGCCAGTCCTCCTCTATTTTATATGTGGGGTGCCTGCCACAGCATGGCTTGATAAGCGGTGCATAGGTTCACACTTGGGATCTGAACCTGTGAACCCCAGGCTGCCAAAGTGGAGCATGCGAACTTAACCGTATGCCACCAGGCTGGCTCCATATTAAGTTGTTTTTAAAAGTACTGATAGATGAATACAATAATTAGTTCCGAGTTTTATTGCCTGACCTTCAATTATTCTTGTAGCCACTTCAGAAAGTCCCTTTGCGTTTGTAACATTAAAACTAAGGTGAGGAGTATGTCTGTGGTTCTTTGGGGAATAAAACTGGTTCATTTACTGCGACAGTGACAATGTCATCAAATAAATATTAATGTAGATTAATTCCCTCCTGATAGTTCATTCATTTCCTTTTTTGCTTCTTTCTTCTTTCTTTTCTGTCTCTAAAGTGGGAAAATAAACACCTACATCATAGAAGATTATAAATAATACATAAGGAATTTAGCAAAACTCTTAACACAAAATAGGGATCCAATAATATTATTTTCCTTCTGCCTTGGATATAAATCTGACAAGAAGTAAATTCCGTGTGGGTAAACCTTTGAAGCCTGTAGCAGGTTGGACTCTCCAGAAAGCAGTCTCTGAGATGGAGATTAGCTAGATGTTTATCAGGGAGTGCTCTTGGGGTTCACACCTGTGGAAGGGAGAGGGAGGAAGCAGGACTGGGTGGAGGGAGAAGTTGACCGCGATGCTGACTCACTGACAGCCTTTGTCGCTTGGGGTGGATTGGCCCTTCAGAGTTGTACTGAGTTGTAGTGTGAGGGCCTGGCCCTCATACTCCCACCTAGTCAGTCCTTGGAGGCAAGCGGTCCTGGGAAGAGGCCATGACCTTGGGCAAAGCAGCTCTCTTCAGCAGAGACAACCCCAGGCCTCCCTGCCCTGGCGCTCTCAGCAACTGGGAGAATTTCAGCCATTTCTGGAGAAGGACCTTGGTGTTGCATCACGGTACTACCACCATTCTTTATATTCACGTGCACTGGTTCAAGCAGGATGAAGTTCTGCTGTCCTTGGTAAAATTATCCTCATAACAGTCAAGTGCAGCAATACATTTTCAAGTGGTACTTGTAAAATGTCCGAAACGAATACATTTTATTCCATACGCTTCTGATTTTTCATAGTCGCTTAGGCCAGAGGGAGTCGTGTGACATGTCTCAAGGCCTGACCATGGTACCTGTGGCATATGATGGAGTCCTATTTGTAAGTGTGCATACATCTGTGCTTCACAGCTGTGCCTGCCAGGAGTGTGAGGCCTGTGGGCACAGTCCATTACCAGAACGGAGGCAGATCCCAAACACATGGCAAGTCTGAGGACGAAAAGACGGAGCGCGGCATTTCTTTAATTTTCCTGATGTGTTCATTTTCCACATCAAATCAATGTTCAGGAGCTACCACCCTGTCTCCCCCTCCCACATTTCCTTTGAGTTTTTTTCTTTTTCATTCTTTCTGGACCACTTGCTCCCATAGTCCTGCTGTCATACTTACTGATATTCAGCTGGGAGTCCCTTCAGGTTAGGAATGACCACTTTGCTCTTAACTCTGTCTTGTGGAAGGGAAAGACATCTTGTGGATATGGGAGAAAGACAGTTCTGTCCTACACGAGTGATAATACCAGTAGAAATCTCCATTGAATTCTAGTGTGTCTTCCCTCAAGCCCTACCCCAGACACCTGTAAAAAGGGAAGCATCTGTTTTTAGACACTTAACTTGGTTTTCTCCACCATATTTTCTTTCTTTAAGAGGATTGTGTCCATGTGCAGAAGAGATGACCCCTTGTTCTCTTCTTCCACGTTTCACCATTTCACAAAATAAAGTCCCTGAAATGAATTTAGTTCTCCTTCTCTTTTCTCTGTTTCCTCCAGCTCTTATCCAAGTTCCTCAGAAATTCTATTTCTTTCTCCTCTTTTCCTTTTGTGGGTCCCCCCAACCGTGATACTCATAAAAACGGATAAACCTACGTGGATACATCAATGACAACCCAGAGCCAAATGTGCCATGTGACATGAATGTGGACGTAGGAAAGAACTAATTCAAGTGTTCTCTGAGAAACGGAGTTCCTTTAGAATGTTCGCGAGGTCAATACCTGTGTCTTGACTGTTTTCTAACTGTCGCTCCTCTGCTTCAAGCACCAGCATTCAAGATTTTACAACTACTCACATAAAAATGTTTGTTTAGGGGCCGGCCTGGTGGCACAGCGGTTAAGTTTGCACGTTATGCTTCGGCAGCCTGGGGTTCGCCGGTTGGGTTCCCAGGTGCAGACAGGGCACCACTTGGTAAGCCATGCTGTGGTAGACATCCCACATAAAAAGTAGAGGAGGATGGGCATGGATGTTAGCTCAGGGCCGGTCTTCCTCAGCAGAAAAAGGATTGGCAGCAGATGTTAGCTCAGGGCTAATCTTCCTCAAAAAGAAAAAAAAAAGTTTGTTTAGGGGCTAGCCCTGTGGCCAAGTGGTTAAGTTCGCTCACTCCGCTTTGGTGGCCCGGGATTTCACCGGTTCGTATCCTGGGCGCAGACATGGCACAACCAGAGGTACTCACCACTAGAATATATAACTATGTACTGGGGTGCTTTGGGGAGAAGAAGAAGGAGAAAAGAAGAAATGTTTGTTTAACTTCTGGTGCGTTTTTGTTGTGAAAAATAGTGGTTTCCTTTTTGTATTAAATAGGATTCTGTGGGATAATCTCAGAACTTGAGAATAGTAGCTCCGTGTTCTGTGTTGCAAATAGGCAGCTCACAGGTGACCTTTCAGACCACAACCTGTTCATGAGCTGCAGATCCTTTTAACAAAAAGATGAAACCAAAAGTCCGACTTTGACAGATGGATTTTCTTCCTTTGTGTCACAAAGGGCAAAGCATTTTCTTTTTTTTCTACATTATGATCCATTCATCTTCGATTGTCAGCCCATAAAGGGCAAGGGCGGCATTTGCCAGGCTTGAATTGAATTGTGGCGAGTAGAATCATCGTAAATGTTACTTTGACAATGATGATGAAGAATATGTTATTGTCTGCCATGTAGAGCTACGTGATTGGCTTTTAATAGTTTTTTATAATTTGTTTCTGTTTTTGCTTTTAAAAGTCAAAGAACTCTGTGACTGAGTTTCTTTGTAGTAAGTTTAAAAGTTTCAAAATTGGAATTTGTTCTATGCATGAGCAAACGGTATCATTGAAGCTAAGAAATGAGTTCCTACTTCACAGGAGAATTTTGCTTTCTTTTTACCTTTTTCATAGAAAATACTTATGAGTTGTATATGAGGATGTTTCTCACAGCCATTCAATTTTTAATAAGCTGTCAATAAGTCTAAACTAATATTAAATGAAGGAATAACGCTATAAGTGATAATAGGCCACTGTTTATAACATGATTTTCCAGATACATATGCTATAAATTTAGCACTTTCAGCTTACGTATATATTTTTTAAAGGACTTAAACATAAACTAGGTTTATATACATGTTTGTTAATCTGAATAAATTTTTACATGGTAGCAAATGGGCAGAGGTGAACATAATACCATGCAGTTGTTTTTGTGTGCTATTTAAAATTGTGCTCTCCAGGTCCTTATGACAGAAATAATAGTTTTGGGCCTTTATATTTCCAGCTCTATAGAGGGTTCATTCTCTGTGATCTTTTCTGTAGCTACTAAAGTTGCTCAATTCATAAGAAAACAAACAGGGAAAGGAAATCAAGGGATCAAGACAGCGTGTGGTCATGTTCAAAACCCCAGTGTTACTGGAGGAAAAATGCCCCTGGGAAGTGTACACTGAGAAGACTTTTGTGTAGAGACATAGCTACTTTACAATAACTGAGGACAAAATGAATTTTCACCTCTAGACTTATTTCATGCAAAAATGCTTGGAAGAACTTAAAGGGATTTAGTTAAAAAGTATCCAAAATGGAATCTAAAAATAACATATACTTTAAGTGCATTTGATGGAAGTGCAAATTGAGGTTTCACGCATGCCTGTGTTATCTTTGAATCTTTGCTTTCCTAAACCAGTTTTCCTTTTTTTTTTTGTCGTTCAAAAAAAGTTTATTTTTTTATTGGATATTCATAAAACCAGAAAGATGGTTGTTCCCATTTGAACACAGCAATACTGATTTGACTCCTAAGTTGACTCACTATTTATTTATTTTTAAATTTTATTTTAAAAGTCATTTATTTTTATTTTTATTTTTTTATTGCAGTAACATTGAATCATAACATTATTTAACTTTCAGTTGTACATTGTAATATATTTCAAATTCTGTGTAGATTACATCATGTTCACCACCCAAAGACTAAGTACAATCCATCATCACACATTTATGCCTAATCACCCCTTTTGCCCTCCTCCCTCCCCCCTTCCCCTCTGGTAACCACTTAAACCAGTTCTCCTTTGTTTATGATACATTACATGCTACTAGTAATAAAATAAGCCAATCATGTTTTCAAATCTTTCTCTCTTTTGCCTAGAACTGCCTTCCCCCTTTCAACTTTCTCTTTCATAAGCCTTTTGTGAGTTTACTACACTGCAAGGTGGAGTTATTTGTATAACTCAAAGATTGAAAATGGCTTGCCGTTTTAGAGGGTAAAGATCAAAGTGATGCCTTGAACTATGTCCTGAAAATGTGTTACTCTCCAATATGATCCACAGTTTAACACTTACTTGTAGGTTTGTGAGAGGTGTCCCTGCATTCTCTGAACTCATTAAAACCTGGGTGCTATTTTTCAGTGGCTTCATTCTTTCATTCTATGTGTTTATTCATTCTCCATTCATGCAGTCAGAAACTCTTATGCTGGGTCTTGAAGATGGATTAGAAATAGTTCATGTTCTCAAGTAGAAAGACAAAGATAAATAAAGTGCTGTGATATTATGTGATACCTTATTGTATTTAAGGTGTGATTAGAGTGTCCTTGGGGCACAGATGAGAGAGTGATTGATTTCATTTGAGTCCAAGGATGAGGAAAGGGACGGGGAAGCATCAGGAAATTGAAAGAGCTAACCTTGCAGCTAGACCTTAAACTAAGGCTCCTTTGCCTTTCCTAGTGTAGAAGGGGAGGGGAAAGTAACTCCCCAAAAGGGAGTAATATGTATAAAGGCACTGAGGCCTGTATGAAAGAGCTTGATGAGAATTTGGGATGGCTGAATATAGGGCAGTGTGTGGAGAAGTAGGTAGGATGTAAGCAGGAGAAGTGGCAGGAGAGCAGTGGGAAACGACCTTGTATGAGATGCTGAGAGCATCCTTTATCCTCCCTTCTGCTTTATCAAGATGGCTGTTTCAGGTGGGGACAGATGTCCATTCTTTCAGAACTCAGGCAGTGACTAAAACCAAAGTCAGGCTGGTTTGGGGATAGAGTTCTTCAGTATGTATTATGCTGTGTCAGTGCTGAGCTGAAAGGCCTTCTCCAGACTTGCAGAATTTTAGGCTGGCAGGGCCCCTTTCCGTTCACCTCATCTAACTCCTTTGTTTTATAGAGGAGGCATCTGAAGCCCAGTGAAGTTGAAGAACTTATTAGTTTCCCTTTAAGAGTTAAATATTATACAGCTGAAGAGTAACATCAGAATTCACCCACGTAGACTTCTTGGGTAAGGAATGAGATGATACACAGTTATGACCCAGACAAACTGTCAGCCCAGTTTTAAACAGCTCCTATGAAAGAATAAATTTTCACAGGTAATGTAGTTTGTTTCTTAGAATTTTGAGTGCCCTCTTAAAATAGTATTGCCAATAATAAAGGAACCTGACTGCTTAAGACCAGAACGTTTAGCAGTAATGGCCGTGCCATCATTCTTTCCCTCATTGATTATTTACTGAGCTCAAATTGTGTGCCAGGCTCTGTACTGAGTCAGATGTACAATTGGAAGCTGAAACCAACCCAGTCCTTCCATCCATGGAACTTATGGTCTATTGCAGGAGACATCATTCCAAAACTTGCACAAATAAGTGATGTGGTTGAGTGGTATATGGTGCTATGAGTGCATATAGTTGGATTGAGGGGATGTATATCAATGAAGGCTTCCCTGAGAAGACACCACTGAATCTATGTATGAAGGATGAATACAGCTTAACTTGGAAAGGAGGGAGAGGAAGAGTATTCTTTTAAGGGGTCAATCACATGCAAAGTCCTGCGTGGGAGGGAATATAGTGAGGAGGGTATTGACAGAGCGTCATTGTGACTGGAGTACAGAAAGTCAGGGTAGAGAGGGCAGGGCCTTATAGGCTGTGGTAGTGATTTTTATATTGTTCTCAGAGCTTCGATATATTTAGGAGGATGCTTACATCATCAAATGTGGATTTTGAAGAAACCTCTTTAACTGTTGTGTGAGAAATGGATTGGAGAAGAACCTGACTATATGGGTGCAGACCTATGAAGAGACTGCTAGAGAAGGCTGGGCAAGAGGTGATAGGAAGGCTGGAGTAGTGGTGGGAGTGGAGATGTTGAGGAAAGGATGATTTGGGGAGATACTTAAGAGCTAAGGTCACTGTGATGTTGAGATGGGTTGGATATGTGGATGAGGGGGCATCTGGATGACCCTTGGGTTTCTTGCGTGTATAGCTGATGGACGGTGCTAGCATTCAACGAAACTGGGAACAATGGAAGAGGATCTGATTTGGAGACACCCGAGGACTGTATGAGCTAAACGGCATCATGAAATAAGAGGAAAACAATTAACCTCATTAAGCTGTTGTCTTTTACTGCATGATATATTTTATTACCTTTTCCTTTACTAGGAAAGAAATTGAACCTAATAAAAGAAATATAAAAAAATTTCCTGATGCCACATACAAAAAAAGAACCTGCTTAATCACAAACATGGCAAAATCAAAGGTAACTGGTGGCATCGTGGACAGTGTGTTGAGGAAGGACAGCCATGGAAACAGGGAGACCTCCCAGAAGGCTTTGCAGTGGACCTGTTGAGAGATGCAGAGAAATCAACCTAGGAATAGCAGGATAAAGTAGGACTAACAGCAGAAGACTGACATTGTAGAATGGGTGGTTGGGAGAGAGAAAATTGTTTAGATTCGGTTAGGGACTGAGGGGAGGTAATGAGTTCAGTTGGAGGCATGCTAAGTTTTAGGTGCTTGGACATCTAAATAGAGATAGACAAGTTGTAAGTTTGTGTCAGATGCTCAGAGCACAGATCAAGACTGGAGAAAGACTTGGCAAGTCACATATCAACAGGGGATCTGGAAGTTTTAGAACTCTCTCCAACTGTATATGGGAGAATGTGAATGGATAGAAGAGAAAAAGTGTGGTTCAAACAATTGAGGTATTTATTAAGTAACTAGAATATACCAGACAGTGTGGTAAATTATTTCTGATGGATGCCTTATTTAATCCTCCACTACCTTTTGCAATTCCTTTATTGTTACCCCCATTTGCCTGATGAGGTCATGGAGATTCTGAGAGGTTGGCATCTTGACCAGTCATACAGCTAATAAGTAGTAAGATCTGAGTTCAAACCCATGTCTCATCATATCAAATTTGATGTTATTTTCCTATAGCCTGGTCTTTACACTTCAGCATCTTGAGAGTAGCCCCTGTATGACACTAATATTTATAAGGACAGCTAAGAAAAGATGGTCTGCAGAAGAAGGCTGGAGGGTGAGAGAAACAGTAGAAGATTCAAGAGAGGATAGACTCCTGAAAGGTGATATGAATGTAGTCACAGTGAGGGGACTAGTGACTTTATTAGAGCATTTTCAGGACACGGTGAAGGCTGTATTGTGGGCTGAGGCATGAAGGGAGGGTGAAGAAATGAAATCCGTGAATGGGACTGCTGTGTTCAAGAAGGTCATGAGCGGTAGGAGAGAGCAACCAGCAGTGGGGAAGGTATTCATGGCAGCCTTGGGAAGTAGAAGATTTCTGAGTGGTGAGAGCTGTGTGTGGAGCTGTGTTAGGGAGTCCACGCACTTAGACCACTAAGAGCAACGTCAGTAGAGCAGTGTCGAACCACTAGGGTTGTGAGAGGTTAAGGTAACTTCATGAGTTTAGAAAGGCCATTCTGGGTGCAAGCTTGTTTTGAAGTCTTTTAAATTGTAATCAATCTACTGTGTTCAGTTGTTGACCCCTTGTACAAAGAGGGCTCTGACAGTCATTTGATGTAATCTGTCAAGATATACAGACCCTTGATTATTTTTCCACTGAACATCTTCTAGCACATCAGTATGAGGCCATATGGTATTTATGATTATAGTTAGCAAATGACATCACGAATTAGTGCTTGTCTAAAATGTTCTAACTTGGTTACAATGTCGTTATTTTCATCCAACTCATGTAGTTTGGGTTATGTTTTCTGTCCTGTGTTTTGATTTCTACTGTTAATTTTGTTTTGTGATCGTAAAAGGGCTTTAGACTTCTCTAAAAGCCCATTACTTATTGGCATGTTTTGATTTTTGACAGATTCATGTGTTCCTTCAGGCTTTTAAAATACATTCACAACAGTGGCGATGATTTATTTTGGGGATTGGGGTTGTATCTAAATCTCACTATCTGGAACAGAATTATAAAATTCACTTCCAAAATTTTGATCTTTTAAAAATCGTGCAGTCAAAGCATTTACTCTCATTTTCTTTTGATGTGAATTGCAAGTTGATTTCAGCATACGTTGTGTTGAACAGGAGATGTCTATTGTCTTTTCGAGTGCTGAGGTTCATTTTCTTTATTTCTCCATTGTTGTCTCCTTTATGACTCAAGCATTACCATCTCTGGGAGCATCACTGTGCTTCATTCTTTCTCTAATCCCTTGAGTCATCTGAGGATGACTAATCTATGTACACTTTCTCTCTGGTATTACATCCTAGTCCTGCCCAGCCCTGGGAAATGTTTCAGAAACCAGTCAATCTATAAGCAGCAGGTAGGGCTTAGCGTTGACAGCCTCCCCCCCCACCAATCCAACAATTCCAATTGGCATGAGAGCTAAGGCCCATGGGAATGGTCATGGGGGCTGTGTGTTTAATCCTACGGGAGGGGTGCAGTCATTACTAAATAAAATGTTACCATGGATTAAAAATAGAACACGTATTTATTGAGTAACTACTGTGTGCTAGGCACCTGGATGGAGCATGAATTTAGCAGTGAGCAAGAGGGGCACAGCTCCTTACGGAGCTCTGCAGGCAATATTTTTGTTTATATCTGTTACTGGGTGATATTCTTGATATTGTGTACTATTTTAGTAGTAAATTTCATGTCTTCGAAATTCATATTTATAATACTTATTCAACCAAGAAGTTGGCAAAGTAATGTAAGCTTAGAGATTGACTCTCTTCAAAAATATATAAAGTTAAACCAGCTATTAAAGTGTACTTTTTATTCACATTCACATTTCCTAGTCGATAACATTTAATAGTAAGCAATATAACCAGCTGTAACTGATGTGGTTATCTTCATATATTCTATATCATTTTCTACAGTTATTGCCAGTTTTCGAGGAACCGTCCCATATGGGCTGTCATTGGAAATTGGAGATACAGTTCAGATCCTGGAGAAATGTGATGGTAAGTGGGCTAGTGGTGACTGTTTGAGGTTGTGTGGACGACCTCCTTACCATAGGACAGTTCATAAAGTTTATAAACTTCTGTCCATACCTCTATTAATCTCTGGAATTTTTCCAGTAGTCACAGGGAACGTTTTTGAGAAAACTTGTTTCTTGCATATTCACTATTTGGCTTACAGGAAAGCATCATTTGGTATTGTTAAGTTGATGGTATTTTTTCCTAACATCATTTCCTTATTTTTACTAGATGCCAACACAAAAAGCAACGAGACTGCTGTGTTTGTGGGAGTTCATGACTCGGTGCCAAACTAGAAGGACTTTCTTAGAATCTCAATGATCTGTTAGGTCCCCCAGGACAAGAAGAAACAGAAGTCCAGAGCAGAAAGGGCTTACTCAAGCTTGAGTAGCCAGATGCCTCAGGAAGGGCTCCTGGCCAGGCCTTTCCCCCTCTCATTCTCCTAAATTAGGACTGAAATTATTCATTGCATTTGAAATGTTAGTGGAATATATTATATGAACTTGTATGATTATTATTAATTTATGTAGCAGGTAACTCATTAAATCGAAATAGCTAATATGTTCTCATGTTTCCATTCCTGTTCCACAAAACATCCTTAAACTCTAGTCCTTAAAAAGATCCCAGTTGAAGTGACTACTCTTTATTTCTCGTTAACCAAATGACCATATTTTAAAGCCCCATCAGTATGTCTATAATATTTATATTTACTACTAAAATGTTGCCTGGTTAGGAATTTATAATATAGTAACATTCTATCAAATCAAGCTTCATTATTAAATTATGTTACCTCAAAAAGAACTGTTACATTAGGTAGAGCCTGGCATTAAATGGTGATAATATAGGGCCTGCCCGGTGGCGCAGCAGTTAAGTTCGCACGTTCCGCTTCTCGGCAGCCCGGGGTTTGCGGTTTCGGATCCCGGGTGCGGACATGGCGCTGCTTGGCACGCCATGCTGTGGTAGGAGTCCCACATATAAAGTAGAGAAAGATGGGCATGATGTTAGCTCAGGGCCAGGCTTCCTCAGCAAAAAAAGAGGAGGACTGGCAGTAGTTAGCTCAGGGTTAATCTTCCTCAAAAAAAAAAAATGGTGATAATATGTGGACATTTGTTCTGTCCAATGGAATTGATATATTTAAAAATATAATAAGGTTTTCTCTGTCATTGCTAGATGTATTTTTGTGTGTTTCTACTTTGTACGCAGATAAATATAAAATCTGTTTTGAATTGGTGCATGAAAATGGGCTCCATGGCTTATGGGAACTGTTTTGTAATCTAAAAACCTTTCTGTATGGTGCAGTTGGACAGAAAGCTCTCTGTGACATTTCTGCAATTCTCAAAAAGTTTTGGTTTCTGTTGGAATACTTAATTAAGAATGGATATATTTCTCAGATATGTCTTTAAGGGATCTAATAAACTCTGAAATAGAGAGATTCTGATTCTCAATTCATTTTGCTTTCTTCTGGTTTTAAAACTGTTAGGCACAATATTTTACAATCTATTCTTTTAAGAAAACTTTATGAGGAACAAAACTAGTTAAATACAAAGCTCAAATATTTCTTTTTAAAAATTCTATTAAAAAATCCAATTTGACAGAACATTTGTTACATGATAAAATAATTTCTTACCAATAAGCAAAATGGTTTCTATACTTGAAGAAACTCTAAGTTGAAAATAATACAGTTATAAGGGAGTTGTATATTAACCATATAAGTTCATATATATACTCTGTACTTGTTTTAAACCAAAACAAGTATGTTCCCCCTTAAGGATAGTACTTTAAAATTGATTGAGGGGTGCTTGGGGTTACATAATAGGCATTCTACAGAATAAAAATTATGGTGAGCTCAGTTAGTAGGAGATTGTGTCGATGAGAGAGTACCCATTAATTCTCTTAGTGGATGAGACCTGGTTTCACTCTTCTTATGTCATCAGGCTGATCCTAACCCAAGATGGTGGGCTGAAGGATGTGAGAATTCACTGCGTGACTGCTGGCTGAGCACCATTCTGTGGAAATAGAGTCTGGGCTTTATAGTCAGGCAAAGAGAATTTGAGAGTATATTAAATCTTGTGTAGCTTCTTGAATTTCCCTGAAATCTTGTGTAGCCTTTTATAAAATGGAGAGAGGGGCCAGCCCGGTGGCACAGCAGTTAAGTTCACACATTCTGGTTTGGCGGCCTGATTGGCAGATGTTAGCTCAGGGCTGATCTTCCTCAAAAAAAATAAAATAAAATAAAATGGAGAGAAACTGTACTCAGAGAGGTCGATTAACTTGCCCAAGATTAAATACCTAATTAGTCACAAAGCCAGAATTTAAGTCCAATGCTCTGATTCTAAAGACTTTACTTCAATTTTACGTTTCTTTCTTTTTTTTTTTGTTAAGGAAGATTAGCCCTGAGCTAACGTCCGCAGCCAGTCCTCCTCTTTTTGCTGAGGAAGATTGGCCCTGAGCTAACATCTGTGCCCATCTTCCTCTATTTTATATGTAGGATGCCTGCCACAGCATGGCTTGATAAGTGGTGCGTAGGTCTGCACCTCGGGTCCGAACCTCCAACCCCGGGGCCACCAAAGCTGAGCGCACGAACTTAACTACTGTGCCACCAGGCTGGCCCCACATGTTTCTATTCTTTAAACATTTTTATTAATAGAATACTTAAACTATTAGTCCATTGAGCTTCAGTCTGGCATAATCCCAGCCCCCACCGTGTTTATACCTAGAATATTTACATACAGGGTAAAATTTCATCAGCAAAGTTTAGATTCATTTGTAGTCATTTCTTTTCTTTAAAATGTTGTTATGTTTTATTAAAATATGATCATGATTATTTCTTCACAGGCTGGTACAGAGGATTTGCCTTAAAAAACCCAAATATCAAGGTAAAAATTATTACTTCTAACCGTAATTATGGGATTTCTTTTTGTAAAAGATAGTTATTTTACTTTATTTCATTACGCAATTAAAATTACAGTTGGGACCCTTAGTTGAAATGCTAAATGGCAATACAGATTTTCATAATTCCTTTGATCTTGGATTATAGTTAAGACATGCTACTCAAATGATAATCGTATGTAGCTCTTGAAATTTGTACTGAGAAGACCTTAATAAGCTCATTATATATAAACAAAATCTTTTTGAAGTGTTAGTTTCGCAGAGAGCGAAATTAAAATTCAGGCAGGAGAAATATATATTCCAAAAGAAATATTGAATAGAAGTATTTAATCTTTATGCTTTCTGTGGTATCATTTATAAGATAGTGGTGTGGAGAAATGAGTTTATTTTAGGGTATATTAAGAGTACCTTTGGGTTTGAGGAGCTGAAATGTGAGAAAACCATATTACAGAGAGTCCCTCTTTCTTACCATTCCAGACAGAAACTAAGACTCATTATCCTTTATATAATTTATATGAATCCTCAGGAATTATAGTGGGAAGAAATATGATTTTTCTTTTACCTTTCGTGTGTATGGTTTATGATTTTGATGCTAATCCTTGCTAATATCTATGTTTTTCTACTTTATTCTAATCTTCCCACCTTTCTCCCATGCTTCCCACATTCTCTAATATTTTCTTATATGTCATGTTCATTTTTTGGTTTAATTCTGGCTTTATTAGAATTGTAGATAAGACACTGTATCATTATTCATTCTCAAAATATAAGTAATCTAATCTCTTTTGCCTGCCTTTCTGTTTAACTATACCTTTTTCTGGATCATCCAACTGTATTTAATTACTTTATTTCATTTATTTTAGGTCATTCTAAAAGAGAGCCTGAGGGACAAAAGAGTATACAAATTTAATTTTTTTAAATACTTTAGCCCTCATTTAAAGTTATTTTTGAACATCTGCAAGGCACATGCAAATATAGCTTCAGTATTTAATTATTCATTTACCCATGTTTGAGGAAAAAATCTATTATGGTTTCTGTTACTTGTCTCATTGTTCTAACAAACCTCAAGTTCTGACTTTTCCTTTTGATTATAATTACTCTATTTGTTATTCCTATCATATTGAGGTAAATTTAAGTTCCGAAGAAAATAAAGTTTTTTTTTAACCTATATAATTATTTACTATTGTTGAATATGCACAATTTGCTTATTAAATTTTATGTTATCCTTGGATCCACAATGGTGATAATGTATTCAAATGACATTTGTTTTCCTAAATATTTAATTGAATTTGTCATTTGATACTACATGAAAAATCATTCAGAGGATGTTATCATTTAATGGATAATAAAATTGATGCTCATTTTGTTTTTATGTTGTTTCTTTCAATTTCTCATTTAGAACAAAGGAACAATTTCCTTGCCCTGTCTTTTCCCTACAATAAAGAGCTTTAAGCCAGCATGGCTTCTTTTGTTTAATTTTTGTTCCATCAGAATGGCAGCCTGGTGATTAATTGCTGCTCTGTTTTCACCAGAGATCTTCCGTAACACATAATATACATGTTATCTCCAAATTCGCAATGGTATTTTTTTTGTGTGTGTGTGTTTTTAAATAGACACATGAGTATTTTGGAGAGAAGAAAAAGAATAACCAAAACAAACAAAAAACCTTCTTTCAGACCAATGCAATATTTTTAAAAGATTCTTATTCAGCATGCTTTTTATACAGAATTCTTGAAAAAATTTTTAATTTTCTGTTTTATAAAGAATATATTTTTTGAGACTTAATTTTTATATTTATTTTAGAGTATCTCAATTTGTAAACAAATGAATAGTAGAAAATAAAAGGAATGGATCTAAGCTATAATAGATTTTAGCCTATAGATGTGATAGAGATGTTTTTCCCTATTCTTGGTATTTTTTTAGTGTATGGCTGTATTTTATCCATATGATTTGTGAAACTAACCCTCCCTTAACAGACAGCTAGCACCGTAACCTTCACGTTTTTCTCTTCTAGGGTATATTTCCTTCCAGCTATGTTCACTTGAAAAATGCCTGTGTAAAGAACAAAGGGTAAGAAATGAGTTTTATTAATAGTTGGAGGATTTTCACAGAACCAATGCTTATTTTGAAACCTGAAGGCTTAGTAATTATCTTGAAAAATGAACTATAGATGATCATGCCATTGTCTATGTTGTTTAATAAAGATAGATTACACTAAGGCGGTTGTTAGAGAAGATTAAACACACTACATCTGTGTGTGCTGAACAACCGTAGGATCCAGGGCCCTGGAGGTCTCTCACTGTCCACAAATCATGGAATCAGCCTAAACCTATGCAGAAGGAGTTGGTTCTTTTTGGTTTCCTGCTATGTAGGGTATCATGGCAGTCAGACCCATTGACTGCTGAGTCATGTCTCAAACCCCAGGAATTTCCTGGATTCACCACTGATTATAAGCAGCCATATCTGACTGTCTTTTCCTAATTGGGGATAATACCTTATCCCCATATCCTTGTGTGACCACTTCACAAAGCCTCTATTCTACTTCAGGGAACAGCATTTCTATGATATATTTTTTTTGATTGAGTCCATCGGTTACTAGGATTTCTCATATATTTAAAAAGTTTTTCCAGTCTATTTCCAAAAGGACTTGAAGCAGCTATCAGGATAACAGATCATTCAAATAAAATACTACAGGATAAAACAGTGGAACTTGCTTATTAAGTGGTTAATCTGAGCAGATCATTCATTATAAGTGGGACATGGATTTGGACCCTAACATTTGCTGCCAATGCCACAAGGCATATGAGTTGGATCCTTGAATAATTTTCATTTTATGACAAAAGAAAGAATACAGATTCAGCCAGAGAAATAACATTTTTCCTCAAATAGCAAAACATAGCAATTTATTTGAATTAGTAAAGCACATTTTAAAGCATAGTAAATGATATCTTCAAACTTCATTTTCACCAAAAAAGTTCCAAGGATGTTATTCAAATGGATGATTCTTATATCCACCCTCTGTAAAGGTAGGATATTAAATCTGAGTTCAATGAAATAACTTCTGCAGATGGCTGAGAGTCTCTGGTATAAATACCCTGTTCCCTATGTGGATTAAAACTTAAAGAGTGTAGGAGATCCTTACACTGTATATCTTATGTATGTCAGCTACTTTAAGCAATATTATTCTTTTGGTAGTAGTAGTGGTAATTATTTAAAACACTAGATTAAAATCATCGTAATTCCAATACTAATAGTTACCTCCACCGCTACTCTTTTAATAACGTCTGTCCTTCAGAAATATTGTGCAGCTGTAATCCACCAGAAGTGAGTCCAGCAGAGTTATCAGTCCTTTTGGAGTTTTCCCACCAGGCTGGGTTTGACACTATCCAGCCCCGCTCGACTAAACCAGAGAACACTCCAGAAAACACTTTAGCCATAGGCTTACTCTTTGTTCAGACCTTTCTGCCCTAGTGATCTGGGCTAGGCAATGTGGAAAGTCAGGGTCTCTACCCTGGCCCTTGAAGTGTCCACCTGGGCAGATCCATGCAGCCAGTCCTCTTTTCTGCCTTTGCCCCAAGCCCGAACCTACTCTTTCAACTCTCCAGAGCCAAGGACTCCCCAGCCCCATCTTACACTCTGACCTGTCGGGGAAGAGAAAAGAGAGAATGCTAGCAAAGATGGTATAAGACATCACTCCACCCAGTGAAAGCAGGTTGGGGTGGGACATAATTTTAATTAAAATAAGTACTTTTATATATTTGTTTATTTATTTATTTAATTGTCCTAGTAAGTAGCCGGTTGTGGGTAAAGTTGTCTCAGAATTTGGTTGTGTAAGTTTAAGACTTGGTTATGGGTTCTCCACTAGACACAGGGCATGATGAGCATTAAATAGCAGGAGAACTTTGGGGTAGAACTAAAATTTATTTTGTAAAAATATGTCATTGGAATTGGTTGAGACCCTAGATTCTGGGACTATTAACTGGAAGAAAAAGTTTAGCCTGAAAACGTTTGAGAACACGTAGTACCAGGTGATTGCTTTCCCAGAGAGGAAGCTCTTTGGGATTTTGATGTTACCTGTCTTATTTTAAGGGGATTAACAGCCTGTTGGCCCACCAGCATGAAATAGCTGCAAAGGACTCATAAAATAACTGAACAAAATATAATTTCAGGGACAACTGCTTATGACTATTTGAACATTGATTTTGGTATAATTAGGAAGAAACAGCTGCCTCATCTAAAATGGCAATTTTGTGCTTCTTGAAAATTTACATTTTGGTTGAACAAACCCCAAATCAACTTCCTGCAGACTGAATTGCCTTTATGTTCTTTCCTGGCTCTTCGGAGCAATGTAGGACTGATGGGGGTCCTTAAATTAAATTATGGTTTGCGAACAGTGAGGCCACTTCTGTATTGTTTAATTCCTGCTGAGGTCATGTCATTTTTTAAATGTTAAATACGTTGTCGAGTTTTCCTGGAAATTCATTGTTCCCTCCTTAACCTTGCATCCGATCATTTTATAATCTCTATCTCAAAATATTAATCATTGAAATTGCAACAGCTGTTTCAAAAGCAAAATAAACGTACTACCATTTGAAAGTGTCATATGTGGACTTGATGAAAGGTTCCATGTATGTCACAGTTCATATATTACTGTTTACTTTTATTTCTAGTTTTAAATCCCAGTTTTACATTTGCAGCTGTGTTTAAGCTCTACAAAGAAGGAAAATATTCACAGGGCAAGTATTTTAGTAGCAGTATGAAATGAGGAGGTGAGACTCTGTTGGTGAAGAAATCAAGGCAAGAATTTTATACTTGCTGTCATGAAGACTTTGCAAAAGATAGTTATACAAACTTTGGACATAACATGAAATAGGAACTGCACAACAGTTATTAGCCTCATGCTAAGAAGTCATTTCCCCTGGATCATCTAGACAACCATGTTCGATATCTAATATGCTGTTACGTTCTACATATTAGATATTGTCCTTGAAAAAAATATACTCAAATGAAGAAAATAACCCCCGTTGATATAGTCAGTAGCATTCTTTTGAGAAGTTGTAGGAATGCTCGCCACTTAACCTACAACTAAACTGAAAGAACTTGAAAAAAGAAATTAGAGATGAAGAAAAAGGTTATTGTGTGTCAAAGATAGGATACAGGGGACAAATGAAATTTTTTGGGTTTTTTTTTCCCTTTCATCTCCTTATGTATCTTCTCAACATCAGGACCACTGTGCATACCCTACTAGATGTTGGTCTGAATATTTTCCAAGTGTAGTTTCTGACTTGTACAGAAGAAATAGGAAGAATATATTCCCCTAATCATAGAGAGGAGCACTTTGCAATGGATATTCAAATATTTGTGATGTCACAAACTCTTAATAAATTCTAAAATTCGTGATAACATTAGTAATAGTACTAATCATTTTTCATGGTCCTGTTTGCAAGTAATAAAAATGGAGTGTTAATGAGATCAAGGAGTGTTTAATCAGTATCGTGTGTCTAGTTAATCAGTACCGTGTTATCTAGTTATTTAAGTTAGTTCGGGTGCTTGCAGCATACTATCCTGATCATTGAACAAGTCCGTCACTCCCTTTGAGTTCTGTGGTCATCGTGCTTGGAAAGCAAAAGCCATCTCACAGTTTGTGTAAGCCTGGTGACCTCATGTTACACATGGGGCTTTCGGGCTCAGGGAGATTAAATGAGTTTCTGTTTAGTGGTCAAACTGTGGCTGGAGCAGAAATTCTGATGTTGTTGCTTCTCCACCGCATTGCTCCAACTTGATCCGGATGAAGTGACTGGTCATTTTGATATTGTACCACCATAACCCACAGAGCATTCCTGATACAAGTTCATAATCAGATGCTGGTTACTTCCTGCAGAACCAAAAATAACGAGGCAGCTTTTTTTCCTGGTTTATCTTTTAGAGTATTTAAAAGAAAATTGTCTGATGTTTGATGTTTATTTTGTTTTTCTTTTTTAATTTTACAGACAGTTTGAAATGGTTATTCCCACTGAAGATTCTGTTATCACAGAAATGACATCAACATTAAGAGACTGGGGAACCATGTGGAAACAACTCTATGTGGTAAGTAACTTTTTAAGGGCATAATTTTTCAGGTCGTGAATTGTTTTAAGAAATAACTGAGGGGCCGGCCCTGTGGCCAAATGGTTAAGTTTGTGCACTCCGCTTCAGCAGCCCAGCGTTTCGCTGGTTCGGATCCTGGGCGTGGACATGGCACCACTTGTCAGGCCATGCTGAGGTGGTGTCCCACATAGCACAACCAGAAGGACCTACAACTAGAATATACAACTGTGCACTGGGGGGATTTGAGGAGAAAAAGCAGAAAAAAAAAAAGAAAGAACTGAACCAGAGTAGGCATCAACTATGCTTTGAGCACCCGGTAAGTCATTAGTACTCCTCCGGGAATTGGAGATACAGAGCATAAACAGACAGTCTTGTTGTAATCTTATGTCCACCAAGCATGGGTTTTATAAGTTCTTTTTCAAGCTGCAGGAATGTAAAAGATACATTTCTGGCATCTAATCAAATAGGATGGTTTACATGGAACTAGTGTTAGGCTTTCTGAATATTTTTAGTTTTCAGGGAGAAATAAACATTTTCAATACAATATTCTAATTCTCTGTAAATGATTCAAGTATTCTGAAAATGATAGACTGCTTAACAAGAATCAATGAGGATATTCTAAATATGTAAAAGAAAGGAATGTTTCTTAAAAAAAAGAGACAGTGGTCACTGTTTTGGGGGTATGTATATGTACTTATTTACTTATTATAACTAATTACATTTATTCAGAGCTTTCTATGTCACACCCTGAGGGAGGTACTCCATATGCAGTATCTCATTTAATCCATACAACCACTCAAGAGATAATGACTGTGATTGTCCCCAGCTTACAAATGAGGAAAATGGGGCCAAGCGTAAAGTACTTGCTCGAGATCAAGTAGTTGGAAAATGGCTGAGCTGGGAGCCTGATGTGACTCTAATATCCTTACTCTGAACCACTGCATATGTGGAACCTTGGGAGTAGTGAAATTTTGGGGAAGATAAATACTATTTCTTCTTTCATTTTCAAAGAAATTTATAGAACAGCTTAACCATTTGGAGAGATGTGTTCAAAATACAAAGGTGTGCTTAGCCTGACAAAGCAATTTGAAACAGCCTGTCAAAGAGAAAATCCAAATTAGTGAGGGACATTGGCACAGAATGACAGTTTTTAATGTCTGGCACATATAAAGTGTAATAGGATATTTCATTGAGGCAAAAAAATGTGAAAAAGTCACTAATAAAAACCGTTTTGATGTTGGATTTCTCTGACCATGCCCTGCTCGAGCTGGTGGCTTCAGGACTCACTAGTAAAATCCGTAAGACAGTCTTCGATGAAATGCCAGAATCTAAGCTTTGCTGGAATGAAGTAGATGGAAAGTCAAGATAACTGAGCTCAAGGGCTCTGTGCTAGGAGACTACAAAGGAAGAGCAGATCTCCTTTTTAGATTTTTTAAAAAAATTTATGTTGGAAAGAATATAAAATCCAAGTATTATTTTTCTTAAAATAATATTGTGCATGACACTAACATAGAAAATGAAATTATTTGAAATGTTCAAATCACTGCATCCTTAATGCCCAGCCTAAGAGTTATAAAAATAATGACAGTCTAAGTTTCATCCATTAGTTGAGCTGGAGCACCAGCACTTATCCTTTTATGTAGCTGCTTGTGGGGAACGAAGTTGAATTCCTCTTGATTCCGCCTTTTCCAGCTATTTTTACTTGCTTTTGAGGTTGTGAGCATCTGTTTTGGGGACATACGTGATTGGCTTTAAATCTGTGTGTTCTAAGCGCTCGGAGTAACCTCACCTCCTCGTATCCTGAGTAATGGAGACAGAGAATTATTTAAAAGTTTCCCTGGGTACGGGAAAGGTAGTCGGTTATGTTAGGAGCAAGTGAGAAGTTTAACCTGAAGACATTAGATTTTTGACCTTGAGAATGAGGCTGACTTGGCTTTGTTGGACCTTCGGTTTCTCTTTTCTTGATGTAGATGTTTTGGTTCAAGTCTATTAGACTTGAGTGTTTTGAAGCGCTGTCCATGTCCTTTTCCAACAGTTGTAAGGTGCCTGTTTTCTTCTCTGGAAGATGTTTGATGAGGGTAATAATGTGTTGTAAATTGTAAGCAGTATATGAGATATACTTAATTGAGTAGAACATTTAGCATAAAAGCACGTGGTAGCCACTTGGGAAATGCTAGTTGATCTTTTTAATAACATCAGTAAGAGCCTAAATAATATTCTCTAAAATATCACTTAATAAAATAGCAGTAATATAACCATTGAAAATTTAAGAGAAATATAGCAGCCATCTTTTACTGAGTACTTTTGTGCAGGCCTTTGGCTGAATATTTTACTTCTGTCTGCCCTGGGGCTCTGACAGTTTTTACCTCTCTAATCTTATCAAAGATAATCTATCCAGGGCCCCATGCTAAGTGGTAAAGCCTGAGCCTAAATCTGGATCTGCTGCTCCAAAACCTGTGTTTTCATTTTGAGGCAAATGAAAACTTATCCATTTTCTAAAACACTGAAATACTCACAATTAACTTTTGCTACATTTCTGGCATATTGCAGAAAGTTTTAGGTATTATTTTATTCCAAGTGTTTAACATTGTACCCTACCTTTTTCATTTAATATTAAATGAAAAGCATTTTTCCTATTTCTGAATAGTCTTCATAACCAATTTTTAAAATCCACTTTTTAAAGAAACATCATTTTATGACTAGCTGTCAAATCAGATAGGTACTGTTTTCATACATTAGTAGGGTGGGGTTGCTGGTCAGGGCTGCAGTATGTCAGTGTTCCTGCCACCCCTGCCCTGAAGGCAAAGCTGACCAGCTGTTTTCATTTGTATAAAGGATCCAGCTTCCTTCTCATCTCAGCATTCTCTTAAACTTGAGTACTAGAGGTGGCATCTAGAAAATCAAGCTCATCGCACTGGACAGTGCCGAACACCTTCCCCAAGGACCGGACAAGTGACATTCACAGTGTGACAGTCTGTTCAAGAGGGAGCTGGCTCTTTGCTTTGCTGCATACAATTTGACTTATTTTATATCTTCCTTAATTTCTTTGACTTGAGTAGACCTTTCCTTTTGACCACTGGCTTCCTCAAGTTTTTCTTCATCTTCCCTGCTTATTCTTTTCCATGACCTAAGCAGAATCCACCTCTCAAGGTCCAGAAAAACGACCTCCTATACGTCACAGTATTCATTCATTCATTCCTTCATTCATTCTCCAGCTCTTGGGGCTAGTCAAGGCAGTCACAGCCATTGTCATTGGGAGCTTCCAGCAAGAGGAGAAGACAGACACTGAGCAGTGAATTTCAAGAATATTGCTTTACAGTGCCCTTGTGGTGACTTGTATGGGAGTGTATAACATGAGTAGAGAGCGAGAAGTAATAGAAGAGTAGCCTCGGTAGGGTGCAGGAGGAGCTGAGAGGAGAGCAAGATTACTTATATGTCAGAGGATCAGGGATGACATTGTGGAGGATGTGTCTTGTCGAGGTGGCACATTTGTCTAACCTGCACAGTACGTGAAAACGCTTCATGTCACCAAGAGTTGATAAAGCAGAAGACACGTCACTACTTTTCAAAATAAAAAACATGTTATGACTAAACTTCTGTACCCATTACACAGAACTTGATATTTCTGGCACCTTATCACTGTAGAGAACTTTCGGTGAATGGTGATCTCAATACTTTTATACCATTGTGCATGTAGTCTAGTAATAATTTTTTGTAGAAAGTAAAAGCATAGCTTCTAAAGAAGTTAAGAAAGATGAAAAGTAAATACTTATAAAGGGTTTTTGCCCTAAGAGTTTCCGGGTAACAGACATAGACTTATGTGTTGGTAAAGACACGATATTTGTAGAGGGCTTATTCCGGACCAAGCCCATAATAATAACAGTATTAGAAGGAGCTGATACTTACATGGTATTTATTCGAGGCCCGACATTGTTCTCAAAGTTTTAATGTATTAACTCATCAATCCTCACAACAACCCTATGAGGGTTGTTACTGTGATACCCATTCTACAGATGAGAAAATAAACACAAAGCGGTTAATAAATTGCCAAAGGTTTTTCAGCTAGTAAATGGCACAATTGGAAAGCAGCTCGAGGTGGTTTGGCTATCCAGTCTGTGCGCTTTATCACTGTGCTGTACTGCTCTCTTCACGAATATTCCCTCTGATCCCTAAAACAACCTTCCAGGGAGAAAGCACTGTCCCTGTTTCACGATGACAAAATTCACTCTCAGAGCCTGCAAAACTAGTAAGTGGCACAACCAGGATTTGAAGCCAGGAGTTTAAGCCGTCTTCTTTCAGCTAAGCCACCTTGCTTGATGAATTTCACAGGAGAGTATCTTGAATCTACATGAATGTTTAGCTAGTAAGAAAGAAAACACCACTTTTTTCCAGAGGTCTGAATACTGACCAGGTAATAGCAGTGAAAATCCATGAGTGACGGAGTTTGAGAGCCCCGTCAGTGAGCCCATCTTATGATGGAAATGCAGGAAAGCATGAAGACCAACACGCAAGAGATAATTGGAAAATGGTGTTTTCCATTGAATTGGCCTTAATTACATACAGCTGTGGTTGAGAGAAGGGCGACCAGAATGTGAGCAAGAGTTGTCAGGGAAGATTTCCTGACGGAGGTGGAAGTCAGGTGGAGCCTTGAAGGACGGTAGAATTTGGATAGAGCTAAAGAAAGGAGCTCTTGAGGTGGAAAGGGAGGCACAGTACGTGAGCCTCGGGTCTGGAGGCCCAGGGAGGACACTGGGACACAAAGTGTCTGTGTTGAGGAGTCTGAGAAGTGAAGGTGGTGGATTCTTGGACATGAGAGCAGCGTCATGCAGTTGAATAAAAGCATATAGAGCAGTGAGTGTGCTTGAGGACACGAGGGGAGAGTTAGTCTGTCCACAGAGTGGCGAGCACAGAGAGGGCAGCAGGACTTGCCCTCCCTATGCTCTGTGGTTGCCTCACAACTCAGTGTGGCGACTGACCACCGAATCTCCACGTTTGCATATTTCCTAGAGAAATGAAGGTGACCTCTTCCACCGGCTGTGGCACATCATGAATGAAATCCTGGATCTGCGGCGGCAGGTGCTGGTGGGCCATCTGACTCACGACCGGATGAAGGACGTGAAACGCCACATCACCGCCCGCCTGGACTGGGGCAATGAGTGAGTACTGGCCACTACAGGGACAGTCTCTGAGGGCTGAACACAACGGAAGCGACAGAGGTGTGAGCCACCATGGGGTAATATCTCTGGAAGACGCCTTATGGGGCTTTTCCAGTTTTCCCTTTGGGGGACTTAGTGCAAACTGAGGTTGATGGAGCTGAGTGCCTGCCGCATCTTCCAGGGCTGGTGTGGGCACCAGGATGTTGTTTGTTCTCTAGTGCCCTGGGTGGTGTGATGGTGTGCATGTGCTCATGGAATATGAAATGTTCACAAGGATCAATCAGATATGGCTTCTGCTAAAATAGGTCTTATTTTCAAATAGGTTTAGGTTTGGCATGTGTCTTTGCTTTTACTCTATTAACCTGTATCACTTCCACGGTGATAGCTTGCCAGTGTGATCTGGAGGGTGACAGTAATGCTAACAGCCTCTATTAAAAGTCTTAGGATAGGTGCACCCATGGTGCCTTTGATTATTGCCCTGATTCGGCCTGTGTGTGTATATTAGCCACTTTGAGGAGCTGCTTGGGAGAACTCAGTAAAAAGCTGTTCTTGACCAATACTTACTTTTAAATAAAACTGTTAGTGACTAATCTAACAGCCAAGCACTTTAAACAGTAAATCTAATCACTTAAAGCTCTGATGAAGGTTGATACTGTTCTAAATATGAATGTTAATATGTAGCTAAGAAATTAGGAAAGCCAGCTTTGACAATGATCCTAAGTTTGGATAGACTTAAGTTTAAGCAAGTTAATGGCCCCTCAGTGTTGTACCTGGCCATATTCTCCTTTCCTTTCCTCTCCTCCAATCCCCATTTGCTTTTGGGACCTTTGAAGGATCTTAGGGCAACAGAATAAAAAAAAGCAGACAGAAATGGAGAAAACAGCAGGAGGTACACCGCAGATAAATTTGTTTCTTACTGAATCCCGGAAAAACCAATTTGAAACTAGAGGGCTGCCTCCCCTAACCATAGGAAGTCGCTTTATCAGAAGCCAATTTTGATTCCTGCCAAGACAGTCCATACTACCGATCTCAATACATGGACCTACTAAAACGTTTTAAACCTCCATCTCACACAGCGAGCTTCTGGTATCTTGTCAAGTAAGATGTGCCATTCGTCCTTTTACAGACAATTAGTAGAGTAGCCCTAATTTATTTATCTCTGGAAGATTCATTCCTTCTAGGGAATAAAAAACAAGTGAGGGTGTGGAATGGTAACAAGACATTGGACTAGGAAGCCTACTCTGCTTTTTTTAAGGCTTGAGACAAATTTCTGAGCCTTTCTTGACGTCAGTTTTTTCACCCATCGAAGGAGTATGTTGAACCAGAGGAGGTCCAAGGGCACTTTCAGCTCCTGGGCAGCTGATTCAAAACACACAGCATTTCCTGAGAGAGAAAATTTGCCAGCTCTTTGCATTGAGCCTGCAGTCTTGCTGTGTGGGATGGGGCAGCGCTGTGAGGGGTGGAGCTGAAAGCTGTTTGAGCGTGACTTATGCTGCCTCTCTTTCTTGTTTCTTTTTTATTTTGAGAAAACTTTGAGTTTTCACTGATTTATATTGGTTCTTAGTCATTTTGCTGGTCCTCATTTAAAAGACTAGTTTGTAAACAGGAAAAAGTTGGATGAAGTTAGCTTATCAAAAATAGCTTCGAAATATAGAGCAGGCAAGAAGATGATGCTTTTCCAGTTTTCGGAAGGAAGATAATGACAGAAGGAAAGGGAAAGGAAGGAAAAACATTAATTATGGCTGAATCATGACTCACTTTTGACTCACATGAGTTCTAACTTATGCTTTGGGCAGTTCTGGGGCTAATTTATGGTAAGTTGGTAAAACATTGATGCTTGAAAATGAGCAATATGATGTATTTAGATCATCCTCAAATTCACAAATTTTCTGACGTCTCATTCTGTTTTCTTTGAATTTCTTTGATCACTTAAATAAAAATGACTTTCAACATGCAGATTGTGCATTTATCTTACTCCTTTAAGTATAAATTAGTTTTCCTATTAAATAGTGCTACATGGAAAGCAAATTCAGGTAATTCTCTTGCATATTAAACTAGGTCAAATTGTCCTGCAAAATTATGTCAGCATGTAGATCTCTGGATGAACATAAATTAAGAATGTGTTCAATCTCAGGTTGTATATCAGACTGTTGAAGAGTGGGGAAGAGAGGTCCTCTGGATGGGGGAAGCTTGGGAGGAGGGGAAGATAATCCATCTTGTTCCCTAACGGGGTCATCAAGAGAAGTGTCCTCCCCCTGGAAGGCTCAAACAGAAGATAATGGTACCTGTTTCTGTTCCCCATAGAGTCCTGTGCTGTCCTTTGACTTTCCTGCTAAGATTATACAGGAAAGAGAGTCAGTTCATCCATCCTTCCTGATGTCCCAGAGTAGTTTGGTGACTGAGTTGATGTAAAACCTGACCCTCCCCTCCCACCACTGGCTTCCCATGTCCTGAAAACTCTCCTTCCATCTTGTCCCTTTGCTCCTTGTCACATTTCTTCTTATTGTTTTTAAAGCACTGCCCTGATCCTGTTCTGTGAGCTCAGAAACCTCAAACAGCAGGAGGGTATCCTAAGGATATATCTAGGAATTAACAAAATGAAATAGAAACACATAAAACTCTCTTCACACAGCCAGAATTCCCAAGAGCCAGCAGTTGAACAATCAAAGCCTTAAGAGAGGAAGAGACTTGCAGATTACAGGCTCCTAGTGCCCACAAGCTCAGGAAGGTTCTGGACCCCACACCTGCTCTACAGCCTCTGCACCTGGAGTTAGTCTTTACTCTTTCTGCAGTGATGTAGATCAGCTGCCCTTCGTGCATCTTTTCTTCCCTGTACCACATGGCTGATGCTGTCTGAATTTTGAGATGCAAGTTCGCAAAGAAGGAATCTCATTGAGATCCAGTATCTATCATTCCTGTTTAGACTGAGCATTTTATACCAGCCACTCCTAAGCTGCTGACCAGTCCATGGATTAATTGTCTTTAGGTCAGTTTCCTACCAATTGGCCAGTCAGATGTGGCCCAGGAAGAGGAGATGGTCAGATGACTAGACTACCTCAGCTCTCCTCTGCCCCCCTCAGCAGAGAATGTGGGTAGGTGGCTTCTCATAGAAGGAGCTGTGGGTAAGGTAGGTGCCAAGATTCCTATGTGGTTATATAGCCTCTTTCCTTTGCTAGGTAATCTTTCCTCAGCAATGTTGACATGTTGTCAAATGATGTCTTCCATTGTGGTATGGTGGTTCTCTCTTGGGAGGGGATAGAGACTGAGGAATAGATTTTATCAGATCTGAAGTGTAGCAAGGGGGATATCTTAGTCAGCTCAGGCTACCATAACAAAATACCACATATTGGGTTGCTTAAACAGCAGACATTTATTTTCTCACAGTTCTGGAGGCTAAAAGTCCATGATCAAGGTACCAGCAAATTCACTTTCTGGTGAGGGCTCCCTTGCTGACTTGTAGATGGCCGCCTTCTTACTGTCTTCTCTCATGGTCTTTCCTTTGTGCTTGCATGGAGAGAGAGAAATCTCTGGAGTCTCTTCCTTTTTTTATAAGGACGCCAGTCTTATTAGGTTTGGGCCCCACCCATGTGACTTCACTTAACCTCTCTTACCTCTTTATAGTCCCTATCTCCAAATATAATCATATTGGGGTTCGGGCTTCAATATATAAATTTTAAAAATTTCATTCCATAACAGGGAGACTTGGGTAATTTAAATACAAATCGCAGTGCTGTTGCTTATTTGAAGGTTCAACAAAAGTTAAAGAATGCAAGTGTAACTTTTAAGTTTCTCAAAGGGAAACGTAATTAAGAAACTATTTTAGTATCTAAAAGATAGCTCCTGCCATCAAGAAGGCCACAGTCTTGTCATCTTCTTAAGAAAATCTATCCCTCGCAGGGGCTGGGGCAGTGCCTGGCTTGAAGTAGGTGCCAAATTAATAAATTCTACTACAAAACCTCTACTGAGGTTTTGGGGAGGGCACAGAATTTCAGGATTTTTTTTATTGCAAATGTGAGAAAGCTGTGGTTCTGTAACGGGGAGTGCAATGAGGGAAGGCTTCCGTGTTAGAGAGTGATGATGTGAAAGGGATGTGGAACACATCATCCTCAGAGAATTAAGCGTGAGACCTGGAGTAGGGTGGTTGAGGGGCATCTGATAGAGAGATGGTATCTTGGCCTTGATCTATAGGGTGTTACAAAGGCATTGTGAAGCCTTTGGGATGGTCGTGGATGGTTAAGGAGATGAATAGAATTATATTGCATTGATATCAGTGTAGTAAAGTGTATGCCCTGGAGAGGAATATGTTATCAAGGTCACTAGAGGGAAACTGGCAGGGTTATACTCATTTTTCTCTGTCTGTGGTAAGATGTCACAAATCGGTTACCATACTTGGTCCCTCTGAGGCTGGATGTGTGACCTTAGAATAGTCTCAGCACAGCAAGCCACATGTCACCCACACACAAGAGGCTAAACCACCCCAGGCCTAGAAGTACGCTGCCCTAATTTCTGTCCCCTGCCTTTACTGACCCCAGAACTTGCCATGAATGAATGACAACCATGCGCATGTTACCAGAGATTCACATTAGGAATGAGTTAGCTCCTGCCATAACTAGGTATTTTGGTGCCAGGTCAAATGCTAAAGACCAAGCTCCCCTCTCCTCAACTCTGATTTCTAAGAACAAAATTATGTCTAGTTCTGGTTTCCACCCCAGTCTAATGTGGAAGGGTTTCTGTGGTGGTGGTTTATGGAGTGCTGAATGCTCCTCACCATTGCAGGAGCTCTCCACTGAGAGTGACATCCCCTCACCCACCCCCTGATTTGCCTGCCTTTGTCTTCTGTTTCTCAATTTCTTCCCAGTGTCCAACCTGGTTACACTGGCTACTCCAACCATGGTAACTAGTAATGCAAAGTAAAAAGTATGTGTGAGAGAAGCATGGCGTGTGATATATCTAATTTCAGGGTAATGTAGTAAAAATAAATTATTTTTAATAAATTCTATAGAGGCGACTTTTCTCCCAACTTTTGCAATTTGTTTTCTAGACAACTGGGACTGGACCTGGTGCCTAGGAAAGAGTATGCAATGGTGGATCCAGAGGACATCAGCATTACTGAGCTCTACCGATTGGTAGGTAGAGAAGTCTTGGCTTACAGCCTCACTGCTAATTTTGTGGTTTCCATGGCACTCTTCATACTTACTTAATTTTGTAAGAACAGGATGTTCCAGGTTTAATTTGGAGCAAGTAAAGAGAATTGAGAGCTGAGGTGACCATGCTCCAAATAGAAAACTGAGACACTTTACCTTTCTCAGAATGACGTGACATTCTCTACTGTGCCCTCAACTCCCAGACACTAGGAAGTAAATCCAAAGAAGTTTTAAGTTCTTTTGAAAATCTTGGTACTTTTTGCCTAGTTTAGTGAAATGCTTACAAGTCATACATATTTCTCTGTTGTGTTTCAGGACAGTGCTGTGACTAATGGTATCCAGTCACTGCTCACCAACATGTTAGCTCTCTCCTGCCCCATTATCACTGTATACATAGACTGCTCAAAGTGGCTCCTCCTTGGTCTCCAACTGCTGGTCCTACCCCTACCCCTACTAGAGCCCTATCCACGCCTACGTGCTGAAGCCTATTACTAATCCTAAGATATTTGATCATATTGCCCATCACAGCATCACCTATGACTTGAGTTCTTTTTCTAGTTACATGTAGGTTGAAGTCCAGTTATCTGCTTGGCATCCAGGTTCCCCAAATCTGCTCCATTCTTCCTTGTATATAGCCTTGTATTCTTAATACTTGTATAAAATTTATCTAATCTCTTGATACTAACTAAGCTCTTTCCAAACCCCAAATTGAAGAAGAATGTGGTTGGGAAGGGCTTTCAAAAGCCATTCCCCCAGGGGTAATTTTACTTTGATAGAGTTACTACTGCATCTTATCATAATGTTCCAAGGAGGAGTGCCTGTGGCAAATAGTAGAGTCCTTGTTGGAAGATTCTGCTTCTTTTGCATAGCTTCCCAAGCTTACAATATTTTTCATAGATTAGTGGGATATTCTTGACCCAAGATTAACTGTATCTGAAAAATGTGGGGGAAACATCATCAGTACATCCATTAGGGCTTATGTCTGATTTGAGAAAGCAGTTCTTAATACCACTTACAATTTTTGCCTTAGTCATCAATCTGTTCAGATTATTTACATCTGATTATGTCATTTGGAATAAATTCTATTTTTGTGGAGAATTTCCTTTCCTTTACAATGAACATAGTTTAAGGTCAGTTGGAGGGAGGCAGAGATGGAAGAAGGAAACAAAATAAGAGTATTCCAAGTTAAAGTCATCATTAATTCTTAGTTTATACAATAAATAAATTTTGTATAATTTGTCAGTTACATCCTCTAATGGGACATCTTTGTTGTTGTTAGTTTAACTCATTGAGCATCATATTTTGTCTCTCACTTTCTAAATCTCTTACTCCATTTGAAGTTTCTTGAGAATGGGTACTGTCTTACGCTTACTTTCTCTATTAAACCCCAAATAATCTTGTGCAGTGCTTTGTGCTTAATAAGCAAGCACTCAGTGTTTTTGAGGTCATTATGATGTTATGAAAAGACCATGGGTTATAAATCCAAAAAACTAGATTTGAATTCCATCTCTTCCTTTTACCAGCCCTGTGATTTTGGACTTACTGTTTAATCTCTCAGAGCTTCAGTTTCTTCATCTATCAAATTGGAAAATAATTCTTATCATGTTTGTCATGAAGATTAAATAAGAAATGCAAGTAAAATGCCTTTTCTTGACAGATAGTATTTGCAAGCACCTAAGCATTCAATCAATTTTCATTCCTTTCTCATCTTCATTTCATCCTTATTAGAGAGGCAAGATGACAAGAATAGTTGATAACTTGTATGCTAAATCTTAAAATTAGATTTGACTGTATTCCATGAAGTAAATAAACAATAGAAGCTTAGACATGATAGAAATTTATTTCTCTCTCACAATATGTAATCCCAGAGGCAGGAAGTTTTGGGCTTGCTGTAGTTTCAAGATGTCAAAAGCAGTACAGGCTCTTATCTTTCTGCTATGCAGGGCATGGCTTCCATCATCAAGGATACTTCAAAGTACGATATAGCTGCCAGAGCTCTAGCCATTACATCTGCTCTCCAACAGTAGGAAGGAGAAGGGTTCTTCTCAATTGATTCAAACACTTTAATGAGCCTTTCTGAAAATTCCATACAACACTTGCAGTTACATTTCATTAGCCAGACATAGTCACATCACCATATTTAGCAAGGGATGTCAAACATTTGATATACAACTAACAATGTCTGATACAAATGCATTTTGTTTTCCCTAGTTTGATTTTGCATTTATGTAATTTTATCTCTGTTCTTTTCACTTAATGTCATATGTGAGATGGCAAATTAATTTCATCTCTTTCAACATTCCAGTTTGTTAGTGCTGGTTGCTGAGAGTGCCATGTTGAGAAGATTCTGGGGTCTCATCTGGGCTGTGACTGATTAGCAATGACTGCCAGTGGTGGGAAACACTACCATTGATTAGCCATGACTGCCATTGGAGGGGGTTTTTACTATTTTATAGCCCAAATCGTAGTCCCAAATCTTCATTTTGTGGATGAGGAAAATAAAACATTGTGATTTTTCACAAAAATTTAATTTCTCCTCTGTAGTGGTTGCATTTTACTGTTTCTAAAGCAAAGACAGTAGCCCATGAAAAACACAGATAATTATAAATTTCTTCTTTAAGTTTCTTTTTATATTCTGGGCTCACAATAATCAGATTCTCTGTAGCACTGGTCTTTTTCTCTGTATAACATGAAAGTGACTGACTGTGTTGACTTCACCAGGGAGAGTTGGCAAGCACCACCTTGCCCTTGTTCTTGCTGTTGTTACAATTTATTTTCACTTGCAGATCAAGGACCATGGTGTGGGGGTAAAATGCGCTAACAGAGGATGTTTGATTAATTGTTGCCACTTCTCTTCTTTTACTGTGTCTTCTCGTGTCATATTTGAAACACAGGTGTTTCCATCTCGCTAAATCCATATTGCATCATTAGGAAAAAAAGTCTTGCTTTAGGTTTTGGAGAGTCCTGTTAGCAGATCTTTCTCACCTGATTGTGTTCATCTAAGCAGTAAAAAGTGCTAAACTGCACAGTGTTAACATATGTCCACTTGGGACGTTTGGTTTACTGCCAAAGGCCAGATTGCAATCCTAGAAATAGAGAGAACCTTATTAGCTGGATTCTCTGGTTGTTTGTGCATGCAGAGTATCTTTTTAGGCATCCTTCTTGGTTTTATCCAAGATCATGTTAGCTCCTTGTTTTGTGATCCTTAGTAGATAGTCCAGTGGTTCTCAGACAGAGAGCTGGGGACATTTGACAATGTCTGGAGACATTTTTGGTGTTCACTATTGGGGACGGTGTGGGGCGGGGACAGGGAGAGGTGCTCCTGATATCTGGTGGGTAGAGGCCAGAGAAAGCTGCTAAACGTCTTTCAAAGCCCAGGAAAAGCCCTACAACAGAGAAACAACCAGCCGAAAATGTCAATAGTGCTGAAGTTGAAAAACCCGGGTATAGACGATTCTCTCAGTAATTAATGCATTATATGAGGATTAAAATTTTGCATCACTTAAATAAATCTTTGGAATGAATCTGTCTCTTTTCATCATCAAAGGTCTAGTTAAATTATAAGCACATTTAGAGTAACTGGCAGGTGCCTTTTTAACCATAAATTATTTCAGAGTTGGATTTTTGTCTCTGTGTTATAACTACCAAATTATAGCTCTTCGAGTGTGAACATGCCTTTTTAATTTTGTTATTGTAATGATATTTTCACAGAGATATTTTTAGAAGTTCCCCAAAGTAGTGAATTCCCAAGAGAGAAACAAGTAATCGTAACCTACTTAAATCCAGATCCGTCCCAGACCTGGAAGAACGATGGACGAGGGGAGAGGGAAGACTTCAGAGCCAGAGATTCCAGTGCCGTTTGTGAGGATCCATGTCACACGTACAAAGGGAACAATCAGGCAGGCTCGTTACTGGCATGCATGCAAAGACCAAAGGTTCCAAGACAGTAATTAGACAAAAGATGCAGGGATCCGCTTTTCAGTCAGCTGTGGTTTGCATCTCCCTGCATATGATCTCAATCAGTGATTCTCAACCCTCATTGCACTTTAGAATCACCTCGGGAGCTTTTAAAACTACCACTCTCTGGACCCCCATCCTCTAGAAATTCTAATTTAATTGTTCTGGGATAGGACCTGGGCATAAGTATTTTTTAAAAGCTCCCTTGGTGATTCTAAAGTGCAGCCAAGGTTGAGAACCACTGATCTAGATATATTGGATTCTTTGCATGAGTAAGGGAGCTAATTTTTTCATTCAGTTTTCAGGGAATGTCATGATTGATGGTAGGAACTTTGCACCGTTTAAAGTCAAGACCAGACACCTCCTTGAGGTCCATTCTTTTCATGAGGTTTTTATATCTGTTTTCCAGCTTTAGCTTTTAGTAGAACTTCATGTCTTCATAGTACTTTGTACTATGTTACCCTGAAATTTTAAGTAAATCAGTAAGTAAGTAGCAACTGCAGAAAATAAAAAGCCTCTTTGTCAGTCATAGAGGTGTGGTTTTATGAATGTATGATACTTCTTTTGCCCTAGTAAAAAGAATTTTTAAACCACAAAATAGAGCAAGCTTTATAGAAAATGAGGCAGAATTATGCTTTTGTCTACACTTAGAATATTTCTCTGCAGGAATTTATTTCTAGTAATTATGGCCAACACATACCACAATGCTGAGGTCCATTTTAAAAGAAAGTGTACTCACTCTTCACTTTTACAGACAGGTGTCCGGTGGACCTGTTGCATATTCCATAATAATAGATGCATTTGGTTCATTGCGTTTTTGAACTGTTCACTTTTTGAGTAGTTCAGATTAAAAGATGAAAGCATGAAAAAACTTTATACTGCTGCATTTACAACTGTAATTTTAGACAGCATTCTTTGCCTTCAAATGTTGGTCAGTCAGTCAGTAGTTTTTGAACTATCGTTAGAAACAAAAAGATGGCTAATGTAGAAATGGAGTTATGTACCTTAACCCCAAGCAAAGGATCTGACTCCATTATTATGGAGTTAATCCCTGAGCTATTTTTTTTAATTGTCAAGTGATCGGAAAGAGGTGGCTTCAGCAGTAGTCTGTGTTATGAAAACAATAATCCTCCACATTCTTAGCACCTATTCTTTTAAAACACAGGCCTGTGTATTTGTCTTCTCTTTTCTCTTATCCTGAGCCGGTTCTACTCAAAGTGTGGGCCAAGAACTAGCTGGACTGTGAACTGTTTGTAACTGGCCCAAGTACAAAATGGCAGGTAAATGTTTAGAAACCTTTGTAGCATTTTGACGTTACCATGACATTTTTGTTGTATTTGTGAAAATATCAGTCTGTAGTGGGTTAGAGGGAAAAGCAACTTGGTCCTTCATTGCAGGTAGCTTGAGAAGCACTGTCCTAGGTGGTTCATAATTCCTGCTCACTCTTTAGCTCTTGGCTAAAGTGTCACTTTCCCAGGAAGCCTTCTGTGACTGCCAGGGTACAAGTCAAATCCCTCCTTATAGATTCTCGTGATAATCTGGTTCTTCCCCTCCCTTTATCACAGTTGCAGTTGTCTATCTGTGGGTGTGACAATTCTGTTGATGATACTCCCTCTAGTAGATAAGCTCCATGAAGGTGTGGGCTATTTCTGGTTTTGCTCATCATTGCATTCCCAGTGCTTGGCACATAATAGATACTTAACAAATGTATGTTAAATGAATGATCACCCCCACGTTCTCCTCACGCCTGGAACCGTGGCTGATTCCTTTCCTCCCTCAATGTGTGGAAATTCTCACTTCTGGTCGTGCCTCCCAAGTCTAGCTAGGTTGGCTGTATTGAGGACAGAAGGAGAGATAAACACAGATGCTACACCTCACTAGCTTTCCTAAGTCTGCCTCCCTATTGCCCCACAGCAAGTTAGAAACATTTTTTTGCTCTAGTGATTGAATATCTTTTGCCACAGCCTGTCTCAGAAAACTACCATAATTTTTCAATTTAGTGTGCTTTAAAAGAACTTTTAATTATGAGAAATGTGAAGTCATAGCTGAATTGTTCCGCTACCATCAATGAAATGATCAGTTAGATATAATTTAGTCTGATTTTTTAAACATGACTAATAATTGTTCTCATCCTGGGAGTTGATAAGGGAATAATAGAATTCTTTGAACTTTATGCTGCTTAAATCTACTCAGTGAGTTGGTATGATTTTAAATTGATGATTAAAAAACATGTTCTTAAAGCAAGATTTGATGGTCTTACAAACTTCATAGTTTCTTATTTCAGAAGTTGGGAGAAAATTCGGAACTTAACATCCAGTTAAATACCAAATCCACAGCAAACAACAAAAAAATTACAGAACAGGACATCATAATCACACCAGTTTGTAGGGTCCCATTATTTTCTTCAGTCCATGCTGATCATGTTTTGTTGGGGGGTGTCATACAGATGGAGCATCGACATCGGAAGAAAGATACCCCGGTGCAGGCCAGTAGTCACCACCTCTTCGTGCAAATGAAGAGCCTCATGTGTTCCAACCTGGGGGAGGAGCTTGAGGTCATCTTCTCCCTCTTTGACAGTAAAGAGAATCGACCAATCAGGTAAGTGCACATGGAGATAGGACTTGAATTTTTTAGTGTTGGAATGGTGGAGATTTGAAATGGGCAAACTTTAGGATATATGGCCTTTTACACTTTTCTTCTCTCAGCTTCAATTTTCTCATCTGTAGAACTCTGTCAGTTTCTAGGCTGCCTACCTTCTGGAGATTTCCACGAAAGTTAGATGGGATGATGCTTGCGAGAGTTCTTTGAAAAACTCAAAAGGGCTGTAGAACCATAATAATTATTATTAAATGAAACTATGACATTAATATCAGGCCTGTTATTTGTTTGAGTTACTTTGTATTGATAATTCAAGGAAGATATAATTTCTCTGAAATCTGAAGTTTGCTTATGTGAGTCAACACATTATATTTTTCAAATTGTCAATCAGCAATTACATTATTCTTACCTGTCTGCATCAAATGATGTCAAGAGATGACTAAAAAATGGAAACCTTCCCATTAGAGTTTCAGAGCTGTGAAATGATATACAGTTTTTACATACTGTTTTTCCCTTTCTCCGTTCTCTGAGTCCTACCTGTTGCACTTCTCTTAAGGCAAGTTTTCACTATTTAGGAGAAACTTATAGTGGATGTTTTGGTTGTTTTTAATATTTTAAAACTTTGTATATTTATTTTGAAGTTGAGCACACTGCACACCATCTTTTACAGTAAAAATTTTAAATTTAAAATTGTATCACACAAATCACGTGTAATGACCCAATTGTACCATACTTAAAAAAAAATACTAAAATAAATGCTGACAGTTTTTAAAGATTTTGTAAAAATTTTATTTTATTTTTCCTTTTTTTCCCCAAATCCCCCCAGTACATAGTTGTATATTTTTGGTTGTGGGTCCATCTAGTTGTGGCATGTGGGACGCTGCCTTAGCGTGGCCTGATGAGCGGTGCCATGTCCGCGCCCAGGATCTGAACCTGCGAAACCCTGGGCCGCCGAAGCAGAGCGCGAGAACATAACCACTCGGCCATGGGGCCGGCCCCAATGCTGACAGTTTTAATTAATACTGAGCCATATATATTGTTTTATAAACACAAAATTGTCCTGAGTATTTCTTTTCTGGTTAAAAAAGATTTGTTTTCTAGGAAATATGTGTTTATTTTTATGCATTTATAACCATTAAATCTTTGGTGAATTAATTTATATGTTAGTCATTACCTATTAGTAAGTGTACTTTCTATTTCTTGACGGTGGACTTTGTCCATAGAATTTAAAGGTGAATTTTTATGCAACCAGGACAGAATTTATGAGGTGTGGAAATAACAATGGTCATACAGTTATAAAGTCTACTTTATACACTGTGCGAGGAAATGAATCAGGGAGTTAGAAAACCTTTCTCCCTTCACACATCAACACTACCAAAAAGGGAAGAGAAAGGCAAGAAAAACAGATCCAAGTTACAGCTTAGCACTTGCTTTAGAAATGTGAAAGATTATTTAGAAATAATACTTGCTTACATATTTAAGTGGACCATAGAGAGCTTGGTTTCCAAGTAGTCTAGTTTAACAAAAATCTTCATCACATTGTCTGTATGACATACGGTCTCTAAACTATGTAACAGACTATATGGAATGTAGAAGGGAGAAGTGAGGTTACTCTTTTGCTTCTTCCTATTAAGCTAAAGTTTTTGAGAAATACAAAGTACCCTTTGCTGCTAATATTCCAATTGCACTAATGTAGGATTGCATTAATTTAGAATTAATATTACCCTTGTCTCCCAGTTTTATCTTATTTATAATCATTTTCAAATTTTCTAAAACATCCTTTTAGGTTTTGATTGGCAGAGTTCCACTTGTTTTGTATCTGTTTACTTGGTGAAAGCAGGAAGATAACCTGGGTGTAGGATCCCCATAATATTGTTTTTGTGGTCCCTAAGTTCAGGCCAGGAGCTGGGCCTTTTTCGTGCTCTGTGATGTGGTCGGGCTGCCATGTGTACACTCCCGTCTCCCTTCCCCCTTTTCTGCCCCTCCTTCTTCCCCTCTCCATTCCCTTCTGTCACACACACACTCCTCTAATATCCCACCTGATTTGTAATGGCCTTAGGAGGAATCACGACTAAATTCCTCTCCCCTGCTTCTACTCACTGAGTTTGGCCATTGGCTGTCACCTCCCAAACTTATAATCACCATAAAGATGATTAGCAAAAGAATGAGTAAGAATGAAAATATATGCTTACAAGGTGTTTGGAACCATCTCACATTTATTTTCTTGACGTTCCCAGGCCTCAGGCAGCACAATGCTTATTCTTTTAGGGATTATTTAAAATCTTGCCCTGAGTAGCCTTGGTTCAAACTACACAGGGCCTTGTCACCATTACCTTTTGAAGAGGCCTTAGCATGCACAGATCTGAAGACTGGGCTTGACTATTGTCTCTGCAGTTGACTGCTGCTGCCCTGACCCCTTCACTTACTTACCTCTGTCTTTTCCTTCTTCTTGAAAGTGATGACAAGTCTTGCCTGCTTCCTTGCGCCTGGCATGGCTAATGAGCGTCAAGTATTTGTGTCTTCTCAGGAAAAAAAGTATTATAAATGTAAGATGATTTTGAGGTATTGTTGTGTTTCTTCATATGCCCAACAATGGATGCAGGATGGGATGTGTGGGCATTTTAAAGTCAACTTCTATTTCTTTTTTAAACTTTTTATTTTAGAAACTTGCAGATATATAAAAAAGTAGAATAGTGTCACGAAGCCCCATGTACCCACACCAGCCTCAACAGTGATCGGCTCAGGGCTGGTCTTGTTTTAACCAAATCCCTTTCCAGTCCTCTTCTTTATCCCCAGATTATTTGGAGGTAAATCCTTGACATCATATTATTTTCAAATGTAAATATTTCAGGGCGTATCTCTAGAAAAGGGAACTCTAAAGGAATTGCCACCTAAAAAGTTTGTATTCTCAACATCATCAAATATCTATTTCCAATCAGTATTCAGGTCACCCCTGTTGGCTTATAAATATCGTTTTACAAATTCCAAATAAGTTACTTGTAATTTACAAGATCCAAATAAGGCCCGTATATTGCAGCCAGTTGATAAGTCTCACAAGTCACTTTTCAGTTATAATTTCCCTCTCCCTCTTAAATTCCTTGTCATTTATTTGTCGAAGAAACTGGATCATTTGATTTTTTTTTTTCAAAGTCCAATCCAAACAATGAAACTCAGCAGACAAAAGATGGTATAGTTGAGTAATTACAAAAAATAAAATACATTCCAAGTATAATCTTTATGACATTGCCCTGCACATGGATCTCAGGAAGTTCCCTTGTCCGGGCTCAGGTGGAGGGGCCAATGTGTACAAGGACCTGGAGAGGCGTGAGTAGGAAAGGCAGATGTTTATTCTTCTCGCAAGGCAGACAAGTGGTTAGGACTTTTTTTTTAAACTTCCGTTCTCTAAGAAGCAAACAGCCAGTATTTATTGAGCACTAACCATCTGCCCAACTGTGTTCTCAGTGCTTTTAATATATTATCAGCACTGATTTTATAGGTGAGAAAACCAAGACACAGGAAAGTTGGGTAACTTGCTTGAGTTTACGGAACTGGCAAGAGGCAAAGCAGAGCCCCAAGTTGGCAGCCTGGCCCCAAAGCCTGGCCCCTGAACACCACCCCATTGGCCTCAGCCACCTTCCTCCTCAAGGGTTTCAGTGTTTGTCGGAAAGTTTTCATAGTTGAGCAGAATTTTATTGGTCAGAGTTGGAGCTTCAGAGACTGATAGTCTTAATAACAAGTTGTTATAAATTATTAATAATGATAATACTGAAACTAATATAGGGCCTCAGAAATATTCTTCTCTATAGAAATTGGTTTTCTAGATTGAATTCTTCTCAGAATCTTTTATGAAGAGCATAGTAGCATTGGGTCTTACCATGTGCCAGTGATCCATGTCTTAGACTCAGTCCTTGGGGCTGTCAAATGGACTCAGATGGAGCCAACACGTGAAAATTACCCCCTTCTAGTTCACGCAGTGGAACAATGAAGCGTGTGATAGCTCCTCAGGACCGGGAAGGGTACATTTTCTGACAAAAACTGAAAACAAATTGTCATTGAAGTTGGGCCATTCTTAGAAAGCCTGTTCATTTTATCTCAAACAGTTTCTGCCTGAAGGCGACCCAAAATGTTAGGCCTCTGATGTGTATCACCGAGACCTTTTGTTTTAACTTTTGGTAAAGATTTAGTCGTGTTCTGACAGACTCTTGCTAATACACCCACCCTGTACTTCTTTTCCAGTTTACCTTCCTCAATTGTTTGTGTAACAGCACCAACCCAGAGCCAGGTACAGCGGCATTGGACTCAACTATCAGCAAAAATAACATACTTTTATTTATTTGAATTTTGGACAGTCTATTTTTTAGATTGGCACCTGAGCTAACATCTGTTGCCAATCTTCTTTTTAATTTTTTCCCCCTCTTCTTCTCCCCAAAGCCCCCTAGTACATAGTTGTGTATTCTAGTTGTGTGTGCCTCTGGTTGTGCTATGTGGGATGCCGCCCCAGTGTGGCCTGATGAGCGGTGCCATGTCCGTGCCCAGGATCCGAACCGGTGAAACCCTGGGCCGCCAAAGCAGAGCACATGAATTTAACCTCTCAGCCACGGGGCTGGCCCCGAATTTTGGACAGTCTTGGTATGATTTCTCACTATAAGAGAGTTTGTCAAACTAAGTTTTGTATGAGTAAAATGTTTTTAGAGAGCTCAATCTGGGTGAAAGTTTGTAATTTCCCCAATCTACCAGGGTATAGCTGGAAAAGTCAGGGAATCATTTCCCTAAATATCGTCTGTAATTTTATTTTATTTTATTGGATTCTATTCAATTCATTTAACTAACACTTATATAATGCTTATGATGTGCCAGGCACTGTTCTAAGCTCTTTAAAAAATATTATCTTATTTGTCCCTTGTAACAACTCTCTGAGGTAGGTACTATTAATATCCCCATTTTTTTATACATGGGGAAACTGAGGCACAGAGAGATTAATAACTTGCCCAAGGTCACACAGCTGGTATGTAGTAGAGCTGCTCTTTTCACGTGCAGTCTGATCAGGTATCAGTACTCTTAATCACTTTTTCATCCCTGTTCTCATTGTCCTCAATATTTATAATATTCTTTTTTTCTTCCTCAACTAATTTTTACTCACCAGTGTGTGATAAGGGGTCTGCTGAGGGTTTATTCTTTTAAGAAACTGGAGTGGGAGAGACTTAAGCTTGTTAAGAATTGACAGGAAGGATCCATTAACAAGGGAAAGGCCACACTCGGGGAGAGGGAAAGTCATCGTGGATCAAGGTCCTTTAGGAGGCATCAGGAAACAAGCTTGAGATTGCAGGTGGTGGGATGAGCCATAGGCCAGAGAAAGGCAAGGGTGTGGAGGTGTATAAATTGAGGCATGGGATTGCCTCAGAGGGGTTTTTATATAAAGAACTCAAACTACTTATCATTCTATGCTACAAATGTCTCCTTTGGCTTGCATTGAAAATTGGCTGTTGCACGATTTGGTGGGGGAAACAGTCATAGTGTTTGTGCTTTCCAGAGGCTGTGCAGTTGTGGATGTGTGTATTCTTATCTTTCCTGCCTTGATATGTGTCAATTAATCTGCCACAGGCTGTAAATAATATGGACCAGTGAAGATGACATAGTTTCCTGGTTGACTACTTCCTTTATAACTTTTGTTACTTTGTTTACTGATGTATTCTATGGCTTCATTGATTAAAATTATAAATTTGTTTCGGGACTAACCCATTACTGTATTTCACTCTCATCAGAGGATGTAGTTAATAGGACATCCGTGCCTCCAGTGGGTACTCAGCTTCGTGTAGGGCTGCTCATGCATGCACGCTGCTGGCATGGGCTGTTATTTGAGAAAACAGCGGCAGGCTAGTACTTCTGGAAAAAGTCTTATCCTGGTGATTAAATATAAAAAGTATTTTTGTAATAATTAAATTCAGATAAAGTTTACTTTCTACTGGTACCTTATTTACATACTTTCCTGGAGTTATATATTTTTTTTCTACCATTGTACAAGTAAACTCTCCATTTTCCTTGAAATGCTTCATTTCCATATAAATTTTATATTGCCCACAATTACCTTCTTTTCAGTATGTTGCTCCAATTCTGTCACTTAAGAAAAAGAAAAGTAGTGAATATTATTGGTGAGGCACAGATTTTTTTAATATGGATTCATACTGAACTGTGAAATATATCTGAATTGATCTCCCTCCTCAAGACATATATCTTCCTGTATCTTGTACAGGCACAACTATTTTGTATGTAAGTGGCCCGGCTCTGGTCAGAGGGTTTGGGTTCAAATTCTGACTTTGCCTTTCAGTAGGTACATCAGCCTGGGCAAGTTATTTCATATCTCTTTTGGCTGTTAACTATCTGCTAAATGAGGATTATAATAGTACTTTTCTCGTGGGATTGTTTGAAGGTTAAATGAGATAATACATATACTCCTTAGTGTAATGCTTGACACCTGATAATTGGTCAGTAAATATTAGCTATAATGTTGATGATTTATACTTTAACATAACCAGAAATGATATGTGATATTTGGTCTTGAATTCTTAAAGAAACCATATATTCCAAGGAATTATTACTGTTTTAAGTGTATGTTGTTACAGTTATGTAAAATTTAGAGAGACTTACTAGTAAACATGTGGAATGGTATCAGAGATGTGATTTGCTTTAAAATACTTCAACAACAGAAAGAAAAGAAGAAAGAATAAAGGGAAGTGTGACAAAATTAATGGTTGTGGATTCCCTCTTATAGATATATGAGTTCTTGGTTTAATTTTTAGTGTATAGTGTGTATGGTTAATAACTTACTTGCTTAAAATTGATTACTGTTTTATGTATGTGGGCAATAAAGCAATGAGGGCACAAATTATTTTCAATCTCTTTGACTAAGACTAGGGTATTAGTCTGGTGTAGTCACTAGCCCCATAGATGGTCTGGAGTCCATTCTGCTTAGAATAATATTCCTGGGTTCCTATGAACTGACAATATTTTTGATAATGTGTTTGACAAAACTTAAGAGGAATATTTTCCTTAGGTCTAGGACATTCAGTATTATATAACATAGACATTATGATATTGCCTTGAAGGCATAAGCTTTGACTTTTATATAAAGCAAAATAGGCAGCTTTTAAAGATTAATAAAGATTCTGTGAGAGGAAATACCTTACATGCTTAAGCAAAATCGTGTGTCTACATAAGGACCACCCTCCCAGAAGCTCTGAATTAGTACAGATTCATCCTCTCAAAGGTGAGAAAATGCAACAGTTATATGAATGGCACATTACCTCTATTTTCTTGTTCATCATTCACTCATTAAACAAGTGCATAGGAAGTGACTGTTGTCTGCCAGCAGTGTGAGGCCCTTCTAGAGAACCAAAAATGCATCCTGGAGCAAATGGCAGAAGGGATCTAGGACACAAGTGAAGGAATCTACTTTGAAAAAGAAGGGCACTTCTAACACGGGAGGAAGGGAGGTGAGAGCCATGAAATGGGTATACAATGTTGAGTTGGAGAGACTGGGTTTGTGACCTTGATCTTTTATAACTAAGTCAAGAAGCCAGGTCAGCTACCATTGGAGAGCTAAAGAGAGAATGAAAGGGAGTTTAGGGCTGAAAGTGAGTTGTGGGAACAAGGTAAGTGAACTTTGAGCAAAAGTGTGGTAGGAAGTGAGTTAGTGACAAATAATAGAATTGGTGTAGTGCTGTGAGGGTCCCACCAGAGATATCTGAACTTGATTGTGAATCCTGGCGCCCATGTTAGACAGCTTCTGCCCGAGGTGCTCAGGAAATAGAGATCAGAAGCAGGTGGTAGGGGTGAAGAATGAAACATCACAGTTGGAAAAGAATGAGAAGATCGGGAATCTAGCGTAATGATGTAGAGAATCAAAGAAATTACAACCACAGCTTCCGGTAGGTCTCTTCAGAGGCTAACATGATCTAATGGCCTTTTGATTTTTTACAGGAAATTAAAGAACTCATGTTTCTTTTGAAAAACCTCAGTTATTGGGAAAATTTTTCCAGAACTTAGAGACCAGAGCTGGGAGAGAAAATAGTTCTTTAGCCTACACTAGGAAAAATGCTAATATTTTTGTGTATATATTGTAGTACGTAACACAGTGAAGACAGCAGATATGGTTTTTTAATTCTCTGAGCACTGTGCTAGGATTTCTCATTTCATACATCATTTACAACTTATTATAGTGTGATCACACAAGTTCAGCATCTATACTTTTACATAAATTAGGAGCGTCTATTGTTTTGAACGTTGAAGGATCATTGGCATAGATCTCTTTTTATGGTTTTATGTTCTAAAATGAACTCAGAATTGCAAACTCTCCAAAGCAAAGCAGCCGTGTGGGGGAAAAGTCTGACTGGCCGTATGTACAGGAAGCATAACTCTGAGAACAAAAAGAGATCAAGGAGGTGCTCAGAGATCCTCCTTGGCTTGTGGCAATATCAGCTATTCCATACGGCCCAGAGCATTTCCTGCTGTGTCTAGACATGCTGGCACGGATTTCACTGTGGGTGTCTGTACATCAGTGACCCGCAGTGACCTTCCCTAGGGCCTCCTGTTTCAAGGCACTGCTGCTTTCCACCCTCCTTCTTCTCCCTCCGTGTGATTCTTCCAGCAGGTGCATGAAAATGGGGATTGTTGTCACTTTGAAGTTAATAGATTTTGTGGCTCACTCCCTCTTTGGTCGCACTTCTGTGTCACATAGCAAAAACAAATAATTGTTTTAGTGATATGGTAATGTCGTTAATAGGAAATGATGTCCTTTAAGAAACATACCAAGCGGAGAGTCTAAATTAAAACAAACAAGCATAGAAATAACTTTATTCATGCTGAGAACACACAGGGTAGAAGTGATCCCCTCTTTTTTTCTCTGTAGCATTTTAAGAGCCATACAATTCCAGTTATTTTTGAAATTGTAAATGACTGCGTTATGATATTAAGTGACTGGAAATTCACAGTGGCAGAAAACGTAAAACTCACAGGGTAAATGGATTCTGAACTGGCTTTTCTCTTTCCCTTTAGCTCCAAGCTCTTATTCAGGCTACTTGTCTCTTTTTACTTAAATAGTGCAGTGTTTTAGAATATGATCAGAAGGCCTTTCTCCCCTATTCCTGTGTTTTACAAGACGACCAGATTGATGTTCATTTCACCAGGATTCTCGTCAGCTCTGTTTTTCCTCCTCTGCCGTGTCTGCTGCCTGGAGGGCATTCGAATTAATTTAGTTTTCCTAAATTCCCTACCAAATAAGATAGCAACCCACCTCGCAAAGACGTCTTTGGTATTCAGTGTCGTTTATGTTGTAAGATGATTCAGTATTGACAAAGAAATTATTTATGATACAGCCCTCGTTAGCTCCTTTTCTGAAGGTAAAGCTTTACCCTCTCATCACCTTTGTGTCCCCGCACCTGCACCTCGCAGAGTAAGTTCCCTTACCTGCAGGGTGAGCATTGATGCAGTTAAAGGATGCTTACAAGTTTCTTTGTTGTTGAGGCAAGGCATTAAAAAGTCATGCCATTATTGTTTTCACTTTTGCTATCATCCTTCTGCTCCACTGGAGATGTGCTCATTCATAAGAAGGAAAAGTCAAGATGTTGAGGGCATCAGAAATGTTTATGAAGTTGTTTTATGTTGTTCTGTGTTAATCAGAACCATGCTGTCAGACCTGTCTCTAGGGAAGCATCATTTGCAAAAACTGTCATGCTAAAAAGAGGAAATAAAAATTGGCAGATAAATATATAGCATCTTCTTGAGTATTTCTATTTAGAGATTTTTGACTACAAGTTAAACAGACATCTTCTTTTCATTTCCATTGAGCATCAGAGATTTCACACTAGTCCTACTGAATCATTGATGTTCATTCATTCAGCAGGCAATTATTTCTCTCCTCCTCAGGGCCAGCCACTGATCTGGGCACTGGGGACACACCAATAAATAAAACAGGAAAAAAAAAAATTGTTCCCTCTCAGAACTTGCATTCTATTGCTATTCAAAATACTATTAGGCTTTAAGTCAACAAATATTTTAAAGTCCAGAGTTTCTATGCTGTCTCTTTGTATGGTAACCAATATGCTGTTTTCATTTCACAAAAATATTTGCAATGTCTAAAGCAATGCTTTCTAACCTTGTCAGTGCCTAAAGCGCCTTTTAAAACATCTTTTTGAGAGAATAAGTGCATGAAAGATTTATTATACTTACTGTTTCTGCAGGGCCTGAATTACTTAGATTTTTATTATTTATTCTGTTTTCATTTAAGGTTTCTTTGCCTTTGCAAGGAACTTCATACTTCAACCCAGAGTACTTATAAAGGGCTCAGCTTTGCTTATTTTCAAAATACCATATTACAGATGCTTTAGAAAGGTCAGAATAGTTACCATATATAGATCAGAGTGATTTATCCCTCGTGAAATGTCAGCGACATAGTGTTTACAATGACCAAATTATGTAAATTCCCAGAAGAATAAGCATAAGACATTTTACCTGTATACGGGCCTTCTTATTTCATGGTCCCTGTGTCTGTTGACCATATCCTATCATTGCCTACTTTTTGTTACTTCTCTGAGAAGCTTGTTTTCTAATGAAATTCTTAATGAGTTCTATAGGGATAAATGCAAGCAAGTATTTCCCTGAATTGTACAGTTAAACAATATAGCTGTTTCTAAGGATTTTACTTGAATTTCAACATTGTGATTTCTAGAATCTCAAGTCTTCTGAACTTAGTCATGACTGTTTTGTCAAATTAATAGTAAATCCAAATCATTTCTTTAATTTATCTGTCAGTTTGGTCTGGTAACAGCACTGATGATGCGAAGCAGCAGGTGGTCCGTACATTGCTTATTTATAACTTTGAAAAGCATTGCATTCCTTTTTTTCATTGAGTTTTATCTTCCTGAAAAGAGTTCTGATTCAAATAGCTTTATTCTCTGAAACGAAAAATATCATGAAGTGGTTTTAAATCATCCTAAGTGGTGAGAAAGAGTCAGCTTGATGTTCAAAATTGGCAAGAGTTGACTATAGTTTAAAAAATTATCTCCCCTGTTTCATTCAACTAAAGCCAAATCCTTTACTGTCCTAGCAAGGCCATCACATTAGCTGGCTACTTAGTCCTTCAACGCTCAAATGTTTGTAGAGTAAATCTGGGCTTGACATTAATATTAAAAAAAGAAAACTCAGACTCATCTGCTCTTTAGGTAGATGACTACAGAAACCCTGGTATCAAAGATCATCCTCTTTCCATTTCCCTTTAATCAGAAGAGCTCATGACCCTAAGGTTGCTTTAGTTTTAAAATTAGAAAGCCCATTAATAGCTTTATCTAGGAAGACTTGCTTGGGGAGTTGCTTTCATTTACTGCCAAGGAAAAGCTCTGTCATTTGTATCAGTCATATGATTAGGAGAAGAAAGGGGAAAAAGTCTTTGACCTGAAGGTATCAGACATTCGTTGCCTTTTTCTGGTGTGTATGACTGTCCTAAAAGACAGTCAGCAATTTTAACTCATTAGGACCTAGGCATTTGGGTCAAAACAGTGGCCCTTAAACATGACTGGGCTTTTAAACATACAGCAAGCTTTTAGGTCTGTCTTGACCTGGTAAATCAGAGTCTCCAGGGTAGGGCCTGGGCTTTCTGCAGCTCCCCAGGACAGAGTTGTACGCACTCAGCTTAGGAGCCCCTGGATGAGAAGAAGGCCAGTGGGTGTCTTCTATTTACCGCTGAGCATCCCTTCCATCCTTCTGTGCCATAGTGAGCACCAAAGTTCTTGGTCCAGCGACCACGCTATGGCCGCCAGCACACCTTCCACCCACTTCCCCAGAGTATCTCGCCTGGACTTCGGTGGTACCAGCTCCTGGGGGCATCACTACAATTTATCTATCTATCTATCTATCTATCTATCTATCTATTTATTTAGTAATTAAAGATTGGCACCTGAGGTAACATCTCTTGCCAATCTTCTTTTTTTTTTCTGCTTTTTCTCCCCAAATCCCCCCAGTACATACTTGTATATTTTAGTCGTGGGTCCTTCTAGTTGTGGCATGTGGGACGCTGCCTCAACATGGCCTTGTGAGCAGTGCCATGTCCGCGCCCAGGATCTGAACCAGTGAAACCCTGGGCCGTGGAAGCGGAGAACTCGAACTTAACTGCTCGGCCACGGGGCCGGCCACTACTACAACAATTCAAAGATTTTATTTTTTCTTTTTCTCCCCAAAGCTCCCCAGTATATAGTTGTGTATTTTAGTTGTGGGTCCTTCTAGTTGTAGCATGTGGGATGTCAGCATGGCTTGATGAGCAGTGCTGTGTCCACGTCCAGGATTCAAACTGGTGAAACCTTGGGCTAAGGAAGCGGAGCGCATGTTCTTAGCCACTCAGCCATGGGGCCAGCCCCTATTACAACAATTTAGAATGGTGCTTGAGTTTTCCCATTTTGAGTTGTTCTTTGCCCCTCATTCTAGGAAAGCACAAGTAACAGTTCCCTGCACAGATTGTTGGAAGCATCATGCACTGTTAGTCAGAGAGCATTTGAGAAAATGCAGGGGGAGCAGTGAAATAGAGCACTGACATCACCTTATATTTGTGTTCTCTTGCCTTTTGGGTAGAGTCTCTAGAGTCAGCACAGCTGAATCAATCTCTTACCTCTTCTCACGACTCCCTTTCCATCTTCTTGCTCCCAACGTTTCTTACGTGGCTCCTGGAGCATCTCCCTTCACTCCTACTCAATGTAGAATAGATATTAATTGTCGTCCTCACACATGGCATAGTTAAATTTAAGACAAGTGACTTTGCTTTTTCAAAGATGCTACATGGAGTATTTTTTGGTAAATTTGTTTTATAAAGTAGGAGTGTAAAAGAACGACAGAGTTCAATGATTTTCTGGATTAGTATACCAGAACATGACCATCTAAATGGTTTCTCTCTTTTGTTACTGTTACTTTTGGAGACCGTAAATTTATTTCAATGATTTAAGTGTTCAAAATAATTTTAGAAGTGTTCTTTGTAATTTTTTGTAGATTGATCAGACTCCTAATCTTTCACACCACATGCTTCACCCGAGATATTACCCTGTCATATATTCTTGGATAAGGTACACGTGTAACTTTCACATACGTTAAATCACCAGGCAGTTTTACATCTTATGAGAGGGGAGCTACAGAGTGATAAACATGAATCCATATAGAGAAATATAAAAATCTCCTTGGCATTGGCCATTTCTAACTTTAGGTACATTGCTCTTTGAAGGCAACTGATTGTCCTAGGAATACCCTATGGGACAGCTACTTGATGTGATTACTCAGAAGGCTGGGAGGACCCTCCCACATCAGGCCTGGAGACTTCCAAGATGCTAGGTAGGGCCTTTCCTACAGAGAAGTATGACTGCTTCTAAGTGGTTAGATAGAAGGAGGGGGAGGAACATAGAAGCATCCTCTCCTCCTGAGAAGAAGAGAAGCCATTAGGGTCTTCAGATCTCTACCATGCCTCCCACATTATTTGCAACACTGGTAAGAACTTTTCTACCAGACTGTGCTGTTGAAGTACACTCTTCGTTATCAGAGGTCTTTTTGAGTACATCAGAATGTCAGCAGTGCAGCTGAGCCGGTTCACAGATGTGAACTCCCTAAACACAGATAGGTTTGTGCCTTTAGTTTTTTCTGTTGACTTCATGCGTTTTTAATTATTATTTTTTATTTTATTCAAATATTCACAATAAAAACCCTTGGTTCACATGACATGATTAGTTTTGCTCTTTGTCCATTTCAAGATGCTCTGTTCTTTTAGAGACAATGTAGCATTGTGGTTAAGAGGTGAGACTTGCAGTCAGACCCTGGAAATTAATATCCTGGCTCCATCCTTGACTAACTGTGCAACTTTGCCAACTTTCCTAATATCTCCAAAGCCCGGATTTCTCATATGTAAGGTGGGGATGGGAGTGCTTCCTACCTCATAGCGGGTTGTGGGAAATAAATGAGAAACTCCATGTAAAGCCATGTCATAATACCTAGCACAGGATGTATATTTGCTTGTACTATTTTTCCCCAGGGGCCATTCTGAGGATGCTGATTTACACTCTGATTTCCTTATCTTGGTTTCCTCAATTCCTTGTTACAAGAAGGCAGGTTATAAATAATAAATGTGATTTTTTAAATTATTTTCAAAGAAAGAATTTGTCATTAATTTATAGTATAGTGATTTATAATGGCTCACACATGGAATTCAGGTGGACACTAAATTTCTTGGGCAGTGAAATCTCCTCTGGGAGAACACAGCAGTAAAGGGGAAAGTCAAATGATGATTTTTCTCTTCTGGTAATAATATCAACTCTCATTTCTCAGTGTTTCTCAAAGTGTTTTAGCTGCTTATTCATTTTTTGATGAAGAAGGAGGCAATATTCTCATTTGAAAATGTATTATGTCCTTATAGATATTCCCATTACTATGTGTTTAGTATAATAAAGATACAAAATGTGCATGGGGAACAGGGATAAATGGCATGATCTAGAACCTGGAGGTGCCGTGAAGTTAATTAGGTGACTCTCACGTCTCACATCTGGTGAGGCACCATTCACTGAAATCTCTCTTTGGAGAATTTTGTATTTTTTCCCTTCCATAAAGTGAAGGACATTATGGGGAAGAGAAAGAAAGTTGGGAGGGAGTTAAATCTTCCCAATTATTTGGCATTTGTTGGATTTTTTTCCTGAAGGATTATATTTGTTCTGTCTTTAATTAAACACTAAGGAAGTACCAAATCATTGGCTAGCAGCTGGGGTTGTAAAGGTTAATAGTCATGGGCCTGTACTCTAGTTATCCACAATGTAATAGAAAGAAACACACAAACCTCTTTGATTAGGAAAAAAGGTATAAACGATGTAATGAAAGTATGCACATCTTGTAAGAGGATACTTTTTAAATTCACAAAAACTAGTTTCATTTTCTGATCAGAGATGCCACCCTTTGACTTATAATAGAGAGTCAAAAATACCACTTCATCTGGCCACAAAAGTTTGTGAGAGGATCTTAGACGATGTGCCAGAATGGAATATCATTGTCTTACTCAGTTTTTCCCCAGGCTTGAAGGCATACATTTTGGTTATTCTCCAAACGTGATGAGAGTGTGGGTGGGTATTTATTTGTAATCCAAAGATTCTGAAGTGCGTTGCTATAGGTCTTTTCTCTGAAACCATTTACTGATTAAGTAGTTGCATTTCCACCAGAGCTGAAGAGAAATTGATTGAGTTTGTATAACAACTTGTGACCAAATAAATAAAGTGGTTTTTTTTGTTTGTTTCTTTGTTTTGGTGAGGAAGATTGGCCCTGAGCTAAAATGTGTAGCTGATCTTCCTCTTTTTGTTTGAGGAAGATTGTCACTGAACTAACATCTGTGCCCATCTTCCTCTATTTTGTATGTGGGATGCTGCCACAACATGGCTTGATGAGCAATGCATAGGTCCCTGCCTGGGATCTGAAACCATGAACCCTGGGCCACCAAAGTGGAGTGTGGAAACTTAACCACTATGCCTCTGGGCCGGCCTCCAAAAAAGATTTTTTTAAATTGGCAACAAAGGTTTTCTTTTTCTTTTAAAAGTCTGGTTTTTAAAAAATAGCACATGACTTATTTCTCCATAGTATCCATCTTCAGTCTATTTTTATCTCCCCCTTAAGGCATGCTTACGCTAAGGGAATGTTATTGGCTTACTACATATTGATATTCTTTCTGAAACAGGATGTGATATAGTATAATACTTGCATAATCAGGATTCTGTCTAGACTAGTGAAATTAAAATAGTGACAGAGCAAAAGGAATCTCTTTCTACAATAGAATACATTAGGAAACATTGTTTTGCCAGAATATTGATGAAACTTGTGAATATAGAATAGTATTTTATATCAGTATTGAAGTTAAGGTTTTAATATCTAGAATGCCCTGTTGACTTTTGTCTATTAATCTTATTGGTATTCATCATGTGAGACTGACCTGTCAGGAGATAAAGTGAAATTTGTTTCAAATGTGTTAGCAGGGATTATGAGGAACCTCAAACATAAGTGCATCTCAAAAAATGGACAGTAGAGCATGCTGTCCGTGATACAGGAGGGAGGAAGACCATCACGTTGCTTGTGTTTCGGGCTAAAATATAATCAATAGACATTACTTGTTAGTAGGTGACTGATGACTAAGAAGCAAAATCAAATACCAGTCTTAAATCCCAGGAGTTTTGACTAACTAAAACCAAGTTCTTATATCTTTTCGGAGTTTTGTATTTGCCTCCTAAATAATTGATTTCCCAAGTCATTTTACTCGGTATGTTTCATTGAGAAAACTACCAAGGAACAATTTCAAACTAGGGACTGCTTTGAAGTCTGCTACTACATCAAGATTCCCACTTCTGGGGCCGGCCCCATGGCGCAGCTGTTAAGTTTGCACCGTTCCTCTTTGGTGGCCCGGGGTTCGCCGGTTCGGATCCTGGGTGCGGACACAGCACCGCTTGCCAAGCAGTGCTGTGGTAGGCGTCCCACATATAAAGCAGAGGAAGATAGGCACAAATGTTAGCTCAGGGCCAGTCTTCCTCAGCAAAAAGAGGAGGATTGGCAGCAGATGTTAGCTCAGGGCTAATCTTCCTCAAAAAAAAAAAAAAATGATTCCTACTTCTTTCATTCCTTTTAGCCCAGAAAGGGTGTGGGGAGAGTTACCCTGAACTCTTGGGACCAAGCTTGACTGAGTCATTGGGTGTCCCAGGTAGACGAATGACTTCTCCCTTATCTCAAGATTCTGGAAATATTTGCTCAGTATTTCTATAAAGCAGAGAAAGAATTTACCTTACAACATTCAAATGAAGTAAGGGAGTTTTGAATTAATACATGGCATAGAATCTACTCAGCCACGCGCCAGCTTTGTGATCTTGGGCAAAACAGTTTACTATTTCTCTGTTTACCCATCTATAAAACGGACATAACAAGAGTACTGCCTTCATAAGGGTATAACGAAGATAAAATGAATTAATCCATCTAAATTCCTAGCAGAGTGCCCATCAAATGGTGGATTCTCAAAAAAATAGTATTAGCTAATAATGAGTGTTTAAAACATAATTCATTTATCCCAAAATAAATTTTTGCACATTTCCTTTTAGCATATCTTAAATTTGAAATAATAGTGGATTTTTTTTCCACTGTGAAAAGAACTAACAGTCCTTTTCCTTGCATTATAGTAAATTACAATTGGTTAAAATTAATTTAACTCTGCATCCTTAGTTGTATCTGTCATCCCAGCCTCTGCTTCAGAATTATGTCATATGGGAACTTTAGCTTCATTTGAGAATCCTTGCAGCAATTTATCTTCTCTTCCTTCAGACTTCATCAGCCACCGCTCTGTGGAAAAAAATGTAGATAATAGGTGTGGAAATGATCCCATAGAAATGCATCTTGCTTGCCCTTTCTCATATGAGAGGTCAGGAATAGGCATAATAGAAGAAAAAGACAAGGCAAGCCAGGTAGTTGAATCTGCTAAATATATCTATCTAGATTCAGATTGCAAAAGAGAATAAATATGTTCCCAAACAGCCATAAATTCAAATCCATATGCTTCCTTAGAGATCTGATTATGGCCCTCATTTCTCCCCCTGTATGGGAGAAGGGAGAGTTTGGATGACAGAGCCATTGTTTACGGCAAGGATCCCATGGAGTGGTGAATAAGCATAGAGACTTGGTAGGAGCTGAGCCTTACTAATGCCCTACACTCTTTTCCCTACTTGTTCCCTCGACTGAAACTACACTGAGCATGGCCACACCATTGCTAATTTCACGTCCTGTGGATGTTAGCTGTGTGTTCTGTGCCTGAGAGAGGCAACCCTTTGTTCTGTCATGGGCACCAGGATGTTGAAATTCAGAAGCTCCTGGTAGCTGGTAGATTCATTTTTCTTGGGTTTATATTCATTTTATTTTTTTTGAACATAAATAGTATAGGTAACACATTGCCTTGGCTCTAAAATGATGTCTACAAGTATTTATTGACTTGAATTACTGCCTGATCATTTTGTGTTTCATGAAATCTAGGTGGCACTGTATTTTCAAATGCAAGTTCTGTGGGGAGTTTGAGGTTTTCATTTCCTTTGTGGACCAAAGAAAATTCAAGTTTGATTTCATGGGCTCTCTTTTTGTGTTTTGGACTATAGATTTATAAGAGCATAAAATATTAAGCCTTCTAAAGGATGGTTACCACTCAGAATGGTGTCCTTGTATGATGTTAATTAAATACTATGACAAACACATAAAAAAAATCTTCTTAGGTACAAATACACAAAACATGTTAGATCATGTTTTTTCTTCTAGTGCACTTGTTTTCTACTTTTTAGAGTAATAACAATGATATCACTTATACAGAAACCCATTCTCTTAAAAGTTAAGTTTTGGTTTGCGTGTATATTTATAGTTTCTGTTTTTGGAGTTGCTGCTTTGCCAGTTTTATCAGAAGTGAAGCAAATGTCTATTGTCCTGAGTGCTCTCCTAATTTATATAAGCAACTTGATGTCAGATGAAGGGCCTAATAAGTTTTGAGTTTAACTCTAGGATGAAGAGCAACTGGAAAAGCGATGAGTCCTCAAATAGTAAATGATTTTCAAAATATCAAACTTTTTTCTCTTGTAGTGAGAGATTTTTCTTGAGGCTGAATAGAAACGGGCTGCCCAAAGCCCCGGATAAACCAGAACGACATTGCTCTCTCTTTGTGGTAAGTGGATCTTGTTTCAACCAGGAAGTGGATTCTTCGCATTGTACTTTATGTTACTTAAGAGAAATAAATTATTGTGAGAGAACGTAGTGAATTTGCTCAAACTTTGTGAATAACACACAAATAACAGTAGTGCCTGGAATTCTGAATACCACCATTCACAGTCACACCTTTTCTCCTTTTGTGTATGTTAGAGCCTGTTGGACTGTTAACTAAAGGACAGTGGTGATAGGGCTCAGCATGGCCTGTGGTGTCTAGTACATACGTACTTAAAAGATGTTTAAAGAATGAGTGAGAGGTTAAAATAAGAATTGGCTTATCTTTTAAGTATTGCTTAACATTATAGACTTACAGTAAAGTTGATTGTAATGGTATTTTTAGAATAGGATTTGAACTATTTGCTTCTGCTACAAAAATTCTTTTAAGAATATTCACATTCATTTTTATCTTTCTTCTGTTATTTGTGAAAATAATGTGATATGCCCTTTAATGCTTCTGCATACTTTATGAGTTCTAAAATAACCACACTTTGTTTTTTGGTAGGATTTGGGTAGCAGTGAGCTAAGAAGGGACATCTATATCACCGTGCACATTATCCGAATCGGTAGGTATGACACTTGTCAGAGTGATAAAAGCAGGGAGAAGAAATGCTGAGAGGTCTCAATGTAGTCATGGTTTATTTGCTCTCTGGATCAGAAAGAAGTCAAAGCCAGATTTGAATCCAAGAATCGCAGAATTTTGGAATTGTTCCCTGACCTCCCCAAACTCACATACAACCTCCTCACCCACCATGAATAGATTTTGTTTTCTTTCCATATAGGTCATTAGCTAGTTTGTTGTGTTTCATTTTGTTTTATTGGACTACTTAAACATATTTGATTCAAAAATTTGGTATGTCTTTTTAAATTCTACTTTCCGTTAATAGCATAAAATACATTTTTTTTTAAAGACTTTATTTTTTCCCTTTTTCTCCCCAAAGCCCCCCAAAACATAGTTGTATATTCTTTTTTGTGGGTCTTTCTAGTTGTGGCATGTGGGACGCTGCCTCAGCGTGGTTTGATGAGCAGTGCCATGTGCGCGCCCAGGATTCGAACCAACGGAACACTGGGCCGCTTGCAGCAGAGCACGTGAACTTAACCACTTGGCCACGGGGCCAGCCCCTAAAATAAACTTTTAAGAGCTGGATTTCCTACAAGTTTTTATGAAAACTTTACACCAGTGGGCATTTTCCACAGTGCAGAACGTTGCAGAACATTATTATACAAGGTGCTATAAGGGTAATGAAATACTGAATACTGTGTATTTTTTCACTTGTATAATATCATTAGCTTTATTAAAGGGTCTGAGAAAACCTACAGGGAAAAATTAAAATGCCTCTTTAACTTTGTTGACCCTAGTTTTCCACACATTTGATTTGACTATGAAAACATTTATATAATATAACATTTATTAACATCTTGCAAACATACTATGGGTGTTCTACAGTGAACATGTACAACAGAGCCGGAATGTGTTCACTTGTTTTTATGCATGAAATGCCTCTAAAAGCAGGCATTTTATAGCAGTAGAACTGGGTAAAATGAGGAATGTGTAGCCTACACAGTTTTTCTGTTAAAACTAACCAGCTGATACTGGGAATTGGTTGCCACTTCTTCACTAACTGTGCTACATGATTTGCTTGGGAATACTTCGGCAGGATAGTAATCTCTTTCCATGCAATCCTGCATAGTGATCTTTATAGTCTTTTATTTTATGCACGTGATAACTGCATCATGCACTGAGAGAGACTATAAAACATGTTGTCATTCCTACATAGATTTTTCTATTATTTTTTATCATAAAAATCTGTTCTGAAAACCTGTTTTCATTTTATGCTATTTTTATATTTGAGAGACAGTGGAAATAAAAAACAACATAAATTGTTTTTGGTTTTGTTTTAATTTTCTTTTTATAAATGAGTATGTGGGAAAAAATTTGGAAAGAATCTTTTAAAACATTGGAAAAGTTGGAATGCATGCTGCTGTGTGTTTATGAGATAAAGCCTCTGTCTGTTCCCAGGATGGCAGGGGTGCAGTTAGTTATGTAATTCTTTGCGGGTTTTTTTTTTTATTCAAATTTGTAATACCAATTGTTAATGTAACGTGTGGTTTTGGATATCTTCATGTAAACATTCTTAAAATTTGAATATAATCTTCTATAGCATTGAGAGGAAAAGTAAACCGCTTTTCCCTTCAGAACTTTTTAAAAGGTATCTACAGGTTTTTGGTGGTAGAAACACACATAGCAGAGTGACGGTATGCCCTGCTTGCCCGTGGCCTGGGTGACTCTGTCCTTCTCTCACTGGACTATTGCCAAGGAAGCCACTTGAGTAGTATTACCCATTACAGGCTATCTTTCAAATACATGGTGTTTGATAAGTGATTGTGTTTTTTACTCAGGTTTTTATGATTATTGCATTGTCAGAATGAATGTTGAATCAGAAATTACCAATCTCCCCTCCCCCTGAGCTTTGGTCAAATTAATATGTCTTTGAGATTACTGCAAAAACTTGCCTAATGATCATGCTTAGTGGTTTGATATTTTGAGACTGAGGAGAAATAAGATTTAAGGTAAGATGCTCTAAGAGAGGTTAAGACTTAGTCTGCTGCAGTGAAATTAAGGACTAGATGGACAACAATCCTAGGGATAGACACTTCTTACATTTTCTAGCATGTCCTTGTACCTGCTTTAGTAGGAAAAGGACACGCTGACCCTCACCAGCTGCAGAGAGCAGGAGTAATAACACCTTGCCTTGGAATTTAACCCCAGATCTCTTTTTTTTTTTTGAGGAAGATTTGCCCTGAGCTAACATCCGCTGCCAATCCTCCTCTTTTTGCTGAGGAAGACTGACCCTGAGCTAACATCTGTGCCCATCTTCCGCTACTTTATAAGAGGGACACCTGCCACAGCATGGCTTGATAAGCAGTGTGTAGGTCCGCACCTGGGATCCAAACCAGCAAACCCCAGGCTGCCAAAGCGGAGTGCGCAAACTTAACTTCTGTGCCACTGGGCCAGCCCCAAACCCCAGATCTTTGATTGGAGAGAAGGGGAACAGAAACAGAGAAATAGTTTCATATCCTCCTGCCCATTCCACTCAAGTTCTTTCCACCTCTCTATCACCCCTTTTAGCTTTTAGCTGGTTGCTAAATATTTTTACCTTTCCCCACTCTTACCTTCCTTCCTACTTAGACTATTTTGCTAGAATTTGGACCAAACTCTGAATCTTACTAATCCTAGAGTTGGGAGCATGAGGATTGGCATCCAATAGGCTTTTCAGTACAGTCCTTAGACCAAAGGTTTCCACACAGCCAGGAAAGAAAACTTAAAATTGGGTGGTGAAGACATGAGTGGTGTGGAGGTTTGGGAGTTACGGTTCACAGCGGTGAGAGAGTGACAGAATTTCCCTGGAGAGTCTTCTCAAGTTGCTGTGAGAGAACACTTTCTCATCTCCGCTGTATTGCCGTCCGCCCCAAGAACCCACTGTTTTTTCTTTAGTGCACTTCTAGCTGAAGGGGGTAGAAAAAAGGAGTGACATGCATGCCATGTATAAACTCCCAGGAATTTAGAGTCTAGAAGAGTCCTTGGGAATAATCTTGTTGAGAGGTTCGAGTTTTTTGTTTTATGTTTTTTTTAGCTAATAAACTTCTTGTATGAGGTTAAATAACTTTAAAATACTCTACTCAGATTTTCTATTGTCTCCGTCAGCTTGCATTTACAAGGAAATGATTAAATGGGAAAAAATTATATTTCAAATCGTGATATCAATAAAGATTGGAGTATATATTTCATCCTAATACAGTCTGTAGTAGTAGTCAAAATAGAGACAAACTAGACTTTTTTTCCATTTAACGAGTGACCAAAATTTTAAATTTGTTTAAATCAATTCTGTAAGTGAAAGTATGATTCGTTGATAAATAAATTCAAATGTGACGTTATAAAAGGTTTGATTTGCAGGTGAAATTTATAGTAAAACATTGATAATTGGCCACATATTACACCATCAGGTCATGAAAACATGATTTTTGATATTCTTACATTTTGCACAACTAAAAGCAACTGACTTATTTTGACCATGTTTTAGTTTTGATTCTAACTGATAAAATGAGAGGTTTTTGAGCTGCTATTTGTAAGCATTTCCCTGGAAATGATTTCTTGCAGAGGCAGTTTTTATTACTGAAGAATGAAAGCCAAATTGGGTATTGCCATCCCTTTTTGTCTATTTAATGTTGGACTGGCAAGTGCTAGAGTCATCTAAATGTGCTGTAGGACAATTTTGCTCGGATGGAAACCATCTATAGGTGTGTTGCTAAGCATTGGGAAACAGATTTGCAGATTTTTTTAAAAATTATTTTTCTTCACATTAACTTGTTATATTTCAGCTTCAATATACTTTCTGCTTTCTGTCTTCAAAATAATTTGTTGGTAATTAAATACAATAATAAATTAAAACAATATTTGAATAACATACTTAAAAAGATATAGCAGTTTAAACAAGCTGAAACTGTGTCAGAGTGATAACCATCCCAGGAGGTTTCAGCGATTGGCTTAGTTACCGTCAACCTGAGCCCTGAGTCAGGGAAAGGCAGGCTCATTTGGTCCCCTAGTTTACTAGCTGTACCTTCAGAGAATCTTAAACTACTTCCTTTCAAAGGTGAAATATTTGAATTAGTTTTTTGAAAATTGAATTTTTTAAAAATAGGGAAATAAAATAGGCACTATTACTGCTTTTATTGATGTGAACCTCCTGGAGTGCTTCCTGAGTCCTTGGGGAGAGGGTTCCCAAACCTGGGATCAGCTCCCGTCTTCATGTTTCATAGATGATAACTGATGCCCAGAGTTAAGCCTGAGGTCACATAGCTAGGTGGTTGGCAAGGAGAGTGCAGAAATGAAGCAACATCTTCTGTTGCCCCAAACCTGTGTCATTTCCATCGCCCAGTCCCATTTCACGTGGCCTATCTTGTAGCTGTATCTATTTAAGGTGTGCTAATCAATGGCTCCTTGGGCCATGTTTGCTTTGTAATTGGACAGGTCGAATGGGGGCAGGAGAGAAAAAGAATGCCTGTAGTGTCCAGTACCGGCGACCCTTTGGCTGTGCTGTTCTTAGCATTGCTGACCTGCTGACAGGAGAGACCAAAGATGACCTCATCCTGAAAGTGTACATGTAAGAAGCACACGTGTGCTGGGGGCTGGGGCGGGTACAGAGGCACATGTGGCTCCTACCTGGTGATGCTACTTTACGTGAAAGAGCAGGGATGGGTTGAGTTTATGAGCCATTGCTCAAAAGCTCACTAATCTGTAGACCGGCTGCAGGTGAGCCCACAATTACCATTTGCCAGGCAGAGGAATTACGAAATTGAGAACCAAAGAATATAGTTCATCAACTGAGTGAACCGTCCACTGTAGAGTATCTCCTCTGTGAGTTTAAAACCCTAACATTTCTTTATCCCTAGAGAGTTAATTTGTTCTTAGAAAATGGAAATCATTTTTAATATAAATTAATTAGAATTAGGAAAGGGAAGTTCAGGTGATTTCCCTTCTCTTTATATATTATGAGTTTGCTAGGGCTGCTGTGACCAAGTATCATAAACAGGGAGGCTTAAGCAACAGAAATGTATTGTCTCCCTGTTCTGGAGGCTAGGAGTCCTAGATCAAAGTGTCAGCAGGGTTGGTTCCTTCTGAGGCCTGTCAGGGAGAATGTGTTCCATGCCTCTCTCCTAGTTTCTGGAGGTTTGCTGGTGGTTTTTGGCATTCCATGACTTGTAGATGCATCACTGAGATCTCTGCCTTCATCTTCACATGACCTCCCTGTGTGTGTGTGTCCAAATTTCCCCCCTTTTTAAGGACGTAGTCATATTGGGTTAGGGCCCACCCTAGTGACCTAATTTTAACTTGATTACCTGTGTAAAGACCTTATTTCCAAATAAGGTCATATTCTGAGATATTAGGGGTTAGGACTTCAACATTATCTTTCTAGGGGGACACAGTTCAACCTGTAACACTTCACTAAGAAAATCACGTAATGTATTCCAAATCCTAAGTTAAATGATGTTTAAAATGCACGTGATTTCCTATCATCCCACCCGGAGCACCTCCCCATAGGTGTGGAAGTTGAGAGTTGATGTGCAGTGATATCCCCAGAGCAAACCCGCTGAGGGTGGAGAGGGTGGGGGAGGTGCTTTCCACATTCCTGGTTTGAGGACCACACCACTGACCACCTCCGTGAGCAAGCTTGCTTTAGTTTCGTGTTCTGGCAGTTGAGTTGATATATCCAGTGTCTGTCAATAGTTTTTTCAGATGTGGAAGTAATACAACCAGCCCACTGCCTCTGGGACATATACTTCAAATTGCTTTTTGACTATTCTGCAGGATTTCATGGATTTATCTGTTCTCCACCTAGTGCCCCTGGGACCTCTGCTACACATTTGCTAATTAGTTGACAAAGATTTGTCTATAGCCTGTGGTTTAGGACCAGAAACTCTGTTTATCTCTTTTAAGAGAGAGAAAATCGATGACGCTGACTTTAAACTTGAAACCTTGTGGTGAAACTAGTGGAGAGTAAGATTTGCTACTCTTTTTATCACCTGGCAACACTCAATTTTGGTAGTTGGGCTTAAATCCATGGTAATCCACTTTCCAAACTCTACTGGAGGTCATAAAATACAGTTTGTTTGAAATAATACTGGTGTTAATGGCCACCTTGCACAGTGCTTACTATGTGTGAGGAACTGTGTTAAACATTTTGCATGTATGTATCATGTCACTTTTTCCTCATAACAAAACCTTGAAGCAGATGTTCAGTTTTACACATAAGGGGACAGAGAGGCTAAATAACTTGCCCAAAGTCACCTGGCTAATAAGAACGGGAGCCAGATTTGAAGTTAAGACTGTCAGACTTTAGAACCTGAGCTCTCACGTTACCAGGTTGCATGTTTCTGGGTGTTATTTCACACCACTGTCTAGTAATGTGATAATGATGCTATTATGTGACATTGCTTTTTAAGAAAACCAAAATTCTTCACAAACACAATCTCATCGTTTCTTTGAATAGTCTTTCCAGGTGTGGGTAGGAATTGTTATATTTATCTTGCCATTGGGAAAACTGAGGGACCAACAGTTGCATACATCACCCTTGATTATGCAGCTGGCTAAAGAAGACCCATGAATCCCAGCTCTGCTTATGGGAGACACGAGCTCTCATAAAAATAAATTCTACTGCCCTTTGTGGTTTTTAATGTCTGTTTTTTCATAAGTATCACATAAGATTTGGGGTTATTCTTGCTGGAAGAGTGATCTCTTAAAAATGCCAGTTCAGCAAATTATGAAGTGGTTATAAGAGGAGTACTAGCCAGTTAAAACAGTCACTGTAGATTAAGAAGGAACTTGAATTTAGTGAAACATTTTACGGAAGTGCCAGTTAGAAATAATTTCGAAGAAATTTGTGTTAAGGTGATGAATCCTTAGCCCATCTGGGACTCAAATATAGAACAATAACAAGGACCTCATCTGAGTCTGGAAGATATTTCAGTCACATACTTTGGGAGCTTTGATTTTATTTGGAGTCTTGTAGGTTAAAAGCATGAATTCTGGAGTCACTTAGCTATCTAATAGGAAGCAAGCCATCTTTCTTCCTTCCCCACTGAGCTGAAATAAGAAAACTGGAGGCAGGATGTACCAAATGGCAATTTAGTGTCTTACAGCTGGACAGGTGGGATGGTTTCATTTCATCTTAATTTTCCAGCCTTCCAAGATTCAGTGCTCTGTTTGGTATCCTACTGTTAACTGGCTCAAAAAATAACCTCCATCATGTTCATCCTGGAAAAGCCTATGGTGGTGAAATAAATAAATATGTAAGCAAATTGTGAATTATTGGCTACAGACAAAATCACGAGGAAAAGGAATCTGTACTGTGGAACATTTTGATTGATAGTGTATGGAACTTTGATATTCAAGACTCTTGGCAGGGAGCATTTGTGGTTAATAAAAGACAGTAGCAAATTTACAAACATGTCCAGATGAGGGAGATTCTCCCTGGCCTAATTAGGAGAGTCCTGTCATTAAAGAGGGATAACAGACTCAGATATTTAGGAATGATCAGGAGTTGCCAGTCAGAGGGACATCCAACCATTCATTCCTGGAGCTGATGTTTTTTAAGCATTCACAATGTTCGGAGTACCAAGGGAGACACAGATATCAAGCAGTCCTAGATCCAATCCTCAAGAACCCGAAGAGTCTCCTAGATGAACTACGTCATGTAAACAAAGATAACATGAGCTAACAAGTGATATGAGCTAAAAGAACAAGGTAGAAATGGCTGAGAGAGTGAAAAGACAGAGATGTGCCTTTCAGCCCAGAAGTGGAAAAGGCTTTGCCAGCCTTTTGCCAGTGCAAGTTGTATTCCCCTCAATTTCATTTTGCTTGGTTTGTTGCATTTTGGTTCTAGCCGAACTTGGTCAGGTTATTGTAGGCAGAGACTTGCTAACACATTCTAACATTTATTGAGCATTTACCATATACTGGGCATTATCCTAAGCCCAAGCTTAGTTAATGTTCTAGTATGTTACTCACATTTCACAGATGAAGAAATCTCGGCACAGAGAGGGTAAATTACTTGCCCAAAGAACATAACTCAGTTAATAGTGAGGATTCAAATCCAAGGAGTCAGATGCTTAGTCTGTGTTCCCCCGTGTGCAGTGTTCTCTGAGATTTTGATGGGGGAGAGGTGCTCTCCCAATCTGTGAGTTGTTCATCCTGGTTGCCTCTGGCATGAAGTAGGTGGCCATGCATTACCAGATATGGGCATTCCTGCTCATCTTGGGGCAACTGTGCTGAAAATGACAGTCAGTCGAAGTGAGTTGTTGGAAGCTCCAAGGAGGTTTAAGGAAGCACGTTATAGTAGTTATACCAAAAAGAGCAAGTGTGCTGTTAAGGTCATTGCTTGATCTCAGGCATCCTCAAAGCTTAACAGATTGTTAATGTTTTTATAGGTGTAACACAGAGAGTGAGTGGTACCAAATCCACGAGAACATCATCAAAAAGCTGAATGCGCGCTATAATTTGACTGGCTCCAATGCAGGTGAGTATGTGAAGCTGACGACTCTCCTTGCGCTTTTCATCTCAGGCCCTTTCTTTTATCTGTGTAAGAAGGAAATGACCTGCCCTTTGTTTTCCTCTCTGTTCATTCCCTATCTTTAAAAATGCTCAATCAACATTCTGGTACATCTTCCTTTGCTATGATAGGTTTGTAGCTATTATTGTCTCTAAAAAATGTATTCTGTTCTGATTTGCAACAAGGCAGAGTGTCTGAATTTGTTCAATGGTACCAAGTCTTGAGACCTCTAAGTTATTACTGATTGCTAAAAACCTAATGACAGTTAAGTTTGAGCTCATGACTATTGTGTGGAATAGGATTGATGAATGGAAATCTGTCAGTAATGTCCAGGAAAACTGTGCTTCACTGCCTATAGCTGGAAGCAACATTATTGTACTGGAGAACAAACATGCAGGCTCACGTACTGAAATTGGCTAAGAAGGAGAGTGATGTCGACTGCAGTGTCATGTAGAGAAAAATGTGTGTGCACTTGTTCAGAAGGGAACTGAAATATAGCATTGTAAGTTATATGTAATATATTGTATGGTACATAGTCTTATCCTAGTAACATATTATTGAATATGTTGTACATATACTGACGTCTTTAAGTTTGGTCAGTAGACAAAAACTTGGTGAATATTGTGTGCTTTCTGTCCCCCCTTCAAACCTATGTTGAAGCAAAATAAACTGTGCAGCTATGTGCTTTCATTGATGTAAAGAAACTTCAAATTAAGTAAGCTGTTATTTGAACTGAATGCGTTGTTTTTTTAAACTGATTTTTAAAGTACCTTGAATACAGATATTTGTGTTAGAGTCCAACTTGTCTGGCAATTAGAAGAACCAGAATTTAAGTTCAGACTGCCCTTTTTTCAGACCTGCACCCATTTTGCTAAGCAAAAAATGACCCACAAAGAAAAAGTAACTGCAGACAGAAGCTTTGTGGTTCAGTTCATTGAGGGCGTAAATATCCACAATCATGCATGAGGCAACACTTCAGGCTGTAATAAGTGGTGAGGTCAGTTTTCTCCTCCCTCTCCCAAGAGCTGGGGAGGTAGCTTGGGTTTTATTGGATTCACACTAAGTCCTCCATCTCCCACTAAATAAACAAGAGCCTTATACTTACTGTTGAGGGCGGAGTCCCTAAAGAACCAGGAGGAGATGGTAGAATACAACATGAAGTGAAAAGTATACTTTAGAAACTGGTACATGCACTTGTCTTTGCATTTCCTGTAAAAGAATTATAATAGCACTTATTGTGTATGGGACCAAATGATTTCATTTAAATGTACCTTCAGTAAAATGGTAGAGCTGCTGCTTTTTAAAAACTTATTTTGCTGAATTTGTTGGTAGACTTCTAGCCAAATCCAATAGTTTTGTTTTAAACCTTCTGGTGTTTCTTGATACCAAGGATTATTTTTTATCATTAAATACACTCTAGACCTGTGCTGTCCAGTTTGGTAGGCACTAGCCACATGTGGCTATTGAGAAGTAGATATGAGGCTACTACAGCACCAGGATTGAGGTGTGCTGTAATTGTAAAATATATACCACATTTTGAAGACTTGGTACAATAAACTGAATGTAAAATATCCCATTAATAATTTATATAGTCATTACATGTTGAAAGATAACATTGTGGAGATATTGGGTTAAATGGACTATATTACTAAAATTAATTTTGTTTGTTTTCACTTTTTTAAAATGGCTACTTAGAAAAATTTTTAGTTCATTGGTGACTCATATTTCTGTTAGACAGTGCTGCTCTGGACTTGATTTAAAGGATTTTTTTTAAGTTCTTTTCATGCCTTGCAAACAAATTTGTTATGCCATGCTCCATTCCTTCTGCCCACTAACTGTGGAGAGGGGAGTCTATGGCCCTTGTGTATCTTGTTCTTTCTCCCCAAGAGTGCTTTTACTCTTAATTTGCTTACATTTGCTTCCTTATGTGAATAAATAAATATAAAACTAACCCTGGCCCTCTGATTTTTCCCATGTATTCCCTTCCCTCTCTACCATCATAGATGCAGCCTTCACTAAGCAGAATGTGGGGACCGCTGTGACACATTTCTTTCCCAACTCCTTGTCAACTCCCAAGCCTTTCTTCTTTGCAGTATGCCTCATGCAGAACAAACTTCCTCTGTTGTTGTGTTGTTTGAATATATCGTTGTCCTAACTCTGAGGGGATACCCAGTTGCCTCCTGAAATCATGGCGAAGTTCTCGATGATTATACCTCCAGATAGATTCCTAATGTAATTGATTCTATATCCTAGGAAGCCTCTGTTAGTGGTCAGGGTTCCAGTCAAGCCAAACCACCAATTTCTCTCTGCTTACAGACAGGAGTCATCACTTAGAGAGTATTGCCTCTAAGAGCCTTGCCTCTAGAAATAGGATGTCCTGGGTGTGGATCACACTTTTACTGGGATAACAGTAGCATCATTTTTTAAGGATGGAAAGATTTTATTGTGAGGATTAAAAGAGAAAATATATGCAAAGCACATAGCAGAGGACTTGATTCATAAGAAGGGTCTATTCAATTTAGTTATTATTGTCGTTCACTTACTCTGGAGTCATCATCTGGAATATTTTACCCCTTCGTGTTGTCAGGTCACCTTGTTTCATTTTCTCAAAATGGATCCTCGTGTGATCTCCTTAATGAAGACGTCAAGAATAGCATAGTTGGATTATTGATAGGCTGGATCATTCAACCAGCCCTTCCTACTCTTTATTTCTTCCATCTTGTCTCTGCTGATTTGATTGCTACTATCTCTTCTTAGGTGTTTTAAATTTAATTGTTATCATTCTGATTACATGGATTAACTCCAGGAAGGAAGGACAGCACATTCTATTTCCTTGGTGTTTAGATATGCTCACATGTTCCATGTGCTTAGTCAATTTTATTGACCAACTGACCACTTATTTTTGCTGGAATCCTGAGTGAGACTACCAGACAGTGAGATCCAAACTACCTTATTCCCTGAGTGTTAGCTTCTCTGCTTACAGCCACTGTCCTGAAATGAAAAACGACATGTTGCATCTTTGGGAAGAGTGAAAGAAGCCATTGTACTATAGAGCCCTGTATAAAGGGTTTCCCCTCCCTTTAGCAGAATCCATCCTCTCTTTTGCTGCCTTCTGTGATACTTAGATTCCTAAGCAGCCAAATGTATGCTCTTTGTACTTGGCTTCTGCTGCAAGGTCCTGTCTGCTCTCTTTTCCTTATGACCCAGACCCTCTCCATCCTTCTCCCTTCAAGCCTGAGTCCCAGCCAGCTGCACGCAGCAAGCATCTATCTGCCTTCCATTCCTCTGGTCTCCACCTGATCCCTTCCAGCTCTCTCAAGCCAAGGCAAACCCAGCCCTAAGCCTCATCTCTCCAAAATACTGCTCCAGAGAGAGAAACTCAGGAAGAAACTTTAAGAAATAAACAAGCCCTTTACTCTTTCCACTGAAGTTTCTACCCTTCAGTCTTGGTGGGTCGTCTGTTCTCTGTCTCCCTAATCTATTCCCTGTCTTGAGAAAAGGCCGTTATAAGAACAACAGATAGGTATTCAGGAGCTGTTTGCCTTTATTATTGGAAGGGGGCAAAAAATAGTGAGGGAAACAACAATACACGAATTGAAATTGGAAATTGGGGTGCCCTAATGTTCAGACTATCACAATGGCTAGATATGTTGACTTCCATTGTTTTCTCCTTGGACCATGGAATTGTTGATTAAATGGAAGCAGTGCAGTCAAATGTTTTCAAGAGAATTGAGTTCACTCAACAAAGTATCTGTTCCTGCTTTCTTCCTGCTATTCCTTGGTCATTGGTACTAAAAAAAGAAAAAAAGAATAACTTTGAAATTAGTTTTGAAACACATTTTACAGGCTAATTTCCAGGCCCTTTATGCTTCATTGAAGTCCTCCTTCTTCTTGGAGTTGTAATCTTTTCTGTTTAATAGATATGGGAACTCGTCTGGTTAGCTGGCGTTTTTCCTTCTAACCTAAGACTTATGCTGCAAAGCTACATTAACCACTATCTTTGTTGAGTTTAGAAACTGGGAGAAAATTGCAAGTGATCCATTTGACTTTTAAAGATTAAAAAAAAAATTGAATTAATGTATCTCTACGGTTAGATTTAGTTAGGTTGAGTAATTCAAAATTTCCAAAGTGGTGCTCTGTGGGAATTTTAAAATCCAAAAGTAATATTGTAAGAATTTGAAATTCTAAAAATATTCATTAAAATGAGCCTGGTTTAGGTTTGTTGAGCAAATGGTTATTAGAAATGTCACCTCTGATAGACATTAGCAGTTGAATTCTAGGAATGTGAAGTAAGACTGAACCGATATGATTTCCTGAGGCAAATTCAGTTCTGTGACTTGAAATAAATTGTGTAAAAATCATTGGCTCTAGTTCAGAATGTCCTAAGAGAAACTTCAAAATCTTTTCGTATTCTCTGTGTATTTGTGAAATCCCAACTCCTGTAGTTTGCACATGTAGCTTACAACTAGAAGAAATCGTTTCTGCTAATCAGGTCAGGTTCTACAGCCTTCTTTTTGCCTTAGTAAGATGAATGTACGTGGTTGTCTTCCTGCCAATTGTACTTTTTAACCCCCATGGAAGGGTAAAGGGAGTTACCTAGATAAAGAGACCACGTGTACAGGGAGAACAGGTTAACTTCGCACGGGACGTAAGCAGTGTTCTTTCTTTGAGGTGAAAGGAGGCTTTTGAGTGAGTCAGATTGCATTTCAGGGGTTGAACATCCTATCTACAGGTACCAGTGTAGTCATTTAACTCAATATTGTTGAATTGGACAATTTTAAAGGATTGTATCAGTGCTCCTGACTTCTGAACATTGCTTTTAGAAACTTGGCTTTCTAATATTATTAAAAGAAAACTGGTACTTATTGGCACCACCTATTGGCTAGAAATATAGTATGTGACCTTTTGCTCACTTTTGGAATTTCGTAATTATCAAACTATGCTCTCTTCTTTATTGTTTTTTAAAGATTTTATTTTTCTCCTTTCTCTCCCCAAAGCTCCCCGGTACATAGTTGTATATTTCGTTGTGGGTCCTTCTAGTTGTGGCATGTGGGACGCTGCCTCAGCGTGGTCTGATGAGCACTGCCATGTCCGCGCCCAGGATTCGAACCAACGAAACACTGGGCCGCCTGCAGCGGAGCGCGCGAACTTAACCACTCGGCCGCGGGGCCAGCCCCTCTCTTCTTTATTGTTTTAAAGTTTTTATTTTAAACTAATTTTACTTACAGAAATTTTGTAAGAATTCCTAATTTCTCAAAGGTTAACATTTTACCACATTTGCCTTATTCCTCTTTCTCTCTCTATATATACACACTGATATATGTATATATATACTGTTCATATATAGAGATATATGGGTTTATATATGTTTATATATATATGTGTACACACATATATATGAACTCTATATATAGTCATTTAATATTACTGAATTGGTATAATTCTTAAGGATTGCATCAGTGTTCCTGGAGTGTATGCACACATACAAACACATATACATATATACACACATATGTACATATCACACATACGTACATGCGTTGTCTCCCCTCAGAACTGTTTGAGAACAAATTGCGGGCGTGAATCCTCTCTACCCCTGTTTACTCCAGGACATGGCAACATAACCACACTACAGTTATCAAAATCAAGAAGTTAACATTGACATAATACTCTTAGCTAATCTGTAGACCTTATTCAGATTTTGACAATTTTCTCAACATCCTTTATAACCAAAGAAACCAGGCCATATTGCATGCAGTTGTCATATCTTTTCAGTTTCCTTTAAACTAAACCATTCTCTTTTAATGATAGTGAAAAGAAAAGATATAGTTCAAAATTTATTAAATTATACTTTAAGATAATTCTTAAAGCTTCATGCAGTATTAAAAAAAACAAGTAATACCACACGCACATTTGCATATACAGCCTAAACCATAGACAAGAGTAAGCCACGTTAAAAAAAAAAAACAAGTAATAAGCTAATAGAAGCAGCGATTAGCACTTAATTTTCTTCTCTAAATTACTTATATTTTGCTAATGTAGATATAATCACTAGCAGTATAGTTTGGAAGCTTTGCTATATAGAAAAAATTTTCAGTTTATAGCAAGGATTTCAATCAGTTAAAATAATCAGTTATTAAATTGCACTCATATATGTTATGTTCTATATATATTTTCAAAAAGTGGTTTTTGGCGTGTGGCTTACTGTATGCTTCCTGTCGTGAAAAAATTACAAATAAGTAATAATAGTTACAGTAAAAAAGCAAACAAACAAAACTTTGTTAACTTTGACATAATCCTCAGTGTCTATCATTGAAATGTTGATATCCCAAATCAAAATAAGGATGGAAACTTTAAGATGAAAATTCTTGTTTGTTAAAAAGGAAATGTTAATTCCCTCTGAATGGTTTCATCCATTCCTACAATTATGGCTTCCACTATTTGCCAAGGGGCCCCTCTCCATCTCTCATTTCTGGTCAGTAAATGTCTTTTCTGGTTTAGACTCAATGAAAGGAAACAATTTGAGATGTCTCTTATGTCTCTTAGTTTGATATTCCATGACTTATTATGTATTGCTTCAGTCTTATTTTCTCTATAACTCTTAGCCCTGGGCTAACCACTTCTTTAAAGAAAACATAAAAGCCTTCCCAAAACTTTGAAATAACAGATCTGTGGACTAACAGTTATAATCACAAGATTATTTGCTCATACTTACCATACCTTCACATGTTGGAAGGCAGGTCCTAGTAGATAGGGTTACCTGTTCAAAGATCTTCAGATCTTCAGGTGAGACTTCAGAAGGTCAGATGCTCTGATTTATCTTCAGTTGTATCAAAATTGCATCCTTTAAGAGTTAATTTGGTTTAAGGAGGCAGTCAGCAAAAACTGAATAATACTGGCTGAAAGTCAGGAATCAAGGTGTGACTATTAAGAAAGGGGAGTGATTTTCTTTCTTTCTTTGTTTTTTATTTTTATTTTTTTCATTTTAAATTCACTTTGAAAGTGCATCTGAAATAGGAGATGCATCCCAAATTTGAGCAATAGCAACAGTAAGGACATAAGTGTCTGGGTTTTCAAGGATGACAGTCTTAAAGGACAGCTGTCATTTGGTAATCTGGTCCTGCTGGGTAGAGGCTTTAAGCAACTGTGTCCCCTCCATCATGTAATTAACACAACATTCAGCACTCCTCTAGTACTGTCTTGGCTCCCATCTTATTTCTTCATCTAACCTGACTCATTCCTAGACTCTAATCTGTTGCTAATGCTTATGGCTTTTGCTCCATTGACTCATTTTCCAACAGTGTTGTCTCACTTGACACCACTCTTACTAGACATTTGGCTTCCATTCTTTCCACTGCTCCAGAGACCCTGAGATTCTGTCTCTGACCTCTCTCTGGAAACACTTCGCTTGATCCAACCAGGACCTGACTGCTTGATGAAGCCAACTCTTCGAGTTGGACCCAAATAGGATAAATGCTTCTAGTGTATTTGTTTAAAAAGTCAATTTTCTTACCTTATAGACAAATCATATAACATTCTAATACCTGAAGTAAAATTTTGATGGTGAATTTTGTGAATCAGGCACAGAGGAGGGAATACAAGCAAAAATTATTGCTCTAAGAGCAATGAGGTCCTAAGTATTTCAGAAGTGAACAGATTTTATTGAAGATGATTTTCTGAAAGAATCTAATAATACCATCTTTAGGAAGTTTTGCGGGTACCTCATATGATGTTAGTAATTTTGCAATTCAAGTTTCAAAGTCCTAGCAGTTGTGTTTTATCCTTAGCCCCTCACCTCCCAGATACAAAGTATGCTGGTAATGTCAAGAAACAGTGTTTGTAGAGTTTCACTAGAGAATAATAGCATGAGGAGCTGAATGGACCTGCTCCAAATTAGAACAACCGTAACTAGTAAATATTGTATTTTTTGAAAGTGTTAAAGTCTGAAAATTTTCCTAAGAGCCTACAGCAAATAAAGAAATACTTATTCAGGGATAGCTACTAAATCTTGATAAAAACAGAGAGAGTTGGTGGCACTTGTGCCACAACCCATTTCCTTCCTCCCACTTGCTGCTACTCAGCATGATGGAAATTCTACTCCAGGTAGATGCAGTCAAGAAGATGGAACTCCTCCCCTCAGCTCCCAGGCATGGGATGCGCTATCTCACCAGCAGGTGAAGGCTGCCACTGCTTCTCATCTCCTTGAGCTCTGAGTTGCTAAATTCCTCGCAAAAAGCTAAGAGGTCACGAGCTCCCTTCTTCCACACAACCCCCACTCACAGGGCAGGAACTCTACCCTAGGTGTGGCAGCCTGAGAATATTGGGGCATTGATCACCCTCACTCCCAGCTCACTCATTGGATGGAGGTTCCATATGAGGAGAGGCAAGCTGAGAAGACCAGAGGTTACTGCTCCAACCTAGCACATTGCTCATAAAGCAGAGGTGTTACTCTAAAGAATGGGCCACTGTACCCATCTCCAGTTCTGGAGCAGTGAGTCTAGAGATTTGGCCAGGGGAAGAGGCAGTCCATAAGGAGAGTAACTCAGGTGAAAAGGAACTGACCTTATTTGAAAGAGAGTATGCAGAAATTCAAGCCTATGGGAGCTCTTGAAAACAATGGAGATTTTGGAAAAAGATTTTTCTTTTGGAAAAAAGAATGAAGAAACATGAACAGAACCTCAGAGAAATGTGACATACCATCAAATGCACCAACATATGCAAAATGGGAATACAAGAAGGTGAGGAGAGGGAGATAGGAACAGGAAAATTATTTTGAAGAAATACTGACAGAAAACTTCCCAAATTTGATGAAAAACATTAATCTATGTATTCAAGAAACTGAGTAACTCGAAGTATGATAAACAGAAAGAGATCCATACCCAGACCATCATAGTAAAACTGCTGAAAGACAAAGACAAAATCTTGAAAGCAGCAAGAGAAAAACTACTCATCACATATAAGGGAACCCCAATGAGATTATTGCCTGACTTCTCATAAAATTACAATGGAGGTCAGAAGGCAGTGATGACATATTCAAAGTGTTAAACAAACAAAAAGCATCAACCAACATTCTTATATCCAGCAAAACTACCTTTCAAAGTTCAAGGCAAAATAAAGACATTCCAAGACAAACAAAAACTGAAAGGTTTTTTTTTTTTACAAACACACCCACTTCAGAAGAAATACTGAAGAAAGTTCTTCAGGCTGAAAGCGAGTGACCCCAGACCATAATCCAAATCCTTGTGAAAAATAAAGAACATCACTAGAGGTTAATCATATATTTATAAAAGCCAGTATAAATGGCTGCTTTTTCTCCTTTTTTTCCCTTAACTAATCTCCCCATCTCAGCTCATAGGCTCATCCTCTACACGGAGTCTCAGGTCAGACACTCAGGGATCTTCCTAATTCCTCATTTTCCCTTGTTCCCCTACATCTAACATACCATCAAGACATGACTTCTTATATTCCCATCTATAGCTTTTTTACCATTTTTTTCCCGTCGCCTTTGCAGCCACATTAGCGTGAGCCTCCATTATCTCTTGTCTTATCTGCCTTAACTTTTAACTGGACTCATCAGCTCCATTCTTCCCCTTCTGATTCCATTTTCCAGGCAAGACTAGGAATATTTAAAACATAAATTGGATCCTGTCTTTGTTACTTAAAATTCTCCAGTGACTTCCTGTTGCATGTAGAACAAGAGTAATTAATTATGGCCTCAATGACTGCTGCCTGTCTTTCCAGCCTCCCCTCTAGCTGCATTTGATTCTCCTCGCTTCAAACACAGTGGCCTTCTTCCAGTTTCTCCATCACCCCGAGCTCTTTGCTGTTGTAAGGCCTTTGTACCTGCTCTTCTCTCTGCCTTTTAACATTATCTCCCCATTTTTTGCACTGCCATGTTTTCTCTTTCTAAGCTTGGATGTTACTCTCAGAAATGTCCTTCTGTGGGCTGGCCCAGTGGTGCAGCAGTTAGGTGCGCATGTTCCGCTTCGGTGGCCTGGGGCTCGCCGGTTTGGATCCCAGGTGTGGACATGGTACTGTTTGGCAAGCCATACTGTGGTAGGCATCCCACATATAAAGTAGAGGAAGCTGGGCACGGATGTTAGCTCAGGGCCAGTCTTCCTCAGCAAAAGGAGGAGGATTGGCAGCAGATGTTAGCTCAGAGCTGATCTTGCTCAAAAATAAAAAGCCTTCTGTAACCATTTATCCTTTACTATTTTTGTCTCAGTCTCTGGTTTATTTTATTTATAACACTTACCACAATTAAAAGAGAAAAATTCTGGTAGGATACACAAGAGGTTGTAAACATTGATTAATTATAGAAAATCAAACTCAGTAACTTGGGTGGGGGGATACATTTGCTTCCATAATAGAGCCTTTTGTACAATTTGAATTATTTAACACATGCATGTATTATTTAAAAAACATTTTTTTCCAGTTAGTTTATTGAGGTCATATTGGTTTGTAGCATCATGTAATTTCACATGTATATTATTATATATCCATTTTTGTATACACTGCGTTATGCTCACCACCAATAAGTCTGGTTTTTATCCATTTCCATACATATGTGCCCCCTTATAGTCCCACCCCCCACTTCCCCTGTTATAACCACTAATCTGCTCTCTTTATCCATGTTTGTTTATCTTCTACATATGAGTAAAATCATATAGTGTTTGTCTTTCTCTGTCTGGCTTATTTCGCTTAACATAATACGCTCAAGATCTGTCCATGTTGTTGCAAATGTGATGATTTTGTCTTTTTTTATAGTACTGTAGTATTCTATTGTATATTAACACCACATCTTGTTTATCCATTCATCAGGTCGTGAACACTTGGGTCGCTTCCACAACTTGGTTATTGTGAACAATGCCGCAATGAACATAGGGGTGCATAAATCTCTCTGAATTGTTGATTTCAAGTTCTTTGGATAAACATCCAGTAGTAGGATAGCTAGATCATATGCTATGTCTATTTTTTATTTTTTGAGAAATCTCCATACTGTTTTCCAAAGTGGCTGCCCCACTTTGCGCTCCCACCAGCAGTGTATGAGGGTTCCCTTTTCTCCACATCCTCTCCAACATTTGTTATTTTTTGTCTTGGTCATTATAGCCATTCTGACTAGTGTAAGGTGATATCTCATTGTATTTTTGATTTGCATTCCCCTAATAATTAGAAATGTTGAATATCTTTTTATGTGCCTGTTGGCCATCTGTATGTCTTCTTTGGAAAAAGGTCTGTTCGTATCCTCTGCCCATTTTTTGATTGGGTTATTTGTTTTTTTGCTGTTGAGTTGTGTGAGTTCTTTATATATTTGGAAATTAACCCTTTGTTGGATATATGATTTGCAAATATTTTCTCCCATTTGGTGGTTTGTCTTTCATTTTGTTCATGGTTTCCTTTGCCTTGCAGAAGCTTTTTAGTCTGATGTAGTCCCATTTGTTTATTTTCTTTCGTTTCCCTTGCTTGAGTAAACATGGTATTCAAAAAGATGCTGCTAAGACTGATGTCAAAGACTGTTCTATCTATATTTTCTTCTAGGATTTATATGGTTTCAGATCTTACCTTCAAGTCTTTATTCATTTCGAGTTAATTTTTGTGTGTAGAGAAAGATAATGATCTACTTTCATTCTTTTGTGTGTGGCTGTCCAGTTTCCTAGCACTGTTTATTGAAGAGACTTTCCTTTCTCCTTTGTATGTTCTTGGCTCCTTTGTTGAAGATTAGCTGTCCATAGGTGTGTGGGCTTTCAATTCTATGTGTCTGTTGATACATTAATCTATATGTCTGTTTTTTGTACCAGTACCATGCTGTTTTGATTATGATAAGTTTGTAGTATATTTTGAAGTCAGGGATTGTTATGCCTCCAGCTTTGTTCTTTTTTCTCAGGATTGCCTTGCTATTTGGGGTGCTGTCTTGTTCCATATAAATTTTAGGATTCTTTGTTCTATTTCCATGAAGAATGTCATTGGGATTCTGATTGGTATTGCATTAAATCTGTAGATTGCTTTAGGTAATATGGACATTTTCAGGTATGTTTATTCTTCCAATCCATGAGCATGGAATATCTTTCCATTTCTTTATGTCTTGTTCAATTTCTTTCAATAATGTCTTATAGTTTTCAATATATAGGTCTTCCATCTCCTTTGTTAAATTTATTCTTAGGTATTGTATTCTTTTTGTTGCAATTATAATTGGGATGGTATTCTTGACTTCTCATTCTGCTAGTTTGTTATTCGTGTATAGAAATGCAACTGATTTTTTAAAGTTGATTTTGTACCCTGCAACATTGCTGTAGTTGTTGATTATTTCTAATAGCTTTCTCATGGATTATCTTGGGTTTTCTATATGTAAATCACGTTGTCTGCAAACCAATGAGAGTTTCACTTCTTCCTGTCCAATTTGGATACCTTTTATTTCTTTTTTTTTTTCAAGATTGGCATCTGAGCTAACGTCTGTTGCCAATCTTTTCTTTTTTTTGCTTTTCTTCTTCTCCCCAAAGTCCCCCAGCACTTAGTTGTATATTCTAGTTGTAGGTTCTTCTGGTTGTGCTATGCGGGATGCCACCTCAGCATTTCCTGATGGTTGGTGCCTTGTCCACAGCCAGGATCCAAACCAGCGAAACCCTAGGCCACGGAAGCAGAGCACGCGAACTTTAACCACTTGGTCACAGGGCCAGCCCCATGGATACCTTTTATTTCTTTTTCTTGCATAATTACTCTAGCCAAAACCTCCAGTACTATGTTGAATAGGAGTGGCAAGAGTGGGCACCCTTGTCTTGTTCCTGATCTCAGAGGGATGGCTTTCAATTTTTCACCATTAAGCATGATGTTAGCTTTGGGTTTGTCATATATGGCCTTTATTGTGTTGAGGTACTTTCCTTCAATACCTGTTTTATTGAGAGTTTTTATCATAAATGAATGTTGGATCTTGTAAAATGCTTTCTCTGCATCTATTGAGATGATCATGTGGTTTTTTTTCCTCATTTTGTTAATGTGGTGTATCACGTTGGTTGATTTGTGCATGTTGAACTAGCCCTGCATCCCTGGTATAACTCCCACTTGATCATGGTGTATGAACCTTTTAATGCACTGCTGTATTCGGTTGCCAATATTTTGTTGAAGATTTTTGCATCTATGTTCATCGGGGATATTGGCCTATAATTTTCCTTCTTTGTGTTATCCTTGTCTGGTTTTGATATCAGGGTAATGTTGGCCTCACAGAATGAATTAGGAAGCATTCCATCTTGTTTAGTTTTTTGGAATAGTTTGAGAATGATAGGTATTAAATCTTCTTTAGCAGCCAGCCTGGTGGTGTAGTGGTTAAGTTTTCATGTTCTGCTTCAGTGGCCTGGGGTTCACTGGTTTGGATCCTGGGCACGGACCTACATACCACTCATCGAGCCATACTGTGGTAGCATCCCACATAGAAAAATGAGAAGGACTTAGAACTAGGATATACAAGTATGTACTGGGGCCTCATGGCGAAAAAGAAAAAAGAGGAAGATTGGCAGCAGATGTTAGCTCAGGGCCAATCTTCCTCACCACAAAAAAAGGTGATACTTCTCTCAAGTATTTAGAAATGTCTGCCATAGAGGAAATGCTTAATTAATTGTACCTGTATCTTCCTCTCCATGTCTTCCTCAAATAAAATCCTGCCAAAGCATCTTTAAAAAACAAAAAAAAACTTTGAATTTTTGATACAATTCTCTGGAAAAGCCATCTGGTCCTGGACTTTTGTTTCTTGGGAGGTTTTTGATTACTGTTTCAATCTCTATATTTGTGATTGGTCTATTCAGATTCCCTATTTATTCTTGATTCAGTTTTGGGAGGTTGTGTGAGTCTAAGAATTTACCCATTTCTTCTAGGTTGTTCAATTTGTTGGCATATAGCTTTTCATAGTATTCTCTTATAATCCTTTGTATTTCTGTAGTATCCATTGTAAATTCTTCTCATTCACTTTTTTATTTATCTGAGCTTTCTCTCTTTTTTTCTTAGTGAATCTGGCTGAGTGTCAATTGTGTTTATATTCTCAAAGACCCAGCTCCTAGTTTCATTGATCCTTTCTATTATTTTTTTTAGTCTCTATTTCATTTATTTCTGCTCTCATTTTTATTATTTTCCTCCTTTTGCTTGCTTTTGGCTTTGTTTGCTCTTCTTTTTCTATTTCTGTTAGGTTTAGGTTATGATTACTTACTTGAGATTTTTCTTGTTTATTGAGGTAGGCCTGTATTGCTGTAAATTTCCCTGTTAGCACTGCTTTTCCTGCATCCCCTGAGAGTTGGTATGTTGTGTTTTCATTTTCATTTGTCTCCAGGTATTTTTTGATTTCTCCTTTGATTTCTTCATTGATCCAATGGTTGTTCAGAAGCATGTTGCTTAGTCTCTACATATTTGTGACTATTCCAGCCTTTTTCTTGTACTTGATTTCTAGTTTCATGGCATTATGGTCAGGAAAGTTGCTTGATATGATTTCAGTCTTCTTCAATTTATTGAAGCTTGCCTTGTTTCCCAATATATGGTCTGTCTTTGAGAATGTTCCATGTGTACTTGAGAAGAATATGAATTCGGCTGTTTTTTTTGGATTTAATGTTCTCTGTATATTTATTAAGTCCATCTGGTCTGGTATTTCATTCAAGGCCGGTTTTTCCTTACTGACTTTCTGTCTGAATGATCTGTCCATTGATACAAGTGTGGTGTTGAGGTTCCTTGCTGTTACTCTGTTGTTGTCAATTTCTCCCTTTAGGTCTAATAATAGTTGCTTTATATACTTTGGTGCTCCTGTGTTAGCTGCATATATATTCATGAGTGTTATGTCCTCTTGGTAGAGTGTCCCTTTTATCATTATATACTGCCCCTCTTTGTCGCTTATTCTCTTTTTTATCTTGAAGTCTGGTTTGTCTGATATAAGTATGGCAACACCTGCTTTCTTTTGCTTGCCATTTGCTTGGAGTATCATCTTCCACCCTATCACTCTGAACCTATGTCTGTCTTTAGAGTTGAGATGTATTTCCTTGAGGCAGCATATTGTTGGGTCTTGTTTTTTAATCTGTCCAGCCAGACTGTGTCTTTTGATTAGAGAATTCAATGCATTTTTTTAAGAGTGATTATTGATATATGATGACTTAATACTGCCATTTTATCTCTTCTTCTCTGGTTGTTCTATATTCCCCTTATTTCTCTTCCCTTGTATTTCTGCCATTTCAGTTTGGTGGTTTTCTTTGATGGTTTTCTTTTTCTTTATTAATTATGGCTCTGCTCTGATTTTTTCTTTAGTAGGTACTGTTAGGTTTGTATAAAAGATCTCATAGATGAGATACTCCATTTTCTGATTGCCTCTTGTCTCCATTAGTCTAAGCAGGTTCCATCCCTTTCTTTTCCCCTTCTGAGTTATTGTTGTCACAAATTGTTCTTTTCAGTGTTGTGAGCTTGTAACTAAATTGAAGTGTTTACAGTTATTTTTGATGCTCCCCCACCTTTATCTTTTATGTTATAATTAAGTGTTTACTGACCTATTCTGAGATAGAGCTGAAATTTTCTGATTCTATCTGTTTATTTTGCTTTTTTGTTACACGTAGGGGGGCTTTCCTCATCATTTCTTGTAAGGCAGGTCTAATGGCAATAAACTCCCTCTGCTCTTGTTTATCTGGGGAAGCTTTTATTTTTCCATCATATCTGAAGTCTAATTTTGCTGGATAGAGTATTCTTGGATGAAAGTTTTTGTCTTTCATTATTTTGAGTATATCATTCTCTTCTCTCCTAGCCTGCAAGGTTTCTGCTGAGAAATGCACTGAGAGCCTCGTAGGGGTTCCTTTGTAGGTTATTTTCTTCTGCCTTAGTGCCCTTAATATTTTTTCTTTGTCATTGACTTTTGCCAGTTTTAATAGTATATGCCTTGGACAAGGTTGTTTTGCATTGATGTAATTAGGAGTTCTGTTGGCTTCATTTATTTTTAAGTCCAGTTTCTTCCCCAGGTTTGGGAAGTTCTCAGCTATTATTTCTTTGAACAAACTCTCTGCTCCTTCCTCTCTTCTCCCTCTGGAATACCTATAATCCTTATGTTGTTTTTCCTAATTGGATCAGGATTTCTTCATTTTTTTTTTTAACTTTATTTCTCTCTCCTCCTCGACCTGAAGCTTTTCTATATTTATATCTCCTAAATCACTAATTCTGTCTTCTATAACATCATCTCTATATTTTATGGATTCTAGATTATTTTTTATCTCATTAATTGTATTCTTTGTCTCCAGAGAATCTTTGTGGTTTTTTAAAAGATTTCAGTCTCTTTGGTGAAGTATTCCTTCTGCTCATTCATTTTATTCTTGAGTTCATTGAACTGTCTTTCTGAGTTATCTTGTAAGTAGTTGAGTTTCTTTATGATAACTGTTTTGAATTCTTTGTCATTTAGATTATGAATTTCTGTGAGTTCAGGAAGGGTTTCTGGAGACTTATCATTTTCCTTCTGCTCTGCAGTGTTAATGTGGTTCTTCATGGTGTTTGATGAAGTGATCCTTTGTAGGCACATTTGTGGTAATATCAGGTCATGGATTCCACCTGTCACTGCTGCGGGGGAGCAGGAGCTGTGTTTTCTGCTTCTGCCCCATCTGCTGGAAGTTTTGTAGTTAGGGCTACTCTGTGTTTCTCTGGGCTGGCCACAGCCACCCTGCAGGTTACACTCATGTGAGCAGGGCCTCTGCTGTGAGTGGGCAGATTGGGTGCCACAGGCCTGGCCTCTGTGCTTGGCAGGGAACCAGCTGAACTGCTGCTTGCTATGTGGGAGGGGCTCCTACATGGAGGCTGAGCCACCACTTGGTGGATCCCACAGGCTGCAGTCTTCCTCAGGCGGAGGTGCCTTCTGTGCAGCTGGGTGCCTTCTCACCTGTGCTGCACTAGGAGCTAGGGCTGCCCCCTCATGGGCTGAGCTAGCACTTGTTGGGTCCAACAAATTGCTGTGCTCCCCAGATATGGGTGCCTTCTGAGCAGGCAGGATTCCTTTTCACCTGCACTGTGTTCAGCGAGTGGTTGCCTTTGCAGGAGCTGAGCCACCACAACTCAGGTAGAGGGTTCCCATCACTGGGGCTGCTATGACACAGTAGCACTCCCATAGGCCAGGCTGCAACTCCGAAAGCATTTGTTCTGGCTGGGCTGTCCCCACTGCCTCTTATAGTCGCGCCAACCATTGTGTGAGAGTCAAGATCTGGCTCACTGCCACTCGGGAGTGGGAGGGGTGCACTCACCTAGTTCCACTGCCTTCTGGGAATCCAGTCCACCCACCTTCAGATGTGTAGCTGTGTACCTCTCTCTAACATCCTGTTGTGCTGTGCAGGGAATCCTCTGCTAGTTAATGAATGTCCACTTAGTTATAACTTAACAGGGAGAGAGTAAGGGAACAACTCACTCAGCCATGATGCTGATTTCCAAAAAAGAATTTTAATCTAGTTAAATTTTAAAATGCCCAATATTAAAGTGATAGTAGACACTCAATAAGTATTTATTTCATAAATGAATAAAGAACTGAAAAAACCACAATTATTAGATATTTACCTCAAGGTTTTTTCTTTGTTTGCCTAGTGCCAAATAGAAAATAATTAGAAGATGAAAAAATTTACTGAATCCTGGGAGGTTGCATAATTTTTCCTAACTTTGAGGTCTAACTCCCTAATTTGCATATCCAACTCTTATTCTTGGATTTTTAAATGCTTCAATTTTTTCATACTTAGAAGTAATAATGTGGGGGCCATGTGCTGTATTTTGTAGTATGTCCTTAAAATAATGACTTAGAAATAGGATTGTTAAGGGAAAATATGACTTTTTAAAAATTAATTTTGCCATGTTTCCAAAATAAAAAGCAGATTAGATGGTCCTTTTGGAGGAAAAATTGACACAACTTAAAATAGGATGTTGGAGACATCAAAGACAGAGAAATCAAAGATTTTTAGAAGATTTGGAGGCTGAAGACTCAGAATTGCATTATTAATTAATAAAAATGGGAAACGAAGAAATTATTTGGGGATTGTGTGAAAGAGACTGGCTTTATATGTAGGTTTACTTTCAGTCTCTGTGCACTCAAGGTAACTGATGAGGGTAGTTCTCATCTTCTGTAATCACTTATGATATTAAGTTGAATCCCTTATTCATTCTCACCTAGACTGTTAAATTCATCCATAATATGTATCCTGTCACATCTTCTTCTGTTCCACTACCGGATCCTCATTCCCAAATAAAAATCTGTTCACCTCATTCCCTATTTCATTGGTTCATCACTTCTGATGTTGGCTTGAGCCCCTCCCATGGCATTGCAAGGCAGATCTTTCAAGATCTGGCCCAGCCTCCTCCTGTAACCTTTCATCCCTCTCCCTGCATCCTACCCTCAATCCAATATTCCCCTCTTTGGATTCTGAATATTAGTAGCCACACAGAATTGTGATACTATAACTATGCATACCTCAGAAGTGCATGCCTTTATGGCAGTTATCTTAGAAACCAACAGCCTATTACCTATTTTATATGTTTCTGTCTTTGCTCACTATTCCCTGCTGTGCTTTGTGTGTCCTCTCCCTAATCAATTCTAATAAAATACGCCCTTTGCTAAACAAACCATTCCCTGCCTTATTCCATTGAGATTTGTGCCATGTCATATATGATGATTTTTTTTGTTTCTTTAATCTTCTTCAACTAGAGCCATGTTGTGAAATGAATTTCCTTAAGCTTTAGAATATTATAGCTGAGTTGAGATGAGCAGCCTAATTCAGGGTTCTCTATTTGACATTTTATTTTAAGAAAAAGTAAAATGAAGCAATTTGGGGGGCCTTTTCTTGACATATTCTTCATTTCCTCCCTCTGTAGGTCACTTTCGGGATGTGTTTTTTCCTTTTGGTTTGTAATGTGACCTTTGGATACTCCTCTTGTGAAAATATTTTTGCAATATTAGCACATCTATTCTTAACTCAGATGTTTTTAGCATGTATATTTTTAGAGCATACATTTTAGTATTCTATCGTTTTTCTTCTGTATATACATAGAAACTCAGAAGAATTAAAAAAATATATAATTATGCAGTGTTAACTACTTTTAATTGTGTTACATTTCTTAGATCAATCTTTTAATAAATATTATGATTTTATTTTATACTTTGGTACATTTATAAAATCTTTGGAGCAGAGAACACGTTTTGAATTAAATTTTGAATTTAGATTGATATTCTTTGTATACTACATAAGTAGAGTAATTTTTTCTTAGTCAATTAATTTACTTATTTACAGTTATTTAACTGTGCATGCAGACACACATAGTTTACTCATGGACTACTTGCATCATTGGAAAACAGTAAAAATTTCAAGGGTTTTACGGTAAATTGGCTTTCTGAAACATGATAGACTAAACTATTATAACCTCTCCTTCCACTACAAACATATAAAAATGCTGGGTAAATTATACAAAGACGTGGTAAGAAATAGAGAAGTAAGGTTCAAAGCAAGGAAAGGAAGTTTTGCTGACATGAAGAGGGAACTCAAGACTCGAAGCACTCAGGCAGGTGCTTTAACAGGAAAGGGGGGCCATGAATTTAGGCCCTGACAGTTGGGGACTTAAATTTTAAATTTCCCATGCAAGTGGAGACATGGCTTAGGTGTGTACAAGTGGCACCCAAAAGTGACTCTTATAATACTGGAGCAGAAAGAGCTGTTCTCTGTTTTAAAAAAGTGATGAGGTGCGTGACTCTTCCATGAGACATCAAAACTCCAAGTTTATGCCATTAGTCTGAATTTATACTAGCTCAATAGTTTGGAAAAATTCATAGCCATAAAATTCAATGTAAAAAATCTGGTCCCAGTTGAGTAGCCTGAAAAAAGTAAATGTATAACCACTCCATATTGCCACTTACACACCTACGGTGCATAGGCTTCTTGTGAAAAAAGCAATACCCACTGAAAATGAGTCACAATGAATCATAATGTAATAATCAATCATGAAATAATCAACAATGAGACAGAGTAAGCAGATACAACAAACAGGAATTATGACCTCATACAATTTTAGATTATAGACTGTCATGAAATGACCGAACAAGAGATAAAAAAATAGAATTATAATGAGAAAGAAATCATCATGAAAAAGTTAAGGAGAGTTTTCAAATTCATGCATCAAAATCATTAATTGAGCATCTGTATGTGTAGTATTATTTAAGGCACTAGTAATACAGCATTAAGGAAAGCAAATAAAAATCCTTGTCCTCTTATAGTCCTTAGATTCTAGTGACTAGAAAGATTTAATAGATCTTCCAAAATTCTTTTAAAGAACAAATCATTGAAGAAAAATTAGTAGACTGCTTAAATACCATCAGAGCGTGGTTGAAAAGAGAACGAATAAACTAAAAATTATAGCTTAGAATATTAGCCAGAATGCAATGCCAAAGGGAAAATGCCAAGGGAAAACCTGAGTGAACATTTAAATGATAAAAAGGATTGAATAAAAAAAAATCAGCATGCATCTAGTAAGAATTCCAGAAAAGCCAAAGAAAGAACATGTGAAAGCTGCAACATTTGAAAAGAAATGGTTGAGAATTTACAGAGGTTTGCAGAGGATAAGAGTCTTCAGATAAAAGAAGCCAAAGTCGTGAGCGGGAGAAATAAAATTAAAGTCGTATCTAGAGAAATTGTGACCAACCGTGAAATACCTAAGACAAAACTAGAAACCAGAGAGAAAAAAGTTGATTACCCCAAAGAAGTAGTAGTCTCAGCAGCAGTTATAAAGGTTAGAATGTCAAGGAATAAAATCTCAAAATTGCTGGGGCTAATGGCCAACTTTGAATTCTGTACTTGCCCAACTGTTTTTTTAAAATGGGGAGGAAATAAAGATATTTTCAGAAAAATGAAAGAAATTAACATTCACATTCACTGAAAGAACCAGTAAACATTTAAAAAATAGAAATACAAGATAGAACTTTCAAAATAGTAGAGAGAAAAATAGCGGAACTGAGAAAATCCAATTCATTTAGAGCATAGAAATGAAGAAGAAAAGAAGAGAAAGAAAAATCGTTATAATTGGAAAATACAGAATAAGAGAATAGAATAACCTCTCTCCTCCTCACCAGATTACATCTAAATATGTTCTCAAGGGTATTTCAGAATTTGTTACTTGTTCAGAGCTTTGGCTTATTGATATCTGGGCACAAAACCAGAATCCCTATGCCTTTAGGAATTTCATCGTTTCCACATGTCTGTTTGTGCACATTCCCTGCTTGCATTGATCAGTTATGCGTTTGTCAAATCTCCCATATTAGAATATCACTCCTGGGGGACTGACTCCATGGCCGAGTGGTTAAGTTTGCACGCTCCACTGCGGCAGCCCAGGGTTCGGATCCTGGGCGCGGCCATGGCACCACTCGTCAGGCCCCATTGAGGCGGCGTCCCACATCCCACAACCAGAAGGACATGCAACTAAGATATACAACTGTGTACAGGGGGCGTTTGGGGAGATAAAGCAGAAAAAAAAAAAAGATTGGCAACAGTTGTTAGCCCAGGTGCCAATCTTAAAAAAAATAAAATAAGGTAAAAAAAATAAATAAATATGGGTTGGGAATTTAAAAAAACAAAAAAAGGATATCGCTCCTGATCAATAGACAGACTTGCCTTTGAAACCTCCATAGAACCGAATCATTCAAATAACTGGGAGATTTGCAGTACTTGGGCTAGTCTGTGGGAAGTAGACATGCCTATTAAAAGGAATATTAGGGGGCCAGCCTGGTTGCATAGTGGTTAAGTTCACGTGCTCTGCTTTAGTGTCCTGGGATTCATGGGTTTGGATCCTGGGCATAGACCTACACACTGCTCATCAAGCTGCCATGCTGTGGCAGCGTCCCACATACAAAACAGAGGAAGACTGGTACAGATGTTAGCTCAGGGCCAAGCTTCCTCACTTAAAAAAAAAAAGAGGAATATTGCCTGTGTATGGTGCTTAGGGAAGCTTCAGCGTTTTTTGATGGAAGCTAACTTCTTGACATTTCAGCAGGGAGGAATAAGAACAGAAACAACGCTCTCTTCTATTACCATATAATAACAGTAGTGGCAGTGGTTAGTTGTAGTAGCAGTAGCTAACATTTTTGAGCACTTCTTTTTGCCAGGTATTGCCCAAAGTATTTTATGGAGTTGGTTTCATTATGTTACTGATGTGGAAACCAAAGCACAGAGAAGTTGCCATTGAGACAGGGCATGCGACTGTGTGATATACTTCTTAAACTGCACACTTAATCACAACGTGTATTTATGAAATATCTTTGTCACTCTTTTCCATTTTTGCACTGTTGTAGCTATTCACAGCTCCATGTTGCTTGGTTCATTGGTGGCCAAATGGCTGATCTAGTCTAAAATTAATTTTGCCTACTACTTATAAAACATGCTGTGCTTGCCATTTTTTTATGTGAAAGTGCAGATTTTTATAAATTTAAAAGGAACCATCTTACAGAGTGAGTTAGTTTCAATTCCTGTGAAATTAGAGCTATCAAATAATCAACTACATTTGATGTACAGATACCAAGGCTTTCTTTCCTGTACTACTGCTCTGTAAGCTAAGCTTCATTATGAAAAATATGTTGTTTTGTGACAGACTCTAGATTAGTGACTATACTTTTGTTTAAAATTACATATCAAATCATTATAATTGACTCTTAAACATCTAGGTTGATATAAAAAAAAGTTGTTTAATGATTGTTTCTTACAATAAGAGGAATATTTCTCCCTTAGCAATTTCATTTTTGGTACTTAAATTAAGGGCCAGAAAAAAGTGATTCTAAAACATTATTGATATATTTTGTGAAATTAAAAATTTAACCTAATTCTTCAGCTTATTGGTTGTTATAAATCCCTGTTAAAAAAATTTTTCCGTGAGCTTTTCCATTCCCTCAATCAGTAATAATTTTTCTTTATTTTAATATTCCTATCATGTGCTTAACCCATTGTGCTTGATATTCTATTTTTATATGTGTGTCTTACCTTCATTGTTGGATTACCAGTTCCTTTGGTGCAGGGCTTTATCAGGTACATCCTTCTATCTCACCTTCCACCTTCCTCTTAAGCTGGAAGTTACTGCCTTACCAAAAATGGGCAGTTTGAATTATGGCAGGAGTAGGGCAAAGTGTGCAGATCAAATTTTAGAAATTGCCCCAGCCCCAGAGATGACAGGTTAGGCAAGGACGGTGAAGTTATCTGTCAAGGAAGAGAATGAAAAGAAAAATACTGCTCTCTAAACATACCCTATGTCATAAATTGCTACTCCTGAAAGGATAGGGCTAATCCTCAGGTAATCGGAATGGGTGAGTATTTGGTAAGTCACTCCTTTGAAGTGATGAGTAGTTTCTTCGTCTTAATACGTTATTTCTTATTGTTCTGCCGGTACATTTATCCAACCTGTTGACTATAGTCCTGATAATTAAGGACCACTCTAAAAATAGGCTCAGGTGTTTCCCTGATTGAGAGATAAATGGTATGCCAGTGGCTCTTTGTGGACTGATCCCTTTGGATTCACCACTGCATCACATTGTTTCTTTGTCTTGCTTTGTGTGGAAATTGATTTGATGATCTGGGAAGAGCCAAGAAGATTGTAGTCAGGCCCTTGGCCCAGTTGACCTTTCCAATTCTTCACTGTCTGTGAGTTCTTTATTCTAGAGAAATTGGGTCACCTCAAAATGGCAGTACTTTCCCCTCTCCCCCATATTGGTATCACTTGGCTAGATAAATGAATCATTATACCTAGGGCTTTTATCTTTATCTTTCTAAACCTCCAGATTGAAAACTACCATTTCTTCTACCCAAACTTTAGGATGCATTCAACTTTTACATGCTTGGTTTTCCTTTTTTCCCTGTACTATTTTGTCTGTTTTTCTGGTCACTTCCTCATTGCCTTCCCTTATTCACTAGCTTGCTCGTCTCTGTTGTCTCCTCCGTGGGTCCTCTGTGTCCTTTTGCACTCTCCCATCTCTGTGGTTCTTGCTTTCTAGAGAACATTAATGTTTTTCTCTGTTCATGCTAACATCTGTGTCTATTCCTTAAACATATTTTTTCTCTATTTCCTGTCCTTAATTTTCTGTAGCATTCTCATTGTCTCTGACTGAATGCTTTTCTTTATCCTCTGTAAAGTATTCAGCTTATGTAAAAAAAAAAAAAAAAAAGAAAAGAAAAAAGATGACTGATGGTTAAATGAATTCTGGCTCCAAGAGGGCAAAACAAGAATCCTAGTCACTTTGCCTTCCTGCAGCCCCTACGCTGAAGAGCACGATCTCTTTGTTTTTTTCATTACCACTTAATTCTTTTCTCTTCTTACTTTATACATACCACATGATGTTGCCAGTGTCTCTGATCAGAACCTTTGATGAGAAGTCCTACTAAAATCATCTTCACTCACAAAAAAGTCACAGGATCTCAAGAATTTTGTTAAATCCCTCTGATTCTCTATTTGAAAGCGTTGCTTATAGTACCCCAGAATTTGAACAGTGTTCTCCCCAGTGGGAGGGAGCGTTATTCTGTACTGTGTCTGGCACACACTGCTATTCTACAAATATCAGCTTCTGAGGATGTTAATGATGATGGTGACGGTGTGGGTGAGTATTTTGAAGGCAAAAGGACAGAAGTGGGAGAACAGAGATACCAGTAATGAGGTGGGGGTAGTGGGAGAGTGTGAGTCAGGAAGAAATAGCTGCTAGGACAGATGGATTATAACACGTTAGTTTGTCTTCATTCTCCTGCCTCTGGGTTTTAAAAGGAACCAATAGTACTGCTTAAAGTATCCCAAAGCTGCGCTGACTGTTGTCGCCATCAAACCATCCAGACCGCCTGATCGCCCCTACTTCATTCCTTGTGGCTTTTGGAGGACAGAAGCACCTCCATTCCATTGCCTTCAGTCACCCAACTCAAATCTAATGGGAGTAGGGAAGGAGATAAAGGGGAGTTAGGTAAAAATGGGATGCAGATTTAAAGTACCTGCCAGATTTAATTTAATTCTCACAACAATTCTCTGACACAAACATTCTGTTAGATCCGCACACCAGAAAGAGTGAGGACACAATGATGGAGTCACCTCTTGTCCTTCTTATGTCATTGCCCCTTGGGTGTGCCTCATCTTGGGGGTCAGATTTGAACCCCAACAAAGGCTCCATCATCTCTCTGCACCTAATGCTTTTTTTAAAAAGATGAATTTTCCTGATGTTTTAACTACTCTGTTGAAAAGCAAGCAAGCAAACTCACAAAACATTGCTTTTGTGTTGTTCATTCACATTATTGAAGGAGAGTGAAAGGAGATCCTAATCTGGATGTGTGGCAAATTAGTTTTGCATTTATTTTCATTCCAGCATGATTGTTGTCATTCTTAGAGTTTATGTTTGTAGATAGCATTGTAGCACTATAAATTATGAATGAAAGGGAGAACTTAGGCTTAGTATATATATTATTGAGTGAAAGGAGGTGATAAATAATGAGGTAGATGGAATAGCTTTTGAGTACAGATTTATCATCCTCTTGACTCTACCATCCAAATTCATTTTAAAATTGAGTTCAGGTTGATGATGTCTGAAAGTTTTTTTTAAAAAGTCACCTCTGACTGGTTTCATTTTCTATCACTAATGTAAGTGAGGGCCTTTTTAAATTCTTTCTTGTTTTAAAATAATAGAAGAAAAAAGGAAGAGGTAATTAGAAAAGCTGGAAGAGAAGTAGCCTCTTGGAAATATACAAACATATTCACAAAGACATGACATTAATTTTCTTTCTGTAGTTTTTGCCTGAGAGTTGGGAAAAATAATATATGAAAAAAGTGTCATTCATCTTCTATATATCCCACTGTAGTAAGGTCACTGTAATTGGGGCCAAAAAAATATCATTTTACTACTTTACTGACTAAATTCCTTTTGTTTGTCAAAGTGACCTACATTCTGCTAAATTCTTCTCAGTAGAAACTAATGCCATTATGAGTTTATACTGTATATAATATTAAAAATATAATCTTGGTTGCATTAGAATCACCTTTGTTACTTAAGTTTTAAGAAAATCTATATAAATATCCTTAAAATTTTTGAATTATGTCTTTAGATTTGTGTTCATCTTTATGATATTTGGTAAGTAATTATTTGTAGACCTCATAGAGTTTTAAAAAAAAAATTAAAACTCCCATTTTGGGATCAATGTCTTCTAGGCCAGGTAGCCACTGGCAGTTTCTGGAATGAGTGTTGGTGCAGGGACATTTCCATCTGGCAGGGGTTGGACAAGAGGGTGTCAGGGCTAGAACTCAGATTTCCTCTTCATGGTGTTCTGCTCAAGTTTTTTCCAGTTGCTCTAAACCTCCTTATAAATGGAAAACTCAGGTGGTCAAGTTGGAAAGGTGTCATCTAGATATTATTCCTGTAGAATCTGTTGATTTTGTCTGACTCTTAACCCTTAGCTTGAAACGTGATACCAGAGATTTGGGCTTGTTGAACAAGTTCAGTTTTGGTTCATGCTATGTCTGTTCTTCTGTTTTTAACTCTGGTATGTCTCATTTACTTTAGGTTTAGCAGTTTCCCTACAACTATTACATGGAGATATTGAACAAATCAGAAGAGAATACTCATCAGTGTTTTCTCATGGAGTGTCCATAACGAGGAAGTTGGGTTTTTCTAATATTATTATGCCTGGTAAGTGACTTGGGATGAACCAAATGATGAAATATGAGTATTTTGTCTGTTTTCAACATCTGAGAAATTTTTCAAATTATCAACTTCAAAGAGTTCAAATGGGCCATCCTGAAGGATGAAATGAGGTGTGTGATAATAAATAAGCAAAAGTTTTTAAAAAAAAATCTTTATGTTTTGATTATATTAGGGTGGGTAACTTGTGGGGGCCATGGCTACGTTACATTATGACATGATAAGAAGGAAAATTGAAGTAGTATACAGGAAATACTTTACCCTTTGGAGGAAGATGCTAGTGAGGTCACTGAGGGGATATCCTTACAGGTTTTTATAAGAATAGTTATTGAGCAATAGTTAGCCTTTCTTGAAGGATTTTTCCACCTGAGATATGTATATGTACATAAACAGCCATGTGCAAATGCCACATGTATTTCTACACCTTTCCTATCTCTATTTGTATATATAATTCAGATCTCTCTTAACAACCAAAAAATACTGCAGAAAAGTATTTGTTTCTAAGTGGAGAAGGTAGAGGTTAAGGAGAGTCACACTGTTAAAGTAAATGCCAAGTGGTAATATTTGTCAGTGCCCCCACATCCCACCGTCCACAGCCAAAAAAAAAAAAAAATAGAAAGACCAAATGAAATAGTCCCAGATTGTTGACGGTATTTTTGGAAACAAGATCCTCTAAATCACTGTTTAAATCCCGTGTGTAGAGGCAAGCTCAAGAAGTTGCATCTGACAAGGCCCGTGGCACAGCTGTGAGACCGATGGTAGGATTGCCGTGACCAAAGACCTAACAAGAAGCAGACACTGACCGGCATTGTCTGTTGCAGCATTTTGTCATCTCCTTATGGGAATTTGTTCATGCAGGGAAGGATAAGAGAACAGCCTGGAAAGTTTCCTGAGATGACCTGACCTGGCTTAGGGACCCAGTATGCCGGAGCATCTCATGCTGCTGTTGTTGGAAATGACTGTTTATAGAACTGTTTACTTGGTGGCATGTTATTCAGTGGCTCTTGCAACCGTTCATTATTTCCTTGAGTTGCTATAAATAACTGGTATTTCCTCTTTAACAAAAAAAGAAAAAATTTCATCCCACTGGGAAGCAAATTGATGGGCAAATCTAATATAAAAAACATATTTTAGAACAGAATGTAGCCAGCTGCTAGAAGAATTGCTCAGCTTGGTCTCTGGGCAGTATCATTGAGAAATGGAAAAATATAAAGCAACATGACACTTCACCGGCTGAGTAATTGTCTGGGATGTGCTGTGCTCATGCAGCTCTTGTTTGGCTTTAATGATGGAAATGAACTTTCTGTGGAATGAGGCTCGCTTCTGTCCGTTTCCCGCACCGTGTTAGAGTAGCAAGGTCCACACTGTCAGGGGATCAGACCTCCCAGACGTAAGGCTGAAGTGTCGAGGACTGCAAGAGGTTTTTGAATGCACCTCCTTCTTTTTCCTTTCTCCTTTTTCTTCTTTGACTTCTTAATCTTCCAAATTAGATGGAGAAGGGAGAGATGTGTATATTTCTCAAACAGCTGAAAGCAACTTTACAACTCAATGGAAGTTTTTACATTGGCCAACACACAGTCATTGTTTTGTTTTTCTTTGTTATTTTCAGAATTTTGACTTGTCAGTTAAGTCTCAATGGTGGCTCTAATGAAAACTTGAGCTGAATTCTTCAATGAGAAAATGTATGTGAACATTTCTGATCCCGGTGTTGTACTGACATTCTGCTAGCATGATTTTTTTTCTTTCCATTTTCTAGACTTGTCCTTCTGAGTTCATTTGTGTTCTGATAGGGGTCAGGGCGGGCGAGGCGCGTGCTTATACCAGCAGGACCAAGTTCATCAGCATAGTGTCTGCCTGTCTGCTGAATGAATTATATGTGGTCCTGACACTGACAGGAATGTACACAAAACTCTTCCTGAGGATCACAGAATGTCATCAATGCCAAACACTTTCTGGAATGAGAAAATCATGAAAACAGAAATGCTCCCTTTGGTCTGGCTGTTGCACTGGCAGTTGATGTCTCCTGGTGTAAGGAGATCTACCCTCGTGCTTTCGAGCTGTCAAGAAGTCCTCTGGACCCTCCTTGTTGCTCACGGTCCATCATTCAGCACTTTATTTCTTAGGGTATCCAATTTCCAAAGAAGAAAAGTCACTTTCTGTGAAACTCCATTACTGCCACCTACAAACCAAATAACTGCAGAAAGTTCCCTCGTCTGGTCTCTGAGCCCCTGAGAGAGGGAGCAGCAAAAATATTTCAATCAGTGCTCTCCAATAGAAATATCATACGAGCCACAAATGTAATTTTAACTTTTCTAGTAGCCACTTAAAAAACGTAGGAAGATGAAATTCACTTTAACAATATATTTTATTTAAACCAATACATCCGAAATATTATCATTTCAATAGGTAACCCTTATAGAAAATTCTGACTGAGTTATTTGACACTATTTCAACCTAAGTCTTTGAAAACTGCTTAGTATTGTGCATTTACAGCACACCTCTTTTCAGCCAAGTCACATTTCAAGTGCTCAGTTGCCACATGTGGCAGTGGTTGGACAGCCCAGCTCTGAACGTCTTAACAGACTCTGTGCAAAGCAGGGCCCAAGCCATTGCTGACACTCAGGAAGGACTGAGTTTCCATCCACTAGACATTTTGGAGGAAAGCTGGCTGATGTGTCAGGAATGTTGTGGGAGGTCAGGCTGTGTCCCCCACCCCCTCCCTGAAAGTCAGTTCTTACTCTGAGTTTATGATTCTTTCTAGGCAAAATTGTCTTTACTTTCTTCATTGTCTCCCTACCCTATCTTCCCCACCTGTACCCTGTTCCCTGGAGACTTGTTCTCATATATCAACTGGTCAAACTGTCACTCTTTGTTAGGGAACCCCTAATTAATACCTTCCAGTGCATTCACTTTTAGTATAAGCAAGATCTTTGAAGTTCCTAACCCTGAAAGAAATTAAGTAAAAATGGTGGGGTGATAGGGGAAGAGAAGGGTTGAGATGTAGAGGCTAGAGACTCACTGAAAACAATTAGCAGAGCCTGTGTTTCAAATGGCTGCCAGCAGTAGTAGCTTTGATAGACATATCAAGATTTATTCATTTATTTAAAGAGTATCATCCAGAGTAAGTCTCCTTTTCCTTTGGTCTTTAGGCAGTAGTTGAGGTAAGTCAAATTTCTATTTGGTCAAAGTTGACTGTATAATGCTTTATAAGGCTGCAGTGAGAAATATGTTATAGATATGTAATATAAGCATTATTATTCTTTACCACTTACTGATAGAGACATGTACATCAACAGATGGAATTTCTTGAGATAAGCCTTCTTTTGGAGAAACCAGGTGGGAGTAAATATGATATGATTTGATCTTACTTAAAAATATATCCTAAATCTAACCAAAGCTCACCACCCCCCAGTCCAAGTCATGGGCCTCTGCATCATATAGGTGCAACCACTCAGCTCAGAGCAGAACCTCCTGACCGTGGAGGGGATAGTGGCCTTTCAAACGATGGATGCCACAGTGACTGAAGAGAGATGGAGGTTGTGGTTCTACCATGTCACGCTGACATTGGATCCCAGCCCCAGGTCAGACTGGGGCAGGGGCTGGTGCCTCACAAATTATGAAGCTTACAGGCCCCACTGTCCAAGGGTGTAGGACTTGCCCCCACTGGCCCTATCAGATCTTCATGCTTTGGCTTAGAGTGTGATGAGCAGCGGGGAGCCACAGCCTATCCCTGCTCCTGTCTCTGTGCAACACTGTTCTGGTAAGCCTGTCATTGGTGCTATTGGATCATTTGCGCTTGCTTGCTTAAATAGTCATAAACAAAAATTAGAAAGCTACTGCCCCCCAAAAAGCTAAACATCTCATAGTATTCCCCTAAAATAAAGCAAAATAAAAACGAGAACAGACAGAAATTAGAGAAAACATTGAGGGGTTTTACTGAAGTGTACTCTGTGAGAAATCCAAAGGTAACTTTTCAACCCACCCATAAATTTTCCCTGTCTGTGGTCTGCTTCGATGTCCAGTTACCTGTGAATCTTATCCCCATCTCTTGCGCCCCTTGCAGGCGTCATGGAATGATAGAAGCTTGGGTGTGGGTGGCATCTTGTATTAGTTTCCTATGGCTACTGTAACAAATCACCACAAATGAGATAGCTCAAAACAACATAAATGTATTATCTTATAGTTCTGGAAGTGAGAAATTTGCACAGATCTCCCTGGGTTAAAATCAAGCTATTGGAGGGCTGCATTTCTTCTGATGGCCCTAAGGGAGAATCCATTTCCCTGCCTTTTCCAGCTTATGGAGACTGCCTACACTCCTTGGCTCGTGGCCCCACATATTCCAACCTCTACTTCACTCATCACATCAACGTCTCTGACCCTTCTCCTCCCTCTTGTTAAGGACTCTTGTAATTATGTTGAGCCCACCCTGATAATTCAAGAAAATCTCCCCATCTCAAGATATTTAACTTAATCATATCTGCAAAGGCTCTTTTGTCATGTAAAGTAACATATTTACAGGTTCCTAGGATTAGGACCTGAACATCTTTGTTGCGGGGGGAAGGTAAGGAGGTGTCATTATTCTGCCTGCCACCACATAAAGGGCCCTCTAGCCCAGTCATGTGTCCAGTGCGTGAGTTTCTTCCTCAAGTCCCTGGTGGTAGTTTTCTGGCTCATACTTGGATATTTATGACCAAGAACACATCATCAGGTCATCTCTCAAAGTGACCTCTTTCATTTTGGACTGGTGTCCCTCTACCTTCTATCTATTGGGTTGAGTTTTTCTGTTTGGAACCTCAACATTTTAAAATTCAGTTAACTCTCTTATCTCCATCATCCCTCCTCTGATGAGTTCTGAGTCCTTTCTCCATATTGTTTATGGTCTGGATGATATTGTTTCTATCTGTTTCTGTCCTGTCAAGATGGTCCCTAAAACTGAAATCAGTACTTCCAGACTGGTCCGACCAATGTGAAATAGAGTAGAACTAATACATTCTTCATTACTGAAGGCACTGGTCTTCTGATAACAAAGGCTAAATTGCACTAGCTTATTTGATGGCCTTTCTCACCCTGTTGAATTACATTTTTTCATACTGAAAAAATATGATTTTATTTTAACATATATTGTTAATATGTTGGACACATTTCTTAATTTCTACACTTCAGTTTCCTCATCTGTAAGATGGAAATGATAAGGTCTTCTCATAAAGTTGATGTGAAGATGAGATGTTTTACTTGTAGCACTTGGCAAAGTACCTAACTACTATACTACTGTCATCTGTTACTACTGTCATCGTCATCGTCATCATCTAAGTTCACAAAAAACCCGTAGTCTTTTGCACATGTTGATTTGTTTTTAACTGAAGGACAAGAAATTTTCTTTTCTAGTTCCATAAATATTAACAAATATACAGCACAGATAAGGCACTGGGCTAGCCCCTGCGGCTGGGTGCAATGGTTTACTTGATGTGTTGAGCATGCACTCTGTGCCTTGATCCAAAGCATTCAGAGGATAGAAGCAAGGATCAAGGTGTTCAGCTACTAATGGAGACCTTTTGCCTGTTAAAGTCAAGCCAGTTAAGGTCAAGCCATAAGTTGACCCCATTTGGCTGCAGTCACTTAACTCTTGAATTTGTTCGTAGTGTTGTGGCCTTATGTTTATCTCATCTACAGTAATATTTTGAGAAGCCTTCACGTGTGTAAAGGCTTCCCAGCCAGTGGGTCTGCTTAACCAGAGCAAAGTGTCGTGCACATCAAATTTGCAGGGTAGTACGTTTGAGAAGTGAAAGGTGTTAATAAACATTGTCGGGAAAGTAGCTTTTCACACTGGTGCTATGGATCCATTTCATACTCACTTTATGGTTTCTCTCTTAATTACCCAAGATGCTTTCTTAACACCTTTGGGCTTATTAGTTTTCTCCAGAACCCACCTCAAGTGTATTGATTTTAATTAGCACTTGTTTCAACTTTATCCTTCTGCATATTTTGGCAAAACATGGCACCTTGTAGTTTTGGAACACAGAAAACTGCAAAATTCCTGGAGAGACATATGTAGAATGTCATCCAGAAGAAATGTTCTTCTTGTCATGTGTTCTCTTTTCAAAGAAATCTTATTTTTGTCTAATAGGTTTGCAAAAGACAAAGGGGTTACAGAGATAGTGATGGTTAAGGAACAGAAAGTTAACATAGATGTGTAAGGTGTTCTAATTTATGAATGTGTTATATTCCAGAAGTTCTTTTGTAAGTCATAGAAACAGCATAACATAACAAAGTGGTCTTGTTGCTCCTACCACCTCTCCATCCCTACCCCATTTTAATAACACCAAAACTTGAGGCCCAGAGGTTTATATTACTCGGTCTAGACTAATATCACATGGAGTAGACAGTAGCTAAGAAAGACTTGAATCCAGATCTTATTATTCCAATCTTCCTGTGACCCTACATCCTTCAGGCCTATTTGAATTCAGAATCTCTTCTGAATTCAGGAGAGATAGAAGACTCCAACTAAGTTATAAGCTAAACAGGCTCTAAGGATTGGCTTAGTAGGCTAATGCCATTTTTAACCTTGCTCCTTTGTCAAAACACTCAGATCTCTCATCTTCTCAGTGGGGCTTCTCTCATATAACACCCCATGCCCCTGGTCAACATTCTTTATCCCCCTTCTGTGTCTTACTTTTATTCACAGCACTTATTGTTCAACTTGCTATATATTTTAGTTCTATATTCAAGACCGCCCATGACTAGAACTGAAACTCTGTGGAGAAGGGATTTTTGCTTTGTTCACTGCTGACTCTACGGGGCCTAGAATAATCTCCAGCACATAGTAGGTGCTCAAGATATATTTGCTGAATGAATACATGGAGGAAGAATTTCATGGTGCTGCCAGTACGTTACTCTTCCCCCACCCCTATCCTTCTTTGGTCCTAGCCTGCAGACAGGAAACAGGTTGCCTTGGAAACCTCCCTCATCCTTTCTTGCCTTTGCTGAAGTCACAGTTGCCCTGTCCTTCCAGCAGATGAAAGTGGAAGTCCCCCTCCCAAGAAATATTTACTCTTCGTTTTGCAGGACAGTTAGTCCCCATGTGGTTTGGACAAGCTAATTACTCATGATGGGAAATTTCTAAGGTAAAAAACCCCTGGAGCTATACTTCCCATTAATCAGTGTTTGTTTTATAGTCTATTTGTAAGCAGAGCTACTCATTATGTGTCACCTACTCGAAGAAGCAAAGGAATTTTGCTATTGTTAACTAACATCTTTTGCTCTCAAGTACCTTGATTTGTGTGTGGTTTTTTACCTGCCAGATCTGTTAGTGGGAAAACTATTGTCAAGAATTTCCTCCCAAACATGTTGTTCAAATAGCACATGTGCAGACCATTAGCGTACCAGACCTAATTTGAGTTGAAATTGATTGGTTCAGAGGACAAAGTGTCTGAGTTGATTATTCATTCTATAATGGAAGTGTTAAAATAAATAGCATTAAGAATGTGTGTGTGTGTAGTGGTAAATATATATAGTAGTAAAATGAACTGGCTTGTAAAAAACCTAGCAATCTTGTGGAAGTTACTGGGCCATTCTCTAAAATTTTTTTTTTAAAATGGAGATGATTAAAACAAAAAACTTTCAAAGCCTACAAATATAATTTTCAATATGCTGAAATATGTTGCTTTTCTCTTGGAACTCCAAGTTCATTGCCTTCCCAAGTTGATTTGCATGGGCTGTATGAGAGTACTAGAAATTTGTAAGACAGAGACCACTGTATCAGTTGTTTCCATTAATGTATTTTTTCTATACTCTTTGTAAAGGGTAGTTAATATTTCGTCCTTTTTAGGACTTACTCAATTTCTCTATTTTGTGGCCCATCTGTTTCCTGGTCAGCCCAGGTCATTCACGAATGATGCCTTCATAAAGAGTTGGTCTTTATGGAGGAAGGTGACCAGGCACACTGGTATTCCCCCGTGGTTTTGAAAGCCAGGGTACTTTCTTGAACACACTTTGGTCAGGAAGTTTTATAAATCTCCCAGTTGTGGGCATGTTTGTGCAGTTATTGTTCTTCCCACTAATTTGCTTTCTTATGGGGAGGTTTTTTGTTAGAAAAAAAGAGTATTGCTTTTGATTCTTCAAATGTTTGAAAGCTATGTTAAGTAAAAGTAAATTTAGCCATGCCAACCTCACCAACATTTACCTTCAAAAACTTTCTAGTAGCACTTTGCTTACTTACTTCTCACTTCCCTATCCACTCACCACTTACCTGTAACTTAATTCTTGCAGCAGACGCACTGTCGGGGTGTTTGCCTGCGTTTGCTAGTTGACATCAAATTTCTCTTTTTTCTTGCAGTAATAAGAAAGGGGCAAGATTAGAAAGCATTCAAGTTTTATAAATAACCAATGGAGAAAAAATAGGTGGTATACGTGTGCATAGAATATGTCTGTTTGAGTCCAGGGCCTTTCCCATTTGTTTTATAGCTTCATGGTAAGAAATGTGAAGCCAAGTTTGTCTGTATGACTGAATTATTCTACATGTGTATTCATAAAGCACTAATCTGGCTTTTTCCAGCAGTGAGATCATTTTGTCCATGAAATTTGGAAAAGGTTTAAATTGTAACTGTACCCTTTGCAGTCCTATCATTTTATTCCATATAGGTATTTCTTCTACTCTAAGTGCTGTGACTGTAAAATATTAAAACTGGTCTCTTTGAGCCACCCCTGCTAAGCTGTCATTTTGTAATCACACCTTATAAATGAAATGAGGGAAATATTGGAAAATGGTGAAACCTGACAACACCTTCCTACTCAACCCGGTATTCACCTCCTAAATGCACATTTTCAGTATTGCTAATTCATACTAGCAGAAGCTGGCCTTTACTTTTTTTGGATATTGGCAGTGAGGGTGGGACCCTTTTATAAAAGTACAATATATTATATTTATACTTTTATATGTATATGCTATAAACAGTATATTTTATGAACTGAAGTTTTTCTTGATAGAGTCCTTTATTATGCTTCCTAGTATATATAACATGGTTTTAATTTTCCTCTCCTACTAGGTGAAATGAGGAATGACTTATACATCACTATAGAAAGAGGAGAATTTGAAAAAGGAGGGAAGAGCGTGGCTAGAAATGTGGAAGTTACAATGTTCATTGTAGAGAGTGGTGGGCAGACCTTGAAGGTACGTTAATGCTGGTTACTTTTCGGTACAATTCCACATCATCGCTTTGGGTTCATCTTTGATGCTATCAGTTAATTTCTGACTTGCAAGGTTTTCAATCTTATTTTTCTTTTCCACCCCTATGTAGTTTTCCTTTTTTAGAAAAATCATTAAGATGCCTTTCAGAAAGGAAAGTAGAAAAACAAAAAGGCTCTTATAGTTTAATTTGTGTCAACAACTTCTTCTTAGCAGTATTCTTTAAATGCAGTATTTTCTTATGCCATTTGACTTTTTTCTTTTCATCTGTCATAGTTTTGGTGATAAACACTTTGTCCTTGGGAATTGGTAAAAACAACAACAAAAACACATTTAATCCTGCATATTTTCGTTTTGACCAAAATAGGGCATGCAGATTGAGGTATTACTAATTGGGTGGTATAGCAGGTTTCTTTCTGGAAGAAGTGTTTCACGTGAGCCCCAGGGCTCTGTGAGTCTCCCAGTGAGGCACAGAATGTGCTTTGTCGGCAGCAGGTCGAGAACTTTGCTGTGTAGTTGAACCCCTAATTGGGCATGCAGTTGCCCATCTCAGTCCCATCACTGAGCTCCACCCATGGCACAGTAGGCCCTGGGAGACCAGCATCAGAATTAAACAGACACAGCCACTAGCAGAAGCAAGTGCAGAAGGAGCGCTGCTAAGGACCAAGCGCTTTCACATGAAGTGCTATTTGGGGAACAGGCAGATATAGCAGAGTGATTTCTCTCCTGCTTTCAAAATAATCTTTAAATGAAGCTCTCTTTAACCTGTTTGGTTTCTTTGTTAGGATTATATCTCCTTCGGCTCTGGAGAGCCACCAGCTAGTGAGTACCACTCCTTTGTGCTTTATCATAACAACAGTCCCAGGTGGTCCGAACTGCTGAAACTTCCCATTCCTGTGGATAAATTCAGGGGTGCGCATATCCGCTTTGAGTTTCGGCATTGTTCCAGTAAGTGTTTTGTGGGGTTGGCTACCTGGCTGTGTTGTGTTGGGATTGTGTGCTTGTTGAGCTGTCATGACAGTGTGGGCTTATCTGTAGAAAACGTGTGACAAACCAGAGACCTCCATGAGGGAGAAATGAAGGCAAGGGGAGTCCTGTTGGGTGACTGGGCTCACTTCTTCTCAAAGAACCCATAACTTCTCTGAAACATCGAAGAAGGAGAAGGAGGAAAAAAAATCCCTCTGGAAATCTACAGGGTTCTTCTTAAATGATCACTTTCATAAAAGTCAGTTCAGGGGCCCGGCTCCGTGGCCGAGTGGTTAAGTTCACGCGCTCTGCTGCGGCGGCGCAGGGTTCGGATCCTGGGCGCGGACATGGCACCACTCGTCAGGCCACGTTGAGGCGGCGTCCCACTTCCCACAACCAGAAGGACCTGCAACTAAGATGTACAACTGTGTACACGGGGGGTTTGGGGAGATAAAGCAGGAAATAAAAAAGGAAGATTGGCAACAGTTGTTAGCCCAGGTGCCAACCTTTAGAAAAGTCACTTCATTGGTTTCACAGTCTAGAAAGATTAGACAGAAAGGGAAGAGACAGCACTGAAAACTAGACTGGCTCAGATGACCTTAGGCAGTCCCAGCCTATCTGCTGTCTCTCTAGCCAAGAGCTGATCCAGCTCTCAGACAGTTCAGGGGAACTCATGAGGACTTTTCTGGGCATGTGAGTTCACTAGGAAAGCCGCTGATTGGCTCAGATTTATATCTTATTTGCATATATCTGCATCACCATACAGTCTGACAGTATTCAAATGAGAATCAAGTAATGTCAGCCTGAATAGGCCTTAGAGATGGCGTGAAGTAATTACCTCATTTAACACCTAAAAAACCAGGACATAAGGATGTTGTAGGATTTGTCCATATGGACGTTACTGCCCATAAAGTTGTAATTTCTTGTTGTCTCTATTTTAATTCTTTTGTACTCATTGCCACCCTCTCAAACCCACACTCCCTGTCTTCACCAACCCGCAGTCCAGGGATCTTCTGATATTCCCTGTGTCCCTGAAGCCTATCTTAGATACAACCAGAAGTGTACATTGTGACCGGAGAAGGTTCTGGTGAATCTTGCTTCAGGAGCCGTATAACGAGGCAAGAGATACAGAAGAATCACACTCTTGGAGAAGCAGCAGGCTCCTCTCTAGCCTGGAAGGGATGGGGGCATTCCCAATAGATATGTGGTGACTTCACCTGAGTGCTGTGTGATTCACCCAAGATGCAGGGAGAGAAGAAGGACTTTGTTGCCGGACTGTGGCATGTTTTGGAATTGGCTCAGACACCTCTATAAATTATGCTTTTGTAGATGTTTCAGAAGGTAGGCAGATGGCTAGCAGGGTCTCACCATTCTTCCAAATTCCCAGAAGTGGTTCATGGGTAGGACTTGAAGTGGCAAAACATAAAGGACTTGGAAGGGTGCCATATCTGTCCTTCCACCAATCTTTTTTATAAATTCTCATTTGGGCTTAATACAAGCTTTGAGCTTTAAGGTAAGAAAAAGAGGAAAATAAAGGTGAAACAAAGGGGAAGGGGAGAAAGAGCATTTGGAGGAAATTATAATTCAGAACTTGGAAAATAAAATAAAGGCTATTTTCAGTAAAACCTCTTAGATCTCTGCCCTCTTGTATACTGTACTTCAAATGTTTTTCACAGGGTTATATTTTTTTTTCTTTTAAATGTTCATTGTTAAAATTCAGAAGAAACAGCAAAGCATAAGGAAGAAAAAAAAATTTCTATAATCCCATAAACTACAAATAATCAATGTAATCATTTATCACATGGAAATATTTGTGTGTGTGTATATTCAAAAAATGTTATTTATTCATGAAACAAATATTTATTAAACACCTATTGTATACTAGGCACTTTACTGGGCATTGGAGATACCTCAGTAAACACAACAAAATACCTCCTCTCATAGAGCTGTCGTTTTAGAAGAGGTAAGACAGGTGAGAAGTGATCAAATAAACACGTACTAGATAAGGTAGTGATAAGTGCAGGGAAGAAGACTAAACTGAGGTTAGGTCCTAGAAAACGATGGTGCTGTGTTGCTATTTTACATAGGGCAGTCAAGAAAGACCTGCCTGGTAAGGAGATGTGTCAGTCAGCAACAACCTAAAAGAAGTAAGGGCATGAGCCCTTGGGTATCTAGGGAGAGAATATTGCAGGCAGAGAGAACAGTAAGTACAAAACACTTGAGGTTGAAACATGGTTGGCATTTTCAAGGAATAGCAAGGTGGCCCAACTGAGCAAGTGAGTGAGTTTGGAGATTAGGCCAAAGAGGTGGCAGGGGAGCCCCATCCCATTTTGTCTTTTAGGTCATGTAGAGGACTTAGGATTTTACTTGGAGTGAGGAGAGTCATTAGAGGATTCAGATTGAAGGGAAGTCTGGCTGCTGTATGGAAAACAGGCTGTAGATTGGGCCAGGTGGGCCCGGAAAGACCATTCAGGAGGCTTTTGCAGTCCTCCACATGAGAGATTAAAGTGGTTTGCATTAGGATGGTAGTGGTTTGATTCTTTTATTAACAGATTTATTGACAAAGCAGGTATGAAAGAAGGAGAAAAGTAATGATGAGCCTAAGATTTTGGCCTGAGAATGAAGTGGTCATTTAATGAAGTGTGGAAGACAACAGCAGGAATCTGTTTGGAGAGCGAAAAATCAAACATTCCATTTTAGACATGTTAAATCTGAGAAGTCTGTTAGACATTCAAGATGTCAAATAGACAGTTGAAAGAGATCCAAGCTGGTGAGTTAAACTTGAGAATGAGAACAGATAGTTCAGTGGTGTTCTGTAAATATTTAATAAGCAGCTCAGGGTGGTGGAGAGGGGCGAGAGGAGCCCTGAATTATACTGTTTGCTGATTTCCATGGAGTAAATACTCCCACCAAGACAATTTCAAGCTACTAACTTGACGTCACTGACCTTGGAGTTGGGAAAAGAAGCCATGCTGTCTGTTCTTGTGAGCCCGTACAGGCCAGCTCTAACATATTACTAATGCATCGATGATTTTCAAACCTGTGAGACTGAATGAGATTTCCAAGTAGTGAGTTTAGATAGCAAAGAGTCCAAGGATGATCCCTGGGGACACTTCCACATTTAGATCTTGAGAGAATGAGAGGGAGCCATTAATGAAATTAAGAAGGAATAGCCAGTGAGGTTGAAAGAGAATCCAGGAGGCTAAATGAAGAAAGTTTTTCAAGAGGAGATTGATCAGATGTGTCAGGTGCCAATGATAAATCAAATAAGATGAGGGCAGAGAAATGATCACCTGATTTGGCTTCATGGAAGTCATTGAACCTGACAAGTGATTTTAGTGGATTTGTGGTGATGAAAGCCTGGCTGGAGTGAGTCCAGGAGTGACATGGAGGAAAGGGAGGTCAGGCAGTGGTTATAGATAATTCTTTTGAGAAAGTTTGCTATAAAGAATACAAGAGAGCAGAGAAATGGGATAGTAGCTGTTATGGAACAGTGGGTTACAGGACATTGAGCCAGGGAAGGAGTGTGGGTTCCAGTGCTCAAGGTTAAGCCTTAGGTAGGGCGGTTGAGGCATAGCACAGGAGGGCACAGATGCCGTGGGTTAATAGGTGGATGCTGGGCTCTCACTACATCAGCTGAGAGTGAGGAAAGTGCCAGTGTATTGGAGGCTTGAGAATGGAGTGGAATGGATGAAATAATTGTCTAGAAAAGTGGAAAAGTAAGTTGATTAGGTAAATGTAGAAAGTTTGCCCAGCTAAGGGCCCCTTTGTGGTTAGTGTGCGTTAATTAATGTGAGATTAGTCTGTTGTAGGCATAGAATAAGCTGCAAGTTGGATTTAACCAGGTCGCAGTGTTATAATGGAAGTATGGAGGAGTAAGGGGTCTCGGGTGTTTTAGAGGAAGTGGCTAGAATGATAGAACATAGAAATGGGAAGTGAGAGCAGAGGGGGAAGGAGGAGTGGGTCAATAAATTGGAGGTCACAGGGGGCACATTTGTTGGAGTTGCGGCACTAGAAAGAATAAATTAGGAAGTTAGGAGGTAGAATCCATAAATTTAGGGTTTTTACTAATAAACAGGGATCTTATTATGCATACTGTCTGGAACAGTTCATTCACTTTATTAATCCTGATCTAATAGCTCAAGACAGAAGGCCATGTACTTCAAACTTTGTTCGGTATTTATTTTTAATTTATAACAGAAGGCAAATTTGGGGAAACTGTTGCTTTGTTTCTTGTCTTTTTGAATTGAATACAAAAAAGTCAAATAAACTTAGGAAATTATTTCCAAATAAGTCTTCTCCCAGAAATCATAACTTCTATACGCAGCACAGCACTCTCACTGATGTAGAAACTCTTCCCAGAGATTTTTGCTGTGATTTTCGCTTAACTTTAAAGAACACCAATATTTTCCCAGTTTCTCTCTGGGGTTGAAATTAATGACTTTAAAAGAAAATTCTTTGCTATAATCACATTTTCAGGGATGTCCTCATACTAGGAGCCAAAGCCAGCCAGCCAAAATTACTATTCTTGGCATGGGGCTCCACTGCCTTGCGGTTAAATGCCAGAATCAATTGTAAGGGGATGATGTGTTTCTAAAGCCTCTTGTCTGATGTTCAAGATCACCATGTCTGACTCCTCTAGTGCAGGTCTTACTGCATCCCAAAGCTGGACGTTTCTATCAAGTATAACACTCCACACTTGTGTGGGAAAGAATAACCATGCAGCCCATAATAGGCTGTGGGCCCTGGAGGACTCCTCCCTGCGTATCTAAATACAAGGGGAGAGTCAAGTTGAAGAGACCAGGTTCTTTTAATGCTTTCTCTGTTTTTGGAGAAAAGGCAGTTTGGTGGAAAGAATTGGAATGGTACTCAAGAGATCAGGAGCAAGTTACCTAACTACCACTGTGTGACCTCAATTTCCTTATCTGCAAATAGTTGCCAAGGATCCTTGACATTTCTATCCATTGTAACTTAATTAGGCATCTGAAAACCTCCTTGCCTCATTTCTGGCTTCCAGAATACTACTGCATCAAGTCCTTATCAAACTATGGGTTGCCATTTATTTTGTTTTTCAGCATGCCTAACTTATTCCAAGGAGGTAGATTCCACAGGGCTTGGAGGCTACCAAGTTTCCTTTCCCTTTCCATGAGTAGTAAGCTAAACATTGCATTTCACATTCATTCATTCACTTGTTCACTTATTTAACATATGTTTACTGAGAACCTACTATGTTCTTGGCACTCTTTGAACTACCAAGCATAAAACAGACAACAATCTTGCCCTTGATGGTGCTTACATCCAGGGGTGGAGGGTGGCATGTGAGGAGAAGAAACAGGCAATGCACAAATTTTTTAAACATACTTTCACATAGTGAGTTCCATGAAAACAATTAGTCAAGGAATGTAACTTGAAAATTACAGGGCAGGACTATGGGGTTGGAGGGTGGCTACTGTAGACAGAGGTCCCATCATAAAGGCTGCTCTCTGTTGTGTAAAAGGAGCTGGTGAGGGTGGGTTATATTTTTTGATGATCATGCTTCTTGACAATCTTTGTATCTAAACACAGGTATGTAAGCTTGTGCACATGCTTAAACAAGTAATTCTTTTTCTTTTTTGTCCCACAGCAAAAGAGAAAGGAGAGAAGAAGTTGTTTGGTTTCTCTTTCGTCCCCCTGATGCAGGAAGATGGTAGGACTCTTCCAGATGGCACTCATGAGCTCATTGTGCATAAGGTAATGTCACTCAGATGTTGGTGACAGCTGTGAAAAACAGGGTTGAATTATGAACTATCTTATCATCACTCTGGAGAAGAGAAAAAAATGGCTGGCAAGAATACTTTTTTTGGAAGATTGCTGGCAGGGAGAGTGTCATTTTAAAAGTATTATGTCTATATTCTATGTCATATTCTAAAACATATTTTAAAGATGATTTAGAGTTTCATCTTAATTTAGGAGTAGGTATTTGGTAAGTCTATGTGTTGACCTTAAAGTCATTTCCATTGCTGTGATAGGATTAAATAAACCTTACAAATAAGTTTTAAATATTGCCAATGCATACTGTCTTATCTAAAGATGTGTATTCCCCCGGAGGTGAATTTAGCAAGGTCAGCATTACGTTTTTCTTGTCTGCTGCTCTCTCTAAGCAAGCGGGGAAGTGGCTGTACTTTGTCATGACAACTTTAACAGTTATTACTTTCTATTTTTTGCATCAAGAATTATCATAAAAACATTTGGAACAAAGTATCCTGTAGTAGGAAATAAAAAGAAAAACAAGAGATCCTTAGCGGTTATCTGAGAATACTAGTAATAATGAAGTATAGAATAGAAATACTAGTAACTATAAAATCTAGAATATAGAATTAATGTACACAATTTTCTGCAAAATATTTCTCCTTTGTATTTCTCTATTCCTGTAACCATGTGTCATTCCGGGTTCTTATCAACTCTCACCTGGGCTAACTGGTCCTGCTGACCTGAGTCGGGTCTCCCTCGAGTCCAAGTTCCACCCAGCCATTAGGGTTGACCCATGTAAGGTGCAGATCTAACCAGGCCACTTACCAATTTATACCCACTGGAAAGCTCCCTATTTCTGAGAGGATCAGTTGCAGTCTTCTCGGAGTATGCCAGGCTTCTGACTCCCTACTGCTTCAGCCCCCACTTCCTAGCCTTTACTTGGTGCCACAGCCTCTTCCAGCTCCTTCTAGTTCCTTACCCCCTGCCTGCTGGTTTCCTCTGCTCCTTTCTCTGCCCTTGGCACTCCTGGAGTCATGCCTTCCCCTGTCTCCCCCCGGCCCCTGCTGACTCCTGCTCATCCTTGAAGGCTCACCTTGGCCACAATCCTTTTCATAATAACAGTCCCTACTCCCTAGCACCTATCCCTGTATTCCAAGCTGGTCAGATGCCCTCCCCTCAGGTTCGTGGATATCTGCACACACCTCTTACCATTGTACTCATTACATGCTCCATGATTATCTGAACATCCCTTGGCTCACCCCAGTAAATTTATGAATTCCTCAAGAGCAACAGCTGTGTCAGAGGGGTTTGGGAATGTGGTAGATGGGCAATGAAGATTTATTGAATGAATGAGGAGATTATACACAAAAACTTTCTTGACCTTTGGATTATTGCTAATGAAATGAGTATCAATGCACAACACACCTTTTCTATTTGTGTGTGTGTGTGTATATGTATGTGTATATTTCTTTAATCACTCATTCTCTAGTTATTTGTTAAACACATTTATTGACTGCAAACTACAGGCCACACACTGTTCTAGGTACCAGGAATATAAGGCAAAAAAAACAGTTAAAGTCCCTCCATTTCTGGCACTCGCTATCTCTCTACTTCAAAAAATGACTTAAAGGAGCTTACGATGTTAAAATACAAAGAAAAAATATTTTAAAGGAGAGTGACCAGTAAAGCGAACAGAGGAGCTAAATGTACTAGACACCTGAGATGATCTATTTATCTCACTTTTAGGTCTGAGTCTCCCTATGTGACATACGTAATATGACAGGCAACATCTTCAGCTACAACCTTCCAAAAGGCATAAATCGTACTTTGTATGGATATTTGTAATATTGCTTCTGTGTAACATTAAATCTTGACTCAGCAAAGGCAGGGCTAAGATAATTAAAACTAGCCTCCCAGCTTCCTAATAACATATAGAAGAATGAATCCCTTCTATATTTCATATCATGTGTGGGTGCTCTCACCTGTGGGTCAGAGGGTGTTTTTTTGGGCAGATGCTAAGTTTTCAGTCAAGTCTGTGTTGACTCTTCTCAATCAGTGCAAATAATACTAAGATTCTCAGTTGCTGATTACAGACAGCCATATGCTTAAAATGCCAGGAGGTCAGGTAGCAGAACTTACTTCTCCATGTGAGCATTTAGGAGGCCAGCTGGTGTTGATGGCCAGACAGAACCATTCTACACCATTACGGAGGCCTACCAGGGGTGCCTGTTAGCAGGGCCAGAACTTTTCTCAAAGACAGGACTTTGAGTCAGAGCTTTGAATCCGCTCACGCCCATTCACAAATTTCTGCTAAGTACACTGAGTTCTAATCCATAAAGCATAGGAAAATTTATTTGAGCTTGAACAATTTAAAGGGCGGATGTTCCCAATGATCTTCCTCATCCACAAAGGAGGCTCAGGATGGCGTCAGTAGGTTGTCTAATTTTGGGCAGACCTACATTACATAAACCCGCCAGGAGGCATTAGTTCCACAGAAAACCCTAAGTAGCTGAGTTGTCTTATGATTAGGGTTATTCATAGTTGCTTATTTAAAGAGATATGGAATGCTCACCAAGTATAACAACTTTTGTTTTTGGTCTAATTGATGCCATTATTTTCTTTTTCATAGTACTGAGCCAAGAAGTTCAATTTCAGCTTAAGGCCACGTGCAGTTTATGACTATAAAATACTGTAAGCATAATGCTTATTCTTCCTCTGCCATGGCGGGAAGGCAGATAGCCTACTGATAACTGTAGGCTTGCATTTATTATTTTAAAAAAATACAATGAAAAATGAGCTAAGGTTAAGGGGAAAATGAACACTGTCTTGCATTCATAGAGGAAATGTGAATGGTGTGGTCTTTCTGGAGGGCAGTTTGGCAACACATAGATAATTTTAAATGTGGGTCTCCTTTGACTCAGCCATCCTACGTCTTGGTATTTATTGGGAGAAGATAATCAGACAAGGTGAGCAAAGATGATCCAAGGATGATCGTTGTAGATTCCTTAAAATATGAAAAACTTGAAAGTAATCAAAATTACCAATAACATAGGTGTGGTTAAATAAATTACTTATATCCATAATTTGAATATTTTGAATAGTGTTTTGAATGAAATACTACATATTTACAGTTATGCACCATATAACAACATTTCGGTAGATGATGGACTGCATATACAACTGTGGTCCCATAAGATTAGTGCCATACAGCCTAGGCGTGTAGTGGGCTGTGCCATCTAGGTTTGTGTCACTGCAATCTACGATGTTCACACGATGATGAAATTGCCAACACAGTTATCAGAATATATCTTCATTAAGTGGTGCATGACTATATTGAAATCATGTTTAGTGGAAATTTCTATATAAATGTTTATGCTATATTGATAAACCACACTTTATAGAAACATATATTTGGTGTAATACCATTTTTATAAAATTGTTTAATTGCCTGTCCATATATATGTATTTACATAGATACTTGGAAGGATGTCCTAAAATATTAACACTGACTTTCTTTTTATTTTTACATTGCTTAGTTTTTGTTAGTGGATAAGTGACATTTTATAACATTAAAATCTTTATTCATTTTGAAAAAAGAAAAATGGGAAGAGACAAAAAGTTAGACTTAGCTTTGTTTTATACCATTTAATTCTGGAGTTTCATCTAACTAAAGACCATTCCTCTGTCGTATAATCTTGACAATAATGTTTATGGTAAGGTTTTGAAGAAATATCAGTTGTCTTAGATCTTTTTAAACCATATTCTGTATCATTCATTGACAGGTACTGTCTATAAAATCAAAGGATGAGAGGTAGAAAACAAACGCTCTCAAAAAAGTGTCTTTAGGGGCTGGCTTGGTGGCGTGGTGGTGAAGTTCATGCACTCCACTTCGGTGGCCTGGGGTTTGCAGATTCGGATCCCTGGTGTGGACCTAGCACCAGTCATCAGGCCATGCTGCAGCAGCATCCCACATAAAATAGAGGAAAATTGGCACAGATGCTAGTTCAGTGACAATCTTCCTCAAGCAACAAGAGGAAGAATGGCAACAGATGTTAGCAACAGATCTTCCTCATAAGAAAAAAGTGCCTTTAATTCTTTCTTGCAGATATGATACAGGGCGTAACTGTGGTTCATACTGGGATATTTAGAGTTAAAACCTACTTGCTGCTCATGTAAGGTATTACTTTAAAAGACTCAATCCTTCAGTAAGCTAAGAAGAAAGCTTCTGTGTTGAAGACTGGTTAATAACCTAATTTGAGCTTAAAATTTGTGAGAGAGAGTTTCTCTTTGGGCGATGGCTGGACTCCACTTCTGTGTGTATTTTCAGGAAATTGTCCACACAGAAGTGTTAACAGTCAATAGTCTGGCAAGGACCTGGACTCATCCTTTAGGACAGGAGCTAAAGAACCCTAAGGGCAAAGACTTTTTCAAGGTCATTTCCAACTTTACATGATTGATTACATATTTGGAGTGGTTTCCAATGAAAATAAACTCTGAAATCTACAAAAATCTGAATGTCATAACTCTAGAAGGGTAAGTGAAATAACTTGATTAGTCACCTTTAGAGTTTGTGCTTCCAGAGTCCCTCTTACAGATCTCAGAACGTTAATATCTCCACGTGGCTGATGGCTAAGTCCAAAACCTCCCTTTGGAATTACTAATTGGCTAACAACAGGATTTAATCTTATTTCCCTGCATTCTGGTAGGATTGTTTTCCTTAACTTTGTAGGGATATTTTTGGCTACCCCTGTGCAGCTACCTGCTGGAAAGCAAGTTAAGAAAAGAGACTGAAATAATGAGCATAAGGGAATTCATTTTCCAAAAGTCAAGTCTCTTAAGGAGCATGATGTGAGAATCCAAAAAAGGTTAATAGCTGTGCACTCAAGTCTCCATTCTGACTTATGCTAGTGAAGGATTTTTAGTCCTTGGAAATACATTCTAAAACACCTTCAGGTCCAGCATGTATGTATGTAAAATAAACAAGCAAATAATAATAATGATAATAATAATAGTGATACAATCTACCTTTGAGAAATTAAGGTTTTTGCAAATTCATCATTGTTGATTTACACCACCGTGGCTAAAACAACTGAGCTCTGCCAGGCTGGGGTTTTGCTTAGCAGAGAATCTGATTCCTTAGAGTGGTGCTTACTGGCTTCCTGATCCAATGCGTCTGAGCAGCAGAAGGGCCAGGTAAGAAATCAGCCAGATAGAGGATGATCCTGTTTGCTGCTTGGAGAGGGATTAATTTAATGTGATGGCCTAGACTGCAAGAGTCTGTGGCAGGTTTGTTTATTTTACCTTTGCTAACTAAAGGTTTGTCCATCAACCCTTTGTGGCTCATAGTTTCTTCCTACAAATTTTCAGTTTCTTATGCTGTATCTCAGTTCCCCACCTGGTCTGTAGAAGTCCAGCACAGCCACTCTTCACTGGCCACTGTCTTTGAGATGGACTCAGATTCAGTTGAAGGCTGTTGCTCTCCACTCACCCTTTCCTATAGTATGTTTGCATTCATAAGTAAAATGAAAATATGAGATGAGTGAAAAATTAAGATACACTGATGGGTTTGCCACCTATCTTGCTACCCAGAGAGCTCAACATGCTGTTCCAACTGTTCTGAAAGAAACTTCCCCTGTAACTATGATCAATAAATGTTAGACAAGCCAGAAACATCTCTCTCCACTCTGGGCTTGGACATAGGAGAACTGGCACATAACCCTTGTTTCATTACACACTGTGAAAGAAATTAAAAAATGAACACCTGCCAAACAACAAAAAAATTAAAAGTAACTGACCTAAGTTTAGCATAGCAGCATGCCAAGCTGAACAAACAAACAAACAAAAGACTGAGATAATTTAATAGGTGGACTTGGACTGAGCACTGAAGGCTGTTAATGTGATATCCAGAAAGCTGCTTCATTCTAACTAAGTAATACCACTACATTTTCAGTCTGCCCAAAATGCTCTGCCTTAACTGACACCCAGCTCTCTGCTGAGAGAGCTTCCTGTGTAGCTTCTGGAGTAACATGAGCTTATCTTCTGAGTCCTTGTGTCCCGTACCTGGAGGTCAGATGCCTCTAAATGCCCCAGTGCTTTTAAAGATACTGGTTTTCCACCCTCTTGTAAAGAGCTTCCCTGCCCTCCATAAGGCTCATTCCATGCAGTGCTGCAACTTTCTACCCATCCTAGTTGCTGTCTTCCACCAATATGTATTTTGCTGGCCAGCAGGGTAGCAGACGGTAGGGATGGTGGGGGTGAGGGGCAGCTGTTTACTTTCCCACAGTCAGCCTAGCCCCTAGTTCAAAGTTGTCTTCTCCTTCTGGTTGACCTGTCCAGTGCCCTATCCCCATGTTTCTTGGACACTACAATTCTAGTGACCTTCATTTGTGTTCTGCTTCGCTATGGCCTCTCCATGGGCCTTGCTTCATTCCCAGCCAGCAGGATCTCCCAAGTGGGTGCTAAACAAACACTGAATGGATGGATGGGTAGATGGATGCATGGATAGATGAAATCATCCAGAACCACTTCTAATGAAAAATCTTAAATTCCTAATATCCTGACCATAACCTTTCAACCTTCCAGTTTTCTGACTGTACCTGTTTTTCAGTCTTGTTCTCCTCCAATAGACCCTACCTGACTTCACTTTCTTCCTTTTCTTATCCAGGGTATCCCTTGATCTTTAGTTCTGCTGTGCCCACAGGGGAAGAAGAAACCAGCTCGGGATCTGTCTATCTACATTTCTCCCTTCTATATCCCACCCTAGGCAGTTGAGCATTACTAGAGGAAATCATACAGTTGTTATAGGTTACCATCAGCCTGATGGGGATAGTTGCAGGACCATCAATACTGCAGGCAAATTAATCGGTTCCGTCTCTCAGGCTCTACAAGTGCTATTTACAAAATTTTACCATTCTCCCTACCCCACCACTTCCTGTCACTTAACAGACAAAACAGAAGCCATCAGACAGGAACTTCCTTAACTTCCTATGCTCTCTCCTTTGCCACCTGCAAACTTATCTGCATCCTTCCCTTCCTTCCTGCATCCTGTCTCAGAGGGTGGGGCAAGACTCCTCTCCAAGGCGAACTCTTCCACCTGCTTCCCTCAGGCTCTTCCTCCCTCCTGACTCCCCTGGGACTCTGCTCCACCCAATGTCTCCTCTTGCTCTTGAGACTGTAACTTTAGTTTCCTCTTTTCTGGCAGTATTCTCTCAGATTATAAAGATGCTCAAGCATTTTCCTTTCAAAACAAACACACAAAATTTTTTTTTTTTTTTTAAAGATTTTATTTTTTCCTTTTTCTCCCCAAAGCCCCCCGGTACATAGTTGTGTATTCTTCGTTGTGGGTTCCTCTAGCTGTGGCATGTGGGACGCTGCCTCAGCGTGGTCTGATGAGCAGTGCCATGTCCGCGCCCAGGATTCGAACCGACGAAACACTGGGCCGCCTGCAGCGGAGCGCGCGAACTTAACCACTCGGCCACGGGGCCAGCCCCCAAACACACAAAATTTTTAATGGCTACCACACTCCCTCTTCCCTTCCCATTATAGCCAGCCTACAGGAAAAGCCAGTCTTCATTCACTGTCTCTACTTCCTTACATTCCATTTGTTCCTCAGGCTGCTTCTCTCCCCACAGCTCAAATGAAATTTCTCCCTCAAGGTCACCCACCTAGGAGTCAAAGCCACTATACCCTTTCAAAATCTTTCCTTGCTTGTCTTCCTTGAAGCCTGTAACACTGTTGATTACCCTTCTTGAAAATCCCATATTCCTTGATCTGTCTGACAGTGTTCTCCTGAGTTTCATCCTTCTCCTTTGAGGATTCGTCACTCTTTATCTGCACCTTAAACATTTGTGTTATTGTGGATTTAATCCTTGGCTACCATCTGTGTTTCCTACACTCTAGAACCATCTCATGCACTTCCATGGGTTAATTTGCCGTGTCTCTGCTGATCACGGCCAGATCTGGACTTCTAGCCCAGTACTTTTACCAGCCTACTGAACATCTTCAGTTGGATTCACCAGAGACACCTCAAATTCAGCAAAACCCAAAACTGGGCTTTTTATCCCTCCTCCATCTACCCCTGCTGTGAACAGAAACCTGCATTTGCTTCACTTCTCCCACCCGCCCCCTGTATCTGAACAGGTGGTTGCATGACTGGTCAGCTCCACCTCCTGCTAATGCTTTAACCTAGAGAATGTGAACCAAAGGCAAGTATCAGAATCACTTGGTTTTTTCTTATTTTAAGAGGTCTAGGGGAGTCCCAAGCCTTTGTGTTGAAAAATCCCATGCTCCAGCCTTACTAAAAACTACGTGTAGTTGTCTGAATATATCTGTACTTTTTTAACAGTTGTTTTTTTAAGATATTTTAGACTTACAGAAGAGTTACAAAAATAGTACAGAAAATTCCCATATACCCTTCACCCAGCTTCTCCTTCTGTTAACATCTTATATAACCATAGCACATTTATTGAAACTAAATTAACCTTGGTACAATACTGTCAACACAAAACTTATTTGGATTTCACAAGTTTTTCCACCAATGTCATTTTTCTGTTCTAGAATCCAGTCCAGGATCCCCTGTTGCACTTAATTGCCCTGTCTCCATAGTGTTATACACGTGCTGGTATTGTTCCAGTGCCTTAACGTGCGTGTATTGTTTCTTCCACATAACATGCCTTTCCCTCCCTTGCCTACTTGGTGAACCTCTTATTCTTTATGGTTGAGATCAAATAGTCCCTTTCCCATAAGGCCTTTCTTCCCTTCCCTGGCAGAGCTGAAATCCAGTGGTCTTTATCACAGCTTTGTAATCAGTATTAACAGGCAAGAGCAGAGGTCAGACGTGTAATGTCCTCAAGGACAGGAACTGTGTTTATTTCCTTGTTGCATTCTTAATACTGAATTAAAGGACTGGCAAATATTAGGAATTTAATAAATGTTTAATAATGTCATTAAAGATGCCTAATCATATTTAAAAAGTCCCTAAAAGAAGGTATTTTGCTGCCATAACTATTTAAATCTGGTTTTCATTATCTGGTAATATATGGTTCCAACTGGATTGTCTAACTTACTGCATTTTTAAATTTAATTCTCTACTTCCTGCAAATTACAGACCCCTTAATTTGATTAATATACTATGAATTTCTGTACCAGTTTATTTCTGAATAAATTGTAGATGTTCATCTCTCAACCACAGAGCTTACATTATTGCAGATATCACATTTCTAGAACACTGTTTATAACTGACCATTGCTGTTCTCTTTCACATGCCTAAGACAGTGGTCAAAAAAGTAGCGCAGGACATGATGCACCATTCATCACCATACCGACTTATTCTAATTCTGGGCAAAGAATAGACTGTGTACCATGCTATATAATCTTAAAGAAGATTGAGACTACTCCTCCTACCACAAAGTCTGCATTTTAATTCTTCTCTAAGAATCTCAGGAGCACAGCTCTCCTGTCAGATCTGATTTCAGTCTCAAGAGTAGTAAAGCAGAGAGCTGATTCTCGTCTCCCTCCTCTCTAATTTGTAATAAATTAACTTCATGCCATTTTAAGATGAGTTGCACAGATCCCAGCCTATCAAAGCAAACACAGAGAATTGTCCTTTGCTATGACAATGACATTGTTTTGTTCCCACAACCCAGTAGCAGCCTCATGAGACTGGTCATGTTGCCTTATTTCTCCTAGAAAGAATGGCTCAGTTAATTGTTCCCTCATCTAGCTATCATTGTACGTCTACCGTAACCCCAGTAACACTTGAGCTGTGTCTGTCACAAGAGAACAGGGAGGACAGTGTCTTATTATTCTCATATACGTATTACCTTGTTCCATGCCTACACTGGTTTTGATAGAAAAAAATGTCCCTATCCCAAAACAAAAACAGTTGTTTTACAAGTGTTCCCCAGAATGCAAGTGATCCATATTTAACCACCCATCTAATTTAGGGGTATAACTGGATTTTACTGTGGTGACAAAACCATCTTATCAACTCACATGTAGTGTAGTTTCGTGCAAAGCGTCAGTCTCACGCTGTTAAGCCTGCATTGCTCAGATTCGCAGGTATTCAAGCACCCAACCACAACTCTTAGTATTGATATTTCCCACTAAAGCACAGGCAGTGTCATGCCGTACTCGTCCAGCTTCATTTCCATGACTTCATTGACTCTTTGCCCTTCACCTAAGGAGGAGATTGTTCGTTCCCATTTGTTTTCTGCAGTCCCTAACCTGGTTCAGAACCGTGCTCACAGTGCAGAGCCTTCTCCCACCAGGCTGCAGAGTGCCTGAGGAAGTTACTGCTGATTCTTCCTCACTCCTCAGTGTCTTCTGGTAAACTGTGCATTTCTTCTTAAAGGGCTGGAGAACCTTTTAGGCTTAAGCTCTTGCTCACACCAGTCCCTGCCCTTGGGGCCTACCTTTTGGAACCGCATTTCTATTCTTCACTGTTCTTCAACCCCATTTCTCTTCTAACAATTCTCTCTCATCGAATGAATGAATGAGTGATCTCTGATTCACCTGTTGTATTCCCAAGTTCCTGTGTCATGCCTCATCTGCTCCTACCTGCCCCTCCTCCCCACTGCCTCCAGGTCATATGATCCGTTTTGCTCCCTGTGTGGTTTCAGAACACAGACTAGCCATCTTGCTGTAAGGCTCATAGGCCTATTACGTATGAAACTATTTCAGCTCTTTAAATCACTCTAAGCTCTCTCCTAGGGGGTCTGCCACAAACATACTCTTTTGTTGAAAAGCGAACTTTTTTTGGTCTTTCTTAGCCATACCCACCATTCAATATGTTATCTGTAAATCAATAAATTTTAAATTTGTTATAGAAAAATTCAAAACTTGGTTAAAACAACAGTGGAAGAGTAGTTGTGGTCACACCTGTTGCGTAGGAGTTGTGAACACAAACTTTTGTTCAAATCCTGGCTCTGACACTTACTAATATTGTGACATTGAGCAAATCACATTAGCTCCTCAGGTTACAATGTTCGACCTCACAGCGTTATTATTGAGAATAAGAAAATACAGGCAAAGTCCTTCCTAGTGCCTAACATTTAGTAAGCCCTCAGACATGGTAATTGCATGAATTGCTTTTAAAATGTCCAGTGTTGTGTAGTACGTTAAGGATGCGTGCTGAAAACCTCAGAGAACAATAAAAGATATGCCATGAGACTTTCTCTGCAATTTCTGCAGGCCACTGAAGTTCTTCAGAAATAGACTAAAACCTCCAACTCTAGCCCCATACCTAGCATATTGCCTTTGACTCTTACTGGACAAAAAAAATCAGTTTTGAACCTCTGGTAAATACTATATCAAAGGGTTCATAAACACCGAGGAATGATTACGTGCTTTTCTTTACTAATTGATGGGTGTAATTCTCCCTACCCCTGCCCCACTTTCCCCACCAAAACATACACACAGCCACGCACACACACGCACCCCAGTATTCTTGGTAGAAAGTCTTGAAATAACTTTTGTGTCCAGAGTAATGTTTATGTTAATTATTGTATTTTGTACCTGAGTGAGGTGTTAGAGTTTAGCTGTAAGAAGCTATCAAGGTGTCACACTTAAACGGACTGGATGCTGAGGTCTTGGCCTCCCATGCTAGGGGAGAAGTAAAGTGAAGCAGAGTTGGTGGCACTAACCTGGCTACAATGACTGGCCCAGGAGAATGCAGCCATGTCTTCTACTCACAGTGCCCCCTAAGGACACAACACAGCCATCATATCTTCCATCCCAGAAGTGGTCAGGTCATGACTACCAATGGAGCTAGATGAACCCAGGAAGCAGGAATTCTAAGAGGCTGCCAGAAGTGCTCAAGAGCCAGGCAGTTAGTTGGGGGAAGGGGGTAGAAGAGATTTATCTACAAGGGCAGAATTTCTGTGAACAGATGAAGCATACCAGGCTAGGGCAGGCTCCAGGTCCTGGGGAGGAGGCCTGGAAATAGTTGGATAGTGTGTCTGGACTACGTTTGCATGAGACTTCGGTTCCAATAGGAAGTGGTGGTTACACGTATGGAGCTTAACTCGGGCTAGGGATGGCAGACCAGAGCATGTTCCTAACCCCATAGACCAGATCCAGGCAGGAAAAAGGATCAATGTAGGGGGTACGGTGACTCATGTTATGACTTGCTTATACCGAGCTCTGATATGAAGAACAAGACTGAGAGGAGAGGACGGTGACCCAGGGTTTTACAACATCACTTTGCGTAAGCACTTTTTCTGAAGAAGGCATTGGAAGTGTTCACTTTGTAATTATTCTTTAAACCATATATGTGTGTTTTGTGAACTCTTCTGTCTATATGAAATATCTTGCAGTAATAAAAGAAAGCATTTGAAGTTACAAGGTCAGAAGAGAATTATAGAGGCTGTCTATTGTGTTTATTGGTACTCCTGTTACTGGGCAGGTGTGCTAGTAAGAACATCTTGTAATATTCTGATTCTGTTTCTCTAAACTTCTTAGAGAAGTCTTTCTTAAAGATTTATTATTTAAAATTTAAAATACGTATATTTTGTGAATCACACAAAGTACTCTACAATACCAAAGTGACTCTGTGCTTTTAAACTCCTGCCTGTTACCAGGACACTAGCCTTGAAAATATTTGAACAAATTTAAGGAATAAAGTTCATATGAATTTTAGAATTTATACTCAGAATAATCTAAGCTATACCAGCTCTATATCTGTTACAGTATTTTTTCTCAAAATTTTAATTTAAAATCACCTTATTGTTACAAAAGCAATATATAGAAAATTCAAAGTAAAAAAAGCCCACCATACTTTCATTACCAAGATGATGTTAACTATTAATCCCTTAGTGTATATCTTTCTAGATGTTTCTCTGTGTGGATTTTTTTACCCAAATGATATTATATGATATATAAATTTTTAGAGCAGTTTTAGGTTTACAATAAAATTGAGAAGAAGATAGAGAGATTTCCCGTATACCCTCTGCCCCCACACATGCATAGCATCCCCCATTATCAACATCACTCAACAGAGTGGTATGTTTCTTACCAAGGATGAACCTACATTGGCACATCATAATCACCCAAAGTCCATAGTTTACCTTAGGGTTCACTCTTGGTATTGTACATTCTGTGAGTTTGGACAAATGCATGATCACATATATTCATTATAATATCATACTACTCTAAAAATCCTCTGTGCGCTGCCTATTCATCCTTCCCCATCAACCCCTGGCAACCACTGATCTTTTTCTACCGTCTCCATAGTTTTGTCTTTTTCAGGATATCGTATACTTGGACTCATACAGCATGTAGCCCTCTCATGTTGGCTTCTTTTACTTAGTCGTTTAAGCTTCCTCCATGTCTTTTCATGGCTTGATAGCTCATTGCTTTTTGGCACTGAATAGTATTCCATTGTCTGGATATACCACAGTTTATCCATTCACCTACTGAAGGACATCTTGGTTGCTTCATAATATGTATATATGTATATTTTTTAATCTAGTTTTTCAGTTAATGATTTTTCCAATCACTGACTTTTTACCTCATTTAGAGCTTAGTCAATGAATAAATTTCAAAAAAAAAGAAATCTTTTCAGCAGGTTTGTCCAAATCCAGGACCATACATTGCATCTGACATCTCTTAAGTGTTGTTTAATCTAGAACAATCCCTTTTTCCACAACAATTGACTTGAAGAGACAAAGCCAAGCATCCTCAGAAAGTACCATCCTCTGGATTTGTCTGGTTGCTTCCCCATAGTGTTGTTCAGCATGTCACTCTGTCCCTTGTATTTCCTATGAAGCGCAAGCTGCCTCTGTAGGTGTGATAGATTCAGGTTCAGCTGTTTGGTAAGAATGTGTTGTAGATGATGATATGTTTCTTTGCACTGTCCTGCATTGGCGTGACAATCACCTGATCTCCCCACGTGCAATTATATTTGTCCTCTAGCCAGTAGAAAGTCATGTGAGTGTTCCTACATTGGCATCATATATCCATTTCCTCATCCACAATTTTCCTGCTGGTCTTAGCACTAAATGACAATCCTTGACTAAAGAAAGAATTACTTTGGGAATATGAAACTGTATTTCTAAATCTGTCATTTCTTTTACATTTGTTAGCTGGCATTGTCAGTCAAGTAGAGATATCCCTCACATAGTGGCTCTATTGGAGTACCCTGAGAGACAGTTTCCTTTACTTGCCAGTTTTCAAAGTAAGGAGTTGTTTAATAGCTGCCTTAGATAAGATGTTGGAAGAATTTAAGCATTTTTTAAAAATGCTGTGGCCACTGTAAGTGTGATTTCTTGTGCACTTCCAATGTATCAGGCACTGTGCTAAAGGCTTTATGGAATCTAATTCTTATGACAACACAGTGAGGTTTTAGAGAGAGAAATGGAAATCCCGAGTGGTTAAAGAACTTGATACAGTTACTTGTGTGGGAGGTAACAGAGCTGGGATTCAAACCCAGATGGATCTGAGTCCAAAATCCGTGCTTAATTCCTTTTATACATTTTTGTTGCATTTTACTTAAAAGCCAAATTCTATTCGTATTGCTGTTTGGAATGTTTCCCAGTTCATAAACACTAGAAATGGAAATTATGCTTAATAATTCTCATGAGGTCTTTCCCCCCCTCCTTTTCTTTTTTCTTTTTAAATATTTTTAACAGTGTGAAGAAAACACAAATCTTCAGGATACTACCCGCTACCTCAAACTTCCCTTTTCTAAGGGCATTCTCCTTGGGAATAGTAATCAAACCATGAAGGCTACAAAGGAATCTTTTTGGATAACATCTTTCCTGTGTTCCACGAAACTCACACAAAATGGTAATGTATAATACTGTTTTGTTTGAAAGCCCTAGTACTTAAGTACTCATGTGAATTTTGGTAGGCATATTCAATAAACATCAACGTTATGTTTAAGAACTTTGCACTAGAAAAATTGTTCATCCTTCTGTCTGTGATTTCCAATAAAATGGAAACAGTAGTGACCCAATGATCTGTTAAATGTATGTAATTTAAGGGCTTCAAAATTATCCCAGTCTTGGAACCCAGGTATACAACTGTTCAAATAAACCATCAAAAGCCAGCTGCTTAAAAAAGAAAAAGACAGAATACTACCACCTTAATCTCTCATGTTTTATAGCTCCATAAACAGTGCTAATTGCAGGCTTTAGAATAAAGCCTATTTTTTGTTTAATTAGAAGGATATTGCTTTTCTATTCTAGCATTACTTTTTATGTCAGTGATTGTTTAGGAAGTTATGATTAATAAAGCAAGCTCTTCTCCTTGGCAAATTGTCACGAAAACGTTGTCTGTAATGAAGGAAATAAATTAAACATTTTTGAGTTCTTCGTGGTTGCTGTATAAGGCTTCTGGCTAGCATCCTGAACGCCATATTAAGAAGTCAGATTCATTTTGTTGAGAATCACTTCATAATAAAGTATTGTGTCTCCTAAAGTGCTCCTGTGCCTAAACATTTGTGTTATTAGTTTTTTTTTCTGTCATAGAACAGCATTTGTATTAGGAAATGCATTTCTTCTCTTAGAACATGGAATCAGAAAAGAAGCAAAATGTAGCATTTCAATATTGACCACTTTTAAAATACGTAACAATTTCTCATGCAATGCTACTATATTTATGTAGGATGTTAGCAAATGATGCTTTCACGTTTATGTTAGTTTTTGTTTCTCCCCCTCCAAAAGTATTTTTGGAGAAATATTTTAAAAACTCAACTGTGTGATTTATGTTTAGTAAATTTGATTGAAGGTAGCTATCACCAAGTTAAGATATGCCAAGTTACACCAAACTTTATCAGTATTCGGTGGTTATGACTTTACTTAAATAAAACCTCTATTGACATAACTCTGTAATTAATATAAAGCATTTAGCAAACTTCAGGTATTTTTAATGAGGCCAATCTACCTCCATGGAGGTTATGAAGATAAGAAAGTCAACTTGTTATTGATTCCCTTAGACAGAATTCTTATTCATCCTATGTGGGTTAGTTGTGTATCTGGTGTAGAGCCTAGGTTCACATTTAACTGACTGTCTCCACTGGAATATTTTCAGGTTGTACTAGTTATCTATTGCTGTAACAATTACTATAAACTTACTGGCTTGAAACAACAAAAATTTATTATCTTACAATTCTGGGGTCAAAAGTCTGAAATCCACTGCACTGGGCTAAAATCAAGGCGTCAGCAGGGCAACATTCCTTCTAGAAGCCCTAGGGGAGAAGCCTTTTGCTCACCTTTTCCAGCTTCTAGGGGCCACCTGCATTTCTTGACTCATGACCACTTCCTCTACCTTCAAAGCCTGCAGCATAGCCTCTTTAAGTCTCTCTCCCTAGCCATCTTCCATCTTTTAAGGACCCTTGTGATTATATTGCACCCACCATATAATCCAGGATAATCCTTCTATCTTAAAATCTAGAGATTTTATCTTAATCACTTCTGTAAAATCTCTTTTGACGTGTAAGGTTCCCAGGTTCCAGGGTTTAGGACGTGGACACTTTTGGGGGCCATTATTATGCCAAGCACACAGATAAACCTAACGATAGAGTCTCTGCCATCAAAATATTTGGCCCTGTGCCTTAATTTATTCTAGTTCTAGACTTTAGGATGTTAGACAGAATTGCAAACATAAAATGGAGAGAACCAAATCCTGAAAATCACAAGTTGTTACTTTGTAAAAGCAGAGAACATTTTCAGGAAAATATATGGTTAAACTTTTCACAAAATCATTACATTAAACATCTCACTATATGGAAGGCAATGTTTGGCTCATTTTTGGAAGCTGATAAGTGCTTAATTATCATTTTGACTTTGATTAACCTCGTCAGTGTAAGACAGCTCAAAAATGAGCCAGGGAATGAATACTGTGTTTCAAAGAGATAGGAAAGAGGAAGGAAGTTAGTTGATCTTTCTGAAATTTACATGCTAGACACACTTCTCTCTATAGAAGTAATTCAGTTCCAAATTGGAATTAAATTGCTTTGTATTCGTTTTACTCAACTTGGAAAATATACAAATCCCATTTCCATTACATTTGGGCGTTTAGTAAGTGATGTGGTCTCTGGGAACAGTTTCCTAGAGCAGATTTGTATTTCAGGATCTGTAAGGTGTGTGTCTCTGCACTGTGTCTGCATTCCAGCATCGTTCTTGGATAGCGTACCAAGGCCAGAGTACTCTGCTAGACATCTGTGATTGCCAGATGAAGTAAATATCTTAAACTCCTTAAGAGTAGGGATCAGGGAAGAGATTATTTTACTTCTTTGTTAGCTTCCTTGGGCTGTTAAACATAACTTTTAAAAAAGTTAAGAAAAGGGGCCAGCGTTAACTTAGTGGTTAAGTTCACGTGCTCCACTTCAGCGGCCCAGGGTTCATGAGTTCGGATCCTGGGCGTGGACCTACACACCACTCATCAAGCCATGCTGTGGTGACATCCCACATATAAAATAGAGGAAGATTGACACAGATGTTAGCTCAGGCCTTCCTCAAACAAAAAGAGTAAGATTGGCAACAGATGTTAGTTCAGAGCCAATCTTCCTCACCAACAAAAGAGAAGAAAAAGTTAGAAAAAAATAAAAACAATGCTAAATTTAGTCTAACAGTTACACAGTTACTGACTTCCCCACATCCCCTTCTCGCCCCAATAATAAGTGGTTCATTCAATCTCTTCCTAAGATTGTGATTTAAAAAAAAAAAAAGAGTAGGGATCATGTAATCCACCTATTTTATAGCTCTTGGTAGGTTAGGCGTACAGTGTACACCTAAATGCTTATCAAATAGAATGTATAAAATTCACATTTTCAGTTGTAGGTCATATCCCCTAAACTGCAATTAAATGTATCTTCAAATGGCTAAAATAGAGACCTGAGATGACAATTTTGACTTTGAGTACTTTCCATATATGATTAGTTTTGTCCAGACAGACATACTACTCTACTCTTCCTTTGTTCCATAATGAACAATCTAGAGATTCATCAGACTTCTTGCAAGAAAGATGAACAGCTCCATCCTGACCTGATTGTCTGCGCCACTGTCATCTGTTTTCCAGCTCTGCTGATAACAGTCCTATTCCTGGTTCCCCACTGTGGCCACTGGTGGTGCCACTTTGTGGTCAGCAGAGCCACCTCCTTCCTCCACAAATTCTCCACTCCTTACATTGGGCAGAGCCCTGGACACCGCTGCAACAGCCTCACTCTAAGGGGGCAGGGAACGAGAGCAAGGAGACAGAGTGAGAGCTGGAGTGGAGGTGGGGCAAGAAGGGAAGAGTGAAGGGCAGGGGGAAATGCATTGGGAAATTTAAAAGAGAAGAAAGGGGCCCACCTGATGGTGTAGTGGTTACGTTCACATGCTCCACTTTGGTGGCCTGGGGTGCACAGATTTGGATCTTGGGTGTGGACCTACACTCTGCTCATCAAGCTGTGCTGTGGTGGCATCCCACATACAAAATAGAGGAAGATTGGCATAGATGTTCGCTCAGGGCCAATCTTCCTCAAGCAAAAGGAGGAAGCTTGGCGACAAATGTTAGGTCAGGGTAAATCTTCCTCACCAAAAAATAAATAAATAAAAATAAATGAATAAAAAGTATGTCTAATTTAATATTAAAAAATATGTATATAAATAAAAATAAAAGTGAAGATGCCTGGGAAGAGAGGTATCCTGAAGGTAGATGCGGGAGGTAGGAAGTAGGTGGGAGGGCGGCAGTAAACAGCCCGGGAGGATAATGGAGTAGAGCCTCTGCCACTGCGGGGCTCGCTGTAGAAATACCTAATGTTCTAAGGATAACCAGTCATTTTTGGTTTCAGTCATACTCCAGGATGTCTGTGTTAGACATGAATATTAAACATTTTCAGGTTTTTCTCTTTATGAAAATATCATAAATCTCTTTTTCACAGTCAGTATTTTTTCAATTCCCTCATCTTTGTGATTCTAGAGGTTCCTCCTCTCTGTCCCCATTTGTTGTAGATAAATGTTCCTTTTACTAAATTTCTTCTTACTGAGTCCTTTTTGAGGTTTTTCTTTTGAATCTGGCGTTGGTGCCGGTTGCTTCCCTTTCCTCTTGAGATTCTTAGGCTTTTCCTCATCTCTGTGCACTACGGGTTTTCTTTCTTATCATAACTATTTCCTTGATTTCTTGGGTTTTTAAAATTTTTTGTTTCTGTGTCAGTCTTTCTGTCTCTCAGCAAGTCCCATTTGGGTTTCTCTTGAAACAAGTGTTTTGAAGTAAATTTCTTACTGTTGAGCCTAGAAAATCCCTCCTGGCTTCTCTCTGGCCTTTCTAGTCTCCACTCCCCTGGGCACTGGGTGGCCAGCCCTGCCAGTTCCCTGCCTTGAGCACTCCCAGCCTGCCAGCATGAGCCTTGTCAGTTCTTAGGTTTTCATTGACCTCCTGACGCCGCTGCTTCCTGCTTCCTTTGGAGAGTAGTCAAGCTGGACACCATGTTCAGGAGCTTTTCTAACTTCTGCCTGGGAAAGCTGAGGGAAGGATTTATTCTCTCACCAGCTGAAGAGGTTCTCCGAGGACCCTGCTAGTCTGAGGGCCCATGTGTTGTCAGTTTAGGAAGGGGAGGAAATTGAAGAACTGGGCTCTGAGCTTACTCAGAATCTGGGATGGAAAATGACCAAGGAGTCCAGCACCTGGCCCTCTCAGGTCCAAAGGCTCACTGGATGATGTAGCAATTGACTGGGCTTGTCATCCTTGTGCAGGGACCTGCAAGTCTTGCCAGATTTGGGTCATATTATCAAGAAGACGCTCATTGCCAGGTGGAATTGGTTTTTAGGCGGAGTGTTCTGTGCTGGGGGGACAAATATGAATAAAGCAGGTTCCCAGGCCTCAAGAAACTTTCATTTTAATGAGAGGAGACAGAAAATTATCCAACAAATAATTTGTCAGCTGCTTGCTGTGTGCCTGCTCTGTTCTGAGTCCTGGGAATACGACAGAGCACATCAGAGGGACGGCTAGCTCATCCCGGGATTTCAGCAAAGGTTCCCTGGATGAAGCAACGGCTAACCTGAGAGCTGAAGGATGAGTAGGAGTTTGTGTGTCAGGAGCGTTGGGAAGGGAGAAATAATTAGAATACACTGTAATAAATACCATCTTAGATGGCTAGTCATGGTGTAGGGGAGCGTGAAACTTGGATGACCAGGAGGGGCAGGCAACATGTTGGAGAATTCAGCCTTTACCAGTAGAACACTTTGATGTGAGGAACTGTTCTCTATTAAGGCAATTAACCTTCCTGTTCTGTTTGGAAAGGTGATATGCTTGATCTTTTGAAATGGAGAACCCACCCAGACAAGATCACAGGCTGTCTCTCTAAGTTAAAAGAAATCGATGGCTCAGAAATAGTAAAGGTACCTGCTGTTTCGTTATCCCTCTCTTGGAAATTCATGGGATAAAGTATATTTGGAGGGGAAGAACAGATGATATTTTACTTATTCATTTACTTCTTCTTTATCTAACAGTTTCTGCAAGATACACTGGATACCTTATTTGGAATTTTAGATGAAAACTCCCAAAAATATGGGTCTAAAGTGTTTGATTCTTTGGTGAGTTTAAATTCACTTTAATTATATCTTAACAATGTTGTCTCTCAATCTTCACTTTCATAAGCCTGTTTCGGAAATGTGTACTTAATAGCGTAAGAGTTCACTTAAAAAGAACCAAAAAGAAACCCTCTTGGTTTGTATTCAGTTTTATAAAGCTCAATTTTCTTTTTAGGTTCACATAATAAATTTGCTGCAAGATAGCAAATTTCATCATTTTAAACCTGTAATGGACACTTACATTGAGAGCCATTTTGCTGGGGCACTTGCATACAGGTAAGGCCCTTTATCTTGTAATTGGTTTAGGAGCACTTCCTTTTGCGCTTTTCTGAGCAGAGCCAGCAACATAGGGAAATTTCAAAGGGAGTGTAAGAAGAACTGAAGCACAACAACTGAAGTGTCTCTTGAGACAGCATCTTCCTTTCTCACACACCTTTTTTTAATGGCTTGAACTTATTTTGATTAAAAGGGAAAAAAAAAAGAACTTCCTGAATTCTATTCCTGAAACCTAAAATATAATGTGTTTTCTTCTTGTCTCTATTTCGCCTGATATTCTTTGATCTGAAATGTCTGGTGATTTCACTTTGGCTTCCAAGTGTCCCATTTAATCACCACACTCCTTGATGATTCTAGATGTGTTTGAAAAAGAATTATGAAGGGAAAACAGCCTTTGCCATCATAGCTTTTTAAAGTCATTCATTCATTCAGCTGTTAATATTTATCGAGTGCCTACTACATGCCAGGCACTATACTTTGTGCTGATTAATGAGACCTGGTGCCTGGCCACAAGCAGTTCAGTCCTGGACTTTACCCTTTGAGACCAGCTGCCACTTTAACTGCTCATCCTTCCTCTCAGCTCACATTCTGCAAGCAAGGCTAAAAGTGAATGAAGAATGACAGACTTTAGCTAGTACCTGCCTCCATGCATCCTAGTTGATAATTGCCAGAAGGCAACAGCTTTTCTCTTTCTGTCCAATGCATAACATCTTCCCGGTGTTAGGTCCTGCTTAAATACAGCCCTGGAATGTACCCCGATGTTCTTTCTCCCTGTTCCAATACTGTCATTGCCATTCTGCCCACATTTTTACCTTATACCTTAAGCACCTGTGCGCTTGTATGTGCACAATCATCTATTCCAAGAGGTATATTAAAAGAGCATGGAATCAGATTGTTGCCCCTTTTCCCCATCTTTGTGATATGCAAAAGATTAATAGGTAAATAAGCATTTGATCCTGTTACTTTGGATATTCCCGACCATGGCGTATTAAGATTTATGCCTCTAGCGTTTGAATGGATGGAGTTATTTTTGTAAGATGTGACCTTCCGTCAACGTGTTTTTTGCAGAGGGTAAAATGTAACAACAGGAATAGTTTTGAAATGTCGGCCTGGCTCTGCCACTTGGCCTAACAATTTGGGCCCTAGTGTGAGGGGATCACGACTTCCAACTAAAATTATCATTAGAAGCTGGAGAACAAGGGTGTTATTTCTAAGACATCAGGTTGGCCAGGAAAGCAGGATAATCAGTCCTAACAAGAAAAATAAGGCCTGTGGAATCTTCTTGGGCTGGGGGTGGTCAGAAAGGCACTGACATATTATCCTCAAAATAGTGTCCATATAGTCTTCCCTGACTGAGAGAGAAGAGAAGCATTTTAAAAAATTGTGCCATTTCCTAGTAACCAAGAACTGACCAAAGTTAAAGGTAGCAAGACTGCAATCTTGAGAATAGTTGTTTTTTGCTTTTGTTTAATTTTTGTTTCTTAAACATTAAAACTTGGCTTTTCTGGAAATTCTTCTCCTACCAAGGGACCCTTTGACAGTAAGCTTTGGTCTTACCACAGGTCAGAGGATTGGCTTGATAAATCCTTGGGGATGTGATTTGAAGTGGGGAGGTGTTGCCTTCATCCCTTGGCACACCCCTTCTTACCTCCAGCTGAATGTTTCATCCAGCTATCGATGTGGTCACTGAGGAAGAAATCCCAGTTAGCTGTCGTCCAAGACTGACCATGACAGTCATACTTCCAGGCAATTCCTTGGCCAGAGTCCTTTTCTCTGGTATTTGTCCTTATCCATTTGGAAGCATTGCCAGAAACAGTAGGGCCGATGGCATATGTCCAGACTGAGGGGAATCTCATTGGGAGGAAGTGTTTCTCTCTTCAGCTTCGAAAAGGGTAGTGATGTGGGTATGCAGATTTTGTAAAATTATTATAGCAGTCTGACATAAAAATGTGAGAACTGATGGGAAGAGAAGACTCCTCGTGATAAAAATAAGTGTTTGATTTGTTGGCATTTAGTTGAGAATTAGACCATGTCTACAGTTCTACTTTCTGCACATTTCCTCCTGTATTTTAGAGATCTCATCAAAGTGCTCAAGTGGTATGTGGACAGGATAACAGAAGCTGAGCGGCAAGAGCACATCCAGGAGGTGCTGAAGGTAATAACACACTGTCGATCGCAGACATCGGAGTCTGACAGAGCTGTTGCATGGTGATGCTAAACTAATTGGTTTCCTGCACACAGGCAATAATTGGTGATGATATATTACTGACATTCCAATTCAAGGATCTTAATCAGTTTATGGCTGCTCCAGAGCTGAAATCTGAAAGAGGTTTTGACAGGCTCGCCCAGTGGAACCTTCTCGGGATTGTATCCTTACTCCTCTGGGCTCCGGAATGCCTGAAGTGAAGTCTAGGATTGGCTGGAGGGAGAGTTTATGAGAGAAGACTATAGATGGGCAGTTAAGCTTAGGAGTTCCTGGCTCTTGCTTCTACCACCCTGACAGAGACCATCTGAGAACCATTTGTCTTAAACTTTGGGAGAGAACAGAGTGGCTTAGCAGGGATCACAAAGAGGAAACCTGAGGTTTTACTGGGTCCCATGGTTTAACGCTGCCTGCATCTCTGGACCCTATGTGCTCAGTGTATATGGAGAGGCTAATACGTTATTTGCAAACGTGTTCAGAAAGAATGCAGATTCTTAAAGGGGTTGTCCAGTAACTGCCCTGGCAGTCTTCGATTCCTATTATTGAGTGCCACCCTATTTGATGTCAGTAGATAAAACGAGACAGATATGCCTTTAATAAAACAAGCATTTTATTAATTATAAATTTATCATTTTGGTCTGATTCAAGGTAAAATACCAAGTGGCAAGAGGACTTCCCAGCAAAGCAAGATCATTTTTGAAAGGCAGGCTGTTATCTCTTTGTTAACTAAATTAAAAAACCATCTGAGGATCAAAAACATTTAATGTTTGGACCTCTTGAGAATTACATAGATTTTTTACATTATCTATACATTTTCTCTCATTAGGCATTGGAGAAAAATGGGTCTTCCCCTACAAGTAAATACTGTTCAAAAATCTCATGGGGCCTTAGTGTTTAAATCAATAATTTAAAAGTCTAATGTTGTACCATAGTTTTTAGCTTGTCATTGTTAAATAATACTTTGGTTTCTCTTGGAACTAACCTTTTAAACATTTTATTCTAAAAAGGCACAAGAATATATTTTTAAGTATATAGTGCAGTCTCGAAGGCTGTTTTCCCTCGCCACTGGTGGACAAAACGAAGAGGAATTCCGCTGCTGCATTCAGGAGCTCCTTATGTCCGTCCGCTTCTTTCTCTCTCAAGAGAGCAAAGGGTCTGGAGCGTTATCTCAGTCACAGGTAATTTTTTTTCATCTCTGCTGAATAGAAGAGAAATGAATGCAGTTTGTTTATTTTTACATAGCAGCATAAGTGAATGTTTTCTCAATGAGAAATCCCTAGCTGCGGTTCATATTTATAGCTTAACCAACTTGATATGGGCTTTAGAAAGCCCCCCGGCTTCTGAGTTCCGGCGGAACAGAAGCTGGCTGCCTTTCCTTGGACTGTTCCCACTGATTGGAGAGGCTATTCAATTCCAGTCACCAGGACACATACTGATGGTTAGCCTCACCGTTCCCTTCAGCCTTGGAGAAGGAATTTCCCTTGAGCCAATCAGTTGCTGCGGTTTTCCCTGAGCCCTGCACTGCATTTTAATCTGTCAGCTTGAGACTCATTATATTGGACTTGGCTAAACTGCATGTTGTTTTGTTTTATTTAACTTGACCCTGATCATCCTGGGCCTGATCTTAGATGGCTAGTGCTGAGCGACTGTTGCCAAATTCTATTACTGGCAGTAGCTGCACATGTTTTGTTTAAGAACAGGATCCATCCACTTTCCGAATCACATGGCCCTGGACATGCTCCAAGAAATAATTCTGAATCTTTCTCTGCACTTTCCTAATCCTTCTCGTATACTTTAATGACTTGGTTGAAAACCTGTCAGATGGAGAAGCAATCTCTTTGCTACCATCCCCTGGAAATTAGAGACTTATAATTATCGAGAATTGGGGCATAAGATAGGAGATTAGAAGACAAAACTAGATCCCTAATAGTATTGTTATAATTTGGTACCATTTCATATTTGGAAGGCATAATGTGAAATAGCAAAACACCAAAAATGTACCAACGCTCCAATAATAATGCCATACTTTTTTGACTGTTTGGGGGGTGTTCTTGTTACCCTCTTCTTTACAGAGGTGGATTGGTCTTCCATCTGGGCAAGGATACAATTTGGGCTCTTTTGTTCTCAGAACTTCACTACTTCTACAGAAACTATTCAAAATTTGTATTTCCATTTCTGAATTTTTCTTTTTAACCTTTACCAGTTACAGGGACAAAACTTAACTAATTTATATCTGAAAAGTACTTTCTTTACTCTTAAGAGTAACCTTAAGTCAAAATGTCTCACTGAGATGTCTTCCTGGAGATACAAGAGGTTTTTTCTTTCTTTAAAGATAAAGCAATATTCCTTTCCCTCAGTTGTTTTTCCATTGAATCCTAGCAGTCTCCCTGAGATGACTTGAGCTGCTGTGGTACAAAGGAATAGAGCAGATCTCCTTTTATCTCTTTAACATATTGACTTCCACTGCCCTTGATGCTCCAAGTGCCATCACTCAATCAAGGTAGTGAAACAACTTTAGTGTCTTCAAAGAGCTGTATTAGATTCTTCTTTTCTTGACTTTAGCTTTTTATCAAGAGATAATGTATAAAATGTGTACATAAATTTTCTGAATATCTTTGTAAACTCCACTGAAGTCTTTCTGCATTATTTTGTGCAGTATCCCTTCCTTGTAAATTTTGGTGTGATAATTTATTTTAATTTGATGCTAAGAAAAACTTCATATAAAATGATGAAGTGGTTAGTTTTCTTTATTAAGCAATGAGCGCTTCATCCCTCTGTATTTTGGGAGGATAAGGAATGCTACCCACCTCTTCCCATTCCAGGTTCCCTTTTGACCCCACACCTTCATAGCTCTCTCTTCTAAGAAGGAAGGTGTCGCTAAGCTGATTGATCCAGTGTGTTAGTTTTCCATTGCTGCATAGCAAATGACCATACGTTTACTGGCTTTAAATAACACCTGTTTCTCAGCTCACAGTTCTGTACGTCAGAAGGCTTGGTTGTATTTTTTGCTTAGGGTTTCCTACAGCCAGAATCAAGGTGTTGGCTTTGATGGCTTATCTGGAGGCCCTGGGAAGAATTCACTTTCAAGATTTCAGGCTTTTGGCAGAAATCCTTGTGTTTATCAAACCAAGATTCCCATTTCCTTGCTGGCTCTCAGCCAACAGTGAGACGAGGAGAGGGGTGCTCTCAGCTTCCAGAGACCACTCGCATTCCTTGGTATGTGGCCCCTCCATCCGCAAAGCCAGCAATGGTATGTCAAATCCTTATGCTTCAGATCTCTCTGACTTCACCCATCACAAGCTGGAGAAAACTTGTCTTTTAAGGGCTCATGTGATTAGGTCATGCCCATCTGGATAAGCTCCATGTTTTAAGATCAAATGATTAATAACTTTTATTACATATGCAGAATGCCTTTTGCTATGTAACATGATGTAATCATGAGAACACCACCATGGGACAAAGGTCTTGGGGGTCATGTTAGAACTCTGCCTATCACATCCAGAGCCAAGAATATCCATTGTTAGGCTGCCGTAAAGGCAAAAACCCAGTTTTCTTGCTCCATTTTGCATTTTTTCCATGTGGGCTACAACTGAGGGCAAATTTTGTCTCCTGGACGCAGAGCAGCCATCCCAGCCGTCCTTCCTATTGGATCAATGAACGGCTGCCCCGCAGATCTGGCCATCCTGGTCCTAGTAGGAGGCTCATTTAGTCCCCTTGACCTAAGTAAGCCCAGCTCTCTAATGACTCTGTCCTTGGGCGCCCCGACCTGGGCAGGACTGCTGCTAACTTAGCTGTTGTAGCAGTGGTTTCCCATTCCGTGGACAGATCCCTACCCTGGGAACCCCAGGAGAAGAGGAGGAATAACAGAAGGCGTTGAGGCCCAAAACCCTGCCCCAAATTTCTATTAATTATCCTTCTTTATTTTCTTGGCTATCAAGAAGGTCAAAACAAAATTGTAGTTTTATTTTTATTTGCAGTAAAAATCCTTAGCTTAGATACCCTGGTACAACTGTCTTTCTGCCCTCATCACGAAGTCCTTGTTCCTTTATCCTTTATTCTTTTTAATATATGTATCTTACACTGCAGGCACATTCAAATGCTTTTTGAAGTAAAAAGGTATAAATAAAGAATTAATGGATGAATTTAGGGATTCCTGAGGAAAATCAACTTCATTGATTTTTCAGTGATTAGAAAGCTGAGCCCATTTTATTTTATTTTTTAACTTCGTCTGTATGACTCAGCTCTTTGCGAAGTGAAATGAAGGTTATATAAATATAAGCTTTAACAGAGAAAACCAAGTTATTAATTTTAAACTCATTCAAGTGAATCTATGATTTTTAGGAGTCAAGGAGAACATAGCTGTTGACTGTAGCAGCTTAAGCATTTTGATGGCTCTGGTATCAAAAACAGGTCTTGGCTCTCCTATAGATTTTAGCTGCTTCTGTATGGATAAATACCAAAATCCGTGAATTTGAATTTGAATTTGATTCTTTGTTTGAATCATCAGCACATGCAGACTTGACCTACTTTCCGCTGGTGTCAGATCTCGTTGGTAAGCCGGCTAGCACTCAAATTTCAGCGTCATAGAAACGTATGCCTCCTTCTCTCAGTAGGTGGTTGAGGCTGATCGACTTTTCCTTCCTTTGCCCTCCTTTTGTGGAATTTTAAAAGGCTGAGTTTCTTTGTTTTGGTGTACAATCCTAGCCCAATTTTTTAAGTATGCCCCTTAAGATTTGATGTTAGCATCTTTTTTTCCTTAAAAAATGATTATCAGATTTCTTTATTTCCATAAAGGATATTGTTCTTAGTACACACAGTTCAGAGTTTACAGTAGATCTTGAAAAAACCTAAGGGGTTGTTCTGATGATCTTTTCATTTTACAGGTGATGAAGCTGAAACCTAGGGGGCTAAAATGGCTTGTCTAAGGTCGCAGAGTTGATTAGAACCAAAGCTGGTACTATATATAGTCTAGGTCTTCTGATGCCCTGTCCTGTGTTTTTCCTTTAATCAATAAGTTGAGTGCTTTAGGGAATTAATGTTTGGTTTCTTAAAGGTAAATTAGATTTAAATGAGTACTTCAGAAAGCTGCTCCAAACTGGAAAGAAATAAAAGTGACTACAGTCCAGGTCTTGGTTGAGCATTCTTTCCATGTGATCATGCTACATTTTCCTGATTCTGTGGGGGGGGTTTTTCCAATCATTTTGCTAATGTCAGTGATTTTCCAGAATTTCCCAATTTTTATTATGTTGCACCTTTGCTCACTTCAAAAGATTGTCCTTTGTTGCTATACTTTTTTGTTTAAAAATTGCCCTTTTGTCCTTTTTTGCTTTAGGTACTAAAACATTTTATGTTCATTTTCCTACCATTCAAAAATATTTGTCACAGTTTTAAACTCATGGGCGTTTTTACATCTGATTTCTCATGGCCTATCTAGGAGTTGATTTAAATTTCATCTTTTTCAGGCTGTGTTTCTGAGCTCCTTCCCAGCCGTATACTCAGAGCTGTTGAAGCTCTTTGATGTCCGGGAAGTGGCCAACTTGGTACAGGACACCCTGGGCAGTCTGCCGACCATCGTGCACGTGGACGACTCCTTGCAGGCCGTTAAACTGCAGTGCATCGGCAAAACTGTGGAAAGCCAGCTCTATACCAACCCAGGTAGGGTAGTGAGTCTCTTGGATGAAATAATGTCTTTAGAAAGCCATTACTTACATCTTGCAGTCATAGGTCAGCAGAAGCAATTAAAAAAAGGAAACTGACAACTACTTTCTCAAAAGCATTGTTTATTTGGATGGTAGAATAAATTTAATAAGTAACCAGATACAAAAATATGGCTCTTAAAACTTTATTTCTAGCAAGAATGAAAACTCTAATGATTAAATAATTGGTTCTAATCACAAAGAATTGTAATATAGGGCATACTTTTCTTCTTGTTACAGATGTCATTTTTTTAAATTTCAATGAAATTTAACGTTTTCTCTCAGAGATGCTTACAGGGACCTGACATGAACCTTGTTTGTTTGTCTCTTTTGTTCTTAAAAGTTTTCCATCAATATAATTAGTTTTTGGGTGGTGAACATGATGTAATCTATACAGAATTCGAAATATATTACAATGTACATTCGAAACCTATATAATGTTATAATCCAATGTTAGTGCAATTAAAAAAATTAAAAAAAAAAACATTTTCCATCAATCTGTGTTCTGAAACTGGGTGAGAGTTTGGGTATATTGTCATTTTTTATTTTATCCCAACAGCATGTGATCAGTTACTAAATTAACTTTGTCTTACTATCTGTTATTAAATTCCATTGCCTCTTGTTTTCTTCTGTTTTTTCCTAAGATAAATAACAAAAGCCCAACCTCATTTTAAAGTTTGTTTTAAGAACTTTCCATCAGTATCGCTAAATTAAAAACTTAAAAATTGATTTTATTGGAAATTAGCTTTCTACATGAATGCATATATGTGTAATAGTATTTTTGAAATAGGGTTTCAAATATAGTCAACAAACCTTTTTTTACATTATTTTATTGTAAAATAGTTTAAACATTCAGGCAAGAATGGGATATCACATGAGTAAATGATTAACAAATCTTAACAACATCAAGTATTTGCTTTAGGTCTTTTATTAAGAAAGTCGTCATTATCAAGAAACTTAGGCCCTCCTGTGTATACTCACTTCCTTCATAGACATTCCCACTATCAGAGATTCCATTCCCATTTTCTATGCCTTTATTGTATAACTTTAAAAATATATTATTTATTATCTTTTCAAACTTTTTTCATCTTTTAGTCTTTATATGATGACATTATGTTGTATATCATTCTGTAGAGTGCTTCTTTTTGACTAATATTCTATTTTTATATTTATCCATGCTACTAGTTCATTTACTTGTTTACTATTGTATAATATTTTACTGAATGAGTAATCATGGTTAGTTTATTTTTTCTCCTGTTGATAGATGGTTAGTATGTTTCTGATTTCTTTTCCCTAAAATAAACAATGCTTCAATCAATGTAAAAGAAAGTTCAGCCTTCTGATTTCTTCCCATAAAAGTACATCTTATCCTGGAGAAAAGATATTTCTTGCGGTGATTTAGAAACTCTGCCTCTCAGAGCCCTGCGGGTTCTGCTGCGGTGATCAGGGCCTCCTCTGGGGTTGGGAACAGGGAGTATGGAGCGGAGAGGCCGGAGGTCCAGACTAGGCACCCCAGTTTGACTAGAACACCAATTCTGCTTTCACTAAACAGAGTTCATCCCCATCTCAGAGGAATTGGTTATTTCTGCTGTCTTTCTCCCTCCCTGGCCAGATAATTCTTTGTTTGGTTAAAGTCTGACATCGAAAGAGCAACACAGATAATGAAAATTGCTTTCAAATATAAGGAAATTATTTGGGAAGATTATGTTCATTATATGCCTCTGAGAGATGTATTCTGTCTGTGGATTCAGTTCCTTGTTGGTTAGTGATGCTCAGTAGGTAGTAGAAAAATCAAGACTAAAGAGATACAAAGAGAAAAAGCTGCTACAATCTGGGAGAAAAGATATTGGGTCTTTGTGGAAGGTAGTGAGATTATTTATTGGGATGGAGGTGGAAGGACTCAGGAGACCCAGGAAATGTGGACCCTGGGTGTCTGTGCTGGTGACCTGGAGAGGCTCAGAGCCAGTGCTGGGAGGCTATGATTGTGACACTGTGGTTCAGAGGAGGAAGAAAAGAAGGGAAAACCTGCCTCTCATGTTATGTGGGACAATCCCTGTGGAGGATGACTATGGAGAAGCGTAAACTTGTGGAGAAGCAAAAACAGCTCCCGACCAACGGCATACTTAGAAGCACACACAGATGCTAGTGAGAGGAAAGACTTCTGTCACTGCCCCAGGAGGATGAGGCTTAGCTTGATGTTTAGTGACTCACCATTGAAGAAAACAGAGACTATCATGTGTAACTGACAGGGCACATCAGGAAGGAGCCACTCTTCAAGGAGAAAAACAGCAAGCGTCCCTAAGAGCCTTCCAAGGTTTGAACTACCCTCTATTTCAATCACAGAGAAACCTAGAAATCATAGGGAAATCACAGGGAAACCAGGAAAGCATTTCTAGTGACTCCTAAATTCTAAGTCAGAAACTATGGACTTTGGGGATAGATGGAGCATATCTGTGTCGTTCAGTTGAAGGATGAGATATCAAAGGAAAAGAAGATGTGCGATGCAAATGGTAGATGCCATAGATGGTGTCAAAGAATAGGATAGGATGTCTTGGATTGTGTTAAGAGGAAAGTGTGATTTCCTACAAGGACCATGGTACATCTCACAAAAATAGGCAGATTACGTCTAACCGGAGGGGGAAGAAAAGGGACAATGTGAAACTGTGTAATTAAGGGCATAGTGAGGGTACAAAGAATCACGGTAAAAGAGGTTCCAGTAGCCACAATCCCCTGGGAATAACAGGTAAAAGGGTTAACACTTTTGATCTCTCCTTTAAAAAAGAAATGCACATATACAACCTACTACTTACAACAGAGAAATGATTTTTTTTAGGGAGTTTGGAATTTGGATACCCCAGTTTTGTCATATTTCCCCAGAAGTTACCATAGCCAAATGACAGGGAGTGGGTAAAAAATTACCTAGGAACTATAAACATAAAGAAATGAATTGCGTCTCCCAAATATGGAGAAATTAAACTCATGCATTAGATACAGTTTTGGTGTGTTAGTTTCCTATTCCTACTGTAACGTTTACTACAAACTTAATGGCTTAAAACAACACACACTTTGTATCTTACAGTTCTGTGGGGCAGAAGTTCAAAACACTTCTCACTGGGCTAAAATCAAGGTGTCAGCAGAGCTGCATTTCTTTGTGGAGTGTCTAGGGGAAAATCCATTTTCTTGCCTTTTACAGCTAAAGACCACCTGCCTTCCTCGGCTTGTGGCTCCCTTCTTCCATCTTTAAAGCCAGCAGGGTAGCATCTTCAAATCTCTCTCTGAGTCTAACTTTTCTAAAGACCCATCTTTCAGCAATTGTCTTTGGCACATACTCTCTGTTCTGAGAAACAAAAGTGTCGTTGAGGCAGGCCAAGAATTAGGCGCTTTGTCCTTAGCTGACTACATATCCAGTTGATATGTAAAGTCCTTATCTCTACTTTTTCTTGTCCCATTTGGGATTTATAATTTTAATCAAGAAAGTGTCATTTGTAACTTCTATCTGGCCAAGATTGTGCTACTCTGAGCTTAATTCTGATCAGCAAAGAAAAACTGGTTAGTGATATAGAAGTGAGGAGAATCTGGGAAAGTCAGTTCATTTTCTGGGGTTCATATTAGCTGGAGAAAGGAGTACAGGGTACAGTTGGCCACACTTTAAGAAAATAAATTTCAAAACATTTTGATGAAAAAGACCTTAGATGTTACAATACCCACCAGGAAAGACAGAAAGTTCCAAAAGTTGTCTTTGCACTAGAATCCTGTAGTAGGGTTCTCCTAGGGCATTTGACCAAACCTGAAGGACATAGCTAAGATTTGGAATCTAAGTAGATTGATATTCAGTGTCCAATTCTAAGTCATCTGGGGTCCAGACAGAGTTATTTAAGATCTAAAAATTGAACAACTCACTTTTTCCTTTCTCCCCACAGTTCTCTTCTTCCTATTTCCTGAAGACCAAGAAAGGGTGTTTTAGGATAGGAATTTCTTAAGAAAGTAGCCAAATATAGTTTTATATGTTTTTGCTGGATACTCCTCAGTCCCCATTAGCACTTTTGTGTATTTCATACGAGGCTCCAAAAAAAATAAAGAAAGCGAGACAGGGAGGACGGTGAACTAGAAGACTTTTAAAAGCATATTCTGGGAATTAATGCCTCCCCTCCCCCTCCATTTTAGGCCTTAATATAAAGGGAAGACATTTGATGGTTTACCTACTCATTTGACAACTTTAACAAGAAAATCTTACTACAGTTGATGGGTGCCTAGTAGGTTTTATTTCTTGGAACTATAGTGAAAGTATAGTTTAGTATTGACTTTTCTTGAATTGCAAATGATTAGATTCCTTTCACACTTGAAAATGCCGTTTGTATAAAACTTTTCTGCATGCCAGAGCTTACAAAGTAGTACATGGGCCTCATCAAGACTAATAGAGTCGCGTAAATAAGGGATTCTCTTTTCTCTAGAAGTGGAATGAGAATGCAGGGCCATTGGAAAAAGTGTAAAGACTTCAGATTTTTTTAGGTAGGTTTCATGTTGGTTATCCAATATAAAAAAAATATTTTTAAAAATTGTCTGAGACTTCAAGAAAGCATTTGGTTAAAAATCCTTAACGTTCCACCGCCTCCAGCCTGGCTTCCTTCATTCCCTCCCTCGTCTCTGCCCTCAGCTGTGTTCCCCTCAGGCTCCCTTTCTCTAAGTGGAAAAACTCAAGAGAGAAGGCCTTTCTTGGTGTCCTCCGCTATCAGGGAGCTTGGAGAGCACTGGCTCAAAGTTTAATAGTTTCACATTTGTTCAGGCTCCATTCTTGGCTCTCATTAAAAGTTTGTCCACATAATTTTTTTAAGTATATAATAGTTAAAACCACGTTAAAGTGTAGTTCTTAAAGAAGTACTTGAAAAGGAGCTTCTTTGGAAAATAATTTCTACATCTTTTCCCAGAAGGGACAAGATAAAATTAAGTGTTTTAGGTAATACATCACTGAATATAGAATTTAAGATGAAAAATATATGTCACCAAAATCATAGTTGTGACCCTAAGTGTTATCTGTGGTGTTTGAAAATAAATGTCAACGTCCATATTTTGGGCGACTCAACATCGAGTTTAAACTTTTTTCTCTTACTTTGTTTCTAAACTTTTCAATACTGGTTAGCATGAGCAAGCACAGTACTGGGGAAAAGGTGAAATTTGGATCTTTTCCTTTCTTACACATCCCTCATCCACATTTGCAAAGATTTTCAGGGGGTGGGGAGCAGGGCCAGGGTGTGTGTCTTGTTTCCGGTGCCATAAGCAGCTGCCGCAGTTTGTGTCAAAATATGGTAGTAGCTGAGTTCTCCTGGTGGCTCAGGGCGAGCACCAGCAGATGGAGTCATTGTAAACTGGACTGTGATGATGTGCGTCCTACTCACTTCCCATTTAAGCTGTGTTAAAATTTGCAGACAGAAGTGTCAGCCTCCATTTCAGTTGCCTCTCATATCCGGTAGAACTCATGGTGTAGTTCATTTATTCATTCAACAAATGTTTATTGTGGGCAGAGACCACTCCAGATATTATGTTAGAAATATTGTAGCAAATTAAACAGATATAGTCCTTGTCCATGGTCTGTTTATAGTGTAGCCTGAAAGCAGACGTTGAACAAGTAACTAGAGTTATGACAGCAGTTGTGCAGGGGCAAGTGTACGCGGTGCCACGTAGCAGGGAGACCTGAGTGAGTCTTGGGGTTCATCCCACTCGCTTAACCTTAATTAGTGATCCATGTGCTGACACAACTCCCAAAGTTGTACTTCTAGGCCAGATCTCTCCTCCAAGCTCCAAAACTGAGTAGCCATCTGTCCTCTCAAAATCTTTACATGACGTCTCACGGGCTCCTTACACTCAGCATGTCTAAAATGGAAATCTCAACTTTGTCCCCCTCCAAGCCTGCTCTTCCCTGTCTTGGCATACGGCAGCACCATCCACCTAGAAACCTGAGAGCTGTTCTTGAAACCCTCTTCTCCCTTTTGCCCTTCATCTCCACCTATCACCAAGACTCCTCTTGGGCCTCCATAGCATCTCTCCCATCTGGCCACTTCTCCCCACTCCACCTGCCACATCTCCAGTCCAAACTACCACCTGGTCTGAACAGCCTCCATTGTTTCCATACGTGTTTCCCATCTCTCCTTTCTCCTGTCCACCTATGTAGCCAAGGTTCTCTTTCAAAAACTCATCCCAGCTGATGTCACTCCTGGCTCCTTGACTCACATCCGCATTGTTTTGTTGTTTTGAGAGTACGCTCCAGGACTGATATTCCAGGCCTCGTGATCTGGCCTTGCCTGCCTGCCCGGTTCCATCTCTGTATTACTTCACTCTGTTTGGAACCCACTTTCTCCTCCTCCTTTCTGAACCTAGTTGATCCCCATTCACCCTTCAGGGCTCAGTTTAAGTCTCATTCTCTCAAGAAATCTCCTGTCTTCCCTCCCCACCCCATTATCACTATTACAGTATGCTTATATTTCTTTGGCTTTTTGCTTCTTGGGTCACCTAACACAACTGTAACTAAAGAATTGGGTATTTAGTTGTTTAATGTCAGTTTCTCTCCCTTCCCACAGAAGGAAAGCCTTTGAGGGCAGGGGCTTTATTTTGATCACAGTTATATGTCCAACTTCCATAGCAGTATCTAATGCGTAGTCGGTGCTGGACAGACGTTTCATGAATGAGTGCTATGGACTGGGTCATGTGCTAGGGCTCAGGATGGAGCAGCAATCGCTATTGAATAAATGATGCTATAAAAAGAAAAGGAAATCTTATTGGAAAAGCAACTTTTGAGCTACAGATGATCACGAATATGACAACAGAATAGTATGGGGTGTGGGAGTCCCAGATCAGGAGCAGAGCACAATTGACAAAAGTAAGAAGTAAATCTAAGGCCAGACCTCCTTGTGTTGGTGGCCCAGTGGCAGGCATGAAAAGAAACGTGAGACTAAATCTCTCCTAAGAGAAGTCAAAAAGACAATGAGGGAAAGCAGACAAACGCTGATAAAGGTGCTTTCCCAGTCGTGGATGCTTTGCATTCCTTATCATTTTGCTTTGGGAAGGATACCCCGTGGTGGAGGTAGCCAGGATGGGATTAAATCCAGCGAGTAATATCCGTAAGCCACACACGGAGATCCTCCTTGGCTCTCCACTGCTGTTTTCCTCTGTGATCCTGACGTTGTCTGCATGAGAATGTAGCCCCTGAATTGTCTGCAGTCCTTTGTGCTCTGAGTGTTGTCTGTCCTCCAGTGTCTGAAAGGCTTGTTTGCAGGTTTTGTTGCTGTCTGTGATACTGGCAGTTCAGTGCCTGGTGGCTTTGATCACAAAGGCCCAGCCCAGCTTTGATTTCAGGTTTTCTGCCATTCTGGTGCTTCTGTGCAGCCAGCAGCTCTTCTACATGCAAAGCTGTGCCACAACCTGACCCCGCCCACCTAGTGTACAATCTCCCCATCCTGGGGCTGCCACAGAGCAGCTGCTTGGGCATCCCGCTGATGTCCAGCCCACGCTGAGGCCTAGTTTGTGGAGAGTGCTGGCAACCCTGTGTCCTACCACAGGACGCACAGACTCGCTCCCTTGTGGACAGAAGCTAACTTCAAGGATCCTAGTCTAAAGCTTTGTTGATAGAGGAGGCAAAAGGTGAGTTTGTGACTTGCCTCAAGATTAACCTCAAGGAGGAAATCTACCAGCATTTCTTAGCTGCCTCTCCCCCTTCCTAGCCCCACATCCATTGGGAATTACTAATGGAAACTGGCTTTATCCACACAAGTGTGTACAGGCAAAACAAAAAGTAAATGAGAGCCTCTCCTTTATACACTCAACAAGACGCACAATGCCATGAGCTTTGCCTGAGATATGGAACATAAGTGTATTGACCCTTTCAAGGGCAGAACCTGCATAACAGATTCTACTGTTAAGTGTATGGAAAGTTAGTGTTCGTTTAACTATGGGTTTTCTTTTTTCTTTGGGCCTGCTTGATGAATTCAGGTGTTTTCTTTTAAAGGTAAAAATTAGCATTTTAACCAGTCAGCTTGTTTGGCATTTACCCCGATTCTCTCATTTGCATTGGCTGACATTGCCCTAGTAATGGAGAAAAAGTAAATGGGATAGTCATGTATTTCTTCTTATACACACCACACTCGAATTGTTTCCCTTACTTACTTTTTTGCAGTAGATATTTTCTTCACAGTTGGTTGCAAATTGAATTTTTAGAAATCAGATCCCACTGATTCCAGGAACATATCAGATAAGCTTTATCTTCCTTCCTAATTAAACATCGCCAGGCAGGGACTCCTGTCATTTAAGCTTTCAGTTTCTTTTTCTTGGTTCTTTTTGTCAAGTAATTGGTTTATAAATAAGTATTTAAGTTCCCTGGTCAGTCTTATGTTTAAGCCTGAGATGGATTATTTCACGAGTGTGGATTTTAATACTTTGTGTTCGTTTTCTTAAAGTGAAAAATGCCTGTTCCTTACATGGGTTGTTTTGATGGTAAACCCAAAGCCAGACCTCCTTGTGTTGGTAGCCCAGTGGCAGGCATTAAACGAAATATGAAACTCCAAACCACACTCATAAAGAAGTCAAGAAAACAATGAGATAAATCAAACACTGATAAAGGCACTTTCCCTGTTGTGAATACTTTGCATTCCTTACAGCTTTTATCAGGATACAGAATCAGATATTCTGTTACCTATGGATATACCTTATTACACTGGCTAGAAATCCAGTACAGTGTTGAATTGAGTAGATGAAATTGGCCATCCTTGCCTTATTTTTGATCCTAAGGAGAAAGCATTCAATCTTTCACTATTATGATAGCTAAAAGTAGGCCTTTCATTAATGTCTCTTATCAATTTGAGGAAATTGCCATCTATTCTTACCTTTCTGACAGTTTTATCATGAATGAATACTGAATTTTGCATGTTTTTTCTAGATCTTCTGCTAATATGGTGAATTACGTTGATTGATTAACTTTCAAATGTTAAACCAACCTTGTATTCCCAGGACAAATTTATTTAATCATAGTGTTTTATATTTATATATAGATATATATATAATATCTATATGTAAAATATATTTATTTTGCTAAAATTTTATAAGGCTTTTTGCATCTATGTTGATGAGAGATATCAATCTGTAGTTTTCTTGTAACATCTTGGCTAATTTTGGCATCAATAATGCTGGCCCCATAAAACAAGTCAGTTGGGTTCCCTGTCCTGTTTTCTGGGAGGATTTGTGTAGATTTGATATGACTTCTCCCATAAATGCATCATAGAATTCATAGAAGCCATCTGGGCCTGAAATTTTCCTTGTAGGTTCTTAACAAATTTGATTTCTTTAATAGGTATAGAGTTCTTTAGGCTGTCCTTTTTTTTTTAACGAGTCAAGTGGAATTATAATTTATGCAAACTATTTATAAGACACATGGGTTTTTATAAACCAAGAATAATCTATCTGAATTGTTTACAGATGACATCTTTTAGAAAACCGAGCACAACAGGGAAAGAAGTTGGGCATTTGCAAGGGGGCACACCCATAAATGATATGATCATTATGGACCTATAATAAATAATAATTTTGTGCTTGAGACATCCTGTTGAAAAATAAACACTCAAGACAACAAGCATACCTTCTATTTTGTTTTCAAAAGATTGAAATATATACTGAATAAGTCAATTTTTAGGTTACTTATCACCTTACTATTTCAAATACTTATTTAATGGCAAGTTCGGGATCCATGTAAGACTCCCAGTTAATGGAGGATTGATACATATACAGTCACAATTCATTACTGATGGATTCACTTACTTGTGAAAATTTACTTGTAACCTCAAAATCAATATTTGTGACACTTTCATGTTCATTTCTGGACATGCACAGAGTGGCAAAAAATTTGAGTTGCAAGATGCACACATTCCTAGCTGAGGTCGAACAAGGCGGTGCTCTGCCTTCATTTCCACTCTCATATGGAGGTGACCAGAGGCTGGAGGCAGCAGGGGGCAGTGCCGTGCAAGAAGCTCCAGCTCTGGGACCTGTTGACAGAGTTTGAATCCCATCTCTGGGCCCTGTTTGTGGGGTAGCCTCAGGCGAGTCACTTAACACTTCTGATCCTCGTTTTCTCTTTTGTAAAATAAACAAAAGAGAATCTGCTTGAGTGAGTTGTTTAAAGGATTTCAGATTATAATCTATGTAAGATTGTACAGGTATATATATATTTCCTCTAAGAGAAATGATTCAATTTTTGCTGTTTCATTGTTCCCAGTGACTTTTTAGAACTTAACTACCATGAATAACAAGAATCGACTGTATTTATTTTTCCTTCCTGATGACAGTATACAAATACGATTTTCAGATATTAAATAAACCTTGCTTTTAGGGTGAAGCTCATCTGGTCCTGAAATAATACATACTTTATATATTGGTGGAATTTATTTGCTAAAGTTTTGAAAAAAGGTTTTTGTATCTATAGTTAGTAAAGGGATTTTTTAAAGGTGTGTAATCTCACAAGTTTAGGAGAATGATAGAGAAGATGACAACATTTAAGAGATGTCAACAATTTTTATAAAGATGAGTGGCAACTGCCCGCAGACAAGAGAAGGCTGACCCATGGACAGGTGTGTGGAGCTGGGGTGGAGCCAAGAGACAAACTAGTTTACACTGCAGAACCACAGACAACTCAGGGCGGTTTCAGAAAGGATCAGGAATTGAAAATACCAGATATCTCTAAAGATTAAGAGTGCTAGAAGTAGGGAAATTGGTTAAAAAAATCTTTAGAAGGAACAGTTAGCACCCTGCCTCAATCCCCACCTCTATTTTAGCAAGAAAATGGAAAATTTACTCTCGAGAGAAAGTGAATGAGACATGCCTGGATTGAGAAGAATCAGACACTGCTAAATTTGGGGATGAGGTTTCACACTATAAACAGGGCCTCACAACTAAACCTCTTCCTTTCTTGATTTCAAATTACAAAAAGATAATGGGTTCATGCTCCCCAGAGAGGAGATTGCAGATTCCTCTCTAGAGAAACTGAGCAGCCCACGAGAAGACATTTCAGATTCTGAAATTTGGGGGTCCCCTGATGAAAACATCTGGTTGCCTCCCCTCCCTTCGGCGAAGCTTCACCAGTCCACAGCTTGCCCAGACACACAGTGTTTTTTTTCCTCTTAGCATTTTAGTACCTCACTTGTAAGGATGAATGGACAGCAAAAGATCACCAGGTTCTGGAGAAAAATCTCTAATGCGAAAGGCAGAGGCCAAAATGAAGAAACAAAAAAAGAACTTGAAAGAAAAAGATAATTCAGGATGAAGAAAAAGTCAAAAAATATCTCTGTTTGCCCCAGAAAGATAGTGCATTCATGAAACAAGAATGGGAAACTATAAAAAGAGATCATCTAGAGAAATAAAGAGGAATGGCTGCATAATGAAAATGCAAAACATCTTGTTTGAAAATTATTAGGAATTACGTGATGGTGCAGCAGAGCGTTAAACCAAGCATGGGGCTTTCCTGAGCACAGAGACCTGTGTGACCACATGGGTTGCACAGCCATGATACTGGCCTTAGAAGTAAGAAAGAACTCGTGTAGATTAAATATAGGATTGCATAAATATGAAAATTGAATAGAAGGGTTGGAAAATAAAGTAAGGAAATTGCCCAGAAAGTTGGACAAAAAGATGAAAAAATGTTCAAGAAACGTAGAAGATAAACGTTTAAGAGATTCATGACATGAATGTAGTCAAAGTTCCAGACAGAGGACAGAAAAAATAGTGGGAAGGAAATAATCCTAGAAATACTTCAAGGCAAGTCCCCAGAAGTAAAGGACATGGCTTTATAGATGTAAAGAGCCAAGTCAAGGCACTTATACTTATGAAATTTCGAATTAGCAGGAATAATTTCCTGAAAGCTTTCAGAGAGAGAAAAGCAAAAATAAAACAAAACAAATCCTGTCATGGACAAAGGGTTGGATTTCAGAACGGCAGCAAATGCAAAATGTTAATTTAGCCAGAAATTGTAATATAACTGCTTTTGAGAGGCTAGGGAGAAGAAAAAGGGGCAAAAAAACTAAAGTCTCATCTGCTATAGTAGGAAGTCAGTAGATAATCAATCTCAATGAAAAACTAGGGAACAACAAGCGAAGCGTACCATTTAGATATTTAGAGATAAGCAATTAAAAAATAAGCCTATTTCCATAAAAGAGTCAAAGGCCTCTTGAGTGCAGGAATCACAGGTTGGGGAAAGGAGCTACTGTTTTTCAATATCAACCTTGTAGAACTAGTACCTTTTCAACCACATATGTTAATAATTTGACAATTAAAATCAAAGAGTAGATAAGGATTTGCACGAGGTTTGCGTGGGACTACAGATGTTACACTAATGCTTCTTCTCTCTTCAGATTCCAGGTACATTCTCCTGCCTGTCGTGTTACATCACCTCCACATGCACTTGCAAGAACAGAAGGACCTGATCGTGTGCGCGCGTATCCTTAGCAACGTATTCTGTCTCATCAAGAAAAATAGTTCAGTAAGTAAATACAGATCACAGTATGTAGTTCCCATCAAATGTCTTCTGGAAATAAAGTGTTAAAAGTCTTCAAAGAAACCAGCTAAAGAGTAACCCTCTGAGGTTCTCACTTTTATTTCCAGCTGGTTTGGACTTGATGCTTTTCCTCTGAAAGAATTTTTTTAACCTGTGGGATTGCTGTAACCCCAAATAACCTGGGTTTCCTAAACTTATATTTCAAGAAAGAACTGAATACTCAGGGAGAAAAATTAGAAATCTCAAAGCCTCCCACATGTGTCTTTAATCTTGATGAATGCTCTGTGGCAGGAATAAATTTCTACTTGCACAGTGAAGTCTTTTCTGGCCCATTCTGTGAAAGCCTGCATGATGATGCTCAGAACTTGGCCATTGCCCTTGGGCCTGGTCCTGTGGACATTGCGGAAGCAGAGGAAAGTCCCAGGAGCCTGGGGGTATCTTGCACTACAACCATTATTGGGCCCCAACGGTAATCACTAAATGGTTGTGGCTTTGCGAATTTCTGTTGGTGTTCCTGACTCTTGATGCAATGCAATTGCGTTAGAGGATGCAGTGCAAATAGAGAAAAATCACATGCTTGCTTATAAATGGGGGAAGCTCAAGAGTATTCATGGCTCAGGTCATGGCTCAGGTTTCATCTGATGTGAAATCCCCCTATGAAGGATGTCCTATTCCAATTCTGTCAATCGGCACCTGTTAATTAAGCATTATACTCATCTGTAACAACTTTTGCAAAGCAGGGTTGGCCAGTGAGTACAGAGACTCCTGCTTCTCTACCTCCCTGTTATTACTATGCTGCATTTTCCCCATTTTTGTCACTCTTACTTATGATCAGCTTATAAAGAGCTCAGCAGTCAGCTGGCGTGGGACCCTAGTGGGAGTGGTGGAGATCGGGCCCCAGTCCTGTGGGAACAGAGTTGGCACTTGAGAGAAAAAGGCCAGGAGCTCTGTGTCTGTAAGTATAATAATAGAGACCAGCACGGTGAGGGATGATTGAGTTTTACGCACCCCAATGATCCCAGGCCCCAAGGGCAATCTGGGACTGGGGAGAAGAGTGGTGACAGTGGAGGACATTAGTTCTGCTTTAAAACTGTCTCCACACAGATCAGTAAAGCATGGCTATGCCATGCCTAGTTAGAATGGTTTTGCAAACTCTTAATTGCTAAGAGTAAAAAGTAAGTTAGAAAGTCGCTGCAGAAAACTGAAAACTTCAGGTGGTAGTGGAGGTGATATTTTTTTTTTATTTCTATTTCAGTTTGGAAGTTGCAGTCAATTTTTGGACTTATCTGATAAGGAAATCAGAGCAGAAACTCTTCTCTGGGGGAAAAACCTTGGTATTTTTCTTGCAAGAAAGTTTATCATAAAATTCTAGCCAAAAAGCTCTTTCACACTTACTCTTTCTGGAAGGTTTCTTTGCAAAGGCACTCTCCTTGGTAGGGAGCATTTGTAGCTAGCATTTCGTCTGGTGCAGATAGAATAAGAACTCAAATCCACGACATACAGTCATTGCAGAGCAATTCGGGTTGCTCTCTCAAGTCCTGGGGTCTGGGTTAGTATTAATTTTGCTTCAGGAAAGTGGTCCCCACCATGACCACTGATATTAGATCCAGTCTGTAGCTAATGATACTCACCTAGACTGAATGCTATTTGCTAATCTTCACATGTATGATTTTTTAAAATTCGTTTTTATAGGAATAGGCATTAGCACTTAAAATAGAGCTTTGGAAATGACTCCTGCAACACCAGTGATGAGAAGAATAAATGTAAACACAACCTAAAATAGAAAAATATCTCATAGACTTTTAGAACCAAGAGGGACTTTCAGTGAGGAATCAGGCACAGAAAGGCAAACTGACTTGCCATGGTCACATGCTGTGTTAGTGACATAGCTGATGCTCTGAATTAGTCTGGTATGCTTTCTAGGGCATCACCTGACATTTTTTTTTTTTTTTTTTTGCTAAGGAAAATTCACCTTGAGCTAACATCTGTTGCCAGTCTTCCTCTTTTTTTTTTTTTTTTGGCTTGAAAAAGATTAGCCCTGACCTAACATCTGTGCCAATCTTCCTCCACTTTATATATGAGTCACTGCCACAGCATGGCTGATGAGTGCTGTAGATCCAAGCCTGGGATCTGAACCCACGAACCCAGGTCACTGAAGTGGAGCGCATCAAACTTAACCACTATGCCACAGACCAGCCCCTCACCCGACCTTTTTATTTGTATCTCAGGTATCCACTGCACTGCCAAGTTGTGTACTCTTGGGTAAGCTGTTAACTTCTCATGCCTTTGTTTTCTATAAAAGGTCATTTACATAGATGACTTAAATGACGTCCAGGTCTGTCAAGCTCTTGAGTTCTCTAACTTGTTGAATGTATATTTGGAAATGTGCTTTGTCTCCTTTTCCATTAAAGAAGGATTAATATACATACTAAGTCACAATTTCCTGAACACATTATTTTTTTCTCTTAAGGAAAAATCAGTATTGGAGGAAATAGATGTGATAGTGGCCAGCCTGCTGGACATCCTGCTGAGAACCATATTGGAGATCACCAGTCGACCTCAGCCATCTGGCTCCTCAATGCGGCTCCAGTTCCAGGATGTCACTGTAAGATCATAAAGCAATGACACATGAAATAGAGCCTAGTTGCACTTGTTAAAGCTTCTGTCACTTTAAGGGTGACTTGCTGTAAGAATCTAGGAAATCTGGTCTTGGGAGAATGGCCTGTATGCATCTCAAATATAAATTAGGTAACCTTCATTTTGCTAGGAAAGGAGGAGAAGAAGTATCTTTGTTAAAAGACCTTGGATTAGGACATTTTTACTTTCAGAAAGTCTAATTTGATATTAGCTCTTATTTTGCCCCCTTTAAATGAACCCATGATTCTGTATCCCCAGTCATCTTGATAACTTTTCAACCTCTTTTCATCCATTGAATTGCCTGAGGAAGTGAGAAGAGTAAAATGGAGAACAGTCACATGCAGTTGTAAGAAATAACACAGAGATCACTTCTGGAGAGGGGTGGAGCAAAATGGCGGAGTGAGCTGACCCCGGATACTCTCCCCTCCAAAATACAACAAGATTGGAAGAACTGAATTTCAGAGAATAAACATAATGCCAGCTCGTTAGAGACCTACTATACCAAGAAGGCGGAGATCATAACCCTAGCTTTACCCCTTTGGAGGCACTGGAATGGTAGGAGAGAACATCGCTCCCTCCCCTAGAGTCTGCGAGCGCTGCTGCGCAGGTCGGGAAGGAGCGGGGGAGGGGCCGTGCGACCGGGGGATCATCCAGGACTCCTGCCGCTGATTCAGTGGAGACCCACTGACGGGGGGAAGCTTCCATCCGCGGGGACCCTATAAATCAAGGGCCTTGGGAGACCAGAGAACAGAACTGATCTGAACCCAGACCAGCGCGTGTGAGTAAAATCCCCTCCCCCACAGCAAAGCCAGTGGGCGCAGCCATCTTGCCCCGAAGGCGGAGAGCTAACATGCCGCTCTCGACCCCCATCTAGTGGCGACAGGCTGTAACTGCAACTGAATTCTACCACCATGCGGAAAAACCGCTCCTCTACCATCCAGCAATTTATAAAAGCCCCAGACCAGAAGGAAAACAATAAAAACACAGAATTAAGTCCTGAGGACTTGGAATTAGGTAAACTAAGTGATAATGAATTCAGAGCAGCTATAATCAAAAAACTCAATGAGGTAGAGAGAAAGATAGAGAAACAAGCCGAGTTCTGGAGTTACTTCACAAAAGAGATTGAAATCATAAAGAAGAATCAAACAGAATTACTTGAGATGAAAAACACAATGGACCAGATAAAACAGAATACGGATTCCCTGAATGCCCGTGTAGACAACCTGGACGAGCAAATCAGCATAATCGAGGACAGACAGGCTGAATGGCGCCAGACAGAGGAAGAAAGAGAACTAAGAATTAAAAAAAATGAGGAAAATCTCAGAGAGATAATGGATTCAATGAGGAGTAAGAACATAAGGATCATAGGAATTCCTGAGAATATGGAAAAGGAAAATGGAGCAGAAAGTGTGCTTAATGAAATTATTGAAGAGAATTTCCCAAATCTAGGGATCAACGGAGAAATGTGTGTAGAGGAGGGTTTTAGATCTCCTAGATTTGTCAATGTAAAAAGACCCACCGCACGGCACATGATAGTAAAGTTGGCATATAGGAATGATAAGGAAAGAATACTCAGGGAAGTAAGAAAAAAAAAAGAGAATAACCTATAAAGGAGCCCCTATCAGACTGTCAGCGGATTTCTCTACAGAAACCCTACAAGCTAGGAGAGAATGGAGTGATATATTCAAAGCTTTAAAGGATAAAAACCTTCAGCCAAGAATACTCTATCCAGCCAGAATTTCCTTCAGATATGAGGGAGAAATTAAATCTTTTCCAGACAAACAAAAGTTAAGGGAATTTGTAACTAAAAGCCCTCCATTACAAGAAATCCTCAAGAAGGCTCTCATACTTGAAAAAAGAAAAAAGGGAGAAAGGGGACACAATCCACAGACTAGGGAGACCGATGGATAGAACCAGAACAGGATAGCAAATATTCAACTATAGCATTAGGGTAAAGGTAAGGAAACTACCAAAGCAAGGACGATCTTATCACTCTAACTACAAATTCATAAGACGAGTTGGAATAAAAAATGAAAATAATTATTTAGGAGGGGAAGAGCAAAGGGTCTAAATCAGTATTGGTCGAGTAAGAAAGAGACCACCAGAGAATAGACTATATTATACACGAGATTCTAAATACAAACTTCAAGGTAGACACTAAAATAAAGTACAGAACAGAGTCACAAATCATAGATAAGGAAAAATCTAAGAAACCCAGCATAAGAAATTGCAGTATTAAATGGGTAGTCTAAAGCACACAGGAAAAGAAACTCAGGAAAACAAGATAATGAGCGACAGATTGACAGCATTAAGTCCATATGCATCAATAATCACTCTCAATGTGAACGGATTGAACTCTCCAATAAAAAGACACAGAGTGGCAAAATGGATTAAAGAACAAGATCCAACAATTTGTTGCCTCCAGGAAACACACTTCAGCTCCAAGGACAAACACAGACTCAGGGTGAAGGGGTGGAGGACAATACTTCAAGCAAATAGCAAGGAAAAAAAGGCAGGTGTTGCAATTCTCATATCAGACCAAGTGGATTTCAAAATAAGACAGGTAAAGAGAGACACAGAGGGACAATATATAATGATCAAAGGGAAACTTCATCAAGAAGAAATAACGCTTATAAATATCTATGCACCCAGCACAGGAGCTCCAAGATTCATAAAGCAACTATTAACAGACCTGAAGGAAGATGTTAAAAACAACACAATAATAGTAGGGGACCTCAACACCCCACTCACATCAATGGACAGATCATCCAGACAGAAAATCAACAAGGAAATAGTGGAGCTGAATGAAAAACTAAAATAATTGGACTTAATAGACATATATAGATCACTCCACCCTGAAGGAGCTGAATACACATTCTTCTCAAGTGCACATGGAACATTCTCTAGGATACACCATATGTTGGGAAACAAGGCAAGCCTCTACAAATTTAAAAAAATTGAAATAATAACAAGCATCTTCTCAGATCATAGTGCTATAAGGCTAGAAATTAATTACAAGAAAAAAACTGAGAAAGGCACAAAGATGTGGAGACTAAACAACACACTACTGAACAAGCAATGGATCATTGAAGAAATTAAAGAAGAAATAAAAAAATAAAAATGATAGCATGCCATACCAACTCATATGGGATACAGCAAAAGCTGTATTAAGAGGAAAATTCATCGCAATACAGGCACATCTTAACAAACAAGAAAAATCCCAAATAAGCAACCTTAAAGCACACCTAACTGAACAGAGAAAAAAGAACAAATGAAGCCCAAAGTCAGCAGAAGGAGAGAAATAATAAAAATCAGAGCAGAAATAAATACTATTGAAACGAAAAAGGCAGTAGAAAGGATCAATGAGACAAAGAGCTGGTTTTTTGAGAAGATAAATAAAATTGACAAACCACTAGCCAGACTTACAAAGAAAAAAAGGGAGAAAGCTCAAATAAACAAAATCAGAAATGAGCGAGGAGAAATAACAACAGACTCTGCAGAAATACAACAGATTATAAGAGAATACTACAAAAAACTATATGCCAACAGAATGGATAACCTAGAGGAAATGGATAAATTCCTGGACTCCTACAATCTCCCACTCACTCAAGAAGAGGCAGACAATTTGAACAGACCAATCACAAGGAAAGAGATTGAAACAGCAATCAAAAGCATCCCAAAGAATAAAACCCCAGGACCAGATGGCTTTCCTGGGGGAATTCTACCAAACTTTCAGAGAGGATTTAATACCTATCCTTTTCAAGCTATTCCAAAAAATTAGGGAAGATGGAACACTTCCTAACACATTCTATGAGGCCAACATCACGCTGATACCAAAACCTGACAAGGACACCACGGAAAAAGAGAACTACAGGCCAATATCACTGATGAACATAGATACAAAAATTCTAAACAAAATTTTGGCAACCGGAATTCAGCAATTCATCAAAAGAATCATACATCAGGATCAGGTGGGATTCATACCAGGGACACAGGGATGGTTCAACATCCGCAAATCAATCAACGTGATACACCACATCAACAAACTGAGGAATAAAAACCACATGATCATCTCAATAGATGCAGAGAAGGCATTTGACAAGATCCAACAGCCATTTATGATAAAAACTCTGAACAAAATGGGCATAGAAGGAAACTACTTCAACATAATAAAGGCCATATATGACAAACCCATAGCCAACATCATACTCAATGGGCAAAAACTGAACCCCATCCCCCTGAAAACAGGAACAAGACAAGGATGCCCTCTATCACCACTCTTATTTAACATAGTACTGGAGGTCCTGGCCAGAGCAATCAGGCAAGAAAAAGGAATAAAAGGAATCCAAATAGGGAGGGAAGAAGTGAAACTCTCGCTGTTTGCAGACGACATGATCTTATATATAGAAAACCCCAAAGAATCCATTGGAAAACTGTTAGAAGTAATCAACAACTACAGCAAAGTTGCAGGGTATAAAATCAATTTGCATAAATCAGTAGCATTTCTATACTCCAGTAATGAACCAACAGAAAAAGAACTCAAGAATACAATACCATTCACAATCGCAACGAAAAGAATAAAATACCTTGGGGTAAATTTAACTAAGGAAGTGAAGGACTTATATAATGAAAATTACAAGGCCTTTCTGAGAGAATTGGATGACAACATAAGGAGATGGAAAGACATTCCATGTACATGGATTGGAAGAATAAACATAGTTAAAATGTCTATTCTACCTAAAGCAACCTACAGATTCAACGCCATCCCAATCAGGATCCCAATGACATTCTTTACAGAATTAGAACAAAAAATCCTAAAATTCATATGGGGCAACAAAAGACCCCGAATTGCTAAAGCAATCCTGAGAATAAAGAACAAAACGGGAGGCATCACAATCCGTGACTTCAAAACATACTACAAAGCTACAGTAATCAAAACAGCATGGTACTGGTACAAAAACAGGTGCACAGATCAATGGAACAAAATTGAAAGCCCAGAAATAAAACCACACATCTATGGACAGCTTATCTTTGACAAAGGAGCTGAGGGCATACAATGGAGAAAAGCAAGTCTTTTCAACAAATGGTGCTGGGAAAACTGGAAAGCCACATGTAAAAGAATGAAAATTAACCATTCTTTTTCACCATTCACCAAAATAAACTCAAAATGGATTAAAGACCTAAAGGTGAGACCTGAAACCATAAGGCTTCTGGAAGAAAACGTAGGCAGTACACTCTTTGACATCAGTATTAAAAGGATCTTTTCGGACACCATGCCTTGTCAGAGAAGGGAAGCAATAGAAAGAATAAACAAATGGGACCTCATCAGATTAAAGAGCTTCTTCAAGGCAAATGAAAACAGGATTGAAACAAAAAAACAACCCACTAACTGGGAAAAAATATTTGCAAGTCATATATCTGACAAAGGCTTAATATCCTTAGTATATAAAGAACTCTCACAACTCAATCACAAAACATCAAACAACCCAATCAAAAAATGGGCTGGAGACATGAACAGACATTTCTCCAAAGAAGATATACTGATGGCCAATAGGCACATGAAAAGATGCTCGTCATCGCTGATCATCAGGGAAATGCAAATAAATCAAAACTACACTAAGATATCACCTTACACCCGTTAGAATGACAAAAATATCTAAAACTAATAGCAACAAATGTTGGAGAGGTTGCGGAGAAAAAGGAACCCTCATACACTGCTGGTGGGAATGCAAACTGGTGCAGCCACTATGGAAAACAGTATGGAGATTCCTCAAAAAACTAAAAATAGAACTACCATACGATCCAGCCATCCCACTACTGGGTATTTATCCAAAGAGCCTGAAGTCAGCAATCCCAAAAGTCCTGTGCACCCCAGTGTTTATTGCAGCACTGTTTACAATAGCCAAGACGTGGAAGCAACCTAAGTGCCCATCAACCGACGAATGGATAAAGAAGATGTGGTACATATATACAATGGAATACTACTCAGCTGCAAAACAGAACGAAATCATTCCATTTGCAATAATATGGATGGACCTTGAGAAAATTATGTTAAGTGAAATAAGCCAGCAAGAGAAAGGTAATCTGTGTATGACTCCACTCATATGAGGAATTTAAAACTATGGACCAAGAACAGTTTAGTGGATACCAGGGGAAAGGTGGGGTGGGGGGTGGGCACAAAGGGTGAAGTGGTGCACCTACAACATGACTGACAAACATTAATGTACAATTGAAATTTCACAAGATTGTAACCTATCAATAACTCAATAAAAAAAAATGGGAAAAAAAAAATAACACAGAGATATCCCTGTGCCTTTTACCCAGTTTCCCCAATGGTGACATCTTACAGAACTCCTTGTGCAGAGCTGTAGTACAATGTCACAACTGGGATATTGACGTTAATGCAGTCAAGAGAGAGAGTGTTTCCATCACCCTAAGCATCCTTCATGTCCTTTTATAGCCATTCCCTCCCATCGCCTTAACCCCTGGCAACCATAAATCTGTTCTCCATTTCTATAATTTCGTCATTTCAAAAATGTTATATAAGTGGAATCAATAGTTTGTTCCTTTTTATTGCTCAGTAATTTCCATGGTATGGATGTACCACAGTGTCTTTAAACATTCACCCATTGAAGGGCATCTGGGTTGTTTCTGGATTTTGGCTATTGCTAACAAAGTTGCTATAAACATGTGTGTACAGGTTTTTATGTAGGCATAAGTCTTCATTTCTCTGGGGTAAATTCCTAGGAGTATACTTGTTGGATCTTAGGGTAGTTGCATGTTTAGTTTTTTAAGAAACTGGCAAACTTTTTCCCATAGTGGCTTTACCATTTTACATTCTTTCCATATATTTATATTATATACAATATATGAATGATCCAATTTCTCAATATTTTCATCAGCATTTGGTGTTGTCACTCTTTGGGGGGGGGTGTAGGGAGGGGACAATTCCCATAGTTATTTAGTGATATCTTATTGTTGTTTCGATGTACATTTCTCTACTGGCTAATGATGCTGAACATCTTTTCACATTCTTAGTTGCATCTGTATCCTCTTCAGTGGAATGTCTCTTCATGTCTTTTTATTACTTTCTAGTTGAATTACTTTTTGCTATTGAGTTTTGAAAGTTCTTTACATGTTCTAGATACTAGTCTTTTCTTGAATATGCAGTTTACAAGTATTTTCTCCCACTCTGTAGTTTGTTTTTTATCCTATTAACAGTCTTTTGCAGAGCAAAGGTTTTAATTCTGATGAAATTCAATTTATCATCTTTTCCTTTTATGGATCATACTTTTGATGTCAAGTCTAAGAACTCTTTTGTCTAGCTCTGTACCCTGAAGGTTATCTCCTAGTTTTTTTCCTGAAAGTATTATAGTTTTTTATTTTACATTTAAGTCCATGAACCATTGTGAGTTAATTTTTGTATAAGTTGTGTCAGATCATTCTAACATCTTTATCATCTCATGTTGACATCTATTAATTGTCTTTTTCACTCAATTTGAGATCTTCCTGGTTATTGGTATAATAAGTGGGGTTTGATTGAAATCTGGACATTTTTGTAATATAAGACTCTGGATCTTATTTAAACCTGTTTTAGCTGGCTTTATGTGACACCACTTGGCAGGGGAAGGGGTATGGTGCCAACTCATTACCAGCAGACGGAGGTAGAAGTCCAGTCTCCCCACGTTGTCCTCACTGACACTGACTGGTGGGCTGAAAGTGCCTGCTCCATATTTGGCTTTCTCTCACATCACTCTGGAGAGGGAAGTTGGGGTGTCTCGTCACAGCCTTGGGAGGGTGGACATCTGGGCTCCCCACTTGGCCTTTGCAGGTGTAGGCAATGCCTGTGTTTTGTGGTGTTCAGCTAGAGTAGAACAGTTATTGCTAAATGTTTTGCCTTGTTAAACTCTCCCTTTTCTTGTCCTTTGGCCAAGGAGAGTAGGCTTTTGTTGAGAATTTGTCTTGTTTGCAGTTGCTGGTGTTTCAAGGTGCCCAGCTTCTTCAGCTCCAGGTGTGGATAGCCCCGGCACAGAGAAAACCCAGAGAACTCTGCACCGTGTCCTTCCTCAGGTCCCCAGGTCCCTAGCCAGGCTGCTCTCCTCTCCACCTTTCAGAGTCCTCCTCTGTTTATTTTATGTATAATATTGAGGGATTTTAGTTGTACTTAGTAGGAGGAATAGGGAAAAGTATGCATTCTTCTGCTTCCCAAAAGCACAAGAAAGTCTCCTTCATTATGTTTTAATGGTAACATTTTAACTGCTTCCTGGCAATACAGTTCTAACATGGTTCTAAAATTATAACAGCCCAGCACACAAAATCATCGCAAATACTGGATATGGTTAAAGACCGCCTGAGGTCAAAAGCTAAAAGACTTTTTCAGACTGCTTTGTATCTAGAGGCAGGGTTGTCACTGTCAAATCTCTCTAGGTTGTGCATGGCCCTTAGGTCTTCACAATGTAATAATCAAACTAAGAGATTTGAAGAAGTCATCGAATCAGGTTTGTGGATGGGGTTGGGGGTAGGGCAGGAAGGGTAATTGTCCAGGGTTCTAAATTTTAGGAAAATCACATAAAGATAGACCTTCCCCCGTGGAGCTATGTTGTGCCCCTTGCTGGTGAAAAAACAAACTCTCTCAAGGTGCGTAGGATGAAATTTCCTAGGCAAGACACACTTAAATTATTTGGCACCTTTGATTTTACACTTTAAGACACTTTTTGGTGAGTAGTCGGGCAGACCTGGTTTGTATCCTCCTCTGGCCCGGGATTAGCTGCGTGCTCTTGGGCAAATTACCTAAGATCTCTAAGCTTCTGTGTCTTAGTCTTTGAAATAGAGAAAATAATTGTACTTATCTCAAAGTTAGTGTGAGGATTTCATAAATCTGTAAAAGTGTTTAAACAGTATCAATAAATTTTAGCCATTAGTAATTGTGGTAGCAACAACGGTCACAGTAATATTCTTCTTATTACTACAGAAGTGATAATTGGATTGTTGTCCTTATAACTGATTTTATGGTGAGAAGCATGCTGTGGTCATTCACAAAGTCACTTCTCCCTGGGCACTGAAGACCTGTCTAATATCTTCATCATTTTCTCACATAGAACCGTCGCTCTGAATAGGGAGTCTTGACATGGCGGACCTACACTGAGCACTTTTCAGTCTTTACAGAAAATGTGCCCACAATAAGTGAACATGCTGTGAGTAGAAGCATTTCCCACAGCATGTCATGGTGAAGTGTTCCAGTTCTCTGTAAGGTGCCATGGCTGTCACCCTGCCTTCCAGTAATGCCAACAGGAGGACTGGCTTCCCCTGTATCATAATTCCAGATAACAGCAGCCTTATTTTTACTATTTGAAAGGACTGTACTATTTGTTCTTCTAACAACTGTTCTTTGAACTTTAAAATGCTCTCTCTCACTGGAAAAAAAAAAGCATCACTGTAATCGATTCCTTTCAAAAATCTAATTGTACATGGAAGCAGATTTTATAAAGCAGCATATATGGCCGTGTTGTTCACACCCTCAAGTAATTGGACTCCAGAGTTCCTTACAATTTATAAATGCTTCTTTTCTTTGCACATAATTATTTTAAGCACCATTTATAGTGCAAATGACTCAGCTCAGCATAGGCCATGTCTAAGATACAAGTCTGGTGTGCTTATCCAAAGTTTTCATGCACTATGGGCTTGTGGTTGGGGAGGAAGAAGAATGCAGAACTCTGTAAAAAGAGATTTCTGGAAAAATTTTGTGCTTATGTAAAATATAAGGTTTCTTGAACACTCTTGTTGTAGCCATCTAATACTCTTATCCACAGGTATTGATAGAAATGCCCATTATACTTAATCTATACGTAAAATGGATGCAAGCTACAGAAGCATATAGAATTCCAAAGGTGATTTGTATGTAAAAATTTCCAGTACCAAAACTAAGTGAATCTTGGCCAACGATGGTTTTGTATTTATTCTTTTTAACAGATTGTGAGTCTAGATTTTTTATATAGACACTTAAAATCTCTTAAAAACAAAGAAAATTACATTATGGCTGAAAAATATGTCAGTAAAATATTGGATATCTAGGCTTCTTAACAGGGCTAACTAAATGTACTTGGAGTTCCTAAATAGATTAATAAATAAAATGACATTATAGAGTAGATGTTGGGATTGACAACATGTCGTAAATGTGCCAAGATTAGATGTCAAGGTGTTAAGTTGTTTGCAATGGGCTTAGACCAGATGTGACAGATACAAATAGTTAATAACCTGAATTCAAAGACATGTTCTTCTAGGTACATTGACTGCAAAGACTTAATAAAAGTCTATTCATTTTTGAATGATTTTTCTTATTACTAAAATTATTATAAATAATATGTCGTTCTTCCAATTTCAAGGTATTTCACTATTCACAGAATGGTATGTTGAAATAAATTTAGGAATATTAATCTGGTAGCTGTGGTGGAGATAGTGTAGATAGGATGTAGAAAAACTAAGAGATGAGAAATTAAATAGATTTCTACCAATTAGATTACATTTTTAACTCAAGACATAATAGAGAGTTTAAAAAGTACAGACGTTGGTTATCAACTGACATATTCCTATATGCCTATTTATATTTGAAATATAAGCCCAAAACTCAGATATGTCTCCTCTGTAAAGTCAAATCAGTCTGAGCAGTAGGAAGAAGAGCCAGAGATACCTAGGTTCACATCCAGCTTTACCATTTTCTAGCTGTGGAACCTGGGATAAATATCTTAGCATTAACAGATCTTGCTGTAAAGTGAAGTTAATAGTATACAATTTGATACATTTTGACATAATTTGTATACTGTGAACCATCACCGCAGTCGGGATGATGAACATGTCCATCACTCTCAAAAGTTTCCTTGTGTTCATCTCTATTCTCTGCCTTTTGCCCCTTCATACCACCTCGTCCCCAGGCAATCTCTGACCTGCTTAGTGTTATAGCAGGTAAGTTTGCATTTTCTAGAAATTTATATGAATAGAATCATACAGGAAGTTATTGTTGTTGACATTTTTTGGCGAGGGGGACAATCTGACTTGTTTTCTTCAATATGATTATTTGAGTTTCATCAATGTGTGTATCAATAGTTCATTCCTTTTTAATGCTGAATAGTGTTCTGTTATATGGATATGCTACAATTTGTTTATTCATTCACCTGTTGGTGGACATTTGGGTTGCTCCTGGTTTTGACAATTCTGTTTTATTTATCTATTTTTGGGGGGATACTAATAACATAGTATCTTAATTACCATAGCTTTCTAATAAGTCTTGAAGTCACATAAGTCCTTGAACTTTGTTCTTTTTTTTCAAAGTTCTTTTTACTATTCCAGATCCTTTGTATTTCCGTATGAATGTTAAAATCAGCTTGTTACTTTCTACCCCCAAAAACCCTGCTGTGATATTGATTGAGATTGCAGTGAATCTACATACCAATTTGAGGAGAATTGACATCTTAAAAATAGCAAATCTCCCCATTCATGAACATAGTATCTCTCTCCATTTATTTAAGTCTTCCTTAATTGCTCTCGTCAATGTTTTATAGTTTTCAGTGTGCAGATCAGACATATCTTTTGTCATTTATATCACTAAGTATTTCATTTATATCACCAGGTATTTCAATGGTATTATAAATTATATTATTTTAGATTTCCATTTCTGATTGTTGATTTTTAGGATATAGAAGTAAAAATGATTGTTGTGCATTGATCTGGTATTCTGGGACATTGATTAACTCACTTGAGTACTTCTTGTAGCTCACTGTAAATTTCATAGCATGTTTTTATGAACACAAATATGTTGTCTGTGAATAAAGACAGCTTTTTTTTTTATTCCTTTCCAATCTATATTTCTTTCTTTCTTGTTCTTCCTTCATTGCATTGGTTAGAATCTTCGGTATAATGTTGAATAGAAGTAGTAGACTGTTTAAGCTTTGAGATGTTTGAAAAGTCTTTATTTTTGAAAGATTTTTGCTGGTAACAAATTCTTGGTTGATAGTTGTGGGGTTTTTTTCTTTTAATACTCTAAAGATTTTGCTTTACTGTCTGCTAGCTTGTATTGTTTGCAGTGAGATATCTGTCATCTTTATCTTTGTTCCTCTATATATAATGTGGGTTTTTTCCCTCTAACTGGTGTTAAGATGTTTTCATCTCTGGCTATAAGCAATTTTATTATGATGTAGCTTGGTGTATTTTTTGTTGTTGTTGTTTTTCTTGTGCTTAGGGTTTCTTGAAGTCTTTGATACATAGGTTTATAGTTTTCAAGAAATCTGAAACTTTTTCCCCTTATGTGTTCAATTACTTTTTCTGCCCCCTCCTCCTCTTCGAGGTCTCCAATTACGTATGTATTCTGCTACGTGAAGTTGTCCTACATTTCATTGATGTATTTACTTTTCTTTTTTTCCTTCCTTTTTTTTTAGTTTTTTCTCTCTTTGTTTTATTCTGAAGAATTTCTATTACTCTGTCTCAAAAGTTCAGTATTCTTTTCTTCTGCAATTTCTAATCTGCCATTAGTCCCATTCAGTGAATTTTCATCTTCCACATTATAGTCTTCATCTCTAGAAGTTCAATTTGGGTCTTTTTGATATCATTCATGTCTCTAATTAACATATTAAATCTTTCCTCTTGCTTCCTGAATATACAGAATACAGTAATAATAGCTGTTTTAATGTCCTTAACTGCTAGTTCTAATATCTGTGTCATTTCTGAGTCTGTTTCTGTTGATTGATTTTTTTTTCCTCCTCATTTGCATCATTGTTTTTTCCTGCTGCTTTGTATTCCTGGTAACTTTTTTTTGAATGCTATTCATTGTGAATTTTATCTTGTTGGGAGGTGAATATTTTTTATTCCTAAAAATATCTTTGAGCTCTCTCTGGAATAAGGTTAACTTTCTTGGGAGCTGTTTGATTGTTTCAGGTCTTGCTGTTGATCTTTCTTAGGTAGGCTCAGAGCATCATTTATTCTAGGAGTAATTTTGCCTGCTACTCAGGAAAGATCTTTTTAGTAGTCTAACTGATGCCCTGTTAATCATGAGGTTTTTCCAGTCTGGCTGGTGAGAAAAGGCGCCATTCCCAGTCATGAGTGAACACCAGATACTGTTTTCTCAGTCCTTTTGGGTAGTTATTTTCCCACCCTTGGGTTGTTTCCTCACACACATACACTAAAATATTAATAATTGTTCCCTTAAATTTTCCATTTTTTGTGTTAAGTATCAAGAGTTTCTTTGTTCACTAGCAAAGTATTATGTTGAGTTTAGAGGATGTTTCTGTGAGCCTGTACTGGTTAGTTTCTTAAATATTTGCTCTAATAATTGTGTAGGGGTAATTATTCTTTGTATCTGCATGTTACAAATTATTATCCACTTGGAAGGAGCCAGCCAGCATCTCTGATCACCGCGACATGGCCGTTAAGTAGCATCCTCAGGCCTCCTTTGGCAGATGGTAGTGATACGTTTGGCTGTCCTGACTTAGCTGCCTCTGTTGGAAAATCCCACTTCTGGGGGCTTTCAGTCTCTAATTGTACATGTGAGCCATATAAATGCAAAGAAACCAATTCCCAATTAAACTGCATTTCTATAAATTTACAGTTACCACTGATTGCTTCTCCTATTGTGTTTGTATTGTTTTAAATGTTATTGCTCTAATTAAAAGCAGATAAATTCTTTGCTGAGCACAAAAGGTCGCATTGAAAACATAAATATTTTAAATTAGAAGTACATTGAGAAATGCAAGTGACAGCAATTTTATAGGTCTTCACATCTATGGATGCTATGTATTTTTTTCTTTTTCATTATTAATTTTTAAGAAGTGGACTTTTAAGGAGTTAATCAGGTAGCACTTAAGCACTAAAGGGTCACAAATAACCTAAACTGTTTTTAAAAGGAGATTGAAAGAACCATTATGCCATGTATGGCTTTATTTTTATTTTCTTTTTTTTGAGGAAGATTAGCCCTGAGCTACCTGCTGCCAATCCTCCTCCTTTTGCCGAGGAAGACTGGCCCTGAGTTAACATCCATGCCCACCTTCCTCTACTTTATATATGGGATGCCTACCACGGCATGGCTTTTGCCAAGCGGTGCCATGTCCACACCCAGGATCCGAACCGGTAAACCCCGGGCCGCTGAGAAGTGGAACGTGCAAACTTAACCGCTGCGCATGTATGGCTTTCTTTACACCCTGTGAGTCAGCAGACAGGCTGATGATTTGGAGGAGATCATGTGAACTCAAAAATGGAGCATGAACGGGGCTGGCCCCGTGGCCGAGTGGTTAAGTTCCCGTGCTCCGCTGCAGGCGGCCCAGTGTTTCGTTGGTTCGAATCCTGGGCGCGGACATGGCACTGCTCCTCAGACCACGCTGAGGCAGCGTCCCACATGCCACAACTGGAAGAACTCACAACGAAGAATACACAACTATGTACCGGGGGGGCTTTGGGGAGAAAAAGGAAAAAATAAAATCTTTAAAAAAAAAAAAAAGTGGAGCATGAAGTTAGAGGAAGAGTTTTGGAGTCAGAAAGACCTACAGCTTTCTGACACAGCTCTGTCACTTTCTAGCAGTGGGACTTTGGGCAAATCTTTTAGCTCACTGAACCTATATTTTACTTTCTTTAGATTAGTATTATACCCCCCACCTCATAGCATTGATAAGAGGTTCAAATGATATAATGAATGAGGGCGTAGTAAATGCTCAATAAATGGTTGGGGGCCTCATTGCCTTACCTCCTTGAAGTGTGTGCAGTTAGTTCTGTACTGAAAAGCTTCCACCCAAGTTAAAAAAATCCACTCTAAAAAAATGCTTGTATACCAAGTAAATGGTAATCATCACAGGGAGAAATTTTGACTGTGATATTATGGTTAATTAGATTAAAAAGACTTCACTGGGTGAGTTTGGATCATAGTGGTTTTTTCAAGTTTCTATTTGAGGGCAGTTCAAAGTAAGTTACTCATGTTCTTTTATGTCCTTATTAAAAAAATATGCTTGCTTCTTTTTTAATTAGGGGGAGTTTGTTGCTTGTCTCCTGTCCCTATTACGACAAATGACAGATAGACATTATCAACAGCTTCTTGATAGTTTCAATACAAAAGAAGAACTAAGGGTAAGTAACATTTTAAAAAATTTCCTTTAATATATCTTTTCAGCTTCTCTTGTTCTAATTCATTATCATTCAGTTAACTTCTTGGCAATTACTTTACCTGTTTCCATTAAATTCTAAGCTGTTTTTTCTCAGCTTCATCCGCAGATCTGCTCATCTCTCTCGGCTCTTTAAGATTTCCACTACTCAGACAAAGCAATTAAGTCTTATTTTGGGCAAGGGCATAGGATTTGAAACACCTGTCACTGAAGTCCAGTAAACCAGAAACAGAGTGACAGAACTAACAAGACAAAAGCGAATACACTAACTCTAGTTAACTGGACTTAGAAATTGCCTTAGTGGAAGATAAGGGAGAATATATAAATATGTTAGCTGTTTTCATCCCTCTAAAACCACAATGAGGAGTTCTCGCTGGAACGTCTGACTAGGGAGGCAGAGATATATTTTATATTCTTTATCAGCTATCATTTAACCAATATGCTGCGCTAGTCTGACAGGCTGACATTAAACAGAAAATATTGATGCCAGGTTTATAAAAATTCAAACTTTGCTGAGATTTAGAGAAATTTAATGCTTTCTTCTTAGTGTTCACTAAAAGCTTTGATGTTGATTGTCCTCAGTTGGAGGAATGACCTGTCATCTGTTCTTATTTACTTTTATTTCTCTTCCATCTCTTCAGTTTTCCAGACAACTTCATATGTAAGCTATCATAATGGAAGGATTACTTAAATACTGGGAGGTGGAGATATTATAGGACAATGGGTATAGTCACTAACTGTAAAGTTTGCATGATTGGATCCTTCATGGTGCCTTAGGGAAGATTTGTAGATTTTTTTAACATAGATAGTGCATAAAAATCACTTATCTTTGACTTCTAACTGCCTGGAGGATGTTGGATGATCTCAGAAGAATCTTTCACTTACCTTGGAACAGTTAAGCTGAGTCCCATGGAAGAAAGAATAGGTTTGGGCAAATGTAATCTGTCTAGCAGTCAGTTGATTGGCATATGCTCAAGTCTGAAAATATCATGTTTTTCATGCTTGCATTCAATCTTGAGTTTAGAATTAAAAATGGAGAAAAAGGCTTAGAATTTACCCTCTCTACATACAGAAATCGATGTGGTTAAAAAGGAAGATAATTGTGCAGTTATTAACTTTCATCAAAAGTTGAATATTTAACAAAGTCATGGAACCATTAGGTTTTACTTAAGAAGTCTATGACTTCATATTTCAAAAATTTCACGTAGGAAAAGACTACATATTTTTACAGAGCCTGGGCATAAAAAAGTAGCAAAAAAGTATCAATTGGAAAACATGATTAATTTAATCTAAGTATTGAGTTTTATGCTTTAATATTCAGGTTATTGATAATAAAGCAAATGGAAATAAAGGATAAAGTGTTTTATGTGGCCTTTCCTCATTTCAGTCAGCCACACACCTTTTCAAAGGATATATATTTCCCTCTTCAAACTTAACTGTGCCTTCAGGCCAGGAAAATTATTTAATGATATTAGTTACTTCATCAGGCCTTCAGGAAACGTAGATTGAGCAATTTAGGCATACCAAGCACTACTGGTGTTATTATGTAACTGGGAACAAAAAGGCCAGTCCCTGTAAGGGGAGGAAACAGACAGGTAACGGGATTAACACAGTGAGTGGCAAATGCACAGGTTAAGCACACGGTGCTTTGGAGCATCCAGGAGTTGCTGCCAATCCAATCTCAAGGCAAGAGAAAAACTCCCCAAGGGAGGTCTCAGCTGAGAACTGAGAGATGAGTAGGTGAGTGCTAGACATATCTTTGGCTGGGACATTCAGATCTCTCAACTAAAATGTCACCTGAATATCGTAACTGACATAGCACATCCACCACTCCACCTTTATGACATTTACTAGAATCTGGAATATTTTAGTTTATGTGTATCCCCAACATTTAGCCACTACGTCATAAGTTCCTTGATGTCTGAAACTTTGGCTGGTTCACTGCTGCACCCTCAAATCCCAGAACATGCCTAGCATGCTGTAGGCGTTCAAGAAATATTTGTTGATTGATAGACTAGAGTGTAAGGAAGAGATTTGTAAGATGTAAGGTTCTGCAAATGTGTGTGGACTTTATTTTTTTTATGGTGTTTTCTTATTGCGGTCATAATAGTTTATAACGTTTTGAAATTTCACTTGTACATTATTGTTTGTCAGTCACCATATAAATGTGCCCCTTCCCTCCTTGTGCCCACGGCCCAACCCCCTTCCCCTCTGGTAACCACTAAACTGTTCTCTTTGTCCATGTGTTAGATTATCTTCCACATATGAGTGAAATCATATGGTGTTTGTCTTTCTCTGCCTGGCTTATTTCACTTAACATAATACCCTCAAGGTCAATCCATGTTATTGCGAATGGGACAATTTTGTCTTTTTTTATGCCCGAGTAGTATTCCATTGTGTATATATACCACATCTTCTTTATCCGATCATCAGTAGATGGACACTGAGGTTGCTTCCACTTCGTGGAATAATGCTGCACTGAACATAGGGGTGCATGAATCTCTGTGTACTGTTGCCTTCAAGTTCTTTGGATAAATACCCAATAGTGGGATAGCTGGGTCATATGGTGTTTCTGTTTTTAATTTTTTCAGAAATCTCCATACTGCTTTCCATAGTGGCTGCACAGTTTATATTCCCACCAGCAGTGTATGAGGGCCCCTTTTCTCCACATCCTCTCAACATTTGTTATTTTTTTGTCTTCATGATTATACCCATTGTAATGGGTGTAAGGTGATACTTTAGCATAGTTTTGATTTGCATTTCCCTGATGATTAGTGATGTTGAACATCTTTTCATGTGCTCATTGGCCATCTGTATATCTTCTTTGGAAAACTGTCTGTTCATATCCTCTCCCATTTTTTAATCAGGTAGTTTGTTTTGTTGTTGTTGAATTGTGTGAGTTCTTTATATATTTTGAAGGTTAACCCCTTGTTGGATATAGGACTTGCAAATATGTTTTCCCACTTGATGGGTTTTCTTTTCATTTTGTTCCTGGTTTCCTTTGCCTTGAAGAAGCTCTTTAATCTAATGCAGTCCCATTTGTGTATTTTTCTTTTGTTTCCCTTGTCTGAGTAGACATGGTATTTGAAAAGATCCTTCTAAGACCATTGTCAAAGAGTGTACTGCCTATATTTTCTTCTAGGAGTTTTATGGTTTCAGGTCTTACCTTCAAGTCTTTGATCCATTTTAAGCTAATTTTTGTGTGTGGCATAAGATAATGGTCTACTTTCATTCTTTTGCATGTGGCTGTCCAGTTTTCTGAGCACCATTTATTGAAGAGACTTTCCTTTCTCCATTGTATGTTCTTAGCTCCTTTGTTGAAGATTAGCTGTCCATAGATGTGTGGTTTTATTTCTGGGTTTTCAGTTCTGTTCCATTGATCTGTGTGTTTTTGTACCAGTACCATGCTGTTTTGATTATGATAACTTTGTAGTACATTTTGAAGTCAGGGATTGTGATGCCTCCAGCTTTGTTCTTGTTTCTCAGGATTGCTTTAGCTATTCAGGGTCTTTTGTTGCCCCATATGAATTTTAGGATTCTTTGTTCTATTTCCATGAAGAATGTCATTGGGATTCTGATTAGGATTGCATTGAATCTGTAGTCTGCATTAGATAGTATGGGCATTTTAACTACATTTATTCTTCCAATTCATGTGCATGGAATATTTTTCCATTTCTTTATGGCATCATCAATTTCTTTCAATAATGTCTTACACTTTTCATTGTATAGGTCTTTCACCTCCTTGGTTAAATTTATTCCCAGATATTTTATTCTTTTTGTTGCAGTTGTAAATGGGTTTGTATTCTTGAGTTCTCTTTCTGTTAGTTCATTATTAGAGCATAGAAATGCAACTGAGTTTTTAAATTGATTTTGTACCCTGAAACTTTGCTGTAATTGTTGATTATTTCTAAGTGTTTTCTGATGGATTCTTTAGGGTTTTCTATGTATAAAATCATGTCATCTGCAAACAGCGAGAGTTTCACTTCTTCATTGCCTATTTGGATTTCTTTTATTTATTTTTCTTGCCCAATTGCTCTGGCCAAAGCCTCCAATACTATGTCGAATAAGAGTGGCAAGAGTGGGCACACTTCTCTTGTTCCTGTTCTCAGAGAGATGACTTTCAGTTTTTCCTTGTTGAGTATGATGTTGGCCATGGGTTTGTCATATATGGCCTTTATTATGTTGAGGTACTTTCCTTCTATACCCATTTTATTGAGAGTTTTTATCATAAATGGATGTTGAATCTTGTCAAATGCTTTCTCTGCTTCTATTGAGATGATCGTGGTTTTTATGCCTCATTTTGTGAATGTGGTTTATCGCATTGATTGATTTGTGGATGTTGAACCATCCCTGCATCCCTGGTATAAATCCCACTTGATCGTGGTGTATCATCTCTTTAATGTATTGCTGTATTCAGTTTGCCAATATTTTCTAAGGATTGTTGCATCTATGTTCATCAGTGATATTGGCCTGTTATTTTCCTTCTTTGTGTTGTCCTTGTCTGGCTTAGGGATCAGTGCAAGGTTGACCTCATAAAATGTGTTAAGAAGTGTTCTGGCTTCTTCAATTTTTGGAATACTTTGAGAAGGATGGGTATTAAGTCTTCTTTGAATGTTAGGTAGAATTCTCTGGATAAGCCATCTGGACTTTTATTTTTGTGAGGTTTTTGATTACTGTTTCTATCTCTTTACTTATGATTGGTCTGTTCACATTCTCTATTTCTTCTTGATTCAGTTTTTGGAGGTTGTATGAGTCTAAGAATTTATCCATTTCTTCTAGGTTGTCCAATTTGTTGGCATATAGTTTTTCATAGTATTCTGTTATAATCCTCTGTGTTTCTGTGGTATCCATTGTAATTTCTCCTCTTTCATTTCTTATTTTATTTACCTGAACCTTCTCTCTTTTTTTCATCATGAGTCTGGCTAAAGGTTTGGCAATTTTGTTTATCTTCTCAAAGAACCAGCCCCTTCCCTCCTTGATCCTTCCTACTGTTTTTTGTTGTTGTTATTTCAATTTCGTTTATTTTTGCTCTAATTTTTATCATTTCTTTCCTTTGACTGACTTTGGTCTTTGTTTGTTCTTCTTTTTCTAATCCTGTTAGGTGTAGTTTAAGATTGCTTATTTGAGATTTTTCTTTTTTGTTAAAGGGCCTTGTATTGCTTTGAATTTCCCTCTTAGGACTGCTTTTGCTGCATCCCATATGAGTAGAATGGTGTAGTTTCATTTTCACTTATCTCCAGATATTTTTTTATTTATCATTTAATTTCTTCAGTGATCCATTGGTTGTTCAGTAGCATGTTGCTTAGTCTCTACATATATGTCACTTTCCCAGCTTTTTTCTTGTGGTTCACTTCTAGTTTAATAGCATTATGGTCACAAAAGATGCTTGATATGATTTCAGTCTTCTTAAATCTATTGAGGCTTACCTCGTTTCCCAAGATATGAGCTATCCTTGAGAATGTTCCATGCTCACTTGAGAAGAATGTATATTCTGCTGTTTTTGGATGGAGTGTTCTATATATATCTATTAAGTCCATCTGGTCTAGTTTTTCATTTAATTCCACTATTTCCTTGTTGACTTTCTGTCTGGATGATCTATCCATTGATGTAAGTGTGGTGTTTAAGGTCCCCTATTATTGTGTTGTTTTGAATATCTCCTTTTAGGTTTGTTAATACTTGCTTTATGTATTTTGGTGCTCCTGAGTTGGGTGCATGTATATTTATAAGTTTTAAGCCTTTTTGGTGGAGTCTCCCTTTTATCATTATATGCTGCCCCTCTTTGTCTTTCATTACCTGTTTTATCTTGAAGTCTACTTTGTCTGATATAACTATGGCAACACGTGCTTTCTTTTCTTCGCCATTAGCTTAGAGTATTGTCTTCCATTCACTCTGAGCCTGTGTTTGTCTTCAGAACTGAGATGTGTTTCCTGGAGGCAGGATATTGTTGTGTCTTGTTTTTTAATCCGTCCCACCACTCTGTGCTTTTGATTGGAATATTCAATCCTTTTACATTTAGAGTGATTATTGATAAATGAGGGCTTAATGCTGCCATTTTATCACTCATTTTCCAGTTCCTCTGCATTTCCCTTGCTTCTCGTCCCCTGTATTTTAGACTACTGATTCAATTTGATAGTTTTCTATGTTGGTTTGCTCAGTTTTCTCTTTATTTATGATTTATCTCTGTTCTGTTTATTTGTTTAGTGGTTACTGTGAGGTTTGTATAAAAAATCTTGGAGATGAGATAATCCATTTTCTGATAGTCTTTTATTTCCTTAGACTAAGCCCATTCCATCCTTTTCCTTTTCCCCTTCTAAGTTATTATTGTCACAATTTATTTCATCTTGTGTTGTGACTTGTGGTTTAAATGAGGAGATTATGTTTATTTTTGATGTTTTCCTTCCCTTTATCTTCACTGTTATAATTAAGCATTTGGTAACCTGTTCTGATAGCTGCAATTTTCTGATTTTTGTCTACCTATTTATCTCCTTGCTGATGGCTTTTTAAGCCCCGCCCTTTCTTTTTCAGATATGGGGCCTTTTTGAGCATTTCTTGTGGGGGGGGTGGTTTGTGATAATGAACTCCCTTAGCTTTTGTTTATCTAGGAAAGTTTTTATTTCTCCATCATATTTGAAGGATATTTTCACTGGATAGAATATTCCTGGCTGAAAGTTTTTGTCTTTCAGAATTTTGAATATATAATTCCACTCTCTCCTAGCCTTAAGGTTTCTGCTGAGAAATACACTGAAAGCCTGATAGGTGTTCCTTTATAAGTTATTATCTTGTGCCTTACTGCTCTTACTGTTTTTTTCTTTGCCATTGACTTTTGCCAGCTTTACTCCTATATTCCTTGGAGAAGGTCTTTTTACATTGATATAATTAGGAGTTTGATTAGCTTCTTTCATTTCTTCTCCAGGCTTGGGAAGTTCTCAGCTATTGTTTCTTTGAACAAGCTTTCTGCTCCATTCTCCTCCTCTTTGTCCTCTGGAATACCCATAATCCTTATGTTGCATTTCCTTATTGTGTTGGAGATTTCTGGGAGAATTTTTTCATTTCTTTTTAGTCTTAGTTCTCTCTCCTCCTCCATCTGAAATATTTCTATATTCCTGCCCTCCAGACTGCTAATTCTCTCTTCCATAATATCAGCTCTGTTAATCAGTGAGTCCAGATTTTTCTTTTTATCTCCTCCATGGTGTTTTTTGTCTCCAACATTTCTGATTGAATTTTCTTTATAGTTTCAATCTCTTTTGTGACTAATTCTGTTTATTAGTTTTGTTCCTGATTTCTCTGAAGTGTCTATGTGCATTTTCTTGTAACTCATTGAGTTTTTTTAATGATAGCTATTTTGAAGTCTCTGTCATTTAGATTATAAATTGCTGTACCTTCAGGACAGATTTCTCAGTGCTTGTCATTTTCCTTCCTGTCTGGAGTATTAGTATATTTCTTCATACTGTTTGATAGCGTAGATTTGTGCCTCTGCATAGAGATAGTATCTTATCACAGCTTCTACCTGCCACCGCTGGGTGAGGGTCAAGAGCTTTGTATCCTGAGTCTGCCGTGATCCCCACCTTGCTCTCTCACAGCTGCTGCTTTTCTAACATATGGCAGCACCCTAACTGAATGGCTGAGTTGGTGCACCACGCAGGGGGAGGGGCATTACTTTCATGTGCAGAATCCCCAGGGCGTTCTTGCTCTGCTCTTGCTATTTGTTCTCCCAGGATGCTGGCTTGATAAAAACATCCCTGCAATAGGTTAGCCATGTCTGTGTGGGGCTTTCCCATGGCCTGTGAGGGAACTTAGAGAGCAAAGGTGTTCCCATGGAGAGCCACCCCTCCCCCATCTCCACTCAGAGCTGCACACAGTCCTGTACCCTGGGTTGCTACCATTCAGGGAGGAAAAGGAGATCCCTTTACCTCCTTCCACTTCCACTGAGGGGTCCGGCACCTCCACCTTTAGACATATGTCTCTGCGTGGGTCTGTCAGACATCTTTTATGTTGTGTGAGTGTCCTCCGTTGGTTTTTGAATGTCCTTTTTGTTGTATCTTGTGGGCAGAGTCCAAGCGAAGAGCTCACTCTGCCATGATGCTGACATCATTCCTCCTGTGTATGGACTTTGTTTTGAGGACGTTTGGAAACTATGGAGAATTTTAAGAAGGGAGAGACATGATCACATTTGAGTTAAGAAAGACCTATCTGGCTGCACTATTGAAATTGGATTAGCTGAGGTCAAGATGAGAAGAAGAACCCTGTAAAGTATCTGATGCAGTAATTTAAGCTAGCGATAACTGTGGCCTGAAATTGAGATGATCGTGATGAGAGATTGTAGGGACATTTAGGAAGTTGAATTGGCAGGACCCGATGACTGATTATATAGAAAAGGTGAAGGAGAGAGAGGAGTTGAAAATGACTTTCAGGCTCTTTGACAACTGGCTAGATGTTGGTGCCATTCACTGCATGGGAAACCCAGGAGTTATGGGTGTACAGGTTTGGGAGCAAAGTTAATTCCGTTTCAGCCTGCGTTGGGTCACCTGAGGGACATCGAATCAGAGATGTCTTATAGACAGTATCTGAAGCTCAGGAGACTAAACTGGGTTACAAATGTAGATTTGGAAATTGTCAGCCAGTGAATTGACATCATGAGAGTAAATGTGAACATCGAAGGAGAATATAGAGTATGAAGTTAATGGGACCTAAATAGAATCCTAAGCATTAAGGAGGAATAAGAACCGTGTCTGCTACTGTGAACATGTCAAGTAAGATCATAAAAGGGTCCATTAACGTTGTTGGTGAACTTAATGAGCAGTTTCATTGCAGTGGTGAGGGTGGAATCCTAGTTGTCATGGATTGAGGAATGAAAAAACGAAAAATGTATAGTGGATGTATACAGTGTTTCAAGAAGAGGAAGAGAGGACAACTTTGGATGTCAGAGGAATATTTATGATGGAGGAGACTTACGCATGTTTAGATATTAAGGATCAGAGCTGGTGGAGAGGGAGAAGCTGAAGATATAAGAAAGAGGTGCTAACTCACAGGGTGAGATCCCTGAGAAGGCAGCAGGAGGAGCCAGAATTAGCCTTGACTGGGAGGAAGATCATCTTCCCCAGTATAAGAATGGAAGGGGAGAACTACAGTGAAGGCAGGCTAGAGGTCATCTATTTTTCTAAAGACTAATTAGTCATCTGGTTTTAATCTGTATTTTAAAAGTTCAGATGCCATCTTTTAACAAATAAATTTTTCCTGCTCCCAATTTTCTTCAAAGTCAAATATTCCTATCTGTGCCACTGAAACCTTTATTACAAGATTTTTCAAAGATAACAGCACTGGTCCATAGTCCCGTATCCCAAGTTCTTAATACAAAATGTATTCCAGAAATCAGAATTTTTGAGATTTCAAAAAGATAATGTGATGCAGGTACTGTATATTTTATAGCATCTCCAACAGACTTTGGGGTAGCAACTATAATCAAACATCTTAACGTTTCTGCAGTTAAAGAAAATAGTCACTCCATGTAGGATAAATAAAGACTATAAATAGTCCAGGTTAGATTTTACTGCCAAATGAATTGTAAAACCAAAAATCTTAGAGGACTTTGGGATTTGGGTGTGGTGGTAAAGGACCTGAAGACCTCTAAGAGCAAACATTTATATAGAACTTAGCACATGCAAGGCACTGTTCTAAGAGGCTGATTAATATTAACTCATTTAATCCTCAGAAGAACCCCAGAGGTAGGCACTGCTATTATTTTATTACAAGTGTCAATTATTTGATTCAACAAACATTGGTTGAGCAGCTTGGGTAGACACTAGGGATATCAAGACTAATAAAACAATCTCTATTAATTCCTTAATGTTATCAAGGGCATCTAAGTCATTAAGTTATAAATGCGTGTGATATGTATAAACAGCAACAGCGATCATGGCTCAGTTAGGGAATACCTGCTCACCCCAACCCCCAGCCATGAGCCAGATGTGGAGCTAAACTCTTCTCTTACAGCATCTCATTTCACATACCACCACCCCCTTGAATATTGGTGTTATTATAAACCCCAGGTAATTAGGAGGGCTAGGAATTCTCTTAACATCTGAGCCCTTTGCTCAGGCAGCTAAACACTCAGGTTTTTCTTAAACTTTATTAAACTTTCCTAAGCTGAAGTCTTTGCTATCAAATTGCATAAAATTTCATTTGCCAACTCTTTAAAAGTAGTAAGATGGTTCTAGTCACAAAGTGGGGATGTCTGAGAAAGGCCAAATTAGTAAAGGGAGAGTTACTTGGAGTTTTTTTTAATATCTACATAGGTTAGAAATTGAATAAATAAGGCAACTGTCAGTAAGGAAAGGTACAGCTTAATAGAGTGATGTGAATGGAAGATTCTAACTCATATTGGAATTGGACACTAAAAATCCCCATAACCCTACTGATTTAAAATAATAAAGTATATGTCCCCCTCTCCCACACACACATGTATTCTAATCCCCAGAGGTAGCTACTGTTAACACACAGGAGTGTATCCTCATAGACAATTTTCTAAGCTATATGCGCACACACAAATTTTTTAAAGGAATCATACTATTCATATTGGTGGTTCTTTTTTTCACACAATCTGTCATGGATATTATATAGCTCACTATATCATTTATTCTTCTGAATCTCATTATATGGATGCTAATAATTTAATCATTCCCCTTGTGATGGGCATTCAGGATATTTCTGATTTTTGCCATTACACAGGATACTACAGTAAACACTTTGATACATTTATCTCTATGGACTTGTGCCCTTATTGCTGTAGAATGAATTTCCTGGATGTAGAATTGCTGCATCATGGGATATGCATATTTTAAATCTAATTGATACTGAAAATTATATATAGAAATCTTCAAATTAATATTTTTGTTGTTCTTTATTCCTGGCATCACTCCTTTTTTCTTTCTTATCAATTCAAGGAAAGATTTGGCCTAGCATTTCCCAATGGTTCTCTAAAGTCAAAATGAATTTTGAAAGTATGTACTTCTCAAGTATCTGCTAAGACTAATGGTGTTTTAACTCCATTCTTGCTTTAAGAACCTGGATGTCTCCAGGGTTACTATTGGAGTGGCTTCTGGCATTTTGAACAGTACGCCATTTCTTCTCCTTGGTCCTCAGGTACTTGTGCATGAGTGGTGTGAGTCACAGTGTCAACAGAAGTGTGTAGGAGCCAGCACCTGAGGGCTGCTCTTCTGCATTGTTTAATGCTTTTCTTCTCTAAAACATGGCATTATTTTAGAAATGAACCAAATCAAAAACTAGGAAGTGATTGGGTTTTTTCCTCCTTCTGTAGTCAATAATGTTTTATTATACACCCACCTTCTACGGGGGACTAAAGTTTTGTCCATATCCCTGGTATTTCATATATTTAGAGAGCAGTGAGCTTCCTGTTCTTTGTTGATCATGGCTTTTCATATAGAGCTGTGGGGATCTTTCTTTAAGCAAGAGATTATATGTGTTCTGGAAGTTAAGTACAGCATTATTATAACCTTTCATTGTCTCCCATATACTGGCCCACCAGCTTTCAAAAATCCTATCTGATCAAGTCTCAATCCAACTTTAAAACTCGGACAACTTCATGTTACTTACAGGAAAAATCCAATCTCTGTCAAGTCTTCTCTATCCTCAGTCTACCTTCCATCTTCATTGTCCTGCACCCCTTTCCAAATACCTTTCACTCCAGCCACTTAAAATTTGTATATTTGTAACATGTATATAAGGTTTTGTTTTTCTGAATTTTTTTTGTTTACCTAAAATGCCTATTCCACCACCACCTCGCTTCCATTGCGTAATTTGTACCCCTGTTAATCCCTTCCCTGATTTCAACTCATGCTATAAATCCAACTCGTGTATCACCTTCTTTATGAAGCCTTCACAGACTGTAGTTCACCGCCCCCCCCCACCCCCCGCCAATGATAACATGAAACAATACATCGTAATGATGTGTTGTGTCCTTGTCTTCTTGATGACTATGGACTTTGAGAGTAGGTACCATGTCTTTGTGTCCTAAGCACAGAGCCTGGAATATTTAAATCTTTGTTGAATGAATCAACCCTCTTGATAAATGTCTGCCTGCTTCACAAGCCATCTTTTTCCATACAATTATTTTAACTTAGAGTCTTTTATTATAGAAAAATAGTTCTATAGCTCTTGAAGATTGAAGACCATTTGGGAGTTATCTTTGCATAATGTACTTAAATATTCAATTTTAAGGATACAAAGTTCAATGTGATAATGATTATTAACACCCTTTAATTGAATTCAAACCCCTTATCAAGGGTGTTACACATTTGAAGTTTATGCAAATTTTTAAAATAGATTTGACTATCATCTAAATGGTAAGTAAAGGAAAGGTGTTCCTAGAAAACTCTGTCCCATTCATTGCTCTTGACATAAGCAGACAATGTCCTAGTCTGTTTACCCACCTCATGGTGCTTTCTTTTTTGAATGTCTTAACTCAAGTTTCATGATCTCAGAATTCCTCCTTCTGTGTCTGACCAATTTTGTTTCATACACCTAATTTCTATTTTGTGCTGTTCTGATACCATAGTATCGTGTGTAAACACAAAACAATTCTTTATGTATTATAGTCAGATAAGCTTTGTAAAACACAAATTTGATCCTCTCACACATCTGCATAAAACCCCTCAGTGTCTCCAGTTTGCCCTCAGGGTACATTTCCAAACTGCTTGCCATGGGAAAGGTATGAGATTTATCTTTTATTTCTCTTTCACTTATTTATTTATCTTTGATTGATCCCTATTTATTTATCTTTCATTTATTTATTTATCTTTGGTGCCTGTTTATTTATCATCTCTCTGTCTGTCTGTATATCTATCCATCCTTCCATCCATCCATCTTTCATTTGTCCCTGTTTATCTTTCAGCCCCATTTCTTGCTGCTCCCCTTGCAGTTGGGCAACCCTGTGCTCTCTCTTGCCTCTGAGCTAGGTGCTCTTCGCTCTTTGTGGAATACCCGGCCCTCAGTCTTATCCTAGATTGTAGTGCAGGCATAGATCTGTATGGTTTTTAGATTAACATTCATCTCTCCCACCAAACTGTGAGCTTCGTGAAGGCAAAGATCACGTTCAGTTACTTACTGTGGTGTGCCGTGTGACAGGCCCTCCATAGATTCTCTTGCACGAATAAATGAAAGGATATAGCTTACCCCACTAGGTATCCCCAGTATCCTACACAGTGCCTGGTACATAGTGAAGCAGCCAATATTTATGGATGAATAAACATTAGTAATAATTTCTAAAATCATAACAATTGCTCCTGTTTTTTACTTGAATATGGGACTTTTTATTGTTTTGGAAGGGTTTCGTATGAACTTTTTTACTTGCACCTCTTGCACTGTAGGAAAAGTGTTTCTATAAAGTAGCACTTCTTTGTTTCTTTCTTTATTTTGAACCCTTATTTGAGCAAAAAGCAGTAGCATTTAAGTTACCATGTTGTGCTATTTGAAGTAAACAAACAAAAAAAGAAACTGCTTTCCAGGCTGCCAATTTTAAAATGGTGGCATTTGAAACGCTTATTTCTTGCTATGCAAACAGGGATATTATTATAGCAGTGTTCTTTTTTTAAATTATGAAAAGAATCTGTTACTTAGTTATTGTTATGTGTGCAAAATAATTTCACAAATCTATGCAAAAGCACGTATTTAGTGAAATAATCAGAGCTGAAAATTGCTTATGAGGGCAGACAAGGAAATACCACTGTATTTGGGGAAGAAAGGAGAGGGATGTTGAAGAATCCAGCATTCAGGTTTTAGTGTTTTAAAATATTAGAACTGAGTTTGAAATGAAGCGTGTTGCATGGTAGTTGACAAGAAATACTTGCTGAACTAAATTACATGTAAGTACTATGATGGAAGGTGTTTGTGTTACTATCTGATGAAACATTAGTCTACAGTTTAGAAATAAGAAAAATTTTGTGTACTACATGAATAAATAAACGATCATATTAACTTTTTTAAATCTCCAAGATTTTAACGGCAAGAGACCTTAAAGCTCCTACGTTTTCCAAGTAAGAGGGCTCAGTTCCAAGAGTTAAATAAGTTGCCGAGGTCATTGAGCTAGTTAATTGCAGAGCCAGGATTAAAATCTAGGTTTCCTGATTTTCAGTATAATGTTCCTTTATTTTCATTATAAGGTTTCTACAAATGAATGTGTTTGGATCTATAAAGGTGAATAAAGCCTGAATGAATACCTGAAAAGCTACTTGAGATGCTGAAAAGTTTTCTTAGGAGAAATAAAGATTTCTGTCAATACATAGGCATTGGCACGGTGTCACAGGCTGCCACACATTTTACTTTGTGAGATAAATGGGACTAGGAAAACCCCTACACCTCAGATAACTTTCCCTTTGTCCCCAGCACTACAAAAGAACCACCAGAGTTGCTAGCACATAAGATAAATGTCTTGCCTCCTGTAGTCAGTTCAGTCAGTCTTTCAGCTAGTTTTTTTCTCTGTGCAGCTGACATCACCATCCCCCTGCCTATACACACACACACACACCATCCCTAAGGGTGCTGCCTCCAATTTCCAATTCTGTTAAAAGTTTTGAGGAGAGAAGATGAAACTTCACTATTTCAGAACTTATTTAAACTATACCTAACTAATTAGAGACTATGAAAAACAAATGACTCCCCACTTTCATGGTTTTTCTTTAATATCTAAGCAAATGCAACAAGACAGGAAATTAAAGTGGGGTATAACCTTTGAAAGGTAAATGCAAACATCAATTTTTGCAGGGTTTATATGTATTCATGTCTGAGAGACCCAAAAGAAATAACCGAAAAACTGTTTAGAATAAGTTTTAGAAATGCATTAAAAAGGGCTTCTCACAGTTATAGTATGCTAATGACCTCCTCTTCCAAGGGAAGGCTAGAATGTGACGTGTTTTCCAAAATTATTTGACCTGCAGTGGAATACATTTGGGAAACTCTGTGTCTGGTGATTCTGCAGACACAGACAGGGTCTGTCTGGCCATTTAAAGACAGATGACCTAGTGGGCACATTTCCACATGGCGCATACTGCATATCAACATATGTGTTGATGCCAAAGAAGCTAAAATAAATTCTTGTCAAAATATTTATGGGCTTGATCAAAACTGTTAGAGTATGTAAAACACACACACACACACACACACACACACACACACACAAAGCTACGACATGTGTCTTAGTTTTTTTTAGATTCTTTCTCTCTTCTGATGGTATGAGTGACAACCATTATCTTATGTTCAGGCAGCTTACATGTTTAACATAATGTGTTGTTGGGTTTGATAAGTAAAACTCTGCTGTTTTGGTTTTTTTAAAAAAATTTTAAGCAACACCATGCTGTTGCCTTCAATCAGATTGTTAGTGAGATATATTTTCCCAGCAGCACTGAAGGTTACAAAAAAGTCTGTAAGTTTTCCAGTTAATAGACTAAATCAAAGCTAGATTGCACCCATCTTGTTTTGAGTAGGGCGAGCTCTACTTCATTATTAGATGTGGTACATTATCTGCTAGATTCCCCTTTAAGTGTAATGTGCTACAGTGTTTTGTGTCCTATCTCTTGTAATGTTTTAAGAAGAGATATTTTCATGTCTGACAAGAGCTTCTTGTCAAGAATGTTTCCGGGTGATCGGTTTAAAGATAACACCTCAGTAAATACCACTGCCCTCTGGCGTAGCATCTCTGTGAAGAATGCTTTGACACTCTTAGCTTCTAAGTACTCGTCACTGGGCTTAGCTTAGCACACATCCTTATTTAAATTTATTCTGCATAGCACACTCAGATTCTATAAAATTTAGAAAGTTATATTCATTAAAAAGCATCTTAAGCAAAAACCCATGTTTCTTAGAAGGCATTCTGAAGATGCAGTATTAATGGTGTTAACCCATTTAAAAGAAAGTAGAGCTGAGCCAGGACTGTTTATCATTGTTTTGAGTTGGAAAGTTCTGATGTTTAGAACCCTATAATAAAACAAAGAATATTTTTGCCGGCCGATCTTCTATGAGTAGTTTTCCATTTTATTTCTAAACCTGAATTTTTAGAGCTTTTGAAGAGAAATGACAAGTCATTTCCACCGTGCATGCGAAAGAGAGAAAGAAAAGGGAACATTTGGGAAGGAGTAGCAAACCAGTTGGGTGTTGAGAAGGGGAAGGTAAAGATTCCTTCTCCTGGGTGCACTGTTCAAGTATGGCTCCCTTCTTCTCTGTAATTGCCTTGGAAATGGTAACAGCAGTGTTGTGTGTGTGTGTGTTGACAGTTATAATAACTAAGTGAAATGGTCTTTCTCCTCCTTATCCAAGGATTTCCTGCTGCAGATATTTACTGTGTTCCGAATATTGATACGCCCAGAGATGTTTCCAAAGGACTGGACTGTTATGCGCTTGGTGGCTAACAAGTAAGACATTTAAATTGATGATAATTTCAATGCATTGTGTAGGGGAAGAGGAGAGTACAAAATGATCTTTTTAGTTTGATTTCAAGTTTGAAATCTCCAAGTCCTGGGGTTCTTTTTCTTTGCCTCTGAATTAACTTCTCTCACTCTTTTTTAAAAAAATTATGCATTTAGAAGTCACACTCCCTCCTACCTTCTTTGTCCCCTACCCCTATCCTATAGTAACCACTTTTATTAGTTTTTTGCATATCCTTCCACTGTTCCTATATGCAGAGCCTAGCAGGAAGCATAATATATACTCTTCTGCACATTGCTCTTTCCCTTCAAAATCCTGGCAATGTTCCCACATTAGTACATAGAAAGCTGCTCATTCTTTTCTGGTTTTTTTCTTTTACAGATATTTAGTATTCCATTGAATGGATGTACCATAGTTTATGTAACTAGCCCTGGTGCTGGACACCTGAGTCATTTCTGATGTTTCTTAATTCATTTTAATGCAACAAAATACATTGAGCATCTACCGTGTGCTGAGCACTGGGAATAAGATACAACCCTGAGTTGGACACGTGAAGATTGAAGTTCCCTTTCCAAAGCTAGGTGATTTGGCCAGTAGAGAGTTGAAAATAGTGCTCTGAGAAGAGTTCAGAACTAGATACAGACATTTGGGAAGCTATTGATGTAAAGTTGAATCTCTGGGAGTTGATAAGATTAGCTCATGTTAAGCATATCCAGCAAAAAAATAAAATGATCTGAGGTCAGTGCTGGAAGGAGTCGGAGCCAGAAAAGGAGACAAGGAGGCAGAAGCCATTCCCAGAGAGTAAGTGTCATAGATTTATCTGCTCTCTCACTTCTTATCTCTGTCGTCTCAGGATACAGAATGGAGATGAAGTTCTTTAGGAAACTGGCCTGATCTTTACTCCCACACTTGTAATTTACCCTGTTTCATAAGCATTCTTACTTTTAAGCCCACATTTGCTTGTTTCTCCTTCCTCCTCTTCTTCAGTCCCCAACACCCTCATGCTTAGGGTGAAGGTTGGATTCTCTAGGTATCCTCCATAGCCCGAAGATGCCATATGTCCTCCCCAGATGCCCAGGTATGATGATAGTAGAGACCTAGGAATACAGGATTTGATTTTTATTAGATATACCAAATATGGCTTATGCTGCAGTATACATTTATAGATGTGGAGGTGTTAAAATGATGTGTTAAAAACTTTGTGAAGTAACAAATAGTATAATATGGCATATTATATTTTACATAAGTACAGAAGCAGCTTTTCCATTTTGAAGACTAATTGAATTACTGAAATAGCTCTCTATAGAATTTAGCATATTTAATTTGATATCTGTGAGTAGAATCAAATATCTCTTCATCTGGATGTCCTGATGCTGCAGATTTCAGTGGGAGCTATTGGTCACATATCTGGCCCTATTACCAAACATCAAACATTCTGGGCACCTAGAGAGGGCTATGAAGTGATCCAGGGAGCCAGATGGGAAGGGGTTCAGGCTACTGACATCATCATCACACAGTGTCATCGTTAGGTCATTCTGCCTGCCCTGTGTGCAAGGGGGTATTTTGATTTGAATTAGAATTTTCAGTGGCAGAAATTCAAACTGAAAGTAAACTTGACATTTTGTTCCTTACGTACACAGGCTGTTCTTGAGCTTCTGAAAACCATGACAACCATGTGGCTTTTTGATATTAAATGCCATCTCTCTCTACCCCACCTAAAAATCTCTACTTTATTTATGAAGACTTCATGGTCACACAAGTGGTTGACAGCATAGATTCTGCTTTTGAGGAAATCCATGATGTTCAAGATTTCTATCTATAGTGTTAACCAAGTAGGAGCATGGTTTTGTTAGAGATGAACTCTTTGTAACACATTTAAACAGAAGATTACTCCCATAGCAAACCCAAGAAAAAGGCCATCAGCCTTTGCTAAATGCAATAATATCATTCCATTGCCACCCAAGTCAGTGCCAATAGGAATCTGGCACTGCTTTTCCACTGGCAATGGCTGGCAGCGGCAAGTCCAACCTAATTCATAGACAGGACTCCAGGGCCCGGTGCAGCACCTGCCAACTTGGAACAGACCACCTACTCTATTCTGTTCTACTTGCTTCTCTTTTCCTCTCTTCTTCTTGTTTAGTTGTCATAGTCATTTCGCATTCAAATTATGAAAGCATAGGAGATTTTTCTTGCTTTATAAATGCAATATAGTCCACATATAAGGTTTCACCTGTGTGTGCTTTATCTGTAAAAAATGTTAACCTCTATAATATTGGTAGGAAAATAAATTTCTGAAGGATGTTAAAGATATTTTAAATATGTTAAAGAGCATATACTGGAAAGAAAAGTTCCCACTTTGCTGAAGTGCATAGAAGCAAGTTGCAGGAGGCAGGTCTGTGCCTCGGAGATTGGCCACCTCTTCTTCCAAGATACTAACTTTCTTAGACAAATGTTTAATTAGGGCCCCTCAAAGAGGCATTTTAACCCAAAGTCCCACTTTTACTACCCACTCGTGTACTTAATACATGCTGAATTGTTAGTAACTAGCTGAGAAGTCACCATTGTCCTGCCCTTGAACTCAAGTGAATAGCTCATCCCTCAAAATATGTATTCTTCTATGTGTTGGTCCTTTCTTCCTGTGTTTTCAGGTAAGTTAAATGCCTTTAACTTTCATCTATAAACTGTGTGGTCCAGAATCCTATAGCTTCCGTACTTTATGCGAAGTCCTGCCAAAAGCTGTGACTGGACACGTGGTGATTAGGATGGTCTTTTGTTTATTTCCACCTGAATCTCTAATATTGTGTAACATAGTAAGTGTGTCCAGGCTGAATTTCCCAAGGACGAGAAACGTGACTTCTCTTGCTTGCTTGCGAAGCTATATTGTGCCCACTGTAAGTTCTTGGTAAATGTTTCTGATGAGGACAACTGCTCAATCTGAGAAAGAAGGAACATAAGGGAGATGAAAATTAAGTACCAAAAATACAGGACACTTTGAAACAAGCTTATCTCCACCCCCTTCCCATACACATTAAGGTACAAAAATAAAGTTACAGCTTTATACATATTTTCAAGGAAATAAATCTTATAACAGACTAGCTTATTGAGGAAAGTAAAAGCTCCCTGGGCCTGTGCTTGACATTTCAGGCCCTTATTCTGTATATCTTGTCTGCCTGTTGGCTTCAAATATATCCTACATTTTCTTTTGTGTTTTTTCCCACCAAACACTGAATTATTTAGTTGACTATTCCCTTTAACCAACTTAGCTTCCAAATGAGATCTATATAGCAAATAAATGATTTATAGAATCGAAGATTCCGTTCATTCATGGACCCATCCATTCAGCAAATATTTTTTAGTGCCTAATGTGTAAAGTAAATTCCATAAAGCTAAAGAGCACAGTTCTATGAAGATGTTTATGAAAGGAAATTTGTTCTGGACTGGCATAAGAGGGGTCTTTCATGAGGGAGTAAAACTTGAGCTGAAAGCTAAACCAGGAGTTAATAGATAAACAGCAAAGGAAGAATGTTCTTGTCAACAGGAATATCATATACAAAGGCCCTGTGGTCAGAGTGAATATGGCACATTTAAGGAACTGAAAGACTGTTAGTGTGGCTGAAATACGAGGAGGGAAGGAACCCATAAAGATGAGATTGGAAGAGAAAGACAGGGCCCACATATCTGTGGGTAGAGAGACAAAAGAGAAACCAGGAAGGACCAGTTAGGAGCTTAATACAGCAATCCAGGTAAGAGATGATGATGGTGTGAGCAGGTAGATAGCAATGAAGGTAGCAAGAAGATCAATTTTGGAGATAGAGATGACAAGACTTGCAGATGACTGGATGTGGATAGGAGAGAAAAAATTGAAACTGGCCTTTAAAATTTTGGCGTGAACAGAAGGACGGTGGTGCCATTCTCTTAGGTAGAAAATACTGAGAGAGGACCAGCTTTGGGGGTGGGAGAGGTGATGAATCCTAAGTTGAACAGAAGTTTGAGATGCTGTTAGGTATCCAAGTGGCGATGTACAAGGGGAAGCTAGACATGCTGGTATGGAGCTCAGGGAAGAGGTCAGGGCTAGAGATGGCATGTGAGGGTCATCAGCCTGTGGATAGTATTTGAAGCCATAGAACGGAATGAGAGCACCCAGGAAGAAAGTGTAGATTGAAAAGAGAAAAGTACTTAGGACTGGGCCCTGGAGCATGCCAACATTTTAAAGGTCAGGATGTGGAGAAGCATCCAGCAAAGGGAGGCTGAAAAGGAGCAGGCAGCCCATGATGCACAGTGAGAACCAGCAAAGTATAACATCCTGTGAAGAAAGTATTTCATGATGGAAGGAGTATCAGAGCTGCTGGGAGGTTGAGGATGATGAAGACTGACAGTTGCCCCTGAGATTTGGCAACATGGTACGGATATTGGTGACCTTGACAAGTGCTGTTTCAGTGGCATGGTGGAGATGAAAGCCTTATTAGAGTGCATTCAAGAACAGATGGGAATTGAGAAAGTGAAAACAGTAATTATAGGCAGCTCTTCAGAAGAGTTTTGCTGTAAAAGAGAGCAGAGAAATGGGGCTATAACTAGAAGGAGATGTGGGGACTAGGATTCTTTTTAAAATATGGAATATTATAGCCTGTTGGTCTACTAATAGGAATGGTCCGATAAAGACAGAAGTATTGATGATGCTAAAGAACACAGAGATAAGTGAAGGAACAATGTCCTTAGGCAGGCAAGTGGGGAGGGGTTTGAGTGTAGTATTGCTCAGTGTGCCTGTTCGAGAACTGTCTGTTACCTGTTCACAATCAGCTTGCACTAGAAATTAAATCAGCTGTGTAAGCATGCAGCTTAGTTCAAGTGACATTATTTTTTGTAGGAAGTCCTTCTCAATGAAGGAAGCTTACCACTCTTAGTGTAACACTGACCTCGTGCACACAAAGGAAGCTTGGCCTTAGCTAAGAGTTGACAGTTTATCCATGGTAACAGGAAGGAAGACAGAGTATGTGATTCTGACCATGAAAAGTTGGGTAGGAGAGTAGCTAATCTATCAAGCACTCATTGACACAGCTGTTACTGTTTTTTGTTGTTTTTCTGTTAAGGGTAATTATCCTTAAACTATTTTACTGTCCAGGGAGAGATAAGATACTGATTTTTATCAAAACCATATATTATAAGATGAATATGCCAAACTTAAATAAAGTTACAGCAAATATTTACATAGGAATTGCTTGTGCACTGCATCTCCTGGTGAGTTTCAGGAGTTGGTAGTGAGAATGAATACAAGAAGGAAAGACTTCCTTAGGGTCCGAGCCTAATAGGTCAAAACTGAGGCTGCTGCCACATGAGTGATTTTATGCCAGTAGTGCCCAGTGGAGTAGGTCAAGGGCATTTTTAAAATGCTTCTGTTTCAATCCTTGTTCATTCTTTTTACCTCACCCACACTGCATGCTTCCTTGACTGAAAACAAAATCACTCCTTATCACGTTAGTTTTCAAAAGGACACATTATAGGAGATGAGGTTTCTCTCTCAGGGAGATAGCATTGCTTAAAGATACTTCCTAAAGGCCAGAATGAGGTGGCAACTGGAAAACCTGAAGCAGTAACATTTATTTCCTATGCATCAGTTCCTCTTTTATGTGTAAATTTTATCATGCTGTGCCCGTAGATTATGGTTGTCAAGTGATCCTTGTGCCTGCATTTCTATAGCAGATATCAGTAATTTGACCATTTGCAGTAACAGATTGCAAACCTTTCTTGGCTATTGAGTTGGAGCACTGAGATTTGAAATGTCCCCATATTCAGAGACTGAGTCATGAGTAACAGAATAAAACCAAGGGAGCCGCATGGTTTTGGATAAATAGGAACAAGTAAAGAGAGATCCCTAACCACCACAGGTATCCGCTACAATGAAGGAGCAATAATGTATAAATGCCTTTAGCTGGCTTGGGGACCTGTGTGCCAGGAAACTGACTCAGTGCTGAGTTACCATAAAAAGCTCTGGGACCTGCCTCTGTGACTTGGGCTGAACATTATAAGCATAAATGGAAAGCAGTTGAGGTAGAGTCATTTCAAGATCTTTCTAGTCTTATTTTTGTAGGTTTACTCCTTATCATATGAACTGTATTAAAGAGACTCAGATGCCACATTAGATATATTTTACTAAAGAAAAAGTGAAAAGCAATTTTTACCCTTTTGCTTTTTAAATTATTGGCCTATGAGTAAAATCATTTCATTCCAATTGGCTGTGATTTCTCAGCATTTTTATATGTTTAGGAATTCTTGGAAAGTTATAAAAAGCAACCTATAATTTTTTAATGTAATAGAAATTGCACAAATATTAAATTGGACAGTTAATGAAATTGATAATGTTGCATTCGGTGGACATGTAATTAACTTTTTTTAGTTTTTATTTTGCAGTTTTAATTTTTAATCCCATCACGTTTTTTCAGGTCTCAGTATTTTCTGAAGGCCCTGAGAAGCTCCTAGACCCTTGCCCTGTGCCTCTTGTGCCTCATGATAAAGCAGCCTTGATGAGAAGATGAGGTGTTCCATCTAGAGCAAGGATTGCGTGCCCCATTAAAGAACCATAAGAACAGTCATTGGCCTAAAGTTCTGGAAGCCGGGAAAATGTGAAGCAGAGTTTGTTGGAATGTTTTTCTGACTCAGGCCTCTCTAGAGCCTTGCTCTTCAGAGAGTGAGCTGTGGATCAACAGCATGAGCATCCCCTGGAGCTTGTCCGAAATGCAGTCTCAGGCCCCACCCCAGGCCTACTGAATCATAATCTGCATTTGAACTAGATGGCAAGGTACCCATTACATTTGAGAAGCACTGCTCTTGGTAGAGAGTTCTTAGCTCTGGGTGTACAAAAGAATCACCTGGGAGTTGTAACAATCCTGAAGTCCAGGTTGCACTGCAATCTGATCGTTAGAATCCCTGGGGATGTGACCCAGACATCTGTATTTTAAAGTTCCCAGGTGCTTCCAATAAGCAGCCAAATTGAGACTCACTGGTCCATAATAAGGCCACAGAGGCTCCACATTGTTTACTAGTAAGCACAGTTGAACAAGCTCTGAATTATGTTGGTTGTGTTTGGGACCCAGCATATAAATAACAAATGAGTAATCTTTACCTCAGAATAGCTTCTCATTTGGAAGATTGAATTGGTTGGCTCCTTTCCAGGATGTTAAGCCCAATAGTCTAAATCCCAGATATGTCGTATTTCACTAACACCAGAGGTTATTGTTTCTGAGCAACAATCCAAGCTAGAGTTGTGGGCCAGAAGGTGTTTTTTAATGTAAAACTCAGGTATAGAGGGACTGTGTGTATTTCTCCATTGCATGTCAAAGTAGAATGTCTGTGCTTAGAACCACATGTTAAGGACGCAAAATTTTCTTCTTTAAACTTAAAAGCCTAGGGGTCTGGTCCTGTGGCATAGTGGTTAGGTTCATGTGCTCTGCTTCGGTGGCGTGGGGTTCATCGGTTTGGATCCTGGGCACAGACCTACACACCACTCGTCAGGTCATGCTGTGACAGCATCCCACATACAAAACAGAGGAAGATTGGCAACAGATGTTAGCTCAGGGCCAATCTTCCTCAGCAAAATGAAACAAAAAGCAGTCTAACAATCTTCTAGATGCTAGGCCAAGAACTGCTTCCTTGCCTCATAGCATTCCATTTTCTGATAATTATGCTTTAGTTTCATATAATAAGGTCTGAATAAACTACTTTGGGAACTTTAATGATTTCTTTAGTTATCGTCATTGAATTTGCCAGCGTCTGTAGAAAACTGCCACTTTATACTGTTATTTGTAGGTGATTTCTCTCTTTGATATGAAATTCACTGATGGTGTCTGCCATTTGGGGGGCTGAAGACATCACAGGACTTCTCAATTTCATAGGCGTTACTTATACCTAACTTTGATAGTAAGATTCACTGAGAGATGTAAATGACATATGTAAAATGTGCATGCATTACCACAGTGCTTGCTCAGGATAGAGCAGGTGCCCAAGAAGTAGTGGTTTTCTTCTCTTTTTCTTTCTTTACCATGAGCTTTCACATTAAACCATCCAACCCCTTAATCTAGTTAGTGTTCCCTTTCCCCACAAGAAGGCTATAATAGTGAGTTTTCCAGCAGATAACAGTAATGAACGTTTATGTCCTTCAAGGACTATAAATATGCTTCTAATTAGTAAGTATCCTTCTGATCTATATTTTACAAGGAAGATAACTAAGGTATGAAGTTGGTTGGGTGTTTTGTTTTATTTCATTTTGTTTTACCTAGAGTCATGCAACTACATCCTTCAATTCCAAATCCTATGGTGAGGACTGGCGCCTCATTACATCACAAGCACTGTCTTTCGCATGCATCCCAGAAAAGGCCAAAGAGTTTTAAGTATCAACCATTTATACATTGGTGCTTAGTTTAGAGTAGCTTGGAGAGTGGCCTGTCTTATTTCAATATAATGCTGTATCTAACATTAAATGAACCAATTGGGAATGTATTCAGTTTTGGTATGTATACTTTTATAGCTGCAAAAAGGAACAAATTTTGAACAAATTACATAAGTCTAGAATTAACCAAGAATGCTCACCAAACCCTTCTTTTTTAATCTCCCCAGCAAGAACACATGGCTATGTATGTCCCCTCTGTCAAGCTTTCCTCCTAATTTCTCCAGCTCTGAGATACTCCATTCTCTGAATTGCTGTAACACTCACTGTCAGTTTCACGCAGCTTAGTACTGTTTTATAGACAATCTCACTGTCTGTAATTGTTCCTTTAGTGACAGGCTTGTCGGCATGAGAGAGGGAATCTGCCTTCTATGGCTCTTTCATGCCCCCTAACATTTTAAACAGGGGAGAGAGAACACATCTAATAAATACTCAAAACTATATTCTATCATTTTATCCTGTCCCTTCCCTCCTTGAGTTCCATTTCTTTTTCTGTATTTTTAAAAAGTGTGGCTTTCTTCTATGTTAAGCAATTATGGAATATTATATTTGTATTAAATATTTTTGCTTTATTCAGAAATTAATAAAATCATTAGGAAACATCAAGAGATTAATGTATTTCTGACTGAGTCATATGAATTCATAGATCTTTCTGTGTATCATTTTACAAAGAACCAGACCCTAGTGATAAATTTTTTCCTTTTTTTTTTGCCTGGTATCTCTTTTTTATTTCAAATATGAATTATCTAATCTTGTTCCACATGCTTACTGAAGAAGGCTTTCTTTTGTCTTAGTTGCTCTTTATTCTTATCTAATAAATGATTTCCACTAATACGAAGGCTGCAACTTAATATGTATTTTTTTTGTCACTAGCGTAATTATTACAACAGTTCTATACCTATCAGATGCACTTCGCAAGAACTTCTTAAATGAAAACTTTGATTATAAGGTAAGTATCCATGTAGGTGACTATCCTGCTTGGGCTAAAAAGTTTCACATTGTACTTCAAGAAATGACCTAATATATTTTCTTTCTCTTAATAATAGGAAAATAAGTTTATTCCAGCTACCTCAATTAATCTTGGGCCATATTAGTTTTAACTATGAATAAAATGAAAAGAGATTTCATTATATCTGTGAACAAATTAGAGCTGTAATCATGCTTCTCATCCTGGTGGAAATCATAGTGCTTTAGAGGAGAGAGTTCTTTATGATTACTATAAATTTTAATTCTCATTTTTTTCTGTATGATCTCCATGCGTGACAAAGGGAACTTAGAACTAATGTTTTTAGACATGTTTTACAGTAGAGCTTATATGAGGAACATATTTACAAAGTGAACCCTTTACTTCCTTTACTTTTCCATCTTCCCATTTTTTAGAATGAATTAATCAAAAGAAAAACCTGGAAGATTAATAAGATTCTTTAAGGCAGAACTCTCCGTACATCTATAATATAATGTGATATGTCTGGGTGCCTAAGAATTCTTGATTTACACATTTTTTAAATGGCAAATGATAAATGATAAACAAAGGTGGGCAGTACCCATGTTGGCTTCCCTTCTTAGTGGTGTCATATGTTTTTTGGCATCTTTATTTCTTATTCTTTTTTAAATAACATTTTTCATATTAAACATTTAATAAAATTTCCTTATGCAATAAGTAAAAAATACAAAAAAGCACATATACAAAAAAAAGAGAATTTTAATGATTGCTCAATATTTCTTTATATCAGATCTTGTAATAATTAGTATATCAGAATTTGATAATCAGAACTCTACTTTTTAATACTTAAGTTGTTTCTACTATTTCATTCTTATAAATTTTATCCTTTTTATGTACTCCTCACAAAATAAAACTTGGTATATATCCCTAATTATTTCTTTGGATAAATATTTATAGGTGGAATTGTTGAGTTAAAGGTTGTACCATTTATATTTGCTGGCCTGTTTTCCTGTATCTATACCAACATGAGAAAATAAGACTTTTTTTTGACAATTTCCTAGGGGAAAAAATCTTTTTTGCTTGAATTAGCATTTCTTACTATTTATTAGTTACTAATTATTGATTAGTTTATAGTTATTAATTATTGACTATTGACTAAAATTCATATCTTTTCAGTTGTCTGTTCTTGATCTTCATTCATTGTTTTGCTCAGGGTTTTATCATATTCTCTTTATTTGTAAGAGCTCTTTATGTATAAAAGATATTAATTCTTTGTAATATTTTCCTGCTGTTTATCTTTAATTTTACATGGTGTCAGTAGAGCTGTTTCCTTCCGTTATGTCCTAAATGTTTTTGGTTAAGTTTATTGCTGGGAATTTTATTCTGATGCTATTTTTGGTGTAAGAAACCTTAGACTCAAAAAATTTGTCTGGGCAGGGAATTTTTATATACTTTCTGAATTTAAGGCAATTAGCATATACAAAGAAGTATATGTATTTTTATTTTACTTCTACATTAAAAGTTCCAAAAAATGAATTTTCATAGGAATAAAGTAAACCATCTTATACCTCACCCTCCCTGGAGATACACAGACATGTTATAGGAGAATCAAAATATCTACCATTTAACATATACAAGAGAGCTCAGGAAACCTGTGATATATCATTGAAGTAATAAATAAGTAGATGGTGTTAGTTTACTTCTTTGTTATAGAAAATTTCAAGCATATATAAAAATAGAGAGAATAGTGTAATCAATCCCATGTACTCATCTTCAGCTCTGACTATTATCAACTCATGACCAATCTTATTGCAACTATATCCCCATCCACTTACCGCTTTTCAAGAAAATCCAAGATATAGTGTCACTTCACCTGTAAATATTTTTGTAACACCATAGTATTTAAATATCTTGTTCTCATTTTAGATCTGGGATTCCTACTTTTACCTTGCAGTCATTTTTATAAACCAGTTGTGTCTGCAATTAGAGATGTTCACACCTTCCAAAAAGAAAAAGGTGTTAGAAAAGTAAGTACCAGTGCGTAATCGGGTGGGACTATAAGGCACAAGTGTTGTGCCTTTTAAAGGGTGCTTAGTTCAAGTGATTCATAAATCAGATTTCTGTAACTGGAAATCACAGTGGAGAGGCAATAACCAAGAGGACAATAAGCAATCTTTTCTGGAAATTTCCATATTTCGAACTTATTCGCACATTTTTGTCCTCAATCTTTCAGGATTCAAAATTAATATAGAAGCGAAAAATTATGAGACAAATCTATTTTACTGAAGGATTTATATGAGAATTTTAATTAGAGGCATCAAGACATGTACATTGTACAAATTTCCAGTTATAAAATGAATGAATCATAGAAATGTCATGTAGAGCATGGTGACTATAGTTGATAATACTGTATTGCACATTTGAAAGTAGCTGGGAAAGTGGATCTTGAAAGTTCTCGTCACAAGAAAAAAATTGTAACTGTGCATGGTGATGGACATTAACTGGACTTATTGTGATGATCGTTTTGCAATATAGACAAATATCAAGTCATTATATTGTACAACTGAAACTAGTATAATGTCATGTCAATTATACCTCAATAAAAAAAGATGTACATTAAATATCTTTAATTAGAAACATACTGCCTTTTGATTCAGAATGGTAGATGGTATCCTAAGAGACACAAATACTTCTTTGTTCTGGAGCTTTTGTGTCAGGTTTGATTTTTGTTCTATTTTAGGTATGGTGACATGCGGGTAACAATGGGTTGTGAAATTTTCAGCATGTGGCAAAACCTAGGTAAGTGATGAAAAGAGACGCCACTTCCATTTTATAGTTCATCACTGTACTTTTAAGTGTACAAATGAAGAAGGGCAAGTTACCAATGACAGCATTTGAAACCAAATGTCTAAATCAATAAAGATATCTATAGAAAGTAATTGACACTTTGGCATCGAATAGAGTTACAACTAATTCTTTAAATTGGCATCTGTCTGAAAAAATCACTTTACCTTTGTGTGTTTCATTATTATTGAATGACAAATTTTATAATTTAGCATTGCTCCAATAATACATGCAATTCTAGCAATGAGCTAACCTTTCAGAATTTGGAAATATAACAACTCAAAATTTTTGGAATTCTGGATTGAGGCTGTGAATCATAAAAAAATTAAGATTAAACTTCATGAAACATTGACTCAAGCATCGCTTCTCTTAAAAAACTTGACAACATTGACCTATATCATAAAGAGTATAGCCAAAGGATTTAAAAGGATCTACAGTTGCTAAGAAATAATTAGATCCAATTTTGTTAATCTGCCACATCAGATAGAGCCTACTATTTCAACAAATTGATGGCACAGACTTGGTTGCATAAAAAAGAATATTAAGAAAATAAATTATTTTAAAATCTTATTGGCATAGGGGTTTTTCCTAGAGATTCATAACTTCCTTAATTCGGTATGTTAACTATGCAAGTTTATAGTATTAATTTACTATTATTGCATTGTAATTCCTCCTTGCGATTTATTAAAGTGATGGAATTATTTGAATTGAATATGTAATGACCTGAAAGTATCTTTTCTCTTGGGTTCATTCAAGCACAACTTAGAGATGGCAGGATATGTTTTCTTTAAGCGAAAGTAGAACCATTACCGTTTTTACTTCAATTCATGTTACAGAGTGAGTTTTGACCAGGATATGTATATCTCTCAAAAATGCATTGCAATTTGAGATAGCCTTGTTATATATGATTGAGCCCAGGGTTCAATGCTTGCTAGTACTTTCAGAAAAAAAGGTGAGTTAGCATCTTGAAAGCAACTTCCAACTATCTAAGGCCAGCCAGAAGTCCATGATGTGTCTTTAAATTAGGCTCAAAAATAGCATCAGATTGTCTTATTTGAAGAGCACTCCTCTCAGTCTTCCTGTTTCCTTGATTCTTTGTGTCCTTGGTTTTCAAAAGCAGATCAAGGCCCTTGGAGTGTCCATATTGCATTTGGCATAAATTTAGCAAGGTGTTTTCCGAAGAATGCTGCATTGGAGTGCTATTGTGGTTGTTTAGGCTCTTGTCAGAGCTAAAATGATAGGACTAGGGCAGATTCGTTTGTGTTGCTAGAATTTTAGAAAACATGGCAGATTTCCTCTTCTAGATAAATCTTAGCATTGCCAAGTATGGTTATTTCCACATAAATCTTTATCCAAGCCAAGGTTAGCTATGCATGTAGGCCCATGACCCTTGGCTTGCTGAATAAAGCTGGCACCTTTAGTCCCCCTAAAGATGTCACTGTATCCTCTATAAACTTTTCTCCTCTGTTTTGTCTTTAAAACAGAAATATTTCTATCCTTCTGGGTTTTATGTTAAATTACTTCTTTATTTTCCTCAGAAATCTAGAGAATGTGAAAATTTTCTGGAGCATACTGATCCCCGTAACACATTGCTATGTCAGTAGTCTTTAGAACAGTGGCTCTCAACAGACCAGCAGCATCTGCATCACCTGGAAGCTTGTAAGAAATGCACATTCTGTGGCTCCACCCCAGACCTACTGGAACAGAATCTCTGAGACAGGGGCACAACAATCTGAGTTTTAACAAGTTCTCCAGGTGATTCTTATGCACTTGGCTAAAGATTGAAAAGCAATGCTCTAGACAATGGCCCCTTTCTTTGTTTTTCCAGCCCTAAAGACTAGCTCTAGCACAGGTCTAGGACTCTGTTAGAAAAGCTCATTTTACTCGACTAGGGATGCTCAGCATGACTAGTTCAAGTGTCTGACGAGTGTAAATTTTCACTTCATTCCTTGGTTTCTGCATTATTTCCCTAGAGTTGTGTCTTGACTTTTTTGAGACTTCCAAAACATAAGGTGAATTTTAAAAAAGAATTTTAAATTGGAAAATGTTCAGAAATGTTAAAGCATCTCTTCCAACATATATTTTTGAAAAATGATAAGAAAAATTAAGTATTCAGGGTACTATTTTAACACCTCATCTAGACCTAAATAACAAGTCAGCTTGTTACTTAGGAATATCAAAATATGTTAGTTATAATTTGGTTTACCTATAAATATGTCATATTGAGTATTTTGAATGCTAAAGGAGAATTTATTTAGATAATGATAGATTTGTAATTTTTAATGGAACAGACCGACAAATTCAATTTAGCATAGTTCATAAAACACTGGCTATGTATAAGTTATTTTGGGGGGGATACAAAAAAAATGATCCATACCTGTTAAGAGCTTAGTTTTTAAAGTTTATATTTTAAACTTTTTGTCCACTTTTTGTGGAACAGGAAAAAGCTTGATAAAGACAAATTCGCCAAGTTTTAGTAAAGCAAATAAGCTTTTATGATTTCATAAACCAAGATTTTCAGTAGTTTTTAGTAGATACAAATAACACTAACTTTTAGAAGATAGAAGAGAGGAAATGCCCACAGTCACTGAAAACACTTTTTGCCACTTGAAGCTGTTCGGTTGGTCTAATTTGAAAACACAAATTTTACTGGACAATATTTTTAAATCAGATTTTGGTAATTTATGTTTAACTCAGAAGTGTGGATAGTAGCCATCCTAAAGGATATGAAGTGGTATCTAATTGTGGTTTTGATAAAATAGTTTATATTTAAAGAGTAAGGACTGGGGCCAGCCAGTGGCATGGTGGTTACATTTGGCTCCACTTCAGCAGCCCGGAGTTCACAGGTTTGTTCCCGGGCACGGACCTACACACTACTCATCAAGCTGTTCTGTGGTGGCACCCCACATCCAAAAAATAAAATAGAGGAAGACTGGCACAGATGTTAGCTCAGGGCCAATCTCCCTCACCAAAAAAAAAAAAATAAAGACCTAGTAGTGAGAAGTGAACACCTTTTCTCAAATGTTCCTCAGTATTTTCATTTTCTGAGTAGAAGAACCAAAAATATTATGTCAAGAGTGGGGGGAAGGCATGAATCTTCCCCTAAAATTGTATACATTTGTACCTACACTTACAAGAATAGTCTGCAAAGAAAGAGGTTAGTCTTTACTACTGTGTCCCACCTTTGGCATTCATCATGCTGCAGGGTTAAGTTTTTTCTTTCTATTTTTAGTTGAACTAACATTCTTACTAAATATACAGTGGGCTCTTTCTTCCACATTTGCAAACACAGCATCTTGTAACTGCTGCAGAAAAATCAATACTTCCCTAGCAGGCTGTTCTGTGTGCATAAATATAAAACTCCAACAACCCAAGAAGCAGGTGTCCTAAATACTTCAAAACAAGACCATGTGGCTGACAATTAGAGATGGGGAAAGTATACTAAATCTGCAGTTGAAAGAGAAATCATTTAAATGAAGTTTGGTTTGCTGTTGCCATACACGCCTCAAGATTTTGCTTTGCTGATTGGAGAGGAATTAAATTTTCTATGGTGGAGAGCCTGTTCAGATTTGCACAGATTCTGTGTTTTCAGTGTGTTTTCAGCAAGTGAGGCTATCCTCATACATTCCTGCATGATGATGTAAATGTAGGTGTGGCTTCTTTACTGCCAATAGAAAATCAGGCTACAAAATGTCTTGTATGGACTTTGTTGGGGTTGTGATTGAAAGAAAGCAACTGGAAATGACATGTTTTAGGACAATCAGAAATTTCAATATAGGCTGGATTTTAGATTAATTTAAGGAATTATTGTTTGCCTTGTTAGGTGTGATAAAGGCATTGTGATTCTGTATTTATGAAATGTCCTACCTGTGAAAGATGCTTACTGGTGTGTGTACAAGTAAAACAATATGATATCTCAGACTTGCCTTAAAATACGCTAGAGAAAAAAATAGTTGGGGCAATAGGTGAAACAGGATTGGCAAAATTGTTGGTAATTATTGAAGCTAGATCATGGGTACGTGGGGATCTGTTTTAGTCTTTATAGTTTTGTATACATGTGAGATTTTTCATAGAAAAAATTTTTCAGAGAAGAAAATAGGGTTGTAAAATATCTATAAATGGAAAAGATTTTGAAAAAAGAGATTCAAAAATACTCAAGCAAATGGTGGTAAATAAAATAAGTGCATGTTGATGATGTTCTTTGTTAGAGAGGCCAAAAGATGTCAGGCTCAGGAAAGATTAAAAACAAAGATCGTAATGTAGCTGCCTTGAATCTCATTCCACCAAGGCAGCCGTGGGAAAACTATCCGGGCTGGCAGGAAATTCCATTGTATTTTGTGCTCCTTGCCTCTCCCATCCCCCTTTACCCCACGCACCAAAAGCTCTGCAAAAGTTTGGTGACTTCACACAGTGTCAAGGTGGCAGGGAGGCCCTCCTGGTTATTAGCCAGATGCCAAGATGGCCTTTTTCCTGTGTACGTGGTCCCTTCAGTCCATGGCTCTGCTGGGGCACAGCATCTGTGGCTAGACTCTGAAGCCCTACGCCGTCTCCCAGGGCAGGGTCACAGAACAGGTGTAAGGCAGGTAATCTCAGGACTTGCCAGCCTTTGTCTCTACAAGAATCTCCTTCTCCCTTTTCCCTTTCTTCCTCTCCCTTGCCACGACATCTTGAATAAGGATTGAGTGGGTTTAGGCTTTTACAAATGATAGTAAGAGTGATTGAGTTCACGTTGCTTCTCCTTTCTGCCCTGACGAAAGTAACTGAGGAAAGGAATTGCCAACGCTGGCTGCTAGTTACCTGCTTGATATATGTATGTTGGGAGGATAGGGGAATACAGGGAGAAGACCATGAGTTGATGGTTCTGTGTATTGTGCTACAGTGACTTTGTTGATCTTGAAATTATTCATTCTTTTGGAGGAAAATATCCAAGGTTAGATTCATAAGGAAGTTTCTTTTGATGAATAAGAAGGAGATGTTCTTGCTCTGATGAGGAAAACTAAGCAGTCCCTTGGGAAAGATTAAATATTACCTGGGTCAAAAATGAAAATAGGAGGGGCCAGCCCCATGGCCGAGTGGTTAAGTTCATGCACTCCGCTTTGGCAGCCCGGGGTTTTGCCAGTTCGGATCCCGGGTGCGGACATGGCACTGCTCGGTAGGCCATGCTGAGGCCACATCCCACATAGAACAACCAGGGCCACTCACAAGTAGGCTATACGACTATGTACTGGGGGGGCTTTGGGGAGAAGAAGAAGAAGAAAAAGAAAAAAAGATTGGCAACAGTTGTTAGCTCAGGTGCCAATCTTTAAAAAAAAAAAAAGTAAAGATAGGAAAGAAAAAGTCAAGTTATTCCTCACATGCATGAGTGTGGATAAGTAATTTAGAGAGGATGAGAAACAAATTACTTCTGATGAATCCTCAGAGAGGAAAGGACTGTGTGACTTCAGTGATATAAAGGGACTTTCAGCTGGGCAGGAGCCTGCGAGCGTGTCCTGCTAAGCTCCCATGGCATTGAGAAAAAGGGATGGGGCCACCTTCTGAAGAACGGCGGAAATATCCCACGGCACTTCCAGTCACAAAAACCAGTGACTTCACAAACACCCATCGCTGGTTTGCCATCGCTGACTCATCCATCATTTTTTTCCTCTTTCCAAATTCTTTCTTTCATATTCTCTTTTCTTTAAAAATCCCTCTAAAGTCAATAGAAATTTAAACTGTCTGTTTGCACCCTGGATTTATATATGTCCAAGCTCTGTGGCTACCTTAATGCCTTCGAGTACAAAAAATGAAATAGAGAAAATGATAATTAATGTGAAGGTATATAACTCTGAAATTGGCAAGTAAGCCTGAACAGTATGATTTTGTTCGTATTCAACCCTTACTACAAAAGATCAAAGGTAGAAAAGAGGAAAAGGGGGAAATCATCCTCTTCCATGAAGCCAGCCATCTTCTGCTCAGCTTCCCAACTTGTGCTGTGGGTTTTATTTATTTATTTATTTATTTTTTATTTTTTTCCCCAAAGATTGCCACCTGGGCTAACAACTGTTGCCAGTCTTTGTGTTTTTTTTTCCTGCTTTATCTCCCCAAACCCCCCCTGTACACGGTTGCGTATCTGAGTTGCATGTCCTTCTAGTTGTGGGATGTGGGACGCCGCCTCAACGTGGCCTGACAAGTGGTGCCATATCTGCGCCCAGGATGTGAACCCTGGGCCGCCACATCGGAGCACGTGAACTTAACCACTCGGCCAAGGAGCCGGCCCCTCTGTGGGTTTTAAATAGATAGTTTCAGTATCATATGCTTTCATCCATGATGTTGAAGGTTAGTTCTTGAGAAATAGTGCATTTTCCGTAGCATACAGTATTCTCACCATAAAAAGAGAAACTCTTTGTGATTTAACATAGATGATGAGGGTAGTGGACTAAACTCAACACTCATCTGCTTGATGAAATCATCTGTGCCCACCTCACCCTCTACCATCCTTTCCTCTGAATTATCAGCGCCATACCTTTGAGTACTTGCTAATATACCATTTTGAGTTCACTGTTATTACATTGTAGTCTTTTCAGAAAATTGTTATATGTTTTTCGGACCACCGTTTACATTTTTATTTAGGCCGTGTGTTTATTATGTAAAAACACACTAGGAAAATTATAAAATACAGATAGGAACCATCTTTTTTATGTATAAAAATCACCTGTGATCCTCTACCCAGAGATAACCACTGTGGTTAACATTAGCAGATATAATCTTCTAGACTATCATATTTGTCTATATAGATGTTTTAAATGGAAGATGTTGTGCCTTTAAATACTGTATCGTATCTCGCTTTTTCAGTTAATTATATTGAAAACTTTGCCTGTTATCCTTCTTCAACCTCATTTTTAATGGCTGCGTAAGAGTTTTAACGTGTGAATGTACAATGGTATACATAACCAATTCCTAATGATTTAAGCAATTTTTACTTGTATCATATGGCTTTTTTTAACTGTTAACAAAGTAAATCTCTAGTGTTTTAATAAAAAATGATGGAGAAATGTTAATTAACACATGGAAATTTACTGTTTATGTATCTGCTTAGGGAAAAATTTTTTTACTTTGGAAGACAACTGTAACTGAATATACTTGTAGCAATAGTTTTAAATAAATTTTATAATATTAATTTTCTAAAATCTTATTAAGACTAAATATACTGAAACACAAATATTTTATTCCATTTAGGAGAACACAAGCTTCACTTCATCCCTGCCCTGATTGGTCCCTTCCTAGAAGTGACCTTGATACCCCAGCCGGATCTCCGGAATGTCATGATTCCTATTTTTCATGATATGATGGACTGGGAGCAGAGGCGGAGCGGAAATTTTAAACAGGTAGGTGGATGTGCTCCTCAGAGCAGCTGGAAGAGTTTCAGTTCTCCTCAAGCATATCTGAGCTCCCAGATTCAACTCTGAGTTGGGAAATGAGCACCGAACCAGCCGTCAAGAGACCCAGATTCCAGCCTGGCCTGCCCACTCCCAAGCCATGTGGCCTTGGATACCTCTCTAGTCCGATGTTCCCCTGAGCTTCTGGGGAAGCCCTGAAAAACCATTTTATTCCCTTTCAGCTAAAAAATTCTGTGATTTCCCAGGTCTATGTTTAAGAACTGGCAGAGATGTATTTTGCTTCCAGTTGGACACAACACAGAGGAATCAGGTTAATGATTCTTGCAATCATTGAGCTCTCAGTGGTCTGCACATTATATTTGGTGAATGGCTTAGCTTTGAGCATTTGATGCACAGTATGTTTTATTGTTCTTTGCTTGAAGCATCAAGAATTCATTTAAAGGGAAAGCAGTAGAAATTCTTGGAAAGGAAAGTCTGAGAAGATGAGCCTATCATTTCTCATTGACATAGGTTCTAATAACTCTACACTAGTCTTGGAGAGACAGATGTTCTTATCACACAACCAGATCTCCTAAGATATCAGCTGCTTTTGCTATGCCAAGTCACTCATGATGGAGGTAGTAGTCCTACTGTCTGTTCACAGTCACTGCACTAACCTAACCTGTGTGAAGGGTTTGGCCCTCCTTCATGTTTCACCAGATAAAGCCTTTCTCAACTCTTAGGAGTGGTGTCAACTGTGTGAGCAAGCTGAATCATACAGTGAACCCTCCTATTGCCAAAAGCGTGGCATTTCACCTGTACCAATATGGACATTTCTTTTCAAGAAAGCTAGTAGGTGAATGAAAGGCTATTTTAAAATTATATTGGAAGGGGATCCACTTTCCTTCCCTTTTGTCTTTATCCTTTTATTGAAATTTGATTCAAAGGAATAATTGGGCTTAGTCTGTTGACAAAATCAAATATCCCCCCAACTCCTAGTTGTTTAACTCTCTCTGGCCATGCAGAGGTTTTTCATTTTCTGTATTCCGCTGCCTCAGATAGATGAAGGGATATTTCTGCCTTCCTGATAGTCAAGTCCTAAAGGATTTATGTTCTTGAAAATATAAATGTTTTGACTACAGTTTACAGGAAATATGCCCTTTCTCTCTCATACTGTTTATTGCTACCTTAGAATATTTCTATGGATCTACCATCTGTACATGGATAGGACAAGTTCTCAACTTTAGCAGAGATTTAGTGCAACCTCGAAATTGTTTTGAGAAAGAAAATAGATATAAAACACATCAAAGATTTAAATTAATGTTTGTGGATGTTCTTATATAGGGATTAAAAGAAAAAAAGAAATAGGACTTGCCAGTTTTTATAGCTCCTAAAAGAGAATTCAAACATTTAAGCTGGGCTGCAAGCATTTGTGTTTGAATCAACAAATAGATAGATGTCTGTGGCAGCAGCAAGTGCCACCCTGCTGGGAGTTTGAAGCCATGTTGCTCCATCTAAATTAGCCCCCTACAATTCCAAGGGGGTGTCTACTATTAACCACAGCTGATAATGTCACTTTCACAAAATTTACTGTGGCTTTTCCCCTTGCAGATATAAATATGTTTCAGTTTGCCTAGAAATCCTACTTGTGAAGGGGAGGAAAGAGTAATATTTGGGCATGTTTCAGGTGGAAGCCAAGCTAATTGACAAACTGGATAGCCTGATGTCAGAAGGCAAAGGTGATGAAACATACCGCGAGCTCTTCAACAGTATGTGAGTAATATGTTTATCTCAGGTCAATTCTATTCAGGGGATTTGGTGTCATTGCTTAGCAGCTGAGAGCTACAAAGCCAGCTTGGGTCTCACAGGAGTGCTTTGTCTTTGTGGAGTGTGAAATAAAGGATAATTGCCTAACTCTGGTGAATGGATCTTATTGTTTTGATGGTTAGGCATGTCTCCTTATTTTAATCTCTGATTAGGACAGGTCACATGTGTTACGTAACAAATCCTACTCTTTTCATGCCTAATAATTTTAAAACTGGGGCTGCAAGATAATGATTTTAAGGAAGGTTATGAGTGGAAGAAGAAAAAGAGGTGTGCGATGCTTTCCTAAGTAAGATATCCTTGGGTGATTTGTTGGGAAAAGTAACCTAGTTTGCATCTGTTCTTCAACACTTGATTTAATTCATCAATACTGATCACTCACTCTATTATTAATTGCTTTCTAAATGTTTCTTATTAGAACATCACAGAAGCAAATCATTTGTAGTAACTTCTGTGATTTGGATTTGTATGGAGGATATAGAAATACTGGAATGCTGTAAAGGGACTTTGAGGTTGTCCTTACCAATAGAATGTGATCACAGTCACAGGATAAATTGCCTGTACCAAGTATTCAGCCACTGTGTGAAATGGCCAGAGAGGACATGTGAGAATGTTTTAGTTCTCAGGATTTTAATTCTAACACTTGTTTTCTCTACAGCTTTCTATGGATCTTAGTCATTTTCAAACCTAATATTTATAAGTGTTTTTTTTTAAGGAAGAGCTAGCTCAGTGTGCTTGGAAATGTTTGTTTCAAACCTAATATTTGTAAGTGTTTTTTTTAAGGAAGAGCTAGCTCAGTGTGCTTGGAAATGTTTGCATTTCTTTCAGAAGTGCAAAAATAATTCAGCAATACATTTTTCTGTTACAAAATATACTTTTACTTGTATTTATGCCCAAGTATCACCTAAAGCTAAATATTAATGCTGTAGAACTGATAGCCAATGCAAAATTCTGTAATTCATTTTATGATCATTAATTTTAAAAAGTAGATACATTACCATATAAGTTTGAAAAATGTTATTAGTGGCTGATAGATTTCAACCTGCCTGATTCAAAATCATTCTTCAAGCTTTTAAGAAAATTATATTGAAAGGAAAAGCCAAGAGGGGTATACAGATTTCTTGTGGTCGTGGGTGATGAAATACATTCTTTGTATTGAATCCTGAAAAACACCATTTTCTTCTGATACTGTAATTAAATTGGAACTTTTAATAATTATTCACCAAGCCCTCATTCATTCTAGCATGCAAAGCGTCTGTCTTTCATGACAGCTGGAGTTTAGCAAGAATTCTGATTAAAACCTCATCCAATATAATAAATTGCTTTTGAAGACTGCTCTCATTTCAGTGACTAGTTCTTGGTTTGAACAAAGAACTAAAATGAGAAAGCACTCAGTGAAATGAATCTCTTGAGATTTGTGATTAATTATTTATAATAAATTCACAAGATTAATAAATACATAGTTCTGTAGTGCCTCTTATCTACTTTAATAAAGGCCTTATAGCATGAATTTGGATTGCTTGTATATAAATATGACATTGAAATAGAAGATGTACCTTGACGTTAGAATCAAACCAATGATTAAAATATTAAGCCTCTGTCCTTAGGACTATTTTAAGGTGCCTGATTCATCAATGGAAATTTTTATTCTTTTGTTGATTTTTTAGCGTATTACTAGAAATGTTACTATAAATATTTTTCTTTCATGCTTTTATGAGCAGCATATTGGGAATAAGTAAAATCTAAAGTAATAATTAAATATCATTACTACCTGGGCTCAGAAAAGAAAATAAAACCTAACTATATTTCAGGAAACAATAAAATGCTTTTTTGGCAATGGAAATCCCAGTGAATTAGTGTAATCACAGTGAGTCACTGTGCACGTTATGAATTCGGAACACATGCTGTTATGGTACAGATTCTCATTTGTCCTCTGTAATTCATGTCTAAAACTTAAAATTTGTTCAGAGGTTGAAAGTACCTCGTTGCTTGCCGAAAATGTGGTTCTTTGCCAAAATGGTCTCCTTAGAATGAGACTTCAAATTTGTATAGTACCTTCCTTTCTAAGAACTTCTTTCCCTAACCCCTAACATTGTCTTCGTTTACCCATACTACATCTTTTTGAAATAAGTAGGAGTCAGGATTTATTATTTTTGATAATGCTGGAATTGTGTACCATGGTCGCCAATGTGACGTATCCAGAATAGAGCCTCAGGACTGAATTCTGCATCCCCTGGCTCCGCTTGATTTACTGATTTGGCTTTATTTATTGAGCACCTCTCTGTGCCAGGGACTCTTCCAGAGCTGAGGATGCTGTAGAGACTGTGCTGTAGGAGCACACAGTAGGGGTATCTACAGCCCTGGGGGCTTTGAAGGGGCTTTCCAGAAGAGGTAACATCCAGTTCAGTTCTTTCCCTAGTCCTTTACTCTGCTTCCTCATGTGTTGCTCTAAATAATTCAATAAGACTCCAAATCATTTCATAGATCTTTATTTAGTGATTACATTTAATTATAGTTTGGAGACAGAGGATTAACTATGTGACACCTACTTTAGGTATAAGACTCCAAATCATTTCAAAGATCTTTATTTAGTGATTACATTTAATTATAGTTTGGAGACAGAGGATTAACTATGTGACACCTACTTTAGATTATCTAACTCTTTGGGTTGTTTAAGAAGAGCGTGCACAGACACAGGTGTTTTATATAAGAGTGATAGCCTCAACACAATCCTGTTATGATACAGAGAAAGGTAGATTGGGGGTCAAATCCCACCCCTCCATTTTCTTTCATAGACTAAAAGCCTGATGAACAATACGTCGTCCTGCAGAGCCATTGTTTATCCTGCTCCCTGATGTTAGGGAGTCCCATTGCCTATCAATTAGCAATAAGAAATCACCTTTTACTGTTATTAAATTAGTTCCCTGTATACTCAATGTGGGCACCTGGGCATGATTATAGGCCAAATGAAAATGTCCAAACATCCAACCACCTAAATCAAACAAGTTATCTAGAAAGACTCCTGTTTTTGCTGATGCCTCCCCTTCTCAGATTGTATCAGGTAAACTGCGAAAGCAAGCTTCCCAACAGAAAGAACAAGCCTGGCTGAGAAAGCAGATGAATCAGGTTCTAGACTTGGTCCTAACATTTGGGTCTTGAGTTAGTCAAGGAAATAGGCCCTGCAGAGCTTTGCGTCTTCTTACCGGAGGATTATGTAGCTGATTTCTTACTGCATCAGGAGGCTGTGCAAATTAATGAAACTCATGCCCATAAAAGAAGTCTCCGTATATTTTTAGAATTATTGCTTAACTTGAGTTCTTTGTTTTTCAGCCTCTAAAGTGTATGAGGTATGAGTGGGCTGTCACATGGGGAAATTTTTACATCATCCTGCATTGCTTTGGCAGGCAGATTTTCATTTGAGTACTTGGTTCAATACCAATTTGGCATTTCAGCTTGAAACAGGTGTTATTCGGAGGTTTTGAAAAAGAAAACACATTTTAAACAAACTAGGAGACCTTTCCCTGGGGGATTGATCAGGGAAAGCTCCATCCCTTCATATGCTACTTCTCCTCCCACCCCCAATCTAGGAAACGGTTCAGAATAAACCAGAAAAGTAAATGATCAGGGATGGATGGGCAACAGATGAGGAGATAAGACAGAAGGCTGGGCACTGGAATGGCAAAGCAAGAAGAAGAGGGGAGAAAAATTGGGAGAGGACATAGCCACAGACCAAAACAAAGCTGTGACAAAATAGCTTTTTTCTTTAGTGTTTCTTTTTCCACTAGGGAAAATATATGGTAGGCTTAGATTGTACTTGTAAGAAATATTTTCTCTCTCTGTTATTCCTGAAACCAAGATGAAAGGGAAACAAGATTTGAGACAGAAATGATGATCATTCGACTTGGAGGGGTAGGGAAGTACCCTCATATTGCCATGCTTGTGTTCTTACTTTTATCTTTTCGGGAAAGGTCAGTCATAAAAGCTTTGCCAAGTATATCGTTAATTTGCCAAGAGGTGGGAGTGAAAGTAAAACAGATCCTAATTATTCTGATTGTTATTATTTTGTGTTTACATAGTACCTCTGCTCTAAGGTGCGTAAGACTAGGGGAAATGTAGGAGGAGAGATGTGGTTCAGTACTTGTTATCAATCTGCTGTAACAACCACATAGAAAATGCTCTGTGATTAATGACAAAATGAATGAAACTGTTGAGCGAGTGCACAGATAGTACAATATGTATTGAGTGGGCAAATGTTAAGTGAAAGGAAAAAACGCAAAACGTCATACCGTCTGTACCAGGATTTTCCTGTAGCAGTTGCATTGCAGTAAAATTGCTTGGATGAAGATGCACTCCACTGAGAGGTAGGAAAATATTTCATGTGAATAAAGCAAGATCTTACTTAAAAGTAAACTTAGAGGCACTCCTGTTTTTGCTTTTTGCAGTGTTATTTGATGTGGTAAGGCGCAAGCTTCTGTTAGTGTAAGAGAGAAGCTAGGAAAAAATGTCTTTGAGCTGAGAGGTGCTTGTATATTTTGAAAGTATGATTCTATGCATGTGTTCATGTTTTATGACTTGGATAATCTGAAAATCAATTTGCTTTGTCAATGCTTCCTGGATTAGAATTCCACTATTTGGTCCCTATCCTAGGTAAGACATTGTTTGCAAATTGTGCTACTTGTGAGATGTTGCAGTGGTTGCTAAGGCATTTAAGGTACTGATGAAAGTATAATGGTTGTCATGGTGACTGATAAAAATAAATGTTGAAAATGCCCTGGGTTCTTTCTTTTCCAGTCTACTGAAGAAAATTGAGCGGGAAACATGGAGGGAAAGTGGCGTTTCATTAATTGCCACTGTAACTCGACTAATGGAGAGATTGTTAGATTACAGGTAAGCTGAGTCCCACATTTTCCAGATATGCTGTGCTCCACTTAGAAAATCAGACTTAGAATAGAATCACCCTTCCACTTGAGTTAATCCCTAAAGAACTGATCATCAGACCATGGAACCTTGTGCAATAAGAGAATGGACTTCTAACTAGTTGGTTCAGAGGATTTTTTTCCCTTTTTTTTTTCCTGTTTTGTTTTGGTTGACGGTTCTTCTAAAGTCTTAGTGAATTGGGAGGGTTCTCAGAGTCCCATTATGAAAGGAATCTTTTTTTGGTGTTTATACTCACCCACTAGAACCAGTAGATCCATCGATTTTAGGGTGAAGACAGTGTAACAGAAAATTGTACAACCATGCTGCTTTCTTATAAAAGGGGAGGAGACTGATACACTGTTACCTTTCAGAGACATAATTTTTTAAAATTTTTTACTTATCTAAACTGTTAAAACAGTTCGCCCCACTTAAATGCATGGTGTTTGTTTTATTTTAAGAATGAAACCCTCATTCTCATTGTTGATGGCCAAGCTTACTGGCTACTTCTCACCCCACTGTAGGAGGTATACAATAACACACCTTCAGTCCTCTTTCTCCTGAGCCTTCTGTCTATTGAGAGGAAGCACAATCCACCTGGAAGTGAAATTCTCAGCAGAAACTGGTGCTCAGGAGTGTCTGACCTCCCAACCTCACCTGGATCATGAGATTATGCAGCCTGGGGCAGTTCCTCTAGTCTGCTGAGTCTTTATCTGAACAGCAGCTTGCAAATTGCCTCTTGTACCCTGACAGTACTTTTTGGACAAACTGTGTTTGCCCCTAGGAACGAAGTTCTGAGTTCTGACTGTTGCTTTTTGTTTTTAGGGACTGCATGAAAATGGGAGAGGTAGATGGCAAAAAGATTGGCTGCACAGTTAGCCTCCTGGTTAGTAAACTACTCCCCTTTGCCTCCTTGTATCCTAACATTTGTTTGTTTTCACAGAAGTACTATGTTTTGTTTGCTTTTAATCCACAGTGTCTTTTTTTTTACCTGGATGTTTCATGGAAGAGGTTAGAAGTGTTTTTAGAAGAAGCATAGAGAGCTTCAGGTTGAATTAAATGCCAGAAAATGCTCGGCTCCGAACACTGCAGAATGCACCCGCTGCGTTCCCGCAGCTCTGATGGCGGACCTCTGTAAGATCCAGAGTGATGCCCTCCCTTCTCCTCTTGCATCGCTTTACCCTCCTGGAGTCTATTGCTCTCCTAGGAAAAAGCATGATGTCCCCGGATCTTTTTACTTCTGTGTAGACAGTCTCTTTCTGTCCTTCTTATATTCATTCTACATTCTAATAAATATTAGTGATCTCTTCTTTTGTGAACAAATGACAGCTGTCTAACACACTAATTTTTACTTTCCATCTTCTTTACAAAATAAATCCAGTACACCACTATTCTTAAAGCTTGGATTATAACTAGGATGACCATATAACTTATCACTCAAACAGGACATTCTTGAGAGTAAGATTAAATATTATGTGAGGATATTAGGCTAAACCAGAACTGTCCTAGGAAAACCAAATTAAAATGTCTCATAACTAACTATTAAATAGAATGATATTCTCACTACAGAGCAAAAGAATGACCATACATCTAGACATTCATTTTTCATAGTTTAGTATAGGGTAAATTGTTGCTGTTGATAATTTACCTTAATCAGATTTGAAATACAGGAATATGTGACTGCTTCTAGTTCTAAGTTTGTAAATATCATGCTTTCTTTTTCTTGTTTTGCAGAATAGATGAAACCTCACCATCTATTGTAGGCCCTTATACAGATATTCTTGTTCTTACTCTGAGCGTTTGAATTTCTCACATGCCTTATTGTTCTTTATTTGCACCTTGAAGTTTTGTTTGCCCCCACTCTGATTCTGTCTTGTCTTAGCTCCTTGGTTTCAGTCTCTTTGTTTTGTTTTGTTTTGTTTTGTTTATTCCTTCAAAGATCAGGACTTCTGCTTTCTTAGGACCGTCTTTTTATCTCTTTTCCTAATTCATTTTCTCACTGCACTGTTCTTCATGTCTGAGTATATGACTATCTCCTTCTTTACCACACCCACCACTTCTTCCACATTTTGAATTTGTTACATCTCCACCTCCAATACCAGTCACTAGAAATAGTGAGACCTGAGCATCTTCTGTAAGGCCACATCTTATTGTGCACTTTCTTCCTTAATTTTTGTCACCAAACCCAACAGTAACTTCTAGGCCAACAGGCCAAACTCACTGGGTCAGCCCACTTACCTTTCCTTTTAGCATACACTTCTAATCTTGAGCGTAGACATTCCTACTTTTATATTTCCTATCTGTATTTCCCCAGTTTTTTGCCAACCTTTCACCATGGTCAGGATCCTCAGCCTGAGTTTCTTCTACCTCTCTTATATATCAGTGTTTCGGGAGAAAAACCAACGGCTCTAGAAGCTTTAGATCCTCTCAGTTTGTCTCCTTAATCCTGGCTCTACCCCAGCTCCAGGCACAAAGTCTCATAAATAACTTCAAAGGAAAGCCTTCACCTTTTTCCAGAAGAATCTTCTTCCATTGTCTCCATCTTGTTTCACAGTGCCCTCTGTTTGGAGGTAAATAAATAAATGTAGACCCCAGGTTCATTTCCTCAGTTGGTACAACAGAAGAGATCATTTCCTTGCATGAAAGAATTAATACTCTGCCCTACATGTGTTTACTCTAGTCTCCCAGTAAGAAGAAGCCAGAGACTTAATAAGATCGGTGGCCCCATCAGTATTCACTTGAGACACAGAATGTATGCCTCTAGCTTTGCAGTGACCAAGAATAGTCCTTACAGAAAATGTTACTGTTTGAAAGCTGTTCTAGTTTCAAACTAGCACGAGAATATTTATTATTAAAGAACCAAATATAAAACTTTGAAACTCATCTTTTTAGCTTCTACTCCATACGGAAAGTTCTTGATATTTTCTAGCAGCAAAATAGTTCTCTTCAACTATATTCACTTCCTCTTAAAGATTTTTCTTCTCTTTGGAAAGATCAATTCCAGATTGTCTTCAGGAGAGCTCTGGCTTTCTTTACAAGATTGGAGTTAACCGTAGTGTCAAATTGGTAGAAATGCATAATCGTTGACATGATTCACAGTAGGAAATGTAATTATTGTTTTGTCCTTTGTGTCACAAGTCTTGCCAGACATATGTGAAAGATTCTCATGTGACAACTGAAGAGATCTTTTTTTTGAGGAGGATTATTCATTTATAGAGTGATTCTTTATTTTGTTGTCAAAGAAAGCTGCATCTTACAAGAAAGCTATTAGAGCAAATCATCCTTTAATAATGTAAAAACCTGCTGTGGGCTTGTTAGACTTGTGTTTATGGTACAACAATTCTTGCTAATTAAAATGATTTTGGTTATAATAAGAGAGATGTGACTAGCATTATTTACTTAGCTTTTAAAAGAACTCCAAGTTCTTCAGGAGGCAAGAGGGGAAGGGAGGGGATAATGGCATAAATTGGAAAAAAATATTTTTTATGATGCTTTGAACTAAATGTCAGTGTTTCAAGGTTAGAAGAGTCCTCATATTGATGAGTGGACACCTGTTAGGTAGTGAGCAAAAAGTACATTTAACAGAAGGCCCTCAGTCTTGAAGCCCAAGTGCAATTTAAGCAGCCACATTGACGAGTTTAGTCCCTTACCAAATCCTTGTCTACTACTCAGTTTCAGAAATTTTTGGAGTTCCTGGCCGTTCCCCCTTAGAAAAACCTATCCCTCCTTCAGATCAGCATATTTATCCCCTCTCATCGCTTCTTCTGCATACCAGGTAGCATCAGTGAAAACAACAATAGCAACAATAATGATAGTTTTGATGGCTTAAGCAGAGATTTCATAATGGACAATGATCTGCTCGCTGAAAGTACCTCATTTAGAGTCTCACAGCATCATGCTTTTGCTGGAAACCGACTTCATATACATTCGCTCTTACGTTTACTAAGTTCGCTGAGGACTAATGTACTTTCTAACGTGGTGAAGGAGTAGGTGGGGATGCTTATAAGTGTACCTTAAAATGCCCGCATAATGTGTCCAGGTAAGTCGAAGCTGAGATTTTGATAACTAATGTTAAAACATTTTAGAGAAGGTTAGTAAGATCCAGATACTTTTTTTAAATAAACAAATAAAATATTTTTAATAAGCATGCCTCCATAACAATAATTTGAGATAAATCTCTTGTTATTAATCCTTTTATGTTTTGGACATAAACGGAAACCTTTAAACTCCAACACAAGTAAGAAACTCAGAATATCACCTTAACAATAAGACACATTTTTGTTTACCCCCTTTCATGTGATTCTTCAGGAAAAAAATGCTTTTGCATTATTTTTAATCATCCTTATTATATATCATAGAGACTTTTTTTCTTTAGAGCAAAACATGTTTGAAGTTTGAAATTAAAGAAACTATCCTTTGAATATCATTGATCAAACTTAGTAAACAGGGTAATCTCTTATGTATTTTTAATATTTTTTAGTGGAAAAGGTTGATTGTCTATTGGCAGTAAAACTAACAAAAAATAATAGAGAGTAACAAAAGAAATGTGAATCAGTGGTAATAACGCCCCAAGAGTTACCAGCTTATCCAATAATTGCTAGGTAATGTTTAACACAGACAATGTTGAATTAAAAATATGTCACTGGGCGGGGCTGGCCCGGTGGCTCAGCGGTTAAGTTCGCACATTCTGCTTCTTGGCAGCTCGGGGTTCGCTGGTTCGGATCCCGGGTGTGGACATGGCACCGCTTGGCACACCATGCTGTGGTAGGCATCCCACATATAAAGTAAAGGAAGATGGGCACGGATGTTAGCTCAGGGCCAGGCTTCCTCAGCAAAAAAGAGGAGGACTGGCAGTGGTTAGCTCAGGGCTAATCTTCCTCAAAAAAAAATGTCACTGGGCCTCCTTACTTAATTTTTTAAAGACATTTATATGGAAAAATGCATTTGTTCTCTTGGTTCAAGACATGAAATTTCAGCAGGGTAAAAGGCAGCTATTTGCAGGCCTGACTGTTGAGGAACTATCCACACTGTCCTTTTTTTTTAACAGAACTTCTACAAGACTGAATTGAACAAGGAAGAGATGTATATACGCTACATCCACAAACTGTACGATCTACACCTCAAAGCACAGAACTTCACAGGTGACTTTGTCTTTGGGCTCAGGTTGGGGGAAGTGGGCTGGACACTGGTGTATTAAACATGGTAACTCCTTTGCTTTTTATGATTAGAGCTGAGGACTCAAGCATTTCTACTTTAAACTGGAAATTTATTTTTAGTTGGATTTATGTTTCCAAGTATTCCATTTTCACTTATGTATTGGCTTTTTTACTTCATCTCTTTGCGTGGTTTTTTACAGATTGCTTTTGGGGTTATAAAATACATACCTAACTTTTCAGTCTGCTTAGAGTTATTATCTTACCACTTCAAGTTAAATATAGGAGTTATATACAAGTTAGCCCCTTTGTCCTCCCCACTTTATGTTAGTTGTCGTGTGTATTACATCTTCATACATTGAAAACTCCATCGGATAATATCATATTTTTTTAATTTTAGCAGTCATACCTATTTTAAAGAGGATAAAAATAGTGTTATATTTACTCAGATATTTACCATTTCTATTGCTCTTTCTTCATTCACGAAGTTCTCAATTTCCCTCTATTATCGTTTTCATTCAACCTAAAAAACTTGTTTTAGTATTTCTTTTAAAGCAGATCAAATGGTTGAAGAATTCTCTTAGTTTTGCTTCAGCTGAGAATGTCTTGATTTTACCTTCCTCCCTGAAGGATATGTTCGTTGGATATAGAATTCTAGGTGGACAGTTCTTTTGCTTCAGTACTTTAAAAATGTTCTTTTATGGGGGCTGGCCCCGTGGCCGAGTGGTTAAGTTCGCGCACTCCGCAGCAGGCGGCCCAGTGTTTCGCTAGTTCGAGTCCTGGGCGCGGACATGGCACTGCTCATCAGACCATGCTGAGGCAGCGTCCCACATGCCACAGCTAGAAGAACCCACAACGAAGAATACACAACTATGTACCGGGGGGCTTTGGGGAGAAAAAGGAAAAAATAAAATCTTAAAAATAAAAAAAAAAAATGTTCTTTTATGGTCTTCTGGCCTCCGTGGTTTCTTTCTTTTTTTTTTTTTTTTAAGACTGGCACCTGGGCTAACAAGTGTTGCCAATCTTTTTCTTTTTTTTTCTGCTTTATCTCCCCAAACCCCCCCTGTACACAGTTGTATATCTTAGTTGCACATCCTTCTAGTTGTGGGATGGTGGGACGCCACCTCAACAAGGCCTGACGAGCAGTGCCATGTCCGCGCCAGGATCCGAACCCTGGGCCGCTGCAGCGGAGCGGGCGAACTTAACCACTCGGCCACGGAGCCGGCCCCAGCTCCGTGGTTTCTGATGGGAGATCCACAGTCATTTAAATTGTTCACCTGTATGTAATGCGTAATTTTCTCTGGTTGCTTTTAAGACCTTATCTTTGATTTTCAGCAGTTTGATTATGATATTTATGGGCATGGTTTTCTTTAAGTTTATTCTGTGTAGGTTCACTGAGCTACTTGAATCTTTAAATTTGTTTCCTTCACCAAATTTGGGAAGTTTTCAGGCATTATTTTCTTAAATATACTTTCTGCACCAGTCCTACTTTTGGGACTCCAGTGATGTAAACGTTAGGCCTTTTGGTATTGTTCCATAAACTCCTGCAGCTCGGTTCATTTTTCATTTTTCAGTTTTTCTTCTTTCTGTTGTTCAGACTGGATAATTTCTATTGATCTGTTTTCAAGTCCATTGACTCTACTCCATCATTTATATTCAGCTATTGAGTTCCTCCAGTGAAATTTTTATTTTTGTTATTGTATTATTCAGTTGTAACATTTTCATTTGGCCTTTTTTTTTATAGCTTCAGTTTCTTTGCAGGGAACTTCTCTCTTTCTGTTCATTTCAAGAGTGTTCACTTTTACTTCAAGGAGCATGGTTATAATGGCTGCTTCATAGTATTTGCCTATAATTCCAACGTCTGAATCGTCTTGGGTTGACGTCTGCTAATTGCTTTGTCCCTTTGAGATTTATTTAGTTTTCCTGGTTCTTTGGAGGTCAAGTAATTTTGGGTTGTATCCTGGACATTCTGAATATTGTATTATGAGACTCTGAGTTCTATTAAAATTTTTGCACAATGTTGACTTTTTAATTTTAGCAACAGTCAGTCCAGTTAAATTCAAACCTCAAGTCCTGAACCACCTTCTGAAAGTTGTGATTCTAATGTCAGTTTAGTTTTCAAAGCCTTTGCACTACTATTTTGATCTTTTCTGCATGTGTGTCTCCCAGGGAGAGTCTGAGACCTAGACAGTGATCTATACCATAGTTCTTTTCTCAAAACCTTTGTTATGTTGATTCTGGTTTGTTCTATACATGTACAGCTTGGAAGCGAGCTCAGGACATCATACACAGAATTTTAAAATCCCTTTCTCCATCTCCCTCCTCTCTGTGATCTTCCTCACTCTTCCCATCTCCCAGGGGCTCCTTTTTCTAGCCCTCTTGCTTGATCAGAGTGAAAGTACTCAAAGCCAAGGCTTGGTCCTCTCCACACTATGATGCACTCCCTACACTTAGTCTTCCTGGGGCCCAAGCAGTGAAAGTAAAAAGCCTGCGGAAGCTGCTGCCGCCACTGTGATTGCCCCCAGTGTCACCACGACAGGTTTGCAGTTATGTTCCTGGGGCTCAGAGTGGACCAGAAGCATTGAAAGCACTCCATCTCACAGGAGGGCCTCTTCCCTGACTAGAGGAGCTTCTCTTGGAGCTTTTTCTTTCTGTTCCCATGTGTAGTTCCAGGAGACAGGGTAGGCTAACTCAGGAGATATGAGAGGCAAAAAAGAAAAACAGGGAACTCTCCACTGTGTGGTCATTCTTTGAGCATTGATTTTCCTACTCTGTCTGCCTTTTCTTTCTTACTTTTCAGAATCCTACAACAGTTGCATTATGTATTCTGTCTAGAGTTTTTACTTGTAATCACTGGGAAAGATATGATAGAATGTTCTTACGACATCTTAACCAGAACAAGAACCCTTTAACTGGATTTAGGAACCGCAAATCTTAGTCTTTTGACACACTCTTCTTCCAAGGAATTGAATCATAGCCCCCAAAGACTAACGGAATTCTTCTGAAGTAGCGCTTATGTTCCCAGCATTTAAATATGCCTCTAGCTGCGGTTCCACTATATCAATTAACAGCATCACTGTTTACTCAGCCTGGAGACCTTGATGTTTTCTTTGATGTCTCTCTTCTTCCCCTCCCTCAGGTGTTCTCTTCAGGAGGTTCTATTGAGTTTACTTCCTAAAAGTCTCTCAAAACCCTTTCCTTTTCATTGTTCCCACTTTCACTGCCTCAGGTCTTCAGCATCTCTCACCTGGACTGCTTCCTAACTATCACCAGAGTTATTCTCGAGAGCAGGGGTCAGCAGACTGTAAGCTGCAGACCGGCCACCTGATTTTGTAAAGAAAGTTTTATTAGAACTCAGCCACACCCACTATTTACATATTGTCTATGGCTGCTTTTGTTGTGCAATGGCAGAATTGAGTAGTTGCAATAAAGACCATATGACCTGCAAGCCTAAATTGTTTACTGTCTGGCCTTTTAAGAAAATTTGCCAACCCCTTCTCTAGGTATAACTCTGTTATCAATTCACGTCTTTACAAAATAAAGCTCAAACTCTTAATTTGAGGTCCATCATAATTGAACCAACACGTATCTATTCAGACTCATCTTACCACTTGTACTACACTCCTTCTTTTCATCCATCATTACACTGCTTCTTTATCATCTTTTCCATGAAGTCTTCATCTTCCTGGGGTTCTCTTTTTGTTTCCCTCACCAACTCCATGCCCCCCACCTCTCTCCCAGGGGCTGAGTGATGTTTCCAACTCGTTTCCCATTGCATTTTTTTTGGATTTCTATTAAAACACATATCACATTATTTTTATTTATAGTTATATAAGGTGTGTGTTTGTGTACGTAGGTAGGTAGGTAGATAGATCGACTGATTGATCAGTTGAGTTATCCATCTGCAGTTAAAGGGTGAATTCCTTGAGGACAGAGATAATGTTTTCTTCTTAGTCTTCTGGGTTCTTAGAATAGCACCTAGTAATGTGAGATTTTAATAAATGCATCACTAATAAATATAGTCCGTTAAATTTTAACACCTGGAGAGCAGATTTTTCTCCTTCAATGTTGGTAATTTCTGCATAACTAAGGAGGCCCCCGTGTCTCTTCACACAGATGTGCTGATAGTTTTGATTAAGTAGACTAAGATTTTGGAGCTGATGATGTTGTCTGAGAGTTTAAATGGTAATTTTTAAGTGATTAGTAGCCAAATTTTGAGAGAAATAGTGAAACTAGTTTTTATATCTGTGAAAACAACCTAGTAGACTTGTTTTATTTTAAAGGCCATGAAGTAAGAAAGGAGAGAACGAACTGAGGACAAGCTCTTCCAAATATGTAACAGATATATTTTGGTTCTCTGAAACAAAGTCCAAATCTGTCTGATTATATTTTGGAAATGGGTAAATCTTTTTTCTTTGATTTGTTTATTCAACTTGCAGTTTTTATGTCCCCCCAAGTCATAAGAAATAAGTCCTTTTCCCATATAACATTTTATTCATCTCTCTCCTGTCCTCATTTTTGTCTGTCCTTGAAGAAAATGAAATTGATGGAAAAACTTTTCTATCTTTATAGAATTCTGTTTAAATGAGTTAACTCTTTCCAGCCTTTTGTGACAGTGCCTCCATTCCTAATTCATCTCCACTCTTCTCCTATGTTATTTCTTTTGCATATTGTTGTCCTCACTGTATACTTCTCAAAATGGTGGAATGAGATGGCCCATGTTTAGTTATGTGGTGATGCCTTTTGTTCAGAATTGTAAATACTTTTTAAAAGACTGTTGGAAATTTTGGATGTGATTCATTCTTCCCTTTTCGATACGTAATATTGTCCTCTAAAGATGCAGAAGAATAAATTTACAGCATATTGCAATAACAATCTACAGTTTGCTAATATGTTCAAAAATCAGCATCAATACTCTGCTATGTTGTTCACATCTCAAAGGTATATAGGTTTTCTTTAATGAAAGTTTTCTACAGCTTCCTTTACATACACCATTTACTGCAGATAGACATCATCATTTTTCTGAATCAAATTCTGAAACAGGTGTAATTTGTTTTCACACCTTTCTCATGTCACCATTTGGTCATTTGTCAGCTTCCTCTGATGGCCTGCCAGTGCCTTGTTTTCCCGGACTTCCCAGAGGCAACTGACTCACACCTGACCTTCCAGTCATCCCCTGGTCCTTCCCAGGGCAAGTGTAATTTGGAAAGCAGTTTAAGGCCTAGAAACCCTTCACTGCCCCCCTTTTTTTCTCCATATTTTTTATTCTGGAAAAATATATGTAACATAAAATTTACCATCTTAATCATTTTTAAGTGTACAGTTCAGTGGCATTAAGTACATTCACATTGTTGTGCAACCATCACCACCATCTGTCCCCAGAACTTTTTCATCTGCCGTGTACCCATTAAACAATAACTTCCCATTTTCCCTTCTCTCAGTCCCTGTCAACCACCTTTCTGCTTTCCGTGTCTGTGAATTTGACTTTCACTGTCCCCTAAGTCACTCTGTGTGGGCAGCTGCCAGCTTCAGCTGTGAAAGGGCTTCCCTCCGTCCTCCTCATCCTGTTCACTGTGAAATTGTTAGTCTCAAGGATAGTTTTCGAGTGCTCAGTTGCTGGGGGAAACACAAAAGAAATTTTGAGAGACAAAGATGATAATTCCTGAGCTGTATCGTTAAGGGAAAATAGGAGTTATTCGGCATTTAAGGGGGAAAGACTTGAAAGAACAGGATGTGAGGGCCTGTAGGTGTGAGTCTGCATGGTAGTGAGGGGAACTATGGTTTATTCAGATGGCAGGAGCGAAGAATGTGGACGGAAGAACAAATGCATGCATGAGGTTTTCTTTGACACTTGGCATTTATGATAAGGACATGTGGGGAATTAAAGATCAGGAAATCATCTCAGGAGGCCTCAGAGAAAACCAGAAGGCTATTCACATACAGCTCAGATCTGATGATCTGGTTGTTATTATCTTTTTTTGTCCTGTCAGAAGCAGTCTTCCGTGGCCACCTATGTTGTGGTGATTCAGCTGACTTTCTGCATCCACCAATTAACTGACCCCCTTTAGCAATACTCTCTCTGTCCACCTCACATTTAATCTGCACGAGAAAGAGTTCACCTAGTGCCCATTGCAATAGAAAGCACCTCTGTCCCTGTTGGGCAGCTGTCTTATAGCTGGCTGCCTCTGGATCGGGCTGCATCTTGTCTCATTCAGCCAAAGCTGATGATGGGGTCAAGGAGCTCCAACTATGTAGTGTGGAGAGACAGTGGAGGGCTCCTTCTTACCCTACCACGTGGTGGGACAATGGGAAAATGTGAGTGGAGAGACCAGATCATAGGCACTTTCTCTATCACTTTAGGAAACCTAAATTTATCCTGTTAGCTACTGGGAGCCATTGGCTGGTTTTAATTAGGGGAGCGACATGATTATTTGCATTGAAGAAAGATCGTATTGGTTACAGTGTGCAAACTGAATAGAGGGGGGAAGAGAATGCTGGTGGGTTATGAAAGCTTTTGCTCAACAACCACTGAAGCCGGGAGGTTGAGCTCACCAAAGGTAACTAAAGGGAAGAAAGTCCAGAGCCTTTGCCTCATGGGACTTCTGCACTTAAGAGGTAAGAGAACAGTGATAGGGACACAGGCTTTTCTTATTACAACTGTACTTTATACATTGAGATGGCCAGATCATAGGACTAGAACTTAACATGCTGTTTAGGGCTTTATGTGTAGTTACCCTGAAGGCAAATAAATGAAGAAAAAGAATTACCATTTGGTGATATTGTGTTAAAAGCTACTATTACATCTTTTGAAGGACATATAGGGATGGTAGTTAAATGGATTAATAGCATAAGAGTTTGTCCATTTTATTCAATTTAGTAAATGAGTTGGCTATCATCATGTTAAAGGAAAAAAATTATTATAGTCCTTCATCAGTGACAATGAATTCTGGTGCCTATTCTTGATCTGTTTGGCCATATTTGTGGTTTGGGAAAAGAAGAGACCTGCAGAATGGCAAGTATTCTTTTAAGTACACTATCTGTCCACTGTGCTTAAGCCTACAGGTCAATATTACCATGTGTATATTCTCTCTCTTTCTCTCTCTCTCTCTCTCTCTCTCTCACACACACACACACACACACACACACACACACACACACACACACACAGTTCTTATCCAACACTTCTACCATTTCTAATTCCTCCTCTGTTGCTAGATTTTTAAATTTTTCTTTTCTGTCCTCAGCTCCTCTCTGGCTTCTTTGCCCCTCCTAAATTCTGCCTGTACCATGACACCCCCAAACACACACACACACCAGTTTCAAGTTTTTCAGCCTTTTATTATCCAGAAGAATTTAGCTACCATTTTTTTGGTTCCTAAGCATACCCTTTTGAAGATACCCATAGTTCCACCTGTGGGGATTTACCAGTGAGCTTTTCTAGCAAACAAAGGCGTATCTCCTGTGTCTTTGAACCAGCTACAACTGATATCCGTAAACATTTGTATTATCCCAGGAGCATGCAGGCCTTGTAGAAAGAAGGGAAGGGTAGGGGAGAAAGAGAGAGTGTGTGGATACAGGGAGCCAAAAGCTTTAATAAAAATCTCAGATAATTCCATCTTCCAGGCAAAGTCATCATTCATTATCCTGCTGTTGCATATTTTCTGGACATTTTTCTTCAGTATCATGAAATTCAGAAAATAGTATTTTCTATAATTTGTTCCAAACCAGCCCCATTTGCAGGGAGGTTGTTGGGGTCCTCTCTCAATCACTGTCTGCCCATTGACTTTCAGAGGCTGCATATACTCTCCTGTTATACGATGAGCTGCTGGAATGGTCTGATCGGCCCCTCCGGGAGTTCCTGACCTACCCCATGCAAACAGAATGGCAGCGCAAAGAGCACCTGCACCTCGCCATCATCCAGAACTTTGACAGAGGCAAAGTAAGTAGCCCTGCCCACCCATGACCTCTCCCAAGGTGATTGTGTTGGTGTCACATTTCCTTTATTTCTAGGTCACTGATGCCCACCTCCTCAAGCAGGGGCCTTCAAATTTTAATGGGCATCCAAACACCCAAGAGTTTGTTGAAAGGCAGATTCCCAGTTCCCGCTCCTAGACATTCTGATGAAGTAGGTCTGGTGTGGGGCAGGGATTCTGTGATTTTAATGAAGACTCCAGGAAATTCCAGTGTGTGTGAACTTTGGACCACACTTTGAGAAATGCTGATCTAGAGGTTTTGACACCCAGGCATTTTATAAGGGTGAAAAACCATTATCACTCTCCCCTCACCACCCCCAATTGGCATGTATTCTGTTGCAGTCCACTTTTTTTTAAGGCAAAATAAATGAAACTAAGTTTGTTTAAAGAATTTTATGGTATCTCATCATATACTTAGAGATGCCCTGGGCCGTCAAAAAACCACACTGAGCTAACACAATTCAGCACATCACCTCACTCCACCTGCCTCTTTCTGCAAGGGTTGCAACACTCTTTAAAGAAAAGTTGTGAATCTGACCACAGTTGAGTTGAACACTTGGATGCTTTGGTGATATGTGTCTTAGATTTAAACGTATCTTCCAAATTGCCAAGGTTAAACAGACAATTAAAATAAAACCAGTGGCTGTCATTCTTTTACAAAACATAATTGTACACCCAAAAATGTGATGCAAGGGAATTGCTTCCTTCCCGGCCTCTTATTATTTGTCTAACTACACTGGCCTCTCGTCCCTTAGGTTAATAGCAAGGAAATGCCTTTGTGCCCCCCTGCAGTAAAGTTTCCACCTGTACGATAAGCTGTTACACAATCTCTGGCTGCGTATATTGGCCCATTCCCAGGAGTTTGTGCTCCATGAGAGGTTGGAAACTATGGCCCTTGGGTCCAATGGCTCACCACCTGTTTCTGTTCAGTCTGCAATCTAAGAATTGCTTTTCCATTTTTAAATGATTGAAAGAAATCCAAAGAAGAAGAATATCTGACATGTGAAAATTACATGAAATTCACATTTCAGTGTCCATAGATTACAGATTTAGTGGAACACAGCCAAGTTTATTCGTATCTATGGCTGCTTTCGTGCTTTAATGGCAGAGTTGAGTAGTTGTGACAAAGGTTATATGGCCCACAGAAACTAAAGTATTGGTGTCTGGCTCTTAGCAGAAAAGGTTTGCCCAATACCTGGGCTAGATTGAAGAATTTTTGTATTTCTGCTAAGGGTAACCTGCTGGATTAGACCCTCACAATTTACATGCGCATTGGAGCCAAGCGAGGAATCTAGTGTGTCGGTTGTGGATAATTAGGCCTTAGGAGTCGGTGGTAATTCCCCCTCAGCACCAAGGGCCTGTTTATTCATCTACTGGGCTGTTGTGGAACTGTAGTTATTTCAAGATGATGCTGCTGAAATGACACCAGAAAATGTTTCTGCACCATATGTTAATGCCTGTTGTGATAGATTATCATTTCCAACTTCCTAAAGATTTTTAATAGTTTACATGTTAATTATGTGCTGTTTTCCTGCTTGATGTTGCACTGATACTATTAAAAGTAGGTTATACAGATTAAGAAGTAAGACTTGGGGCCAGCCCGTGGCCAAGTGGTTAAAGTTCTGCACGCTCCGCCTTGGCATGCCGGGTTTGCAGGTTCAGATCCTGGTACAGACCTACTCCACTCATCAGCCATGCTGTAGAGAGGCATCCCACATACAAAGGAGAGGAAGATTGGCACAGATGTTAGCTCAGGGCTAATCTTCCTCAAGCAAAAGAAGAGGAGGATTGGCAATGGATGTTAGCTCAGGGCTAATCTTCCTCACAAAAAAAAGAAAGAAAAGAAGTAAGACTTGATGATCTGAAGCAGTCGTATCCTGACCTCTGGGTGGAAGTAAGTAAATGTTCTGGGATCATTAATGTTTACATTATTCATTTGTCCACAGTGTTGGGAGAATGGCATCATCTTGTGCCGGAAGATAGCAGAGCAGTACGAGAGTTATTATGACTACAGAAACCTGAGCAAGATGAGGGTAAGGTACCTGGATGCATGCTGATCAGGCTGTGGCATCCTTTTTTGATTAGTTTTCCAGTACTGTTCTATGAAATTAACTTTGTGATCATCTTGATGTGCCTGGTAGAAAGCTTTTTTAAGATATGTCTTTCCTCTGAGGCATACTCAGCTATTTATACAGAGAAATAGCAAGTTGATCTGCACGATGCTTTTGATTAAGATACAAAAAGTGAGCCCTTGATCTGTTCTAGACGCTGCGTCTGAACTTCACAGTCTGCTCCAGGATGAATACTTTTAGTTTATTGAGGGAAATCTCCACACTGCTTGAAGAGCTTCTCACTTGTACACAAATCTCTGTAATAAGATCCCATTCTTAGTCCCATAATCTGTACACTAAATAGGAGAAATGGCTAACTGACCCATTTTTAAATATTTTGGGGCTAAATTCCATAGGCGTCAACTCTCTTTAGCTTCAGAGATATGTTTTTATTTGTTAAATCTAAACCAAGGTCTTAGTACCTAAGGTCAAGGAGTTTAATGTTCTGTGTCCCTGAACCAGATGTGTTATACCTTCTTTTCTTTCAGGTTCAGACAAGTCCTTCTTGTCTTCCAAGTCCTTCTTCAGAGTCATGAATGTTTTGTGTCATCTTGTAACGCTTAAGCTCTTCAGGGTTTCTAAAATAGGATCAGCTTTTATGTATTTTTAAAAAAAGATAATGATGTTGTCTTTGAATTCTGAGGTAGCACTATAAGAGATGATATCGTAAACCTCTAACAGCTCGTAAAATCCTTTACACCATCAGTAACTTATTTAACTGGCAGGAGCCAGCCCTGTCTTTTTGGCACAGTATTTAACGTCAGCGGTTCATCGACATTTCTCCTAACATGAAAACCAAAGAGAAAAAACCTTGTTTTAGCTTCAGTCCATCATGCTGACTCTGGGAGGCCCTGCAGTTTTGTATAAAAACGTTGCCGTGCTTCTCTTGGCATCCTGTCCCTGTAACAGAAGCGAGGTTACAGTGTTTACCCGTGAGTGCCCTTGGGTGCCGTAGTCACTAAGATTTTTATAAACCCAAAACATTACACTTCATGCCAATTACTCTTTCGGGGGCTGTTACTGGGGGTGGGGGGAAGGGGGAAAGTTTTTAAGTGCAATATTAGTCTTTCTCTGGAAACCCTGGGGATGATAATGCCACAAATGGGAAACCATGAGCTTTATGAGCTTCATAGTTCCAACAATGTCAAAGACACACTAAGAGCTTTCAGCCCAGACAGCACTTTACACTGTGGGCTTCCTTTGGTTTGCTTTGTCGGTTTATCCCTGTCCAACCTGTGCAAGGTTGCCCCTTCCAGGTATCCTGAATCACCACGTCCAAGGAGAAACACAGCCACAGGTGAGTGCATCTGGCACTAGGATTCTCCAGAAAGGTTTTGCTGCTAATGTTCATGTTAAGAAAATATTTCCTCAATAGAATGTGCATAGAAATCATTTTCTCTGGTAAGGACATGTAATAATATACTTGATCCTTTTTTAAAGCAGAGGTCAGCAGACTACAGCCTGTGGGCCTCACAGAATGAGTAGTTGTGACAGGGACCATATGGCCTGCAAAGCCTAAAATACTCATTCTCTGACCATTCACGGAATAAGTTTGCTGATCCCTGCCTTAAAGCATAGAAAGGGAGTCAAACCTTCTTTTTCACAAACTGAATTAAAATGGAGTTCTCCTTTGTATAGAGGAAATATCCTCTTCCAAAAATTGGTGGGGCTGAAAGATGAGATAAGATGATTAGAATTTCTCCTGTGCTTTCCTAGATGATGGAAGCCTCTTTGTATGACAAAATTATGGACCAGCAACGTCTTGAACCAGAGTTCTTTAGAGTTGGATTTTATGGAAAAAAATTTCCATTTTTCTTAAGAGTAAGTAATATGCTACTTAATTTGCCTTTATATTCCCAATATAGATATCCAAATCAAGAAAACTAAGATACTAATGACATTTTATCCTTTTTAGACAGGTAATAACATAATGAGATTTCTTTTAACCTTTTCCTTTGCAAACATCATACTAATCTAGAATGCTTTGTTCCGAATGATTTCTCAAGATGGCAAACAATCTTTTGATTTTTCTTCCAAAGTTTCTAAGTTTACTATACTTCATGAGCAATCCTTGGTGATTGTAGTTGTTTCCTTTGTGTGATGGATAGTCACTATCCTATTCGGTCTGCAGTTTCTGGAGAGTTAGAGAAAAATAGCAGATCATGGTGGAGGCTGGGAGTTGTAGACTATAGAAAACATTGCCGATTCACATCATGTGGAAACCCTACCTCCAGAATCATGTGAAGCGTGTTGTTTGGCCTAGTTGATGACTTTGTGAAAAGGTAAATGTCACCCAGCAAAGAGATCCAATTTATTGCTAGTACAAATTCTTTCTACAAAGGAAAATTTTCCAGACATTCTAAGGTACCTACTGGATAATAAAACATTTGACTCCATTCTTGTGATTTTTCACCTCATGCCAAGTAATATCTTATATGCTTGATATTTACTGAACACTTCAGTATGTGTGTACATCTTACTTATATGAAAACATTGGTGGGGAGAGGAAATGGAGCTCCCCAAGCAGCTAAGGAGAAGTGTCTGTGGTAATTTGTAAAATTGAGTGAATTCATTACAAACTTTAAATCTCGATATACAAATATTTTGGTATTTGTGTTGCCCTTAATCTTGCTTTAACTATCAGTACTTATGAGTAGATATAGGTTAGGGGTACTTGAAGGAGAAGGGAGAGGAGAAAGATTTGGCTTCATTGTTTGTTTAATAATAATTGATCTGCCTTTCAGAATGAAAGTTTTATACGTATATTTATTTATTCATATATTTATATATAGTCATATATATATTCCAAAATATCCAAACACCATAGGCAAAGATTCATTTTAGTATCACATGGAACAAACATTGAAATGACAGGTTGATATCATTTTTAATTGATTGAAATGACTGTGTTTTTGGGTGCCACACAGACATAAGTAAAATCTCCTTGTTGGGTTAAAAGAGAATCCACACGATGTTGTGCGTAGTCACAAAACTCACTCTGAAGATGGGTCTGCCTAAAGACAGAGGGGAGCTTGATCCTGAATCAAAAACAATGACAAATTCAGAAGACTTGCTGAATTTGAAAGACTAAATTTTAAAAGTGGACGATGCTAGGCCTGGGCTGACATCATCAACCCCCTGCGGAGGGCACATGGCCTGGATCCAGGTTCCGAGTGGAGTGAGAGGCATTCTAGAGCTGTGAGCAGCACAGAGGGCCATAGACCCCATAAGAGACCCCACAGGAGGGTCCACATGTGACCCTGCTACAGCAGACCCACTTCCTCTGTTGGCTCAAAATCATGCAAAGTAAAAGATTATGTTTCTTCCATATCATACTCAAGGCTAACTGACCCATTATACACAGTAGGTACAGTGGTTAGAGACCATAATAGTTTTAGATGGCCCACAAAACTTGTAATTTATTGTAAAAATCAGAAGGAAAAAGGGAATTTTCAGGTTGAAAAAAATGTTACAATATATATTATATTGTATATTATACATCAGATAATATTGATATACTTGTCTTTATACCAAATCAGTCATACAATATGATTTTTAATGTTTTTTGAAGGAAGGGGCCCACAAAAGTCCTAATGTAGCCCTAATCAAATTCTGAGTTCAGCTAGCCAGTGTACTGTGAAGTACCCTAGACATCTGTCCAGCTTATGCAATTAATGTTAATTAAAGTATAAAGTTAAAAAATAAGTGGTAGTTTAGGAGCCATAATTTTAAAGGAAATTTAGCAAATAAATTTTGTTAAAAAGTCAATTAGAATAAATCAATCTCTATATCATCAGTCTTTTAAAAACAGCTTTTCTAACTATAAATGACATTTCCTTCAAAATGAAAGAGAAGGGTCACCCTCTATTGGTTTCTAGAGGGCATTGCATCCTTCAGAATCATGAGCCTAGACTTCTTAGAAAACCAGATTCTAGTCACTTCTTCTATTTTAAAACAAGCAAATATTAATATTAAAAATTTCCTTTCTATTGATCAATTTCAGGATAATTTTTAAAGCTCAAGTACAATACATTTATATAATTGTATGCTCTAAGTAGCTTTTTTACCCTCATGGAAAATGGGTTCTTTATGGACAATGTTTTATCTGCATAGGGTATCTCTGGATAATGATTCCTCTGGGGAGACAGACTGAGGTCAAGGATGGGAAAAAGATAGACTTTTCATTGTATGCTCTGTACTATTTAGGTTTTTGTTTTTACCCTAAGTATATATTTCTTTTTCAAAAGAAAGACAATAAAAAATCTTACGTATTAAAAATTTGACCAAGCAATTCTACTCCTAGTATATACTGCAGAGAGTTGAAAACATACATCCACAAAAGACCTATACACAAATGTTCATAGCAGCATTATTCATAATGCCAAAAAGTGGAAGCAGCCCAAATGTCCATCAACTGATGAATGGATAAACAAAATATGGTATATCTATACAATGGAATATTCAGCAATAAAAAAGGAATGAAGTACTCATATATGCTACAAAATGGAAGAACTTTGAGAATATTATGTTAGGTGAAAGAAGCCAGTCACAAAAGTCCACAAGTTGTATAATTCCATTCATGTGAAATGTCCAGAATAGGCGTATCCACAGAAATAGAAGGTAGATTAGTGGTTGCCAGGGCCTGGGGGAAGGGGGAAATAGGCAGTGACTGCTAATGGGTATGGGTTTCTTTTGGGGGTAGTGAAAATATTCTGAAATTAGATAGCGTTGATAGTTGCACAACTCCGTGAATATACTAAAAACAACTGAATTGTACACTTTAAAGGGGTGAATTTTATGGTATGTGAACTATATCTCGATAAATCTGTGATTTAAAAAAAAGCATTGATGGGGGAATGCTTAATTCCTTTTTATTTCTTGGCAACTCAAATATCAGACCCCAAATTTATTTTTATCTCAAAACGACTTCTTAATACCATTGAACAACCATATGCTAGAAGTAACTCTGCTGATTTCACAAACTCTTGTTACATATAAGCATTGCTTTAAAAATGTTTCGGTTATTAGAGTATTCAGATATTTATTTTGGGACTTCTGTAATATGCAGGAAGGTATGTATTGTCTTGTTTTATCAAACAAATTTATCGGGTTTTTTTTTTTTTTTTTTTTGGTGAGAAGGATTGGCCCTGAGCTCACATCCGTTATCAGTGCTCCTCACTTTTTCTTTGAGGAAGATGAGCCCTGAGCTAATATCTGTGCCAGTCTTCCTCTACTTTGTATGTGGGATGCCTCCACAGCATGACCTGATGAAGGGAATAGGTCTGCACCTGGGATCCAAACCTGCAAACCCCGGGCTGCCAAGGCAGATTGTGTGAAAGTTTGACCACTCTGCCAAAGGGCTGGCCCCAATTTATTATCTTTTGAGTAGAATAAAAAAAAATAAAGCATCAGAAAATAGAACTTCTAGCTAGAAAGTTTTAAATATAGGATTCTTTTGGGGTCCTGATTCCTAGGTCATCTGTCTTAGCTTGTGTTTTCCAAAGGATCTTGATTTGTTCAGGAGTTTGTGGGGAACTGTGGCAGGTTCTCACAGCCCAGTCCCCACTCCTATTTCCTCTACTTGCCTGCAGCTGCTTTTTCTCAGCTGCACCCCTGAGCCCCCTGCCCACTGGTGATTTTTAGCTTCCTCAGTTTTGCTCCTAGTTCTTCCTTAGGGCATGTTACACTATCATGGGAACTTCATGGAGCTGAGAAACCAGACCACAAACCACTCTTTTTCATAAAGACCGTCAAGACATGCTCTCCTGCAACCTTTCTTGGTCTTGGTAGCTCTTAGGAGTATTTTCTGGATGTACCAGGCCATGTTCAGAACACAATGACCTCAGGCCTTGGACTCAGACTCGAGTTTGAATGTAGTTCCCCTGGACAAAGTACATAGTGATCTTGAGCCTTAGTTCTCTGATTATAAAATTGGGCAGGATGGGCAGGTAACTGCCTCTCAAGCTTTTTTGGGTTAAATAAGATAATGTGCAACGTGCCAGTCAATGACTGTGCTCAGCAATTGTAATTTCATTATCACTAAACTGTCAGAAAGACTTCCCTCATGTCTAACCCAGTCATTAAGGTACTCTTTGGAAACCTGCCCATCTTTCCAGCTCTCTGCCCTACCTCAGGGATAACCTCCACCATTCCTACCTAATGAGAGGGAGTCCTGACCCACAGAGTACTCGTATCTATTGTAAAACAAAACAAAAAACAGACAAAAATATGTTCAACATTTATCGAGCCCCTAAAACTCCTAAGTCTTAGCTTCTGCCAGTTAATAGGATTCCTGGCTACAGGAGGCTGAGCTGGGTTGATGAGGGCAAGGAAAATTCCCACGCCCGCCGTATTGAGACCCGGAATACACACCTGCTCAGCCTTCCTTTCTGCAGAGGGATCTAGTTAATGAAAGTGTTAAGGCTGATCTCTGTGGTCTTTTTAAAAAGAATGCAATAAAATGCATTTTTAGAGATTGCATTTATTTTCTTTTCCTCCAAATTGTTAGTTTATCTACGTAAGTTTGATATCCAGTTTATAAAAATAATCTTTAACACGTGCTCGTTAAGATTTAGAGGAAGCACGATTGCTTTGTGTTTCGTGCTCTGAGAATCAGATGCCTCTTTGCACCTCATGCAAGTGAACTGGGAAGAGTAAGGCAGGCTACTGGGTCTTATTAAAAGCAACAGAGAGTGAAACTCATGATCTTTGCCGTGCATTTTAATATTTGGGCAAATTTTTCAGACTGTTCCAGTGCATTTTTTTGTTGTTATAGTCTATTGATGTGGGGCATGTGCTCAGTTACTGCCAGTGTCATATTTTTTTGGCATAGTCTTAATTTCTTTTTTGATTTCGCCTCCAGAATAAGGAGTTTGTGTGCCGAGGGCATGACTATGAGAGACTGGAGGCCTTCCAACAGAGAATGCTGAACGAGTTCCCCCACGCCATCGCCATGCAACATGCCAACCAGCCCGATGAGACCATCTTCCAGGCGGAAGCTCAGTGTATCCACACCTAGAAAAGCTGGATTCCAGTTAGAGTGAACTGGCCATTAGGTGCAGAGCATTTTCATGCTATTTCATGGTGCTTCAAATACCAGCAGGGTCACCCATGGTGGACAGGTTTCAGCAGAGCTTCCAGACTAAGACAGACTAGGAAGAAGGACCTGGCCAGTCACTTCTAAAATAATTGGCCATGAAAACCCTATGAATAGCAGTGGAGCACTGTTTGATTTAGCACCGCAAGATGAGAGGGTGATGCGAAAAGACCGGGCAGGGTTCCGCTCTGCTGTACACAGGATTGCAAGGAGTTGGAATCAACTCCATGGCACTGACAACAGGAATTTTCATGTAAGGTTATTCAGTCCCTGGCCCCTTTTCAGTTGCCATGTTCTTACTCTCCCTCTTTCTCATCATCTTAATTTTAGCTTAGCTCCTTCTAAACAGAATTGTTCTATTTATTATCATGATGTCAGTTGAAAAGAAATTCCTTCAAGATTCTGTTAAAGAATTTTTTTCCTTTTCTGTATCTCAACCCTGCTTTTAAAGCTCTCTTAGTGATTTCCTTTAGAACAATTTGCGTATCATATGGAAACTACTTTAGTTCAAGGAAATAATAGCATTATGTTTACTGACACATTTCATTCACCCCCTTTTCCCCTGACATTTTTATTGTGAAATGAGGAAGGGAAGAGAAAGAGGTACCCCAGTATCTTTTGAGGGCTTTTAGCCAAGGCATCTGGGACAGTCTTTTATAATTGCTATATAATTGACACTCCTATTGTCTAAACATGAACAACTCAACTGAAATTACATAGGCCTTAGAGACAGAGGGAATTCACCCCAGCATGACTCTCTGAATCCTTCTGTCTCTTCCTGAAATTGATGATCTTAAAGAAGACCAGAAACTCCCACTGATAATTATGGATCCCATTTCAAAGCAGAAACTAAAATGCAACAGAAGCAAGTAATTACACAAAGGAAAATATTATGCTATCCTTGTTTGAATGAGAAGGAGGTAAATATACAATTACAATATAGGTAATTTTTTAAAATATCAGCTACAACTAAACATTCTGCTTATCAATACAAGATATGGGAGAGTGGATACCACAAATGTGGGAAGGCTGCAGATACAGCATCACACAGGTAAATACAAGTCACTGTTGTGTCTTTGGTCATGGTTGTGTGGGTATTTATACATTATTTAAAAAACAAATAAAGAATGGCCATGCATGGACTAAAGAGTATCTCATGCATGAACTAAAGATAACAAGGATTAGAATTAATACAACTCTGAGTACCTGAGATCTAAACCATTCCCACCCATCCTCACCAAAAAAAAAAAAAAAAAAGCAAAAAGAAAAGCAGCGATAAATAAATTCACAGGTCATAGAAATTTTAAACCGATACTTTTTCAGAGTCACCTACCTAAAACTAATTCAAGGCCTGTTTTTTGAGAAGTGATTTGCTATGAACTGAGTTCTGGGGACCTTCTTGGCAGTTTTTTAAATTACTTCAACCCAAACGGAGACACCGGATGGTTACCATCCTTTTCTCTCTGCCACAGCTCAGCTCAAGCCAGATTTCCATGGAGTTTGCCAAGTTGGGTTCCCTCCTTGACTCTTTAATTCTAGATTTGCAGATCTATGCTGTGACTCCCATTCCGGAGAGCCAGGAGGTGCTGCAGAGAGAGGGTGTTCCAGACAACATCAAAAGTTTCTATAAAGTGAATCATATCTGGAAATTCCGTTATGACAGACCATTTCACAAAGGCACTAAAGATAAAGAGAATGAATTCAAGGTACTGTGCAGTTCTTATTACATGCCGTTTCCTCACTTAGACTGTGAGCTGCTTGGGGTAAGACTGGCTAAATATTTACTCAGGATAGTGTCAAGTGACGGAACCAGAAGGGACCGGAAATCGTAGTCTAGTGGTTCTCGAACTCTGCTGTGTATTCGGGTGACATGGGGTGCTTTCTAACCGAGCAGATTTCTGGCCCCCAGCCTGGAAATTCTAACTCAGTAGGTCTGAGAAAAGCCCCTGAAATTGGCTTCTTTGTGACAATTCCAATGCCAGTGGTTCTAGGACCAGTCTTTGAGATTTCATTGCTGAGCTCAGTCCTCTATTCATTCCTGTGGAACCACTTGTGGGACCCTCAGGATATGTATTTTCAGATTCAGTAGAGTGCAATGAGTAAAAAATACCTAATGAAGGGGGAAAGAGGATTTCTGAGAAAGAGAAGGGTTGGGTAGACTTCTGGTACAATGGGAAGGTTCTATGCCATCTTCTGCTGCTGCTTCATCTGAGAATGGTGTGTGATTAGGACTTCCTAGATGACACAGAGTAAAAGCAAACCAAAGACTCCTTGCATGTTTTGAGTTCTCTGGTGTGAGTAGTTTCAATGTGCCTTGCTAATTAAGAGCTCCTTCAGCCAGAAAGGAATGCCGCTTCTTATAGCCCGACTGTGGGGAAAAGAGCAAGGTTGTTCCACAGGTAAATTATAATCTGCTCTTTCCTTGACAACAGTGACATAGCAAGACCAGATAGAGCCCCAGGTAGTCAGTATTTTCTCCTCCTAAATAAAGAATGCAAAGCAAACTTACTGCTATGGGTTAATTGGCTTAGCTTCTTTCACCATAGTTAGTTTCTACTTATGCTGGGAAATGTTCTCCTAACACTGTCAGTAATGATTGTCTCATGTTAACTCACCTTGTCACCTCCGCCTAAGTGTCAATTCCCAGTGCTCCCAGCAGTAACTCTAGAAATTATTCACAGACAAGTGATCAGAAGGGGAAGCTGTGATAGTTGCGTAGTGTGGTGATGGGACTGAAACAAAGAGCAGGCCTTTGTGCAAGGAAGTTTGATGGGTTAAATACCAAGGCAAGGAAACCATTGGAAAACAGCACTGTGATGTTCTTGAAAAGATCTCTGATTATTTTCTAGTCCTTTTGGATACTTATATTTTTCTTTTTTTCCCTCCAACACCAATTAAAGATCATTAGTTTATGATATAATTTTCATTGCAGTCGATTCCAGTGAATAGGAAGTCAGGCAATTGACATGCTCAGTCACGTTCTAATTACCCATAGACCCTGCACTAGAACCTGTGCCTTCTGATACCTCCTTCTCTAGGACGTTTTCCACTGCACCACATTTCCTCGTGGCCGTCACTTTAAATAGTGATCAATGGTATAGCAGTCCCTCTAAAAAAATAATAAATCTGGCTCCTTATTCCTGTGCTTACAGCCCTCGGCATCTGGCTCCAGCCCACTCATCCCCCTGCTCCCCTCAGCTCCAGCGACTCCGAATTTCTCTCCCCATCTCTTGCCATGCCCTTTCACAAGCCGCCCCACGTCTCTGCGCTGCTGCTTCCTGCTGTCTGCAGTGCTTCCCCCACTCTCCGCCTGGCAAACTCCTACTCACTCTTCAAGATTCCGCTCACGTGTCACCTCCTCCGAGAAGTGCTGTCCTCCTCCCACAGGGTGGCATGGCGTGCCTGCCTCTTCCTCTGCCTTCTCAGCATTCCTGTCGTTTCACCTCGAGTCCCTATTGATCCGCTTCCCTACCTGCCACCAGAACACTTGGAGTTCCTGTCACAGGGTCTCTGGCATAATCATTTCAGTGTATCTTGGCTGGCACAAAGAAATCCTTCCACTTTCTGTTGTTGTTGAATAAATGGCACTATTTTAGGAATTTTGCAAAGTTTATTATCCTTTTGGGAATGCATTTTGTTTAATAAGAAAAACGAGGCATAGATACAGAAACCTGGTTGACAAAAGAGAAACCCTCCATCCACAGCAGCGCTTACCAAAGGCAGCTGTGGATTCACGTGTCGTGGGGGTGCTTGTCCTGGCCAGAGGGAGCCCCAGCTTTTACATACAGATCCTCCTGCTTTACAGCAGTTCAGATGGGCGCGAGACAGTGTGGCACAGGGGATCTGGCAACAAAAAATCAGAAGTTCTTGTGGCTGGTTCTAGTGCTGGCTCTACACGTAATTAGAAGAGAGCTCTGAACAGGTCACGTTGCCTGTTTGAGGCTTAGTGTCTTCATCTTTAAAACAGAAAGATCAGGCTACATGATTCCTAAAGCCTTTCCTCCTTTAGGATTCTGTTATTCTAATCCTGTGTTGACCAGCTGATACTGCTACCCCTTCTAGAAAAAAATGGCTAGACCCCTTGAATGAAGAGAGTTTAAATTAGAATTTTAGAGAGATAGTGAAGAAAATAATGTGATGGCTTGTTTTTATATATTTAAGCTTGCTGTCTGAAGTAGATCATTTATTCTACACAGAAAAAAGTTTCAGACAATATACAATGGAATTATTAACATAAGCTCCAGCAATGTCTTCCTGTGATCACTTCAGGAGTGCAAAGGGATTGCTGAAGTCCAGCATGGATACTAAAAAAAAAGCTGACAGAAATAAGGGAAACTGGATAAAATGGAATGGCAAACATTAGTCATAGCTCAGTAACTAGAAAGCAGGACAACCTGGGGACTTAATTTGTTTCGTGTTTCCTAGAGTCTCTGGGTGGAGAGAACGTCATTATACTTGGTGCAGAGTTTGCCTGGAATTTCCCGCTGGTTTGAAGTGGAGAAGCGTGAAGTGGTAAGGATCTGAGCTTATTCTCAAGTTCCTTCTCATCACAGCCGCTCACCTGAAGTCATGCCATTTATTAATTGCTTCTGCTTTTGACTCAAAGTTCCTAGAAGCATCCTAGTAAGTTAGTGAATATTTATGATATTGACCACTAGACCAAGGCTTGAAGGGGAAGATTACTGTTGTCCTCGTTTAGCCAGCCAAAGGGATTCCTCAAAAATAACTATGACTGCAGCATGTCAACAACTCGGGCCCTGAGTTAGAAGAACTGGATTCCAGCTCTCCTAATTACTATAGCTCTGTGACAGTCTATGCTCACTGTGTGCCAGGCCAGTGCAAGAAGGTTATCTGCATTATCTTATTTAATCACCATATCAAAGCCATGAGGTATGTATTCTTATCCCTATTTTCACTAGTTGTGACAAGAGGTTAAAAGCCTTTGCCAGAAGCCCCATTGCAAGATGTTGGAAAAGGATAGGCTCAAGCCCAGATTTTTCTGACTCCGAAGCCAGTTATGTTCATCTCTTTTAGCCTTCGTTTCCTGATGGTCAATGTGAGGCTAGTGGAAAGCTCAGGACAGACTGACACACATTAAGGTCACGCTGTTACAGTTCACAGTAGAAGGGATGCTGGTGCGTTGGTCTCACTAAGCAGTCCTGGATGAACACCAGCTAGAGACTAATGGGTGTCATTACAGAACCTAGAAACCACAGCACCCAAGTACCCTTTGCGTTGTAAAATATGCTCCCAGCTCCAGGCCCCAGTTGTGGTGAACAGGGAGAGCAGTTGCTGAAGGCAACCACGTCTGGGGTGAGACCCCACCCTGCTCCCTGGGCTGCTCTTCAGGCTGCCAGCACCCTGATGTCAGCCCTACAATCTTGCAGCCTCCCTTCTCCCTCCCTGAGTACATCCCTTATGGCTGAAGCCAGCCCTTTGATTGCCACAGTTCTCTAGCTCATGGAAAATATGCCAATTGTGCAAATATAACTTAACCCCTTCCTTATTTAGGTAACAAGTCCGCTCTGTCAATGAATAGGTGAGAGCAGCTCCTGCCCAAATTGTCTTCCAAGAAAGGTTTGTCCTACCTGAAATCTCTCTACCCATTATCGTGTTCAATTAAGACAAGGATTTAATGGCATTTTCATTTTGCTGTGTCAAAGAATTCATATAGCTCCCTAAACAAATTGAATTCAATTCATTAGATTGCCTCAGTGCAGTTGTATTTCTCTAGGGTCTGAGTCAAAGGTCCTCAAAGCTGGTTGCTTACATGGTGTACCCCAGTGCCTTTCATGGAAGAGGAGAGGCTGCTGAACATGGTGCTCAGAAAATCGTATTGTTGTGCTTCCTGCTCGGTGGCACGGGCCCAACCAGCAGAAATGTTCTGAGTCATCCATGCTGCATTAATGATTCAGAGGACCTTTTCAGCTCCTTAGTGCCCAGAGTGTTAAATTCTGTGAAGTCTCAGCAATGGTCCTAACCTTCGAAATATTTCACACACGCACATGTGCACACACACATGGACACAATGCTCATAAAAAGCAGCATGCTGATAATGATTGAAGGAGCATTACTAAACACAGCCTTTCAAACCTCAGCTGCCTACTTTATTAGAATAGGCAATCTTATGTTCTGTCAAACAGAACAAATCAAACTGAGTACTTTGTTCTCTGAACACAGCCCACTCCTAACAACCTTGTGTCTTTCTCTTGTTCCCGCTGCCTGGAATGTCCCCACCTTCTATTAAAGTTGCTAGTTTACTGCCTTAATTCCTAGTGTATGAGGTCCTCCAGATCAGGGGCACATAGTAGGTAGTTAGTAAGTATGTACCTAACTGAACTGAAATTCATTATGTACGATGTCAAAATCTAAAAGATTCTGAAAATCTACAGACGTGTTCCTAAGTTTGACTCCAAAACTCAACTGGTGATAAACCTGATCTGATCTAATGTAAGACCTATATGATCTTTAGCTCACTTAATATGAAAAATATTCATGAGTTTTACTGCAGAAATGTTAATGCATTTGATTAAAGGGAACTTCCGCAGACCCTGCTTGAGGATTACATAATATACTCTATGTGCCCTATATTACCTTTCTAGAATCTGAAAAATTCTGAACTCTGAAACATCTGGCACCAAAGGTTTCAAATGAGATTGTGGGTCTTTATTCTCTAAATCATAGCCCCAGAATATATTATCCCATTCTTTCAAAGGCAACAATGGCTTTGAACTGCTGTTTTCTTGGTAATTGTTTTTACTTGTTTTCAGAAAAAAATATCTAGTTTTTTCTGACTAAAAAGTAAGCTTTTAAAAATTTTAAATAAGATTAAAAAAACTGTCAAATAGAATTTGCAAATAGTGATTGTTTTAAGCTCCAACCAAAGGTAATGAGACTATTATTACACCTCGCATCATATCCATCAGAAAGTCCTGTGACTCTACTTTCAAAATTATCCAGAATCCGCCAGTCCTCAACGCCCCCACTGACAGCGCCATCTAGTGCCTGATTTCTGCAGTCATCTCCAAGAGGTCACCTGCTTTGACCCTCCCCTCCTGCAGTCATTTCTGTACACGGTAGCCAGTGTCCTTTAGAAACTTAAGTTGTATCGGACAAAAGTAAAGAAAATATAGAACAAAGATGATTTACCCATTATTTTACTTCAACAACTATCAAAAAGCCCAATTTTGTTTCATCTGCACCTCTACTCATTCTCTTTCACGCTGAATTATTTTGAAGTAAATCTCAGACATCATATTATTTCGTCTATAGTTATTTCAGTAGGTATATTTTTAAAGAATAACCACAATACCATACATTACTCCATCTAAAAAAATTAACAATAATTCCTTGATCATAAAATATCCAGTCAGTGTTCATTCACACTGCACCAAGAGTCTATTTATTTTAGGGGTTTTTGTTTGTTTGTTTGAATCCAGATCCAAATAAGGGCCATACGTTGCAATTGGCTGAAATGTCCCCTAAGTCTCTTTTGATCTATAGGTTCCCCCAAATCACTCTTTATTTCCTTGTAATTTTTTTGTTGAAGGGACCAGTTTGTTCATCTTGGATTATTTCCTTGAGTCTGGATTTTGCAAATTGCAAACCAGTGAGGTCACTTAACATGTCTCTTTGTTCCTGTATTTTGTAAATTGGCCGTTAGATCTAGAGGCTTGATATGGTGTTATTTTGTTTTTATTTTTGTTTTATTTGGGGTGGAGGTTGTTTGGAGTTTTTTTGCTGAGGACGATTGGCCCTGAGCTAACACCTGTTGCCAGTCTTCCTCTATTTTGTATGTGGGTCACTGCCACAGCATGGTGTAGGTCTGCGCCCAGGATCCGGACCCAAGAACCTGGGCCGCTGAAGCAGAGCCCACTGAACTTAACCACTACTCAGGGTCAGCCCCTTGTTTTGTTTTTTTTTGCAAGACTACTTCATAGGTGATGTTATATGCTCTGGTTGTCTCTTTTCTTGTGATGTTGGCAGCCACTGATGATCATTGCCCCAGTCCATTAATCTCTTAGGGGTTACAAAATGGTGATACTTAATCATTCCTTTATTTATTCATTGGATAGTTCTATAAAGAGAAGTGTACTCACGTCAACTATTTGATTACCCTGAAGTATAGGAAAGGAAGGATAATGCTCTATTCTTTCCCTTTATTTACCAGTTTTCAAAATAGTAATTTGGTTCCCTTACACCCTACAAAAATGGACAGAGAGGCTTTTGTTTAGTTGTTTTGGTTTTTGGTTTTGGGGGGATTTTGAGGAAGATTAGCCCTGAGCTAACATCTGGGGCCAATCTTCCTCTTTTTGCTGAGGAAGACTGGCCCTGAGCTAACAGCTGTGCTCATCTTCCTCTACTTTATATGTGGTACCCCTACCACAGTGTGGCTCACCAAATGGTACCATGTCTGCACCCAGGATCCGAACCAGCAAACCACCAGGCTGCTGAAGCAGAACGTGCAAACTTAACTGCTGCGCCACCTGGCTGGCCCTGGTTTTGTTTTTAATATCATTAGTAACTCATGGACTTAAATATATTTGTTTCAATCCATTACTCTTATTAATTTTCAAATTGTTTCCTTTTTTATTGTTTTCGAGGAAGATTGGCCTTGAGCTAATATCCATGCCCATCTTCCTCTATTTTATATGTGGGACGCCTGCCACAGCATGGCTTGATAAGCAGTACGTAGGTCCACACCCAGGATCTGAACCAGCGAACCCTGGGCTGCTGAAGCAGAGCATGCGAACTTTACCCCTGTGCTACCAGGCCGCCCCTCAAATTGTTCCATTTTGCCCATTGGGAGCCTCTTCAAATTGACTGACTCATGAGGCTTTTGACAGTATCCAAGTTGTCTTTGTTGCTGGGCTAACACACAGACCCATTGTCAAGTCAGATGTAGGAATCTGTGATCTTCCCCAGCAAACAAGCTCTGCTAATAACCTCAAGGCAATCAAGAGGCTAGGTTGAAGCTGAAAGACATGGGAGACCTCAAGCCTTGTCCTCCAGACCCTTCTTTCCCACATCAGTAATAATAATACTTCAGAATAATAGATGGAGTTTGTTTTTTTTTTATTGTTTGTTTTTTTGAGGAAGATTAGCCCTGAGCTAACTACTGCCAATCCTCCTCTTTTTGCTGAGGAAGACTGGTCCTGAGCTAACATCCATGCCCATCTTCCTCTACTTTATCTGAGGGACGCCTACCACAGTATGGCTTTTGCCAAGCTGTGCCATGTCCACACCTGGGATCTGAATCAGTGAACCCTGGGCCACCAAGAAGCAGAACATGCGAACTTAGCCGCTGCGCCACCGGACCAGCCTCCTAGATGGAGTTTCTGAGCAAAAGTCACAGGGTTCCTCATATGTGGGGCACATTTAAATTATGCAGCTTTCCATTTTGTACTCTAAAGAGTTATGAAGCTTCTCAGAGACATTCTTTAGGGAATCACGTTTCGTGGATTCTTGGTTGATTTACTGTATGCAATCCTTTAGCTGGAGACTTCCTGTTAAGGGCATTCTGTAGATAACATTTCTTCCTTCTAGCATTTAGTTTTAATCTGTTTATTTGAAGGTTCAATTGACAGGGAGGTAAGACCAGGTCACCTGCCTTTTCTGTTCCCCAAGGACATTCCCCCAGTAAAGAGAGTGAGTGGACCCCGCCCAGCTGCTGTAATGCCTTGCTCCCAGCTGCCTTCCTAGCTTATTGGTATGATAAGGTATCCTGGCTCACTTGTACATCTCCTTGCCCAGACCTGAAAGCAACCATTTCTCCAATGACTCCTGATTCTTTTTAGGGAGCCGGAGGAAAATAATTCTTCGATGAACATTTTGTATACACATTATGCTTTGCACGCTTCTTTGACTGTCTTAGATAACTTCCCTACAAGTGAATTGATCTATCAAAGGGTCTGCAGTTTACCCTCTGATTCATGGATCAACGATGACGTGTATCGGTTTTTGCTGTGTCTGGGTGGATAAGTGTTCTTAGAAATACCCATTTTCCCGTCACCTTCTCCAACACTGGGTGATGTATATTGTTTTAATTTTTTGAAATAATAGACCAAAAATGATCATACTAGAGTGGATTTTTGTTTTTTTGGCATTTGTTGAATGCTAGAAAAGATATGTTTTCATGTATTTACTCTATTTCTTTTGTGAATGCATCAATCATATCTTTTGTCTCATTTTCTTTGGTGTTTGAGAAATATTAATACTTCCTCTGTAATATATGTTGGAAATATCTTCCCAAGTTGTTGTCTTTTGCCTGTGTTTATTGCATTGTGTTTTGTTTACTTTTTAAATTTTCATATTAATAGCATTTGAATGTGTAAAGGTGAGCGTGAATTTCTTTTTTTTTTTAATTGTGGTCAAAAACACAAGTTACCGTCTTACCGTTTTTAAGTGTATAGTACAGCAATGTTAACTATATGCACATTGTTGTGTGACAGATCATTTTCATCTTGCAAAACTGAAACCCTGTATCCGTTGAACAACAATTCCCCTGTTCCCCCTCCCCCTAGCCCCTGGCAAACACTGTTCTGCTTTCTCTTTCTGAGACGTTTTGTTTACTTTTGCAACATTCAGTTAATCAGAGCTCTCAGACTTTTCCTTTATTATTTAGCTTTTGTCATCGTAAAACAAAGGTTTAATGCCACAAATAATTAGAAAGTAAGTACCTGTTACCACCACTCAGGTAAAGAAAAACAGAACATTGTCATTAGTAGCCTAGAGGCCTCCCATGCAGCCTTTCTCAAGTACAGCTCCCTCCCTTATCCTGACGTTTATGGTATCCATTCCCATAAATGCCTCTCTAAACAAATCTATTTAGTTTTGCCTAGTTTTGAACTTTATGTCACAGTGTCATACTGTGTATATTCTATTGTAACTTGCTTCTGTCACTCAGGATTATTTATAATATTAGTCCATATTATTACATATGACTGACGTTTGTTTCATTGCTGTATACTATTCCATTGAATCAACATGCCACAATATTCTTATGCATTCTGTTATTGATGGACATATGGATTTTGGAGGTGATTGTGAACATTTTTGTACATGTTTCCTGGTACACATGTACACATATCTCTTACTTCATTTTTCCTCAGATATATGTCTGGGGATAGAATGGTTAGACTGTAAAATATAATATATATATGTATGTACACACACACACATATACTTATATATATTTATATGTATATCTTCAACTTTAGTAAATAATGCCAAACTGTTTTCCATAGTGATTGAACCAATTTGAACTTCCAGTAGCAGGAACTGAGAGATTCTGTTGCTCACATTCTCACCCTCATTTGCTATTGCCATATTTATTTATGCCATTCTGGTGAGTGCTTAATAGTATGTTACTGTGGTATTATTTTCTACTTCTTTGATCACAAATGAGGTGCAACACTTTTTCACATGTTTACTGGCCATTTGGGTTTCTTCCTTTGTAAAATGGCCATTTAAGTCTTTTGCCCATTTTTTTATTGGGTTGTTTCCCTTTTTTATTGGTTTGTAAGAGTTCTTTATATATTCTTGACATAGGCTTTTTGATGGTTTTACATGTTACAAATTTCTTCTCCTACTTTCTGGCTTCTCTTTCCTTTATAGTGTCTTTTGATGAATGTGTATTCCTAATTTTGACATAGTCACATTATTCTAATACTTTTCAGTGTTGCCTTAAGATGATCTAAGTGACCTTTAAAAACTCTTAATTTGTTTCCTTAACTGAAAGAACCAATATTTAAATGTGCTTATGGTAAGCTTGAATTACTGCACAGCTGAGAGCTTGGCAGACCTTGTCTAGAATAGAATGTCAATGACAGTAACAGTCACAGTGCTGTACATCTGAAGAGCACTTTCATCATTTTCACCATTAGGTCCCCCATGCAACCCAGAATTTTTAAGTCATTATGATTCTGTTTGGCTCTCCTTCAACAAATAGATCCTGTGGCGTATATGATTATCTTATTTTCTATAACTCCCAACTGTGTGCCATCCTGTGCCACCTTATGGTGCTGTTATATATGCATATGGGGTCCATATGGGCATACGTCCCATCTTCCCAACTGGGCTGAAAGCTCCTTGACATCAGATCTGTAAATGCATCTTCATATCTCCCGTTAAGATGCTTACATTAAGAAAGCATCTAGAAAGTGATAATAATATGCAGGGTCCCTGAGTATTTAGCCCTTCAAAAGAAAAGAAAAACAAGTTTTAAAAGACATGAGATGCTTGGATTTTCTTTTAAGGATTAAATTGATTGTTGCAGTGCTAATATATAATTGATGACTGCTGATTATCTAAACCACATTTCAACCAATGGATATAATCACTTTCCCTTTCCAGACCTCATTATCGAAGAGGTAATTTGTCTTCCACATCCCTGTCTATTCTACTGATGGCCCTAGGTAGAGATATTGATGGGAGCCAAAGGGGAACAAAGATAATTCAGAACAGAGTAATCTACTTTATCTTTCTTCTCGAATGTCACAAAATCCAATATATACTTATGCTCATTTGCTTCTCAGGTAGAGATGAGTCCTCTGGAAAATGCAATCGAAGTGCTGGAAAATAAAAATCAGCAGCTGAAGACTCTGATTAGTCAGTGTCAGACAAGACAGATGCAGAATATTAATCCCCTGACCATGTGCCTGAATGGAGTTATAGATGCTGCAGTTAATGGTGGAGTTTCCAGGTATCAGGAGGTAAGGATTAGGCATTGTTTGAAAGTTTTCAGATGTGATTTCTTAGGGTCTTAGAAATATTTTTTTTTAAATCTGTACTCGCATCGTATTTTCTTAATATAAAATGTTATGTTAATACATAAACATGTTAGCATGCTGACATAGGGCTACAGCTGACACAGTTCTTTTTGTTAAATAAATAGAGCAAACGTAGTCATTTGTGATGCATACTTACACCATTTCCCAATATGTGATTTTTTTGAGGATAAAAATGTGTGAGTGTCTGTTCTTGGATGAATAAAAGCAGTAAGGGTATCAGGACTGTTTAACAAACGTCTTACCTGAAATCATTTCCCTGAGCGAAGAGGTTCATGGGCATGGAAAAGTCTGATCTTGTATAGAAGATACTTTAAGTGGACTTTTCATCTGCCCTCTGAGTTTTAAACAAAAAGGCACAATAGGTTGGAAGGTGAGGCCACCATCTTGGCCACACTGAATCTTAAGGCATTTTTAGGATATAATGCCATAAAGCTTATTGATTTAGATTTGCTGTTTGTTTGTTTTTCAAAAAATACTTATTATACAATTTATGATCTCCCTTTAACAATCTATTCCTTATATTCCCATCTGATCAGCTGCCCACACTACGAATTACTCCATCTGCCCTCTAAACGTTGTTTATAATGGTGTCATTTCTTTAAACATACCAGGTCATTAAAAACAACTATTTCACTTCCTTTGTGACTCTCTTGAAGTAAACTGACTATCCCTTCTCTTACTAGGCATTCTTTGTCAAAGAATATATCTTAAGCCACCCTGAAGATGGAGAGAAGATTGCACGGTTAAGAGAGCTGATGCTTGAGCAGGTAAGGGTCTGTCTCCCGCCCAGCCATGTGCTTGCCTGTCCAGAGCCCCAGCTACATGGTGATCTGCATTGGTGTAGAAATCAAGCTGGTGGAAGTGAAGGGTGACAGATTCACCAGTAATGTATCCCAACTTGCTGATTTCCACTTTTTGTTGCCACTTGGCTGCAAAAATAAATTTAACAATGAGTAGACTATGGCCGCCCCTTGTAACAAATAACTTCGTGTAGTCTCCTGGAATGTTCTTTGAACATTCTCTCCCAGGAGACTTGCTTGATGCCGACTTTTCACTCAAAATTTTGAGCTCAAATAAGTTCAGGCCAACTCCAGATAAATGAATGAGTGGATGAATGAATAAGATTCTTACTTAAATGTTGTAAGAAGGAAATGGGCAATCAATCGATTCTGCTTTAAAACAGTATCATGTTTTGCAGACTAAGCCTATAGATGATGTGATATGGACAAAACTAGATACAATCTAATCATTTTCTATTCCAAAGAAGCATAGTTTATTTTTATTTATTTGGTTCCATCAAGTATGAAGAACTGGAGTGAGTAATCTGTTGCCTGCTGTTTCCTATTGATAGCTCTTGGCCTGCAAATGGTTTGAAAACCTCTGAAGTAGGAGACATTATGGTTGGAAGTCTGGGTTAAATAGGAAATAGAGACATTTTATACCCGTGAGAAATAGAATATGGGTGATAAAATGTGACAGAAGCATCTCTTCCCACTTGATAATACCAAAGTTAATAAACACATAAAGCTTGCCCCTTTGGATTAGAAAATGATGAGGTTGTACCTGATTTTAGTTCATATTTTATGCTTTGTAGGCTCGGTCCACAGAACTTAATACGTGGCCATGGACAAGGGCCATGGCTGGAAGGGGGTCAGTTGTACAGCTTCTGGAAAAGAGAAAGGAGTTACTTGAGTTGACCTGCAAGGAAATAGAGAATAAGTTAAGTTCTCAGTGTGGCCCTGGGAGTGACGTAGAAACTAGAAGTGAGCCGTTTAGGTTATCTAATGCTTAAGATTATGGAATGATGTTAGCCTTTGTTGATTTTTAAAAATCTGTATTTAACCCAAGCACAGTCCCTTGTGAGTTTTTTGCCTCACCCCAGGGCTCTTACCTGCTATATTCAGTCTGACTGAATTCTTTCTCCAGAATTAAAATTAAAAAGGCCAAGAAACCTCTCAAGAAAAATAAAATCAGGGAAACTTTGTTTCCTCCACAGCCTACCTGTGTTCCTGGGGCCTTGTGGAAAGAGCCATGGCCTAGGAAATGTTGGCTCTCTATCATAGGACAAGCGGTACAAGTGACTGCCATGTGACCCTGGGCAAGTCACATCATTTTTGTGGGACCTTAGTAGTAGAGAGTTGGGCTAGCGAGGGCACCATCCTCATCTGGACTTCTTGAGGTGATTCAGATAACCCTACCTAGTAGACACAGAGATGCAGAAGTCAAAAAGGACTTGTTGCCCCAGCTGCTGGGAGTGGTGGCCCTCAACAGACAGCTTTGGCTCTCAGGTCCTTCAGGGATTGCCTCAGCCACAAAGAGCCACCTGACCCGAGATCAACACCTTCCTGGCTGGCCCACAGTCAGTGACTAAGGAGGAGATATAAAGCCTGACCACTTGGACCCAACACAGCCCAACTCTGACAGACCATTAAAAGGTCCAGAGCTCCCCTGGTGTCGGCAGAGGCTGACAGGACTGCCACGCAGCTCAACATTTTTTGTCAAATCCTGCTTCTGTCCCTCCCCTGAACAGGCAGTGATCCCAAGGGTATTCCCCCATAAACGTCCTAATCTCCATGTCAGAGTCTCCTTCTGGGAGAACCCAACCTACAACATTATTTGGGCAAAAGGGAGGTCATCAAACAACAAGTGTTTAAAATCAAGAAGACTGGAGGCTCCTACATGTAGGTTCAGCTCCTGCGTCCCTTCCACTCTCACATCACAGAGATCAGACGCTCCCTTTATGCCTCAAACACACACTCCCTCAAACTATTCCTTTCAAAGGTGTCCTTGATGTTTATTTCAAGATATTTTTATCTTTATGCAAATGTGCTGGCAGTAGGTGGGAGTGGCACAGTCCTGTCCCCTTAGGGAAGGTGCTAGATGCTCTAACCCCCTGAGGTCAGTCCTATTTGACCGGGCTTTCAGTCTTGAATCTTCACAAACTGTAAAGATAAAAGTTGTGATTTCTGATTTGCTTTCCTCCTAGTCTATGAAATTTGTTCTTTTGACCACTTTAGCATGGGGCATTTTATAAAATGTGAGACAGTTGCTACTCAAATCAAAGGAATTCAGCACTACTGAGAGTTGAAGAAAGGAAACGTGAATGTTTATGTTCATCTTTTTTGGGGTCCTCATGGCAGGAAACCTTTTTTTTTTTTAAAGTAGGAGCTGCTCTATGTTGTGTTATAATAAGTGAACAAGAATAATATTTTCTAACAAAAACAAGAAGCATAGCAACTATTATAGAATTCCTGTTCATTTTTTACTTCTTCCTTGACAGATTTGAAAAATCTGGGGGAAGTAGGGATGGGCACCCAAGAAACTGATGGAAGAAAGACAAGTAATGTGGAAAAGGGGGTGCCATCCAGAAAAGAGATCCGTTGGGGAACAGCTCCTGCCCCCATTCCCTGCCCCATCCTGGGAAACTCAAGAGGGGGCCAACGGCCACATAACTGTTTAAAAGGATTGTTGTTACAGATCTAAAATACATGGCAAGGAAACTTAGGGTAGTGGGAAAATCAAGTCTTCGGAATCAGCCCTAAATTCCAATCCCTATTGGTCTTTTACTACATGCAGGATTTTTCTGACCCTCAGTGTCCTCCCTGTAAGTTAAGGGTTGTTCCTATCTTGTCAGATTGAGAGGATTAGCAATAATGCATGCAAAATGTATGGTATGGTGCTTGATCCCTAGCAGGCACTTAGGGAGTTGCTCACTGATGTGGATTTTTTCCTTATGTTATTATCAAGGCACAGATTTTGGAATTTGGTTTGGCCGTGCATGAGAAGTTTGTGCCTCAAGATATGAGGCCCCTTCACAAAAAGCTGGTCGACCAGTTCTTTGTGATGAAGTCGAGCTTGGGGATACAGGTACGTACAGAGTGTCCATAGGGGGCAGTCTGACCACTGCCACTTGCTTTTTGTTAAAAGGATGATGATGAAGTATCCAATACTGACATCTTTTGGTTTTTCTACCAAACTGCACCTTTTTATCAGGGAGCCCTCAAATGTTAAAATTGCATTATCTTCTATTTTCCACACTCAACTTCTATGAAAACAAAAGAGTGAGAGAAACCTTAATAATACTGAGACTTATCTTAATAGCCCTATGTGAAGATTTCATGACGATTACAATGTGTATCTAATATACTAAAATATCTCACGAGTTACTTTGCCCATATAATTCCTCTTCTAAAATATTTTTCTTTACTGCATCTTTAGGAGTTCTCTGCTTGTATACAAGCCAGTCCAGTCCATTTTCCTAATGGAAGCCCTCGCGTGTGTAGAAACTCAGCACCTGCCTCTATGAGCCCAGATGGTACCAGGGTAATTCCTAGACGCAGGTAAGTCATATTCTGAATTACCTTACACTCTGGCATCCCCACAAGATGATCTGGAATGATTCTCTCATTCTTTATGGCACAATTTGTCAAACACGCTATTTCGTAATGAAATAATTAACCCGCGAGGCAGCTGCAGACATCTGCCACTGGTAAAACAGCAACAGCATGAGAAATAAATAAATAAACTCAAACATTTGATTATATTGAGGCAAACAGGAGACAACAAAATGGGATGTATATTTTTTCCTCAGGCTTTATACCATGCCAGCATGTGAGAAAGTATAATTCAGAGACTGAGTTAATGACCATGTTTTTTTCCCCGAAACAGCCCATTAAGTTACCCAGCTGTCAACCGATACTCTTCCTCCTCACTGTCCTCACAAGCTTCTGCTGAAGTAAGCAATATTACAGGGCAATCAGAAAGCTCTGATGAAGTCTTTAACATGCAGGTACTTGATTAGCTTTTTGTCTGGTCGTGTTGATTCCTTTTCTGTCTCGATCATGAGAGTTTCTGTTCAGTCTGCCGTGCTAAGGAACAGACCTACGAGCAAGAACTTGACTTAAGGACAGACCTTTAAACACTCTCATGGCTATCTTGGTCTCTGGAGTCTACAAAGATGCTCCTCTCAGAACTGTCCCATCCACTCTAAGAAGACATGAGCCAGCAATGGGAAAGCCCAGGCGAGCGGTGCGGGGGTTAGTTTTGAGACCTACCTCGGATGTGGTTCTTCAGTCCAGGACTCCTGGAGCATGTCGCCACATCCTACCTGCCTCTTAGCATTTCTAAGTGGCTTTTTTTCCTTAAGAATACAGGGTTTAGGGGTCCATTCTAAAAATCTCACTACTTTTGTACATATTGGGAAATTTCCATAATATAAAGTTTTTTATGAAAGTAGAACATATAGTTTTTAGGGATTTTAGAGTCAGTAAAAAAAAAAAGAGTTGTAACTCTTGCAACAAAAAAATTTTAGACACCACTAATAAAGAATTTATAATAATTCAGTAAGACTAAGCTGAAATCTTCCTCACCACTATCTTTGGAGAAGGGGCATAAGCCATATTACCAAATTCATGCTTTGAACACATTTTTGGAGAACATAAGAAGGTGTATTCCCTGCCTTTGAGAAGCACTCACCTGTTTACATGCCCTCGGCTGGGAGTCTTTCTGCTTGGACTTTAGAAAGAGGTGCACTGCTTCCTGGTCCCAAGTCACAGTATGTAGCTGAAACCAACACGAATGCATTCCTTTGGCAGGAGTCCAAATCTTGGATTCTTGATTAATTCAGACAGGCCTCCTTATCACTCTGAGTCAGTGAGATTTTTCTATATTTCTAAATGGCCTTTTGCTTTCTTTTTGTTTGTTTGTTTGTTTATTTATTGCTAATTTGAAAAAAAATGTCAGTGATCTTGTTTCAAACGCCTCAGTGTTGTCTGGAGCCTCTGAGCAGTGTGTGATAACAGCTCCCATGTATTTCCAGCCAAGTCCATCTACCTCAAGCTTGAGCTCTACTCACTCAGCTTCGCCTAATGTGACAAGTTCTGCTCCATCGAGTGCCAGAGGTCAGTGCCAGGGTGTGGGGTAGACTAAGGATGCTTAGAGAGCCTTCCAGCCCCCAGGAGCTGTGGCTTCAATTTCCTAAACTGTGGCCGCTGTCACAACACTCAAGCCCTCTCCCGCCAACAGGTCCAGCACCACCACCTCACTGATGATGCTTTCTTTCCTTCTCTTCCCAGCTTCTCCTTTGTTGTCTGACAAACACAAACATTCCAGAGAAAACTCTTGCCTGTCCCCAAGAGAGAGACCATGCAGTGCCATCTATCCAACACCTGTGGAGCCTTCTCAGGTAGTCCTTGCGGGATGGCGATACTAGAAAACAAGGAAAAGTCTGGAATTGCTTACATATCTCCGCAGAAACACGCTGTAGCTGCCAGAGGCACCCAGCTGTGACAGCAGGTCCTGGGAGACAACAGCTCCAGCTGGGTGAAGAGTGAACCTCTGTTCTGTGCCTCTTGTTAGGAATTGGTTTGAGCCCTATTTCTGATGCAGATACAGGGGTTGTTGCCTGGGCGGTAAAGCTGAGAGGAAAATTGGGAAATGATTTTACCCTCCTGGATCTGACTGCATTTCATGTTGCTACTTTACTTTAAACATTACCGGGGCTAATGGGGCGAATGAGCTGGGGTGTGTGTCTGTGTGTGTAGTAGAAATTTGGAGAAACTTCTCACATTAGCAAAAGACCCTTGAGGAGAAGCAAGGTCTGCCCGGCAGTCTTCCTTTTGGCCTCTGCCTAGTTTGAGAGAGCTGCAGTTGATTCCTTTGTGAGGTCCCCAAGGGTGCAGGGGCCATTTCCATTTGCCTTTGCCATTCTTCTCTAACGCATGGAGGGAGAAGCATTTGAGTCCTCGGCGTTCCCTGCGCTCCTCAGGAGTAAGGGAACACGGCCGTCACCTCCGGCCTGGACTTCGTTTTGAAGTGATCCCTTTTAGTCTGAGCAAGGGCCTGGCCCTCTGGGCACTTCAAGGGCTTTGAAGAGTGGTTTCAAAGTTGAAGATTCAAGAGTATCCCTGAGTTGTACCGATTATTGGGGAATAACTCAGGAGCAGAGAACAGTAGCTATTTATACTCCAGCTAATTTCTCTGTTTTTCTACACCATCCTGGCAGAAGTCTGTAGCTGCATCTGGAAATGGATGAGAGCGAGTGGGAATTGGCTTGATTGCTTTGTCTTTGCTGATTGTGTGATCTTCCAGGAAGTCCCAGGATACCTCATCTGCACAGCACTGGTGTCTCGCAGAAATTATAGCTGAGTGCGTTTGGCTGAACCAGCTCACCAGTTTCATTTCCCTTTGCCACTTGATGTTGCAAGGGAATTTCACAGTTTGTCCCATCTGCTCTTGGAGAGCATGTTGCCAGCATCGGGGCTCTGAGAGCCTTCCATGATTAGCCTCCCAAGTGTCCCACTTTTGGTAAAATTTGAAGCAGTGTGTATGTTGCCAAAACTTCAATAATACACATTGCCATGGCACACCTACTTTTAAGGACTCATGCTTTTTCTTTTAATATATTAGGTAGAACCATGTAAAACTGGCATTTTTGTGGGTTAAAAATTGTAGAATATTGTTGACCATTTCATACATTTTAACCTAATTTGGATTTAAAATGTGAAATCCATTCACTAGAGATTTTTTTTGCTAATATTTCTCCTTTAATTCTTATTTATTTGCATTTCATATTGCCAGTCTAGCCTTTATCTTTATAAAGAGCACCAGAGCTTCACTGCTAGTTATTATTTATTTTTCCCTACATTCTATTATGAAAACTTATTTACCATTTATATTTAAAATCTAATACAAACTTTCTAAACACTGTGTTCTCTTTCTCAAAATCCAAGGCTCTTCTCCCCTTTTTTCCTTAAATATAATTAAATTTTTTGTTCCTAGGTTCATCATACACCATATAAAAATTATTTTGAACAAAAAGTTTCAGTAATGAGATAATTATCTCGTTTTCTAAAAGGTTTCCCATGTCAGCATATCGCATCATAAAAATAGGCTGTTGTCCCTTCCAGAGGCTGCTGTTTAACCACATTGGAGACGGGGCCTTGCCACGCAGCGACCCAAATCTTTCTGCGCCTGAGAAAGGTGGGTGTAAAGCCAGCCCCTTCATCAGTCCTGGAATGTGTCAGGGGTTGTTTTGTTCTCATTTTCTCCAGTCTTCCATGTGTCTTTGTGGAAGGCAGGTCTCCAGATCTTTAATGATCAGGACTAATTTGCTCTTTAAGGGATTAATGAAGACAGTCATTCATGATGCATTCTTTAAAAACTGTTTTCTTGTAGGATTTAACAGCAGAATCTGAGCAAGTTAGGCACTCCTCTGTTCACTGGCTATGGGTGTCATTCAGCGAGTCACTGAGGCAATTCCCGCGCTTCCTGAAGCAAATTTTGCCAATTAGGCTACTTGTTCAGCACCGTGGAAACAGCACCTTCCCAGATTGATTCCCTGGTCCCACCCTTCATCTCCCTTACAAAGCTCATTCTGCCAGCTCATCTGTTGTTTGTGGTGACTCAAATACTACTTAAGAGTTGCAATCCAGTGCAAAATGGAGTGTGCCCTGCTGCAAGGTCACACAAAAAATGAGAAACAAACACGCGCATAGCTGTTAATAGCCAGTTAGCATCAGTCTGTGCAACACAGCGGAAGATGCAGAGCAGACTAAATGTGACTTCCTCAGCTGGGGGTGGGGGGCTTGCAGCAAGTCACCCGTTTGCCTCTCTTGGGGTCAAGCCTCAAAATTCGGAGCCGTCCCACGAGCCAATGAATCAAGAGTCACTAACGAAATGTCCCCATAAAGTGCGCTTTAATTGCCCTCATTTAGAACTAGACTGTATTGTCATTTGAGTACACCAATAAGTTAACATTAAAACTTTCCTTGGGAGATCAAAATTAGCAAGACCCTGGCCAAAATTATTTTAGAACACAAATTCTGCTTTAATGTTACAAGTCAAATACTGATCTTTGTCCAGAGAACTTAAGAATGGGGTATTTTTATCACCCCTCTACCAAAGAAAACCACAAGGCACATTTAAGAGGAACAGAGAAAAAGGATTCTAAGAGTGGTAATTCCATCCCATTAAATGAATGCCATGCTTTAAAGAATGGTAAAATGTTGAAATCCTAGACATGTCCATCAGGTGGCAGTGTCTGTACAGGGAGCAGGCCACGGCCACCTGCAACACTTGCTCTTGTAAAACTCATTGCATAGTGGCTATTTATAACCTTGTGTGTCTTGCCCTTGTTCCTAACAGGGTTGTTCCATGTTTCTGCATCTTACTGAAGCATGGAACAGGCAAATTACAGAAAAGGAATAAGACTGTCAGTATTCCAAATTTTTCTTTTAGGACGTATTTCAGTATAATCCAATGATTTCAGGAACAAGGGTCTTTTCCTCAAAGAGTTGATCAACAGCACACTGTAGAGTGGCTAGTCCATCCCAATAATTCTGCCAAACAGTTGAAATATTAGCATGTCATTGCCTTCCTCCTTTTTGGGTGCCCCTTGTCCAGAAATTTCCACTAAAAAACAAGTTTTAAAATAATGACTATATCTCCATCTGTTACCCACATCTAGATGCATTTGTCATTCTCAACATTTCTAGTCTAGTGTAGAGATCTGTAGTTCTGCTTCACTGCTCGAGGGAAATAAAGAGACGTGCTGTCACCCAGTTAAATGTCAACTATAACTGTGAGGTAGGCAATTAAATAAAGCTTTAGTAGTTAGGTTTCCTGGCTTTTTTTTAAATCCAGTTATTATTTTTTTTTATTCTGGATAATTCTTTCTTTTAAGATCTCAAGCGTTTGAAGGGCAGAGTGGACCATGTGTTTTTAGCTGTGTTATTCCCTTCCAGCTGTGAATCCCACCCCTAGCAGCTGGAGCCTGGACAGTGGGAAAGAAGCCAAGAACATGTCGGATAGTGGGAAGCTTATCTCTCCCCCTGTCCCTCCAAGACCCACACAGACTGGTGGGTATTTGAAGCATTTGAACAATCACTTTTATCAGATAACTTTTATTGACTACTTCAGTTTGTCGTGAATTCCTCAGAGAAAGGTAGGCATTTTGGTGTTTGAGGTAAAAACCTTAGTAACTGCATAATTCATTTCCAGTGTTGTCCCTTTTTCCTGAGCTTCTGGTACACGAAGTCAAACAGTCCTCCGTTCCTAATAAACCCCACAGACAGATTTTGTAGAATGTTCTCCTCCAAGGCACCATCTCAAAATGTGGGGAGGTATCCTAACCTTGCTAAGCCACTAGCATTTTCTCTGTGCTTCGCTTTACCCACCTCATTCTTATGCTAACTCAGCCACTTTGTTCAGTCTTATTTGGGGCTCATGTAAGGGTTTAAGGTTGCCCCTAAATAGGAATTGACTAACTGTAACTTTAATAGGCTTGTGGGGACCAACTAGCGTTGTATCCATAGCTATCTGTTGCTTAGAGAGATCTGTTTTCAAGACTCCTGTTTCTCAAAGGGTTGGTTCAGGGCATTGCCTCCCCTGGGGGAGTGGTTTAAGAAGCAAATTCTTGGGCCTAATCTCAGACTACTGAATCAGAATTTCAGTATTTCTGGCGTAAGACCTTAGAATCTGTATTTTACTAACCCTTTCTAGATTTTGAGAGCCACTGAAAATTATTCTTAAGAAACTTCCTTTGTGAGTTTTAGCAATAACAGGCCCCTTCCTCCTGAACAAGCTATTTGCTTGGTGACCTAAGTAGGGTGCAGTCTTTAAGAGGAACCTGACCTACTTTACTGACTCTACCTATCCTGGTGGTGGGGAGAGTCTTTTCAACACTTACCTATGTCTAGAGTAGCTTTGAAGCTTCACAAATATAACTGGCCTTAGGCAAGAGACAAGATGACACTATTCCTTCATGGATTTTTTCTGGGTTGATCATGTTTCATTGGCTGTGTTTTAGTATCTCATCTTTTTTTTTCCCCTTAAACTAAGAAAAGTAAACTGACTTTCCCTCTTTTTAAAGTAAACTATGTTACCCAGTTTGTTCCATACTTACCAAAGCTAGAAGTCACCAACAGGTTTTGAAAGGCATGTGAAATCTTTAAACAAAACAGGAAATAACTTTAGGCTTAATTGATAGTCTGCATTAGTGAGACCATGGAAGATGAAGACTCATCAACCAAGAATGTGTATTTTATTCATGATGTACATATATTCAGGCACTCTCCAGTTAAACCTAGTTGTGTCCCTAAAGTTGGGAACTTGAAAAGCATTTTCTAAGGAACAGTAATATTGGTGGTTCGGTTCCTAGGCCAAGTCAAACTTGTAGACAAGGATACTGATAGAATTATTTTAGGTCTCTGGGGGAGAATGCCTTTCTAGAGAAACATCTCTGTGAACACACAGTGGGTGCAGGGGCTGCTGTGGAGTTCACAGTGGTGGTGTCAGTGAACGCCTGAGTCAAGAGGAAGAGGGGAGGGCCCCAAGCAACAGTAAATCTTACAGTTCCCAATCAGGATTGGCTTCTCTATACATACGTGATTTCCCTCCGTAATCAACACCCACGACTGATGGGATAGAACTAACACTGGTGTTGGAACATGACACACACTGACAGCATGCCCTAGCATGCAAGAGGGAGACTGCACAACCCCACAGTGTGATATTGGACCCTTCTCCCTGATCCCTTAAGACCCAGAGCATGCAGATGACCTCACCTCTCCCAAGTTAACGTGGCAGGGCTGCCTTCCCTTCTGCACTGATTGCTTTCATGGTCTGTCCTCATGTCATCGTCTGTGGTCACTGTTGGGGGGATCTGTAACTGTCTGTCTTTCTTTCAGCCTTTCTGTAGTTTTCTTAAGAGTTACAAACCTCACTGTGACAGCTGGGAGAATGGCAGCTCATCACAGAGCAATAAACCCTGAACTCACTGAAACCTGTGTAGGTGGAATTGGGAAATCTGGCTGACGCTTCAGTGTTGACTGTGTCACAGCAGGCTCTTAGAGTGCATGGCGATGCTTCAGAGAGCTGGATTTGTTCCACAAGCAGACACACAAAACAGTGCCATCACATATGCTGTGTCCCAGGTGTAGGACTTGAAAATCTAGTGGGAGAAACAGAGAGAGAGCTCTTCTTTGCCATGATGATGAAATCCATGGAGTACCAGCCCCGAGGACAAGGGAACACCTGAGTACAGGCATTAGGGGGAGAGGTGGAAAACTTCTCACCTCTCCTATGGATGTGGCCAAGGGTTTTCTGTCTGTTTGGGGAATATTGGGGATGTGAAAGGGAGGCTTGTATAAATGTATTCCCATGGATCTATTCTAAGCTGACTAGGTGACCTTGATCTTCCCGTTGCTCAGGCCAAAGTTGCCTAGGCTGTTTTCTGAGGACTGCTCCCTGGCACCTCCCACCTAAAAGCACCTTTTGAAATAGATCAAGCAGTGCAGAAGCATCTGAACTTTGGGGAGATGGAAGGGACACTGGACTAGTTTGGGGCCCTGTCACATTGGTTAAAGCATCATGTATGCTCTGGTGACTTTTCCCTGATTATCCCATGTCTGGGTGCTGCCATCCTTTGAGAGGAATCTGTTTTGGACAGGCATCATTTAGATTCTCCCCCTCGCCCCCTTGCCTAGGAGATCCTTATGCACTGCATCATCTGTATGGGTTTATACACACAGAGGGTATCTGCAGATAGTCAACCATCTGGTTTTTCCTAATTGAAATGATCTCTCTTTGTTTACAGCTTCACCAGCAAGACACACGACACCAGTATCCCCCTCACCTGCCGGGCGATCTCCATTGAAGGTACAGGCCTTTCTTTAGACTGAGGCTAAATGTACTGGCCCCACGTTCCTTTTTTCCGAGACTCATCCCCGGTGCATCAGTGAGGGGCTTTCATTTGCACAGACCAGGCAAAGAGCACATGAAGAAGGGGTAGAAGAGGATGGGGAGCAAACAACACTAGGCTTTCCCTTTAGGGAGCCTTCTCTGGGAATGTAGCCATTTGTTCTAAGATTATTAGCCCCATTCTCCAAATGGTGGCAATGAGAATGTACAGACCAAAAATTAGGAAAGAAATATGGCCCCAGAGTATCTCCCAGGACGTTTTCGGCCTGGTCTTTTGGTTTAAGAGACATCCCAAAACAAATCACTTCAATTGAAAAACATCAATAATCAAGATCTACTTAGTATTCTCCTGTGCCTTTTTGCCTTTAGGGTAAGCCTCACTCGTTTTGACAAAGCTGAACCCAACTTTTTCTCTTTGAATATTTTAGAGAATAAGTAAAGCTTTCATTTATATTCAAAATACATGCTTCATGGGGCGGGCCCCATGGCCAAGTGGTTAAAGTTCCATGTGCTCTGCTTCGGCTGCCCGGGTTCGCAGGTTCGGACCTGGGCGCAGACCTACTCCACTCACTGGACATGCTGTGGAAGCATCCTGCATGCAAAAAATAGAGGAAGATTGGCACCAGTGTTAGTTCAGGGCTAATCTTCCTCAAGCCAAAAAAAAAAAAGGAAGCTTGGCAATGTATGTTAGCTCAGGACAAATCTTCCTCACCAAAAAAACAAAAACCATACTTGATAATAAAAAACAAAGCAGTAAAATGAATTAAAAAATTCTGGGGAACAAACTGGAAAGCTTTAAAGGTGAGACATTTGAATTAGTGTGTAGACGTAGGCTAGTTAACATCTCTAAACATACAAACTTCCTCATGAAGGTAAAGAATAATATTTAGTCTCTATCCAAATTGAATCAGACTGGCCGCAAGGATTGTCATACCTATAGATGTTGGTGTTCAGAGCTACCGCACCAGAGGCAAAGATGAGGTTGAAGTGAGCATTGAAAGAATGATTTTGTACCCAAGTGACTTAGGATTTACATGCTCCATGTCCTTTTGTTGATGAGATATTTCCAGCTAATGTGAAAGAAAAAGACAAATTACCTTCTACAAACACAAGAGGGGCAGGTCGTGATCTGATACATCTGTGGTGCTAAGGATAGTTGCTGACAGAAATTGAGAATCTGGAAAACAAAGCCAAAAAGATGGAGAAATATGCAAAGAAGTGTGATTTCATTTGCATTGCCAACGTTTCTGATGTAGAAATTTGCTGGTGAGTGCAAATTACTTGCTAGTTTTGTTGTCATTCTGCAGTGCAGCCGTTAAACATAAAGTATGTGCGACTGCATTCGCTGTGGTGGCCACGGGCTGTCATCTTGATGTGATGGGAAGGAAGGCAACGTGGTGTTTCTGCAGCTTTACATTTACCTGTACTCGCAAAGAGCCCCCGCATCTTTCTATGGAATTAATATCTGCATTTTTCAACTTGATTTTGCAGAGTAGTAATACGATGATAAGAGTCTTGGAGATTGATTCTTTAAAAATAAAAAGAACTGAAGGGATGAAAATGTTCAAGTAGCTACAAAATAGTCCTAGTTAGCAAGGTGGTGTATACCATCTCCCTGCAGACCTGCGTATGTTCTTACTGGCCAGATGCAGCCTTGTAGCTACAGCTTTACAAACAGAATTTGAAGAGAAAGTGGATGGAACATCGGTGTTGTAACTCCTGGGTTTCATTAGAGGGCACACTGCTACCAAGTTACTGACTTTGCTGTGATTAGAATGCAGCGTTGCTGCCTTAACTGAGAGTTTTGTCAGCAATTACATGATGGAGTTAACCCTGTGGAGAAGACTGAGCTTACATGCCTGATTTTGAACTTGGAGTCTCATTTTTGACAAAAACAGCAGGGAATTTAGATTTTCTTTTCTTTTTTTTTTAAAGAGTGGCACCTGAGCTAACAACTGTTGCCAATCTTTTTTTTTTTTTCTATCTGCTTTTTCTCCCCAAATCCCCCCCAGTATATAGTTGTGTATTTTAGTTGTGGGTCCTTTTAGTTGTAGTACGTGGGACACCACCTCAACGTGGCCTGATGAGCAGTGCCATGTCCAAGCCCAGGATCCGAACCAGAGAAACCCTGGGCTGCCATAGCAGAGCGCACGAACTTACCCACTTGGCCACGGGGCCAGCCCTTAGATCTCTTAACTGGCCATGCTTAATTTTAGGCTCTTGCTAAATGAAAGGATTTGTGTCTACCAGTATTAATTTGTTGAAAAAGAGATCAAGGTAAAGTTCATCTAGGACAACATTTCTCAAAGTGTGTTCCATAGAACATTAAAGTTTGATAGGCCGTTATGTGATAAACAGGAAAATGGTCTACGGTCAAGTAAGTTTAGAAAACACTGGGCTGAACGAAGTCATTTAGGTTTCTTTACTGTAAGACTTTTACATGTGAATATGCTTTGAATATACTCAAGGAGTATGTAGTATGCAGCATTTCCCAGCAGAACCCTCTTTTCTCAGAACATCTCTTAGGACTTGTTTTCTTTAGGAAACCAGTTGGGGAAGTAGCAAATTCAGATGCCAGCGAGCTAACATAAATGAGTGAAGGAGGTAGGCAGAATACTATATGGACGGGTGGGGAGGAATTCATGCTCCCTCTAAAGGGAACAGCCCCTGCACAGCTTCAAAAGATTATTTCCATTAAGAGAATGTGAGCCATTGTTGCTAGAACTGCCAGTTCTTTACGAAATGCTAGAAATCTGGAGTTTTTGGGGAAATCTTCCTGTTTAAACCTGACTTAGCAACTAAGTTTTTAAAAACGCTGCAGATGAAGCAGCTCATATCTCAAGCTAGAGCCTGAGGGCCGCCAGTGTGCAGCGTCAGCTCAGGAGTCGGCGCTGGGACAGAGTAATCAAATGCAGGCCCGCGGTGCCTCTCATTCCTCCTGAGCTCTCTGGTGGGAGTCCGGCCTGCTTGTCAAGCTGCCCTGCGTCCTGCCATCCTGTCCTACCGTTCTGAGCTCATGCCCTGCTGAGCTAGAAAGGGGAAATGGCACCCTCAGAGTTTTTCTTTTTTTTTTTTCTTTTTGCCAGTTCCCTATCTTTCAAATTATGAGACTAATTCTATGCCTCTGAATTTCCTTTCTGATTACTTTTATCTTCTATCCTGAAAATAAGAAGGAGGCAGTGAGGTGGAGTGACTGAATGGTGGGCCTGGCAGATAAATGCCTGACGTATATGTTCAGTGCTGAGAATGACAACACTCAAATTTGAGTCTGGGTGTTTGTGTTGGTCCCTCATGGCTGCCGTAACAAAACACCCCAGACTGGGCAGCTTAAACAACAGAAATTTATCTTTTCACAGTTGTGGAGGCTACAAGTCCAAGACCAAGATGTCCGCTGGGCTTAGTTTCTCCGGAGGCCTCTCTCCTTGGCTTATAGAAGGCCACATTCTCCTTCTGTCTTCAGGGGGTCTTATCTCTGTGTGCAGGCATCTTTGGTATCTCTGTATGCAAATTTCCTTTTCTTCTAAGGACATCAATCATATCAGATTAGGGTCCACCCAAAAAGCCTCATTTTCACATAACCACCTCTGTAAAAGCCCTGCCTCCAAATACAGTCACGTTCTGAGGTACTAGGGGTTGGGGCTTCAATGTATGAATTTGGGGGGATGCGGTTCAGCCCATCACAGTGTTCCTGACTCTGCTGTCTCCCTTTTTCCGCTTGCGCAGGGCTCTGTGCAATCCTTCACCCCATCTCCCGTGGAGTATCACTCCCCAGGACTGAGCTCCAACTCCCCGGTCTTGTCGGGCAGCTACAGCAGTGGGATTTCTTCTCTCAGCCGGTGTAGCACGTCGGAAACCTCAGGCTTTGAAAATCAGGTGAATGACCCGTCGGCGCCAGGGCCGGGGCCGGGGCCGTGCTACAGCGGGCCGGAGGAGCCGGTGCGCAAGGAGAGCAAGACGCCGCCACCCTACAGCGTCTACGAGCGGACTCTGCGGCGCCCGGTCCCGCTACCTCACAGCCTGTCCATTCCCGTCCCCCCCACTGCCGAGCCGCCCGCCTTGCCCCCCAAGCCGCTGGCGGCGCGATCGAGCCACCTGGAGAATGGGACCCGGAGGACTGACCCCGCGCCACGGCCCAGGCCCCTGCCACGGAAGGTCTCGCAGTTATGAGTCACTTTTCTGTTCACCTGCGATGAATTCTTTGCCGTTTACAGGAGAATAAGAAGTATGATAAGATATTTAGTGTAGGCACTTTAATAACGTACTCAGATTTGTCTTTAAATGGAATTAAAACTTGCTTATTAATATAATGTTGCACAATATTAAGTTACTGATCTAAAGCACCAGATGTTATATGAAGTATGGCTGAGTTTCATTAAAACGTTTCTCATTTGAAAGTGGTAAATAATGATGAAGACTCCTTTTGTATCTTTTTATGTTCCCTTTTTTTACATAGTTTAATCTTAAAAACAATATTGTCAAACAATACGATGCGTGATAATGTTGTATACTTTTTACTGAATACTTGATACTCTGAGAAAGCTTATTAAGTCATTGCACATCCTAACATAACGGTCTTTACTGCAGAAGACATCTGTAAATAAGGTGAGATTTCTGGCTCTTTCCATGAGCAGACTGATCAGTGCACATCATCAGAATTAAAAGTTGAAGCAGGCTAGTTAGACAAAATAGTTAAGGGGTTGCAAGGATTGAGACCGGAAGTTGTTTTGTTCTTGAAACAGAATACTTCTTAAGTTTGCTTTTGACATTTGACAGCTGTCTACATTCTTAAAACTCTACTTTGTGAATTGGTTGGTAAATCCTTTAGTACTCTGACACCATAGTATCTACTGTATTTCTTTTTAAGGTGCAATTTACTTTCAGAGTTCCAATCGGGTAGATTAAGCAAACGACCCCAGAAATGTTTACTTGAATCTTGTGCTTCCTTACTTGATAGTTTCCTCTACCACATTTGTCATTGAAGAAGAGCAGATGTTCATGTATTAAACAGGCACAAATTAATGTGTCCCGTTAACAAGAATTCAGGAATCAATACAGGACAGTATTAAATCAATAGTGTAAATGAAGATAAAAACCTTTGAGAAAATATATTAGCATGATTAAATGGCAAAAGGACTTTAAAAAGCCAAGGGCATTAACTTTCAGTCCTGCACAAAATAAAAAATTCCTCACAACTCTCCATTCTTACCAGTGGAGCTTGTCTTCTTAGCTGATCCTGTTGTCCTTTTGTTGAAGGATGATGGCTGTGGACGGCTCTGGCTTAAATATTGCAACATAGCATCTTAGATCTAGATAGGGATGCGAATGCCACAGTTGTAGGAGTGTGAAAAAAAGCACCTTGTATGTAGTAATGTATTTTGTATCTTTGTTTTTTCTTTTACTGACTGTTTATAACACTCAATTGACAATAGATATGAACTGTATTTTAAATCATACTGTTAAATATTTTCCCTCTTTTGTTGGGAAGCTCATTGTAGTTTAACTGTGTTTGTTTTGTTGATAGCTTACCTGGAAGGCAGTGACCACTTTTTTATATTCCCTTATGAAACCATTCAGCAGGTATACGCTGTTGAGGCTGGTTATAGAGGTTTTCTATAATAAATGTTCAAGTATTTTTGTACATAACTGGTTAATTTTAATAAGAGATACCATTATGTGTAAAAAAAAGTAAAAATAAAAGCAAACAGTTGAGGATGCAGTATGATTGTTATTATAATTATGCCAAATACTTTATGTATGGAAAAAGAATATTTGTACATATGTGCTTTTAACAATAATTCTGCCATATTGACTACAATTTTGAATGTCAGAAAAATTAATATATGTTAAAATATTTATGTTTAGTGAAAGTATTCATAATTGAGAAAAGGAACATATGAATTTTAGCTTTGTATCTTGCAAGTTTTGCAGTTGGAAATTTCTTGAACTAGCTTTTGCTTTTGATGATAACACTTTGTGTTTGTAATCACATCCTTTAAAAAAAGTATATGTATAAATATATATATAGGAAGCTCCATATTCCTGTTGCTTTAAAGAGATGAAGCCTTCCATTTAAATAAGGTGACATGCATAAGATAACAAAGCTTCTTTGATTTCCTTTTCCTCTGTAATTTAATAGATTTGTTGACTAGTGCTTGGGCACAGTATAAATCAGTGTTATTTGCTCTTGAAGCCATTTTTTAAAAAAATTTTGGCAATGAACAGTTAAATTTATCATGTGCTTGTATTTCTGAAGCAGCTACATAGCAGACAACTTCAAGAGATTCTGTTAGCTCAGATGTTCATATTGGTTGCTGCTGAATGGTAAATATTAAATAAAATTACCTGATTAATCTTAGCGTTTCTGTCTTTATTCCTTTCATCGGTGTGTCTTTACCTGGAGCAGAAGCTGTGTAAATCTCCTGGTTGTGTCATACTGAAATTTCCAGACTTCTTTGTTGATAGATCCTGTTTTTTGGTGTTATGCCTTGATTGATGTACTTCTCCCTACAAAGTTTATTGATGCCCTAGAGAAAAAAAGTTGAGAAGGTAACATTTACCTGAGTGGCTTTTAATTGGCCTAACCAGAGCCCATTTTAACAAGTCAAGCCATCAAAGTTTGTTTGCATTAGAAAACTTGACACAAAACAGCTAACTGCCAGGGGTATGAAGGTGTACCTGAGTGTCGCCTTTGTCAGCTGTGACAAACTATCCACATGCCAGCTTTTCTCCCTGATTTTCATAAAATGATAGGAAATATATTTGACAAACTCTGCCAAACCCATTGACTACAAAATTTCTGTCAGTAAAGCCTGGCTTTTAATTTTGTGAGACGCATCTATGCTATGTTAGGTCGACAACATTTATGTAACTCAGTGCTAAGCAAGCCATTGTCTAAAGCCTCTGTCCCATTAAAGACCCAAAACCCATTTAAAGGCCATAGTCAGTGTCCTTATGATTGTTTCTCAACATTAAGTGATTTTAGAGCATTTTTGGATCATTTTCATTACAACAGAGCCCATAAGTATTTTGATTCTACAAGCATAATTACAATATGAACAGCTCTGCTTCCTACCTAAGCAGTCTTCTCTTTAGACTGTTATTGATTGTTGTACAAAGCACAACAAAGAGAATAACAAGTTGCATAGCTTTGCCTTTCTTTGATCTTTACACATTAAAAGGCGGCTTGTACCAAAATGAGTTTTTAGATATTGATTGAAATAAGCCTTGCCCTCATTACATAAGAATACCTTTAAAAAGGCTTGAAAAGTTGACAGAATACCAATCCCCTAACAGAACTGTTCTTATTTTTACATATTCCTTTTGTCTTTTTCTAGCTGTATATATTGCATAGTTTTTCTGTATTGTTGGATGCTGGTTTTCCAAGTATCACCAACACGATATGCTAATAAGACAGGGCTGCATTTACCGCTCATTGCCCTAAGGGAGAGCTCCATCTCAGCAGAGCTTGGGTGGTGTCTCAGAGCAGGGGAGGGCAAGCCCAGATTTTATTGAAATCTTGGAGTTTTGTTAAACTGGGTCTTTCAATGAGCAGGCGTTGTTTAAGATTGAGTAAAGATCATGATATAATTGTTCAGATTTGGTGGAAACATTAAGGCAAGGATTTTGAGTTGAGGGGTTCAAAGAGTCTTAGGACATCATAAACTCAGTTGATACTTCCTATTGATGATTTGATGGATCTATAGAGAAATTCCTGTTATGAACAATAAATTTATTTCCTGGCCAAGAGACTCTTGGAAGAGTAAAGTTATGCTAATGAACATGGGAATAGTGAAGTCATATTCATGGAGGCATAAGTTGAATAGGGTAGATGGTTTCAGTTCTCAACGTGTATGTTTTACATAGTTGTAATCACAGTGTACCTGGACATACTATCCTTATTTTTTGTTTAACATTATAGCAAGTATTTATTTTCATATTATTACATGTATGTAAAAAGCAAAATATATATCCCACAATTTATTTAGCTATTACCCTGTTAACGGACATTATATCGTTTCCATTTTTTCGCTTCTACAAATAACACCACTGTGACTATTCTTACACGTTCTTACAGATTTTTCCATGTTTTGGATTATTTCTTTAAAATGGATTCCAAGACTGAAATTGGAAAGGCAAAGGAATGATGTTCTTTTGCATATTGGCAAATTATTTCCCAAAAGTGTTGTACCAATTTTAGTGCCACCAGCAATATTTTTCCAAGATTGGATATTGATGTAGTGTTTTTTGCTACATGGGAAGAAAATATTGCTGCCGTACCCAAAATTTGAGAAAATGTTAAGTCAATTAAGTATTTTACAGAATCTTGTGCTAAGGAAATTGATATCCTTATAAAGGCAATGAAAAATGAGAAGACAGAAAAGAGGCATTAATATTTAGTGTGGCACCACCTGAAAATACTTCATCTCAGAGGAGAGATTGCTAGGAAGGCATTTTAGATCCTCTGTTTGTATAGAATACTAGAAAATCCCCAACATTCTGAACACAAGTACCACTTCACTTATCCAGAATTTACCCATCGTTCACAAACAGTGAAGGAACTGAAAACCTAGAAGGACAATGACCTGAACAGCCATAATAAATGCCACAGTCTGCTGAGTGAACTGTCCCCAAGAAGACAAAGCTGATGAATGCCTGATGTGTTTGAACTACTGAAGAGCGATTACACTGTAAGGAAGTTGAGGGATGGATGAGATAGGTTCCTAGAAAGCTATCCAAGTGAAAAAAAAGTTAACTCCAGAGAGAACAAAAAAATTTTTTTGGTAGGGGGAAGATTAGCCCTGAGCTAACATCTGCCACCAATCCTCCTCTTTTTGCTGAGGAAGACTGGCCTGAGCTAACATTCGTCCCCATCTCCCTCTACTTTTTTGTGGGACTCCTGCCGCAGCATGGCTTGACAAGCAGTGCGTAGGTCCGCACCCAGGATCCGAACCAGCAAACCCCAGGCCACCAAAGTGGAACATGCAAACTTAACTGCTGTGCCAGCGGGCTGGCCTTGAGAACAAAACATTTTATGTAAGAAATTAAATGTAATTATAATATACTATTTGGGTCAGCGACATATAATATTTACATAGTCATGGAAATGTGAAACTTATATATTGATCTAACCCAAAATTATAATATAATCGTATTGGGAGGATGAGGGTAAGGAAGGAATTCGTGTGTGGAGAATAAATTCTCATCTTCCATATAGGATTGTCAATAGATAATGCCTAAAATTTAAAGACAATCAAAAAGTAGCAATTCACAATACATTTTTACTTAGTGATAAAAGGGTAAACATTAAGAACTAACTTAAACATTGAAAATAATTGTCTCTGAGGAGTGAAAATGGCTGGGGTAGAGAGACGTTGCAAGGGACACCTGTATTTCACAATGAGTTTATAGAACTATATGCATGTATGACTGTGATACATTTTAAGAAATTGAAGAAAATGAATTCCAAAACATTTAGATACTACCACAATGGTTTCACCTCCTCTTATTTTTTTCCCTCCTTTATGGCATTGCAGATCTGGATTGGGACCTCTTTGAGAAACCCATACGGAGTTTGCAACCAGGTGTCTACTTACAGGAATAGCTGTTGCAGGTAGCAGGGAGTGAAGGGAAGGAATTGCTGGACCAAATGAAATTCCTCCTGAAGCAGGAGTGCTTGGCAGTGATACAAGCCAAATTCTAATCCTATTAAGTCATTTTCAATAGGTTTAAGGGGCAGGCTCCTCTTTGTTCTTTTCTTTTCTTTTCTTTTCTTTTGCTAAGGAAGATTAGCCCTCAGCTAACATCTGTGCCAATCTTCCTCTATTTTGTATGTGGGTCATCACCACATCATGGCTGATGAGTGGTGGAGGTCCATGCCTGGGATCCGAACCCTCAAACCCAGGCTGCTGAAGCAGAGCACACCAAACTTAACCACCATGCCATGGGGCCAGCCCCTCCTCTTTGTTCTTTAGCGGCAGCACTAAGCACACAATGGAAATAATTTTTAGAGAGAGAGTTCTGAAAAGAACTGTGCAAGTATCACCAGTTTACAAGTTCCTTTTGTGTCAATCATATGAATTTTCTCATTTTGATAGAAGCACACAGGTCCTGGGGTGACTTACTTGGACACAATAGTTAACAGTCCCAGGTTATTTCCCTCCAAGAGTGGAAAGACTAGTAAATACACGGTGAGTGTTAAGTGGACTTCAGGCCTATAATGAAGAAATTTGGCAGAGGGTCTCCTGGTATACACATTGTCCCTCCCCCTCACTGTATCTTGACCTCTTGCCTCACCACCCACAGGTTACCCTAATCCTTGCTCCAAACTCAGAGGAAGAGGGGCTCCACACATCAGGATTGTTCTCCATCCAGGAATTGATGCCATCTCATCTACCCTCTCTGAATCTTTCCTTACCAGTGAGGAAGTGGGGAATCCAGCTGTGACCTTTGACCCCATTTATCCTACTGATCTGATGTTGGGCCTGAAGACAAGAACAAATATAACTGAATACCAACCTCAGACGGGAGGATAAACTTTCTGAGCCTAAGAATTTGTAATAAGTTGGCAGAATTCACTGCATTGAATTTCCAAATTTACACATCAGAGAAAAATATAGCCAAGATAAAAAAGCAAACAACAGACTAAAAATCATTTGCACCAAATATGATAATGTTAATATCTTTATAAAGAATTCACCCAAATTGATTAAATAATAATCTTATTACTATAATTAATTATTGATTAATATATTATAAATTATATATAATGTAATTTATATATAATTATTAAAATATATAATATGATTAATTAATTAATCTTATAATTATTAATCTTAACACTATTAAGAGGCGTAAGTATTGGAAAAAAGAGATAAAATATATTAATAGGCAAATAGATAATTTACAAAACATGAACCATAAACGAACATGGTAAAATAATTAACCAAACTACTGATCAAAGAAAAATGAAAACAACAATGAAGTAACATTTGTTACTTATGAAATATCAATGATAACACCTAATTCTGAGAAGAATATGCTGAAAGTTGTACTCTTTGATATGGCTGGTGGCACTGAATTAGGATAACTTTTTTTAATTCAATTTGGTGATATGAATCAAGTATCTAAAAAATGGTCATGTGCTTTGAGCCAAAACTCCATGACTGAACATCTACGCCAAGAAAATATTTCAAAATAGAACATTATAAGGAGAAACAACAGGCAAAAATTTCAAGTCATGGAAATATTAGTATAGACATGGTTACATAAAACAGAACACATTCAATCAATGGAATGGTATATGCTATTTTTAAGACTGTTTTTGAAGACTCATAACAAGGAAGAAGAATTAATGTCACCCAGGGAAGTCCCTAAAACATTTTCCGTGTCTCACGCTTTGTTTTTAAATGGTGCTTGCTTATAGGAACCATGGCGGAACAATGCCAGACAGCCAAAGTGTAGACCCCATCCAAACCAGAAAGGTCCAAGATGGCGATGGGGTGCCATGGGCAAGAGGTGCCCTGTGCAGGAAGGGAAGATCTGCACATGCCCCAGCTGCCCCGGCCCAGAGCGATGACACGGAGACCCCTCCCCCTTCACATCCCATAAAAACCCTGCTCATCTCCCCTTCGGATGGGAAGGTGCTTTAGAGCACGAGCTCTGCCTCCTCTAGTTGTTGATCAGTGAATAAAGTTTCTGCTCTACTGTTCTGAACATTGTCTCGCAGGAGTGGCTCCAGGCAAAAGGACCCACTTATGGGTCACCAGTCCCTTAAGGCCCTGTAACACTAATAGTGTGTAAAATGAAAACATGCAAGATTTAAACTATATGCACACTATGATTATAGCAATATTTCTTAAATTGCATACTTTAAAAATTATGTACCAAACTGATAATAGTTGTTTTAAATAGGGAAATCATGGGTGATAGAATTTATCTTATTTTGAATTTTCAGCCAAATAGCCATAATTTACAGAAAAGAAAAAAAGTTTTGATGAAAGTGGAGAGACAAAAAGGCCAAGGAACAGCCGACTCAGAGCATTTTCTAGAAGCAGGAAAATCCTCGGCAAAGAGAAGCAAGAACGACCTCAGGCGGGGACCGGGTGAACTTCATCAATCTCCTGGGAAGTGAATGGGGTGGACTGATTCCACTCCCTGAGGGATGGACTGATCCCTACCACTCGGTAACACTGGGGCCCCCGGGAACAGAGTATAATCAGGACATCTGGGGTGCAATTTAACGGAGAGGACTGGGGAGAAATAGAGGTAAGAAGCAGAAAAAAGGAGTGTTGGCCCACAATGGAATCAGAGCTCTGTGGGGTCAAAGAAACAGGATAGCAGGAGGAATAACTGGAGAAAGAAAAGGATGAGAGTAAGCAGGGAAGGAGAAGTGCGTGGAGAGGGCAGCAGGAGGAGCGGTGTGGCCCAGAACAACAGACTGGAAATCGAAGGAAAGCACTTTGAGGTTTGTGGTTGGGGAAAGTGGAAAACGTGCTTGCGTGGACTAAAGGAGTTTCCCAAATGCCAGTGTTGCTCCCTTACGAAGTTTCCACACATTTTTAATGAAAAAAGAAAAGTACGTTATTAATATATATGCTGGTTGAAATTTCCAATGGTTCTAACTGGGAAGAACTTTTCTTTCTTCTCTCTTCCTTTAGGGTGTTACAGTGTTCTATGTTTTTGAACTATTAGTGATGGTAGATGAGAAGGTTTTTCCCAGGATCTTTACTTGCACAATTAAAAGGTAATAACCTTACAACGGTCCCCCATTTTTTTTCGTTACACTACTCTATGAAATCCCACAGGCTTGGAAGCAGGGTAGGAAACGTGGAGGTAGAAGCCCAAATTGGAATGGAGCATGGGGTGGGTGGGGGACTAGGGCCCAGGGAAGCCATTACTTTAAGATGGGACAATTACAGAAACTATTTTTAGTATCTTTTCTATTCAAGAGTCAAAACATTTTATAGAAATGAGCTGTTTAGTTATCACCTTTGCCTCGAGTGTGTAGTGGGATATGGTTTCTTAGCAATTTTACGTCATTTAGTCAGTTCCCCCCTGTTTTACTCCTTTCTCTCCACCTCATCATGCTCAGCTGTGATTTCAAAGACTTTTTATGCTAAGAGCTTGGGGTTCATTTTGAACCTTGAACCTTGAGTACTTGATTGCTGTAGACTTCAAGTCAAAAGTACATGAGCAGAGGCCAGGCCCCTGGCCTTGCGGTTAAGTTCAGAGTGCTCTGCTTTGGCAGCCTGGGTTCGATTCCCTGGCACGAACTTACACCACTTATCACTGGCCATGCTGTGGCAGCGACCCACATACAAAATAGAGGAAGATTGGCACAGATGTTAGCTCAGGGTGACTCTTCCTCAGCAAAAAAAAAAAGGTACTTTAGCAACCTGGTAAGTGGGTAATGGCTCCCAAAGACTAATTTCCTTTGCTCCTATATTCCTGTTACTAGCTTTTAAAGAACATTCCTACATTCTTTAAGTTGATGGAAGGCTGTATGTCATTCAGAAAATTTATTCAAGTCATAATTTGAATAAATTATTAATAATAATTTGAATAAAGTCATAAATTAAAATATTAGGGACATAAGGATGAAAGGAACTGATGGGTTGAAGCGTGGGGGCTGGGTGCCAACAGCAAATGTGCGTTTACTTGAGGTGCTGAAATGGTCCTTGACCTCTCGCATGCCTCCTGGCAATGCCACCAGCTGTCTCAGCCAAGACTATGCACTCACTGCCACCTGTGAGTGACGCTGAGCAGAGAAAGTCACCTTCAACTATATTTAACGAGGGTGCTGAGGGCTCACTGTGGAAGGCAGTTAATTCTCTTATCTAACCCTTTATCAGGGGCTGAACGCATTAGCAGAATGAGGCCCCGTCCCTTCTCCTAGTAGTTTTATGATCAAGATTAGATTTATTTGCGTGATTAAAAAAATTTTTGAGGGCCTACTAAAAACAAATTTATAGGTATACAAAGAAGTATAATTGCCCCCAATTTCCAAGAATTTATTCTTAATTGAGAAAAATGGAGATATGTATATTTACTAGTGAATAACATCACAAGAAAATCACTATGGGCATTAACGAGTGATTAATAACCAAATGAGTGCACAGCCCATAAATGCTGACTTCATCTAATACATATCCCATTCAACACACAGGGTCAAACATCCTGCTTATCATGCCAAGTGGATTTATTTTCTTGAAAATACTGGAACTAAGTTTGTCTGGGGCTAATGATCCTGAAGGCCTGTTTTGTGTTTCCTGTTCTTAGAAAAGGGCAGTCAGCCAGATGGCATGAATCTCTGACATGTTTAACTCTGATGTCACGTACTGATAGTCCAAGTGTGGTCCTGGGGACACAGAAACTAACAAGACAATGTCTCCACCTGGGAGGAGGCTCCAGTCTAATGGGAAGCAAGAGAAACAGACCAGCACTTAAACACAGGGCGATTCTGCTATTGGGCAAAATATCTACCAACACTCTCTAAAACTCTCCTTGACCCAGAGATTGCACTTCTGAAAATTTATTTTAAGAAAATATCCTTATCAGAAATGTGCATAAATATCTATGAATAATCATTGCAACATTGATTATAATCATGAAAAATTTAAAATATTTTAAATGGCTAGTGTAGGGAATGGCTTCAATAAAATATCCATTTAATGTAATTCTCAGCAGCTATTAAAAATTATGATGTGTATGTATATTTATTGACACAGAAAGATATTTATCACACTGATAAGTGAAAATTTTTTATATAAAACAGTATGTGTAGTATAAAGCCATTATCAAATAATTATATATTTATATGTACATACTTAGAAATATATACTAGAATATATGCCAAAAATTTACTATTGATTAAATCTGGGTAGAGGAATTACAGGTTTGTGTTTTTTCCTCTTTTTGCTTATGCATATTTTCAATTTTCCTATGATTAATTTATTTCTGTAAATAAAGAAAGAAATAGCTAAATAGATGAATAAATGGTAAGGCATGATAAGGACTATAAAAGAATCATGAAGAGGATGCTACAGTAGTGCTGAGGCATTTAACCTAGAGTGGGGGGTAATGGAGTGAAGTGGGGTAGAGAAGGCATCACAGAGGAGGTAGCCCTTGATCAAAGACTTGAACAACCAAGACCGACAAGACAGGGAAATGACATTCCAGGTAGAGACCTGCACAAGCTCTGATTGCAGAAGCATCTGGTTGGCAAACTCAGAGAGTAGAAAGACAGAGCTAAAGAGGCAGGCAAGGACCAGGTTATGAAAGCCATGTTTTGCCATGCCAGGGAGTTTAGACTTTTTTCCTGTGGTGGTAAGGAGCCTCTGAATGATTTTCAGCAGGGGGAAGTCACGCTCAGACTTATGCGTTAGAAAGATTGCTGTGCAAGATTACTCACAAGTAGTGACGAGGATGGACTAGAAGACGCAAAGAATGGAGGAGGCAGACTGGTAAGGGGCTCCTAGGGGTTTGCAGTTAGGGCAGTTTGACTAAAGGCAGAGTTGAGAGAAGCTGGAAGGACAAATATAAGAGATCAGTCTGCAGTAGAAATAGGATGCATCTGGGAGAGAAATAAGTGGCCTTAGGGCGAGTGAAGATGTTCCTGAGGATGGGAATGGGATGCAGAAGACAGAAAATGGAGTGTTCTTGAGCAGGAGGAGGGATGCTGCTTCCTCTGGGGCTCTTGGTGCTGAATACAGACCAACATTTTTTAGGGATGCAGTGAGAGTTTAAACCTTTCACTCCTATTGGCTGTATTTTATCCATGTAGCAGGAGGAGAACCATTTGCTGAAAGTAAAGGTAGTAAGCTGGTAAACTAAGCCTGAGGAGAGTTGTGAAGTTTTGGCTAAATTTGTTGGAGGTAGTAATATCTAAACACATGCAAGAATTAATGAGCAGTGTAAAGGAGCAGCTATGATCAGAGATCATGAATTTGTCATGGCACCAATTGGTGCAATTTTGCTGCTTTCTCCAAGAGCATTCAGTGGCCAAGGTCCAGCTCCCAGGAAGGCAAACAAAAGTTTGGGCCCAAAGACGTATTCAAAGCCATGGCCATTGGGCTAGGCCAGGCAGTGAAGAAAGCAAAACTTGTGGGGCTCTGAGACACTTGGGGGTATGTGACTGGAAGTTTGGATAAAGCCAAAGAGGGGATGTGAGAGGAGTGAGAGCTAGAAGGAGAGGAAGCGGTGGGCCAACAGTGGGGTATTGGTGACTACCACTTCAGAGCAGTTCTAGGGGATCAGCATTGCAGAGGGTGTAGTGGAAGTAAGTGGATCATGTTGAGGGGAAGTGAGAGTCAGAAATCAAAACACGGGGCAGAATATAACCATAGTGCTTGCTGTAATGTAGATTGCTGTATTGGCTCTTGATTCATTCTTCTTTGGAATACATATATTTATTATTTTAGCTGTTTTATTACTAGTTGTAGACTAAATCAATTTTCTACACTAAAATATACTATTGCTTATGTCTTTAGAGACCTTTGATATTCCATTAGTCAAAGTACTCAATTATTTCTCCTTTTCTGTAGAGTCAGAATCTATAGGGGAAACAAAAGGTTGAGGTGGAGTTTTCTGGCTGACGCACCGACCCACACTGTAAAGTAGACTTCTTCAGCCCTTAGCCTACATTTGGGAGGCTTCAGTTTAATGCCTTCATAGATTTCATCACAGGAAGCTTTGGACTCCAAAACCTTTCTTTGATACTGCTCAAAAACTCTTCTTCAATAGAAAAGAGCCAAGTTTTCAAACATTTCTATCTCCAAAGAACTGACAATGAATCAGATGAACAATTATTGGTTCAAGCCCATAGAGGGACAACCTCTGAGATATCTTTCTTCACAAACTGGTCCTAAGAGAGCCTCTCCATTTATATTTTTAGTCTCCAGATGGCAGCTTGCCATTTCTTTGTACCATCTTTTCGCATGCTTTTCTTCATGCTCCAGCACTTTTCACTGACTAGTCATCACTTCAAATATGACCCGAAAAATATTGACGTTCCATTAAAAACAGCAATGAGAGGATGGAAATGTTCGTTTCCTGTCCCTAGTTTAAAAAAAAAAATCCAAAGAGGCTTAGTCTCATAGCCTTGGGAACCCTGTCAAATGTAATGAGCCAAGAAACAGCTGGTGAACCAGACACGCGGATTAAAACCAGGTTGTGGTGCCGGTCAAGCATGAGTGGATCCTGAGCAGCTGAGGTGGCCACAAAATGCCTCAAAGTTTGAATTTTACATTAAGCCCCTTTCATATTTTCTACTATGAGTTGTGTCCAGGCCATTTGTGTCACATTTGGAATTACCAGCTTAAATGCCAAGATAACATTTTTTTTTCATGTAACCACTGGCCATAAATCATAGTGTTAATCAGACAAGACAGCACTGGACAGAATTGAAGACTCCCATTTTCCTTATCAATTACAACCAGGCCAAACTTCCTGAAGCCGTTCAGAAGACAGACTCTGAAAAGAAAGCAGTATTGTTATTCTGACCTATGGGTTTCCAGGGCCTTAGTGACTCATTATCCATTCATTCAACAATTACGATGAGTGTATTATACATACATAAATACACTCTCAGAGTTCATTTTTTAAAAATTAAAAAGAACTCACCAACCCTCAGGGCTTCAAGCGTACTGTTAAAAGGACAAATCACAGACCTCAAGTAACTAGAATTGCTATCAAGGTACAAAAGGATTTGTGGCTGAGGTGTGACAGTTTTCTGGTAAGGAGACCAGGCAAGTGGGACTGGCATAGCACTAGACCCATGTGCCAGGTCAGACCTGCTGCTGGGGTTGCTGATCAGCTATAGGGGCTAAGAGCTGAACATGGTTAGACAGAGAAAAGCCCAAGGCCCAAATCTTACAGGCATCTCCAATCAGGACTTTGGCATGATTTTTCCATACTGCAAGCTCAGGGTGAGCAGGCAGGGGGTCACTATAGGTAGGTAAGGGAACTCTACAAGGAAAGCAGAGGGCAGTAGATGATCAGGAGCCTTGCAGGTGGTTCCATTGGTATCTATGAGGTCTTCTCAAGGACAACAGATTGTTGACCTCTAGACTGGGGCCAGGGGCAGCAAACGTCCAGCAGAGTCCCAACTAGGAGTCAGTGTGGGAAGCAGAGAGAAGCCCACTTCTATAAACTGACATTTACATGGAAGACATGGGCTCAAACAAAGACTCAGAAACCCTTTACCATAAGAGAACAGGTAGGAGGGGAAGTGATCTATATCAGAGAGCCATTCAGAAGGCCTCAGCAATCTTTGGGGTATCATGTGTAGATGAGATATGAAGCTAGTATATGGAGGACACAATTCCAGAGCTTCATGCAGAGCGCTGGGCAACCCCATAACAGGTTGGGTTAGTCGGTAGAGTAAGTCAGTGCTGGAGTCTGCAGGTGGGATGTGGAGCAGATGTAAATTTTATATGAGCATTTTCCGCTTCCAATATTATTACCTCTGGAACTGAAGAGGGCACAGCTTTTACTTGAGGTGGGAGGGGCACAGGAAATGTGTGGAATTAATGAATTTATCAGTGTGTAGCTGGAGAAGGCAAAGGCAAGAGAAACGAAGTTAGGTGGTTGCTGACAATGGTTCAGCCGCCTAATGAGACTACCAGGCTGGCTCTTTCTGTATTTCTATTACACCATCCTTAGCGGATTTGGTTTCTTCTTCCTGAGTGTTGCCTCATGGGCGCAAGGTGGCTGTTGTAGTTTCAGATATCACATATACAGATTATAAGAAAGAAAAAAAAAGGAAGAATAAGGGGTAATTACATATCTTCCTCTTTTGCTAGTAAAAGAAAAAGCTTTCCTGAAGCCTAAACAGACCTCCCCAGTATATCTCATTGGCCAGAACTGTATTGCATGGCTATCCCTAGCTACAAGGAAGGTTGGGAAAGTAAACTCTTTACCTGGAGCTGAACGTATTGCTGCCTTGAATAAAACTGGATTTCTAATAGCAAGCAAAAGGGGCAATGGATAGTTGAGAGACAATTAACAGTGTCTGCCAGAGAGACCAGAGCGCCACATCAACTGGTACGAGAGAGGATGATGAAACAAGCACCTATAAATGTATAGAGCTTACGGTGCAGGAGCAGTGGGAGTGGACCGGGGCTGCTGGGGTGGGGATCTGAGATGAAAGTTTAAGGAAGTTCTGAACATGAATTGTCTGGAAGGGGTTTGGAAGGAGGAAACAGAATGAGCCAAAACAGGAAGCAGCAAGGTGTTGGGAATGGAGGAAAACTTTGGGGAGAAGTAAGAAGAGATGAAGTTGGAAAAGCTATAGAAGATGAGAAGCGGAGCCAATTAAACAGGGTTATGGTTGCTCTTTGAAAAGTAAATCTACATTAGAACAATACAAACCACAATTTCAGGATATTTTAATAACTAAAAATATTAGCCAAAAAGCAATTAATTACCCCCAGTGGCCTCTAGAATCTGAACTAACATAACTGAGTGCTTGCTATAACCCAGGCACTGTTCCAAGCACTTTTCATCTCCATCCTCCTTATGAAGAAAGTAAAGTACAGGACAGTTAAGTCATTTACTCAAAGTCACAGAGCCAGTACATAGCAAAGCTTGAGTTATCAACCCAGAAACTTCCCACACTCTGACCTCTAACGTCTACTGCCCTTTCCCTCTGTAAGGAGCAGACAGGAAGAGGTTCCTTACTAAATAGGACATTCCTCTTTGCATTTCTTTACAGTAAGGATGGAGGTAACCGTGGAAAAATTGGTAAACTTTCACACATCAGCTGTTCCCTGATTTGGTGGCAATTGCTGAAATGCTAGTATCCATTTTCTCCTTCTTCCTTTAGTGATAGAACTCATTTATTTTATGTGGGCTCATGGCAAAGACATTTTAGCTAGAAGTGGCCATGTGACTAAATTCAGGCCAATGAGATGTGAGCATAAATGATGTATGCAAATTCTGAGGCAATTCTAATGTAAAGACAAGCTGCTTGCCCTGGACCATAGCCTTTCCCTTTTTCCGCCAGTTGGAAACGGGAAGAATTGTATCAGTGGCCTTGGGCCTAGAGATGGAAACCACACACTTAAAGCTAAGATTACTGGTCATGGATCAGAGCCATTTACCCATCCTAGCACATTTAGATTATTATGTGGGGAGAAAAAAAACTATCAAATTTAATCCATAAAACTTAAGCGGATTAGACTGAACCCTAACCAACATATGTCGAATTTAAATTAGAGAATTGATGCAAGTGTGTCAATAAAATTAAACCATGTTTGCCAAGGGCTTCATGTTGAATTTTTGTACTGCAGTAAGCAGCCAGAAGTAGAATGGAATAAATCAAAGCAGACACTTAGTATATTTTTATCTATACAGGAAAGATTATTTTCGATGAGTCTTCTTTGTGTGTGTGCATGTGTTGAAAATCCTTTAACTCTAGGAATATATGACGCCTTAATACTTATAAAGATTATACTCTCCCCAAAAATGTAGGCTGATCTAATTCATACCTCAAACCATCTAGACCAAACATACAGTTAAAAGTGACAGCAAATCAGATATTTATATATGAACTTGACTTGATATTGAATCTCTGTCACCTAGCCCAGAGGATTTTATCTAAAACATTCATTTAAAGTAGACACAAAAATTTAACAAATAGTCTATGTAGCAGACTGTTGCGTTTTGGGAGAAATAATAACTCAGAATCTAATCCCCATTCCAAATTGAGGGAAGCCTCTATTGTGGGTAGTATTGGTTAGAGGTAGTACTCGGTCTCCCACCATATAGGCTGAGAATGCTAGACTATTTCTCTCTGCTCCCTGGCAGCCAGAGGTCTCTAACTGGATACGTCACCTCAGGATTTTGAGTCTTGTTCTAGTGATATGAAGACAAAGGGTCAATTAGAACTCGTTCCAGGCTTCCCCTCAAAATGGCCCAAACTACCAACCATACACAAGCCCTTAACCCTTCTCTGTACCTTCTCTAACTTCCAAACACTGATCAACAAACTGTCCTTTCTTGTTTCCTGAACATTCCCCTGACTCCCTTGTCTTCACTAAAATCACATCTCTGAGGACAGCTCCCTTGCAAGTTGCAGCCCTCTCAAATGGTGGCTGTTTTCTCTCTTATACCCCGTGTACCTCAGGACCAGGAATTGGCTGAGGTGCTCTCGTTAGCCCTGCACAATTTGTCGTAGCAAGAGTCCAACACCAACATTTTGCAAACCTTCTTCCATGGTCACAAATGACTTCCTTACTGCCAAACCCATAGTTATTTCTGTCTTCACTTTAGCCAATCTCTCCCAACACTCAAAGCAAAGTTGACCATGACACCAAATTAAAAACAAAGTTGGACTTCACCAAAATTAAAAACTTTTTGCTTCAAAGGGTAGTACCTAGGAAGTGAAAGGACAACGCATGGAATGAGAGAAAATATTTGCAAATCATATATCTGGTAAGGGGCTTGTATCCAGAATACACACAGAAAAGAATACATAAAGAAAAAAAAGACAAATACATATTTGGATATTGTATCCAAAATACAAAAAAAGACAACACAATTAAAAATCTAGCAAATGATTCAAATAGACATTTCTACAAAGAAGATATACAAGTGGCCAATAAGCACATGAAAAGATACCCAACATCATTAGTCCTCAGAGAAATGTAAATCAAAAAACCACAATGAAATATCACTTAACACTGACTAGGATAGCCATAATCAAAAAGAAGACAATAATAAGTGTTGATGAGGATGTGGAAAAATTGGAACTCTCATTCTCTGCTGCTGGGGGAAATGTAAAATAGTGAAGCCATTTTGGAAAATATCTGGCAGTTCCTCAAATAGTTAAATGCAGAGTTACTGCGTGAGCCAGCAATTCCACTCCCAGATCTATACCCAAGAGAACTGAAAACACAGATCCACACAAAAACTTACGTATCAATGTTCATAGCAGCACTATTCATAATAGCCAAAAAGTGAAAAAACCACATGTTTATCAACTGATGAAAAACAGATAAGCAAAATGTAGTATGTCTATGTGGCAGAATATTATTCAGTAATAAACAGAAATAAAGTATTGATAATGCTACAACATGATGAATCTTGACACCATAAATGAAAGAAACCACTAACAAAGGACCACATATTGTATGAGTCCATTTATATAAAATGTCCAGAACAGGCAAATTCATGCAGACAGAAAGTAGACTACTGGTTGCCAGAGGTTGGGGAGAAGGGAGAACGAGGAGTGACTGATAATGGATATGGAATTTCTATTTTGAAGGGATGAAAATATTCTAGAATTAGATAGTAGTAATGGATGCACAAGCCTCTGAACTGTATACTTTTAAGAGTGAACTTTATGATATGTGAATTATATCTCAACAAAGCTGTTATTTAAAAAACCCACAGTTGACCACCTTGTCCCTCTTGAAGCACGCTGGCTCCCAGAAAACCACACTCTCCTAGTTCTCTTTTTCTCTGGCCACTCTTTCTCAGTTTCCTGTGCAGGCCCTATGTCCTCTGGCAGGCTCTAGAATGCATTTCCAAGCTTATCCTGAGCCATCTTCTCTCTTTCCTCTCTCCTTAGGCTCATCCCATGCCCATGGATTCATATAGCAGTTTTATGCTGACATTCACGTTTCTTCTCTGAGTTCAAGATTGCTCTGTTAAAAAGCCTACTTGACATCTCTGGTTGAGATGTCAACCAGCTGTCTTGTCCAAAACCAAACTGTTGAAGCACACAAAGTATACAAGCTATGCTGGGAGCAAGACTATAGCTTAAGGTTGCAGCTAGGAGTTAGAATAGATGACCATCAGGAAGGAAGGAAATAGAGGGGTACTCCATAGAAATAGACAAGATGTGGACAGGAGGCATTCCAAGGTCACTTTGTGCCCTTGAAATCCTTTACTGAATGCATGAGTGCTTTAGTTTCATCTGATATGACCGTATGCATTGAAAGAGTACGTGTGAATGTTCTAGATAAGGTGTTGCCCTCACCATACTGTATCTATAATGAAGTGAATAAAGCCACAATCTCTCTCTTATTCCTAGGGAAGACACAAAGAAATATGGAGTAAGCTTTAAGGCACAAAAATCAGCCTGGACAAAGTCTAATATGTATCTGCAAACAAGCTCTTGTGAGATAACTGTATGTTATAGCTCAGGGATCCAGGAAATAGACTCTGGGAAAGAGATTTAGTGCAGGATTTTTATTGGGGAACTCAGGAACAACATGGTGAGGGGTGAGGGAAGCAAGAATAGGCAGAGGGAAAAGCTGAACTGAGATGCCCTTACCAAAGAGCCTCAGCTGATCCCATAAGCAGCTCTGGAGCAGAGGTCACGTAACTGAGAGTGAGGCAGTTCCCTTGGCCAAGGGCAATTCCTGGGAGAGTGGGAGAAGAACACATCTGTGAGCCATTCCTGCCCATACTTCCAGCAGCTGGGGAAATGAACACCTCGGTCCTGAAGAGGACCTCAGTTAGGTACAGTGGCTCCACTCTTCTCCCTATCAATTGTATCACTGCCATTATTATACCATGTCACTATACCTGTCACCAGCCATCACGGCAAAGCAAGCACTTCAAGCCTCAGAATTCTTTGATATGAAGCTGTGTATTGACTGAACAAAAGAGAAAGGGGCCTAATTTAATTCCTTTGGTTTGGAGCAAGAATGAAATTGTTTAGCTCCCCACCAACTGGTTTTGGAAAATTGTTTTCTGGTCATGGGGCTATAAATAAGTCGAGACCTACTCAACCACTGGCTATGCTGATGGAAGAACAAAGTTCTGTGCGGGGCTGACTGAAGGGTCTTGCACTGAAGAGGATTAAAATTTCATATGCAATGAATGAAATGTTCTACCCAGGAAGAGAAATGATGGCAGATGGTGAGGTCAGCTTGTTAGCTATATTTATCTAATTAAAGGCTTTACACATACTGTCAGGTAAAAATCAGCTGTCAAAAAGTCCACCTGGTCATAATTGATCATCATTAATAAGCTGTTCTAGCCACAGCTGCTAAAATCTTAGTTATGATCACATAATCTCAATTAATTAAGAAAACAACTCAAACAACTGAGCTTGGCATTACTTTCCCAAACTGAAATGAACTGATAACTGATGGCAAGGAGGGGGACAGGGCATGTCTGCCATGTGAATATATCTCGACTCTAGAGCCAGGTACCATTACAAGTCAGGGAGCTATGGGCAGGCTTCTCTACTCGGACTGAATTTGATTATGGCACGTGTATTGTGAGTGCAGCAAAATATTGACGAAAACAAATGAGTCTGGAGTTGCCATTCGCCCTTTGAAACCAAATTCAGTTTGGGGCATTGTCTTGACCTTTACTTGAGACATCTTCATCTGAAATATCTATTTGCATAAATCTGTTGAATGAAATTAGCCTTGACTTGCCAAGAAAGAAAGCTTGATTCTTGCTCTCTTCAGAGAGGTAAGGAAGACTGACCATGCATTTTCATTTGAAAAGAACTGGAAGAGCCAATGGGCTATATTTCATCAATTTTTTAAAATATCAAATAATTGGTGAAATTCAACTCTGGTATAACTTCTTCAACTTCTTATATGACCTATAAACGTGTTTCCAAGCGCTTTACTAGTGCGATAAGCAGGAACGGAATATTTGTTCATTTGGCCAATGCTGTGGACTATATATTTTTTTTACATAACAAATTCCCTGGTATTTTAAATACATACTGATATATTTTTAAGTTATCATATCTATTACAATGTGCAATTTCTTGGGAGTATGCCAACAATTTTTCTTAAAAACTACTTAAGCAGTTGAGGCAAAGGAGAGAGACATTAATGCAAACTAGCATGGAAGTTGCATCTATCCATTAATACATAGTCCATCAGTATTTTCAGACATCAAGGAACTAAAAAGAAGTAAAGAGAAAAGGGAGATCATGCCTAGAAACATGATCCTGTTTCTAAGGTAGGTAAAACTCCCTTTGAAGTCAAAAAGAGTTTTAGTTACCTAAGAAGCAAAGGATTTAGTTCCTAAGGAATATTATATGAAATGATGTTAGCTTAAATTAGCTCTCAGTAAGTAGAGAGTGGATATGCTTATAATTGGCTTTGTCATATAAAATCATACCAACTCAGACCTTAGAGCTCCATAGATTATATTTTCTCGTAAAGCAAATTTCTCAGCCTCTGGGCCTGTTATAAACCCACTGGGATGGTTTTGATATTCCCAGTGAAAGCTTCACTGAGAAGTGACGAATGATTTTAAGTAAAATATCAAAGTTTACCTAATAATTTCCAAAAAGGACTTCAAAGATGTAATAGATTCAACAATTCTTCCTGTTTGCTTTTAAATTATTTTTTTGTCGTTATGTAGGAGCGATTTGAAATGTCGAAGTAAGTGGCTTAGCTATATATCTTATTTGACCACAAACCAATGTTATATCTTAGGAACTACATATTGAACTCTTGGAATTTTAATTTTCTGTTTATTTTTTTACAAGTGGGATTTTTAGGAGAGAAATATTACAATTATAATAGATCTCTGACATTACCGAGTTTAAAAATCACAATCTTGACTTAACAGTGATCTTGGAAGTTTGTGGTATTATAAATTGGAACTTTGCTAAGACACACTTTTTTAAAAAAATTTTTTTAAAGATTGGCACCTGAGCTAACAACGGTTGCCAATCTTTTTTTTTTTTTGCCCTGTCTTCTTCCCAAAGCCCCCCAGTACATAGTTGTCCTAGTTGTGAGTACCTCTGTTTGTGCCATGTGGGACACCGCCTCGGCATGGCCTCATGAGCGTTGCCATGTCCACGCCCAGGATCCAAACCAGCGACCCTGGGCCACAGGAGCGGAGCCTGCGAACTTAATCACTCGGCCATGGGCCAGCCCTAAGACATACGTTTGAATTCCACAAGATTCAAATCACCTAGCTCACATGTGAACCTACAGTTCACCCCTATGTAGAACTCATATCTCAGGTCAACTTTTTTGTTCTCTATAATTGTAATTAATCTAAATCTTACACTTACTTAGCTATTACTCTGTACCAGGTACCATGATAAAACTTTCTATTACTTAGGTATGTGCTCTGTTCATTAACTGCTCCCTTTGCCTGAGATCTACCTTCTGTCTATAAAGACAAACCCAGAGACCATATTTCTACCACCTGCCACACACCACTGACTGTCCAGAGCAGGTGTGGACACCTGGTCCAAGCTCAGCTAATCAAGACTCTCTGCTAGGAATTTAGAAAATTGGAAATGGCTCTAAGCTTGCATGTCGACCTGTGAGGCAACAATGCCTGTGGAAAAGCCAAGAAAGTTCATCTGCAAAAAGAAGAATGAAACTGATGGGCTTATTTAAAGTATAAAAAGACCAGGCAGCTACAGAGATTGAGAGATACAGAGAGAGAGACAAAGATGGGGAGAGAAACAGAGTGGCTGCCTGATGGCTTTCCTAGTCTGTATTCCATCAGACTTGATTATACTTCCTGTCTTGGATTTCGTGAAGTAGCTCTGTTAAAACTTAAGATAAATTCCACATTTTTCCTCTGCTGGTTTGGAGTAGATTTCTGTTATTCACAGACTCAAGAGCCTGATTCTCCAAGCAGGAGGTTACATGGCCCCAGCTGCGGAGGCCAGAGAGTCAGAGTGTCAGGGCACCATGTCAATGCTCACGCAGAGGTCTCTAAAGAAGGCTTAAACATTTTTTCCAAGTTATGCATCACAGCTAATATTCATCACGGAGCAGAGAATGAGTAGAGGGAGTACTTGTTGAAACTTCAGTGCTTAACATAGATTAATTTGTTAATTTAATTGATAAGGGTTGTCACTGAGTCAATGAGTTCCAGAGCTGGAAGGAATTTTCCTATGACTTCCTTAGCAGATGGTCACCAGCCACTATCTGATCCATCTCACCCATCATGAGACATTGTATTCTCTTGCTGAGGAGCTCTGAGGCACTTTGACAGAGCCAAAGCCTTTCTGGCTGCAATATGAGCCCTTTAAAGCCTAGCTCTTGGGAAAACTAGTCTCTCTCCGCCCAAGGACAACTCTTCACATGTTTGAATACAGTTTAGTCTGCTCTGTACCAGACTGTGCATTCCTTCAAACATTGTGTGTACCACGGATTCAGGATGCCTTACTACTCTGAGACAAGCTTTAGCGGTCGTTCTCCTCCTCAGTGTGTTGAATACCAGAGTGAATTTCCGGTGTGCCCTAAGAGGATCCAGAGTGTCATATACAGTTGAGCACATTTTTTTTTCATTGCTAACATCTTTTTGGTGAGGAAGATTGGCCCTGAGCTAACATCTGTTGCCAATCTTCCTTTTTTTTTTCCTCCCCAAAGCCCCAGTACATAGTAATATATCCTAGTTGTAAGTCATTTTAGTTCTTCTATGTCGGATGCTTCCACGACATGGCTTGATGAGCGGTGTGTAGCTCCGCGACCAGGATCTGAACCAGCAAACTCCAGGCCACCAAAGCAGAGCACATAAAGTTAACTGCTACACCACTGGGCTGGCCCCTAGTTGAGCACATTTTAAGGGAGAGACTATTATTTACAATAATCTGAACTCCAGATGTGTATGAAGCTTAGAGTGCCTTAAGCATTTTTTTTTAATGTACTGATTTTGGTTGGTAATGTATTTATTTTTATTGTGGTAAAAAAATACATAACATGAGTACCCACAACATGACTAACAATAATGTACAACTGAAATCTCACAAGGTTGTAATCTATCATAACATTAATAAAAAAAAAAAAAAGAGGAGTGTATTGGCAGGGAGGGGATGATGGAGGGTGGAAGAAGTCCATTTGTTTTATTTACTTTTCTCTTTTGTATTCATATGGAAGCATTTCATATTCACTGGACAGAGCCATTTATAGGAAGAAGGCTGTGTGTCCCTCCTGCTGCCCTCAGGGCTTAACGTTTTAATGAAAGAATAAATGCGCCTTCGTTCAGTAGGTACAGTGAAATGTGAATTGTTAATAACTGTGCACAGTCAGTAAAGAGATGTCTTAAGAGAAAAAATACATAACATGAGCTCTGCCCTCTTAACAAATTTTTAAGTATACAGTACTATTAAATATAGTATATGTACAGTATTATTAAATATAACCGCATTGTTGCACAGCATATCTCTAGAACTTCTTCACCTCGTATGACTGAAACTACACCCATTAACAGCAACTTCTCATTTCCCCCTCTCCACAGCTCCTTGCAACCACCGCTCTACTTTCTGTTTCTCTGAGTTCACCTATTTTAGATACCTCATATAGGTGGAATCATGTGGTATATATACACAATGAAATATTGCTCAGCCATCAAAAAGAAGAAAATCTAGTCATATGCTACAACATGGATGAACCTTGAGGACATTACACTAAATGAAATAAGCCAGTCATAGGAGGACACCCAGGATCCGATTGTTTCACTGGTGAAATCTACCAAACATTTATAGAAGAATCAACTCCAATCCTTCTCAAACTCTTCTAAAAAATTGAAGAGGAGGGAACACTCTATAATTCATTATATGATGCTGGCATTACCCTGATATCAAAGCCATATAAGGACACTACGGGAAGAGAAAACTGCAGGCTAATATGTCTGATGGATATAGATGCAAAAATTCTCGACAAAGTACTAGCAAACCAAATTCAATAGCACATTAAAAGGATCATACACCATGATCAAGTAGGATTCATCCCTGGGATACAAGGATGGTTTGGCACGTGCAGATCAATAAATGTGATACATCACATTAATAGAATGAAAGATAAAAATCACATGATCATCTCAATAGATACAGAAAAAGCATTTGAAAAAATTCAACATCATTTACGATAAAAATTCTCAACAAATTAGGTATACAAGGAACGTATCTCAACATAATAAAGGCCATATGTGACAAGCCCGTAGCTAACATCATACTAAATGGTGAAAGGTTGAAAGCTTTTTCTCTAAGAGTAGGAATAGGAGAAGGGTGCCCACTCTCACCACTCCTATTCAGCATAGTCCTGGAAGCCCTAGCCAGAGCAATCAAACGAGAAAAAGAAATAAAAGGCATCCAAATCAGAAAGGAAGAAGTAAATTGTTTCTGCAGATGATGTGATCTTATATATAGAAAATCCTAAAGACTCCACTAAACAACTGTTGGAGCTAATCAATGAATTCAGTAAAGTTGCAGGATATAAAATCAATATATAAAAATTGGTTGTGTGTTTATACACTAACAACAAACAATCTGAAAAAGAAATAAAGGAAACATGCATTTACAATGGCATCAAAAACAATGAAATATTTAGGATTAAATTTAACCAAGGAGGTAAAAGATCTGTATACTAAAAACTATAAGACAGTGATAAAAGAAATTGAGGAAGACACAAATAAATGGAAAGAATATCCATGTTCATGGACTGAAAGTCTATATAGCACCTCACCTCTAGATGAGAAAATGTCAAAGTATTTGTGGCCAAGTTTTAAAACTGCCATAATTGGCCTAATAGCCACAAATATTTACATTCCTCCCACATACCAAGTATACTTGCTGTCAAGAACTCATAAAAGTCCCATCCTCTACAACATCAAGTTCAGGTTTGCGGTCCAGGATCTTGTTATCTAAATCAGGTCTAGATGTGGATGAGACACCTGGGGTATAGCTCCTCAGATATGATTTCTCTTGATTTAAAAACCTGTGAACTAAAGAGACAAGTTATCTGACCCCTATATGTCCAACACACAGGGGCAGGACAGGCATAGGATTACTGCAATAGATACTCCTGATCAAAAAGGAGGGACCCAGAAGGCACACGGAAATCACTAGTCTGTAGCAATTCCGAAATCAGTCAGGCCCATGTTGCTAGTTCCTTGATCAGGGCCTTCCCAGAAGTGGTTCACCATGACTCCAGGCTCCGCACTCTGGGTTCTTGGTGTCACCTTCCGTGTCATCCTTCCTTTATTAAAATAAATAGCCCATTTTTGTATTTGATAAGTATTCTCAGTTTGCTTCCTGCCCGTAGAAGTTCAGGGGTCCAAAGACCCCCCCCCCCTTTCATTTTATGGTGTTTCTGTCCCTTTCATTCCAAGCTGGTATAATTTCTTTAAAAATTATGTTTTTTATTTATCCATTTATATGTTTCACTAGACAAATCTAGAAATCCACAAATCTTTCTCTACCTTGGGCCTCTTTTGAGCCTACAAAGGAACAGTCCCCTTGAGGTTCTTAGATTTGTCTGTTACATGAAGTTATGTTGATCTGTCTCTCCTAGAACGTCTATGTTTAATTGAGAGTGTCTGCCAGGCACACCCTTAAGATCCTTAGAAGACTTTTGTTTGGTTGAAAAGGGTCTGTGAGGCCCCACCTTAAATTTTTGCGAGGGCTAAATACAGGTTTGCAAGTCTCTCTGTGAGCTTCGTCTTCTCCCTGAGACCACATTTTCCCGACAGCAGCTAGGATTTGATTCGTTCTCTGAGGTCTTTTTTCTTACTTTCAGAACCCTTTATTAGCTAGGAAAACTCACTTGTATCTTTTCCATTTTTTCCAAACACCACTCTTCAATGCATTGCTCTTCTCTCACACTTTATTATAGGCAGATAGATAAGTCAGGAGAGCTCTTTGATATTTTGCACAGAAATCTCTTTAGATCACTGGGTTCATTAGGTATATTTCCTATTTTCCATGTCATCACAATGACAGTGTTACCAAACTTTCCACTAACTCTAACAACGATCCTCTTTCACCCAACTTTCCATAAAGTTTCTCAATTTCCTTCAATATTTCACCTCATGTTCCTTAAAGCTCATCAGGCTTCCATCTGCTGTCTGGCTCCCAAACCAACACCACACATTTTAGGTTTTATTATGACTGTGTCCCTTTTACAGGTACCAAATTACATTGCAGTTATCTATTGCTGACTAACAACTCTAAAACTTAGAGGCATAAAACCAACATGACTTTATTGTGGTCATGGATTCTGTTAGTGAGAAATTCAGACAGGACTCGGGGAGAATGGCTTGTCTCTGTTCCATGAGGAATAGCTGGAGATGACTCAAAGAACCGGGGGCTAGAATCATCTGGAGGCTTCTTCACTCATGTCTGGCACCTTTGTGGGGATGACAAGCAGGCTGGATTCAAGTAGAACTATCAGCTAGAAAACTTATATGAGGCCTCTCCAGCATGGCACCCTCCAGATAGCTGAACTTCTTACATGTGGCTTAGGACGCCAAGATCGAGTTTTCCAGTAAACAAGCTTCATAGTCCTTTGTGTCCCAGCATCATGGATTATTTAGTGTCTCTTCTGCTGAACTCTATTGTTGAACCTTCAAAACCTGCCCAGATTCAGTGGGAGGGGTACAGACTTCACCTCTTGAAGGGAGAAATGGCAAAGAAGGTGAGGCCACGTTTCAAAAACTTTCAACACAACCACGAGCTTTTTTTTTTTTTATGTTATCAAGTTTGCCATAGTTCAGAAATAGAAGTCTTCTGAAGTTTCTTTACCTAACTAGCATCTACTCCTATTTTGAACCGCAATTTATTAAAAGCATATCCAACTACATATGAGTGGGATAAGACATTGTGAATTGGAATTTCAAATGAACAATAAGTATCATCATGTAGCTGAGGGAAACAATTCTAATAACTTTAAGAAGCTGCTGAAATTAGATCTTGACTCAACATTAACCTCAATAAAAATGATATATAACTTGGGGAACAATTGTATTTAACCTTATGAAGTAAGATCAATGCAATTAAAATGAATTTTCTCTTGAGGATGCCATATGACTTGTGCTCTTAATTCATTTGCCTTTGGTTGGGGTACTTGAGAAAATCAAAACTCTCAAAGAAAACACTATAATCTGGAGCAGATAATTTTAGTTTTCAGAACCAACTTTTTTTTTTTTTTTTTTACCAAGAATAAGTACGCAAATACTAAGCATAGAATATTCTAATTATGAATGACTCACAAAGATGAAATAGTTCTTAGAACTTCATCCTTTTAAATTATGTGTAAGACATTTTTTGGAGGAAAAAAATTACCGTGCTCTCCCTACTTTAGAACACAAGTTGAGAATTTTACTTGTAGTTTTCTATGTGTGTGTTTTCTCTCCCTCCTGCCAAACATTCCATACTTATAGTAAAAAAAATCATTCGAGGGGGAAGAATTTTAGTTTTTTTGTATGGATATTAGAAAATATGTCCTGAGGGGCTGGCGCTGTGGTGCAGCGGTTAAGTTCACAGGTTCTGCTTCGGCGGCCTGGGCTTTGCCGGTTCTGACCCTGGGTGCAGACATGGCACCGCTTGGCACAACCTGCTGCGGTCGGCGTCCCACATAGAAAGTGGAGGAAAATGGGCACAGATGTTAGCTCAGGGCCAGTCTTCCTCAGCGAAAAGAGGAGGATTGGCAGCAGTTAGCTCAAGGCTAATCTTCCTCGGAAAAAAAAACCCCGAAAATATGTCCTGAGACATTGGTTAGACGTCAAACTGATATCTTGGGCCTACTTCAGTTTAAGAGGGAAGAAAAATAGTTATTTGGTACTTCAAAAGACAAATTTTAAAAATCACTTTTATTGAATTCTAGCCAACAAATTAAACAGTGAAATTCTTAAGACAAACAACCAAAGTTGTTTTTGAACCCTTAAGCTGGTCTTCAAACTTGGAAAAACTTAATCTATGAAACTGCAAATAGTTCTGTAATCCATTTAATATTGGACTTGTTTAATCAGAGGCAAACGATTTTGGATTTAGGACTCACAAGCACAAAAATTGCCAAACCTATTGCATATTTTGTGAAATTTACTTATTTATTTATTTTTTCTGAGGAAGATTAGCCCTAAGCTAATATCTGCCTATCCTCCTCTTTTTGCTGAGGAAGACTGGCCCTGAGCTAACATCCGTGCCCATCTTCCTCCACTTTCTATGTGGGACGCCTACCACAGCATGGTGTGCCAAGCAGTGCCATGTCCGCACCCGGGATCCGAACCTGAGAACCGCATTCCGCCGAAGCAGAATGTGTGCACTTAACCACTGCACCACCAGACCGGCCCCTGTGAAATTTATTTTTAACAGATTATGAAAATCTCATGGAGGCTATCGTCCTGGTGGCTGTTTCCGCTAAGTACCTGTATTCATTTATTTGATACTACCTCAGGTAGGTAGATCATATTAGGTTACATAAAGAAGAGAAATAACGAAGTTGCCCAGCACCTTCACCAATTTGGATTTAAACTTTAAATCTTGGGCAGCCAAAGATGTAATGTGAAGCCCAAAAGACCACTGCTATGCCATAAACAAAAGGAGAAAATAGTACGCTAACTGGGAAATGACTGAGCACACACGTCTTCCAGGAAAGATTACATCAAGCATGGCGAATGTGTGGTACCCAGGCTGCCATTTCCTGCTCCAGAGCCCATGGGAGACATTTCTAATTAATCCTCCTTTCTTGCCAAGCCCTGAAACATCTCCCAATGCAGAGCTCCAGGCAGCTTCTGCCTGTTGTTTGGCATTGACATTCAGATGAAACCTATCTGCCATCTCTGGATGAAATGGTCATAGTGATGCCAAAATGAAAATGAGTCACAGGCATAGCTGATTTGATTTTATCACTAGAAATACAGCAAGTAGTAATCTCGAGGCAATGCTGCCGTGATACTCAGCCAGGACGTGACTACTGAAAAACTCCAGCACATTCACTGAGGTGGAATGCAGTAGGGGTGAACAATGGGCCATTTACATCTCTAGCTCTGTGATGTTCAGCAAAGTTTTCACATCTGTAAAATAGGGATCATGATACCTATTGCTCAAGGTTCTTACGAAGATTAATAGAGATGGACCACGTAAATTACCTTAAAATAGTTGCTCGCTAAATGTCAGTTCCAAATTCTAGCTGCATGATTTTTAAAGGGACATGACGAGAGTCCTAGAGCAACATGTCGAAGTGGTTACAAGGCCTGGCAAGTAAAACAGGAAAGATGTTGAAGTCATCAAAATTGTTTGTGGGGTGTCAGGGAAAATCAGGACTTCCCACCTGACACAGAGTGATCAAGATAGTAAAGAGGTTTTATCTCGTTAGAGACTGGAAACTCCAACAATACCACCCAAAGTACAGTACAGTTACTAGTGGTGGTATCTGTTGTTCAGCACTGGAAAGTTAATTAGCTTGGCTTTAGATAGGACCTGAATTATAATTTCAAACACAGCTTTTCAGCTCATACAAAGCCTATTATACAGAGCAAAGAATCAAGGGGGAAAGCCTCCACAGGATCCAAGAGAGCGGCCCTTTTTGAATTCTTCTGCTCCATCAGTGTGGAGATGATTTCCGGGCAGGCTAGAAGCCAAGAATTTCTTGTTATGTATTTTTAAGGTGACCTTTGGTCATGACAAGTAATACCGGTTACTGTTTAAGGTAGTCATATCAAGTTTGCCTTTAGTATGCATAAAGAAAATAAAACATGAGCCACATAAAAATATTAATAGGACATAGATGTGGCAGGAATCATAAAAAATATCTTGTGTGGTAACGACTAAAAGTTGGGAAAGAGTGAACTAAAGTGGGAAAGAGAAAAAAAAGGAAAGAGAAGGGTAACATAAGGAGAGATCATAAAGAGAGATCGTCTCATTTAGGGAGGCCAAGGTTTCCTTCTCCAGGCAGTGCTTCTGACACTGTAACTCCTGCCCTCAGCTATACTCGGGAACCTGGGCAGGAAAGAAATGGAGGATGATGCTAAGGATTCAGCATGGTCACTTTGAGCAATTACGAGATCATTTAATTCAATTGCTTTCTCCCTTTAATTAGGAGACAATTCATGCTTTGCAATTTACTCTCTTTTGACATTTAATTAGGGCTTCCAATCTGTAAAGGGTGAGTGCTATCAATGAAATCAGAACAGCAGCAATGCTCATTTCCACACAAACAGCATAAAGGTGGTTATTACCATAGACGGACCGCACTAAACCTGTGAACATTAATCACGCAGATTTTTTTTTCCAGCAAACCTAAGTAACTTCTCACCAGGCACTCTGTAGCTCAGAGTCTACTAGGGTTTTATCTGTTTTAAGGTAAGTAAATGGGACGGTTAGAATATAGGACGTATGCCCAAACTAGCATGGTGAGCACTCTGACAGAGGTAAACAAAATACTACGAGTTGTGGTGGGGGTTGAGGAAGGCTTCCAAAGAGAGGGAAGAGCTCAGTTTAGTCTTGAAGGATGATTCAGGGCTAGCTGGAAAGAGGAAGAGGGCAAGGAGGTCTGCCCAGTTAGGGTAGCTTGTGCACAGGCAGGGAGACCCAAGAGAATGTGGTGCTAACGGTAAAATGCAAGTAGACTTTGAGGCTGGAGCCCAGGCTTTGTTGGAGTGGCAAGAGGGGAGTCTGGAGTTAGACCATGAAGGGCCTTCTGCGAAATGCTAACGAGTTTGGCCCTGTGAAAGACAAAATGCATCAGACAATCAAGGAGATGATTTCATTCAGGCGACTGCACTAGGGAGAACGTTCGTCAGTGAGGACTGTCTCAAAGAGAGGGAGAAAACTCAAGGTTTTAGAAAACAAGCAAGTGATTGAGGAGGTAGGTAGGCAATGTGCAAGGGCAGGCTGCTCCTCCACATGGAGCCTTTTCTCAGAACACAAAAGGATTACAGAAGGAGGAGGGTGGGTTCTGCTGCCTCCTGTAGCCCGGGACTCAGATAAAGTTCAACAGTGTCACACTTTGTCCTGGACATACCAAAGAGGATATTCAAGGTACTCGAGGCTTATGAGCAGGAGTGAGACTGAACCAGATGCGTGCTGTAGAGTAACAGTACACACAAACCAGCTGCCAGCACTTGCTCTCCTCAAATGATCTTGCTTCTGGCCTCTCATGTGTCCCTGTTCCTTACTTTCGTCTTTGACACTATCCCTGGGTTCTCTGGATCTCATGCTAGATGTGTCTTGGTTTGATGACCAGGGGTCTCTCGCTCCTACCCCTTGACCTGAGCCATGGACATACCCAAGACTGCAATTTCTAACAAAACTGACAGCATATTTTGGCCCATTTTTCTTGGAGAACCTTCTCTCTCTGCTCCCCTCCAGCAGACTCCTTAGTTCTCACACCCGGGCACAGCCCCTAAACCATCCTGGGAATGTCTTGGATAAACAGCCCTTCCTGGGCAAAGAAAGTTACTGGCAAACTCTGGATTACTGCAGCAACCCAGCCATTCTCCCTACAGTCAGGCTGTTGTCCTACAGCCTGGGCAAAGGCTGGCCCTCGTGATTTAGACTCCAGCTGCAGCAGGTTGGGCGTGTAGGCAGAAGCTGCTTTGGACCCATGAGCAAGCTCAGTCCTGAACTGAGCTCAATTCCCGGCCATTCAAGCCCTGAGCCACACAGTAATTGGGGTTTGCAAACCTTGGCTCCTACAAATTAGACAGAATAATGATTCTTCTTAATCCATTGACCCCGAAATGAAAATTGATGGATAAGGTTAACACTGTACCATAAGATGGAGGGGGAGACCGTTACCAGTTACATGGTTATGAAATTGTGTTATCGGACAAACAAGTTCAGCTCAGATGTTCTGCTTCAGAAAATAACAAAGCTAATAGAATCTAAGACTTTACTGCTGTTGCTCAAGTTTTGAAAGAAGTAACCCAACAAATATAATATGGAGCTCCGACAGGTATCCAAAAGCTATGTGGAGATGGAAAAACCTCAAAGTAAATCCATTTACCATCTTGGTGGCTGGGGTGTGTTTTCTGGTTGAACTTCATAGAAAACTTAAGGATCCCTATACACTAAGGCTTTTTTAGGAGACAGATATCATATAGACAGCAAATCTTAATCTCTGTAACAAATGGTTTTAATGTAGGTGGTTAGGTTTGTATGAATATTCTGAATTTAAACAAAATTAAATTGGGCCATGAAATTTAATAGTACCTTAGATATATAGACCATTATTCTTAAGATATCTCCCTTTATTCTTGGGTGCTTATAAAGTCAATTCGCTTCTGTCTGATGTAATTTTCAAAGTAAAGCATAAGATTTACCCATTAAACACTCCTCCTCTCCCAGTAAATTTTACTAGCATTTCTCCTCCCAGTAATCTTTTCCAACTACATAGCAATTTCTATATAAGGTCCTCCAAGTGTTTTGCAAACATTAATTAAGCTTTGTAATACCCCAGCAAGGGAGAAGACCAGCATTACACCCAGGAGTCCTCCTCGTGCTGAGACGGTGGTTGAAACGACATTTGTTCCTGTCGCTCAGAATCAGCACACGGAGCTCTAACCCATGGGAAGAGAGGATGTGCTGATTCTGCCAGAATTACAAATGACACCACGATACCTCTGCTTGCTCTAACAAAGGAAGACGGGGTGACTTTTCCTGTCAAGTAATTTAACTCTTATAAAGATATTTATTTTTATCTGTGATTCTGAATAACTGATCTGATTTTTCCTATTAAACTGGTGTTTTGAAATCAGCTTAAATTCAATATTCTATCTTTCCTGGTCTATTCATAAATATTGTTTTAGTAGCATAGCTTTAAACTTTATGTAGCTAATCATTGGAAAACAAGAAATTATACAGAACACACTTGGAGAAATGTCTGCTGCTAGACACACATGGATCTCGTCCCACCTTTAAATGTACATATGTAACCTCAGCTTAGGAACAACAGGCAAATAGAGAAATGCAGAGGCAAAGGAACTCACTGGGTAAACTGCCTCCTCTTCTCCAGCAATGCGATGTGAACTGGAGAGACTGAGTTGCTTGAGGTTAGATAAATAGATCCTTGGTCTGTTAAGCTAACATACATGGAAGTTTCTTTTATAGTTACTTTCTTTAAACTATTATTTTATAAATTATTCATGGGTCACTTCTGGCCCAGCATATAGGCTGCCTGTTTCCCAGCATACTGACCACACAGCTGGCCTAATCAAGCCACCAGCACTGTCCTGGCATCTAACCCTGGAGGGGCTTGGCCTGCTTCACCTTCCTTACCCCCATCCAGGCTGGGGCCCCTTGACTGCTGTTAAAGCTCCCTTGGTGGACACTGTCTGCTAAGTACAATGCCTCCTTGCCTCTCAACCCTGACTGCACCTCATAACCACTTGGGGAGCTATTTAAAAGTACTTTTGCAGCTACCCCACACCAATTCAAATATGGTCTCTGGGAATGAGGCTGGCTGTGGGTATTTTAAATACCCCCGGGTGATGGCTACCTGCGGCCCTGGTTAAGGCCCCTTGGGGAGCCGCTGTACAGCTTTCCAGGAGTCAGGTGAGGCAGCTAAGCCTTTTCTGTAGGATAATGGCTATGTGACCTCCAGTTCTCAGAAAAATCCTCTGCTGAAACCTTATATAAGGTCTTTGCACTTGTCATATTGCTTTTTTATGATTTCCATCTTTCTCACGTTGCAAGTGTGTGGTTGCTGGCTTGAAACATTGGCCAGTGGTAGGGAGGGACCACCTGGGCTGAGCCTGTTCCCACCTTCGATGTCAGTGGGTGCTCCTGCTGGGATGTTATCCTTGGTGCATTGCCTGGTGCTCATCTCAGGCTTTGCTGGCCACTTCCGTGGTGACATTCCAGGCTGGGGCGCCTACAGCCCTTGTTGAGCCAAAGAAGTATTGCAGAGGATAATGAACTTAGCTTTGAAGAGCAGAAGGGAGATGCTATGCAAATTTATAGGCCAATGGGTCAAGGAACACACACTATCAATACAGTTTGCAGAAATATTGCAAAACAGGTCAGCTGAGATGATCCCAAAGATGTTACCTAGGTTAGCATTTAGTAGAGTAAGGCATTTTGTTTTCATTCCTATCCCTTGGCTAAATCTTTTGTTAAGACATATATTCCACATGGATCTTAATGGAGGAAGATATGTAGTACTAATTGTGTGGGAAGAAAGGGAAGTTGTGGCTCACAGCTACGTTTGATGCCCCTGATGGTTTTAAGTGGTACCACGGAAACTGCACTACGTATATGTTGAATCACAAGAAGAGAATGATTTTTCTATTCTTTAATTTTTAATTTTTTAAAATATTTAAAATTCTTTTTAAATTTTACCTTCTGACTGTACCAAGGTAAAGTCTCAGGTTGGTGTTAGCTAGTCTTTAACATCTTTCTGGTAGTGATATCTCATTTTAACAAAATTTAGGGAATAATGGTAACCAGCTGGAATTTAAGAATACAGTTTGTGTCTGTATTTATTTATGTGTTATCTTTTATTCATGACAAGCAATAACGTTTTCCAGTTTGCAGTAGTGATTCAGAGTTTCTTCATAAATTACACTTAAGAAAATGTGAGTTGATTTAGAGAGCTAATAGCACAGGTAGTGCACATATATAGCAAAAGCTGTGAAGGGAATATATTACTTTAGCTGAAAATTATTCCAGCACCACCATTTTTAGAAGCGAACATGTTTTTTAAAACAGATCTCATTGTGAACTTGATCTTAGGGCAAATGTAAAAAGCATTGTGCCTAATTTTCAAAAATTAAGTAATTAACACTAAATTGAGATGCGTCTTAGATTTATCACACACACCTATCTCTAACTTTTCAAGTGGAAGCCCTTAGAAGTGTCATATTTAACCATTTGGGTTATTATCTGTAATAATTTTCAGTTGCTTTTAGTACTCACATTGCAAGTAGGAGTTTTTTAAAACCTCAAAATAGGTTTTCTAAAGGTAAACAGCTGTTCAGTTGAGTAAGTTGGGAAAACTTTACCTGCTTCATACCTATATGGCCAATTTATAATTTGGTCATTTTGTCCTCAGTTGATATATCCACATCATGCCACTAGGTAGTAAATTTTTAGCTGACCTCCTTACTTGATTATTTCAACAAAAACTAAGATTGGATGATTATGATGTCGATTTATATCACGTAATTCTACTATAAAGATGAGGTAGAGCCTGAGTAATCACTAGAAAGTAGATTGATTTAGATTACATTTTCATGTAAAACGTGTACACTGAAAAGAAATTAAAATGTCAAAATGAAATAAAGGAATAAATATAACTACCTTCAGAAAATTTGGCCGAGAGAAAGGAGAAAAATTGCCCGTAATCCCAGCACTTTAACACCATCACTGTTACGATGTCGATATATTTCATTCCAGTGTTGTGTGTGTTTGTGCATGCACGCAACTTTTAAATATAACCTCAAACTTACTGAAAAGTTGCAAGGTGAGTACAAAGAACTCTGGTATACTCCTTACCAGATCGACCAATTGTTAATATTTTGCTATATATTTGCTTTATAACTCATTCTCTCCCTCTCTCTTTTTTATGAGTGGGTTTCATTCATCATGTCCTTTATCATTAAATACTTTAGTGAGCATTTCCTAATAACTGGGATATTCTCTTGTATAACCACAGCATAATTATCAAATTTAAGATTAACACAGATACAAATCCATTATCCAATCTATATTCTATATTCTAGTTCCCCCAATTGTCTCAATATTGTCCCTTATAGCAACTTTGTTTCCAGTCCAGGATCATGTATTGCATTTAATGGTGACAGCTATTTAGTCTCCTTCAGTGTGAAACTGTCCCTTTGCCTTTCTTTAACTTTCATGGCATTGATATTTTTGAAGATTAAAGCCAGCTATCTTGTAAAATGTCCCTCAATTTGAGTCTGATGTTTCCCCATGATTGATAGCTTATTTTTCACATAGCTGTAAACATTCCAATATAATAAGTATGCTTTCATGTTGTAGCAACCTTAATACCCTTCAATTTAACTCTTTCATAACTATTTCATATTTCATCTATAATATAATGCAGATACATTAATGCTGTAATAGACAATTTCAGGCAGATAGCCTTTTTCATGTTTTGGATTATTTCCTTAAAATATAAGATCCAGAAATGGATCAATGAATCTGGGCATCTTTATATGTAGATGATATAAATTTCCAAATTGTTTCCCAAAGAGGCTGTTCTAGTTGACATTCTCACCAGCTAGGTTTGAGAGTACCAGTTTCATGATGATCTCACAAGTTTTAGGACAGATTGCTATATTTTTTCCCTCTCATTTAATAATCATTTAAAAATAACTCCTTAGGGTAGATTAAATTTCTACTTATTGTGTTTCAGTGAAGAAAAAAAAATCCTCTTTGAATATTTCCTTTAATATTTACTTTCATCTTTACACATTTCTGGGTATTTGTGAGTTGAAATGTCCTATATTCTGATCCACTGCCCTCAGAATAAGTCTAAACTGCTCAATTTGCTTTCCTGGTCTTCCACAATCTGGCCAGTGTTTCTGCCTCCAACCTTGCTGCTCCTCCTCTCCCCTCTTCTGCATTAACCTTCACTCACACTATTTGCAGTTCACTGAAGACACCAAGTTCTGTCCCCCAGGCTCACATCACGCTTCAAGGTTTCAGCTCAGATATTACTTATTCTTTTCCTGCTACCCACCACTCCCCTGCCCCGTAAGACTGAGGTAGTTGCCCTCCTGTGCATCCCTATAGGATGCTGCACTTACCGTGTATATCACCCCATACTGTGATTGTTAATTTACCCATCTCTATCTTTCCCATCCTTTTGCCTCTAGCATCTAGCACTTACTCAATTTACTTGCTGAATTAATAAATAAAACGCTGGTCTTAAATCACAGGGGAACACATCAAGGAAATCTCTTGCCTTTTAGTCCTGCCCTTTTTGTCTTCTCTTGCATTTCTCAGAATTAATTTCCAGGGCAGAGACTATTTCTCCAATGTATTAATGTTCTTACTGCCTCTGTTATGATACTTCTTTGCATCACTCTTGGAGCAGTGAAGGTTTGGAGCCAGGAGATAAGCAGTTCACTGACTGTGGGATAAAAATGAAAGGGGGAAGTTGGAGTCCTAGGAAATAACGGATGGTGGAGAAATCCATTTTCAAAATTTAAAGCTCTAAGAATCTGTTACCATACATTTTGGTCATCTGCTGAAAAACAGTGTCTAAAACATCACTATCCAATATGGTAGCCACCAGGCACAGGTGGCTCCTAAAATTAAATACTAAGATTTCAGTTTCTCAGAAATACTAGCCATATTCCAAGTGACCAATAGCCACATATGCTTGGTGGATAATATATTAGACAGTGCAGATACAGAATATTTCCGTCCTTGCAGAAAGTTTTATTGGATAGCACTGGTTTAGAACATAAAAGTTTCCACATGGTGCTGAACTCCTTTCAGAAGGAATGTGCATTAAAACACCTAAAGCCCAATTCTACTCATTATTCCATAGGCATAATGGCAAGTAGTTTCAGGAAATTTTGGTAACTCCATTCAATTTTTCAATGCTGTATATAATTTTCAGAATTAACAAGTCGTCAGGGGAAAGATTTACTTGGGTACTGGCTCTTAGCTTTTCCTAAAGTCACTAATAATTTACTACCTTAGATTGTTCAATTTAACTCTAACTTCCTATATCACTACTTTGATGTATGAAAAATAAGTCAACATGGTTGCTTTTTAATTAATTTGGTTGTATGTAGTTTAGATAACATCTACATGAACAAGTATCTTATTTAGAAACTTTGAAAACACAATCACTTAAATAAACCAGCACTCAGGACTTGGGCACTAGGCAATAGGGAAGAATGAGACATAGCCCTGCCTCGTGGAGTCAACAGTCAGTGAGAAAGACAGACAATAACCAAGTGAACAAACAGCATAATTTCAGATAGCGATACGTGGCAGTTCTCTGTACGGAACTGACACTTTAAGAAGAGACCTAAATATTGATCAGGAGATAATCAGTAAAGATCTAGTAGCAATAAAAGTATTTGAGGGGTAAAAAATTATACTGGGTCCATCTGCACATTTAATAGATACCATGTATTAAACAGTTAGTCCAGGTCAAATGCTGCACTAAGCACCTGCGTTCATCATGGTATTTTCTACCCTCCTTTGATATAGGTATTATTGTTCTTATCTCTGTTCTAACAGATGGCACCGGTAGTTAGGGAGACTAAATGTCTTGCCCAAGGTCACATAGCTAATATATAAGAGAAATCGGGTTTGAATGCATAAAGTCTGAGTCCAGAGTTGGGGCTCCAAAACACTAGGCTAATGAGTCACCTTTGTAAGAAGTTGTACATTTCCTTGTACATTTGGGCACGACTATATTATATAGTTGAAATTTGCTAAGAAAGTAGAACTTAAATGTTCTAGCCAAAAAATAAAAAGTGAACGTATGAGTTGATAGATGCGCTAATTAACTCAGTGGGGGAATCCTTTCACAATGTGCTGTATACATATATCACGTTATCACGTTACAATTTTATTTGTGAAGTATACCTCAATAAAGCTGGAAAAAAATAAAGTTTTCTTTCTTTCTTTCTGTCTTTTTTTTGCTGAGGAAGATTCACCCTGAGCTAACATCTGCTACTAATCTTCCTCTTTTTGAATGTGAGCTGCCACCATAGCCTGGCCACTGACAGATGAGTGGTGTAGATCTGTGCCCAGGGACTGAACCCTGCCACCAAGCAGAATGAACTGAACTTAACCACTAGGTCATCGGGGCTGGCCCTAAAGTTTTCTTTCTTTGAAAAAAAAATTATTCCTTTCGCAGAAACTGAAGTCTTTTTTAAGCTTTGGAGTTTTGAAATATTAAACGTTAGATTGAATCAAAAAGAACATTTGATAGCCATAGCACTCTTGGGATTTATCCCAGAGTAATGAAAACTTAAGTTCATGCAAAAACCTGTACACAATTATTCATAGCAGCTCTTCTCTTAATCGTTCCAGACTGAGAACAACTGAGATGGTCTTTAGCAGGTGGACAGTGAGACAAGCTATAGTACATCCATACAATGGGATTCTACTCAGCAATAAAAAGGAATGAGCTACTGATACATGCAAAAACCTGGCTGGACCTCATGGTCATTTTGCTGAGTGAAAAAAAGCCAATCTTAAAAGGTTACATTCTGTGTGAATCCATTTATATAACATTCTCAAAAAGAGATAAAGATGGAGAACAGATTAGTGTTCTTGTCAGGTAACGGAGACAGGGACAGAGGTGGGGTTGGGATTGGGTCCAAATATACAGAGATAGCAAGAGAGTTCTTCTGTGATGATGAAAATTTCTGTATCTTGATTTTGGTAATGATTACAGGAATCTATACATGGGATAAAACTACCTAGAACTATACACACAGTCAGAAAAGAATGCAGGTTAAAAGAAAGTAAAGGGAAATTCCTTTCCTTTCCTGCAGTCTCACCAACACTCTGACAGAAAATGTGTGGGGATTTTCCCCACACCAGCCAATTTTCCAACTCTCTGCACACCAACTGGGTGTCCTACAATTCAGTTATGATGCCAGCTACCTGTACTTAGCACAGACCCCACAGGTTAAGGTCTCAGTTCCATAAGACTGCCCTACTTTGGATGCCAATGGCAAACAGGCAGTCCTCAGGTTGCCCACACTTCTGTTCAACTTGGCTACAAACTGGTGGTTCCCACGACCCCTCCCCAGGTTCAATAATTTGGTACAATGGCTCACAGAACTCAGGGAAACACGTATGTTTACTGGTTTATTATAAAGGATACAGATGAACAACCAGATGAAGATGTACAAAGCGTGAGATCTAGGAGGGTCCCAAGTGCACAAGCTGCTGTGCCCATGGAGCCGGGATGTGCTGCCCTCCCAGCAAGCGGATGTGTTCAACAACCTAGAATCTCCAAACCCTGTAGTCCATGGATTTTTATGTGGGCTTCACCATGTAGTTACAATTAATTATTAACTAAATCTCTAGCTCCTTTCCCCAATCCAGAGGATGGGGATTGGCGATTAAAGTTCCAAGCTTCTAATCATGGTTTTGTCTTTCTGGTGACAAGCCCTCAACCAGGAACCCACCAAAAATCACTTCATTAAAATGAAAGATAAGCTCTGTGCTAGGAACCAGAGTCAAAGACCAAATATTAGAATGAAAGATGCTCCTAGCACCTCTTTTACTCAGAAGATTACAAGTGTTTTAGAAGCTATGTGTTAGAAACTGGGGACAGAGACCAGGATATATATTTATCATCTATAGTCTAGTTGAGAGAGTTCCACTAATGTCAATTTCCTAGCTTTGACAATATACTGCAGCTATATACTGCACCATTGGGAGAAGCTGGGAGAAGGGTATACAAATACTCTGTATAGTGGTAGTATTTTTACTACTTCCTGTGAGTCTTCTATAACTATTTCAGAATTTTTTTAAGTACACTTGATCTGTCCACAAATGCAAAAATTATTTTAAAGACCAGAGACGTGACATGTTATTTCTACTCCATCTATGCAAACATGCAGAAGCACAAGCTCATTTCCAATATTTACCAAAAAAGTGTGAGAAAATCATCAACAGGTGTGGACCTGTGTAGAGAAACTTTTTGAGAAATGTTAACAAAAGCTATTCTTGGGAGATGTAACAAAAATACCTGGTATAAGCATTAGCATACCGGAACTGGTCTCCAGTTTGCCTGCCATAGTTGCAAAAAGGATGCTCATTACCAAAGGTTTTTGAAAGGATGAAGAAATGAGATTTAAACACAATATCCTTTGCAGAGGAAACCAGCAACAATCTATATGTTTCACTGTTCTGTTTCTCTGCAGGATGCTCCTGCACTTTGCCCTGCTGGGTGTGCTACAACTTTGGGGTAGGGGTGACACATTTCCCCTTTCTCCCTTGGGAAACCGATTACAAATAAAAACCAAATAGGTGTCAACATCAGTGGGACTCCAAGCCCCCATCCCGACGCAGCTGATTCTCTTGTTTTCTTTCCGTGGCCTTTGCCTGTTCAGCCACTCAGCATGTGGGCACTCTGTGAGACTGGAAACAGGCATTCTCACGTGGTGACCAGCCCCCCCACTTAACTAACTCCAAAATTCTTTTCATCTAAACTCCTGGAACTTCAAACTCAGAAATCGTGTCTGAAGCAAAAATAACAAAGGAAGCTTAATATAAAGGCAGATTCTCATCCTCCTCAGGTGGTGCCACTTGCCAAAGGAAAGGATCTGGAAATGAGTTTCCATCTGTGGAGTGAATTGTGCTTTGAAGGTTCTGCAGTTGCCAAAGCACCAGAATGTCCTTGCGGCTGTTACCTCTCAGTGCACTGAGGCCCGAGGGCTCCATTCACATGTGCATAAAGGAGAGGAGAATTAGGGTTAGTACCTGGATAACTGGGTCTTCCCTAAACCGCTCTTATCCTTATTATGGTAACCCCTCGGGCACAGGTGGCTTAAGCTTAAACACCTCCATTTCTACTTCATGTGTGGCTACAGACAGCGATTAGAGTCATCTGGTGTTTGAGGAGCAGTGTTTGATTACCTCCATGGTGAATACAGAGTGATCGGGAATCCTGCAGAGAATGACGGTGCAGAATGGGGTACTGTATACTGAAGGTTGACTTGGTGGTTTTTTAAAGAGTTTTATTCTTCTACTTACACATCCAGGAGTTAGGCTACTAGCTGTGGGACCATTTTTCAAAGCCTGTTCTCCCCTGTTTCACTGCTACCCAAAACAAAACTTTTTCAGTGATGAGGCAGAGATATTTAAAAAACAACTGTGTGAAGCATCAATCCACTCTCAAGTAACACTGGTATGCAACCACATAGCTTCTACCTAAACCTTAAATAGATCCAGTGCTTAAAGATTGATGTTTGGGGCCCGTTGAACCTTTGGTGTCTGTCATCATACATCCAGAAACTTATATATTGAGAGGCTTTCTTTTGACCCTGAAACAAAAAGAAGGGCCTTGTATTAGTTTTCTATTGCTGCCCTAACAAACAACTTCAGCAGCTTAAAAAAAGAGAAATTTATTATCTTACAGTTCTGTAGGGCAGAAATCCGATACAGGTGTCACTGGGCTAAAATCAAGGTGTTGGCAGGGCTTTCTGGAGGCTCCAGGGCAGAATCTGTTTCCTTACCTTTTCCCTCTTCCAGAGGCTTCCCACATTCCTCAGCTTTTGACCTCATTCCTCCATCTTCAAAACCAGCAAGAGGAGTTCAAGTCCCTCTCAATGCTGCTGTGTCTCTGCTTTTCTGCAGCTGAGACTGGTTCTCTGCTCTAAAGACTCATGTGAGTAGACTGGATACACCTGGATAATCCGGATTACTCTCCACCTCAAGGTCCTTAACTTTAACCATATCTGCAAAGTCCCTATTGCTATGTAAGATATATTCACAGGTTCTGGGGATTAGGATGTGGGCCCCTTTAGGTCATTACTCTGCATACCACAGGCCTCTATACAAAAGTATGCCAGGCTCATGGTATGTACTGTATGTCTTAGTTCAGGCAGCTATAACAAAGTACCATAGACTGGGCAGCTTATAAACAACAGAAATCTATTTCTCATAGTTCTGGAGGCTGGAAGTCTGAGATAATGGTGCTGGCCTGGTCACATTCTAGTGAGGACCCTCTCCCAAGTTCTAGACTACTGATTTCTTGTATCTACACATGGTGGAGGGCAGAGAGAGAGGAAGCAAGCTCTCTCATGTCTTTCCATTCATGAAGCCTCCACCCTCGTGACCTAACTGCCTCCCAAAGGCCCCACCTCTTAACACCATCACATTGGTGGTTAGGATTTCAACATATGACTTTTTTGTGTCTATGAGGACGATTTGCCCTGAGCTAACATCCGTGCCAATCTTCCTCTACTTTGTATGTGGGATGCCTCCACAGCATGGCTGATGAGTGGAGTAGGTCTGCACCCAGGATCTGAACCCGTGAACCCGGCCTGCCAAAGCAGAGTGCGTGGAACTTTAACTGCTCGACCATGGGGCTGGCCCCTCAACATATGAATTTTGAGGGACACAAACATTCAGTCCATACTATCATAGTATGACCTGCTAGTGCTCCTGTTTTATCAAAACACAGAAAATTAAGAGTTTATAGGATTACTGAAGTCTACTTTCATCAGCTGTTACTCTTTAGAGATTTACATTCCAAATCATGCACAGCCTGATGAAAGCCCTGTTGGTTTGATGACAAGGCTGTGGCCCTTTTTTCAACATTACTTGGGGATTTTTAGATCATGTGTTGGGGAGGTCATGATGCACAATATGAGAGGAAGAGAGGTTTACATTCATTAAGTTTCTACTCTTAAAGGAGGCTCACCTTTATGGACTGTATCACACAGGGGCCTTTGCCTTCTGCCTTAAGATTGAGTTTGGCCAATAGAAGGCACTAGCAGATCAGAGGGTGTGATGAGAGTCGAGAAATTTATTCTGTCCTTTCCCACCCCTTTGGGCCAGAGTTTGGCAGTATCTGCTTTCCTCTACCTGAGATTATAGCTTCTATTGAGTGTCTCCTCCCTCATGGCTACGGGTCTCTCCAGGTTCCAATGAGTGCTTCCTCCCCTGGGCCCTGGAGGCCTAGGGGTTGTAAAGGCTTCCACTGTTGCTAGCTCTTGTGTGCTTCACCATCCCTTGCTGATCCTGCTTGTACCTGCCCACACCTTGACAAACACTTCCTTCATTAAACTCTCCTCAGTTATCTCGTTTCTGTGTGCCAGTTGTCTCTTGCCAGTCCCTGTCCTAGTATCTTGTGATCTTGGACAAGGTACTGCACCTTCTCAAATCTCAATTTTCTCATATGTGAAATGGAGATAAAAATAGCTACCTCATGGGGCGGTGGTGACAACTAAATTATTTAATTTATGTACAGCTTAACTTAACACAGAGTTTGGCACACAGAGAACACATAAATGTATTTTTGCCAAAATAAAGGAAATGAATTCTCTGAGGAACTAAAAGTTCCATCTGGATCCAAATGTTCCACCAAGTCATTTCTTAAAATGTACTTTATGCTCCAGTGAAAAAGAGTTATTTTGAGGAACTATTAGCAACTAAGGTCTTTGAATTTACCAATAACTAATTGTTAGTGATGCTGCTGAAGGGCTCCAAACAGCCATCACGTACCAAGGGATGTTCAAATTCAAGCATCTTTACTTTAGAATTTGATGTTTCTGGAATTTTCCAGTATGACACTGAGATTCTGCTTTCTAGTTTTCTGGACATAGAATGATTTAAATAATGTAAGCAGAGAACTGTTATGGTAGGATAGGTAATATTTAGGAAATAAAACTCTGTCTATAAATCAGCTCAGATGCACTAACTGCTTCTCATCTTACAAAGAGTTTACACCATGATCTACTTACTGGTATAAGCATATAAATGTAGAATTTTTAAGAGGACATTCAACTTTTAAAAGGTCATGCTTACCATGGAGTTAGGAAAAGGATGAAAGTGCAAAAAACTATAGGAAGTCCTTCAGTTCACGAAGATCCAAATTGAGAGAGAGAGAGATTTAGAATTGGAACTTCCCATGTCACCTTTTCAGATACGGATGAAAAAACTATTTTAACGGCTGGCATGGCTCTTTAGGCAGTGGTGCTGTTGTCGGTTTAAGGCTATACTCTGAAAGACACTTTCAGAGGGAAGATGAGGCCCTGAGGGTGTGATCTATAAGAAGACTGAACTGCTCTGAATAAGAAATAACAGAAATTGAGCGGTGAGGGAATGCGGAGAAGGGAAGGAACAAAGGTGTGTGTGGGAGATACAAGAGGAAAAAGCCACCCTGGGTGGCTAGAGCTGAATATATTTTAGGTTGTTTGCCCTGCTGTGACTTAACCACTCTGTTTCTCCAATTCTTTGATAAAGCCTACGACACACCCACGTGCTTCATCTGTGTGATTTTTCTCAAGAAGGAAGTGGGGCTGTAGGCCACATCTGGGTCAGTACATGGCAGAGAAAAGAGGAGTGGGGGTGGCGTGGGGGTCAGGCAAAAGTGACACTGAGGCCAGAAGAAGTGGGAACTCGGAGCAAATATGTCCATAGAAACCTGAGCTCTAAGACCTTTGTGACAATAGGGAGAGCGTTAGACTTCCCACAGGACAGAGAACAAAGAAACTTGAGCCAATTTTATTTAAATCCGAAAGGGCAGGATGACCTCAGCTGATATCTGCATTACAATTTATCCCAGATCCAAGTGAAAAACTAGAAATATGAAATTAGAGTTACTAGTGTCAATCTATTAGGATAGCTGTATTCTTACTACTAACATTTTCTTGACCCCGTATTTGGATAGTTCTTGCTGAATCTATACAAAAAACAGATGAAGAGCTTCAAGTCTATTAAAAGGTTACTCAAATTGTTTCCTTGATAAAAGACAGCCATTCAAAACACTGTATCAACTGCTGGGAAATGCAGTTCTTGGGATTAGATTCACCCACGGGCAGACTTTAAAATGATTTATTCAGTTAGTCGTTTACTGTCAAGCGTTTATTGACTTTCAAATCTATGCTGGCACATTAAATGACTGCAAACCATTGCCTTATCCTGTGACATCTCACCTTTTAGGGGTTAACTACAAAATAACACGTGGCACCAGTGCTCACTATTCAAGAGCACTGTTTCCAATAAAATAGAAAGGCACGTGCCCACCATACATACATATACATAACACACACACACACACACACACACATGCACACACACCCTCTTATTTGGGAGTCTACGTATTTACAATGATCTCCAAACCCAAGTAGTTTGTACAGATTCCAACAGTTGCTAAACTTTTACAGTTTATAATGACCACAAGCCTCTTTTGTGGACATTTTGTGGGGCTTAAGACTTTCTCCCGATGCTTATGGCTTCACACTTTCCTCCCAGTCCAGAAAAGCTGTATATAAGATTGATGTTCTAGGCCATCATCAATCAAAGATCCTGGATTCTGTTGGGCTGCCTTGAGCGGAAGTGTTGATATTGGAAGACTTTCCATACTCACCTCTTAGTTTGTTTAAAAGGTATAAATAATCAAGTATGACCTTGTTTACTACAGCAACTGATCGGACAATTTAGCTGAAGAGTTTTCCCAACATGATGGAGACCCTTTAATGGTGAAAGTAAATTTTTGATTGTCATTCATCATATTCCTTTGGCCTCATTGTATGAAAGTCACCTCACATTTATCAATCACCTACTCTCCTGAAAACCAGTGTGCCCAGGGAGCTCATGGGTAAGTGAAGCAGACACAAAGCAGGCAAATCCAAAATACGTCCATTTGGAATAACCTACCTATGGTGGCTAATTTTATGCATCAACTTACCTGGGCCACAGTGCCTAGATATTTGGTCAAACGTTATTCTGGATGTTTCTCTGAAGGTGTTTTTTGGATGAGATTAACATTTAAACTGGCATATTTTGAGTAAAATAGATTACTCTCCATAATGTGGGAGGGCCTCATCCAATCAGTTGAAGGCCTTAATAGAACAGACACTGACATCCTTTGAACAAGAAGGAATTCTGCCAGCAGACTGCCTTGGGACTTCAACTAAATTCTTCCCTGGGTCACCAGACTGCCAACCTCCCCCATCAGATTTTGGACTTGCCAAGCCTCCACAATCACATGATCCAATTCTTTAAAATAAGTCACTCTCTCTCTCTATATATATACATCCTGTTGGTTCAGTTTCTTTGAAGAACCCTAACCCTAACTAATATATTACCAAAGCCATTTTTGTGTTTTAGTAGAAATAACATCCACAACAAAAAGTCTTGATAAGAATTCACACTGGGGCCGGCCCGGTGGTGCAGCGCTTAAGTTTGCATGTTCCTCTTCGGTAGCCCGGCTTCGCCGGTTTGGATTCCAGGTGCAGACATGGCACCACTCATCGAGCCATGTGGTGATAGGAATCCGACATATAAAATTGAGGAAGATGGGCACAGCTGTTAGCTCAGGGCCAGTCTTCCTCAGCAAAAAGAGGAGGATTGGAAGATGTTAGCTCAGGGATGATCTTCCTCAAAAAAAGAAAAAAATAAGAATTCATACTTATTTTATAGGATTATTCTAGAGAAAATTGTAAGTGTTGTAGATTGATTTTTAAAGAATTCCAAGTAATGTTAGTTTCAGCTCAATCTCATGAAGCAAAGGTTGCTCTCCTGAGCAATTGCAATAGACAGTGCTTATGTAGCAAATATTTTGGGGGTACCTATTCTGTGCAAAGCACTGTTCTAAGTGCTGAGGATAAAGCAATGAATAAAAGAGACAAAAATTCCTGCATTCATGGAATCTATATCCTAATGGAAGGAAAGATATGACAGCATATTTATATTAGTCAGAAAGCGATAAGTGGGAAGAATTAAACTACAGCAGTTACCCTGCTTTAGGATGGAGAGTGATGGGATAAGGTGAGTGTATGCAATTTTATATAGGGTATTTGGAGTAAGTGACATTTCAGTAGAAACCTAAAGAAGTGAAAGAGAGAGTGATGCAGATTTATGAGTGGGAAGTGTTCTAGGCACTGAGAGCAGCAAGGGCAAGGGCTGTGGAGCAGAAATGTATTCAGGGTTTCTGAGAAACACAAGAAGGGCAGTGTGTCTAGAAAGGAGTGAGCAAGGGAGAGTGGTAGGAGCTGAAGCCAGAAAAGTTCCGAGGAATTGACTGTGTAGAGCCTTGTGGGTCACGGAAAGGAGTGAAGACTTTATTCAGAATGAGATGGAAACCAAATGGAGTGTTTTGAGTAGAAGCTTTACATAACTGAACCCAAGCTTTAGTAGACTCCCTTAGGCTACTCTGGAGACTAGAGTATGTGTGTATGTAGAAAACGTGCAAGAGTTAGAGAGAGAAAGGGGTGGAAGAGGGAGACCAGTTGGAGACTACTGCAATAATTCTACCAGGAAATGATGATAGTGGGAACAGTAGAGTTGGATATATTTCAAAGGTAGAGCTGAGAAAACTGACAAAAAGGAGTCAAGAATGACTCCATGTTTTTTGACATGAGCAACTACAAGAATGGAATTGACTTTATCGAGGTGGAAAAGTCTGGGAGAGGAGCAATTGGTGGGAGAGGGGAGTGGATCAAGGATCTGGTTTGGGAGGTGTTGCATTTGAAATGCCAATTAGACATCTAAGCAGAAATGTCTAGAAGGCAGTTAGATATATGAGTATGGAATTAGGGGCAAGTTCTCAGCTAAAGACATGTTTTTGGGAATTGTCAGTGTTTAGGTGGTTTATAAAGTCATGAGATTGGATAAAATCTCCCAGAGGGTAAATACAGAAATTGAAGAGAAGTCTGAGGACAAAGTCTTGGGACACTCCAACGTTTAGAGGTCAGAAGAGAAGTTGCATCAAGCCAAAGAGACTGAGGAAGAGACGTCAGTGAGGTAGAAAAAAAAACAGAGAAAGTTGGAGCTTGGAGGACAAGTGAAGAAAATGTTTCACATAAGGGGGGGAGTGATCAACAGATAGGTCAAGTAAAATGAAGACTGGGAATTAATCACTGGATTTATCAATGTGGAGATTTTAGGACCTAATACCTAAAACCTACCTAAAACCTAATAGGTGTTTGAGTGCAGTAGAGGGAACAAAAGCCTAATTAGAGTCTACTCAACAGTGACTTTAAGAGAGGAAGTGTAGGCAAAGATATAGGCAACTCTTTTCAAAGTTTTAGGTAAAAGGGAGCAAAGAATAGAGTTGTGGCAACGTTAGCAGAAGAGGAATCTAAGGAGGATTCTTCTAAGTGTTTTTTGGGTTTTTTGTATTTTTAGGGTTAGAGACTTAATGATATGCATGTGACCTGATGGGAATGATCCAAAAGGGGAGGGGGCAACAGATTAGGCAGGATGAGAGGGAATAGAATCAGTGCGTAAAGTTGGAATTAGATAGGAAAGAAGGTGAAGTTTTGAGTATAAATGTAAATAGGTTGGTCGATTTGGTGGGGGGAATCTGGGGAAGCTCTCCTTTGACTGGCCAATTTATTTCAATGAAATAAAAGCAATTAAGCCAAGAGTAAGGATAGGGGAAGGAATGTTAAATGTCAGAAACTTTCTTTTCTGACAGTGGTTCTTTATTTCCCCCAGTTGAATTTAAGGAATTGGGAGAAGGAACCTTTCTATCTTATCCTTTACAAGCAGAAAACATTTACAATTGAGGACATCTTTGAGTTTATTTTTGAAAGAGGTTGACCCAGGATACCCACCAGCCTTCTCCTTGCTTAACCTGCCACTCGACTGCTCCAGGTACCAGAGTCTGTCCAGCTACATTACTAATGGAAATACAACATAAGACTTATCTCGACTTTCTCTACCTAGGCTTAGATAAGAATTTATAAGTAAAACTGTGTTCTAGATGTTTCACTGGCTCTTGTTACTCCTTCGTTGTTTTCAAAGGAATGTCTAATCCCAAAGGAGTTAAGAACACCTGCTTTAGAGTTATTATAAAGCATTGATTTTTTTAAAACTCATTCCTTCTGACCGTGTAAAACGCAAATAAAACAAGCATCCTTTGAGTGCCCACCATGCACACGGGGCTAATCTTTTGTAAGATCCACAAAGTAAAGGAAGCAATATTCTCTGCTCCCCATAATTGCTAAAGGTAAAATTTCTTAAAACTCTTAAAACCACTAGGAAAATTTTGAAACATTCTTGCAAAAGTATTCTACTTGATGGTTAAAATATTATTAAGGGATAATATTTTGATATGCTAGAGGGTAGTTTAAGGTTCAATGACAATATTTTTGTGTCATGGGAGATCCTTTTTTCCTTTCAAATTTCTGTAATATAATCAAGGCTATTCCCTCTCAGTGCTGGTCCCACTATAACAAGGGTGGGAAAACTGGGAGGAAGAAGAAAACTAACATGGAGCATCCAGTATCTGTCAGGAACTTCCCAATGGTTATTTAAATTTTAAAAGAATATTGCAATACAAGTCTTTGAGTCTCCATTTTGCAAACTAAGAAACTAGTGTAATAAAAGTAGCTCTAAACCATGTGGCGTCATGGGGAGTTGTTAATTAATTATAGTGCCTCAGAAAATTTTGGAAATAAAACACTGCCGAATTTTACTGCAACATGCCATAAGCCCTCCTGCATAGAAAATCTGCCCGCTGTGTCTTGGCCTGGCATCCTGGCTTTGAGATTGTCCCGCTCTACCAACCCGACTTAATCAAGGTCATTGAAAGCCATTCCCGTCTTGCCAGGTGTAAGAAGCTGCTCCAGATTGGTGCTATCAGCAAATTTATTGAACTTACACTCACTTCCATCACCCTGTGGATAACTGGCCCACAACCAGCCCTTACGGATGGACACCACTTGATAAATGTCCTTGGGATGACAAGGAGTCACTGATAGCTACTCTTTGATCGCAACTCTTCAACCACTTGACAGCACTGTGATCCAAGCTATGTATTACCAGCTTGTTGAAAAGCAATGTCATGTGAAATGGTATCAAAAGTCTTACTGAAGTCTGGATATACTATATTTATTGCTGCTTCTTTGTCGGTGTGTCAAAGAAATAAATTATACCTACTTGGCTGTTTTCTTCCTAAAGATATGCTGATGACTACCAAACATCTCTTATTTTGTGAATTTGCCAATCAATTGATTGTTTGTATCTTGTCCTAAATTGAGGTTTTGGAATTTCAAATGACAAGCGTCCCTAACAGCACATTCTAAAAATCTTCAGACACTTCTAGATTGTCTTTCGTTGGATTCTATTCTGACTCTATGAGGTATAGGAATAAACCCTTAGGATCCAAGGAGTAGTGGGAAAAATATATATATATATATATATATATGTATATATATATACCCTTTGTTCACTTACAAGTACTGTATTTAAGCTCACTTCAAACAAATACTACTGGCCACTAGATAAGGATTGTCTTTATATTCCAGCTCTGGCTGCCACATCTCAGTATGTTATTATTATTATTATTATCATTATTCATAGGCAGTCAGCCAACTTTGTGAGATGGGGAGGACTGAGGCTGTGAGTATATGTGTATGCATATGAAGGATGGTGCAGAAGAAAGAGCCACGCTTTTTCAAGGAAAAGTGAATTATTTCCTACCACTATGCCCTGTTTCCTTCTCTTAAATAAGCTCAGAGTTTACCTCCAAATTTTCTATATTGCCAATGAGCATAATTTGATCCATAGAAAACTAAACTTAAGGCACTTACATTTTGAAAGGTAAATTTGGTTTCATAAGTTTTCTATCATCCCTGGTGACAAGCCGTCTCCTTTCCCTGACATCACGTTCTGCCTTGTTGCTACCGTTTTTGGCATACTATTCAGTGTCCTCCCATTTCTGGTAGAGGTAATCAGGCTTTGGGTTTGGTGCTAAATCTACTCTTTTACATCTCGTATTTCACATCATGCTGTTCTTACTTCTGGGAAGGGGAGCGAGCAGGGCTGGCAAATATACGGCACTCCTCCTCCATGAACCTAGCAGACATAAGAAAAATCAATCATAGCACTCTTTCCTTCTGAGACTAGCTGAGGCCTCAGCAGTCTTCCAGGGATCAGCAAACATTTTCTGTAAAAGACCAGACAATAAATATTTTAGGCTTTGTGGACCACACAGTTTTTGTTGCAACTACTCAGCTCTGCTATTCTAGGGTGAAAACAACCATAGACAATATGGAATGAATGAGCATGGCTGCATTCCAACAAAACATTATTTACAAAAACAGATGGCTGGCTGGATTTGGCCTATGGGCAGTAGTCTGTAGTTTACTGGCTGTACTTTGCAGATCCCTGCTCTAAATTCCTGCCACCAATTAGATTTGCCATTGGAAGATGGAAGCTACCTGGTGTTCCTGAGCTGAAGTACAAGATGCTACAATACTTCAGCGTTGACTCTATTCACCTGTTGATTTCCATGTAAGGAACCGATTTAGCTTAGTTTTGGGCCCTCTGCTCTGAGTGTCTTGAAATTAAAAGTCACTTTGGGACCAAGGAGAGCAAGTTTTAAGCCCTACTCATTTTCATTCTTTTTAATTTTGTCAGTGGTGAGGCTAGCATGGGAATTCTATATATTCTCTTTTTTCAAACATACGAAAAAAAATGACATGAAATATCTCAAAGTCATTGCCTTAGAATAGGTACTATTAGATACAGCAGTTCAATCACCAAAAGCTTTTCCCTGTAGGATCAAAAAAGAAGCAAAAAACAACCACCAAACAAACTTAAACTACATTATAGTGGGATAGGATGAAATGGAATTCGACTGCAGCCTGGCCACCATCAGTTATATCTTAATTATTTAAGAGATTTAAAATATGTGGAAGTAGTTTAAGCTGTTCTATTCCTGCTTCATGGGGGCTAATTCCTTAGCCAAATGGACAATTGAAGAGAGATAGACAAGGCTTTGAAAATCTATATGACATTTCAAGCAAAAAATAAAATGGAATAAAATAAAATAAGAGAGATTAATTTTTCTCAGAAGAATATTGCTTGAATGAAACTTATCTCATTATCTTTTAGCAAGGACAATTAACAAACCTCAGGACTTAAATATGGTTATGTAATACACTTTTATATTTTAAAAAGAAAACTTTTGTGATTTAAATGATAGGATGTGAACATGGCATCTTCTTTGGGAAGTTGTTAATGGAATTCATTCTCTTCTCTCAGGCTGGCACTTACAATCTACGTGCTTTTTACTCTTCTCCTGACATCACTGCCAGCAGAGATTATCAATGTCCTCTTCTCAGATTGTTATCCAGAAGAAAAAGCACAAAATACTTCATTTGATCCTTTCAAGCCTGACATTATATGAAAAGACATGAAATCAATTTTTATATCCACTCATTACCTTCAAACTCTCTTTAATGCAGCTTTATCAATTTGGACAATAAAATCTCATTCATCTGTACTTCATTACTTTGGAATTGGAGATAATTTGGGCAGGGCTAGCCTAAAGATGATCTGTTCAATATTTGTGTGAAAATAAAATTATTCATGCTGATGGTTACTGCAAATAACTTCCCGAAGCAGGCTAAAAATTCAACTGAGATGGTTAAAGTCTAAATTCTTTGGTAGAATTTCAAGGCCCTCTCTGAACTAGCCAGATGGACTTCTCCAGCTTCATACGCCAGCTCCATAGTCAAAGCCAAAGATCACCCTGCATTTTCCTTCCTTATGCCCTATTTGTACCGTTCTCTATATTGGGAACGATCTTTTCTTCCTCCTCTAGTTCTACCTTTCAAAATTCTGTTCTTCCTTTAAAAGCCAAACTGAAATGTCACCAGCGTTATGAAGCCTTCTCCAATACTGCAACCAAGATGAGCTCTCTTCCAACCTTGGGACACAGCAGTAGAGTGGTATGTTGTTCCACAGGGGTGACTGGGTCCCTGACAGTGACGTCACATATAGCTCCAAATATCTGACTACTTCATTCTGCTTTTATGTAGTCGTGCCTGAACATGTACATATTGATATAGATATTTTTCCTCAATTACTTTCCTTTTATTTATATTTTATCTTACTGTTGGGCCACTGTGTTAAAGTTCTAAAATTATATATATATAAATAGTTTATATTATCTATAAATTTTGGGAGTAGTCAGGAGATGTTACCAATTTTTTAAAGAAGAGTGTGTTGGGTCCGATAGGGTTGAGAAGATCTAAAAGAGATTCTAGAAAGATCTGTTCTCCTTTCATTAATTTCTGTTTCAAAGAATGATACCACCAAGACACCCGTTTGCCCAAGCCAGAAATTTTAGCAACATCATAAATTCTTCCTTCCTCCTCCTCTCTCCAACCAATCAATTGCTAAGACTTATTGGTTCCACCTATGAAGTCTCCTGTCATCTCCAGGCCTACCAACGCAACTGCTGCAGCGCATCAGGCTCTTATTATCTATGAGCTAAATTACTTCAACTCCACCCAGTTTCCCAAGGATTTTTTTTTAAACCTGTAAATCTTATTGTGTTATATTCTCATTCAAAATTCTTGACTGCTCCCTATTGCACACAGAATAATATTCAGCTCCTTAGCATGGCAAATAAGATCTTTCATGATCTGGCCCCACATCCTTATCTAGAATCATCTCCTATCTAGTCTCATTTCTCGTTCCCACAGTTCTTACCTTGCGCTTTCCACTCCAGCAACATGAACTACACTTTGATTTCTAACCCGCTCTGCTCCTATAACCCTCAAGGACTGCACGTGTTACTTCCTCTGTGCCACCTGGAAACCTCTTCTCCAAAAACATCCCTGACTTCCTAAGGAACACTTTTTTTCATCTTTGTTTTTTTTTTAAAGAAACTGATTATTTTTGTTTCTGTATTTCCATAGACAGTAAGCTGATTGAGGGCAGGAACTATCTCTTTCCCTCCATATATCCTCAAACACAGCACAGTGCCTGACATTAAATGTTTATTGAATAGATGAATGAATGAACAAATGAATACATTTAACTTTCACTGAAATAACTTACTATGTATTTTTGAAATAATCACTGCTGCCTGAATAATCTTCCTTCTAATAATTCTGTTACTCAGTTAAATTTTACTTTCTGGGTCTTTTCTAATCCTACCTTCTTACGGTTTTGCTAAGTTTGCTGTTGTCTTCCATTTTGCCATATTCCAATTTAATAGATTCCTTTTTTTGCATTTGTGGTCCTGTTAAGGTAACAAATGATTGGAGTGTGTGTTTCTACAATTAAGTTTAACTCAAATAAAGCACTAACTACGGCTTTAATGTGAACTATTCTTGCTAAGAATCTTTCCTTTCAGTCCAGCAGAAATGAGAAGAATCTCAAGGCTCTCAAAAACATAGACGTCTCTACATGAGTAACTTTAATACCTGATTTATAGTCGGAAAGAGGTAGCATAGTCAACATATATGTATTACATGTATAACATTCATGGCAATATTGTTTATAATAGTAAAAAACTGGATAGATAAGAAATGTACTAAACTTTAGTGCCTATATTTAATGAAGTACTATGCAGCTATGCAGCAGGTTAAAAGAATGAGGTAGGGCTCTATATGCTCTGTAGAGAGATTGAGTTGTAAGTTAAAAAGATGGAGAACAGTAAACATAGTATGATTCACTTTCTGTGCATAATACAAAGTATATGTGTATACATGCTAACATTTTTATGGTGGATAACCAGAAACTTAATAGTGGTTATTTACAGGAGAGGGAATTTTCACATGTGTATGTAGATGTGGGTGTGTGTGTGTGTTGGTGATGAGGAGTGTGGCAAGGAGAGAAGTTTTATCTCTATCTTTTTTGTTTTCCTTGAATTGTTTAATGTACGTTTTAATTTTTTTTTTTTCCTGAGGAAGATTATCCCTGAGCTAACATCTGCTGCGAATCTTCCTCTTTTTTTGCTTGAGGAAGATTGGCTCTGAGCTAACATCTGTGCCAATCTTCCTCTATTTTATATGTGGGGTGCCACCATAGCATGGCTGACAAGTGGTGTGGGTCCGTGCCTAGGATCTGAACCCATGAACCGGGCCTGCTAAAGTGGAGTGTGCTAAGTTAACGATGAGGCCACCAGCCCCTGTACATTTTAATTTTTATGACAAGAGTAGAATTATGTGCCATTTTTACTTTCTTATTCTTTTCTATTTTAAAAATACGTATAAAATGTATATTAAAAATGAATATTCTCAAGTGATTCTCAAACTTTGTTGTATACCAAACTAACCTGAAGTGCTTCTTAAAAAGCAAATTCCAAATTACTACCTCAAACTCTGAATTAGAATTTCTACATGTGGGGAGCTCAGGGCACTTAAGATGAATTTTTAGCAAGGGTGTCAGGTAGTTCTGATACAGGTGATCTGAGAAATACTACTTTGAGAAATACTACAGAGCAACTAATTGACACTTCAAATTCATACCTCTGCATGTCTAGGACATCTTCACCAGCGATAATAATAATAGTAAGTTGTTGAGAGGATAAAATTTGATAATCCATGTAGATCACTTAGTACAGTGCTTTGCATGCAGCAAATGTGAATGGAGGTCGGAGGCTATCGGTTGTTTGGTTTGGGTTTGGGTTTTTGTTATTGTTGTTGCCCATTATTACTTTTAGTTTAAAAATTCCTGGAAGGAAACTAATCATTTAAATAAACAGACAAGAAATTGTACTCTGAGAACAATTGTTCTTTGAGAATGTTTAAAAAACGCTTAGTGTTCTTTCCTATTCTTCAATGACAATAGCCACTTTTTCATTGTGTACAGAAATTGTATTTAAAATCACATTAACGATTTGATGCTATTATTTTATTATAAAGTTTTATTTTCCTGTTAAATATATGAATTTTTATGATGTTTTGAAGTCAAGATTTATGTCCCGTGGGAATAAAAATCTTAAAAAAGCGAAAAGTCAATGGCAGAATATTATTTGATTTACAAGAGTGTGGTTTTCTTCAAACTTTCAGAATGTATTATTCCGTAAAGTAGGACACACAAGAACATGGGGAGGCCCTGCAGTCAGTTCTCTGCCTTATGATTCACACTATGTTTGCCCTTTCTCTCGCCTAAAGGAGGTTTGTAAGCCCTGTGGTCAAAAAGAAGACAGTAAATGTCCCGGCAAATACGGTAGTCAGCCTCTCATGCTACACACCTGCCAGAAAACTGACTTAGCAAAACACAGCCAACAGCACAAAAAAAAGAGCCAGCCAGATTTGTAGCGAGTCATAAATCATGATTAACGAGTTCCGATTACTCCGCCTCTGATGACATATTCTGGAGCCTCAGGGACAAGCAGAAAAGCCTGCCACATATAACCCCGTTAAGCCTTCCAGGCATCACACGTATGTCATAGCTGTAAAGGAAAAAGGGCACAAGCCACCCCTTTTTCAGGGCTTGCCAACCTTCTTTCCACAGCTACCTGGGATCCTGTTTAGTGGTGCCTTGTGCGAGGCTGCCCCCAGCAAGCAGCCCTACCTGGGATGCATCTTGGTTTCCTCATCAAATGCTAACTCTACCAGGGATTTGGACCAATTTGATACACTAGGTCCATAAAAGTATCAGTAGCTGAATTACATCGTTAACGGAATCCCTTTGTTGTCTTAATCCAAAGATTGAACTAATGTGGAAATTTCTGACTCTAAAGTCAGTTGGTAGAGAAATACCTGTTTTTTGTGTTGATTTTTCTGGTGGGAGGGGATTTTGAAAATACATATTTTATATTCAACATTATAATTTTACATTTAAAATACTAACAAAAAAACCCCATCATTTTTCATAGGTTTTTTTTTTTTTGAGGAAGATTAGGCCTGAGTTAACTACTGCCAGTCCTCCTCTTTTTGCTGAGGAAGACTGGCCCTGAGCTAACATCCGTGCCCATCTTCTTCTACTTTATATGTGGGACGCATCCCACAGCATGGTTTGCCAAGTGGTGCCATGTCCGTACCCGGGATCCGAACCAGCGAACCCCAGGCCGCCGAAGCGGAAGGTGCGCACTTAACTGCTGCGCCACCCGGCCGGCTCCCCTCATTGTTTTTTAAATGTAACCTATAGAAAAACAAGCCCAACAAAGTCCTCTTGTCTGGAAGGATTCAAAGAAAATACTTTCTCTTCTTCACTTAGGGGATTCTCATAGGTGGTGAAAGCTTCCCCAGGTGACAAATCATTTTCTTGAGGGTGGGTGGAGGGAAGATCTTAATGTTTTTCAGACAGAGCATGGGCTGGAGAGGTCAGCTAGGTTTCACAACTCTAATTAGTTTGTGTGGTAAGCTATGTAGCTGGGCCTGTCCACTGATAGCCTCCTAGCTTCTTCTCCTCTATCTCCTTCTCCTCAAATTTTAATTGCTGTTGCCTGAAAATATGTAAAACAGAATCCTCCAGAGAATCACCAAGCCCAGCCTGGACTGTGTAAGCAGCAACTACCACCACATCTGGGGCCCATTCTCCGTCCCAACCCCAACAACCTTAAAACTCTGGAATATAATATTCATATCACTCTTTTTATTTATTTATTTATTTATTTATTTTTTAAAGATTGGCACCTGAGCTAACATCTGTTGCCAATCTTCTTTTTTTCTTCTTCTTCTTCCTCACCAAAGCCCCCCAGTACATAGTTGTATATTGTAGTTGTGAGTGCCTCTGGTTGTGCTATGTATGATGCCGCCTCAGTGTGGCCTGATGAGCAGTGCCACGTCCATGCCCAGGATCTGAACCAGCGAAACCCTAGGCCACGGAAGCGGAGCATGTGAACTTAACCACATGGCCATGGGGCCGGCCCCTATATCACTCTTTTTAATAAGAATATTGCCTGATACAAAGCATACCTTCACTTTTAGAATGTTACTCAAAGGAACATGAGCTGAGGAGTGCTACTTTTGTTAGTAAAGTAATATAATACACCATATCAAGTTGTCCTGGAAAAAAAATCATACCCTTCTCAAAAGACAGCAACCTACTAGCTTCTCACCAGTAAGCTTGGGCTGAATTCAAATGTCTTCTGAACCTGACAACTCATAAGTGAGTGATTTCTTGATCGATTTTTAGACTTCTAACAAAGCTCTTCAATGTTCCCATTCACTCCCTGAAATGTCACTAACCTCAGTTCTAGGGTACTGGGGAAGTCTATTAGAAAACGTAATCTAGAAAATAGGATTCTCTTAGTCTGAAAGAGTTAACGCGATACTAGAGAAGAGAAACTTAATCATCTCTCATCAACAAGCATCTTAAATTCTTAAACATTCTTCAAATTTTAGAAACCTGCCAATAAAAGCAAAGATAGCAACAGACTAAAGTACCTGAATCATGGAGATTTGTTATATTCTCAGGTAAGATTCACATCTTAGGATAAGTATTGTTCATTAAATATGAAAAAGTTTAAGAAAATACGAAAAATGGTAGATGTATCTAAAAGCATTTTGCATTGACATTTTTTAGCCCAGTATATATATATATATATATATATATATATGTGTGTGTGTGTGTGTGTGTGTGTGTGTTAGATAAAATAAGTGAACAGTCATTATTTGATTGTCTAGAAACAAATGGAAAGAAACTGTGTTCTTTCTTCTTGAACATTCTTGACGGAGTGTAGCAGAAAATAAATATTTTTTTCTAGCATTTCTAAAATGCATAGGTAAACAGAATTTAAAGTTGCTCTCTAATCACTAAAATATTTTGAACGTGTTTTGAACGGTGTTACCACTAAGATCTGAAACTACGCAACTGCGATAATATGGAGTAGAACACTTAAAAACATCTGCAGCAGGAAGTGAACCAAAAATATAGTTATGAGCTACTGATGACAGATATGCACCTCTTTCTTATAATCAAGCACCTCAAGGTAATCATCTCCCTCTTGAAATCCTTCATACAAGAAGAGAGTTGATCACGTACTGCTGTGATATCTGGGCATTTTCTCCCTTGGCTGACATATTAAATAATAAGAAACCAACATGACATTACAAATGAGAGCTTCTCTAACTGTTTCCAGGAGTCCAGCCTGACCAGCCTGCCAGATAGTCTAGAATCATTTTGATGCAATTTACAAACACTCCTTCCCGGGAGAAGAGGAATTGAGGTTAGCGTTGAGCAGCCCGAGATAAATGGTAGGAGGGCCGTACACCATCCTGTTTAGAATGCCTTCATCTGTTTTTTCTTTATTCTTTGGCATCTGGGCAAAAGTTGTTGGGTGAGTTGGTAAAATATTTTGCTGTTTTTAAATGCACCATAAATGCTCTCGATGAGTCCACCACTATGTTCTAAACTGAAGTAGGGCTCTTGTCCTTAGCTGTACCTCAGTCTGTGGATATTTTTCTCCAGATAGCCCATTCTTTCAAAGTCCCTGCAAACTAGGACAGAGTTTGTAGGGAGAAGTGCCTCTAAGAACAGTATCAGAGATTTGCGAGGATATAAAGTTTTCTCAAAAGAGTAAATTGGAAAAGTTTTTAAAGAGGAGGTTGATGGAGGGAAAAATGGCATTGGAAGAACATAATAATGAGAAAACGGCTGAGACTCAGGTTCTTAAACTATTTTTGGAGCCACCGATCCCTTTGGCAGCCTGGTCAAGGCTTTGCCCCCCTTTTCAGTAACACTTTCAAATACAGGAAGATACAGATTCCTTTCCCATCTAAGTTCACAGAAGCGCTCTCCTGAGAGTGGATAGCACTGGCTCTGGTGGAAAGCGTGAAGTAGGATAAGTCTGTTTTGGGTACTCCACAGGTCTTCCCTTCCTGCATGCAACTACCTCTCTGCCTACCTCCCCTCTCCCAGGTTCTAGCTCCTCTCAAGCCCCCTTGTTTTGACGTCCTGTCCAGGCTTAAGTCGCTAAGCAACAGTCCATCTTTAAGCCCTTTCCCTCTGGTCTCACCGACCTCACCCCCCATCCCCTACCCCCAATTTACAATGTGTTTCTCTTAGGTTTTATTCCCATAGATTAAAACTTCTTAAGAGTAGGATTCATTTTCCAGCAAAGCATATCAGATTAGGGGGACAGCAGTTTTTTAATCACATGTGTCACACACTCACCCATAAAGCTGTGTCTCTGTGGGAGTGGTGGATGAGAGGTATCCTTGGCTCCTGGTCTCCACTGAAAATTCGTGAGCGGAATGAGAGTTGTGAGGATTGCCTTGTGTGTGGGAACTGCGTGGAGGCAGAAACAAGGCCTCGTGGCCTTGAGAAAACAACTGGGGCTTATTCATTAATCAACGAATTGATACTAAAGTGTGTCCAAGTGAAATCCATTTTATTCAAAAGAGGATTACTTTTTAAAAGTACAGTTGATTTCAATGCTAGGAATTAGGCTGGCTTGGACAGGGCAACATCCTGAGGCACTCTTTCCATTTAGTAAGAGGCAAAGGCCTGCTCACTCACATAAGCCTGGGTCTGTGGAATGACCCATTGAATATGCACTCACACAACGGATGAGGCTCTCCTAAAGAGACAAAAGGAAACAGAACACCCTGCCACAACCAGCACAACCATAAGCTCCAGATTATAGGGCTGAGAATGTCTCTTCTTAGAAGGAGTAGAGGTAGAATTTGGAGACGTCCAGACAATACATTGCTATTTACCTGTCTTAGACACTAGCCTGGGTGTAACTATGGGATGGGGTGGTGAAGTGATGCAATTTGCTATTGACACATCTTTTGCCCTGCTCCTCCCATCCTTCCACATCCTTCTACTCCTCGTTCATGAGCAAGGATAATGCATGCAAGATGAAGCTAGACAAATAGGATGACTCTATTAAAAGTTTTGTTATTTATCTAAAATATGATGGGAAGCTATTTGAAGGATTTTAAACGACAGAGATGATATCAAATTCAGATTTTAGAGAAAAATCATTTTAGAATAAGATATTTAACATTCCACTACTAAATTAAAATCCTGTTAGAGTGGGCACTGCTGATTAAAATTTTAAATTTTTATTCATAGTATTTTTCTATTTTATTCTTTAATACTTTATTTCATTTCTTATTTACACAAGTAGTTCATAGTGATACACTTTATCTTATTTTTTGTCTATTCCACTTTTCAACTTCAGTGTGATTGCAAATATTCAAAATATTCATATGGCTTTATTTGTATCTTAAATACCGATGTTATTCAGAGAATGAGCACTACTGACTGAGCAGTAAAACCAACAAACTGAGATTACTTCTTTTCCAAGGAGCGGGCCCTGAGTTAGCACTGGAGGAGATGGCTGGAATTTCAGAGTTCTCTTTTGTTTGGTTTAAATGCTGATGGAGCAAACTCAGGAATGCAGTGTGACCCATGAAAAGCAAGAAAAAGCAAAGCATGAGGGGTAGGACTGGAAGAATTAGCTAAGAGGAGATGGGGAGGGCAGGCAGTGCACTGACTTGCATTAAAATTTTAAGAGGGAAGGTGCTTGGAGAGTAAAAGAAAATAAGGGATGTGAGCCAAATAGTAATTTTTCTCAGTGTTGGCTAAAATTGGATTGGGATTTATGGAAGTTTAAAGCGCTCTCTTTATGCCTGCCCCATTTTTTGGTAAAGTTTATTTTTGCTTTTTGGTTTATGTTTTTTATTTTTTTTCCCTTGGATCATGTTAAATTTAGAGTTTCCTTAGGATTAAAATAAGCTTGTAATAACAGTTCTTGGAGTAGGATTTTTAGAGAGAGTTTAAAGGATTGATGAGCATTTCATGTGACATCTATACAGAGGACTATAATGAGAAGATGCTCACAGATTTGTTTTAATTACTGTCAAACCAGGAAGAGCCTCTGCCTGGACATATGATATCAGACCTTATACCACACTTGCTAAATTATAATTTTCAAAAAAACGTATAACTACAACTCTTACACAAACACAAAATGAACATCTCAAATATTTTCTTTAACTCATTAATTGATAAAGGAACTAGTAAGATGTTAAAAACAGTTCCAAGAAAAATTTGAAGAACAGACATACATATAGGCTACCAGAAATGCTAAAATAAAATTAATAGATGCAAATTGGTTAATCTTCTATAAGGCAGTAAAATGTAATATTTTGGGATCATCTCTTTTTTTTTTTTGAGGAAGATTAGCCCTGAGCTAACTACTGCGAATCTTCCACTTTTTGCTGAGGAAGACTGGCCCCGAGCTAACATCCATGTCCATCTTTCTCTATTTTATACGTGGGATGCCTACCACAGCATGGCTTTTGCCAGGCAGTGCCATGTCCTCACCCGGGATCCCAACTGGCGAACCCTGGGCTGCCAAGATGGGGAACGTGTGAACTTAACTACTGCACCACTGGGCCAGTCCCAGGGATCATCTCTTTTAAAAGGTGGAAATCAGTTGTAACTCTACCAGACAAAATTTATTTGGATGTTTATGAAAAAGATTTATTAGCATTACTAAGGACAAGAAACATTTGCATTCTTATCTGTTTTCTACAATTTAACTGCTTTAGGTATAGGTAGTAAATATAAGACAAAGTCAATCAAAGACAAAGATACAATATTTTATATCAAAAGTTATCATTTCACTCTGGCGGAATAAGCGTTCAAAGATTGTGACATGCTAATTCTTTCATCTTATTCTTCCCAAACTATTTAATATTCCAAATTTCAAATCATCTCTTTATAGTCTTCCCTTCCTCTGCATCAATCTTTCTGTTTTCAACTTAAATAGCCTTCCAGACCACCTACACTAGGTCAAATTCCCTCTGTAATATGCTCTCAAAACATCCTGTCCTTTTCATTCTCAATTTCCATTAATTTTGTTTAATTTGGAAAACTACTTATTTCATATAAGTCTCTCCACCTAGACCCTAAGTTTCATAAGGGCAAAACTCTTGTATGTTTTATTCATAATTGTACCCTGAATCCCTAGCAAAATGCCTGGTACATAGCAGATGCTTAATAGATATCCAGTGAGTGAATGTGTGAATTCCCTCAGTGCATCTCCTCCCTCCGTTAGCTTCCAAGCAGGAAGCCTACAGAGGCAGAATGATATCTGGGCTTGAATTCTAACTCCACCATGTATTAGCTATTGTGAGGACAAATATAAATTAAAAATAGGAGGCTTAATCTTCCCCGTTAAAATAAGGGAAGAGATTTCCCTCCCTTCTTTTTTCTTAAAGTATTTACTTTAGAAAACTGTTCATCGTACTTTCTCCTCTCTTTGAAATATATATAAATTCTATTGAAAACTAGATAGGCTTTTTGGCAGCTTTATGACCCAGGGGTGCCTTTCTGAAGGACCTGGGAGCCATCTTTTTGAACTGTAAAGGTTATAGGAGATAGCACCCCTGTTCCCTAGTTTCTGTGAGCCTAACTTTTGTGGGCACCTTGCTCCACATTGCAAAACCCTTCTGTCACAGAGATATGAGAAGTTTGTTTTTCCTCTGAATAAAGTCAAGTAGCTAACATGGATGGTCACCCCAATTACCAGGTAAAGTTAGGACGAATAATGTGTGACAAAAGGTGTCGTCCAGTTCTCTCACTTGAGGACTAGTTGTTGTTTATCTTGAGAACATGTATGTAACAGGTATCTGCTTGGCTATTAAAAAAAGGTGAGATTTCTTCCTGTCTTTGCAATCTCTTAGCGCATTGCCTGTGATGCGCATCACATTCCGGTTCAATGCTTCTTTGATAAACAAACAAACAAACAGAAAACATGTTTTCTTTCTTTTCTAACCTTTGTGGAGAGATTTCTGCCTTGGCAGATTTTGTTTTTAAATATACTTCCCCAACACTGTAACCTTACGGAACTTACTTTTAACCGTAAAAGTGTGCCTCAGTTCCCTTGTCTATTAAATAAGAACCCTAATAGTCCTACTTCTAGGGTTGTGGGGGAGACTTCAACTTAAAACAGTGCCTCCTGGGAAGCAGTAAGCTGACCTTCCGCAGCATGTCTGGAGCTTGGCCACTGACCACTAAGAGCTCCACCTTGGCCTGAAGGTCCTGGAGCAGCATGCGGCCTCCCTGGCACACAGCACTTTGGTGAGGAAGGAGCACACCGTGGGGGCCCCCATGGTCCATTGCTGGAGTCCCTCTGGGTGGAGCACAGAAATCTGAGGTGGAGCAGGGTCCTCCCAGTCACGTCCACAATTGCAAACTAACATCCCAAGGATAAGCCTGGAGAAGGGAAGGCAAGGAGCTGCCCATGTGGGTCGGGGGGCAGTTCCAGAAGTGGGTGAAAGGAGGGCCCCAGGGCTTGCCCTACACCCCTAGACACGGATCAGGCGGGGACAGTATTTATTGAGCATCCACTCTGTGCCAGACACCATTCAAAGTGAGTTCTTGCCTTGAGGGACAAAAAAACACAGAAGCAAAGATAAGTTGAGGTGCTGATAAGTGTTGCCAAGAAGATAAAGTAGGTCATGTGGTAGAAGATGAGAGGCTAAGCTGCTTCTGGTGGTTGGCGGGGGAAGGTCCCTGAGGAGCAGCCACTAGCCAACACGTGGCTGTTGAGCACTTGAAATGTGGCCAGTCCAAACTGAGACGTGATGTAATGCAAACAATGGATTTTGAAGATTTAGTATGGACAAAAACAGAATGTAAAATATCTCATTAATAATTTTTATATTAATCATATGTTAAACTGATAATATTTTGGATATATTTAGTTAAATATAATGTTATTACAATTTCAAGAAAAAAAACAGTGCTTACTGCAAATCAGGAACTCAATAAGCATTGGTTATTAATAGCATACAAAAATGATCACCGTAGCAGCTTTGGGAGTTGATGCTCCAAGACATATCTGCAATTAAAAACAGTATCCTGGAGGCCACAGTGTTCTAGATGGAGATACTGATGTAAGCTTTAACAGATAGAAAGGAGAATGTTGCCATTTGCTTAATGTCTGTGCTTTGTTGCATGTTTCTTAACTATCTATCCCAGGCAGTTGGATATGGGCAGTTCTGGACATATGTTTTCACGTATCATGTAGCTTAACTTTTGGTTATATATATATATATATATATATATATATATATATATATATTTTTTTTTTTTAAGGAAGATCAGCCCTGAGCTAACATCTGCCACCAATCCTCCTCTTTTTGCTGAGGAAGACTGACCCTGATCTAACATCCATGCCCATCTTCCTATACTTTATATGTGGGACGCCTGCCACAGGATGGCTTGACAAGCGGTGCTGGGTCCGCACCCAGGATCCGGACTGGCAAACCCTGGGCTGCTGAAGAGGAATGTGCGCACTTAACCACTGCACCACCAGGCCAGCCCCTGGTTATATATTTTTTTAAATGCAAGGACACAATTTTTATTCCTATTTGTCTTTTCAAATTCAACCAATAACTCAATATGCTCCCTGGTTCCAAATTACCCCTTTTGGTTACATACTGATTCTACCTTTAGCCATTTCTGTTTCAGCTGCACTTTCAGTATTTTAGTCTTGTGTTTTCAGCAATTCTCATTCCATTATGTTTCTATTTTAATTTCTTCTGAAACCGATTTTTAAAAAATGTATTATTAAATAGGAGGCAAAGCAATTTGAAGGGAGAGCAAACTATTTTGGGGATAATGCAATAATAATAATTTTGTAACAGATTATCCCTGTGGGTTATATGATAAATTCTAAAGCAATACAGTATGTTAGCTGCAAATGTTTGCAACTGCGTGGAGGTTATTTCAGAAGTTGTAGGTCAGTGTTAGGGCTGAGTTCAGTTAACTGGAGGCCACCCCTTAACATTATAGCTGAAATAGGGCCATGTTAGAAGTGCTGTTGTGTGATCACATTTTAGTGCCTATTATGTCTTGATTAAGACTCCCCTGGATATTCCTTTTTAATGGAATTTGAGGAATTAAAAATGGCTTCACAAATCACTTTTTAATCTGGTGAAGTAAGCAGGGAATGAAAAACACCATGCTGTCATCTTCAAGAGCAAGGAAAGTTGTAAATAAAGAAAACAAATTAGTAGCTGGTTCACACCTCATCAGCTACCTAACAACCTGTTACCGGTTAATTACACACCTTTAAAATGCATGTACAAGAAAGATTATTCAGAAATCACTTTCTCTAGAGGGGAGGGTGGCAGACAAGTATGGTATCAGAAGAGGCTATATTTAACCATTTAGATAGCCAACCATGAAGGGGAAAAATATATTTTCTCAAGAATTATAGTCTTGAAAGTGCCATCTATTAGTGGCCTAGCCTCAATGGCCTCCACACCAATAATTCACTCTAGACAGGTAAATATTTGTTGTGGACCTACTGGGAAACAGAGTCTCCGATATCCCTTTGTGATCTATTCCATCTTGTCGTTCTATCAGTGCCATCCACTGGTTGTTTACTGAGCTTGGAGCCCAGTCTTGAGCTATGCGAGGAGAATTAGACCGTGGATAACAAAGCAAAACACCACCCCTGCCAAGAAGTTTAAACAGCTTCCCCGTGTGCTTTTTGTTCCATGATGTACATATTTCCTCTTGTTTTAGCTTTAGTGTAAATAGGAAACCATTGGAAACTATGCATATTGAACAGCAAATAAATTTGGGCTGGAAACTGTTGAAGACCATTAAGTTATCCAGCCTTTATACCCGGGCTTGTTGAGGGATTTGTATGTGTATTTGTGCGATTTATTTCTCCAGAATTGTTCACAAAAAGTAAAGGACTCCAAAATGTGGCTTTGCTAATACTAAAAATGTTATGGAGCTGTCCTCTAGGACATCGGTCTGCATACTGGATTTAACTTCCTGGGTTATCTGGAATCAATCGTTTTCTCGCTTTGTGGCCCATGTTACCCTCTGTTAGACCAAGATAATAATAACCTGCCTTACTTGGTTGCTTGGAGGTACAACTGACAGAAGTAATTTCAATGTGCTAAACCTGTGGTAAATGTTAATTACTATTATTTGCCATGCTATTTGTAGATAGTGAAGTGTGACATTGGTTTGGTTGCCTGATCAAATCTATTTCCTATAGCATTTTAGTGTAATTTATGACCTAAATTCTTAAAATGATAATATGCTATGCACCTACTCAAGGGTCTACTTCAAATTAGCCTATTTTGAAATTGGAAGTATATGCATATCAAAATCAATGAAGTCCACAAATGACTTTTTAAAGTATATTAATTCCATTTGAATTATATTAATTCATAAGTGGTTATTTACATAATGGTTGTTTAGATTATTTAGCATTGAGTCATCATCTAGCAACTTAACTCTTCAATGGGTGCTGTAGTCAAAAGACATCTAGTCATATCCAATGTGAAAAATATGTATACGTATATACACACATGTGTACACACACACACACACACACACACATACACACATATTCCATAGTGCATAAGTTGTTCAAAATCGTTTAGGTAAAATTCTCATGAATTACCCAAAGATCTTCATTAGTTAGTTGGTTGGGTGAAGGGCATGATTGGTTTGGGTGGAGTGTGTGGTTCTTTATGAAATCCTCGTCTGGATATTGTGCACATCCACAGAAAATCTTCTCAGAGAGTAATGACCTTTCTCCACTCCATGTAGGTCAAATCCAGAGTGCTGTTCTACATCTCTCCCCACTCCTGCTGAGAAGTTTCCATTGGTGCACTGAAAAGATGAGTTAATTTGTATGATATGGTCCATCATGGAATAATGGAAAAGATGCTACACGTCAAATTTAAAAGATTGGATTCTTTTATATCTTCACAATATTATTTTTGCATGTTACAAAAGTAATACAAACATGTAAAAGAAAAAATGTATAGTGGAGGACTTTCATTATCCCATCCCTCTAAAGATAACTACTTTATATATATGATTTTTAAACAAAAAATGCGTTATTCTATATAGTTTCTTTGGAAGCTTCCCCTTATTGATGGAAATTTAGGGTGTTCTCAAACTTTTGTATTATAGCAACACTGGAAAGAAACATCCTTGAACATATGTCATCACATACTTGTGCAAGTCTTTCACTGATTAAATATGTAAAAGTAGAGCTGTGGAGTTAAAAGAGTACTTGCACTTAAATCTTAATAAATATTACTAAATAACCTCCTAAAGAGTTTATAACTTACACACTCACTCACAAAGCAGTAGCATGCCTATTCCTGCCACCCCCTTGCTTGCACTGGACAGTATCGTTCTTTTATGTCTTTGCCACTCTCTTAGATAAGAAAAGACAGTTCTTGTTTTTTCATTTGGGGATTTGAGACCATTATGGGATTGAGTATTCATTCGCATGATTTTGATTATTTTGATTTCTTTTTCCATTAATTATCATTTATCCTTCATTTTCATCTCATCCCTATTTTCTGGTTCTACCACTTTGGGCAAGTCAATCTCTCAGAGGCTTTGTTCATTGTCTATGCATTGTCCAAATGAGACACATCCAAAACCTGTGCATTTGGTTTGTCCTTTTCTCTGTTGCCTGATTTCATCTCCATCCCATTTTGAAATACTGTTGAAAGATAATTTTTTTTAAAAAAAGGTAAAATCATGATTCTCATGCAGTTATAAAAGTGAACATGTGTTAAAGATTTTACTTTACTCATTCGATGAGGGTAGGAGGCAGATGTTATACTAGTTCAAAAAAAAGTCAAATGGCACAAATCTATATGGAGGAAAGGAATAGAAATGCAAATGGAGGCAAAAGTGGTTTCTTCCTGAGGGAGGAAGGAAGTCAATTGAAACTGCACCAGACAAGACAGAATGTAGCTGTCTATCAATTTTTAAAGAGTTGTAAAATAGCTCAAAGACTATGAAAAACTAGACTCTGATAACACAGAAGGATATGGTATATATAGATAATGCATAATTTTCTACTAAACACAATTCTTTTCTACAGTCTCCTTTTGATAAAAAAAAAATCTCAAAAGATTATTCTTGATTATTAAATAAGATTGGTGTTAGTGTACTTGGCCCAGTTATTTATATAGGTGCAGCAAGAATACTACTTTACCATATAGGCCTTACGTTTGCTTTGCTGGAAGTTTTTATGAGGAATCTCAGAAAGGACTTTTAAAATCCTCTTGTTATGTGCTATTCTGAGGCTAGGAAACCAAGGTAAGAACTCACTACCAGATTTCACCTGCACTACCTATAAATTTGGGCAAATTCTTCTCTTTTCCAGTTCCCGAAAATTTCTAAGATTCTTGAGCCTACCAGGATCTGACTTTCCATAATCACCTTGAAGGCTGGAACCCTGTAAACCAGGTCAGTTTAACTAACAGGGCTTTGTAAGCAGTAGTTCATGAAGTCTAAAACCTTACTTTCTTAAAAGTACATGGTCATATTTGATTAAATGAGCATCGTTCTCAAATATAACAACTGGATATCCACAAACAAAAGAATAAAGTTGGACCCTTTCCTCACATCATACACAAAATTAGCTAAAAGTCAATCATAGATCTAAATATAGCAGCTAAAACAATAAAACTCAGAGCAAAATATAGGAGGTACATTTTTGTGACCCTGCATTAGGCAAAGCCTTCTTAGATGTGACACCAGAAATGTAAGTGACAAAAGAAAAATTAGATGAATTGGACTTCATTGCAATTGTGCTTCAAAGGACAACTTTAAGAAAATGAAAAGCTCACAGAATGGGAGGAAATATTTGCAAATATATATCTGATGAAGGACTTGTATCTAGAATAAATATAGTCTTACAACTCAATAATAAAAAGATAGATAATGCAATTTTTAAAATGGGCAAAGGGTTTGTATAAATATATTTCCACAAAAGATATACAAATGGCCAAGAAACACATGAAAAGATGCTCAATGTCATTACACATCAGGAAAATGTAAATCAAAATCACAAGGTGATACCAATTCACACCCATTAGGGTGTCTATAATCAAAAGACAGATAATAACAAGTGTTGACAAAGATGTAGAGAAATTGGAACCCTTATACACTGCTGGTGGGAATGTCAAGTAGTGCAGCCACGTTGGAAAACAGTCTAGCAGTTAAACATATAGTTACCATAAAAACAGGTAAACACAGAGTCATCACATCACCCAGCAAATCTACTTCTAGATACATACTGAGGAGAAATGAAAATATATTTCCACACAAAAACTTGTACATGAATGCTTATAGCAGCGTACCAAAAGGTGGAAAACAACCCCAAATACCCATCAACTGATGAATGGATAAATAAAATATGTTCTATCCGTACAATGGAATAATATTTGACAATAACAAAGAATGAAGTACTGGTACATACTACAACATGGATGAATCTTGAAATGTTATGCTCAGGGGAAGAAGACAATCACAAAGATCACATATTGTATGATTCCATTTGTATGAAATGTACAGAATAGGCAAATCTGGGTTGGTGGGCTTTTGGGGACATGGGAAGTTAGTGCCAATAGGCACAGGGTTTATGAGGTGATAAAACTGTTCTAAAATGGATTGTGGTGACAGTTGCATAAAATACCAAGAATATTGAATTGTATACTTTAAATGGTTGAATTGTATGGTATGTGAATTATATCTCAATAAAACTGGCATATAAATAATAAAACTGCAGTTATGACTGATAACACTATACTGTTGTTGCTTGATCTCCTGCAAAGCAGCACCAGGGTCCCAATAAATAGAAACATGTCATGGACAGTGAGGGCATTAACAAATCTCTAGAAACTTTACATCCAGACTTCGATTTCTGAATGTTGGTATTAACACGATTTTAGTCCTACAAATTTAACCTAGTTTAGGCAAAATATCTCTTCTGATTTGACAACTCTTTCTACACAACTCAACAATGATAACGTATCAAATAAGCCTAATCTTTTTTAGCACCTCTTTCTTTTTTTTTGGTGAGGAAGATTGGCCCTGAGCTATTATCTGTTGCCAATCTTCCTCTTTTTGCTTGAGGAACGTTGTCGAGGAGCTAACATCTGGGCCAGTCTTTCTCTATTTTGTATGTGGGATGCCACCACAGCATGACTTGACGAATGGTGTGTAGGTCTGCGCCTGGGATCTGAACCCCAGAATCCCGGGCTGCCAGAGCTGAGAGCACAAACTTAACCACTATGCCACTGGGTTGGCCCTGAATCGCTCTTTTCATAAGGTGAAAAAACAAATCTTTGTGGTTTTAAAGGAGTCCTCTTGGAAATCTCAGACAGTTTTAGTTCTTTGGGATCCTCAACAAGCTTGAAGAGCACAGAGGGATTTGGAAACCAAATATACCCCACTCCTTTAGGACAAAAATATTCTTTTTCCCAAAAAATGGAAGTACACACACAACTGTATTTCCTATGGCTCCTAAGTATAGTCTAAACCACACAGTAATTATAACTGTTAACCGAAGTAACTAATTTCTATCTCACAGAGGAAACTGGGGAGTGGATAATTTGTGTCTGTTGCACACCAACACTTTGTAGCATACTAGCAGAGCTCATGAATACACATACCACAGCTTTCTACACTCAAATGCGTCACTTATATACACTTCTCAAAGTGGCAGAAATGAGCACATTCATTACAGACCCAAGAGATAGCCTCATAAAAATGAGAAGCAAATGGATATAAACTTAAAATTACGATTAGTAATCAATATTTCAGTATTCTATCTTACTATCTCACTATCATACTAATTATCTAACAAATATGCATTGAATTAACTCAACTTAGTGTCAGCCTGAGGTTTTAAGTTACCTATAGATCTTGGAAATTGTCTTCAAACTGACATATGACAAAATGTACTTACTGTTGAAATAAAATTTATCAGAATAATGTTTTAATCTGGGTGAACACAAATTTACATTTTTCATAATCTTAAACATTAAGTAGAAGTAATGTAAATTTATTCAATCAATGAATCTCTAAGATTAGAAAAAACATGTCAAAGTAAAATAAAACTCTACATATGTATTATTCTTAATAGTGACAAATCAGAGAAGATATAGCTGTTTTTTAATAAAACCAATAATATTAAATTTGTCTCATTTACTGCATTATGTGAAAGCGAAGTTTTAAAACATGTCTGGGCTGATTACTTTTTTAATCTAGCACATTGAAAGTATGAGAAGTTTAATTTCCTTATTTTCTGAGAATTTTAGGAATATTCTAATCATGTGAGTACTTATCTCCGTAAGCCAATCAGAATAAAAATTTTAAAGAGATATTATAATCTAATTTATTAATACTATTGGAAAGTAGCAAATATTACACACTCGCCTGATGAGAAGTTAAGGCTTCTCTGAATCATAGTCACATACATACAGACGCAGAGAGAAGGAGAAATCTTAGAGCTTCCGTTCCAAAATTTCAGCCATGGGTCAAGAGTAAACACACAGATATAAAACTCGCCAGTCTAGACATCACCTTCCCAGTGGGCACAAAATTCTTAATTGATTTGATCTCAAAATAGACAAACAGAAAAGACTAACGCACCACATTCTCTGCCATCTCTCACCCAGCAGAGCTCTCTATTAACTATTAATCCATTTACAGAGATCACCAAATAATCAGGTTGTAAAATCAAATTCCTAACAGTTACTGGGAAATAACTCATTGGACACAAACAATCCAAAACCAAAACACAAAACATAAAATTGGTAGACAGGAAATTGAAAACTAGAAAAGCAGAGAACGAGCAAAGTTTTATTGCCATTTTAGATTCATTTTTGGGAGCCAAGAAAAGACCAGCTTGGGTGTAAACTGCCCATGAAGTGCACTTCTCTGCTTATGAAGCTTTCCTGGCTCTGGCAGGTGAATCCATTGAGTGTCTCAGAGGAACCTCCAAAACTGTTAAAAGATAATTTTCTGGAAAAGGTAAAATCATGACTCTCATATGGATATAAAAATGAGCATGTGTTCAAGATTTTATTTTACTCCTTCAATGAGGGAACCATGTGGATGTTATAATCGGTTTAAAGAAAAGTCAAAAGGCACGAATTTCTATGGAGTAAGGGAATTGGAAATGGAGGCAAAACTGTTCTTTTCCTCAGGTAGATGGGAAGTCAGTTGAAACTCTTCCAGACCAGACAGAATGTGCATGTCTATCAACTTACAAAGAGTCATAAAATAGTTCAAAGATTATCAAAGTCTAGAATCTAACAACCCCGAAGAAATCTAATATTCCCAGAAGGAATCTAATAACCCAGAAGGATATGTATGTAGATAATGCATAGTTTTCCACTGAAACACAAATTTATTTTTTCTACAGTCTGTTCTTCTGGACTTCTTTATACAGCATCTGTTCATGTCTCCTGTAGACCCCATAAATGTTTAATTGCTCTTCAAATAAAACCTGGCTCTCAATATGACTAGCAGTTGAGAAAAGATTCCTACTTATGCGATAAATGCAAAATGGCTTTATTAATACTTTTCCCCTTTTATGAAATGGAGTTACTGGTTTAACTGATTTTTTTTCTTTTCTTTATTAGTTGTTTGAGCATCATTTAGGATAATATGCAAAATAAAATGAATTGCTTACAATTGGGAACTTTGAAGTTACACGCTGAAGTAGAGAGGCCCAAAGCTCATTTAATTAATTGATTAATTGAGCCTATAATCATATGGATTGTTCTCCAGGTGCCAGGCACCACGCTTTAAGAAAATGCAGTTTCAGCTTTCAAGAATTTTAAATTTATCTCAGGCAGTAGGCAAGGAAATAGTTATTTCTAGATAGTGGTGAGAATGTTATACTGCAGGTGTGCAAAGGGTGTCTTGGGAGCATAGTGTGGGAGTCAAAGCCGCCTAAAAGACCTAAGCTCAGTCTTCAAGGAGTTAGCAAGGTCAGGAATGTTTACAGAAGAAGGTTTCAGGCAGAGTGAGTAATAAGTACATGGGTTGGAAAACAAGAGAGCAGGTATCATTCTGGAAATTACAAGTCCTTCCGTGTAGCTGGAGTGTAGAATGTGAGAGAGAAGGAATGGCAAGAGATGAGGTAAGAGGAATGCAGGGTCAGCCACTGACCAGCCCATTGTGACAAGCTAAAGAGTCAGGGCTGTCTGCTGCAGGTGACGCATTTTAAGCTAGGGAGTTTCAGGATCAGACTCGCATTTTAGAAAGATCACTCAAGCGGCAGGGGAGATGGATTGTTAACCTGAATGTTTCTCAATGTATATTTCATTAATGATTCAGCACAGACTTTTAACTGATTCTCAGGTCCCCCCTGCAATCTTTGTTTACAATGTTTGGTCTGTAGCCACAGCTTTGGTGCATTTTGAATGCAAGGCTGTGACTTTGTGACAGAGGATGAATACAAAGAAATGCAGGGGAAAAAAATGATGATATGAAACAGGGGCAGCAAACTATGGCTTGCAGGCCAAAGTCCGCTGCCTGTTATTGTAAATAACACTTTATTGGAACACAGCCATGCCCATTTGTTTATGTATTGTCTGTGTCACAACAGCAGAGTTGAGGAGTCACAGGAGGCTGTATGAGACACAAAGGCGAACATATTTACTATCTGGCCCTGAAGTGAAAAAGTTTGCCAAGCCCTGATATGAAGAGCTAAAAATTTATATATTAACTTATTTTGTTTATTTGATCATTTATTATTTATTCTCTATAATTTGTTAAAAACTGCAAAATCCACCCAAGTGAATTTGAAGATCTAATTGACTTTATTCAACAATTCATGAATTGGGCAGCACCCCTTCTAGCAAACGGAAAGGAGCTCTGAGAAGGTGTACAAAATGGAAGGCTTTTGTATAGGCAGAAGGGGAGGGGACAAGGAAGCTACTGTGGTTTCAGGCAAGGTCACCTTCCTTTAGGGGAAGGTGGAAGAGGTCTACGGGGGGATGACCTTCCTAGTGCTGACCAGGTAATTGCAGATTCACTGGTTAAAGGTCACGTTCCTGGGAGAGGTTGAAACTGTTATTAAGCCTTGGTTTGCTGACATGGAGCTTAGCACAGTGACTCCATTTTGAGTCTGTTGTTTCTTTTTAACAATGCAAAAGGATTTGTGCAAATGTTTGTGGCCAGCCCAGTGCAAATTTTCAAACCTTGAATGCTGTGCTGGTAATAATACTTCTGAAGATGACTGTGGAAGATCATTTACATGACATGAATTCTTCTCAATGTCGTCCAAGAGGGAGCAGAAGAATTGGGTATGTATGCTACAGAGTTTGATTTATTTTTGTTCAAGGACAGATACTTGATAACAGATACATTTTTTAATATTCTGCATAACTTTTAGGACCTTGAGTTTGAAAATCTCAACAACAGTAAGTGCAAGTTTAATAAGTATAGTAAGTATAATAGTTATGATTTTTACTAGATTCCTGGTTTAAAGCCTCTGGTCTTAGCACAACGCCTTATTTGTGGGAGAAATACACAAAGTATTTTGTCAATGCCTACTTTTAGCAGCTTCTAGGGTCCCTATTCTAAATAAGACTGCCTTGGATTGCATCAATAGGCACCACACAGGGGGAACAGGACTCAAAGAGGTCGTATACAGACACTTTACAGCTAGCATCTCCGGGACCCTTCACCAGGTCCCACAAGCTGCCTGCTCAACCACCCTTAGCTAGGACACCTGAAATATTTGAAAATTTTGAGAAGAGAAGCAAAAACCTGTTTCATGGTTAAATCTTCCGTAGTGTCTTCGGTACTCATCTCAGGAGACCGACTGGGACACATGCATCAGTAGCATTTACTTAATAAGAACCTCCTTTGACTAGTTTAAGGCCAGAGAACAGTGACGTTGAAAAAAAACACATGTATTTCAGTCCTTGCTTGAAATTATCGAACATTTTGGGAAAAGTCAATTTGCGTAACAGTTGGTGTTTCACCTCCTGGTGTTAAACCCATCTTCCCTACACTGTCTTTTTGGATCTGTTAATCAAGTTTCCTGCCTTCTCTAGACAGCAGCCTAATTGCTTATGTCCTGCAGAAACCCCTCACCGAGAAAGATATTTAATTTGTACCTTAATCCAATATTTTTATGCAGCATGGTAAAACACTATTACTTGTTACAGTATTTTGTCAGCTTCCTCATTAGTCTCTTGATAGAATCTCTTCCTTTGATCTTAAACTGACTTCTGTTTTTCTGCTGCCTCTGTCACAACTTTTAGTTTTATTTTTTTGACCCAGAATATCCTTTTCTGCCAGAGAAAAGTCATCATCATCACCAGAAGAAATACTGATTGCTTGCCCACGGGATGCATTTCATTGTACCTGGTGCTGTGGGGTTTTATTGGGTTTATTAATTTTCTTTCTTGATGCAGAACAAACAAAAAAAAACCCACCCCACTTTGCATCATTCTTTATATTTGGAGAGAATGAAAGATGATATTCCAATGTGTGAACCAGGCACTAATATGGATCTCAAAAATAGGTGATTTAATTAGAAATGTATTCAAGCCTATAAGTATATTAGGCCTGACCTTCCACCCTGTTTGGTTTTCTGCTTCTTGCCAGCACGACTTTCTCTTTCATCTACCCTTTTCCTTTTTTTGCCCCCATCTGGCCTTCCGACAGCAGCAGAATGAGTGTTAGCTATGTACTATTATTTGACATCCTTCTTTTTATAAAATTGAATTTCTTTTGATAAATGTCAGAAGGGGACACACATTCTTCAGTAAAATGAGCTAAGCCTGGAACAGATTTGTCACTGCCACCTCACCAGTCATCTCTTTTGCTTCTGACAAATACAGTATGTCCTGAGCTTGTCTGTCCTTGGTGACCTTAAAGAAATGGAAAAGTGATCCCATCCTTTCTGATTTCAGCACCGTGAACTGTCACAGGTGGCAAGTGGGAAATGATTAAAATGTTTACATATTCTTCCTTTGTTGCTGTCCTCTCTGGACAAATCTATAGAAGAATGGCAGAACCAAGCAATTGTGAAAGGCTTTATGTTAAATAAGGGTATTTCGAATTTTGGTTTGGAAACTTTTAATGCTGTAACGATTCTGTTAGTTTTCTTTTCACAAATTTCTTTAGTATCCCAATAGAGGGATTGATTTTAAAAATAGCTGATTCTTCATCATTGACTCTCCCTCTATATGGATCATATTAAAAAAAGAAAATTCACGTGAAATAACCTTTAACTGTATTCCAGTATAGGGGAGGAAAAGTATCTTTTTCCTTTACCTGTCTAAGTTCTCTGTTGGGAACCCCGTAACAAAAGACAGATTAACAAGAGAAAAGCATAGAAATTTATTTAATGTAAGTTTTATGCGACTTGGGAGCCTTCACAAGGAAATGAAGACTTGAAGAAATTGTTAAACCTGAGTGTTTGTATGCTAGGTTTGATGAAGAGTGGAAAGTCGTGGAAAGACATGACAAGATAAAGAGCATGAGCTAAATTTAATAAAGGGGAGAGGGGACTTAGCAAGGCCCGTTCATTCGGATTCCTTTGTGTGTCCCTTTATCTTTGGAGATAAGGATACTCCTTTCCGACAGGTGTGGGAGGGTTTTATGACCTGCTTCAGGGGAAGGTCAGAAGGTCCTTCCTGTACATGACTTTGCTCAAATTCCTTCAGCTTAAAATATTTAATGTGCCAGGGTGCCATATTTTGGGGTAGCCTGTTCTGAACACTGTCACCAGCAAGTGGATCAGTCTTTCTCTGAGAATATATTATTGTTCGTTGTTCCAGTGTCAAAACTGCCTGAAAAGCAGAAACAGGGAATAAAAATGAGTATATTAACGTAGTGATACAAGGTATTATCCTATTTTCAGGTAGTTAGTTCTAGAAATAATAAGAAGTCTTTTTTTCCTAGATCTGCCTGAAAGTTTGTTGTTATGACACGTTGCTTTTTTTTTTTATGACTTTGAACTAGAAGGACCTTCAATGTTGATCAATGTTGTTCAATATGAGAAAGATTTCAATTAGACTCTACAGATCTTTCATCAATGATCATTCAATGACCATTGAAGGAAATGGATCATTCATCAATCTGTTCCTTTAACAAACTGTTACTAATCTTTACTGTATGCAGATGAGATGTTAAACATGGAACGGGTGGAAAACTAAACAGACAAGGTTCTTGCCTCCATGGGCAAGTCATGGGACTTATTTGTCAGTAGACAAGTAAATTAATCTACAGATTATGATAAGGTCATGAAGGAAAAAATAATTCAATAACGTATTGTGGATACTGATCATGTATTGAGCATTTACTCTATGCTTAGTACTCTTCTAAGTGCTTTAACTGTATCAATTTATTTAATTATCACAACATTTTTATGAGGAGGGTTTTATTATTATTCCATGTTATGATGAAAAAAACGAGGCACAGAGAGGTTTGGTAATTTGCCCAAGGTCCCAAAGATAATATGCAGCAGAGCCAGGATCTAGCTCCAGAGCCTGAGCCTTTAACTACTGTTATTGCAATTCATCCAACAATTATTACATAAATTACTTACTGTGCTGAATATTGTGATAGGTAATTGAGGCACAAATATGAATAAAAATGGTGCATTGTCCTTAAGAAATTCACAGTCTAGAGGGGGAGATAAAATGATAATCACAATGCAGTGGGATAAAAGCAATATTAGATATATGAACAAATTACATTAGGAGCACTGAGGATATAGCAACACTATGCTTAGTGTTTATTGGTTTCTTATTTGAAAAAAAAAACTAATAGAGACAGCAATCCACCGTGAAGTTTTAGAAAGTGCTGCTAAAGTTGCTACTAATGCAAATGGGAAATCAAAGTGCTACTAACGACTCATTCCAAACTTAGTTTGTGGAAATTCATTGGTCTTTACAAGCCAAATTCATTAGCCCTCAATGATGCTAGCTTTCTCTTCTATCCCTGCCAAACAGAAATAAAATTTGGAAATCGGAAGGAAATAATTGTGTTGAAGTGGGCAATTAAGCACTATGATTATATTCAATTTTAAGTTATAAACTATTGCTTAATGAAGTTTACTTTTCTTTCCCCGGTAGTCTCTTCATTCTTTATTTCACTCCTCAAGCCAAAATCCACAATCCCAATCCCTGCCTGACATCTCCATATGAATATTTCCCAAATGTCCCAGAGTCAGCATGTTCAACCCCTGGTATTGATATCTTCCCAGGCTCCTGTGCTTTGAAGCTTCCCTGTCCTTCACCCTGTGTATCACTTTCCCAGGGCTCCTGTAACAAACTGCCACAAACTGAGTGGACTAAAATAGCAGAAATGAATTTTCTCCCAGTTCAGGAGGCCAGAAATTGGAAATCAAAGTATCAGAAGAGCCACACGCTTTCCAAAGCTTCTAGGGTGGGATCCTGCCTGGCCTCCTCCAGCTTCTGATGATTCCTGGTGTTCCTTGGTTTTCGGCAGCATAGCTCCAATCTCTGCTTCCATCTTCACATGGCCTCCTTCACTTTGCCTCTTATTCTCTACTTGACTGAACTCTAGTCAGGCTCCTCTAAGCCCTCTTTTTGACTAGGCCTCAACCTTGGTCTATCAAAACTGCAGACTCTGCACAAATGGTTTAGTTCATCCTCCCCTCCCCCTACCTACACACATTAAAAAACTTGAACAAGCACAAGCACAGTTTCTAACAGCTCAAGGCTGAAGCCTTATGATGATAAGCCCAGCCCTTTTAAGTTCCTGCCTGGAAAAACTCAAAGCTGCCAAAAGAATTTACTGTTTGTTCCAGCCAACACCTGAAGATAGGGCCCTTGTCACCCAGGTTCTGTGAGAGGAGGAGCCTAACCTTATAAGTGCCAGTTGGCAAATTCAGATGGGTTTCACAGGGACCAACCCTCCTCCTCCCTCTCACTTTTTGTAAATTTCCACTTCCCTGGGACTGTTCAAACTCCCACCTTTCTCCCTCCTTACTCCTTCATTCTTCCTTTAAAACACCCAGTTACCTCTGCACATATTGAGGTTGAATTAAGTTCATGTGGGAGCCTCTTCCCTACTGTGATAATTTATTATTGATTAAAACCTAGTGTCTGGCTTTATTTTTGACACTTATAAGAACACTCTCATTGGAAATGGCTCATCCTAATCCAGTACGATCTCATCATGATCCTTACCTTATTTACATCTGCACAGACCCTATTTTTAAATAAAGTCATATTCTGAGGTTACAGGTGGACAGAAATTTTAGGGGGACACTATTCAACTCACTGCACCCCGTACATCCAATCAGTCACTGTGGCAAACGTTATCAATTGTCCGCCTAATATCCAATGCCTATTTGTTCCAAGTAATAATTTTTTTCAAAAGGACAATGTGATCAGCCCTTACCTACAGACCATAGTCAGCCTCAAGCAGACAAGACAGTCCTGTTCCCCACTTTCCCAGCCTCCAGCTAGAGACTGCCAGGTGACCTAGTTCTGGCCAATAACACCTAAAGTCAGCTGTGGAGGAGAAAGTTGTTGGACAGCATGAGGCGAAAACCAAGAGAACTGAGAAATAGCCCCGATATTGTCAAGCTTCTGCACTAACACCAACAGCCACCTACCTGCATCGTCTTGTGTAAAATAAGCCCCTACGTTAAGCTCTGTTCAGAGAAATTCTATTTCTTGGATCCAAATGCATTTCTAATTGATTTACTCACCAAGCTCGGTTAATTTTCTGTTTGAAATTTCTCTCCTATTTATTGCTTCCTTTCCATTCAATCAAGTCTTCATCATTTCTCACTAGACAATTATAACATCCTAATTATCCTCCCAGCTTCCCTGCCTCATTCCAGTCTCATCTATTCCCTGTGGGCCCACCAGAGTAATTGTTCTGAAACACAGATATGCCCTCTGCTCAAAAACTTTCCTCAGCTCCCAATTACTTAGAGAATAAAGTCTAAACTTGTTACACTAATGATTTGGCCTCAATCTATTGTGTTCTAGTCTCATTTATTCCATCCCTCATGCACTCCATACTTTGCACTACCAAATTACTTCCCTAGACACACTAGTATTTTCACATTTCAGCCTCTCTCTTCAGTCTGGAATAATTTTTGGGAATCCTACTTATCCTTAGAACCCAGCCCAAACATGTCTTTCTCCATGAAGCCCTCCATGGTCATCGAGTAGGAATTAATCCTTGAACTCACATGGCATGTTGTTAGTTCCTCTTTTTTCAGGAGTCCTTGGTTTTAGACTGCTTGACTTTCAGATAACTTGTAGCCCCATCCAGTGTACATCCACACATCTAAATCCTCTTTCCCATGCTGAATGCAGACTTTCATCCTTCACTGACAAACATTTCACGCTATCACAAGGTGCTTCTGCCTGACAGCTAAAGGTTTGATCTTGACAGCTTCATTATCTCCATCCCTTCGTAATGCTTGTGCAATTATTTAAATATCCTAATGCATTTGACTCAATATTTTATAAACATGAAGGTGATAATACTAACGAAAATATAATGGAGACTAACATTAAAATCATGACAGGGATTCAAATTTGCTGTATCTTTAGCTTTAATCAGATACTCATCATACTTAAATTGGCCCACCATGTTTAATTGCAAAGAAATGGTACAAAATTAGAGAATATGTGGAAAATATGAGAGTATATCGTTGAAGCTTGTGACAAAGTCCAAGTCGAGTAATGGGAGAAATGGAGACATATTTAAAATTATGGATTAAAAATCAGCTGCAAAATACATTGCAATTATCTAAAGACAGAGAAAAATCACAGGTCTTAGGACACAACTAAATATTAGGAATGCTTTTATCAAGAAAAGAATAAAGATTGGTACTCCATTTTCTTTTAATTAACAATGTTTAGAAGTTACATACTACAAAGTCAGCATTTTCTGCAATTTTCTGCAAAATCTCCAATAACAAGTCCTTCTCCCCAAAACAGAATTAACACTTTTTTAGAGAATAATAAGCACTATTTGAAGGAGATAGAGAACTGTAAATTGAGTGAAGAAATTATTTTAGAAAATTATTTTTGTCTCCAATGTTTAGTCTACCCTTTTAAGTTTTTAAAACTGTTGAAAATAATCATGTACACATTCTAGAACACTTAGGGGTAAGATAAACTACACATTCATACCATAATTAAAGATTGCGTAATACATTTAGCCCTGAATAAAGAGAATCTCCCACATGGTGAGTATGTCTGTAGCTCAACTTCTGTAGACACAGTACACAGGGAGGTGTTAATTAACTGCTCCAAGAGAACAAAGAATTTTTGATCAAATAAGTTTAGGAATGCCGTTTACTAAGCCTATCTTGGAGATTCAAAATACACATTAGCATATTAAAGAGGTCCGACAGTCAAAAACAAATCCATTTAACTTTGTTTAATGATTTATTCATAAAGAGGGAAAATTTTTTTACCTCAGCACACATATTAACAATCCTTTCCCAGCAAAAGACAACAAAGCCATACAAAAAATTAAACTGCTTTCCCTTAATCTCAATTTAGGAAGAGTGAAACGATGGATTTCAGGCAAAGAAAGACGCCTTATTATTTTGAATTTTATGTTGTACCTAGTACAACGTTTAGTACAGAAGCTCTCAATAAATTCTTTTTTTTTTTCCTTCTGCTTTTTCTCCCCAAATCTCCCCAGTACATAGTTGCATATTTTAGTTGTGGGTCCTTCTAGTTGTGGCATGTGGGACGCCACCTCATCATGGCCTTATGAGTGGTGCCATGTCCGTGCCCAGGATTCGAACTGGTGAAACCCTGGACTGCCAAAGCAGGGTGCGCGAACTTAACCACTCGGCCATGGGGCCAGCCCCCAATAAATTCTTATTAATTAATTAACTTAATTAATGAAAGAAAAAGGGAACATAGTTTGGAGTGTTTGGGGCTCTGAAAGGGCTTTTAAACCTACTAGACTTCCAACAAATGACATATATAATTTTTATTGTGGTAAACTATACATAACATAAAATTTATCATTTTACCTTTTTTTTTTTCTGAAGAAGATTCATCCTGAGCTAACATCTGTTGCCAATCTTTCTCTTTTTGCTTGAGGAAGATTCACCCTGAGATAACATCTGTGTCAATCTTCCTCTATTTTGTATGTGGGATGCTACCATAGCATGGCCACAGACGAGTGGTGTAGGTCCACACCCAGGAACCAAACCCAGACCCCTGAAGCACAGGGCACTGAACTTAACCACTAGGCCACGTGGCTGGCTCCCTAACTTTTTTAAGTGCACAATTCAGTGGCCTTAAGTACACTCACATTGTTGTGCAATTATCACCACTATCTGCCTCCAGGACTTTTTCATCATCCTAAACAGAAACTCTCTACCTATTGTAGGGAAGGAAAAAAGTTTTCCTCAACTCTCTTAGGGTACCTGGCTGGCCTGAAAATTAAGCTGACAAAGACAGATTAACAGGAGAAGAGCATACAAATTTATTCAAGGTAAGTTTTCCATGACACAGGAGCCTTCATAAGGAAATGAAGACCTGAAGAAACAATTAAACCTGAATGTTTTTGTGCTTACTTTGATGAAGAGCGGACAGTCGTGGAAAGATGTAACAGAACAAAGGTGAGCTAAGCGTAGTAAACTGGGGGAAGCTGGCAAGGCGTGTTAGTTCAGATTCTTCTTGGTGATGAGGATGCTCCTTTTCTCCAGGTATAGGGAAGGCACCTCTCAGGTGAGGGCTTTGTGACCTGCTTCACGGGAAGGTCAGAAATTCCTTCCTGAACACGTCATTGTTCGAATTCCTTCAGCTTGAGATATTCAATACGCCAAGGTGCCACGTTTTGGAGTACTGTGTACTGAATCCCATCACTATTAAACCGTAACCCCATTCTTTACTCCCTTCAGCCTCTGGAAACCTCTATTCCTTTTGTCTCTATGCATTTGCCTGTTCTAGGTACCTCATATAAGTGGAATCATACAATATTTGTCCTTTTGTGTCTGACATTTCACTTAGCATAATGTTTTCAAGGTTCATCTGTGTTGTTGCATGTGTCAGAATTCCATTCCTTTTTAAGGCTGAATAATATTCCATTGTATCTATATACTAAAGGGGTTCAGAACATGCCATCCCACAACATGCCACTAGGGCATATTGATTATTTTGAGCTGAAGGCACTTGAGAAACAACAGATGCAGAAAGGGCTCTCTGACCTCCTCCTTTCAACTTCAAAGCAGATAATAAAATTTCCCATGAGAGAGGTACCCTTTCTGTACCAGGAAGAGAAGAACATTCTTATCACTGGGGTCTGGAAACCTACGCTGAAGTGGGTCTATACAAACAAACCTACTAAAATAACCCTTATTTTCCGTTCGTTTCCCCTATATATTTCCTAGTCACTGTCCCACAATTTATTGCCCCTAACCCAAATCCCTTTGTCTTGTCACATCCCCACAATTTATCATTCTTTGCTTAAAAAAGTGTATAAGCTTTTGGACCTATGGGTTTCTTGAGTCTTCATTTTTCCTTTTGAAGATTCCCACGTACATGTAAAAATATTAAATAAAATTTGTATGTTTTTATCTTGTCTATCTGTCTTGTGTCACTTTACTTCATGATTCCCGACTACTTTAGGTATGTCTGTTCTTCTGATTCATTTTTTTTTATTATTATTAAACTTTTTTTTTTTAATGATTTAAAAAAAATTTTTTTTTCCTTTTTCTCCCCAAAGCCCCCCAGTACATAGTTGTATATTCTTCGTTGTGGGTCCTTCTAGTTGTGGCATGTGGGACTCTGGTACATAGTTGTATATTCTTCGTTGTGGGTCCTTCTAGTTGTGGCATGTGGGACGCTGCCTCAGCGTGGTTTGATGAGCAGTGCCATGTCCGCGCCCAGGATTCGAACCAACAGAACACCGGGCCGCCTGCACCGGAGCGAGCGAACTTAACCACTTGGCCACGGGGCCAGCCCCTCTTCTGATTCTTTTTTTTTTTTTTTAATTTTTTTTTATTGAGTTATTGATAGGTTACAATCTTGTGAAATTTCAATTGTACATTAATGTTTGTCAGTCATGTTGTAGGTGCACCACTTCACCCTTTGTGCCCACCCCCCACCCCGCCTTTCCCCTGGTATCCACTAAACTGTTCTTGGTCCATAGTTTTAAATTCCTCATATGAGTGGAGTCATACACAGATTATCTTTCTCTCGCTGGCTTATTTCACTTAACATAATTCGCTCAAGGTCCATCCATGTTATTGCAAATGGAATGATTTTGTTCTGTTTTGCAGCTGAGTAGTATTCCATTGAATATATGTACCACATCTTCTTTATCCATTCGTCTGTTGCTGGACACTTAGGTTGCTTCCACGTCTTGGCTATTGTAAACAGTGCTGCAATAAACATTGGGGTGCACAGGACTTTTGGGATTGCTGACTTCAGGCTCTTTGGATAAATACCCAGTAGTGGGATGGCTGGATCGTATGGTAGTTCTATTTTTAGTTTTTTGAGGAATCTCCATACTGTTTTCCATAGTGGCTGCACCAGTTTGCATTCCCACCAGCAGTGTATGAGGGTTCCTTTTTCTCCGCAACCTCTCCAACATTTGTTGCTATTAGTTTTAGATATTTTTGTCATTCTAACGGGTGTAAGGTGATATCTTAGTGTAGTTTTGATTTATTTGCATTTCCCTGATGATCAGCGATGATGAGCATCTTTTCATGTGCCTATTGGCCATCAGTATATCTTCTTTGGAGAAATGTCTGTTCATGTCTCCAGCCCATTTTTTGATTGGGTTGTTTGATGTTTTGTGGTTGAGTTGCAAGAGTTCTTTATATATTATGGATATTAAGCCTTTGTCAGATATATGACTTGCAAATATTTTTTCCCAGTTAGTGGGTTGTTTTTTTGTTTCAATCCTGTTTTCATTTGCCTTGAAGAAGCTCTTTAATCTGATGAAGTCCCATTTGTTTATTCTTTCTATTGTTTCCCTTCTCTGAGAAGACATGGTGTCCGAAAAGATCCTTTTAATACTGATGTCAAAGAGTGTACTGCCTGTGTTTTCTTCCAGAAGCCTTATGGTTTCAGGTCTCACCTTTAGGTCTTTAATCCATTTTGAGTTTATTTTGGTGAATGGTGAAAAAGAATGGTCAATTTTCATTCTTTTACATGTGGCTTTCCAGTTTTCCCAGCACCATTTGTTGAAAAGACTTTCTTTTCTCCATTGTATGCCCTCAGCTCCTTTGTCAAAGATAAGCTGTCCGTAGATGTGTGGTTTTATTTCTGGGCTTTCAATTCTGTTCCATTGATCTGTGCACCTGTTTTTGTACCAGTACCATGCTGTTTTGATTACTGTAGCTTTGTAGTATGTTTTGAAGTCAGGGATTGTGATGCCTCCCATTTTGTTCTTTTTTCTCAGGATTGCTTTAGAAATTCGGGGTCTTTTGCTGCCCCATATGAACTTTAGGATTCTTTGTTCTAATTCTGTAAAGAATGTCATTGGGATTCTGATTGGGATGGCGTTGAATCTGTAGATTGCTTTAGGTAGAATGGACATTTTAACTATGTTTATTCTTCCAATCCATGTACAAGGAATGTCTTTCCATCTCCTTATGTCGTCATCCAATTCTCTCAGAAAGGCCTTGTAATTTTCATTATATAGGTCCTTCACTTCCTTAGTTAAATTTACCCCAAGGTATTTTATTCTTTTTGTTGCGATTGTGAATGGTATTGTATTCTTGAGTTCTTTTTCTGTTGGTTCATTACTGGAGTATAGAAATGCTACTGATTTATGCAAATTGATTTTATACCCTGCAACTTTGCTGTAGTTGTTGATTACTTCTAACAGTTTTCCAATGGATTCTTTGGGGTTTTCTATATATAAGATCATGTCGTCTGCAAACAGCAAGAGTTTCACTTCTTCCCTCCCTATTTGGATTCCTTTTATTCCTTTTTCTTGCCTGATTGCTCTGGCCAGGACTTCCAGTACTATGTTAAATAAGAGTGGTGATAGAGGGCATCCTTGTCTCGTTCCTGTTTTCAGGGGGATGGGGTTCAGTTTTTGCCCGTTGAGTACGATGTTGGCTATGGATTTGTCATATATGGCCTTTATTATGTTGAGGTAGTTTCCTTCTATGCCCATTTTGTTCAGAGTTTTTATCATAAATGGCTGTTGGATCTTGTCAAATGCCTTCTCTGCATCTATTGAGATGATCATGTGGTTTTTATTCCTCAGTTTGTTGATGTGGTGTATCACGTTGATTGATTTGCGGATGTTGAACCATACCTGTGTCCCTGGTATGAATCCCACCTGATCCTGATGTATGATTCTTTTGATGAATTGCTGAATTCTGGTTGCCAAAATTTTGTTTAGAATTTTTGCATCTATGTTCATCAGTGATATTGGCCTGTAGTTCTCTTTTTTCGTGGTGTCCTTGTCAGGTTTTGGTATCAGCGTGATGTTGGCCTCATAGAATGTGTTAGGAAGTGTTCCATCTTCCCTAATTTTTTGGAATAGCTTGAAAAGGATAGGTATTAAATCCTCTCCGAAAGTTTGGTAGAATTCCCCAGGAAAGCCATCTGGTCCTGGGGTTTTATTCTTTGGGATGTTTTTGATTGCTGTTTCAATCTCTTTCCTTGTGATTGGTCTGTTCAAATTGTCTGCCTCTTCTTGAGTGAGCTTTGGGAGATTGTAGGAGTCCAAGAATTTATCCATTTCCTCTAGGTTATCCATTCTGTTGGCATATAGTTTTTTGTAGTATTCTCTTATAATCTGTTGTATTTCTGCAGAGTCTGTTATTTCTCCTCGCTCATTTCTGATTTTGTTTATTTGAGCTTTCTCCCTTTTTTTCTTTGTAAGTCTGGCTAGTGGTTTGTCAATTTTATTTATCTTCTCAAAAAACCAGCTCTTCTGATTCTTTTTTGAATTGGTTGTAATATCTTGTTGATTCCCTCATTAATTAATGAGTTAAATAAAATCTTTAACATATGTTCATTTGATATTTGCATTTTACCATTTTGAAAATCATCTTTTAACAATCTTATCATTCTCAATAGTGATTATGGACTTAGTTCTCTCAGTGTGTTAGGTAAATCTTCAATATAAGCAACATTTTACCTCTGAACAAATTCAATTTTTTCCACTTATAAAGAAAGTCAACATTTACTAGGTTTTGCCTATTTTCCTATTAATAAAATATATGCTTATTAATTTTAAAAAGCATGATTTAATGTCCTCTCATCTCCCCATCTCAAAAAAGATTCTAGTAGTCTGTTGCTTATCCAGTCTAGGAGTCATTTCCTTTTCTGACAAGGTCACTCAGCTAGTAGATTAAGAAAATGTTATAGTATAACCAGGGGCACTCACAACTAGAATGTATGACTGACTATGTACTGGAGGGCTTCGGGGAGAAGGAAAAAAAAAAAAAGAAGAAGATTGACAACAGGTGTTAGCTCAGGTGCCAATCTTTAAAAAAAAAATACTGTCTTTAAAAAAGAAAATGTTATAGACGCAGTATATCTGTATATTTGGACTTAAACCTTGTAGTTAACCTTTTCTAATAGTTTCTGTATAAAATGGAGAAGTACAAACTGGGTGAGACTGCAATTAGTGCTGGCCTGCCTGACTGAATATTATATCAATGACTATTATACTCATTGTGGGGGTGATTTAGATTAATATTTGTTGACCACATGCTGTTTGTCAGGAACTTTTTACTGTATTATCTAATTTATGAAATATTATATTTATCCTGTGTGTGCTTGAGGGCCAAAGTAAGATTGGTGACTGAAAGTTACAGGGAAGATAATTTCACTGAGTATAAAAGCTACTTTTTAGTAGTTAGAGGTCTCTGAAAATGGAAGCCAACAGTTCACAAGGCAGAATATAGCAGAGAGGTTTAGAACACAAAGTTTGATGTCAGGCAGACTTGTGTTTGTGGGTTCAGGTCTGTCATACTAACTTCATGACTTTGGGAAAGCTTCTTCTTAGTGTACTAATTTGTAAAATTAAGATAACGAGGCGTAAAGGAGAGAATATTTTTAAGTGTTTTTAGCACAGAATCTGGCACATAGTAAGCCTTCCACAAGTGGCAACTTTTAAAAATACTAGTAGTATTATTTTTTTGTTTGTGGTCCAAGAAGAAGGAGGAACACGTGGAACAGAATAAGTTCCCCTGAGCCCAGCCTAGATCAGCCAACCCCTAGATCACAACCACAACAGATGTGAGCAGAAACAACTGTTTGTTGTTTTAAGCCACTGGGTTTTGCATCTTTTTTTTTTACAAATGTCTCACAACCTAACTATCAGAAGGATAGATATTGTCTGGTGTATTACTTCAAAGAAGTCAGAGTATGTATTGCAAGTACACAACGACTTGTCAATTTATTTAAAAGGAACTGCGTAGTGTTTCCAAAAATATTGCAACATATATTCCTACGGATTTAAACATTAATCCCTTGCCATCTGTTCCTGCCATTGCTAATGGAAGAGTAGGAGAAACCTTCATGGAGTCTTAATTGTCTCATTCATTTCTTCAGGAGTCTAGGAGTCCTCAGTTTATTTAAAATTCTAGTTAATTTTAGGTACGCATGCTCAAGAATAATCTCTGTGCATCATACCCAGTTTACTTTGAATTTTTGAATCTAATCTTAGCTGTGTACAAATAAAATACAAATGTAACTCTTATTTATTTGGGGCTAATTATCTAAATAATTTTTTCCCTTTCTTTTTTATTTTCCTTAATTTCCACAATTATCTCCTTTACAGAATTAAACAGGCCAATAAAAGGAGATAAACTCAAATCACATAGTTTTATTTCATATTGCTTTGTGGAAAGTATTAAAATATTTTAAACATAATTTTCAATTAACTATGAATTTTATCAGTAATTCATTCCTCTGTCTCAAGGTAGCATAGTGGTGTTTAGGATATATCTATAAAGTCTAAAGAAATATAGTCGGCCCACCATACCCATGGGTTCTGCATCTGTGGAGTCAACCAGCTGTGGACAGAAAGGTCTACAATGGCTGTGTCTGTAATGAACATGTACAGATGTTTTTATCTTGTCATTATTCCCTAAACAATACAGTATAACAACTATTTACATAGCATTTACATTGTATTAGGTCTTATAAGTAATCTAGAGATGATTTAAAGTATTTGGGAAGATGTGCACAGGTTATATGCAAATACTATGCCATTTTATATAAGGGACTTGAGCATCTGTGGATTTTGGTATCCATGAGGGTTCCTGGTATGCAAGGGGGAGGGGGGTCCTAGAATCACCACCCACCGCCAGATAATGAGGGACAACTGTAGTAAAGTTTAACTAAGTAACCAGTTATTTTGAAAGAACGTAGTTGTTTAACTGAATTCAGCTTTTTTGTCTAAATTGATTTGTACATCTGGTGGAATAGCAAATTGTCAACTTTCTGAAATGCTTATGTTGGCCTTTCCATTCATAACCTTAGGTCTCTCCATTAATTATTAATTCACAAGTTAAAATTAATCCTGAAGACAAAAGAATAATCCCAATGTTGATTGCTAAGACATATAGCTTCTTTCTTTTTTTAAAGATTGGCACCTGAGCTAACATCTCTTGCCCATCTTCTTTTTTTTCCTTTTCTTCTTCTTCTCCCCAAAGCCCCGCATACATAGTTGTAGATTCTAGTTGTAAGTCCTTCTGGTTGTGCTGCGTGGGATGCCACCTCAGCATGGCTTGATGAGCGGTGCCATGTCCGTACCCAGGATCTGAACCAGTGAAACCCTGAGCCGCCAAAATGGAGTGCGCGAACTTAAACTCTTGGCCACGGATCCGGTCCCTAGGTTCTTTTTAAAGTTCTGATATTAATCTTGTCTATGGTCTTGGGCAACTCGCTGAATATCTATGCAAAAAGACATTTGTTTGGGGTTATTTGTCCATCCTCTCTTCCCCTGGAATTGCTCTTTCTATTCGTAGTGATGGATCTCTGACAATCAGTTTGCCTCTACAAGGGCCTGTCCAACCAGCACTGCTGATTGCAAGACAGGTAAGGTCTTAGTTGTAGCCAACAAAAAATAACTCTGGAATATTTAAGAAGAAAGAATAATATTGCAAGAATTTAGGAGTGCTCACAGAATCCGTGAGAAGACCTGAAGAATTGGGCATGGAAAAAAATGAGCAATGAGGGCTGGCCTGGTGACGTAGTGGTGAAGTTCGTGTGCTCCACTTTGGTCGCCTGGGGTTCACAGGTTCAGATCCTGGATGTGGACCTAGCAGCGCTTGTCAAGCCAAGCTGTGGTGGCCTGTCACATACAATAGAGGAAGATTGGCTACAGATGTTCGCTCAGGGCCAATATTCCTCACACACACACAAAAAAGAGCAATGACCAAGGGAGACCAGGACACAGGCCAGCCAAAGTCATGCTGCAGAAAGAATCTGGTTAGGATGTGACTGCTGTCATTGCCAAGCAGTCATCACTGCATCGCCACACACTGGAAGTTGCCACTGGCACAACTGCCATGGGAACTAGATGCCAAGGCCATTGGTGCCACAGCTATAGAAAGAAAAATCCAAATTGTTTGTATCACTTACTCCTGATTCCAAGTTCCAGACAAGAGCAGGAGATTGGCTGAGCTTAGTTCACATGTCTTTGTTCCAGGAGCCAAAGACCTGGGAGTGGGAATATCCGCCCACCTAACTTGAGATTCTCTATAATTAGAAAGATGTTTGGATGTTGGGCAGACTCCACTGATCAAGGTTCACTAGAAGGACAACCTGGGCCAGTCAGATTTTCTCCCTGGATACACCTGAATGGAAACTTGATTTTAGCAGACCATTCTTGGTCTCTCAAATAAAGGAAGTATAAACTTGGGAGCTGCTGAGTGGCCATGATTTACCTGGTACGTGGACTGAGAAGCAGAGAAAGACTGTCTTTTGTGTGTGTGTGAGTGTGTGTGTGTGTGTGTGTGTGAAGATCCGAGCCTGCAAACTCCAGGCTGCCAAAGCAGAGCACGTGAACTAACTGCTATGCCACCGGGCGGGCCTGAAAGCCTGTCTTCAGGGAAAGAAAAATAAAGCAAATATGCAAAAGAAGAAGATAGGAGAGATAAAGAAAGACTGGGTTCAGCTCCTTCCTTAAGCTTGACTGCTCTGTTATCTTCTTAAATCATTTTCTTGCTTAGGCTGGCTCGAGATAGTTTTTTTTTGTTACATATGATTAGGGACAACAAAGACTCCTCTGTAATGCAAAATTAGTGTCAGAGGCAGGGTTTTGAATAAGCGATTCTTAATTAGGAAAAGTGGAATTGGTGAAGTCAAGGCAGGGTGAGGGGCAGGGAGAAAGCTCAACTCCCAATTTGAGCATAGAAATTTATCAATCTTTGTGCAGTGTTGAGAAATGAGTTAAATTTGTTTATTGTGTCCTACAACTCAGACCATTGTCCACCAAGCCATCAGGGGCCTTAGTAGAAAATACTAGTATACGTCTCCCTCTTTTTCAGCTGTCAGTGAACAGTGCAGCAAAAGAAAAAAATCAAGTTGAATTTGCATGACTGGAAGTACATAGAGAAAATCTGAGCTTCCAAATAGATTGCTGAGGTTCAGATGAGGAAGTAAATCAGGAAGGAGTGAATTGCAGTAGTCAAGTCCTGACCTGACTGCCTTTTTTGTGGATAAGATAAACGTCCTAACTGGGAAAGTACAGTACCCTGGAAAGAAGAATGGAGATATCCTGGAGGAAACAGAAAAGCTGGGGAACAGTGACCATATCCCCACCTCCTCACCCCTATCCTTCCAAAGTACCTCTCACTAGATAAAATAGGAGAATAAGGACAACATACCATAGCTGCTTAGAAAAAGGAGATTCTGCTCTTCTGGCTGCCTCACCTCAGGCCATGTTCTGGAGGGCTGTAGGGATGGTAGAACCTTCAAAGTTGCTTCAAAAACAGAGGCCTGAGTGGAGTGGTTAAATCTAGGCTATTCAGTTCAGAAGGTTGAAAATTTTCAGAGCATGACCTAACAAGATTTGTGATGTTGGATTTTAGAGAAGGGAATCCAAAATGAATGTGATAGCCAGCCAATGAGGCTTTATAGGAGTTGAAGCACCAATAAAAAAACTAAACCTGGTAAAAGGGGTCCACGCCTTTTACTCAAACCAGAAGGGAATGGAGACTCAGCTCTTAGGAAATCTTCAGATTCAATCCAAAAGATAGTAACACCAACTGGAAGTTCACTATTGGATCCCTGAGAAATTTTCCAAAGGATTAAGTCAAAATTATGCCCATGCAAGTCACTGCCTAGCAGAATAAACCATATGTTCTGAATGAGTGACCGTTGTGTGTTTTTTCTCCTTTTGTTACCTCTCTACATGGGTATTTCCCTCCAGCACTGTATACTAGATATACCAGGAGTGGTTAAATTTGTAATGTAATCCATAAATCATAAGAATATGAGGACTAAATTAAAACTGGATTAGACGAGGAAGTGGACGTCACCTGGAAATTGTATACAAGAAGAGCAGTGGCTCCAAGACATTGCTTTTGTGTGTAATGGATCATCCATCCATTACTCTGGGTAATCCCTTCACTGCACAGCATATATGAGTGGGTATGTATGTGTATTTGCATTTGAACATGGGGTAGTTGGACCTTAATATCAAGAATATCTTTGTAGGGTTTGGCCCAGTGGTGCAATGGTTAAGTGTGCACATTTCACTTCGGCGGCCCTGGGTTCGCCAGTCCGGATCCTGGTTGCAGACATGGCACTGCGTGGCAAGCCATACTGTAGTAGGCATCCCACATATAAAGTGGAGGAAGATGGGCACGGATGTTAGTTCAGGGCCAGTCTTCCTCAGAAAAAAGAGGAGGATTGGCAGCACATGTTAGCTCAGGGATAATCTTCCTAAAAAAAAGAAAAAGAAAAAAAAGAATATCTTTGTAATATAGGGATAGAAGTGTGTTTTCTGAATACACTTTTTGGGATACCTATCTAGCCATCTTTTTCTAGGAATTGCCTCTCCCATCCATAATGGTGATCCCCTGGCAGCCATGATTTTCCCTTGAGTGACTCTGCTAGAGCCATAATTGATTGGATCTAGATGAACACCTGGTTCAAAGGGGCCAATTAGTTTTTCTATGTCCAGACATAGAAATTGGTAATTGCAGGAAGGCTATTCTCTTCCCATCTCCACATCCCTGCCTTAGTTCATCATATGAAATTCTTATTCTCTTGGAAATATTATGGAAAAAATTTCTGCCCTTCTCTCCACCCTTCAACCTCTCACCCCCGTGAAATTTGGTGGAGTGACTTATGTAATTGGTGAGTTTGGGAAAAGGGTCATTGCACATGTTCTGACCAGGCTTTTTTTTCTCTTCTTGTATGTGTGCAAGTGGAGTGTGCTCACTTTCTAGATGCCTTTCCCATATGATACGCTCACCAGGTCAGGCCTGCTCCTGAGATGGAAGAAATGCCATTGCTTGATAATCTGCCTGTGACTGAGTGAGTTCAATTCAAGCAAAAAGTTGTAGAAAATTCCATTTTTGCCCCAAGTCCAAGTCACATTCTCCAATCCACTTTTACTGTGGTTATTTATCAGTTGACTTAGGAATCAGAAGGGAGAATGATATGATGAATTGGCACCATAAAGCCCAAAATAATTGAGGCAGCCCATCATTTGGGGCTGGTCTTTTGAATGATAGAGATGTAAATTAGGGAGCTTTGGCGTAAATATCTTCCACCTATCATGTGGCTGGGAAGTACAGAAAATACATCTGTAGAGATAAAGAACAAAGCAATTTATAGAGAGAAGCAGAGTCACGATCTGGAGAGAGTTCTGATGGCTTCTGTCCCATTTTGGAGCCCAGCTGCTTGCAGTAGCCTTAGGTTCTGTGAAATACCACTTAATCTTATATTGTCTTTCATTTTTGCTTAGGCTAGCTCAAGTTGCTTTTATAATTTAGAAATATCCCAACCAATACCCTCTCTGAATTTCATTATTCTCATCCATAAATGGCAATTTTAATACTTGTTCTATGTATCTCACTAGGAGAATAAAATGAGATAATAGAGATAGAAAGAATCATAAATTCTTTTTTTTTTTTTAAAGATTTAATTTTTTTCCTTTTTCTCCCCCATGCCCCCTGGTACATAGTTGTATATTCTTCGTTGTGGGTCCACCTAGTTGTGGCATGTGGGATGCCGCCTCAGCGTGGCTTGATGAGCAGTGCCATGTCCGCGCCCAGGATTCGAACCAACGAAACACTGGGCCGCCTGCAGCGGAGCGCGCGAACTTAACCACTCGGCCACGGGGCCAGCCCCCAAGAATCATAAATTCTTAAGGGCCGCCTTGATAACATTCCCAATAAGAGGCTGTCCAGCTTTTTTCCTTGACAGGAAATCACTATTTCTTGAGGCAATCTGATCTCTTTTCAGGGTTCTCGCCTTGCTAGAAAATGGATATATATATGAAATCAAAATTTTCTTCCCTGTAACTCCATCTCATTTATCCTAATTCTATCCTCTTGGGTCACACAGAATAAATGCAATCCCTCTTGTTCAGGACTGCCCTTGAAGGTTATGAAGATAGTTACCAAATGTTCACCTAAGGCGTTTCTTCCATAGGCTGAACGTTCTCAGGTTGTTTAACCCTACATTGTGATTTCCCTGCGTCAGAGTGCCTAGAATGACCAAGTAAGTTTGGAGAGAGTTGGAGAGAGAAAAAATTTTGATTAAGGCTTCATCATTGAAAAAGAAAAAAGAATAGACTTTGCTAATAAGGCAATCAGTCACAGCATTTGCATTTTTATAGTGTTTTCAAATTCCCAACAGATATCTTCATGATTCAGGAAAAAAATAGGAATTCCCAGGAATTCGCAAATCATAAGTTATTATGTATTTTTTGTTGTACTTATGTGTTTTTAAATAAAATGAGTGACCATAATAGTAAGCAGTGTATCATTTTTTGATGATAGGGTTATACTAAAAGTTTTTAGAAGTTTTTCTATAAAAGTGAATACAAAACAATAAATGTAAGTTACAAGAGCATGTATTTCAATAACATGTAAAAATGATCTCTGATAATAGAAAAAATTAAAAGAAAAGAAAGTTAACACTAAATAAATATCAAGTAAAACGGATTAAAAAACTTGAAAGGTAGCAACAAAATATGTAAAAGTTATCATTCTTAAAAAAAAAACATTTTAAATATACAATGCATAAATTGCCCTATCTGATAGTCCTGATCTGTGTTTTGTAACAAATATTCTAGATGTAGAAAATTTTCTTTTATTTTGTGTTGACATTTGTTGAATTGTTAAGAGTGTGTGCAAAAGCATCTTGAAGTTGAATATTATAGCATGCATAGCTTCATATAAGCACATTTATTTGTTTTATTTCATCTGCTTACCTTGATTTTGGAAATTGATATTGCTTTCGATACTTCCGATTTTAGATCAATTTTTGATTTCATGTTGGAATATTCCACAACAATTCATATCTTCCTGGCATTTCTTTTTCTAAGGTATTTACAAAGAGGACTTTTGGTGAAGACCAAATTGAAGTTGCCTCATTCCTCCCAGGTCCTCCTTCTTAGAACTAAAAACCCTGGGCATAGTTCAACAAACATGCATGGAAAGACTCTGAAGTTCAAAAGAAGGTGACTCCTCAGGTACCTTGGGACTTGAGGACCAACACTGCAAGGGGTTCCCTGGGTTTCCTTGTTACCTCCCATGTATCCTGGACAGGACCCTGTAGAAGCTTCCAACCTGGAAGCACCAACAGACATGCAAAAAAAGCTCTAAGAAAACCCTATTTAGCCAAAACTTTTTGGTAGTACCTGCCCTACTCTAGCAAACACCAATGGAAAAACTGTACCCCTCCCTCCCTTGACATTTCACTGGGGCCAAGCGGGGAGCTGTTTTTCCACCCCACTCACTGGAAACAGACAGCAGCACTTTGATTCCACCCAGGTTGGTGTTGACTGGTTGAGGGGGTTGCTGCTCTTCCATCCCCTGTCTGGCAGAAGCAGGTCTTCCTCAATTCCTCACCAGGATAGTGTCAGCAGGGTCCAATGAGCTGTACATCCACAACTGGCAGCAACTAGACTTAATGAGGCAGTAAGATGTGGATTTGTCACAACTATGCCTCAGTTCCCACCCATCCCCCACCCCACCTCCATGGTCCTTGGGGCCCAGCAGGGAGCTAAGCCTCCATCCCTGCCCAGCATCAACAAGACTGAACAAGGAGGTATGACTAAAGTCTAGTCAGCACTCCACTTCCTCCCCCAGCCCCCACACCCCATGCTAGCAGGGCCCAGTGGGTTGCTAAGCCTCTACTCCTAGAGGAAGGGCCAGTTGACACTGTTTACTTCCCTCCCCTCCCCTGGTGTCAGCGAGGCCCAGTGCAGAATTAAGAGCTGAAATTCCACCCCAATCCTACAGCAATGAAATGGTGCATATCAGCTGTCTGCTTCTCCCCTCCCTGGTGGCACCCCCACTCAGAGGCATCGAGGTGGTGTGAGTGCCTTACTTCCACTGGGAAGGTATCAACCTCACCTGCTGACATCTGGGCAGAGTGAGTGAGTGAATTGTCCACTTTTGCCTGGGTGGTGTTGGTGGGGCTCAGTGGGAGGCTGAACAAACAAAATCCCCTGGCCCTCCTGCTATGTCTCAACAGGGGGACTGCTTGTTTAAAAAAGAAGATTAAATGAGATCCAGAGTCTTATAATATAATAGCCACAATGCCAGGATATAATTGAACATTACCCATCACACAAAGAACTAGGGAAATCACAACTTTAATGAGAAAAGAAAATCAACAGATGCCAAAACCAAGATGAATCTGATGTTGGAATGATCTGACATGGATTTTAAAGCAGATATCATAAAAATGCTTCAACTAACAATTATGAATTCTCTTGATACGAACAAAAAAAGTAGAAAATCTCAGCAAAGAAAAGTTATAAGAAAGAACTAAATGGAAATTGTAGAACTAAAAAAGACAATAACAAAATAAAAAACTGGCTGAATGGATTCAACTGTAGGGTAGAGAAACTACCAATAGAGTTGGTGAACTTGAGGACAGAGCAATAGACTTGATCCAACCTGAACAACAGGAGAAAATAGACTGGACCAAAAAAATGAACAGAGTCTTAGGAACCTGTGGACAATAACAAAAGAGCTTACATTTGTATCATTGGAGTCCCAGTAGGAGAGGAGAAAGAATGTGAGACTTAGAAAGTATTTGAAGAAATAATAGTTAACTTCCCAAACATGGTGAAAGACATAACCATACAGATTTAAGAGGTTGAGCAAACCCTAAGTAGGAAACAGCAGCAAAAAAATAATAAAACAATAAGATATCTCAATACTTCAGAAAACTAAAGACAAAAAAAAAAAGTTTTGAAAGCAGCCAGCAAGAAACACCACATTACTTATAAAGGACTAAAACAATTTGAATGAGAGCAGATTTCTCGTCCGGCAACAATGGAGGCCAGAAGGAAGTGGCATAAGATTTTTCAAATACTGAAAGAAAAGAATTGTCAATCCTACATCTGGTGAAAATATCCTTCTGGAATGGGGGGGGGGGGAGGGAAATAAAGACATTCTCAGATGAAGGAAAGCAGAGAATTTCTTAATTATACATTTTAATCATGTGCAGTTTTAGCCATTACCGCAGAATTTTGTATCGATTTTTCCTGCTAAATCTATGAATTCAGTGTTTTCAGGTTTCAGAGTTATCTACAAGATATGAATCTTGTTTTTTTTTTCATTTTAACACTTTTTTACTATGTGCAGTTTTATTTTGAGTTGTTTCTCCCACAAGTAGTTATTATGGATTGAGGTTTGTAATTATTATCTGGCTAAATCATGAGAGAATTTAAGCAATTCCTTCAGATATGGCAGGATTGTCAATCAAAAGCCAATGAAAAGAACTGCGAATTTTACTATTTTAGAGTTCCAGGAAATCTTTAGACAAAATATGAGGCAGGCCAGGGTCCTCCATGTAACTGTTTCCTTCTTCATGAATCGAAGGATTTGGTCAACTGTGGATAGGAGATAATCATTTAGTAAGCTTTAGGCAGTTCCATTCCCAAGAGATGATTCATATAAGGTATGGTAAGGGAAAAAAATGAAAAAGATGAGCTATTCTTTAGTCTTTATATTTTGTACTGTCACCTGTCGTTTTTCTGTTTGCTGCTTATTATACGTCTCTAAGAGAACAGAGGAACCCAGCCTCTCAGTGTACCAGATAAGAAAGACAAAGTCTTAACTGGATGGCATCATTGTCAATCATCTTGTGTATAAAAAAGGGAGGCAGGTCATCTACCTGTGAATGAGTGAGTAGGGCATATCCATGGAGCTTGATTTTTGATGCTTCTCTCTTATTCTAGTGGTTACCAGACCTTTGAAACCCAACATGGATGATGTCAAACCATGAGTAGAAAATATAGGGACTTTTGGGAAAACTCTTCTAATTGATTTTTATATTTCAGGAGGTCTGAATCTTTACCTGACTTGTACAAATATTCTATTAATTGATTTAGAGGAAAGGCAAAGAGAAGGAAGGATTCTTTGATTGTTGGTCAAAAATTATCCTACAACACTGAGAGAATAAATAAACACTCTTTCTGAAAATGTGAATCTAAGTTAGTCATATCTTCTGGTCATTTTTTGTATAGGTGCTGACTCTCCACACTGTAGGTTGACTAAGAAACAGAGTAAAGACTCTCTTTAAGGTTAAACAAAGTCAAAATTTCCTGCTTAGAATTTGGCAAGGCAAGGCTGAGATTTGGACAGTAAAGAGAAAATTAGCCATGTTTTTAGATTCAAACAGCTTATTACTTAGACAGCAAAAGCAAGACTAACCGAAGGTGCCAGCTCCCCATATCTCTTACACAGGGTGACACCGAGACAAAAGGGCACAGATTACTGCAACATGGATGATAGGACACTCTTGCTGAGAGCCAACGCTGTGCTTCAGGTTAGCTGATTTATAGCCTGCAGTTACACCCTAAGGAGGGTGTAGTAGAAAGTTTCACACCTCATCAGAACCAGCAGGCAAAGAGAAACTGTCTTATGACAGCCCTCCTGAGAGATAGGGAAGTAAAAGGGAAACGCCTGGCAGCAGCTCCTCACAAACTGCCAGGATTTTGGGTTATGGGAGGATCAAAGGGTGTTCTACCAAGACTGAGATCAGCCACGGTTAGGCCTTGCTTGCCTGGCCTGTGTGGGGAATGTGGCCGTGGTAGAGTCGTTCCCTTACATTGAGTTTCTGCAGCCATTTGTGTGCTTGTGATTTTGTTAACCAAAAAAAAAAACTGACTCTGGACTGAATAAATTTTTCCTTCAGGTAAAAGGAAGATCAATCAGAATGATTATTCCACTAAAAATGAGCTTAAACTAAAAGGTAAGTCTTCACTAAATCAAAAAGTCATTGCTTGGTTCAAATTCTAAATTGTTAGAATTGACATATAGAAATGCCAAGTAATAGGATATATTGGAGCATATGAGGAAGCCATTTTGTGTAAACCTAATTTGGCCTGACCTTGTCTTTCCAAAAGGGCCTGACGGAGGCCGTTGAGCATGCATTGTATATCTGCTTTAGAAAGTCCCTATGGCAAGAGCAAAGGCCCTTGAGATAAAGGTGCAACATCCCTCCCCCTCACAACGTTGGCATTTCTTTAAGGATTAAGCATCTTTCCTTAGGCTAGAAACTGATTGCTGTGCTCACCTGTGACCACCCAGCTCAAGACAATAGACTTGCCTCCTGCTATGCCCTCCAAGAGAGCTGACCCACTACCTGCTGTGTCCATCAAGTGCTGTGCTGACAGGGCAATCTTGTGACTATTGTGGGGGGACATGTCAATCATATGTGAAACGTCCTGTATGGGGGTATATAACCACTCTGTATACCTCACTTCTTTGGTGCCCTGTCTTCCTTCGGGAAGAAAGGCCCCGGGCCATGGTCCTCAGATTTCAGCTCAGAATAAACTGACCCAAATTTTCATTTATAGATTGGTTATGGATTATTTTCGTCGCCAGAATAAATCAAGTCACTTTACGAGAGCCAGTTATCTGCCTCCCCATTTTCCACACTCCTGCCCCCCAGCTTTTCTGTCCACCCACTTGCCCTGCTTTGTGAAACAAACATAGATGAATGAGAGACAGAAGGCAGGAAGAAGCCAGGAGAAAAAAATTGCTTGCCTGTTCCCCTCCTGAAGGACAGCTCTGTTATGTGGTGGTTTCATCCAGCCTTCTTGAGACGTCCCCTGGGACCAAGCAGCCAACTGTACATCCTGTGAAGCCTTAGCCAGCTTGTGACAAACCATCTGTATTTTCCTTCCCTCTGTCCTTACCTCACTCCCTCTCTCCCCTCACTCTCGCTTTTCTAGGACTGCACCTGCCACCCCCTACCCCAATACAATTTTAGCTCATGCACTTTCTCTTAAGCACTGTTTTCTAGAAAATTGGGGCTAAAGAAGTCACTTATATTTATTTAAAAATTTTTATTATGAAAAATTTCAAACATATACAAAAGCAGAGGGAAAAGTACAATGAACCCTCATACACTCATCACTTAGATTCAATAATTATCCACTTTTGTCACATTTATGTCATCTATCCCTTTTTTCCTTTTTATTTTCAGTTCAAGTATTTTAAAGCAAATCTCAGTACATCATTTAACTTCAACATACTTCAGAATATCTCTGCAAAGATGATGGACATTTTCTTAAATAAACACAACGTAATTACGACACTTAATAAAATAATATTTCTTTGGCATTGTCTACTACTAGTCCATAGTGAAATATCTGTGATTGTCTTAAAAGTCTTTTTACTACTGTGATGTTTGAATCAGAACCCAAACAAGGTTCTTACCTTTCATTTGGTTGCTGTACCTCTTTAGTCTAGAGCTTCTTCTCACCTCCTCCCTCTCCTTTTTGTCCTGTTACTAACTTGATGCAGAGACTGTCAGTTGTTTTAGAGAGTGTCTCACCTTCTAAATTTGTCTATTTCCTTCTCTGTGGTGTCACTTAACTTGTTCCTCCAACCCTCATGTTTCCTGTAAGCCTCTGAGTGGGAAGTCAGTTCTAAGGCTTGATTAGATTCTGGTTTTGTTTTCGTTTTGTTTTGGCAACACTTTCATAGGTGTGCTAAGGGCTTCAAATGACCGTAGATCAAGAGGCACACATGTCTGGAGTCTCATTTGTAGCAATACTTAGATCATTAGGTTGAGGTAGTGACACCCTGATCTCCCCCGTGGTACCTTATGGACTTTTCATCTAATGGTTTCATCCACTGATGATTGTTGCCTAAATCATTTATTTAACGAAGGATTGCTAAATGGCGATTTTTCCAAGTCTATTATTTCTTTCATATTTATTATAAAAACAACTTCCCCTCAACAAGTATTTGGTTTTCTGAGCTACAGTTCAAACAGGAAAGGCAATGTAAGTTCTAATTCTTTTCTTTTAATTGAAAATTTTAGAATAAGGAGTTAGTGCCCTATTTATTTGCAAGTGTCCAATGAATTGTTCTATTTTTTTTGCTTTTGTTTTTAGCTTCCTCCCTTTGGAGCATCATGTCTTCGGAGCATGGATTTTTATAGATTCAATATGTTTCAAACAACTGCATTCATTAATTTGCTGATGCTCAGATTGTCCCATCTTTGGCCAAAAGACCCTTTGGTTTTGGTTTCTGTGACCTTTTGACATACTCATTTGTTGTGAATGGATTTCTTGCTTTGTGGCACAAGCTATCCCATGCTCATCGTGTATGTATCCTGCCCCAGACCTGAAATCAGACGTTCCTTGAGCAGCCCTGGTTTCTTTTAGTTGGAAATTGTATTTAAAAATCTAAAATGTATGACTTACATTATTTTATTTGTAGTAAAAATGAAAGCTTATATATCTAAAATTTCATTTCAAGACAGTCGCTTTAGAACCTGGTATTTATTTACTCAATAAATAAAACTATAATTGCTTGTTTTACTTTTATTTTAAACTCATTTTAAAATTATTTATATAAAAGGAGACACGCATTCATTGTAAGTACACTTAAAATTGGGTTAATAACTATATACCATGTTTCATTTTTCCAGATGGCACAATTTATATTCAAAATTTCCCAGAAAGTTTGAAATGAGGGATATAAATGAAATCTCAAATGTTTTCATGTATATTCAAATAAGAATATCAGTTTCATCGGAGTTGCTACAGTAAAAGCTTTGAACAAACTTTCAGAATTGAGATGGTTTGATGCGAGCTGTCAGATTTGAGTTGTAGCTTGGAACAAGTGAAGGGCTGTAACTTCAGGTGTTGGCAGACTCTGCTGTGGGAACGCATGATATTCAAACAAAAGAAACGCAAAATGCTCTTTGGCAGCAGTTCTCAAAGTGAGGTCTGAGGATCCTCGAGGTTACTAAGACTTTTTTAGGGAGTTCGCAAGATCTTCCCTTTTTCAACTGAATTTGTACGAGGACTGATTTTCTTCAAATCTTAGCTGTAACAACACGTCTCAACAGAGTAAATGCAGAAGCAGAATATGAGAATCCAGCTGTCTCTGTAAAGCCTGATATTAAAGAGATTTGCAAAAATGTAAAAAAAGGCCACTTTTCCCACACATTTTTTAAAAAAACAGTCATTATTCAAAAAATGTTCTTTATAGTAACAGGTAACAGGGTTTATTATTTTAAAAATGACTTGATAAACACATGTCTAGAATTTTTCTCAGTTTTAATTTTTAACACAGTAAATAGGGTCATATATAACTCATACAAACAAAAGCTCTTTAAAGTCTTCAATCACTGGGGCCGCCCCGTGGCCGAGTGGTTAAGTTCGAGTGCTCTGCTTGTGTGGCCCAGGGTTTTGCTGGTTTGGGTCACAGGTGTGGACATGGCACTGCTTGGCAGGCTACGGTGAGGCGGCATCCCACATGCCACTGCCAGAGGCACTCACAACTAGAATATATAGCTATGTACTGGGGGGTTTTGGGGAGAAGAGAAAAAAAAAAAGATTGGCAACAGTTAGCTCAGGTGCCAATCTCTAAAAAAAAAGTCTTCAATCATTTTTAAGAATGTAAAGAGATCTTGAGACCAGAAAGTCTGAAAACCTCTATGATACCTTGCACTATCTGTTTACTAATTGTAAGTATGTATGTATGGGAATAGATTTGAAATATAAATATATTGACAGAATTTGTACACAATTATTTCAAGTTAACTTTGCTTAAATATCTCCCTGAATATTAGACATGAAGTGTAACCATAATTTAATTTTTACCTTAGGCGTATATGACTCATTTTCTCTCTGTGACATCAATGCCACATAAAGGGCTCCTCCAATATAAGGATACTACTCATCATATTTCAACTCCACACATAAAGCCAAATATGCAATTTAGAATTTAATTGAGGATTGGAAGAAAATGAGACATTCAGAGGCTTTACCCCAGCTTCTTTTTTTAACATACTACTTGTTTTAGAGCAGTTTTAGGTTTACAGAAAACTGAGCAGAAAGTACAGAGTTCTCATACATCCCCTGACCCCAAACTTGAATGGCTTCTCCAAGTATCCCAGCAGGAAAGAGGTACATTTGTAACAGCTGATGAACCGGCATTGACCATCATTATCACCCATAGTCTGTAGTTTACATCAGGGTTTACTCCTGGTGTTGTACATTGTATGAAGTTTGACAAAGGTATAATGACATGTATTGCCCTGACAGTATCATACAGAATATTTTCACTGCCCTAAAAATCCTCTGTGCTCCTCCTATTCTCTCCCTCCTCCCTAACTCCTGGCAACCAGAGATCTTTTTACTGTCTCCATTCTTTTGTCTTTTCCAGCATGTAATATAGTTGGAATCATACAGTATTTAGCCTTTTCAGATGACCTCAGCTTTTTTTTTTAAGTACATTTGATGAATCTTAGTGACAAAGTCAGGTCAGACTTAATAACTCTTTTTGTGTGTTTATTCACTTTCCATTATAATAAAATCCACACATACCTGTCTTTGTTGTTTATCTTTGAACATTCCATTCTAGACTGTCAGCTACAAGTGGCCAGGAACTCCATCTATTTAATGTGGGGGTCACAGTGCCAATAGAGCTCAGTCCAATTTACACATAGGTCTCCACTGCTATTTGATGAGAGTGGTCCTCTCAGCTAAGTGCTCTTGGATTTAAATCCTTAAGCATTGGCAGAAAAAAGCTTACCCTACAGTAATTATTTCAGTGACAAATAAAAAAAAAGTATAAAACTGGCACTTATCCCTTTCACAGGAGAGCAATTTTATTCTCCTTAGAAGACTCAAGGAGTTCTAGTTATCAGGTCATTTAAGTCTCTGAGTAGATTCTTAAAACTTTAGAATTAATTTTGAACCGAAAGCACCAGAGCATCTGGAATTTACATTTGTATTAAACGATTTGAAAATGCACTGAGTAGTTTGTCAGTATCCAGAAGGACAATAAAGACAGACATAATAAGGGATATAATTGAGGGAAGGGTAAAAAAAAGAAGAGAGAGAAGAGTATTTAATATATGTTCGGTAGTTCTAGGTTCCACTTTCTTCGTAGGCTGTAATAACCCCGTTAAGAGTTTATACCATTTGAAGGCAAAAGCTTAGGTATCAAATTCCAGTTTCTCCAAAGTAAACCATCTGTTCTGGATTATTCCTTTTGGCTTGCCTAGAGGCAGAAAAGTTGAATAGTTTTCCTTTGGGCACCTTAGTAGAAAAAGCTCAGTGAGGAGGAGTCCAGAGGGGAGAGAGCTAGTAAGGCTCTTTGACACTATAGGTGTGCCTGAAAGTAACTGTTGAGTCTCGTTTCCTGACCTGTAAAACAAGGGGAGGGGCTGAAGACACAGCTTCATAGATTTTCAGCTCTTTGCTGCCCTCTCAGCTATTAGTACGGTCCTGTGCTTGAGTAAGTGCTCAATGAATGACTGCTCGCTGAAAGAGCGTTATTTTTGATTCGTTGCAAATCCGGGCCAGATTTTGGATCCAACCCGGTCGGGCACTCGGGGTGGGGGTGGGGGGGGCCCGCGGGGCGAGCGAGGAGGCGGAGCTTCGCGCGGCTCCCGCGCGGTGGGGGGCGCGGGGGCGGAGCGTGCCGCCGACAGAGGGCGGGGCCCTGGCGGGGACTTCCCCCGGGCTGAGCTGCGCAGCGGGTGCGGAGGGCGGGCGCTGGGCGGCGGGTTGGGGGCTCTGAGAGGGTGGGCTGACGGGCGGCGCCGACGCGTGGAGGTCCTCGGGGTTCGGGCCCCTTCCCCGGGAATTGGCCCCTGGCGGGGCGGGTGTTGCCGGGAGGCGGAGGGCTGCTCGGCCGCGAGTGCCGTGGTGATCGCCGGCATGTGTGCGTGCGCGTGTTTATCTGAGGCCCCGTGCGGCGCCCCTGCCTCTTCCTTGGGCTAACTCGGGTTGGAAAGCGGCGCCTAGCGACAGCGACGCCTAGCCCGGAGCGACCCACTCATCCCCGCCGAGCAGGCACCCCCAGATCGCGCCCTCTCCTCGTCCCCCACAAAGGGGACCACTCCGACCCCCAGCCCTGGCCGTGAGGGAGCGCTGTGGGGACGCGCCGCCTTCCGCCTGGAAGCCTTGGGCAGGTGGTGGGAGTGCATAAGGCTTGAATATCAGGATTTTAAAGCACGTGTCTGTCTCTATCATTTTTACTTTTAGGGCTTTGGCCAAATTGGGCGAGGGCACAAAATAACCACTTACCCCTTCTCACCGAGGAAGAACGGGAGAAAGGGTAAGTAAGGAATGATCAGGGGTGGAAGGATCTAGGACTGTCCTGAGAGAGAGTAAGGGAGAGAACGTCTACATCCAGAGCTGCCCCTGGGGGATCTCGGGGCCAAGTTGTACCTTTTCATCAGGAACCTGAGGCCCTCCTTCAAGGGTCACAGGCTCCAAGCCCAAGAGTTTTTTCAGGTTTACAGAGTGTAGAGTTGGCTGGGAGTTTGAAAGCATGGCTTAGATCCCTTTTGGCCACTTGACCTGACAGGAAACTGTAGTTACCCTTTGGTCCTGTAGTTGTCTGCCTCAGGTCCATAGCTCTTAGCTGGCTTTGACTAATCCCTGAGGCTGTAGTATGGGAGAAGCCTGATCCTGTTTGATAATCCTGCTTGATAATTTACGGGAATCCCTCTCAAGAATCTTTATATTTTAAAAGGGGACTCTTGTAAAAATCCTTTAGGACCCCAAAGCATAAAGTTAACAGCAGTATCACAAGTGTTGAATTGAAGTTATTTTGGGATCTTTTTTCAAGTTTATAGAGGAGGGTGTTTTGAGGGGGAGAAATTACCAGGCTGGGCCTTTCTCTCTTGACTTTCGATTGGATACCCCCTCACCAGCATTGTATCCACTTCTGAAAAAAGTTACCAAATAGCACTTTGAAGTCCTTGGAGGTTTGTTGTGGTTTTCATTGTGGTCTCTTTTAATGGATCTTCTCTGAGACTTTGCCATCACTCCACAAAAACACCGCTTCTCCCTCCCCTCATCTTGGTGACGTGAAGCACAGCTCCTCTCAGAAGGTTGGGAATTCCTTATGCATCCTGTATGGCACATATAAACAAACTTTTTTTTTATTATTAAAATTCAGGTTAGCCACAAGCAAGAACGTGGTAAACTCCATTCTTGGATGGAAAACTAGAATTGCCCTCCATGGCATCTTGACGTTGGCCGCCTGTGCCCTGAACCCTCTTTCTTACTAGTTTGTGCTCAAGTGGCAGATGATCACATAATTTACTTTGTGAAAAACCAGAAAATAGTTGTTTATTGATGATGGGTTCATTCACTGATTCAATGGATTTTTATCTTTTCCTACCAAAGTGCTGAGCACCTTGATATAAGTAGGATGGTGAGAATGATGAGACTTTGTTGGAGATGGCCATTTTGGGGCAGGCCTTTTACCAGTTTTCTGCGGATTTTCTGAATAGTTAAGTGTTAATGTACAAGACCTTCCCTGTATTACTCCTCTTAGTGGTTTGCAGGTCTCTATGGTGTTGTGGGAGAACAGTGTTGTTTTTCTGCCTTCCTGGTACTTTCAGTAACAAGCTTTCAAGGATGATTGACCATGGTGATTTGTGTCCTGTAATGAATAGTGTTAGAGTCATTTTCCAGTGTAACACGTGTATTGTACCAGTGTAATAATTAGATGAGGATAATTTTTTGAATTGTTTCATAAAAATGACCTAAGATTAGAAAGCATGGAGAATATTGGGGATGATGCGTTCAGGAAAATAAATACTAAAGTAGGCCGTTCATGGGTTTCTGTACGTTTAACCTCATTTTTTAATCAAAGTGAAAAAGGGTGTCTTTTTCTGGTTATAAAGGTTATATAAAGTGAAAAAAAGTTATTTAAAATTAAAATTTGCAAGGATTTAAAAGGTAGAAAGTGAGTCTCAATGAAGTCATTCTCAGAGGACCACTGTCAACAATTTGTGTTCATTTCTTCAACTTTTTGTTGTATGTGTGTATGTTACTGTTTGGTAAAATTGTAAATTTCTGACTTTTACTTCCATATTCTTGGCTATTTACCCCCACTCCTCATTTGCACCCCAAATCCTCATGTAGAAGTAGCATGCCTTTTATGCTGTTTTAGACGTGGGCTTGATCCTGGCTCTTATTTTATTAGCTCTTCCACTTTGGGCCAGTTAAAACTCTGCTCCTTAACTTCTTATCTGTCAAAATAGAACAATGAGTATATTAAAAGAATGTGTAAAGAACTGTTTGGCATATAGATACTGTTAATGTCCCTCCTGTTCATCTGTCAGGTCACCCATCACTTTCTTTTGATCTTCCTTGTGATTGTGGAGAGCAATTTACTACTAAACTTTCGTAAAGGTGCTAAGCCTCTTGGGTATTGGCATTTTCACACTCATCACCTGTTATATCTGATCCTAGAATTTCTAGGGCAAGGGCTCACACCTGATGTGGCTTGAATTCCCCGTCAGATTATTCCACAGCCCTGCCTAAAGAGTGTCAGCCTGAAAAGTGAGGGGAAAGAGTTTTTATAATGTGTTTAAAAAGCTCTGATACTGTTCCCAAAGTGAGAAAGACATATTACCACATTTAGCAGGGTGCTTAAACTTAGGATTTCTATTTCAGAAATATCTGTGGTTTATAAGAATTACAATAAAAATGCTGATGCTTCATGTCCAAACTGTCATGATTTTGCCAAGTTGTAGGTTTAATATGCAGCTAAGCTGTGTATTTAGTGTATCTTAATACTGCTCTGGAAGCCAAGAAAGACAAGTTCACAGACATCTGATTTCACACCAGACATCTGGTTTTACTTTGCTAAGGAGTATGTTTTGTCAGTAGATTATAAGCATATCAGCTGTGCTGCTGTAGTTTATGGCATTTCTATCTTAAGCTCTGGTCTGTAGGGTTTAGTATGATTTATTCTAAGGGTGGCATACTGTAAATGAGTGCCTGGTCAGATAAGCACATTTCCCACAGGTGTCTTCTAGTGTCATTGTTCTTACAACTTAATAAAGCAGAATTGTTTCTATTCTTGGTGATTTTTTGTGGAAGAAAATATTCTTAAAGAAAAGCCTCACTTAAGAACCCACTGTATTCCAAAAATTCATTTTCAAGTTCATTTTTGTTTGTAATGTTGAACAATGTGCTTATAGGAATAAAATAAATAGCGTTTAGATTTCCAGGTCAGGACCCCAAAGCTTTTATAACCCATCGTCTGCTTATTATGGATTACTGGTACTGTAGACTCTAACCAACATTTATAATAGTGTTTTAGAGACTAATGTATTCTGGGTTCCAACCTGGAATGGCTGGGCCACATTCATCTCCATTTTGAGGTGGTGAAGGGTGTAGAAATAGGAGGCTGTCATTCCCGGGTTCTGGGGCAGGCTTTCTCATTGCCTAGCTGTGTGGCCTTGGACACAGATTCCTCATGCAAAATGGGGTAATTACTCATGATTACTGTGAGATTTAGTGAGTGTTTGTAAAGTAGCACAATATCTAATACAAAATAGGTCCTCAGTAAATATTTTTCTTTTCTTTCCTCTACGTCCTGGCCACAAGAATAAAGACTCCCTGTTTTTCTTACACCCCAGACTAACTCACTGGCCAGGACTGGTGACTCCAACCAGGGAGAATTCCCCATGGGATCTGGGACTTGGTAATGGAACTGGGAAAATAGTATGGAGAATAAGGGCAAAGGGGAGGAGTGGTGAACTGAGAGAAGAAAGTGCCATCTTTTGCTCAGTCCATGGACTTCGGTCCATGATTTACTTGACTCATAGAATGAACCACCTTTATCTCTGGGCTTTCTGTCGATCTTTTGTCAGTTGCTCCATTGGAGACTCTTATCTCCGTATTGCCTGCTTAGTCCAGTAAGTTTTTTTCTTTGTTACCTTGATACTTGAATAACCATATATTTCTGTTCTTTTTTAATGGGTGGGACTTAATAATAGATATCTGCACTTCCTTAAGATCTGGATTTTTTCTATGCTCAAAGTCTAGTTGATCTTCTTGCCCTGTAGTTGGCCTACAGTTCATTAATTAAAAAATTTTTTTTTACCATATGCTATGTTCGTTGAACTAGTGCTGAAGATATAAAGATTAAAAATCACTGTCCTTGAGCAAGGAGCTTATAGTCTAGTAGGACAGTAGACATCTTGACCAACAGTTCAAATATTGTGTGCTGTTTGTTGTAATGGAGATATGTATGGGTGCAAAGGAAGCTTAGCAGAAGCTGTTGATCCATGACGGGAATGCCAGGGAAGGGTTTTAGCAGTGGTTGTGTTTGAGCTGAGACTTGAAAACTGAGTAGGAGTGGGGAGTTTGGTAAGTAGCAGAGAAGATTTCCAGATGGAGCTAATAGCATGAGTATTTATATGGCGTTATGAGAGCACAGTGTGTTCTGGAAACTAAACGTAGGTCTGTTATGTTACAGTGTGAAGGGCAAAGTCAAGAGTAAAAGGAGATGAAACTGGATAGCTAAGTCAGGGCATGCTTCCTAACCTGTTTGTGGTAGTGAGCTACTGAAGAATTGTGAGTGATGTGAAAGATCATTGTGACAGCAGTGTGTTTGGTAGATTGGGGGTGAGGTGGGGTGGGGAGTGGGGATGTAGCAAGATTGGAAGTCAGAGTGGACAGTGCAATTAGTATGCATAAAGGAAGTTTGAGATCAGACAAGGGTGGAAGTAGTGGGTATAGAAAAATGAGAATGTTTAGGAAAAATATTTAGGAGGAAGGAGAATTGGTTGATTTTTGTGACTACTTGAATATGAAAGGAATGAGAGAGCGAGGGCACTAGAATGACTCCCAGGTTTCTGGTTAGTGAGAGGGAAAAGAGAAGAGGAAGCAGGTCTGAGGGGGAAGATGACACGTTCAGGTTGGACATGTGTTTAATGTGCTTGTAGGGTGTATCATTGGCAAGATGGAGGCATCTAGAAGGCAGTTGGATATAGGATCCTGGAGCATCACAAGAGTTGTGTAGCCTGTTGATCCAGATTTCTGAGTGCTTACTTTATGAAGAGTAGTTGAAGGCATGGATGAGGATCAAAGTGCTTGGAGGAACTGCATAGAAAAAGAAGAGAAAAGGGCTAAGAGTAAGTCTTAGAGAATATTGCAGTTAAAGGGACAAAGCAAGAAAAAGAATGATGAAAGGATGCTGAAGGGGAGTGGCCAGAGTGGCTGGGAGAAAAGAGAAAATGAAACTTTTCATGCCAATGGCAGAATTTCAAAAAATAGAAGTTTACGTTTAAAATTTAATGCTATGAATCATCAGGTATGATCAAGCTTATAAAGTGCTTGTTTGAAGGTTTCATTGGAGTGGTGGGAGCTAAACTCAACTGCTTGGAGTGAAGGAGTGACTAGGAGATGAGGAAGTGAGGACAGAGTAGATGTGTTTGGGTCCCTCTTCAGACATGTGGCCTTGGTTAGTCTTCAGTCTAGAAATTTAAAAGCTCTCTAAGGGATTCTACTATGTGCCTGAGGATGAGAAACAGTGCTGCAGACTTCTTTTTTTGAGGGGAGAGACGATATGTGTTTATGCCAAGAGGAAGGAGCCCTGTAGAAAGGGAGATGTTGAAAATGCAATTGCCTGTAATCTCTGCTCTTTGATTCATATTGTCTTGGGGATGAAAATCACATTGTTTGCCTAATTCTCCTTTTTAAAAAATTCTTACCTGACCCCATCCTTGATTATCCTATTTTTTTTTTTTCCATTCATACTACTCTTTCCTGGCCTCTGGCCTCCTTTCCACTGATGTCTTGCTCTCATCACATCTGGCCTTTTTGCATACATTGTTCTCAAACCTAATCCAGTAGTGGGAAAAAAGTCTCCTTTCTTTTATTAGAAGTTGAAAAATTTCAAAGGAGTGTCTGCTAGGAGGCTAAGAGGGAAATAACCATATGAAACATAAAAAAAATCATTCTATTTAGCAAACACTTTTTAATATCTGCTGTCTTCAAGGCCCTGAATACAAAGATATATCAGATGAGAAGGATGAATAAGATAGGGATCCTGCCTTTAAGAAGCCCTCAGGCCAGTGAGAGAAATGGGTGTGTAAATAAATGCCTTGTGCAATATGTGCTGTTACAGAGATAGAGATCAAGATAAGATGGATGCAAAAAAATGGACTTTATTATTTTGTGTGATCCTGAAGGCTTTACAGAGGAGGTGATGCTTGAGTTAAAGCTTGCAGTGGAGTTAAGGTATGGCGTCATGAGGTTCAAGGAGTGGAATCAGAGCAATAAATTATTCCTTGGTGGCCCTGTGATAGCAGCAGAGTGGGTTTGAGTTTCCCATCTCCTCTTCCTTCTTGTTCTGCTTGGTTTATTGCAAAGTATCTTTGTCTCTGGAGGAGCTCTTAGGGGATAAGGATGTTTCACCTTACATATCCGTAGTTTCTCCCTTTGTGGTATAAACTTCCTGTGAATTTACCATCACTGGTTTATTATATATTAGATGGCTGAAACAGACCAGAACCATTAAATCAGAATTTCTAGAGGATGATGTCCAGGTACAGACAGTTTTCAAAGCACCCTAGGTGTTCTAATGGCATTCAGGGTAGAGAACCACTGGGCTGAAACATGATGTAGAAGAAAAGTCTGGAATTTGGAACTAAAAAATTGTAGGTTGGATTCTTGTGATTCTTTTTAATAACTACGTGCCCCTGGTTAAATTACCTAGACTTCTGTAAGCCCCAGCATCTTTTGGAAAATGGGGATGGTAGTATACCTGTCCTACCTATCTTGTAAGATTGTGTGGGTCTGAAGAGGTGATTGTGGGAAGGAACAGTACATGTGGTTGTAACAATGAAATGTTCTGTTGACTTTCTCCGGGAGTAGACAGGCTAGGAGCCAGGCACCTTGCTGTGCAAGATAGTAACCATTTTATGGACGGGGTTTTAAGATTTCACCATCATGAGCATCTTCATAATGTATTTTACTACATTTGCGTAATGCTAGAAAGTTGAAGACTTAAGACAAAAAAGCAAATCCTTAAAGAAATAATCAGCAGTTGAGCATTTTTAGTCTGACGTATTAATTCTGTTTAAAATTGTAGAAATGTTTATTGTGATCAAGATTGTAAAGTATATAAATATGCTTAATATCAATAATGTAATTGTTTAGCATTAAAATGCTATAAATATGTTAGGTTTTTATTTTTAAAATCTGTACATTGAAAAAACAGAAATTTTCCAGAGAATAGTAAAAACTCTACAAAGTACCATGAAGCACCATGAATTCAATTACGTTGCAGGTCCCATCATGTCTGTTAAGTATGCAGGGACATGTCCTGTGTCTCGCTACTGTGGCAAGCCTGGTGTGTTAGTGCTGGTCATGTAGTCATATGGAAAGGTACTTCCTGATGGTATTGTAACTCATTTTACTTGAGAAGTGGTATTGTTTAGTGAGAAGGAAAATGAACCTTAAGGCCAGAGACTGGATTCCAGACCTGGTTTATCTACCCATTCCTATATGATAGTAGGAGCCTTAGTTCTCTGTTGCTTTGCAACATATTAAAAATTTAGTGGCTAAAAACAACAATAATTGTTTATTATCTCATGGTTGCTGTGGGTCACAAATTTAGGTGATCCTGGCTCAGGGTCTCATGAGGTTGCTGTCAGATGCCAGCTGGAGATGCAGTTATTAGAGGGTATGCCTGGGGCTAAAAGATTCACTTCCAAAGTTGCCTACTCACATGCTGGCAAGTTGGTACTGGCAAGTTGGTTGCTCTCCATGAGCAGCTTTCCCTGGGGCTGTCCTCATTCTGGCTTGCCCAGAGTGAGATACAAGAGACCCAGGTGGAAACTGGAGCGCCTTTTATGACCTATCGTTGGGCACAACACACCATCATTTTCAATGTCTTCTATTGGTCTCACAGGCCAGCCCTGATTTGCTGAAGGAGGGGACTACCCAAGGATATGAGGCAAAGATCCTTGGGGACCATCTCAGGGGGGTTGGCTACCAGAGAGGATAACAACATCTACCTGACATAGGAGAGCTTTGAGTTTCAATTAAGAATTTTTGTGAACATCCTTTGTAAACATTAAAGCAGCATACATATTTTTCAAGGTTTTCATCCCTTCTGCTGTAGACGTAGTACAACTAAAGGGAGGAAATTATAAACAAGAAAAGTAACAGCAGCAAGAACCTGTTGGTCACCTGAGTAATAACCTTAGGTTTCATCCTAGCCATCTATCTCCTTCATGAAATCTCTGAATGTCTGTTCTTTGTACCTCTCTCTTGGCACTTGCTCTGCCTCGCCTGGATTATAGTTGTTTGTGAACTTGTCTTACCCTGCGTTAGATTGGAAACTTCTTAAGATAGGGGGTATGTCGTACTCTTTTCACTGTCCCCTTGCACCTTGAACCTAGTGCTTGGTAATTCATTGGTGCTTAATCCGTGTTGCTGAACTGAATGGGATCGCTGGTGGAACTCCAGCCTTTGTGCCTCCCCTGAAATTTCAGATGCATAATGTCGTTTTTTGCTCAGGTGATGGTGGTGGCTCCCTACCATCACCTACCATCATAGGGATTCTGAGTTCCTAATTTGCCAGTGGGCCCTCAGTTTTTCCTAAATGACTCAGATGCTTGAATCTGTCAGGTGCTTCACCTGCCCTCCTCAATGATGACCAAAGCAAGCCAGTAAACAAGCACTCATACCCCACAGTCATTCTGTGTGACTATTTCAAAATCTCATTGACCTCCTGCTCAGCTTGGTAACTTGTAGCATATTGTTGACTTCTTAGATTAGGAATACCCAGAAGGGGGCTGGCCCCATGGCCGAGTGGTTAAAGTTCCACACACTTTGCTTGGCGGCCCAGATTCGAGGGTTTGAATCCTGGGTGTGGACCTACTCAATTCGTCAGCCATGCTGTGGAGGAATCCCACATACAAAATAGAGGAAGCTTGGCACAGATGTTAGCTTAGGGCTAATCTTCCTCAAGCAAAAAAAAAAAAAGGAAAAGGAGGAGGCTTAGCAACAGATGTTGGCTCAGGGCTAATCTTCCTCACCAAAAAAAAGTAAAGAATAGCCAGAATATAAAAGTGTGTGTTTCTTTCATGTAATAAATCATAAAAGTTTAATCTTTGCAATTTTACTCAAAACTTTATTCTGAGAGCTAGGTCTTTGTAATGACACTTTGACACACTTTTATATATCTTTCTGTTGAAAAATGTTTGTAGCATTTACAGTCAATTTTTGAAAAATTATCTTGCTTGTAGCTGGAGGACACATTGTAAACACATTATCAAGTTCTAGTTTTGGAACCGTGTATAGTGAAGACATTTTTTAAAGAAGGGAAATGTTTGTAATATGTTTTATATTTTAGGATAATTTAATTTCATATGATTTCACATTATGTAGACCAGTAAATTCAGAGCATCTCAGGATTGTTTTCTCCTTTCTGCTCTCTCTTGTGGATTTTCCTGCAGATTTCCCTCTTTAGGAATTCTTTATCTCCTTAGCCACTATCTGTCTGCTCCCTCTGTTGTCTGTACTTAACTTCCTCCCTGTGTGTGGGCTTAGTCTACAGACGTCATGTTAGAGGATGAGCCGGCTACAAGGGGCAGAACAGCGGTTGCGAGGAGCACTGGATAGAGCAGAGTTCCCCTGAAGGTTACGGTTAATGGACAAGGTGTTCTTTACTAAATAGGTAATAGTGGACCTATGAAACAGCGATTGGTAGGAAAAGATTAGAGTTGCCACAGATAATTTACCTTAGTTTTTTCGATAGACTTTATTTTTTAGAGCAGTTTTAGGTTCACAGCAAAATTGAGTGGAAGGTACAGAGATTTCCCGTATACACCCTAACCCCACATGCATAGTTTCCTCCATTATCCATATCACTTACCAGAGTGGCACGTTTATTACAATTGGTGAACCTACATTGACACATCGTTATCACCCAAAGTTCATAGTTTACATTAGGATTCACTCTGGGTGTTGTACATTCTATGGGTTTGGACAAATGTATAGTGACGTGTCTACCATTATAGGTAGTATAGAGTAGTTTCACTGTCCTAAAACTCTACTGTGCCCCGCCTTTTCATCTCTCCCTCCCCTCTGACAACCACAGATCTTTTAACTGTCCCCATAGTTTTGCCTTTTCCAGAATGTCATATAGTTGGAATCATCCAGTGTGTAGCCTTTTGCCTTAATTTTTAGTATGCCTGGTGTAGCAGATTATTTACAAAGCATTTTGGTATTTTTCCAAGAGCTTATTTGTTTAATAGTTGCTTTAATAAGAGTTTTATTAGTGTCAGATTAAAATAGTAAATAGTTATTACTTAGTTTTGTTAAATAGTAACTATATAGTACTGTTATTATGTAAGGGTAGTTTGAAGTATTTTATAAACTGATTAGCCTGTGTTTTTTATGTCTCACTATTTGTCATGTTTAAGAGAAGTATTGTGGTCTGCACAAATGGGTTGTGACAACACAGAAGAGTAATAGTTTGAGACATGTCTGGTATGTATGACTGCAGGTTAGTACTCTAAACATTTCATTAAAACCTTTATTTTAAAACTTAAAAAATTGGCATTAAATATAAATTTCTAGACATTAAAGTGGTACTGTAGAGGGAAAAGTATGTGGAATGGGGTTATGAAGACTTTTATTCAAGTGCTGGCTCTGCTTTCAGCTATGTGAACATGAACTTTTGGTCTCTGAACTTCATTTTCCTTTTGGGAAAATGGAGATAACATGTACTGCGTAGGTCATTTTTGAGGACTATGTGAGCTGTTTGGAATAATTCTGTGTAAATTTTAACTCATTACAAAGAAATGTGAGGAATTATTTTGTTAATGAGTCATACTTGATCACTGTCTTCAATTTAAACAATTTTTTCAGTTTTGCAGAAAAGTAATCAAGGGCAATAATAATTTGAGGTTAAGAAGGCAGTATTGCTGGAACGATAGTTATTTAGCTATGCTTGAGGAAAAAATGACTGCATTTTTTATCTGAATGTGTCTTGTTGATTAAGCCTGCTTGTGTCTTCTTATGAAAGGTATACACTTCGGGATATTCTGGTTTGTGTGCTTGGCTCCTAATCATATTTATTACCTAGTTGTCAGCTTGAGATGTTAGTCCTCCTTCCAGAAGCATGAATTATATTGCCACATTCTGTATAGAGTCAGAGACACATTATTTCCTGTTTATGGTGAGAAAAGTCTAGATTCTAAAGCTCTTATGACCGGTCCCTGTGTGGCTGAAGCCACTAGGGCAAGGTAGGGTTAGGTAGAAAGATTCTGGGGGAAGAGAATAAAAATAGTCTTGTGAAGTTGAAGTCCTGAGGCAGGTGATATATTAAATATAATTCTGGTTTCAATCAAAATGTCCCTCTAGTTTAAAATACTTAGATGTGTGGTCAGTGACATATTAATGAATGAAAATTATAGAAAACTTTATAATTCTGTTTTTGAGAGTGCTTGATGGTGCTTAGTTCAAGGCAAAACTGTAATAGTCATGCTCTGTCAGTACAGTTGACATCTTTATTATATTGCAGTCTCAACTTTTTGTAGCTCTACTAATTTAAAGTTATGGTGTTTTAAGAGGGTTAATCTGACAAGCATTTAGGATCAGTTGGAAGGTAGAGGGAGTAATGCAAAGTAGACCAATTAGGAAACTGTAATTTATTTGCAAGATAGTGAAGATTTTTACTGTAATTGTGGGAATAGGAAGGAGGAGATGCCCAGAAAGCATTAAAGAAAAGAATGATATGAAAATTCTGCATTGCCAAAAACAGAACAAAATTTTAAAAAACTATAGCAAAAAGCAAAGACAAATTAGGAAAAAGATTTGCAATTCATACAATAGGAAAAGGGCAAATTTCATAAATATATAAAGCATAACAATTCAATGGGAAAAAGACTGACAATCAAATAGAAAAATAGACAGACACAAAGGATATAAATAGTTAATGTAAGAGAGATGCAAAATAAAACTTCCATGAGATACCCTTTTTTTTAACCTATCAAATTGACAAAGAAACAAATTTTGAAAACATAGTGTGTTATTGAGGGTATAGGGAAATAGGCAGTGTATCGTTGCTAATGGAAGTACGACTTCGAATTTTTATTGAGACCAATTTGGAAATAGTTATCAAAACTTAAGATACACATATCATTTGATCTTGTACTTTTGTGAAATAATAGATATTTAAGAACATTCTTGGCAGCAATGGGAAACAACTTAGATGCTTATCTGTAGGGGACTGGATAAATAAATTATGGTGTATATAGTGAAATATTTAGGCAGCTTATATATACTGAACTGGAATAATTATTAAGTCAAAAAGGTAAGGTGCAGTGAGCAGTATTAGTAGGTTACTATTTTGGAGGAGACGAGATTAAGATACATATTTTCTTGTGTATGCCCAGAATCTCTCTGGAGAGAATTATAAGAAAATGGAAAATGCTTCTGAGGATTGGAACTTGGTGGCTGCAGAACAGGGATGGGAGGGAATTGCATTTTCCATTGTATACTACTTTTTGGATATTTTAAATTTTGTATTATACAAAGAAAATTTTAAAAGGAAGAAACATGTTCAGCTCCAAATGAAATTCTGCATTACATGTAGTCAACTCTGATAAATTAGGGAATAGAAAAATGAATTGAATTGAAAAAGAATTCTGTCGTTCATATATCTGATAAGAGGTTAATATCCAGAGTATAGAAAAACTCCTATAACTCAACAATAAAAACAAACAATCCAATTAAAAAAAGAGCAAAGGACTTGAATAGACATTTTCCAAAGAATATATGCAAATGACTGATAAGTGCATGAAAGGCTCAAAATCATTAATCATTAGGGAAATGCAAATCAAAAGCATAGTGATATACTACTACTTCACACTCATTAGGATAGCTATTATTAACAAAATCAAGGAGATGTCCCCTTGGCCGAGTGGTTAAGTTCTCGTGCTCAGCTTCAGCGGCCCGCTGGTTCACATCCTGGGCGTGGACATGGCACTGCTCATCAGGCCATGCTGAGGTGGTGTCCCACATAGCACAACCAGAGGTGCTCACAACTAGAATATACAACTATGTACTGGGGGGCTTTAGGGGAAGAAGAAGGAAAAAAAAAAAAAGAAGATTGGCAACAGTTGTTAGCTCAGGTGCCAATCTTTAAGGAAAAAAAAAGTAACAAGTGTTGGAGAGGCTGTGGAGAAATTGCAACCCTTGTGCACTCTTAGAATGTAAAATGGTGTAGCTGCTATGGAAAACAGTATGGCAGTTCCTCAAAAAAATTGAAAATAGAATTACCATATGATCCAGCAATTCTGCTTCTAGGTATATACCCCAAAGAATTGAAAGCAGGCTCTCTAAAACCCATGTTCATAGCAGTATTATTCACGATAGTCAAAATATGGGAGCAACTCAAGTATCCATGGATGGAAGAATGGATAAACAAAATGTAGTATATGCATGAAGTGGAATATTATTCAGCCTTAAAAAGGAAGGAAATTCTGACACATGCTACAAGGTGGGTGAATCTTGAGGACATTATGCTAAGTGAAATAAACCGGTCACAAGAAGACAAATACTGTGTGATTCCATGTATTTGAAATACCTAGAGTAGTCAAATTCATAGAGACAGAAAGAAGAAGGATGGGTGCTAGGGGCTAGGGGTAGGAGGAAATGGGAGGAGATGTGGTTTAATGGGTATAGAGTTTCAATTTTGCAAGATGAAGAGTTCTGGAGATTGGTTGCACAACAGTGTGACTATACTTATCACTACTGAACTGTATCTGAAAAATGGTTAAGATGGTGAGTTTTATATCATGTGTATTCTACCACAATTAAAAAAAAGTTAATATAATTCTCCCTCAAAAAAAAAAACAACCCTGTGGTATAGAGGTAGGGAGGATAAATATGTAAATAAGTGGCTATGATTTAGAATATGTGTCCAAATGAGTTATAAACAAAGATTTGGGGTGGCACAGGATGGGGGGTATATAAGGGAGATTGCCTATGACTTCACAAAATAGGAGGTGATATTATGAGCTGGCATTAGAATGCAATATTTATGGGGTGGAGAAGGGTGGAAAGAAATTCTGGGCTGAAGCACAAGTAAAGGCTTAGAGAGGGAAGGGGAAGGGTAAGATCACAGAACACAACAGATGATGCTGGAATAGAATTAGGGCAGCATGGTGTCTTGATGTCTGAATGTTGGACCACAGAATTGGGACTTTGTCAATGACTAATCATCAAAAGTTTTTGAACTGAGTAGTAGTATCGTGGTCACATTTTAGAAATCTGTATTTTTAGGAAGGATATAGGTAGTATGGGAGCTTAGGAGATTACTTAAGAGCCTGTTGAGATTCCTTAAATGGAGTCCTTTTGCAGCGTTGTGCCTTTGCTTTACTACAGCGGCCATGAATCCCTTGCTTCTCAAACCAGACGGGATGAATTCTGTCTGAATATGCCATTTCTGCCCAGGCTCGAGCCTGGGATGTTAAGATGTGGTCAAAAGAAGTCTTGGGGAGTTTGTTGGAAGTTTCTATGGGCCGAGCTGACCAACCAGGCATAGCTGGGTTTTTTTCTTGGTTTTCTCTTAATATTGTAAAATATGTTGTCCTTTTCCTCTGAGAGTGTGACTGTGTGTGGGAGCACCTGACTTCTGGGTGCAGACATCTTTGTTCTTAGTGTTGTATCCTAGACTGCCTCTCTCAGAATAAGAGAGAGGGTTGGGCTTTTTGTCTTCCTCCTGCTTGGGTTTGTCTCACTCTTGTCTTGTTTGGGGTGTAAACCCCTCTCAGGGTTCCTTTATCCTCCTGCTGCCTTGTTTCTTGCCTTGTTGACTCTGCCTCTTTCTTTCAGAGTAACCAGTTACATTCCTTTCTCTGTAAAAAGCCAATGTATATTATTTTTATCTGTGTTGAATGTAAACCCTCCTCCCAAAAATGCTTTCTTCTCATCTTGTTTTGCTTTTCTGTTAAAGTAAGCCCGAGTCCTGTTTGTCCTCTGCCACAGAGGCCATCTTTTTTTAGATTTCTTCCAGCTGGTGGAGCAGAATATGTTTAGTACACAAAAGGCTAGAGACTTTATATGCCAAAGTTTTTCCCTAAGTAAATCAGTGTACCATATAAATTCTTTGGCCTTATTGATTTTCTCTGTGACAGATGAGGTATCTAATTTAGTTGCTTTGTTGATGTTTCATTGTTTTGTCTCTTCATGCTGTAACCTTGTTCTTTCCCTCTTTGCATTAAAGAAATGTGAACTGAATTCATAGAGTTGGTAGAGACCATACTCAGTTTTAAAGATAGAATTTGTCCTTTAGCCAGGTATTAGAAATTGCTCAGTTTGCTTCCTTGATTTCTTTTTCTTCCTAATTCTCAGGTGTCAAAGGCAATAGGATATACACATCCACACCATTTAGTAAAGAGGGATGGGATGGATTCTGAATTCCTTTGTCTTGCTAAATTTTCTCCCCTGCTAGGAGTGGTGCAGAAAAAAAAAGTCTGAGAAAAAGTATTTTCTGATCAGCTTCTATTGAAAAGACTTAATCAAAGTAGTCAAAGGGGAAAGATATTCTCAAGGATTGCTACTTGATTATGAAAAAAAAAATTGTGAGTGATGATTTATCTTAAGTGTGATTCTCTCTTGGGGAAAGTTTGCTGTCCTATTAGCACATATTTGCATATCTTTTACTTTTAACGAATATATGATTGGATCTGAAGATAGAAGGCTATATTTGCTCTCATACAAAATTTGATTTTATGGTACTATCGACTGCCTAATTATTATCTTTGCTCAGAAAATGTCTTTAACTGGGGAGTCTGATTAGTTAGAAAACATGCTGTGGAGACGGGTGCCTTAGGATTAATCAAGGGTAGTCTTGTTCGCTCATACAGAGGGTTTGTCTTGACCCTTTGCCTGACACATGTTTTCGTTCTCAAGCAAACCAATATGGGTAAATTGGGGAGAATTAGTCATACTAGTAGGCCTTACTAGTTGCAGGAGGTGACTAGGGTACGGTGATGGTAGTTACATCAGCTTTGTATTTGAAAAGTAGAACACGCTTATATGATTTTGAATGTTTAATAGACAATGTAACTACTGCATAAAAAGTGGTACTTTAAAATTAATTGCAGTTTTTGTTTAAAAAATGTGGTTGATTTTTAAGTACTCTGTTCTGTATTTGCTTTTGTGTTTGCTGAAAATGTTACACATGAAGATTATGCTTTAAACACTGTAAAATGTTTTTCTAGTATTATCTAAACGGTTGTGGAGAGTGTTACACTTTAAAGGTCACGTTGATTTTGTGGCATTTCCAATTTTACATTTTATACATACAGTTGAATTGGTTTAGCTCCTAGTTGAGTGTTTAAAGATCCGGGTAATAAATGTAGAAGGGAATTTGCAGAAGGGCACAATGTTTTGGGATGCACATATCTTCCAGCTTTCTCTTATTTCAGCAGTGGAATTTCAAATTTTAAGAGGCAATTCGGATGGCTGAAAGGACAGCAGGATAACAAGGGTTTTCAGTACTTGTTAAATTCAAAGACAACTCTATTGTATTTTTCTATTAATTGATATTGTATATAGATTTGTACTTTTATTCCTTTTGTACCCCTTCCCCACTTGAAAATTTATTAGACATTAATGAGATGAGCATATACCTTTTATATGGTGGATTGAACTAATTGTGTATTCAGAACACTCTTCATACAAATTGCGTCTGAATGCTGTAACAGCAGTTATGAAATCAATAACTCATCCTGCTCTGTGTTCATCGGGAGTGGTGAATATTTACTGGGAGTGGCGAGTAACTGAGAGGCAGTGGAGCATAGTGCTTAAGTGCACAGGCCACGGGGTCAAATAACCTGGACTCAGCTCTGCTACTTACTAACTGTGTGACTTTACGAAGATTACTCAAATATTCTGAGCATGAGTTTATACCTTTTAAAATGGGATATAAATAGGGTTAACATAGGGATTAATTTAGTGAGTTAGAGTAACAAAAATTTTTATTGTAATGTCATTGATATAGTGATACAATATTGTAGACAACTCAAAATGAGTATTCTTTATTAGACTGAAATTTTTATTTCATTGGTTTCACAATAAAATAGTTTTTTACAGTTTTTCTTTCTTTTTCCAATTAATGTTTTTTTCAGAGATTATAGATTTGATAATTTGCGGAAGAGTTCTTTTGACTGATTTTGTCAGTGGCCAATCACTCTATTAAAAATGAAACAAAACCTCATTGTAGTGTTAGTCAAAGATTTTTATGTAGCTCTTTAATATTTGTACTGAAGTTGACACCCAAGATGTAGCAGAATGTTGGTATAATTTTGGCTAAGGAAAAATAACATTGTAAATATTTCCTAGAGGGTTCTGTTAGGCACATTCCACTTCTAAAACTGACCTTTCATTTGTGATTTTATTATGGCTCTTTTTGCTAGCCACATTTGAAGAGGTGAAATTGCTACTTTTCTTTTTAATTAATTGTATAACAAATTACTTGCCTAGGGAGAGGTCGTTGGGAGATATGCCTAGTCTTTTTGCAGAACAAGGCTACATTAGGTTCTGAAAAACTTCTTCATTATTCAAAACTGATAGATATTAATTTAAATTGCTTTGAATTTCTATATGGCTCATATATTTTTGTCTAGCTCATATATTCCCTAACATCTATCAATATTGTTACTGGATTTTCTTTCTAAGCCATTTACTATAACAACCATTGTGATGTTCCCTAATATCATTTGATGTTGATGAAGCAATATAAATAAGTTTTTTACAAAATTGGAAAGATCAGGGAATTATTCTCAGGGCTGTTGAGCTGTTGATTAAGTTGTAAACAACCTATTTGGTGACCAGTATGAAAATAATTTAATTTTATTTATTATTACTGGTGTTTATTTGCAAATGGGGTCATACTTATCTTTGCTGCTCAAAGCAGGAATATATTAGAAGTTTCCCCAAGTGTGTGTGTTAACCTAAACTATCCAACCAGCCACTCAATGTGTGTTTGTTAATTGAGCACAGGTGTGAAGTAAAGATCAGACAAGAAATTTAACAGTGTTATCATTAGAAGTGAACATGTCATGAGCAGCAGAAGTCAGAAATGGTCTTGGAGCACAGGTGCAATGATGATGATAATGGGATATATCATTGAAGACAGGTAATTTTAGTACTGGGAGGAGGGAACCATTCCATGGATTTCTGATATGGAAGGTAAAAGCCTGAAGTTAGACTCATAGAATTATAGATAGTTGGAGCAAAGAATCTTGGAGATACTCTACTCAGACAGATAAAATGAATTGCCTAGTCATTGGCAGAGCTAGGCCTTGAATCTGTTTTCTGATTTCTAATTTGGTACTGAGCGTAGGAAGAGGAGAAAAGGTTAACCCCCAGAAGAGTATGGGCACGTAGTTCTTTGGGAGTGACACAGGCATGGAGATATTGTCAGATGGATTGGGTGGCTCTCAAAACAGCCTGCTCTGGCCACCTAGTTTCTCCCTTATGCTCCTGACTGGCATTTAAAGGAATGAAGTGTCTGATACAAGCATACCAAACTGTTTCCATCAGCAGTGTAAGTGGGTGGTAATATAAAACATATCTAAAATTAAACAAGCAGTCAAGAAACATTGATGTCGCACCTGCAAATGCTTAGCAGAATTCCAAGACCACTGAGGACTCTGGAGAGGGGTGAGACATGGTACTTACCCTTTAGGGGCTTACAATCTAGTTGGGAAGGACAGATATATCTCTAGAAAAACCCTAACAACACTGAATGCCAAATGAGGGTGTGGCTGGTACACACTGGATGAGTTTGGAGGTGGAAGATGGCACTGTGAGTTAGAGTGCTCACAACAGGTTTCCTGGAAGAGATGAAAATTAGGTTGGTTGTTTTTCACCTCACTAGATCTTAGGAGTAATTATATGTGTTCAACTGTAAAAGTTTTGGATTCGCCTAACTTATTAAGTTATAGAGCTGGGAGTTGTTTTCAGGTGTTTATCTGACTTTTGGTTGAGCGCCATTCCACAATTCCAGCACTGTTGTGTGTAGGACGGCGGAAGGTTTCTGTGTGAGAGGATCCCATTTCTGCTTCTCAGTCCTGGGTATGTTCCCCAGCAGATCGAATTCTCCCCGCTGGTCTGAATGTTGATGAGGGAGCACCTCCACGTTTCACTTACCCTCTTCCCTTTTTGTTTCTTTATTGGCAAAACAGCTAAAATTGTGGGTTAAATGTGAGTTTGGTGAATTTTTCCATTTAAGGTGATCTTTTTACCAAGAAATTAAGGTGAGACAGGATATTTGTCTACAGTACATAAAACATAACAACGGCTTGCATTTACAGTGGGCTTTTCTGTTGTTCAGTTAGATTATTTTGGTATTCTGTGTTATGAATCGTTAACTTGAAGATTGATACATAAAGAATGTCTTTAAACATTGTAAGATAAATACATTTAGAAACAGCTGCATCAGAGAATAAGTATACTTCTCAAAACCCGTGTTGTTTTCTCTCTTCCTGGATATTTCTGCATTCAAATGGTATTTCTCATTTTAGCACAAGTAAGGGCCTGTAAACCTGACAGCTAAATTTACTCTAAAGAAGAAATATGAAAGACATAAGGGCTGGAATTATATAGTGTGAGCCTCAATCCACTGCTGATTCTGTCAGGCAGTGGTTTTTAACCTTTTTCTTTTCTTCTTATTTTAATGTGGTGAACCTTTCTTCAAAGAAAACCCTTTTTGGATTCTATTATCAACAACAACAACAACAACAACAGATAAAAACAGAGTGGCTCTGATTGAAGCAAGGAGTCGGGGCTTAGAGCTCTGCTCACTTGGTTTCTGCTCCTTTTGGCCCTGAGCCTCTAGGGGATCCTTAGAACATCATGGAACACGAGTTCAAAAATACCACTTTTACGGAAAAACAAGCTAAACATTTCCTAAAAGTAAGCTTTTAATCGGTAAAATTTTTTTTTATGCCTTATAGTTGAATGGGTGATGAAAAATTACTTGATCCTTGTTACCTATCTTTACTGCCTTTAGACATGAGTGCTGTATTATGACTTACTGAAGAAAAAAGCACCCAAAATATCAATCTCTTGAAGTTCAGTATACATATATATACAATATATGCATATATATATATATATATAATATATATATAATTCTTTTCAAAAACCTCTTTCTCCATAAGTATCTTCAACTCCCAAGTAAAGCTATCAGATGAGAGATGGGGATGGTCCGATAGACACATACACATGCTTATGTGTGTGCACATACACACATCACACAAACACAATTTTTTGCATGTGGTTGGGTAATGCCTTTCTCTCAATCCAAACCTCCACAACGTCCATCATATTCTGAATATAATGCAGATAGTCTACATGGACCAGAACTTATGAGGTTAGCTTATGAAAATAATTAAAAGATTAATTTTAGTAATAAGTTATTGGAAGTAATTTATTAATTTCCTCAATAAAACTGTATTGAACATTGAACACTTCTGTGCAAGGCAGTGACGCATGGCAGTGAACAAGAGTCCCTGCCCTCACAGAACTCACAGCCGATTGGAGGTAAGGATGAGAAAATCAGCTGTGATAAATGCTGTGGTAGGGGAAGCCCAGGATTTTATGGGAACACACAGGAGGGGCATCTAATTCAGACTCAGGGTGAGAGTCAGGGTGGACTTCCTTATGGACTGACATCTAAGCAAAACTGAAGGGAGAAAAAGAGTTGACCAAGACACAGAAAGATGGGAAAAGTAATAAAGACAGGAGGAGAACATGTATAAGGGCCCAGAAACAAGTAAAAGCACGATGCATTCTAGAAATTGCATGTGGCTGAGTTTGGCTGGAGCATGATATGCTGATGAAAGAGTGATGAGACCAGGGACTTAATCATAAGAAGCTGTGTATGCTGAATCTATTATGCTGTAGGAAGTGGAGAGTTATTGCAGGGTTTCAAGCAAGAGGAAGTTATGATTTATACTTTTTCGAGAGAGGGAACTTTGGCTAACTATCCTGTTGACCTTCGGGCAGCTGTTTGGATGATAGAGTCACTCTCTGACAGTAGAAGGACCAGAGAGTATGGAATACTGTGTTGATGTCTTTCCATAACATCCCCAGTTGCCTTTCTTTTTTATAAAATCTATTCATTTTATTTTTATGGCCCTTTTAGCCTTATCACAAAGGTGGAGTAATTCAAAAGAGCAATGCTTATGTTCAATATCTATAGGTCCACAGGTACATCTTCATTCTTTCAGTATTGAAACTGATATGATGCCCGGCACATAGCAGGTACTCAATAAATGTTGATGTGAAAAGAGTAAGTACTGAAGGAAGAGAGGCCAACTCAATTCTCTCTTTTTGGTAATCATTTCTCTGATTTAGTCTTCGATAATTTCAACATCAGCTGTTTCTTAAATGCACAAGGGTCCAACTACTGTATACTAGTACTAATGATAATTAATGAAACATTGTGTATTTTAAATAGTTCAAATTCAGAAACTTTCCATTTTGCTATTAGGTCTCAAATTCATTTAACAGTTGAGTATGCAGATATAATAATCAAAGAACAGTGGAAAACTTTATTTACTCAGCTCAACAATTATACTTTGGAAATTATGTAGAAGGATAATTTATGAATTGAAAATGTTTTTGTACCTGCAAGGGGACTTCATTTATAACATATGTCTGAGAATGATCACAAAGGAAACATTTTTAAGTACAATTTGCATTTTATTAAACTTAACAGTTTATAAAATACTTTCATGGTATTAATTACTTATACTAAATTAAATTAGCATTTCTAATTTACCTTTTGAGGCTAAATACCCAGTTCTTTAGTATTGCCCAATTTCAGAAAATAAGCAAATCCAAAGGTATTTTTCAATGGTTTATAATCATTATTGACCTTAATTATTTAGGTGATCAAATTTTCCCATATTTAGCCAGTAGGAACATCTTTAAGCAGGCCCTATGTCCTTTTGATGTCCTTCTGTCATTTTTCTGAGCACTTCTTTACTTGGTGGCATAACAAGATGTTCCAGACTCATCTTATACATTCCCTGCCCCAGCCCTAGATTCAGCCCTGGAATCAGGCCTTTCTCTGAAGAGCCCTGATTCCTTCTAGTGAGGAATGGTATTGGAACTTAAGATCTGGGTAGTAGATATACTTATCACTGCTGGGGTATGTTTGGTTTTAGGTCTCGAGAGCGTTCTTCCTTGACTTTTTCCTGTGTATTTATGTCTCCTTTTTTCCACCAAGAGCACCCTGGCTCCCAGATAACACCCTTACCCATTTGCTCAATGCTACAGTGTATCTAAAATAGTTTCAGAACTGCTTCTCTCATTGTTTGCATTTCCCCTCCCCTGTACTCCAACTGAGGGTCTATAATTCAATACTACCTTCAAAAGTTAATGGGATTAAAAGAGGGTGGGAGGAAACTTTTGCAAGTGTTTATGGAATATGTTTTGGATATGTTTATGGAATGTATTGTGGTACCGGTTTCATGGGTGTATACTTATCTCCAAACTCATCAATTTGTATGTATTGAATATGTACAGCTCTTTGTATGTCAGTCATACTTCAATACAGTGGTTTAAAAAAAGAAAAGACACGTGAAGGGTGAACCGCCATGGTGGGTAGTGCAGGGTCATTAGGAACTGCTGCCTCCTGAATTCTTTCACATGAGAAAGAAATTCTTTTACTCTCCCTCTTGTTCCTGCCGTTGGTAGGGGGGAGTTACTTGGAGTAGTTCCTCCTCCCCCACCACAGTCTAGTCTGTTTAATTCTCTGTCTTGTTTAGATTTTAAGTGTCTCATGGGGCAGGAACCATTTCTTTCTCTTTGTATTTATAATATATAATAAAAATGTGTGAGGTAAATCAGGACCATTGAGATTGTTTTGCCCTATGTTTCATTGAAAAGTATCACTAAAGCAAAAGAAATTTAAGGTTTCTTTTCTTTTTCTTTTTTTATTATGTAATGTTTCTCTACCTCTTTGCATTTTACTAAGAATAGTATAGGCATTTCTCTGTTAATGCCACGTTTGCAGTCCTGAAAAATCTTTACTTCTGTAAAATCATGTGCTATAAGTGATAGGGCTTATAGGGAAAATAGGATCAGGAACAGATGATTTAAAACTAGTGGAATTTTGTAAATAGAACTAACACAAAAGAAATGACAGTTGTAAGAAAAACAATGTGGTTAAATCTCAACTGGCATTTATACCCAGCATCACAGTCTGTCTTAGACCTTAAACCCTGGTTTTCCTCCCTTGAGTTGTAGGTCCTTAAAGTCACCCACTTTGTTAGAAACTAATTTCATCAAAGGTGAAAATCTGATCCGGGGTGTTGACTTATCAATTCTATTTTAAACACAGGGGAAAATATTTTGTATTTCTTCATCTGTACTCTCAGCTTCCTCAGATAGTTTACTGTAGAGGAAAGTCTTGAAGCCCCTAAAGGAGACTTTCCATTTTCATGCATATGAGCAAATTTACATTCAAGAAATATCTGTTGTAGCAGAAAAGACTAATGTTAATTTGCTTTAGTATATAAAGATAATATGTACCCATTATTGAGAATTTAAATAATATGGAAAAGTATAAAGAAGAAAGTAAAAATCCCTTGACTGCTGCCAATAAATACTACTGCCATCATTTGAGTTCATATTGGTCCTCACCTCACCATTTTTGATGATGGATGTTGTGTGTATATATAAAATTTCATGTAAATGAGTTCATATTACACTTCTAGTTTTCCAGCTCTTTTTCAAAACAGAATTCAAGCAATATAGCTACACAATGTCCTGTTGAATGATTGCAAATTATTGCACTGTATGCATGTCATAGTTTATTTTTTTGTGGACATTTAGGTTGTTTTCAGTTTTTCGCTGTTATAAATAGTGGTGTACTGAAAATCTGTGATCGTATCTTTACACCCTAGAAGTGGTGTCTCTGCATCAGAGGTGTGTTCATGTAACATTTTGGTACGTATTGCCATATTACATTTAAGAAAGGTTGTACCTATTTACACCGCCAGGAGAGCATGAGAGGTTCTATTTTCCCACACTGAGTACTTTTAGTTTTCTAAATCTTTGACAGACTGATAAGCTAAAAAAGGTGATATTTTATTTTTATTTGTCTTTATTTTATTACTAGTGTGGTTGGATATATTAAAAAATTTTTTTAATTGTAATTTTAACATTTTTACTGTTTTATTATTATTTTTTGGTGAGGAAGATTGGCCCTGAGCTAACATCTGTTGCCAATCTTCCTCTTTTTGTTTGAGGAAGATTGTCTCTGAGCTACATCTGTGCCAGTCTTCCTTTATTTTGTATGTGGGATGCTGCCTCAGCATAGCTTGATGAGCAGTATGTGCGAACTTAACTGTTACGCCACCGGGCGGCCCCTATTAGTGTGGTTGAATATGTTTTTATGTCTTTATATACTATCCATATTTTGCTTTCAATGAAATGCCTTTCACGTATTTTACTTACTTTTAGAACAGCTGTCTTTTTTCTTATAATTTATAAGAATTGTATAATTTTAGAGATATTAAACTTTTGAGATTAGTATGTGTTGCAATTTTTTATATCAGGTTGATTATCTTTTAACCTTATTTATGGTATTTTTTGATTATTATGTAGTAAAGTCTATCAGTATTTTTCTTTTATGTTTTCTGGGTTTTGTAAAATGTTCAGAAATGCCTCTTTCTACCCATAAAAGACTGTTTGCCTTTATTTTCTTTTATTACTTTTATGTTTTTATTTTTTGCATTTAATCTGTGAGTTTTCTTGTCTTTATTTTTCTATAATGAGTTAAATAAATATCCACCTTTAATTTTTTTTCTTTTTCAAATTGTGGCTAGTTATTTGAACAGTTGTTAAATAAAGCCTCCCCCCATCCCCCTTGTGAGTATCTTTATCATATACCAAATTTCTTTGTGTCCTTGGATCTATTTCCAGGTTACTATTTGTTATTTTTGCAAAACAAATTACTCCAAAACTCAGTGGCTTAAAACATTTATTGTTTCACACAGTTTCCATGGGTCAGGAATTTAGGAGCAGCTCAGCTTTGCAGTTCTGGTTCAGAGTCTGTCTTAAGGTTGAAATTAAGATTTCAACCAAGCCACAGTCATCTGAAGGCTTAACTGAGGTGGGAGGATCTCCCTTGTAGGCCGCTCATTCACATGGCTGGCCAAGTGGGTGCTGACTACTGGGGGTAGGGAGGCCTCCATTCCTCTCTAATTGGGCCTCTGCCAGGGCCAGTTGTCCTCATGACATGGTGTTGGCTTGCCTGGAAGTAGAGATCTGGGAGAGAGTACCAGGAGGAAGCTATCCTCTTTACGACAAGGCTCAGAATTCACAGAGCATGATTTATGTCACATTCTGTTTGTTAGAAGCAAGTCACTAAGCCTACCCCACCCTTAAGAAGATGGGAATTAGGCTCATCATTTTGAAGGGAGCCCTGTCAAGGAATTTGCAGGAATATTTTTAAACCACCATGGCTGCCGTTTGTTCCATTCATATATTGACTACTTCTGCATGAATATCATAGCTTTTAATACATTAATTCATTTAAAGTCTTATATCAAACTGATGGAAGGTTGCATAATACTATATTCTATTGTATTCGACAGCCATTGGCTTTTACTGGTCAAGTATGTAAAAATAGATATACAAAATAACATGCATAATAATCTGGTGACATTTTATGTTGCTTTATTTCCCAACTTCTCATGTTTCTTTGGAATTATACAGTAGGGGTCTGTTTTGTTTTAGGGGGCAAATTCATGCTCAGAGACTGAGTTTGTCTTTACCAGCAGTTTATTTAACACAGGTTCACTGAGGGAATTATAATAATTTCACAAGCCAATAACATACAGGATACTGTCTCTTAATAAGCCAGTAAAGAAATACCATACTCCAAACCAATGATAGATTAATCACACTATTGTTCCAGGCAAGAGGAGATGACAGGAATAAAGTCCAATTTCAGTTGAAGTGTACCTTTTCTACAAGGTTGGTTTGTGGGAGAGATGGCTTTGCCAACCAACTGAGAGCTGACATCCAGCTGCCAGCACAAAATAAAAGTCCCTTGTTGCTAGAGCAGGTTGCTAGGGAATGAAGGCACTGGTGTTGATGGGCAGTCTGACCGCCTTTGCAGGGCGGCTGCATGGTTTTCACCATACTGACCAAGAATGCCCGGCCACAGCAGGAGCTAGTGCCCCACGGGTCTTCAGAGTTAGGTCAGTAAGGAGGCGCCTTGCACAGACTGCACCTCTTGAATAAGTCCTCACAAACTCTTGGTATTTAAAGGCTAAATGTCCCCTAGCCACAGTTGCTTCTCCACATCTTATCATAAGTCCCCAGCAGTGTCTGTCATCAGCTGAGCTGCTGAGTGTTTCTCAACAACAACAGAAGTCAAATAACGACCTCCTGACACAGCTAACTGCACTCTTAGATTCGGACAACCTGCTTTAAACCATGAGCAGGTGGAAAAAAAGAAAACAATAACTTCACTTAAGTCATAAACAAGTGGGCTTGAAATCATATTAAACAATACATAAGAGGGTCATTGTATTTCATTGCAGATGCCTGCCTATGGCATTTTTAAAAATTGTTTTACACTATTTCATACTTCCATGAGTAATTTTAAGTGCTTTGATTGGCAGATTCATTCTAACTTCAGGGAATTGCATGTTGGTGAAATTTCACAAGTATCTTAAACAATATCTCCTAATATACAGGCAAGTATGAAAAATCAAAATTAGGCGTTTATGTGTGGGGAGCAATCTAAATAACATCTCAGCTCCATATGCTGTAGTACTCACCAGGGCCTCATTATGGTCCCTGGACTTTCTGTGCAACAGACACTTGAGTCCAGAGAGTGCTGTGCTCCATCTGCCTTAGTCTCCAGGCTGCACAGGATGAGCCTCTTTGTACTCTGACCTCTTGGCTGCTTTTTTTTTTTTAACTTATGTTGCCAGCCTGGCCTTTATTGGCGTTTCAATGTGTGCGTGCGCACGCTTGTGCTTGCACTTATGAGTTTAAAGGACCACAGCCACTCATTCCAAAGCCATTGGCTATTGTTGCTGTCACCTTAAATTGCATATCTGTTCTCTGGCTTGCATCTTTATCCAGTACTCCGTTTGCACTGCTGCTGCATAGCTCCCTGTGGACTTCAGCTGCCGTAGATGGGCTGTGGGCAGCCTTCCCAAACTTCCAACCATAGTTTGGACAGGTTTTATTTTTGACAGACTAATCAGAGCCTTAACATGCTTTCCTGCTGGGGGGAGCCTGTGTTTCTAATTTTAATTTTATTGTTCTGTAAAGAGTGATAATAGTCCCTGGGCTGGCCATAAGTTTGCCGGCTACGTTGTATTTCCCAGTCCCACCTTTTCGTGACCTTACCTTCCCATCTTAGCCTCTTTAGAGTCTGGTGGCCTTGGTTATTTTGAGAAACCTTCCTACTTCCTATTCCCAACCCTGATTAAAGGAAAAGCCATGTTTTTGCTCCTTATCTCTTGATGTTAATTGAATTGATGTGTTATATTCACTTACAGGCATTGGTAGTCTGGTAGAGAAAGCAGCGTATTTGAGGCTTGAAGCGTAGGAGGTTAGAATAGGATTTTCATGAGACCTTATAGTCATGTTCTTTTAAAAAATATCCTCTTCCACTTACTGTCGAGCCTGTTAGAGACCCTTGTGCCATTTGAAAATAGGGCAGAAATAGGGTTGCTGTGAAAAGTAACCAAGAGAACAAATATGAAACAGTGTTGGACAGTAGGCCAAAATATGAGGTAGCAAGGTAGGTCAGGAGCAGCAGAGCTCATACCTCGGATGCCTGTGCTCCGGGCTCTGTGTGTCACATGGCGTTTCCAGGGACATTTTCCCATTGCTCATGTTATTGCCTGATGCTCACTTTCTAATATTCTTGTTTATTTGGCACTCTTCTTTTTTCAGGTTCTCAATGTTGTCGTCTTTCCTTATTTCCCCTGTCTCACTCCTGTTTCGTAGTTTTGATTTTTGAAGGGTGTGAGATTTTTTATTTTTGAGAGGGATGCTCTTTCTGTTTATGGGCTCTCTTAATTTTTTAAAACCAATTTCACACACAGACAGAATGCTAAATAATGTGGTATTTTCTTTTTAGCTCTTCGGTAAGTATTCTGATACTGGAAATATGTTCTTTTGCTAATTCAAAATATTATTGCTTCAGGAATAAATATGCTTATGGTGAAATAGTGCAAAGTCCTCTAATTAGTTTGGGTTGTGGATGAGTACCCGGTCTGTTTCATTTACACATATATTTAAGTTGCCACATTGTTAGCTTAAAATCCACATTGCCTTTAGGTTTTCCTTAATGATAGCAGTTATGCTTGTCTACTAAATTGGAAAAAAATATGGAGTGCAGTGTTGAAATCTGAATTTTGTGGTTATTAGAGTTTAAAGCTTACCAAGCTTCTCCTTGCTAATGGTTATCATTTAATAGGATTTTTCTCATTTTGTAAAAAGCTATTCACTGTCCTGTTGATTTTTATGGTAAACTGTTTTTGCAGAATTTATGTCATTTTAATAACTGAAATTTGAGATTGGGCCTTAATTGTAAATGCAGTCAAATGATGTCTGTATGGAGTTAAAAGATAAGGATAATTTATAGGACTAGGGTGGCCTAAGGCAGCTCTTGGAGAGGCCTAGTGTAGTATTATGGGTTTTATTTTATATGGTTTCCAAAAATATTGGAGTCCTGAAGACTTCTATGTTGCTAAGGAACAAAACAAAGCAAAATAAAAAGTATTGAAGCTAGTCTTATTCCTGACTTCTCATAATATATATCCTGTTCCCTGGTCTGGCCAGCATTCTCACTGTCTCAAATAGGCCATATGTACCTTTACTCTTATAATCTTATTTTCCTCTTGTCTGAGAAATTTACCAAATGTAATTTATCCTTCTTTTATTTCCAACATTTTAATAAAATTTTTAAACATACAGAAAAGTTGTAATAATTTTATAGTGAACCTTATTAAACTCACCACCTACATTCTAATTTATTGTTTTCTTTTCAACTTTTCTCATGAAATTTTTTCTTGTAATTCCACTCTTATCTTTCTTTTTTTTTTCTCAATGACTATTATGTAGTTTATTCCTGTGGTCCAGTTCTGGCACTAAGCTATATTTTTCTTTTATTCTGCTTTTTTAAAAAAACTTCTCAAAACACCTAAAACAGTGCTGGTGTTGGCACTCTATGATTCTTGTTAATTGGCCAACAACAGGAAATATGATAGTATCTAACCAGTCAAAGCTAAGAACAAGATTAGGTTCAAAGCAGAACAGCCAGCACTCTGTATATTAGGTGTCCTATTACCTACAAGATAGCTTTATCAGTTTTATTGTATGTAATGGACATCCTTAAGTCTATTGTCCTATTTTGATTTGTTATTGCTAGCCTTCTTCTTTAGACATGCTTTTATCTGAAGAAATATCTTTTATTTGATGATCTAGCCATTGTTCTCTAACACGTTACATGTAATTTGAACTGAGGTGTTAGATTCAGAGCCACCAACTTCCCACTGACTTCCTCTCTTTACACTGCTGAGCCTGCAGAGCACCGCCAGCTTCAGCTCGGACAGGGGGAGTGCTCCTCTTTCACTGAGGCAGAGGGAAAGGTGGGCATAACCACATGACATTTGCAAGTTCAAGGAGTCCTTACCAAAAACTGAGGAAGCCTTTGTGAATTTGCATATCCTAGCTGTTTTCTGGTGGTGTTTTCTGTCTATACCAGTTGTAGAACGTGCCCTTGGAATTCATTTGCTTTTAAATGTTCTTGACTTAAAAGTGAATCTGTGAGTTTTAACCTGTCTTCTCTTAGTGTCCAGATACTCATCAGTACACCAACAGAGAGTTACAATTATCTCTGTCAAAGAAGTAGTTTTAGGTCAAGATAGAGGACCCTTATTTTCATCGATCTACCAGTGTGGACTGTTTTTTGGTATCTTTGCCAGAACATGATTCATCTTATGTCTAACCCATTACATTTCTTCCTTTATTTTTTTGGCTGGTTTTTCTTCATTTTAATTTTTTCTTGCCATTTTGTCCTTTCTGTGAATTTTCGAGTGAGAACTGTTAAGTCACACAAGTTAAACAGTGAAGAATTTGATGCTGGTGTTCACATTCTAAAGATTACCAATTGTCTATTTTTATAATATATTATTTATTTATAATGTGAAAGAACTAAGGTAGCCCTGAAATTTTTTTTGAATTGGTTTCTATAGATTACTTTCCCAGATGTGCTTCCAGTGGAATCAAAATTGTTATAGTTCATTAGGTATTATTTTTCTCCTGATTTAGTCCAAATGTGTCCTAATGCCTCCTGGTTTCACACATGCTTAGACTCTGTTTGCAGAGTGAGGTTATTGGTACCAGGAGCTCCTGGAGAGATCTGTGGAGCAGGCCTGATCTTATGTGGTCATCTACTCATTTCTTGTGATCTTGTTGCAAGTCCTTCTGGGTAGGAACTATGACTTGGTCTTTTTACTTTTGGTGTTTTAGCATAGTGTCTAGCACAAAGCAGGCATTTAATGTAGAAAGAATGAAAATGCAAGCTTCACGTGGCCAAGGATCACACCTGCCTTGTTCTGCATTACGTCCTCAACCCTTAGCACAGTTCTCAGATATATAGCTGGTGATCAATAAATGTATATTTATATTGAGTGAGTCAGGAACTGGATGTCAGATTTGCTTGGATCCCTGTTCTTATATTCTCTGATATTCATAGTTTGATATATAGTTTGAGTTTATAAGTAAAATCTTGATTTGGTTATCCAAATGTGCAGGCTTACTACTATGATTGAAAAGTTGCATTTTATGTAAGATACTGCTCTGCAATTTATTATTTCCCTCTTACCTTCAAACCTCCCACACAATTTTTAAATAGTTTTTATAATTAGGATGACTCGAGATGTACTTATCCACCTGGTTGCTATGGATGAGTGATTAGTGACTTTGTACAAGCTGAAATATGAGCAAGTTTAAGAATGATTTCAGATGAATTCGTACATGATCAAACTATAAGTAGTCGTGAGAAGAAAGAGAAGCATTAACTGTACAGGTCATTATGTGGTTGAGGTCAACCTCATCTAGAAACTTTCCTTTGCAGGGGCTATATGCCAGGTGGTAAATATGATTTCAACTGACTCCGAAAGCTTATTTAAAAATATTCTCAGTTTAAGTACTTCAGCAATGAACTAGGTGTACCTACTACTTAAGCAATGATTTTTCAGGAGCAATGTTTTGAACTTAAATGACTTGTATAGTTACTAAAAGGAGGAAGTTACTGATAAAAATTATTGCCTTTTTGCAGGGGTGGTTTTAGTTGCATATTGTTATTGCTTAAAGGAAATTTTCTCAGAGGCAGCGGACTTTATGTGCTTATTAGTTGGTAGCTTTAAACATTGAAGGTGTGAACAAAAGACCAGATCATCCCAATGATTCTTTATAGAAAAGAAAATGCATTAACTTTACCAAAATGTGAATGCCATAGAACTTTGAACATTCTATTTGATAGGACTTGACATAGAAATGTAATGTCCATTTCTTCATTTATGTATGGCTTCTTTAGTATTTTAATGATAGTTAGAAGCTTTATTTAAAAATTTTTATTTAATTTTTTTAAAGATTTTATTTTTTTCCTTTTTCTCCCCAAAGCCACCTGGTACATAGTTGTATATTCTTCGTTGTGGGTCCTTCTAGTTGTGGCATGTGGGACGCTGCCTCAGTGGTTTGATGAGCAGTGCCATGTCCGCGCCCAGGATTCGAACCAACGAAACACTGGGCCGCTAGCAGCGGAGCGCGTGAACTTAATCACTCGGCCACGGGGCCAGCCCTGATAGTTAGAAGCTTTTAAAAGTGTTTTATTATTATGAGGTATAAGTGTCTTTCACAATTCAGGTACAACAGGACTGTGCGTTTCTTTTGAGCCTCTGAAAACAGTGACCACTTATTTGCAAGGTAACTTTTATTTGTTCCCTTGGCTTGGAGCAGAATCTGCACACTGGAAGATTGGCATACCTCCCACATGCTCCTTGAGAATCTTTCAATAGAAGAGTACTTGTCCTGTCTTTGGTGTGCAGGAGATGGCGGCAGTGCCCTGGTCAGCAGAGTAGTGAAAATGAGACGTGAAAGACCAGCAGGTTTTAGGTCTTTACCTGAAATGTTTTTTTTTCATAATTTGCACTCACTCCAGCTGCCTCTCTGCTTCCCCTTTTTAACTCGTTGTTTAATAAAAGCGAAGCCTGTTTTTCTTTTCCACACTTAAAAAAGTCTCAAACCTAAAAGGCAACTTCATATCTCTTCTTAGACTTAGGAACCTGAGGGCCTTTCTTTATTTTAGCATCTGCTGAAGTCCTTGAGAAACAGTTAAAAAATTTATAGGGATACGGAATGTTGGACCTAGAAAGGGTCTTAGAAGTTGAATCTAACCCCTTTCTTTTTACAGATGAGGAAACTGAGGCCCAGAATTGAGTTGATCCAAGACCTGCAGCTAGTTACAGACTGAGAGAGGATGCCACCTCAGGGCCTCTGACTCTCATTGCCCTGCTTCTGCCTGGGTGCTTCAGTGCCTCAACAGGGTAGCAATATATTGGAAAGTATATATTGGAAAGAAGAGGGCAGGCTCAAAATTTTGGGAATCTGAATTTAATGCAACTTATGTTAATGTCTTGTTTTCCCTTAATTTATGTTGCAGTCATGCATGCAATCTTATAACTGGGATAGCTGTGGCATCATCATATTTGAAAGCTTTCCTCATTTCTGTGCTGCAGGAATCCCTAGTTACTTAGTGAAGGTCCACGCTTGCAGGGCACAGTGGACAGCAAGGAGATCGCTAACTATATTTTCATTCTGTCATATGTTTGCTACTTCTGTTCTAAGAGCCACAGATGTTTAAAGCATGTTTTTCTATTTGCATTTGTCTCCTGTCCATTTTTTTGGTCTAAATCCTCTGGTTGTAAGCCTATTTGACCTGATCACTAAGATAGATTTTTGCTTAATATTTCAGCAAGCATAGGTTTGCGTGTTTAAAGCCAATTTCTTAATTACTTAAAATAGTCAAGTAGTCGTGCCGGTTGTAATATGAACTGTCAGCATGTATTCCCTGTTTGAACTCAAGTGCTTACTCTGGTTAAGTGGAAAGGTAAGAATTTCTAAGGCTTTTCAAACTCTGAAGAAGTTTTCAAAAGCATGCAGAATTCCATCATGGTCTGCACTGGCTACGTAAAGGAATTGCAGTTAGTTAAATATATTGACTGCTGCATAAATAGGGAAGAATCTTACTCAGTGTTTTTTGTTCTGCTTAGAGCCGCAGAGAAACTAGACTGAGAAAGTGCAGTTTGTTTATTATGATGGGAAAGAGATCAAGATTAGTGTTACCCCATAGTATCTATATATTAAATTGACTTCTTAGGACCATCCTTTTTTCTTTTTTAAATGTTAGAAACCAACAAAAATTCAAAGAAGAAAATAGTTATAATTTTCAGTCTCAACATCTAGAATTAACCACTGTTAGCATTGGGATAAGCCTGTTTATTTCTCTCTCTCTCTACTTGAATAATTACTTAAGTCACATGAGTGTTTATTAAGTAATTAAAACAATAATACAAATACTACTCTATTTTAAATACTTTTAAGTGCATATATAAATTTACATAGAAAATGTAAAGTATTGTTTAGTGAGAGTTTTTAAATAGTATTATAATGCATGCTTAGCCATCTTTATATCCTTTGCACTTAGCATTGGTGTTTGGCAGTCAGTAAATAAATGTTTACTGGATTAAAAGTTAATGTAATAAATTTTATATATACTGCGATCAAATTGAACTTGTAATTTTTTGAATAGCCACATTTTATTTTGCTCCTAAGCTTTCGAAAATGCTGCTCTTTTTGCCTGAAATGCCCAAGTCTCACCTCAAATGCCATTTCCATTGTAAGACCTTCCCTAATCATTTTCTGATGGACAGTATAAAGGAAAAACTCAGTCCTCCACCTCTCGTTCTCCTTTACTCTCACACTACTACCACACACCTTTCGCACCAGATGTGTGGAGGTCTTCGCCCACCAAGCAATTCCCTGACACCATCTGGGTATCCTACAATTCAAGTCAATTCCGACACTGTCTCCCTGGAGATAGCATCAGATCCCACAGGTTAAGGACTCAGGCTCAGAAGACCTCCTTCACTTTCAGATGCCGATCGGAAGTCCAGGTTGTTACCTGTCCTTGTGACTGACTGGCTATAGATCAAAGGTTCCCACGAATCCCTCCTTGGGTTCCATTCATTTGTTGGAGCATCTCACAGAACTCAGAGAAACATTTTACTTATTAGATTACCATTTTATTATGAAAGGATCTAACTCAGGAACAGCCAGATGGAAGAGATGCATAGGGTATGGTATGGGGAAAGGACGAGGAGCTTCCGTGCTGTCTCTCAGCACACCATTCTTCCTGAATCTTGTTGTGTTCACCAACCCAGAAGTTCTCCAAACCGCATCCTTTTGAGTTTTTATGGAGGCTTCATTACATAGGCATGATTGATTCATCAGTGGCCACTGGCAATTGATTCAACCTCCAGCCCCTTTCTCCTGCCGAGAGGTTGAGGGTGGTACTGAAAGTTCTAACTCTAATCTCAGGGTTGGTTCTTCTAGTTACCAGCTCCCATCCTTAGAGAACCTAGGGGCTTTCCAAGTAATCTCATTAACATAACAAAAGGCACGTTTGTACCTCTTATTACTTAGGAAATTCTAAGAGTTTTGGGAGCTCTGTGTCTTTGGGCCAAGACCAAATATGTGTTTATTTTTAATTATAAATCACAGTACCACAGATAAACTTCCTTGTTCCATGTTGTCATGCTCTAGGGACATTGGTTCTTTTTAATGCTCATCTTCACTGGGAATATTTGTTTAGGGTAGTCTTCCATGGTACATTGTAACGCCTTGAGAGCAAGGACCATATCTGCTTTTTCACCCTTGTATCCCCAGCACCTTACCTGTGGTCTTGTACTTAATAGGACTGAATAAATGTTTGAAGAATTGAATTTTGAGCGTGTTTTTAGTACTTTGGAATGTAATTCAAGGAAATGACAAAATAATAGGGCTTTGATAGGTCACTACTGCCTCTTGACGCTTCTTTTTTTTATCTTTTCTTCTCTCCTACCACTGCTCATCCATTTCCAATCCACTCAGTTTAACCTCCAAAATGTGCACTATCTTAAGTCTGGCCATTTTAATTCATCTCTTCCACCACCACCCTAGTCCACCCTACCATCATCTCTTGCCCTAGACCACTGGAATAATCTAGTCTCCCTGTATCTATCTTGTCCCATCCAATGGAATAGACTAAAATTATAACCTATTATATAGAAACGATTAGTATTGTTTTGTGAAACTTTTCAATCCTTGTTGACTGTGATGTGAGTGTATATGTGTAAGTGTGTGTCTGTGTGAGTGAATGAGTACTTGGTTGCTACATAAAAGATATTTCTTAATGTGAAACATGGTCAGAAAAATTTGAAAGCCATTGTTCCAGGTTACTAACTCTGGAGAATTCTTTTGCTTTGTCTGGGTCGGAAGACTGTGTGTTAATAAGTAACCCAACCATGTGACCCTCTGTTGTATGTGTCTTCAAAAGGAGAAATTCCTTCAAAAAAAAAAAGAGAAGTGGAGTCTTGGATCCCATAACTATAATGATTTGTGTCATATAGATACTAACACCTTTCTTCACATGTTCCTCTTGTCTCTCATTTCAAGTTTAAGTTCACTGGGTAAAATCTTCGGAAATGAGTATCTGGATAGAATTTGACTATAGTTTTTAATTTTTTAAAAAAAAATTATTTTATTTTTATTGTGGTAACATTAGTTTATGACATTATATAAATTTCAGGTGTACATCATTATATTTTGATTTCTGTGTAGATGACGTCATGTTCACCAACCATAGACTAATTACAGTCCATCACCATACACATGTGCCTAATTGCCCCTTTTGCCTTCCTCCCTACCCCTTTTCCCCTCTGTCTCTTTGTGTTTGTTTTTTATTGTTTTTATCTTCTATTTATGAGTGAGATCATATGTTATTTGGCTTTCTCCCTCTGACTTATTTCGATTAGCATAATTTCTCAAGGTCCATCCGTGTTGTCACACATGGCACCATTTCATCATTTTTATGGCTGAGTAGTAGTTCATTGTGTATATGTACCACATCTTCTTTATCTATTCGTCTCTTGATGGGCACCTGGGTTGCTTCCAAGTCTTGGCTATTGTGAATAATGCTGCAATGAACATTGGGGTGCGTATATCTTTACGCATTTTTGTTTTCATGGTCTTTGGCTAAATACCCAGCAGGGGAGTAGCTGGATGGTAGGGTAGTTCTATTCTTAATTTTTAAAGGAATCTCCGTACTGTTCTCCATAGTGGCTGCAACAGTTTGCACTCTCACCAGCAGTGTATGAGTTCCGTTTTCTCTGCATCCTCTCCAACGCTTTTGCCCATTTTATAATTTGCTTGTTTGGTTTTTTTGTTGTTGAGATATATGAGTTCCTTACATATTTTGGATATTAACCCCTTATCAGATATATGGTTTGCAAATACCTTCTCCCAATTTTTAGGTTGTGTTTTCATTTTGTTGATCGTTTCCTTTGCTCTGCAGAAGTTTTTTAGTTTGATGTAGTCCCATTTGTTTATTTTTTTCTATTGTTTCCCTTGCCGAGTCAGGTATGGTACTTGAAAATATGCTGCTAAGACCGGTGTTGAAGAACATACTGCCTATGTTTTCTTCTAGAAGTTTCATGGTTTCAGATCTTAAATTCGAGTCTTTAATCCATTTTGAGTCAATTTTTGTGTATGGTGTAAGATAATGGTCTACTTTCTTTTGCATGTGGCTGTCCAGTTTTCCCAGCACCATTTATTGAAGAGACTTTCCTTTCTCCATTGTATGTTCTTGACTCCCTTGTCAAAAATTACTATCCATAAATGTATGGGTTTGTTTCTGGGCTCTCGATTCTGTTCCATTGATTTGTATGTCTCTTTTTGTGCCAGTACCATGCTGTTTTGATTACTATAGCTTTGTAGTATATTTTGAAATCGGGGAGTGTGATACCTCCAGGTTTGTTCTTTTTCTCAGGATTCCTTTCGCTGTTCAGGATCTTGTTCCATATAAATTTTAGGATCTTTTGTTCTATTTCTGTGAAAAATGTCATTGGAACCTTGGTAAGGAATGCATTGACTCCATAGTTTGCTTCAGGAAGTATGGACGTTTTAACTGTGTTAATTCTTCCAATCCAAGAGCACAGAGTATCTTTCCATTTCTTTGTGTCTTCTTTAATTTCTTTCAACAATGTTTTATAGTTTTCAGTGTACGGGTCTTTCACCTCTTTGGTTAAGTTTATTCCAAGGTATTTTATTCTCTTTGTTGCAATTGTAAGTGGGATTGTATTCTTGATTTCTCTTTCTGCTACTTCATTGTTAGTGTATAGAAAAGCAAATGATTTTTGTATGTTGATTTTGTATCCTGTGACTTGACTGTATTCATTTATTATTTCTAAAAGGTTTTTAGTGGATTCTTTAGGGTTTTCTGTATATAAAATCATGTCATCTGCAAATAGTGACAGTTTCACTTCTTCTTTTCCAATTTTCATCCCTTTCATTTCTTTCTCTTGCCTGATTGCTCTGGCTAGGAATTCCAATGCTATGTTAAATCAGGGTGGTGAAAGTGAGCATCCTTGTCTGGTTCCTGTTCTTACAGGGATACCTTTCAGTTTTTCTCCATTGAGAATGATACTAGCTGTGTGTGTGTCATAGGTGGCCTTTATTATATTTAGGTACTTTCCTTCTGTACCCATTTTATTCAGAGTTTTATCATAAATGGATGCTGTACCTTGTCAAATGCTTTCTCTGCATCTATTGAGGTGATCATGTGTTTTTTATTCTTCATTTTGTTAATGTGGTGTATCACATTGATTGATTTGCATATGTTGAACCATGCCTACATTCCTGGAATAAATCCCACTTGATCATGGTGTATGATCTTTTTAATGTATTGTTGTGTTTGATTTGCTAGTATTTTGTTGAGGATTTTTGGGTTGATGCTCATCAGTGATATTGGCCTATAATTGTCTTTTTTTGTTTTGTCCTTGTCTGGTTTTGGTATCAGGGTAACGTTGGCTTCATGGAATGAGTTAGGAAGCTTCCCCTCCTCTTCAGTTTTTTGGAAGAGTTTGGGAAGGATAGGTATTAAGTCTTTTTTGAATGTTTGGTAGAAATTCACCAGGGAAGCTGTCTGGTCCTGGACTTTTATTTTTGGGGAGGTTTTTGATTACTGTTTTGATTTCCTTACTGGTGATTTGTCTATTCAAATTCTCTATTTCTTCTTGATTCAGTTTTGGAAGGTTGTATGACTTTAAGAATTTATCCATTTCTTCTAGATTATCCAATTTGTTGGTGTATAGCTTTTCGTAGTATTCTCTTATAAGGCTTTTGTATTTCTGAGGTGTCTGTTGTAATTTCTCTTTCATTTCTAATCTTATTATTTGAGCCTTCTCTCTTTTTTTCTGGGTGAGTCTAGCTAAAGGTTTGTCAATTTTGTTTATCTTTTCAAAGAACCAGCTCTTGGTTTCATTGATTTTTTTTCAATTGTCTTTTTAGTCTCTGTTTCATTTATTTCTGCTCTGATTTTTATTATTTTCTTCCTTGTACTGATTTTGGGCTTTGTTCTTCTTTTTCCAGTTCCTTTAGGTGCATTGTTAGATTGCTTATTTGAGGTTTTTCTTGTTTGTTGAGGTAGGCCTGTATTTCTATAAACTTCTTTCTTAGAATGGCTTTTGCCGTATCCCATAAATTTTGACATGTTGTATTTTCATTTTCATTTGTCTTCTGGTGTTTTTTGGTTTCTTCTTTGATTTCTTCATTGACTCAATTGTTGTTCAGTAGTGTTTTGTTTAATCTCCACATATATGTGGCTTTTCTGATTTTCTTCCTGTAGTTGATTTCTAGTTTCATACCGTTGTGGTCAGAAATGATGCTTGGTATTATTTGAATCTTCACTTTTTTTTTTTTTGAAGATTGGCAGCTTAGCTAACAGCTGTTGCCAATCTTCTTTTTTTTTTTTTCCTGCTTTTTCTCCCCAAATCCCCCCAGTACATAGTTGTGTATTTTTTTAGTTGTATGTCCTGGTTGTGGCCTGTGGGACACTGCCTCAGTGTGGCCTGATGAGCGGTGCCATGTCTGTGCCTAGGATCCAAACCAGTGAAACCCTGGGCCACTGAAGCAGAGCATGTGAACTTAACCACTCAGCCACAGGCCTGGCCCCTATTTTAGTCTTCTTAAATTTATTGAGACTTGTTTTGCAGCCTAATGTGTGATCTGTCCTGAAGAATGTTCCATGTGCATTTGGAAAGAATGTGTATTCTGTGGTTTTTGGATGGAATGTTCTGTATGTATCTACTAAGTCCATCTGGTCTAACGTGTCATTTAAGGCCAATGTTTCCGTATTGATTTTCTGTTTGGATGATCTATCCATTGGTGTAAGTGAAGTGTTAAAGTCCCCTACTATTATTATGTTGCTGTCTATTACTCCTTTTATGTCGTTTAACAATTGCTTTATATATTTAGGTGCTCCTGTATTGGGTTCATAGATATTTCCAAGTGTTTTATCCTATTGTTGGATTGTTCCCTTTATCATTATATTGTGGCCTTCTTCATTGCTTGTTACAGTTTTTGTTTTAAAGTCTATTTTGCCTGATATAAGTATTGCTACTCCAGCTTTCTTTCCATTGCCATTTACATGGAGTATCTTTTTCCATCCCATCACTTTCAGTTTGTGAGTGTCTTTAGATCTGAAGTATCTCTCTTGTATGCAGCATATACATGGGTCTTGTTTTTTTTACCCAGTTTGTCACCCTATGCCTTTTGATTGGAGCATTTAGTCCATTGACATTTAGAATATCTGTTGATAAGCATGTACTTATTGCCATTTTGTTACATTTTCTCAGTGTTTTAATAGTTCTTCTCTGTTCCTTTCTTTTTCTTTATATTTACTTATTTTCTCTCTCCCTCTCCTTTTTCTTCATGAATGTATTTCTTAGTCTTTTTTGTTTCCTTTTTATGTTCTTATCTATTTTTGGCTTCTTTTCCTCTCTATAATATTAATATTGTCACGACAATGCTCTCATTGGTAGGATGACTTTTGGGAACTTAAAAAAAGAGAAGCCAGGGCTGGCCCAGTGGCACAGTGGTTAAGTGTGTGCGTTCTGCTTTGGCAGCCTGGGGTTTGCCAGTTTGGATCCCAGGTGCAGACATGGCACCACTTGGCAAGCCATGTTGTGGTACGCATTCCATATATAAAGTAAAGGAAGATGGGCACGGATGTTAGCTCAGGGCCAGTCTTCCTGAGTAAAAAGAGGAGGATTGGCAGCAGATGTTAGCTGAGGGCTTATCAAACCCCCCCCCCAAAAAAAAAACACTACAGGTAAATAAAAATTGAATTATAAGAAAAAAAGAGAAATGCCTAAATAATGTCCTGGTGTATGCTTTTCTGGCATATACTTAGCTTGAATTGCATTTGTGGACCCTTTTGGACTTATTCTCAAGAGGACAAGAAACCTTAGATCATCTTGGAAGCAAACTGGGCTGTGGGTTTAGGGTTGAACAAGCCTCATGATTGTGTCAGGGAACTTTTCAGTTGCTCTGATCTAGTCTCACACTCTAAGGAAGGAGAGGTAAAAAGACCTCTATCTTCCTCTCCCTCCCTTCACCTTCTCCTTCCAGTCTTGGACAGCACGTGGAGCTTGACTAAGTAAGACAGTGATCAAACTGGTCATTTGTCTTTCCCAGCCAGGAGAGTTCTTCATCTGTGGGACTGCGTTTGGCTCCATTTGGTCAGTAGGATAGCACATCTTGATCTCTCATTGTTTTGTTTTTTATTGCATGAGATAATTAAGAGATCTTCTTATCCCTAGAAAATCTGGGAATTAATCACGTGCTTACAGAGCTAAGTGAGGGTTGGTAATTGTCTGTATCAAATTCACATGCAGTGATTTTTTTTCTTGATCTAGCATTGATTTCATTTTTGTATTAGTTAGGATCAGTTTGGCTGCTATAACAAAAGCCAATATAGCAGTGGTTTAAACATGATAGAAAGTGACTTATCTCTCATTAAGCTGTTCGAGTGTAAACTATGCAGGGCAGTTGTGGTGCCTCCATGGTGCTGGGGACCTAGAACCCTTCTATTTTGTTGCTTTGCCATCTTTAACTGAAGCTTTATCTCACGGTTTGAAATGGCTACTCCTGCTCCTACCATCACCTCGTTATCACAGTTATCATAAAATGGGGGAACTGAAAGGGGAGGACATATTCCTTTAAAGGGCACAATGTGGAAGTGTATCATTTCTGCTCGTATGCCATTCATTTGACCCTAGTCACATGGTCATTCTTAGCTCCAAGGGAGGCTGGGCAGCCACACGTCCCATTAAAACTACTACTGTAGAAGGAGAACAGATATCAGGGGTATAAGGGGTGTCTCCACCATAATAGTCAGCAACAGAAGAAGATTTACTTTTAGCATGCTTATGTATTTTTTTATAACATTGTTTTGTGGAGAGAAATTTTCCCCTGAAGTTATCAAGTGGACTTGAGCTACTGAGAAGAGTAAACCTGAGTTAATGTAGTTGCTTTTGAATTTAAGTTAATTTTATTATAGTGGTTACAGGGATGAGTATGAAATATGTTAAGAGACGAGGTTTTTCTTCCTTAACTCTTATTTTTCTTGTGCTGTGTTTGTGTCTTTCTTTTTCACCTTTTTTGAGGTTATTTTCATACTTGTTTTCTTTGTGTTTTTAGGTATGGCACAGTCACAAGGCTGGGTGACAAGATACTTCAAAGCCTTTTGTAAAGGCTTTTTTGTGGCGGTGCCTGTGGCAGTGACTTTCCTGGATCGGGTCGCCTGTGTGGCAAGAGTGGAAGGAGCATCAATGCAGGTGAAAACTAATAACGACTTCATTCTTTAGAGCACATGCTTCATTGTTTCTTGAGCGCTAGAAATGAGATTTCTATGTATTATTTCTACGCTGGGAATGGAAAAGTTTTAAAAAGGCCTTGAACTGAAATGTAGCTTTACTAAATTTCTTTATGTGGTCTTCTAATGTAGTCATATTATAAGCAGAGTAGAGGTGAATAAAGATAATTGTCAGATAGTTATCTGCATCTGTAGTGGTTTTTTTTTCTGAGAATCATAAGTGGAGATCCTAAACAAATTTTACTTAATGACACTATTTTTTGTGGATGTGGCCTGGGATTTTAAGAAATGTTAATTATCCATATTCGAATATCCTTTTAAGACCAAATTATTAGCACAGTTGCATGATGGTTTTAGTCAAATTCACTTACTTTACTGTTTATATATATATATATATATATATATATATATATATATATATACTTTTAGTAGGTAGAAAAGTCTAGAGCACTGACCCCAGATATTTTAGTATGTTCTTTAAGCTTGTTGGTGATTAAAAGATTATGTACAGTTTACACTGAAAGAAGTTTTGAGTGGAGATTTCAAAAAGTTATATGCAAATAGTCTTCTGGAATAACTTAGAGTTATTCTAAAGTTGATGTCTAGAACCTAGCTATTTAAGTAGTTAATACAATTCAGAATTTGCGTTTTGTAGTATGATTCGTTTTCCTCCATTATTAGCGTTTCTTAAGTTCATGCATTGTGCTAAATAGCTGTGTAAAACAAATAAATAAAATGAATATATAAGCTTCTACGAGTTTAAAATTATACAGGGATTAACCAGCTTCGTTTTTTTTCTGTTTGTTTCAGGTAGAACTAGTTAAGGTCATAGCTTTAAGGAGGTAGAATGGATTCACTTTTTTTTTTTTTACTGTAGTTATTATATGGGAAATGAGTCTCTTCCTGAGCTCTGGTATTCAGTGAGATTCTTGGAGTGTGTGCTGTATGGGTGAAGCTAAAGGCCTAAAGCAGGGCTGTCTGAATTTTTACCTCTACTTCTATCATTTGAGGGTGGTTAGGGCCTTCTCTTGGCTACGAGACTCTGAACTCAACCCTCGTCCCTCAGGTTCCCTCCATAGAGGTGGGTCACCACCCCCAAGCAAACTGGTCATTTAAATTCTAAAATACATTTATTTATTTATTTTTAAAGGTTGTCACCTGAGCTAACAACTGTTGCCAGTCGTTTTTTTTTTCCCCCCTGCTTTTTCTCCCCAAGTCCCCACAGTACATAGTTGTGTATTTTAGTTGTGGGTCCTTCTACTTGTGGCATGTGGGACGCTGCCTCAGTGCGGCCTCATGAGTGGTGGCATGTCCACGACCAGGATCCAAACCAGTGAAACCCTGGGCTACCAAAGCGGAGCGTGCGAGCTTAACCACTTGGCCACGGGGCCGGCGCCTCTAAAATATTTTGTTACAGGGGTACAGTAAACATAGAAAGAGGGATTTACAGGTATATGGCTTTATTTCCAAATGCAGTTTAAAACATTTAACACAGATGGGATTTTACATTTCCTGCCTCTTTAATTTTAACTTCCTGGCAGCCTCTTCTTAGACCTAATCCTTAGGGAAAGCTAGACTTTCTTTGCTGAGTTTTTGAGTCAGATTCTTCATTTGAGATTAAATCTGACTTCTCCACAGCTACCCAAATCCCTTTTTGGTCCCTTGGATCCCTTTGAATATATCCACAGGTATGTATCTTTTGGTAAAAAATAATCACATTAATAATAATTTTCTCCAATTTTGTTTGTGCTGTCTTGCTGCACAACCATCACTATCCTGAGATGGATTTTTCCAGAATACAAAACGTCCTTTGCTTGCATCAGTGATATTCTAGAAGATCATGTATCCCAGTCTTCATGTTTTTAGTTCAGTATATACCCACTGCACATCTGTGTTCATGGCTTATGCTAAGAGCCAAGGAAATTCACTAAGAAAACAAGAAATTTACTGTCTTATGAAAAGACAGGGCTTATTCCCAGTAAAGAAGGCAGTGAAGAAAGTGTTAAATAGTATCATTCTTATGGGGCTTGCCCCGTGGCCGAGTGGTTAAGTTCGCGCGCTCCGCTGCAGGCAGCCCAGTGTTTCGTTAGTTCGAATCCTGGGCGCGGACATGGCACTGCTCATCAGACCACGCTGAGGCAGCGTCCCACATGCCACAACTAGAAGAACCCACAACGAATAATACACAACTATATACCGGGGGGCTTTGGGGAGAAAAAGGAAAAAATAAACTCTTTCAAAAAAAAAAATAGTATCATTCTTAAATGCCAGTCTGTTGACTAATGCTAAAAGAGATACGTTAGAATTGCTTACAGTATTCCTGGACCTTACCCCCAAGAAGTCGAATTTGTTACCTTGGAGTTTGTTTGGTGTATTATGTAGAATTTCCTTGGCTACTGGCCATAGAAAAAACAGCTTGAATTGACTTAGGTATAGAGGGAAATTTATTGGAAGGCTTATAATGAACCCAGGAGGAAGGCAGGAGTGTGGCAATCGTCAAGGACAACTGGAACCAGGGACTTGGTCGCTGCCAGGGTGCTCAGTCTTCTCTGTTTCTAACGTCTGCTTCTGTCTGCATCTTGGCTTAGTTTCTCTCAGACCAGCTTTCCCCACAATGCAGGGCACATGGCTGCTGGCAGCTCTCATGCCTTAAGATGCCCAATTTCATTAACTTCTGAGAGAGATTTCTTCTCTTGCCTTAATTTCGGTTTGAAAAATCTTGGGGAAGGACTGTGATTGATTCAGCTTAGGTCACATGCCCTTATCTATATAAATATAGATTAACTTTGGCCAGAAGTTTAGGGTTCCTTGAGTGGCCCAGCTTTGCACAGGTGCACACCCCTAGCCTGCGGCTAGGCTGAATAAGAAAATGGCAGCATGTATTTGAACCACATTGTTCCATGGGCTTTCAGGGTGAGGTCGGGGTGACATTTCCAAGAAGAGGTGTGTGGTTTTCAGAATAAAAGGGGAAAGGATATTCTGGGAAGAAAGGAAAAATGCATGTTTATTATAGTTGGGTCTATATTTCAGGAATTTTAGACTACTTCTAACAGATAATTTATTTACAATTTCATTAGATATCACTAAATCATACTTAAAATTATTTAGGAGCAGAAATTGGAATAATGAAATATGGTGATGAATTAATTCTGCATATTTGAAGACATCTTTGCTACTTCACAGCTTTGATGAACTGAACATGTTTAGACCATGTGGTTCAGCGGAATTTCTCACAAAAAATTTGAAAAAAATTCTTGTCTTTAAATTTCTGTAATGATGCAAGTACTAAAATAGCTGGCAGGGTGTGTGGAGATCTCTGGAAGTCCCTGAGCATCCTGCAAGGAACACACCTGCTTTTATTGACTCTGAGGCCTGAAAATTATATCTGGTGTATGGCAGTTGGTTGATTTGTTGTGAATGGAAGAAGTAGTTCAGATGCGTGGTGGTATCTTGTACCTAGGCTTAGAAATATGAAAGGAAGGCCAAAAAAGCAAGGCAAGAAAGAAGAAAAGCATAAAGAAGAGGAAAAGAAAATAACATGGATTAGTTAGGTGACAGAGGATGATGGAGAAAATTAGACAGCTGGGCCAGTGAGCAGAAGACAGTGGCACAGAGAACTGATTATAAAGAGACTGAAGACAGAAAAGTGCTCCAGTGGAGGGGTTGCTAGGCCTCTTCGTGGGATCTCTATTGGAATTGGACCCTTGAATGCTGACACATCTCGGCTGCATGTTTGTATGTAGCACCATGGGATGTGTCATCTAGCTATCCAAACTGCATCTCAATATTCATGGAAGGAATCTGTGTGCCATTTTGAAGGAATTCGTATTAGTGTAGGTTATCAGCCTTGAGCATCATTTGTTGGATGGCAATTTAGTTCTTCTGTGTATTCAGGTAGAAAGAGCGTATCTAGTCATTTCTGTCAATTCAAATATAGGAGTAATTTTGTGACTCAAGATGTCACTTTGGGATGTGGACAATAATGAAAAGCACTGGTAACTGAGGTAGCATAGGGAGTCATTTATCAAATGGCTAGTAAATGCAAAACACCATTTTAGGTACTATGGGGGATGGTGAATCAAATAACAGATTCTGTCTTCAAGGTACCTGTAGTTTAGTTGAGGAGGTTCAAGAATTATTAATCCTGAATGATGGATACATCTTCAGATGAGATTAATATAGAATATATCAAGCTGTCAGACAGATGTTTGGCTAGTGCCTGGTACATTCAGAAATGAAAACTTCTTCAGTTTAGCATACTGTTTTGGAGAATGGACCTGGAAATTTTAATTTGGAACAGAGTGGTATCAGAAAATAATACCTTGAGCCTTGTTATTGTTGCCCACTGTATTAACTTTTACTATGGCAATAAACAACCCTAAGATTTGAGTGGCTCACATACAGATCTTTATTTCTTGCTCATGGGTCTGTGGATTGACTGTAGTCACTCTAGACTATGGATTTGGTTCAGTCTGCTTTGTGTGTCTCTCATTGTGGGTCCTAGGCTGAAGGAGCAGTGGCTTCCTGTGGTGTACTCTTCTCATGGGTAATAGTAGGACACAAGAGGATAAGTGGAAACACTCAAAACCCCTTAATGCCCCAGTTCAGAACTTGCACTCCTCTGTCCACATTCCAACGGTCAAAGCAAGTCATAGGGTGAAATCCAAAGTCAATGAGATGGGGAAGTATATTCCACCCACAGGGAAGTCATGGAAAAGGTGGAGTAGGAAGGAAAAATTGTGAGTAGGTAGGTATGTCTACCACAGCCACTGTGTCTCCGAGGACATATGGTTGATTTCAGAGGTAACCTAAACAGTTATATTTGTCTTTGAGTCTACCTACAATGACCTTAGTCTTTGTAGGCCGAGACTGACAAAATCGGAATAGATTGAAATTCCGAGTCACTGAATTCTGGAACAGATTGATCCATTTTAGATGTCTTTAGCTTGGAAATAGCTCAGGGCCAATTGGATCATCGCTTTAGAGTGGCTTTTCTTAAAGGTCACTCTGCAACTTGTAGACGTGTTATTTAAGAAAATCCATGGATTGAAAGATCAAATCTCATTCAAGGAACATATAATACTAGTCCTTTGAAGTTTATTCAATAAACACTATCATAGCAACACTGGAAATTCACTTTGAGTAACAAATTTTGTGTAAGAGCTGTTTTTATGTCTTTTAAAAATTCTATTGGCTTGAGATTTAATAGATGAAGCTCGTTTTCAGGATTTCCTCTTATAAGAAATAATTCTTTACTTTATAAACACTCCTCAGTGGTTCTTTTTTTAGGTTAGGTTTTCCAATATTAATTTACAATTCATTAAGTATCTGACTAGAAGGATAGAGGGGATCAAACATGGGGAGTTGCAGCTAGCTGAAGGTAAGTCATAAAAATGAAAATGGTTTTTAATGATATAATGATATAATTCAATGAAAAATAGGATTCAGTTTATGAAACATTTGATTTTTTTATAAAGTTATGTAAGTATATCCTCCTTATTGGATGATATGTGCCTTTTGAAATGCTCTGCACACAGTGAATCTGGCAGAAATTGCTGGTTAATGATTATTCATACTGACCTATTCCCCTTTAGTGCACATGAATCACTTCTACTCATTGTTGAAAGCTTGCTATGAAAGTAGATGCACCTTTTTTTTTTTAAAGAAGCACCATATTACTCAACATTAATTTAACTCAGGAAATGAAGACTGATATTGCATACAGTCGAAACTACAGAGGGAATTTATGTCAGTGGAATGCAATTATTCAAATTAGAAGTTCAATCGCTTACAGAAGCTTTTAGAGTAAAAGGGTGCCCTAGGAATAGTTTAATGATCTCACACCAAAGTTTTAGATTTTATTTGAGTGAGAATGCCTGCAGCAGGGGTCACTGGTTCTTATAAAAGGTGTATGCCTTCTACATTTAAAATTAAGATTTCAGATTTTAAAAAGTAAGTGAAAGAAGTAATTTCAAGTGTCACTGTCCTGTTTTTGTTGCAATTACTACATAATTTTTATATAGTGTACCGTTTTCCTCTTTCTGTTTTGCATAGCCAGAGGGGAGAATACTTGAAAACGTTACTACACAATACTGTCTCTCTAGCTCAGACTTCAGAGGAAGATTTATGCAGAATATATTAGAAAATTAGAGAATGTGAGAGAAAGTAGAGTTTAATTAGCATTGAGGAATTCATCAATAATGTACATTCATTGGTTCAAAATTGTCTTGACTTTGAGCTACCTGCAAATGATCCTAAAGATCATTTGGTTTGTAATAAACCTCTTATACTCCTACCTGGCTCTTTGTAGTCATTCTCTTGTTTCCTGCTGAGTTTAAAATTAAAAGTTCTGTCAAAAAAGCAAGCAAAAATGTTCACATTCTCTCTTTCTCTCTCTCTGTCACATTTATTTATTTTATTTTATTTTTTAAAAATTTAAACCTACTGGGGCCGGCCCGGTGGCGCAGCGGTTAAGTTTGCACGTTCAGCTTCTTGGCGGCCCGGGGTTCTCCGGTTCAGATCCTGGGTGTGGACGTGGCACTGCTTGGCAAAAGCCATGCTGTGGTAGGCGTCCCACGTATAAAGTAGAGGAAGATGGGCATGGATGTTAGCTCAGGGCCAGTCTTCCTCAGCAAAAAGAGGAGGATTGGCAGTAGTTAGCTCAGGGCTAATCTTCCTAAATTAAAAAAAAAAAAAATTAAACCTACAGTGGACTTAATCTTCAACAATTATTGTTGGTTGTAACTATTTTTAATTATTTCTAATTATTTTGACATTCTGAGAAGCTGGATACAAATAGACTCTCAAGCAAAGAAATATATTGTCATTTATGCACCAGAATTTAACATGGAGTTAGGGAGTTTTATGTTACCTGCTGAATTTGCACTTCCAAGATGCTGGCAACCACCGGGCACACATTTCCTCTGATGCTGACTTCTCTGTATTCCTACTCCCCTTGGTGGTCTGGGGCTCTCTTAGAAGGAAGCCAGGAGTTAATGTTGGAATGCTTTATTGGCTTACATGTGAGCTTTATTCCAAATTATCTTTGGCTCAAAAATCTCACCTGAGGTTTTTACCCCTTAGGATGTTATGCGTTTTTATGTAGTTCTGCAACCTGTCATTAAAAGAGAATTCAAATAGATCAGTTTGTATTTATAGAAACAAACATATGTGATACTGATACAGTTGGTGAATGATAACTTCATAATGTCCCTTCATGGATTTTCTTCTCCTCTCATGATGGAATAACACTATGCTCCTGTTTTATATAGCCAGGATTATATCTGGTATTTAAACACTGACTTCATAACACTCTCTCTTTTTTTAATGTTGAAGTAAATTTAGACATACAGGAAAGTTGTAGGAGTAGTGCAGAGAACTCCCAGGTGTTCTTTGCTCAGATTCACCAGGATTCAATATTTTGCCACGTTTGTTTTATTCTCTTCCTCTTTCCCTCCCTCTCCTTTCCTTTCTCAGCTTTCTCCCATACGTATATACACACACATACATATATGTATCTATGTATGATGGCACACGCAACTATGTATGTATGTATATATACACACACACACAAACGTTGTTATTGAAGCATTTGAGAGTAGCTTGCATACATCATGCTCCTTTAACATTTAATACTTCTATATACAGTTCTGAGTCATGCTGCTTGATGACTGATATCCTAATGCTTTTCATTTACAGATTTTTAAAGTTAATATTCTTCAGATTCATATGCTTAGAACTTTAGATACATTAAGGGATATTGACTGAAGTTCTAATATAAACTTAATGTTTGAAAAAACTGAGGCCAGACATTTGAGATAATTTACCTACGCTAACATAGCCATTAAGTATTAGAACTGGCTTGAGCCAACTCTGATAATGCTTTCCATTTTATTAAATAATAACTAATAAAAGTTATGCTTTATCAGTATGCTGTAATGCCTCCCTATACTATTGCTGCTCACAGAGATATTTTGCTCCATTTTACTTTGGTTTATGGAATGATCTAATTACTAAGTAATTTAATTTTGGGATTGTTTTGTAGTACATTTGGGATTTAAACAAAGAAAGAAATTGTTTATGTTATAGTGGGATATGAAAGATTTTAAACTTTGAAGCTCAGGTTGATGGAAGATACCCTATTCTAAACTGAAAATTATAGACCTTATAAGAAGGAATTAGACTTCAATTTATGGAAATACAGCATATTAGATATCTTGAAAATATTTCCAATGCAACACTCATAAAAAATTAGAAATAGAACATTAGAAATCTTTAAAAATGCATACTGACCTTCCAGGGTCACTTTGAATGACCAGAGACCACAAATAAGGGGGAATACCTTTCCATTATTCATTGAAGCCATCATTAAAAAAGTATTCATTAAAGCACTCAGCTGTCCTTTGGACATTTGTCAATTCCTGGTAACCTAGAGTTTTTGCTTTGTTTTGTTTTTCCTGAGGAAGATTCGCCCTGAGCTAATATCCCTTGCCAGTCTTCTTTTTTTTTTGCTTGAGGAAGATTAGCTCTGAGCTAATATCTGTGCCAGTCTTCCTATATTTTGTATATGGGTTGCAGCCACAGTGTGGATGATGAGTGGTGTAGGTCTGTGCCCAGCATCTGAACTCACGAACCTGGGTGACCAAAGTAGTGCGTGCAAACTCAACTACTACACCACAGGACCAGCCCCACGGTTTGTGGTTTTAATGGCCATATGGGGATCAGAAGACAAACCTCTGGGCTCAAATAAGGTAGGAAGTTGGAACAGAAATTCTGAATAAAGTCAGAATCTTGGAAGAGACATGCCTTTAGAGAATGGATAAACTAGAACCAAAATCAGTTCTGCAAGAAAAATTGTCTAGGTCTGAATAGAGGAAAAAACCCTAATGTGGGATTGAGGTTTGAATTCACATTCACTGCAACAGAAAAACCCTAAACTGAGAAATTAATTTACAGTGAACCTGGGTTTAGAGCAGCCTCAGGCACCTGGAACAAGCCATCACCAGTCCTTCTGGGCACATGCAAAGTTTGATGACCATGATCTCACATGATGAAATGAGCACTGTGAGAGTCACTAACAACCTTTAGCAGAATTAGACCTTTAAGCCTTTAGAGATTAGAACTATCTTAAATAAACGATCTTAAATTACTATATTAAATGTAGTATGTTTAAAGAAATAAAAGAGGGACTGGCCCTGTGGCCTAGTGGTTGAGTTCAGCATGCTCCATTTCAGTGGGCTGGGTTCACAGGTTTGGATCTCAAGCGCAGACCTACACCACTCATCAACAGCCTTGCTGTGGCGGCAACCCACATACGACATAGAGGAAGATTGGCAAAGATGTTAGCTAAAGATGTTTAGGTTAAAGAATCCTTATTTCTTTAGTATGAATCTTAGAAAATTTGGAATGAAATATGTACTAGCTGAGATTTACTTCAAAGTAATATGGGAAGAGGAAAAGTAGAATGGGGTTATAGATGAAATAAGATTGGCTGCAAGTTCATAATTGTTGAATCTAGGTGGTAGGTAACATGATAGTTCAGTATACTGTTTTCTGTCTACTTCTTAAAAAACATGTTCACTGAGGTATAATTTATATACCATTGAATTTACCCATTGTGAGGTGATTTAAAGATTTTCAATAAATTTATGGAGTTGTATAATCATCACCTTTTAGAACATTTCCATCACCCCAAAAAGATCCCTCATGTCTATTTGAAGTTAATCCTCGTTCCTACCCTTGCCTTATGCAACCACTCATCTGCTTTATAGATTTGCCTTTTCTGGATATTTCCTGTAAATAGAACCATACAGTATGTGATCTTTTGTGTTTGGCTTCTTTTACTTACTGTAATGTGTTTTGAGGTTTATCCATGTTGTACCATACATCAGTAGTTCATTCCTTTTTATTGCTGAATAGTATTCCATTGTAGGGATATATCACATTTTGTTTCTTTGTTCACCAGTCGGTGAACACTTAGGTTGTTTCCACATTTTCCTTATTGTGAATAATGATGCTGTGTGCATTCATGTACTGGTGTCTATGTAGACATGTTTTCCTTTCTCTTGGGCAGATACTTGCTAAGTTGCTAAGCTGTATGGTACATTTATGTTTAACTTTTTAGGAAATTGCCAAACTAACACCTGGGTGGGAAAGTGGGCTGACTAGCACTGCCTACACTCTCATTTCTACTTCTTTGTTGCCGCATTGGGGGAAGCGAAGAGGTCCTACCTGGTCTCACTGCTGCAGGGTGGGGCTGGAAGTCCAGCTTCCTGCTCAGCCCACTGATACCATGGTGTTGGGGCAGTTTTGTCTTTAATGTTTGGCTGCATTAGGGCAGGTATTATAAAAAATGTTTTCTATTCTGCTAGGCCATTCTTTTCCTAGTCTTTGGCTAGAGAGAGTGGACTTTTCTTTAGGTTTCTTTTCCTGTGTTTGGTGGTTCCAGGTTGCAGCCTTCTCCAGCACTCCATCTAGGTTATGTGGGAAACAAAAAGAAAACCCAGGGAACTCACCACCATGTCGTTTCTTAAGTCCTAATGTCCTAGCCTCCACTCTGTCTTCTTTCCATCTTTCAGAGTCTTCCTGTATAGGTTCATTGTATCATGTCTGGGGTGTTTTAATTATAAGAGACATGAGATAAATATAGAGATGAATGGAGGTACGCCATTTTGGCCCTAGGCGATATTTTTTACCTTGCATAGTAATCCAATAGGTAGCCCTGGTTGTCTAGTCTTTAAGATTTGGCTCTCTGACCCCTGTGGCCTGCGTTCACTTCTAGGTCAGGAGACCACATCTCCTGTCTCTTGGTTGTCATACTGTGGCAGCTTTGTGTTGCTATGATGCTGAAAGCTATGCCACCGGTATTTCAAATACCAACAGTGTCACCCATCGTAGACAGGTTTCAGTGGAGCTTCCAGACTAAGACAGACTAGGAAGAAGGACATGGCCACGCACTTCTGAAAAACTTGGCTGTGAAAAAAAGTCCTATGAGTAGCAGGAGAGCATTGTCTGCTATAGCGCTGGAAGATGAGGACACTAACAACAAAAAGTAGTTAAATGTGACTGAGTTCTGGCCAATGGAAAAAGGATGAAAAGCGAGGCGCCATTTCCAGGCCTGGCCCAGAAAAGACTTCTTTATGATCCATGCTCTCTCTTCTCCTGTCTGCTGGCTAGATGCAGAGGGCTGGCTGAGGACTCTGAGGCCACAAGAGATGGGGGATCTACAAGATAGAAAGAACCTGGATTTCTGAATGAATGGGTGTAGTAAATCCATATTGTGTTGTACACTGAACTTTTGGGATTCTTTTTACGGGCAGTTAGCCTACTTTGACAGTATAATGAGACTCATTACTATACCTTTTCCTCTCTGCTTTTTCTTATCCTACACTCCCTTTAAGGCTAAACTCAAATCCTGTCTTCTTCACACAACTTCCCTAATTCCATCATTCACTTATTTGAAATACAGTAAATTTAACTCATGATTATAAATTCTTTTGTATTGTCCTTTACTTCTCTGGTAACTTCATGGGTTAATACTAACTCTATTTTGTAAGCTTCTAAAAGAAAGGGACCATATTTCTCTCACCTACTCGTTTAGAGGGATGCTGAATAAATGCATATTAAATTTGTTCTTTGAAGCATTGAAGTGCCTGAATAATTAAACTCTACAGAAATATGATAAAATGAAATTATCATCATTAAAAAATTTTTTTCTTTGACTTTGAGAGTGTTTTTGCACTATTCACCTGAAAACTTTTTAGCCTCTTGATGAATCCATCATAATCTTTATGGCAGAGATTTTCAAACCTTTTTGCCCATGACTCATGTTAAGTAATACAGTTTTTTATTGTACACATACTCACAGCTGAAACAAAAGTTTCATTAACAATACTTAAACCGTAATTACCATCATTATGTGCAATGCCCTCTGATATTTTCTATTCTGGTCGCAACCCATTAAACTGATTCTATGACTCACTCATTGGTCGTGACCTGTAATTTGAAAAATGCTGCTTTATTGCTGGAGGGAGGCTTGAAAGGGTGAAGCTGCTCAAATTGAGCTATAAGTAAGGGAGTGGAGCATGTTAGCTTGATTCTGAAATTTTGAATGTGGGCTTGCCATAAGGGCTTCAAGCAAGAAGTCCAACACAAAAGATAAGGAGGCCCATGGTCTGAGAAAGCCCTTTTGCAGTTAGCGTGGTAGTTGGGCCTTTTTTTTTATTAAAAGCACCTGGGGTGTTTATGCGTGAAGATTCCTGTGTCCCATTCTAGATCTATAAAATTAGAATCACTAACTAGGACCTTAGAATCTGCATTGTGACAAGCTTTCTAAATACTACAATTTGAGAAGTGTTTCCTTACAGAGAGCCCCAACTCTTGGATGAGGGCAAATTGTTGGGGTGTTTGCCAGAGAGAGGAACTGTTTTGATTGAAAAATCCTGATCGCCTTGTTTTGTTAGGCTTTTGAATTCTAACTCTTAGTACTTTTTAAAAAAGTATATTTTTATTTTTTAATAAAAAATATATTTTTTGTTCCCCATCCTTTTGTCTGTCAAATCATTTATCATACATTTGTGCTAGTTTTAGCTTATTTTATTATTTTTAATATCTTATACTAATGGTTTTATCAATTTGTGGTATTTGTCATTTTTGATTTTTCTTACTAGTTGTTTTTATTTCTTTTTCCTATTTTTGTTTTGTATTATCTTTCTACTTTCTTTTTTTTTGGAGGAAGGTTAGCCCTGAGCTAACCTCTGCTGCCAATCCCCCTCTTTTTGCTGAGGAAGACTGGCCTTGAGCTAACATCTGTGCCCATCTTCCTATACTTCATATGTGGGACGCCTACCACAGCATGGTTTGACAAGCGGTGCATAGGTCTGCACCCAGGATCTGAACTGACGAACCCGGGGCTGCTGAAGTGAAACGTGCGAACTTAGCTGCTGCACCGCTGGGCCAGCCCGTCTTTCTACTTTATTTTTAATTTTTAAACGTCTTTTCTCAACTTTGTAGCTTATTGCTTCCATTAGTGAGTGTTTAGTTATCTGTAAATTCTTTTTGGGTTAATTTTTTTGCCAGCTAATTTTCTTTCTTTCTTTTTTTACGATATAAAACAACTTCTATTACTATAGTTTTAAAAATGACCAAAAGGAGGCACAAGAGTGTCAGCTGAGTGAATGGCCTGTTCACTTATGATGGGAGACTTATAGCTTTTTACAGTAATGGCTCTTTAATAAATCACACCTCTCATTGGCTTGTATAGTTTCCTCCCCACTTGACTCTGGCCATGTGACTTGCTTTAGCCAATGGGACATCAGCAAATGTTACTCAAGTAGAAGTTTGGTAGACACTTGTGAAGAACATGCAAGGAACTCAGGCTGTCCTCTTGGAGGAGACATTGAAGGACAAATGAAGCGTCTTGGCCAGCAAGCCCCAATTAAATGCCTGACATGTAAGGCCGTTTTGAACTTTCGAACCCTATTTGAGCCCCAGATGACTGCAGCCACATGTGTGTCCTCAGGAGAGACCAGAGGATCTGCCCAGCTGAATTGAGCCCAAATTGCTGAATCACAAGCAAATAATTGTTCTTTTAAGACATATAGTTTTGATTTGTTTTGAAGTGATAGGTAACTGGAACAAAAATTGATATTATTAGTGAGGTGATGCCATAACAAAATCCTAAAATATGTGGCATTGGTTTTGGGACTAGGTGGCAGTTAGGGGCTGGAAAAATGGTGAGGGGATTGTTGGAAGAGGCTAGACAGATGACAAACAACTGTTAATGAAAGCTGGTGAGGAAACGGCTATTGGAGACTGGAATGATGGTGACTCCTGCTTTATGGTACTGAAACAGTTTAAAAAACTGTTACCTGTAGGAACTTGGAATATGAAGATGTACCTAATGAATTTATGGATCTGGCTAAGGAGATTTCCAGGCAGAATATTGAAATCATCGATTAACTTCTTATAGCTTTGTATAAGGTTTGGGAAGAGGGAAAAGAATTGAAAGCAGAAATCAGAGGAAATTCAGGGTGCCCAGGACTTTCTGTGTTGGCAAATAAGAGTTTCTCATTCCCAGTTTGTAGCAGGCAAAAATACTCTTAAGGTAAGATATGGCCTGGAGTGAAGATCAAATCTTGACTGGAAGACTCTTTGTTAAGACCTCAGAAAGATTTGAGATGTTACTTAATTCTGTTAGCTAGAAAAAAGAGATTATAAGAATCTTAAGGGCTTTGTGACACATTAGACTGACACTTCCAAAGTGAGAAAGAGCTAGTTTGAAAAGAGTTATGGGTAGAGTTTTAGGGGGAATGGAATGAAACCCGGTTAGATCAATAGGAAGTCTACAAAGTTTTAAGGGTGTTGAATTGGCTTATACTAAAAGGGATGGTGATTTTAAAAAGAGGCTTCTGGGCCCCAACTTGCTATGAACAGGAACATTTCTTTTTAAAAAGAAATAATCTAGGAGCCCAAAGCCCAGAGAACAGAGCGAAGAGCCATGGAGAGCAATAGATTAGGAAACCATTCCAAAGAACAGAAATAGGCCCTAATAAAAGAGCATTCCTGTCCCTTGGGTAGGAGGCCCTGACAACAACTGCTGTTGCAATTTAGACTTGCTATGGACAAGTGACGACTTTGTTTCTCCTAGTACTTTTCAAAATTATTGTGGTTATCTTGTCCCCGTCTTTCCGTTGGATGTTTGGGGGACAGATAATTTGTCTTTTTAGTTTATAAGCCTCTGATTCAAGATAAGCCGCATTCAGGTTGCATCCTAGGATGCTCAGCCACACTTGGACCTGACCCATATGGTGAGGTACCAGACTTTGATCCATTTGCAAAAGTTGGAGGAGATTTTGGAGTTCTTGGGAAGAGTGGTGTATATTTTCCACATAGGAGGAATATAATTTATTGGATCCAGAGGGCAGGACTTTGGTAGATTGTTACATTAATATCCCCTCTTTCCACCCCAAACCCCAAGAGTCAAGCCTCTTGGTTCCCAAGTGCTTATGTAGTCCCCTCTTACGCTCACTCTTGGCTTGTCCATATGACTCCCTTTGGCTAGTGGAATATCAGCAAACATCATGCAAACGAGGCTTGTTGGAAGTTTGCACAGTGGAGCTTGTCCTCTGGGACCATGGCTCCCTCCATGACTGCAGCTGCCTGAGTGGTCTCAGGCCAGACTAGCTGACTAACCACCTAGTCAAGCATAGCCTAAATTGTACAATCAAGAGCAAGTAAATGATTTTTGTTTTAAGTTTTGGAGTGATTTTTTTTTTTTTTTGTATCAGTAGGTAAGTAATACAAGGACTATATGTTTTTGTCCCTTTGCGTCTGCCATAGTGCTTTTCAATTTTTTTTGATAGACCGTTTCCTATACATTTGAACCCCTTAATTCTAATAGCTTTGATCCATGTAATTCAGGTATCCCATGGACCTAAATTTAAGTTGATTCATACTGCTGGAAGGGTTTTTTTTTTTTTTTTAAATAGGATGTAACATCTAGGTCAACAATGAGGAGCTAAAGGATCTAAAATCCGTGGCCTCGTCTTCACAGATTTGTTCACAGATATTGTACAAGCAAAGTGAATAGATTGCTACACTCTTGTACCTCTTGGGGTATTTGGCCTCTTTGGAGTTATGTACATCTGAGGAAATCATCCAAGAAGCCTCCTAAAAACCTCTTTATATTTGTTGAGCCACTTCCTTTCTCTTGCCTTGCTTTTTTTTTTTTTGATCAAGAGACACATCAGAGAGAAAAGTGGTTTCTTCTGGGCAATGGAGAATGACTTATCAGTGAATGTGAAAGCCTTATTCAGTTCAGTTTTCTAAGGAACTTAGAGATTTGTCAGTATGTAGATACATTCATGTAGCTGGCTTTTATTACATATAGCAATCTGTCATCTTGTTAATATGGAGAAAGGTTTATTTTTATAAATTTTATATTTCATTAATTATATATGATCTTTTTCCAGTTATAGTGATCTGAATTAAGGGGATGCTTAAACACTAAAGAACTTGTTAAAGAAGAAAACAAAGTTCAAAAGTATCTGTAATAAAAGGATATAAAAATCAGATGCCTTTCTCTTTTGAAAAAAAATTTATTGCTTTGTCCTAACTCTAAAGCATTGCATATTATTGGAGAAAACTTGGAAAATGTAGAAAAATATAGAAAATAATCTACACCACCTTCCAGAATTAGTTATTTTTAAGATGTTATTATATATCACTAATATTGAATGATCACTCTGTTCTAGGCATTATAGTATTGTATTCAGTTTAAATACAATAATTTAGTTAATATCTCCCACAACCCTGTGATGAAGGTATTATTTATTAGTCACCCATTTTACAGATGAAGAAACAGGAGCAGAGAGATTCATTTGTTGAAGATTACACAGATTCAAGCCTAGGCTTTTGACTTTAAAGTTTGCACTTCTAAACCATTATAAATTCTTCTCATCCTTTTCTGCACCATTTTTCTTCTTTCCTCTCTCTCTTCCTTTTCTCCTTCTCCCTCTCTCTCCCTTTTCCCCTCCCTTCTTTTCTTCCTTCTCTAAATTGGATCACACCAATTTGCTTTTTCATCTATCACAGGTTTACCTGATTTATTTTGCCAAACATATGCAAATATCCTTAAATATTTTTCTGCAATGTGATTTTTAGTGACTTGTAGTATCCATATACCATATGGTTTAACCATTGCTAGTTTAATCAGCTTCCTATTATTGATATTTAGCTTGGCTCAATTATTCACCTATTATAAATAATATATGATGAACATCTTTGTACATATTTTTGACTGTTTCCTTAGGATAACTTTTTAAATATGACATTTCTGGGTGTAAGGATAAGACCACTTTAAAGACTTTAGATACATTTTGGCAAATTACCTTTCAGATAGTTTTTAAAGATTTTTATTTGTACAAGCAATATATGAGAGTGCCCATAAAACCTTCATGTGTCACTCTGTAGTACATAGGAAATACAATTAAAGATTAGGTGAATGAAAAATTAGCAACCCAATATACTTCCAAGTTAAATTAATATGGTTTATGTCCATTTTTAAACTTTATTAATGTAGCTTTCAAAGCTTGCTTTTTAAAGAAAAATTAAGACATTTGGTATTTACAGAAATACAAGTTATTTTTATGTGAATAAAATTTCATGGAGAAATATCAAAAGGAAGAGGAAAATATTCACCTCAATTTTAAGTGGGGAGTGCTGAAGAACCATAAGTCTGTAAACAAGGGGATGAGATTAGAACAAAGTTATTTTTTAAAAAGGCTCTTAAATCTCTGAATAAAATGTGAATAGATCTGTAATTTTCAAGGGTAAAGAATCCCACTGTATAGCACAATGCCAGGCAGAGTTGGAACTGAGTAGTTTTGCAATGAAGGAATGAATGAGTGAAAGAAAGCGTGAATGAATTTTTGTAGCTTCACATCCTTAATGGAGGCATCCTTTTTTTCTGTTGTCCTTTAAGTTGGACATGTGAAGAATATATCTCTGCTCCAGCTTGTGTGGAACCTGTTCAAAGTCTACACCAGTGAGCAGAGAGAGGCTGCCAGGACTGTCTGGTTAAGGTGGAGTGACCAGTCTAGGCCAGAGCTCTAAAGTGACTCTGAAGAGGTGTTTCTAGTGGGAACTTCATGATATCACCAGATGCTCCTGTTGGGGAGCCTCTGGAAGCTGGAGCAGACACGAAAAGCCCATTATTCTATATTGTTAATATAAGTGTCAGATGTAACTGGGATTTAATAAGTATGAATTTTCTGAGATGCTTTATGATTTGCATTTCTTCCTTTTACCACTCTAGTATAGTGTATGTGTAACTCTAGGTTTTAATCACCTTTCCGGATTAAGGGCCCTAAGGTCAAAAGTTTGAATAATTTTTTAATTAGATGGATGGTCATTGTAGGAGGTCAAATATTAAGAGGTATAGGTAATAAGTACCCTTTACCTGAAAGGAATGCTCCATTTCTAACTTAAAGCTTTGTGCAGACATGGGTACAGTTAATAGGCCATTTTATTATGCATACCTACTGAGATAAATCCAAGGATTCTAGAAGCCATGTAAACAATAGAGACTCCTGAATAGTGAGAGAGGTTAGCTAGCATTTTGGACCATTTTATCCACATTCTTTCAAAAGTGTGGCATCTAATAATAAGAATAATTCTATAGTCAGAATATACATTTATTTTAGCTATACTGTATGCTTCCTGGGCAGTGCTGCAGTGTTAAGAAGTTAAAAACAAATAGTACTACTTCAGTTTGTTCTCTTACTTTTTAATTAATAGTTTCCCTCTGATCATTTCTTTAAATTAATGGTTCTTCAAAAGAAGTCTGAGGGCTACCATTGGTTCCTCATGGCTGCTGCTGGGGACCAACTCATTGGAAAGCACAAAATTTAATATTTCAACATTTTAGATTGTGTATAGCTGGTTGGGGGTGGAGGTGGGGGGAGAGGCAGGCGGTGGAACTCTTTATAGGCTTGAAAAGGTTGAAAGCACTGCTCCCAAAGAAGTGAAGTTAAAACCAGGCTTTTTTTGGTGGACTATAGGTAGTGAGTTGTAGGCTGTGAACTTTTTTTTAATTAAAAAATGAATAAGAAATTTATAGAAAAAATTCAAAACCAGAATAATATCACTTCCTGATTGATGGCTATGGCTAAATCTTACAAGGTAAGAAATCTATCATGTCTCTTTAATTCTTTAGGGGAGTTTTATTTTCCTAAACCAAGACATAAATTCCCCCAAACCTGTCATATGATTTGAACTTAGACACAAGCTGAAAATTTAGGATACCTTGACAATATTTGTTTGTGGGAGGAACAAAAATCCTTCAGCATAGTCTTTGATCAGAGATAGCATTAAAATCCAACTGTTATGTTGTACTTGTTTCAAAAACAGGTCTGATATCTGTGCTTTCTACCTTCAGCATAATTTGTTAACATCTGTTGAAATCTGCTGACTTTATTGTCTTTCTTAGAGTGAACTACGTAGTACTTAGGTTAGAGCAAAACATACAATAACCTCTCTTTAGTGTAACTTAGAAATTTTCCAAAAAAAAGGAAAGGAAAGGAAAATTGTAATCTTATCAACCAGACCTAAAAGCTGTTAGATTTTAAATGTATATCTTCTCATATGTATATCCATATGTATGTATGTTTTAAAAAAGAAAATTTTAAACATATTGGGTGTAATGTTTTTATAGAAGATATTTATAACTAAATAATTATGCACATTAAATTTGGGGGAGATTAATTCCTAGAGGTAGAACAATTGAGATCCACAATAAAAGTATGCGTACTTTACTTGCTTAAAAGACACGAAGAAACAATCCACCAAGAATTTAGAAATGAGGAGTAGAATTTCCAGCCTGAAGACTTCCAGTTTAGTATTTAAAAGGAAAACTGTTCAGGGCAATATGTAAAAGCTTAATCTTGTCTTGAATCCTGTAGAAAGAATGCTGTACTTGATTTTGTTTCCCTTTTTCTCTGTTGTTGCTATCATCATCATCATCATTATCATCATCATCATCTTATTTGTTGACCCTTTACTCCCTATGATGCTCTGTGTTAAGAACGTTTTGTGGATCCTCTCATTTATTTCTCATAGCAACCCTCTGAGGTAAGTGGTACTTCAGCTCTTGTTTTATAGACGTAGAAATGAAACTTAGAAAGGTTAAATAATTTGTTTAAGGTAATCTGGCTAGTAAGGAAATGGAGTTAAGATTTGGACACAGTCGTCTGTCTTTAGAGCAAGGGCTATCCGAAAGACTACTCCAGGTTGTTTGATTTTTTTTTTTCCTTTTTCTCCCCAAAGCCCCCCGGTACATAGTTGTGTATTCTTCGTTGTGGGTTCCTCTAGTTGTGGCATGTGGGACGCTGCCTCAGCGTGGTCTGACGAGCAGTGCCATGTCCGCGCCCAGGATTCGAACCGACGAAACACTGGGCCGCCTGCAGCGGAGCGCGCGAACTTAACCACTCGGCCACGGGGCCAGCCCCTAGGTTGTTTGATTTTTAACCTAAGTGCTCTAGGGTGGAAGCCAAAGAATAGATCTAGTGTGAGGATGTAAGTCATTGAAGAAAAGATGGGCAGAGCAGCTGTGAGGCTTTTTTTTTCTTTGTTGGTAATCCCAATCATTTTCAGTGTTTCTCCCCTTAATAATGGAAATCTCCTTGAGTAATAGCAAGAGCATCCAACACATTTCACACATTTTGAGACACAGGTGGAAACTCCTAGATTAAATATTCTCTGAAGTTTCTTACTTCAAAAAAGTTTATTATTTTAAGTTGCTTATAATTTTGATATAGTCTCTGGGAATCTGGGATTTAAAGTATTAACAACATGCCAAGAAAATATAGACTCTTTGGTTACATCAGAATCCTAAAGTTTATGACTTTTAATTTAGATTTCATGTGTATAACTTCTTTGATTTGAAAAGATTGCTTGCTCTGTCTGAAGCATAAACTGCCGTTCCCACAAGGGAAAGCAAGATATAAGATTTGCAAGTTATAACACGGTTTGCTAATTTTTCTAAAATAGCATTATTCAAATGAGGTTTCCTTCGTTTTTCATATAAATTTTTCATTTTGAAGTTAGCACATTATTTTCTTTTCAAAAGTCGTTTTAGAAAGTTCCGGAAGTAAAGTGTTTTTTCTTTTTAATGAACTTTTTAATTGAAGTACAAAGAGCTGTGTTCTTCAAAAAGCACTATTTTTATAGTGCTGTAGAACAGTTTCCCAATTCAAGAAAGTTTTTCTTTATGATGAGTGTTATTCATCAGTGTTATTTATATTCATAAATGAACTGTAAAGAAAATAATTTTATTCTCCTGTGATTAGCATTATTTCATTATGGATAATAATAAAGCACTGTTCAACTTTATTTCTAATGCTTAAATTGCCTAACTTGATGTGGCATGAAAAATTTCTTACCGTACTTACCCAGAATATGTTTTCATTGAAAGATGTATACATTGTTTAGATAATGTATATTGCTTGGGAACCCTCTTATTTAAATAAGCTTTTAAAAACCTGTTATCTTTTAAACTTTAAAGTATAGACATACTATTTTCCAGCCACTGTTCTGGGCATACAAAAATGAATAAGACTTGATTTCTGCAATTGAGTGAAAGAGTTATATGTGTAGGCAGATACTTATAACAAGGTTTTAAGAACTATTGTTGAAGTTTACCTAAATTGCTGGGGGAGCACAGATGGGGGAATGATTAATTTAACCTTGTGGAGAAAAGGGAAACTAAAAGAAAACTCTTTTGTTCCCTTTATAAAATCAAACAAGATCTTCCAGGTGTTGGCTGATGATTCTAATATTTTACTATTTGAAATTAGACATGCTTCTCCTGGGATATTTTTCCCTGTATAAATCTTTTGTTTACAACACATTACCTTTTGGTTTTAACAATTAGCGTTAGAAAAGTGGGTAGGTGAGTGATTCTGTAAGGGAAACATGAATCTGAGGGTCAAGATTTGAGTCTGTGGGGATTCTTCTCTCCCCAACCATGGAGCACCAGAATGTAATTTCCTAGTTTCCACAAGGGAACTGCAGGTTTTTGTTTTTTTTTCTTTAAGTCTTCAGAGAGAAATCACCATCTGAATTGGGTTTTGAAAGATAAGTAGAATTTTCCCAGTAGGGAAAAGGCATTTTGGGCAGAGGGAAAGTCTGATGATGGGAGACTCACAGAGAGAGTTAGAAATTGAGGATGACTCAAGAGTCTTCTAGTGTGGAAGACAGGGTGAATGTCAATACTGTTAACTAAGGAGGGGAATATAGAAGTATAATTATGGGCTGGTGGGATAAACTCTCTTTTGCCCATGTTAATTTGGGGAGTCTTCGGGAATTGATTTTTTTGTTTCCACTAAAAATTATTAATCACCTTACATGTCCTGGCATCAAGGAAACAGATATAAGAAATAATCTGTTCTCAAAATTCTTACAGACTTTTGGAGAGAGAGAGACAAGTTGATAATTATAATACACTTTTAAATATACTGTGATAGAAATAATCACAAGTTCTGATGGAGAATTGGGGAGTTTTAATCACCTAATGAGACTGATGATGGGAATGAGGAGTGTTAGGAAAGAATTCCTATGGGATTGCCTCATGGGATTCAAGTATTGAAACTTATTAGGAGGTTGAAAAATCAATATAGTAGATATGAAATTAGTGTGGTTGTTTATAGACAGAATTTTAAAAACATGGATTAGGAGAGAACAGAAACTATCAGGGTATATGTAGTAAAAATTACTATTGTGTGTAAGTTTCTTCAGATGTATGTGTTTATGCATATGTGTACTGGATACAGTGTAAAATGCATTTTTTGTTATGGATTGTGGTCAGGAACTTTTGACAAACAGAAATCAAAGAGACTAAAGAAGAGTAGTCAGAAATAATCAAATCACTTTTATTCTTCACTATCTTGATGGCGAGGAAAAAAAATGAACCCAGTGAAAGTGCAAGTGCAACAGGAAGAAGGTTTTCTCTTTATAGTTCAGATGGTCTCCCCTAGGGCACCTTTACTGTATCAGTTATATAGGAGGAGAAACACAAGGAAATAAAGGGAAAAGGACTTGCAGGATGCTGAACTCAAAGACGGAGAGGAAGGGGGAGGTAGAGAGAGAATATGAGTGACAAATATGAATGAGAGAGAAAAAACCCCTGTGGAAGCTTATAGTCCTACCTTACTATGAGACAGCAAAAATCCATTCCTTAGCACTGTGGCCCAGCAAAGCTCCTTGGATTTATCCCACCATATCAACTCTGTTCCTCATTAGGGATAGAGTAAGAGGAGAAACCTGGAGAAAGGGTACAAAACTCCCCATAATTAAAATTGTGATATAGTAATATTAATAATAGAAGTTATCGAGAGCTTGACTATGAGTCAAGAACTATTGTGAGCACTTTAAATAATTGATCTCATCAAGTAAGTTAATATTTGTAAAGCCCTTAGAACAGTATCTTGCACATGGTAGCACTCAGTGTGTCTTGCTGTTATATTAGAACAGTACACATGGTAAGAACTTGGTAAGTATTGGCTATTATTGTTATTTAATTATTAATTAGGTAGCAGTTACTAATTATCATAATTTTACTAGTAAGGAAAGTGAAGCATAATAAAATTAAGGAACTTGCTCAAGATCATATAACTAGAAGGAAGTGGAATCATTTCTTCTGAGTTGGAGGTGAGAGATTGCTAGTGTAGATACATGGTGAGTTATGTGAAGATTGGTGCTTGAAATATGATGATAGTAGAGAGAATAGAAAGATGGGCCATAAATGAAAGACATTATGAGTGAAAAAAACTCTGTAGCTTGGTGACTGGTTGAAATAAAAAGATAACTAAGAGTGTAGGCTGGTTGGGAAAATGATAAATAGGATGTAAGAAAATAAGGAAGAAGACTTTTTTTGGGAGGAAAGGATGACAAATTCTATTTAATCACGTTGACTTTTATGTCAGATAGTCAAGTGAAATGATTAGCAGGGAATTCAAAACTAAAAATAAAGATATTTAGATATTATCATATAAAGGAGTTGGTAGAAGCTGTGGGTTGTTTGAGCTCTCTAAGGATAACCAATAATTTTTGGCCACAAAAAATGTGGGCAGTCAAAAATGAGGTCATGATAATAGCTCCCCCATATTTCCACAGCTTTGCGCACATCTCCTTTGTAGAGAATCTACGAGTAATTCCAGGAATCTTAAGAAGAATGCGTCACTTCTGCTCGGGGACTGGCTATTGTCTGGCATCCACTGTTTCCCTCACACCTGCCCCGGCTACTTTGGTTATGTCTTTTCTTGCTGCCACCATCATTGAAGGTGGAGAGCGTTGGTTTTGGTTGGGCACCTTTCCTGTCACCACAGAAATTGCTGTTTCCCCTATGACATTCTTAGAGACTCAGTAGAGTGAATGGTGAAAAAGCTCTCCTCATTTTTCTTATTCTTTGGTCCCTCCACTCTCCCCTCAGTTCTCAGGCTTATTAGCCATTGGCTTTTTCTGCTCCCCTGTCCAAGTGACAAGTATGCTGGCTTCATGGTTCCTCAATCAAATTTTTGTGCCTACATGGTTCCTGACCTTCAGATGAGTTCTTACACAAAATGTTTCTCAGTTCTTGCCCCAGTAATCCTCGGGCACATCTTGACTTGTCTGAGTTTTAAGGTGAAGCCACTTACTAGGTTTAAACTGGGACCAGGACCCTTGCTGCATGCTCTCTCCAGACAAGAGAGGTCAAGATGGGAAATCCCTACATTTTCCCTGATTGTTCCATCACGTGTTTCTTCTATTCCCTTAGCTTCTTCATGTGGATATTTTCCTGGTTGATTTGAGATTATTTCTTCATTTCTCCGGATGGAACAATGATGTGTACTACTGTGGAATTAGATCCTATCTGAATATTCTGTTGGGAGGTTTGACTCACATCTTTCTAATGGCTTTCTAATCCTTCTTGAAGTTTTCCATACCTCTTTAGTGGAGTTTAGTAAAGATTTGAATATCTAGCACATTTTCTTTTCAAATAAATATTGGTAATTTATTTTTTCTCTGGTTCACCCGTGAAGAATCCTGATGAGCCTTTTTGAAAACTCATCATTTGCAGTTACTTTAGAACAGCAATTTATTGAAAGCTACTATATTAGAAATGTTTTATTGCCCTGCACTGGAGCTATGAAGTGCAAGGAACCATGAAGATTGAAAAATATAAATGATAGATGTGTCTCTTTCTCCTTGGTTTTTAGCCTTCTTTGAATCCTGGGGGGAGCCAGTCATCTGATGTGGTGCTTTTGAATCACTGGAAAGTGAGGAAATTTGAAGTACAACGTGGTGACATTGTGTCATTGGTGTAAGTAAATCAGAAACATACTATATTTGTATATAAAATTATTTATAATTATCGGATTTAACTGGTAATCCACTGTTGATACCATATTCTCTATTAATAAATTAATAGGTACATGTAAAATATAATATATTTTTAAAAATCGATTTTGAAATGTAACAATGCTGTAAAGGATTTTTTAATATATAAAGTATATCAGTTAATTGACATACTTGGATTTGATAAAATGTGTTTAATGAAATGTTGATTAGGAATTATTATATCGATGACCCAGAGTACATGCATTTAGTATTATTTTGGATTGTTGTGAAATTTTGCATCTTGGAAGCAACTTTTATGTTACTCTTGTGTTTTCTTAGTTTGTGGAGCTACTAGAAAAATATTTCTAGAAGGTGATAATTTTGACATGAAATTCAGTGATATTTATATATATCAGGAATTTTGACTGGAAAAAGGAAGTTTGGAAGTGTAGTAGACTGGAGGCTTTTGTTTGGGACCAAAAGGTGGCACTGTTTCTCTGTCAAAATATTGTGACTGGTCAGGAACAAAAATTTCATTCCAGTTTTAATGTAGAAAGGAATGTCAAAGCGTGCATAACTGACACAATGATATAATACATAGTCCTAGTGCATGCTTGAATGGTTTAGATTTGAGATTTTTTTGTTTTAAAAGTAAATTCACACTGAGAAAGCTGTAACAGAGCTTGCTTAATTTCTTCTGGTTTCAGCTACTTATAAAAATGTTTTAATATGATTCCCTGTTATGCCAGTTAGTGCACTGGAGTTGCAATTAATGTATCAGTGTTACTGTCATTTGTTTTAACAATGGTAAAATCCTACTGTTTGGTGAAGACGTCCAATTTATATTTTTGATACTTGGATTGGAATGATTGTTTCTTGTTGGATGATAATTTACAATTATTTGGTAAAAGCAAAACATTATATAAGTTCATACTTATCTGTGGCTAGTGCTTTGTGGAAATAGAAATGTTATAAATGTGTCTTTGTCAAGCTTGTTCTACCACGATTCATTTGAAAACATGTTAACTAAATCTGGTTAGTAACTAATGAAATAAATAAATCTGAGTGGAGTTTTGTATGGCAGGCATCCAAGGATGGGGATTAGATGCTTCTTGTGTTCTTGAGTGCTTTCTTTAATATTAACCTAGTCTATGGAGTATACTTTTATTTTGTCATTCAGAGTACTGTTTTTGCAACCTCCTTAATGACCTTCTCCATGCTGGGCTAGCCTATCATGTGCTCATTATTCTTTTGCCTTTGGTTTGACAAGGTGATATCCTCACTTAGTCTGTGATGGAGAGGATACCCACCCAAGTGAAAGAGGTCACACTATAAAGCAGACAATTGTGCAGTATTTTTTTTTTCCGTGAGAAACATGCTGACTATCTCTAAGCAAGAGAATTTTAATAGGTAATTGGAAAAAAAAAGGCTCCTTGAAATTCAGAGTTGCTTGTGTCCATGAAAGTACACTAGCACACCATGGGCTAAAAGAGAACACTATTCTTTTAAATATTAAAGTGATTTATATTTATTATGTAAATCAATTCAAAAATAGTATATTCAGATTGTATTGATATAATAAATTATAGCTACTTCAGTTGAACTGTATTTTTAATGAGCTAATTATGTGCTGTATCTCTGACATGTACAAATAACATAAATTTTCTTCCATAATGCTTGTGGCTAGCAGGAGCCATTTACGTAAAAGAATGCTTAGATATTTAACAACAAATAATCATTAAGGAATAATTGTTGCTTTTTTTGAGAAACAAAAAGTCATATTAAATTATTCTTTAGCATGACGTAATACTATATAAAAGACACTGTTCAAATTATCTTTTTAGTTTCATGAGCAAAAATGATTCTAGACACGTGCTTATATTTTTATACATTTTATAGACTGCTTTATTTGAACAGAATGATGTTGGTTTGATTATTATTCATTAATATACACTTAATTCATGTTAAACGACACTGAATATTTGCTTTTCTTATAAAATACATCAGTCTGGTTTTCACTTAGGTGGTAATTGTCGTTACTGCATCAGAACATCCCATCCTATCTATTTAAGAAATGTGTTACTAATATAGAAATGCATGACTGTTGAATTTAAAGCTAAATATAAATGTAGTTTATTTTGTTTATAAATTGATATTGATGACACATTTCATTGATACATAAGTAATATTTGGAAACAAGGTAGTATGACAATTTATATTTAAAAAAATTCTGGGACAGCATTTTATGTATTCAGAATGTATGGAAATACAGCATTTATACTATAATATTATATGCATTTCTGGAAAACTTTGCGGTTTGCAAATTCATACTTAAATTAGTAGGACTTATGCAACTTTGTAACTAGAGCACTAATGAAAACAATAACAATTCCAATAAAAATGCTAGCACACTTTAAAAGACATATGAAATTTCTAATAAACACTGCAGTAAATGTAGGATTTTACTTAAAGGTGAAGGTAGCTTGATGGAAGGTGATATAAGGAAGGGTTGAGGCTATCTGTGTATACAAGGGCAGAGGGACATTATCATCAGAAGTTGCGAAAAGATTGCTAGCTTTGTACAAAATGTACTGATACCAGAGGTGTATTGTTTTGTGTTACTTTGCTTTATTTATAATTTTTCTTTCTTTCTTTTTTTCCAACAAAGATCAAGTTTGATCTTGCAATAAGCACTTCTAAGAGAAGAGTTGAATGTATGATAATGAGTTTTTCCTGGCTTGCTGCCGTTAGTGTACTTAGCCTTCAGTTGCTATTATTAATGAGGCAAAACATTAATGATCTTGGAAAAAAATTTCATATGAACCAATGCAGCTTCTGCTTTATACTGAACTCCTTTCTCCATTTGCCAGTTGCCCATGAGCTAATTCATGTTACAGAAACGCATGCTGTAGCAGAACAGACTGCCCCTTCTATTGCAATGGGTTTTCTTTACAGCTTATCGACCAAGGCTGTTTCCTAAAGCATGGAAGTGTCTGAGGGGGTGCATGTCAGAACAGGCTTCTTTACATCTTTTCCTCAACTTTTTCTGTCACTTTCTGTAAAAAGTTGGTTTCAGTGGAGCTGTAGTTTAAGCATATTATTTAGTAATGTTAAATCAACATTACTGGTCACACAAAACAGTATTTGCTGTTATCAAGCTTTCAGTATTACTGAGCGGATGTAGGTGACATCATATTCTCTTAGTGGATTTGCAAACTAATAGTGGTGATTAAGGTGGATTTTCTATACCTTGAAATTGACTTTTCATTAACCTGTGTGATGGCCTTATTGCAATAGGCTTAACATAAGTAGCACTATTTTACAATGATATACCAATTAACAAATCCATTAGGACAGAGGTTCCTTCATAATAAAGTTTGAAATAATCACATTTAAAAGTGCTTTAGCTTTTTATTTTGAAATAACATTAGACTTAAAGAAAAGTTATGAAAATAGTATAGAGAGTTCCCAAGTACTCCCCTAAAATTTTTTTCACGTTTATTTAGGTATAATTGACAATAAAATTGTAAGATATTTAAAGTGTACAATGTGATGATTTGAAATATGTATACATTGTGAAAGGATTCCCCCCATTGAGTTAATTAACACATCCATTTTCTCACATATGTACTTTTTTTTTTTGGTGAGAACATTTAAGTTCTACTATCTTAGCAAATTCATTCATACAATACTGTGTCTTCAACTGTAGTCACCATGTTATCCATTAGATGCTCAGACTTTATTCATCTATACCCCCTAATATTAACATTATATACAACCGTAGTACAATTACTGATACCAGGAAATTGACATTGATACAATATTATTAACTAATCTGCAGACCTTTTTGAGTTTCACCAGTTTTCCCACTACTGTCCTTTTTCTAGACCAAGATCTTACCCAGGATCCTTTATTTTATTTTTATTTTTCATGTCTGTCTAGTCTCCTCCAAACTGTGACAGTTCCTCAGTCATTCTTTGTCTTTTTTGACCTTGACACTTTTGAAAGATCCTGGCCAGTTACTTTGCAGCATGATCTTCATCTTTTAAATTTATGAGGTCAGTCGATCTGAAAATGGAGAGCATTGCTGTTGACGGCAGTTGCTGAGGAAGCTGCTGCAGTGGTAACAGCTGGGGAGATGGATGAGAACTTCCAGAAAAGGAAGTTTTCAGGCACAAGTCTTTTTAGTTTCTTTGGACCACATACTTGGATCATGACTAAGAGGGTCCATGGCTTCTAGAAGTCCACAGAGTCAAGTTTATAGCTGCTGGGAAGCAAGGAGGGAGAGCTGTGCAGGTAGAGGAAATGGCTGTAGTTTATTGTAGAGGTAGGAGGGAAGGAACTAAAGATAGGTCATGGATTATACCATGTTGAGCTAGTGTTCAGTTCTAGAGAAGGGTAGGGTGAGGCAATTCTCATTTAAGGAGCACCCCTGTATGTCAGGCATTGTACTAAGTGCCCTGTGTATGTCATTTTAATTCAATTCTCATAACAGTATCTGGAGATAGTTATTTTTAACATGATGAAACTGAGCCTTAGCAAGTAAGTGGCAAGTTAAATAGCAGAGCCAGAATTTGAATCCAGGTCCAGTTGACTCTAAACCTGTACTGTCTGATATAGAAGGCATATGTGGCTATTGGGTGCTTGAAATGTGGCTGCTGCCACTTGTTAAAATGATAATATTTTGGACATCTTCAGTCAAATAAAATATGTTTTGAAATTAATTTCAACTATTTCTTTTTCCTTTTTTAATGTGGCTAGTAGAAAATTTGAAATTACGTGTGACACACATTGCATGTCAATTGGACAATGCTATGTCTAAACCTTTTTCTGTTATCCATTGCTGCTTTCCTGGACTGTGTTTAAGGCGAACTAAGGTGAGATCCTACAGTCTGAGGTGGGACAACACTAAGGTAGTTGCTATGAAGCAAAAGCAGACCCCCAAAATGGGTAAATACTTTGTGTTGCTGAGAGTGTTGAGTGATCAGGTCAAAAAATAAAGAGAAAAAGACATGAAGTCTACAAAGGGAAAAATGGTTTCCACAACAGTTTTTAATATTTATTGATTGCTTATTATTTTCCAGTCACTGAACTAAGAGTTGTATATTCATTAAAAATTTTTTTTTTAAGATTGGCCCTGAGCTAACTTCTGTTGCCAATCTTCCCCTTTTCTTCCTTCTTCTTTTTCTCCCCGAAGCCCCAGTACATAGTTGTATATCCTAGCTGTAGGTCATTCTAGTTCTTCTATGTAGGATGCCACCATAGGATGGCTTGATGAGCAGTGCGTAGGTCCGCGCCCAGGATCTGAACTGGCGAACCTCAGGCTGCTGAAGCAGCGTGTGTAAACTTAACCACTTGGCCACGGGGCTGGCCCCTCTATATTCATTTTTGTTTAATTCTTATTAAAAAAAAATAAAGCAGGTACTGTTGTTGTTCTTATTTTGTTGATGAAAACACTAAAGTATAGAGAGATTAAATAAACTTGCTTAAGAACATACAGCTAGTAAATGGTAGAGCAAAGGTTTGGAGTACCTCACATCAAATCCTGTGTTCTTAACCATCATACGATAAAGCCTCTATACATTGTGGCGATGTTTGGTTGAGGACACTTACTCATTCTCAACAAAGAAGTCATGCAGGCCATAGTATGTCTATATTATATTATTGCCATTTCTGTAGTGAAATTTCTGATACAGTAGTTCCTGAAACATTGTCTCTTTGTTAATAGCAATAATACTTTATTGTGAACACATAGTGTGCATACAGTTTCACAGCTGGTTTCTGGCATGCTAGACCAATTGCTGCTTTCTGACAGATGGCCACTATGAGGGCTACATCTCTAGCAATAAATGTGAGCAAAGAGTTATGAAGATATGAGCCAGGAAAATAGATGAAATAGAATAGAATCTTTAGAAAACAATGGAAGGTGCTAGTTTCTTTGTATTTTGAGTGCTTGTAAATCTTTAAAGGTCCCTTGACCCATCAAAGGAAATCAATCGGAGTGTGCTAAAAAACCAAAATTCATATTTTGAAACAAATGCCCAGAGCAATGATAATACTGAATAATGACGTAAAATTGTATTAAAAGCCAGTTACCTGTTGAGTTGGGAGAGTATAGTTGTATATACTCATCTATCTGTACTCATTTCTAATTTTTTTGTTTGTAGCCAAATATTTTTCTGCATTTGTTGTTAATATTGTACATTTCAGGAACACAAAATTAGAACGACCATGATTTTCCAAGAAGGGTTCTATAGGCAGGGTGAAGTGCCTAGTTTTTGTTTTTGTTTTTAATTAATTGACGTTAAAAATGCTGGAGAGTGAAATCCTGGGTTGCAGTTTATTTTGATGAGAGATTTAGTTCTTGGCACTTTCAATTACCCATAGTAATTTGCATTCATTACTAAGTATATTTACAATTGATACTTAAAAAAATGGGATAGGTTAAGTATTATTGCTATTATTTAATATAGATTACACTGATTTTGTAAATGCTACTTGTAGGCATACCAAAAGTTGGTACCCTTAAGGTAGTCCTTAATAGCAATTTGATTTCTTGAGGAGGATAAACTGTCTTTACAATTTTTTTACATTTTAATTATGTAATAAAACATTTTTTTTTAGTTCGGAGACAAATTACAGCTTTGAAACATTTCAGTGATCATAAATTTCAATTTTGAATTATTGAGATTTTTATGATAATATGACTATAGGAGGTATCCATAGCTTCTGCTCATCCCATTTCATAAATCTTATATCCTTTGAGAGATGACTAGAAGTTGTCAAAGAACAAAGTTATACAGACAACATTCTATGAAATAGTGGGTACTTATGTTTGTAACTGTTTTTATTTTTACTGTGAAAAAATCCTGTATTTGAGAACACTGTTACTTTTATTGAAGAAAAAAGTGCATGACAGCATTTACAAAGGAGCTCCCAAATACGCATTGTATGTTATAGGTAAGGAGTCAGATTGAACTGTTAAGGAGAAGCATTTTGAATATAAGTTTAAATGATAATTCTAACAGAGAAATAATTAAAATTTTGGAGAAGTAAGCAGTTTAGGTTTTAAGTGTGAAATATAATACAGAAAAATAAACTCTCATGTAGTTATGTTAACCTATCTTAAATACTTTTGGAACCAATAAGATATAGATGTGTACATAAAGATAGGCCACTAAGATCAATCAATATCTGATTTCCACTTCCGCCTATGATAGACTAGTTCATTTCAAAATAAGGCCCATGCTGAGTAAAATGAGAAAGCTGAATTAAAAAAATATCTGAAGGCGTTGTAGCACTACCTAGGGGTAAAGATGCCAGAGTGATGACAAACACATTGAGGTGAGCCCTGTATTTGGTGCCACTTTTCTCCTTGGGTTATTTGTTATTTTGTAAGCAGCACAGGCCATGAAGCTGAGAAGCCAAACACTGGCAGCTAAGATGAGGAGATGCTGTGCAGAATTTTTGGTAGTTTCACAGTGCTAGGGAGTCATGAACTAGAATTCAGGGAGGAGGAGGCAGGACCCTGGTAAAACACTCCGAAGTTTTCATTGGGACTCCTGAAGGGCTATATCCTTGGAGTTAGGAAGAACTAGAAATAGACCATAACTTAAAAAAATGGAAATACAGCCTTTGCTAAACTCGATCCTGATTTTAAGGTGATCTGCCTTTATTCTAACTGTCTGTCATTGCCAGAAGCAAGAGACGTCATGTAGAGTCTTTGGTTTTTGAACACAATGCCTGGCATCCAATAAGAGATTACCATGCATATCAGAAGCCAGGACCAAGATAAAAACAAAGTAAAACAATAAAAAATAGAAATAATTGTATAGTGATCTATTTATTGGAGTTATTAGACATGGGCTATAAAATAATTATAATCAATACATTAAGAAATTGATGAAATGATGGATAATTTCAGCAGAGAATAAGAATCTGTAAAAAGAATTGAAAGGAATTCTACAAATAAAAACTAGTATAATTGAAGAACTCAGTAGATGAGTTTAACAGCAAAATAGATACACCTGTGGAGAGGATTAGTGAAGTGGGTAATAGGCCAATTAGAAAATATCTAGACTGGAGTATGGAGGGATGACAGAATGCAGTATACAGTGAATAGTATAAGAGAGATTTATAGGACATAGTGAAAAAGTCTAGCCTCCATCTAATTGGAGTCCCAGAAGAAGAGAGAGAGAATCAGGAGGGAAGCAATATCTGAATATAGATAAAGACGAAGAATTTTACAGAACTCATGAAAGGCATCAACCTACAGCTTCAAGCAGCACTACAAACTCTAGCAGGATAAATACGATGAAAAACAACATTTAGGGCATGTGGTAGTCAAACCACTGAAAACCAAAGAAAAAGAGAAAAATCTTAAAATGAAAAGAAAGACATACTACCTGCAAAGAAGCAAAAATATAGCTGATTTTTCAACCAATGGGAGACAGAAGACAACTGAATGACATCTTAAAAGGGCTAAAGGAAAAAAAAATTCCCAATCTAGAATTTTGTACCTATTGGAACTATCCTTCAAAAATGAAAGAGAAATATACTCTTTTTCAGACAAACAGCCCCCTAGCAGGTGCTCCTTTGTCCTGTCAGACTTCAATTACAAACAAATGCAAAGTGTGGAGAATTTCAAGATGGCAGCTGCATAGAATTAAGCCCCAAGTGTGTGGCCCTTCTCAGTTCAGGCCCTTGTGTGACTGCACTGGTCACATCCCTATGAAGCTGGCTCGATGATTGGTACAGGGAGGGTACCAGACCTACACAGGCCCAATCTGAGCCCTTTCTGGAAATGGATATATAAATGTTAGGGATGAAAAGTTATATTTTTGTTAGAGTTGTTAAGTTTGAACAATATGATCTGTTAAAAAAAGTCACATTTCCCTAAGTTACATCAATAAAATGTATGTTAAGTGTATTAGGCAGAATTTGGTCCCCAAGAAGATTCCATACCCTAATCCCCAGGAGAGTGAATATGATGAAATATCGTACCCATGAGAATGTTATCTTGCATTGCCAAGAGACTTTGTAGATGTAACTAAGATTAACCCTTCAGCTGGCCTGAAAATAGGGAGGTTATCCTGGATTATCCGGGTGGGCCCAATGCAATCATGTGAGTCCTTAAAAGCAGAGGCAGAAGAGGAAGTGAGGGAGAAGTAGCTGAAGATGTCAGAGAGATCCACTGCACGAGAAAGATTCAAAGATTGCTAGTTTTGAAGGTTCAGGAGCCATGAGCAGAGGAAAGTGGGCTACCTCTAGAAGCTAAGAATGAGCTCTGGCCAAAGGCCAGTAAAGAAATGATGACTTCAGTCCTACAGCCACACAGAATTGAATTTTGCCAACAACCTAATGAGCCTGGAAATGGATTCTCCCCCAGTCTCCAGATAAGGGCCTAGACCAGTTGACTCCTTGATTTTGGTCTTCTGAGACCCTAAGCAGAGTGCCCAGTGGAACCTGCCAGATTTCTGTCCTAGAGAGTGGTGAGATAATAAATGGGTGTTATTTTAAATTTGATATTTATTATAAATTTGATATAGTGGCAATAGAAAATTGAGTTAACCTATTAAAAAATACAAACAGTTCTAATACTACCCTTAAAATGAGTAAGGAAATGAACTTTTACAAAAGACTCCTAAGTATTTGAAATACACTAATTTTATTCAAGTAATTAACTAATTAAAAATTATTTTCTTTTACATAAAACAAATCTATAAGCCTTTACGTGCCAGTTCTTTGGTGGAAGAATACAAGGCTAGGCTTTGGGAGAGCTTGTTTCTCTTTCAGCTGCTTCACTTGTTAACTGGCTGAGTAACCACTACTCTTTGGGTCAGTTTTAGCATCTGCAAAATAAGAGGTATAAACTCGTTGATCTCTAAGATCTTTTCCATTTTAAAAATTACATGAAAGTAGTTTTAGGGATCAAGGTCGAATTGTTAGGGAGCTGGACATAAGAATCAGTCTCTCAGAATATCAGAAAAATGTGTTGTGGGGGCTGGCCCCGTGGCTGAGTGGTTAAGTTCCTGCGCTCCGCTGCAGGCGGCCCAGTGTTTCGTTGGTTCATATCCTGGGCGCGGACATGGCACTGCTCATCAGACCACGCTGGGGCAGCGTCCCGCATGCCACAACTAGAGGGACCCACGGCGAAGAATATACAGCTATGTACCTGGGGGCTTTGGGGAGAAAAAGGAAAAATAAAATCTTTAAAAAAAAAAGAAAAATGTGTTGTGTACTTTTGAAGCTGTTGTCAAAACTGACTTGAAATTTTTTAAAGACGAGAAGCCATTTTGGTACATTAAAGACAAATTTTAGAATGGATAAGGAGACTGAGCACCAGGGCTTTTTTGGTTAAAGGCATCAAATGAATATTTGCTTATTACGATTGTGTCTTAAGTTGAAATTATTGAAAATTGAAAAATTAAAAGTTGGCTGGCAGATGTTTTACAGAAGGATGAGAGCAAAATCCTTTCCTATTTGTTTAAAATTATTCAAAATAAGAAAGCTGTACAGATCTTATATTTCTTTACTTCTTGTAATTTATTCTGGGAGTTGAGTTTTTAAGACTCTAATGGTTAATCTTGTTCTGGTTATCTCCATCTCTTTTGTCAACTTAAGATGCATTTCCCACCAGTCAACACTCATTCACTTGTTCTATAAAAAATAATGTTAGATTCCATATTCTGTTTAATAGTTCAGGTCCTGGAGATATGGAAGAAATCGCAAAATTAAACTTGAGCATTGCTTTATTTGATACAAGGTCAGCAGTTATCCTCCTATTTTTCTTTTCCTTTTACAAAGAAAAGGCACTGTTTTTCGTGAGTGGAGGTGGCGGTTTCTGGGAAATGTGTCTTTGGCTGATAAGAAAGGGAAAAGGCTTAAAGCGACAGCCACCAAACTTTATCAGTGCTTTGGAGCTCAGGAAAACTTTTTTTCCAAGAAGAGAACAGGAATACTTTTTTTTTTTTTTTTTGGTAATTGTTTATTTCTATTCATGAGAAACCTCAATGTTTCATATTATGAAGGGTTACTTCTTGCATAATCTAGTGACAGGTTTACTCACATTTGGAGCTCACATAAATGTTTACTGAAGGCACAGCAAGTGTAGGTTTCACTTTATTAAAAATTGTATGGATGTTGAAATTGCTGATGGAGAAGCTGGCTCAGTTTGATTTGACTGTGGATATGATAATTATAATATGGTTTTCTGTGCTTTTAGAGGTCATAAGTTACATTGCAGAGATTTGTATATTCGGATTGCTGGAAAGTTACTGTAGAGTATTATGACAGTACAGTGGGAAATATTTCAGCTTGAGTAATATGTCCCATAAATTTCACTATAGAATTAAATAAGAATCATTAAAATATTCTAGGTTTATTAAAAATTCATTTTTCTACTAGAGGATCTTTAAAGAGCAATAAGAACTTGAAGAAATAATAGAAAAGCTTTGGTAAAAGTGACAGTGTGTTAATTGAGTTGAGAGAAGGGAAAGAACGTATTAACAGAATGGGTCCAAATTTGGCAAAAAAGATTTGTAATAAATCAAGGGAGGAATCAGTTAATAAAGAAAGAGCCCAATTATCAGTGAAGGAGGGGGGTGTATTTAATGATTCTAAATGAAAGGTTAAACTGCTTCTGTGATTTTCAGTTTAACAAAAAGGAAGAAAAGCAATATGGATAATTAGACAGTAATAAGATCATACTGAAAAAAAAATCAGAAAACTGCCTTAGGTGTTAGGGGAATATTGGCTAATGAACTTAACCTCCTGCAATTATCTTTGAATATTCACTTTTGCTCTAGAAATGGAGGGAGTGATTGTTTTTAGTTATCTTCAAGGAGGTATGATTCTTTAGCACAGTTATTATATTGTGGATTTTTAAAATGGTAACAAATAATGGAGGAAAAGAATTTCTCATGAGAAGAATATCTAGCATCTTTAATTTGTTAAAATTCTGTAATTTTAGCTATAATTTTCTGTTATTGATCAATTCTTTAAATTTGGATTCTACTTTACTCATCTGCTTCATAACAAACACCTTTGACTGTCAACCTGATTGAACCATTCATAGAAATTCAGTATAGGAGATTATGATTCTTACAGTTGTGTTTAATTAAGGTCTTACTAAAAACATAAATAGGTAAAAGTCCCAAATATTGTCTAAGGAAAGATTTTTTTTCTCTCTAATTAACCCAATAACTTATATGCTATATGTAATTATTATAATCTTCTGAAGGTGTTGATAGATTCCTGGCCATTTTTACAGTTTATATCTTATGCCTTTTAATTGTGGGACTATCTTGGTAATCATCTCTGGAATCAATATAAGGTCTAATTTTGTATAGCCTTTTTACTAATGATGGAGAGAATAGTAACCAAGACAATTAGGTTCATAGAGGATTCCAAATTTGAAGACGGTCTGAATATAGAATTTGGGCTAATCCCAGCTTCTATGATGCTCTGTTGAGAAAAAGGTCATCTGATATATACAGAAATCTCCTTTATAATTATAGTCTTTCTTTGTCACTGATATTCTTATAATTAGCTTGGCTGTTCTCTTTTTAGATATTATATCAAATGTAGCTCAGCATTGTGTATTAATGTTGCAAACCAATGAAAAAGTCTCCTTTTCAAAATGTTAGCAGCTTCCCAACAGGTTATTAGCTCAAATAAGCAATGACCCAAGGGGCAGTCATGATTATCTAGTCAAAAAAGATTTGGACCAGATACCAAGAGACCTGGGTTCTGGGCTCACTCTAGCACTAAGGGACTGTGTGTCAATTAACTTCTGTGGGTAGATTTTCCTTTTTAATAAAATGAAGGGATTGCATCCAATAATTTCTAAGCTAACCTTTAACTTTTTCTGTATGATTATTTTATTTTCCACATTTGTAGGTTAAATTTATTTTATGATGGGAGGCATATCATAGCTTCTGCTGGATACTTATCTAATATTTTGTTATATTAAAAATATTGACAATGTATTCATTTGGCAAATATTTTCTAACTGCTTACTCTGGGCGCAGAATTAGCCACTGTGATGCAATAGTAAACAAAAATAGACAGACAAAGCACCTCCCTTCATTGAACTTACTATTCTACTGCATGGCTGTATCTTGAATAAGACAAAATTGAAAATAGACATCTTTGAAACTTGTCAAAAATGTGGCAGATTGGCATATTAAAAGGGAAGCTTGATATTTAGTAGATTAGTAGTGTGCCAAACATGGTACAGTGACTTTACTGGCTCCCAAGAGTCAGTGTGCGCATTTCTTTCTAACCTCATGTTTAAAGACTTTATGTTGGTAGCTTGAAATCAGCCATGGTAGGAATATTTATATCATGAAACTTGGAAAATACTATATGTCAGGGCTTTTCAAACACAATTTAATTAAATTATCTGGTTTAACAGCATACTATTAGTGGTAAATGTTGTCAGATGGCACAATAGAAATGGCAGATGTAGTTTCTACCCATATGTATCATCTGATCAAAGTAGAGATGAGGCAAAGGTGTGCGATGAGTTTATAGAGCCACATGAGCAACTACTGGTATGATCCTGAGACTAATGAATTACTGAAGGAAGAGGGGCTGGAAGAAAAATAGGTGTGAATTTGAAACTAGATTTTAAAGATGGAGTGGTACATACTTGACTAGAGGAGAAGCAACAGAGTTTTAGAGATGGTTGTGTAAAAATTTTAAGGTAAGAGTGATCAGTTGTATGGAAGAAATGGTAAACAAGTTTGTCAGTGAAGAAACGAAAACATGTAGATCAAAACTGAAAACTCTTTTTTTGGAAAGCACAATCACCCAGTGCATGCCTAACTCCGTTAGCTAGCTTTGCACCTGCCTTTTATCCATGTGACACATTGAGAGAGCAGCAGATATTCAAGAAGTGGAAGCTGATATTCTTTATTTCTATTACTCTGAATAACGTCAACTTGGAATACAAGTAGTAGTTTTATTTGTTAACGTAAATGTAGGGTATATATACAGAATGAAATAAACATGCACTCTAATTAAATAATCTTTTTTCATTTTTCAACACTGTATTTTAAAGCAATAACTCTACACAGAAAATAACTATCATGATTTTGGCAGTTATTAGCTTATTTACACTATCTCACAAAATTAAGTGCTATATACAGTTTAAAGTGATGTGTATTTTTCAATCTTACATGGAAAATTAGCATGAAAGGAAAATGTTATTATTTTTAAATATTGCCCTTTCTTACATGGAAAGTATAAACAGATTTATAGTAGCTTAGAGTATTGAAGAAATTACAGCCAAAGATTTTGGTTGGTTGTAATTATTGGTGATCCTGAAACTGTGGCTGACCTGTAACATAGTGGTTGATTGAGCTTTGAAGGTTTCATTGGGAAAAGTAGGACTTGAAATTCTGCCAGCATTTGAAATATGGTATGTCATCATATCCTGTAGCCATACTTTGAACTTTTTTTTTAATTAAGCTTATAAAAGTTAACATCCTTGTGAAATTACAGTTGTACATTATTATTAGTCATGTTGTAGGTACACCACTTCACCCCTAGTGCCCTTCCCCCACCCCCCTTTTCCCTGGCAACCACCGATCAGTTCTCTTTGTCCATACGTTAACTAACACCTATGAGTGGAGTCATGCCGAGTTCGCCTTTCTCTGTTTGGCTTATTTCACTCAACATAATACTCTCAAGGTCTATCCATGTTGTTGTGAATGGGACAACTTTGTCCTTTTTTATGGCTGAGTAGTATTCCATTGTATAAATATACCACAACTTCTTTATCCAATCATCAGTTGCTGGGCACTTAGGTTGGTTCCATGACTTGGCTATTGTGAATAATGCTGCAATGAAGATAGGGGTGCATAGAGCTTCTGAAATTGCTGATTTCAGGTTCTTAGGATATATACCCAGTAGTGGGATGGCTGGGTCATAAGGTATTTCTATTCTTAACTTTTTGAGGAATCTCCATACTGTTTTCCATAGTGGCTGCACCAGTTTGCATTCCCACCAACAGTGTATGAGGGTTCCCTTTTCTCCACAGCCTCTCCAACATTTGTCACTCTTGGTTTTGGATATTTTTGCCATTGTAACAGGTGTAAGGTGATATCTTAGTGTAGTTTTGATTTGCATTTCCCTGATGATTAGTGATGATGAGCACCTTTTCATGTGTCTATTGGCCATCCGTGTATCTTCTTTGGAGAAATGTCTGTTCATGTCCCCTGCCCATTTCGTAATTGGGTTATTTGATTTTTTCTTGTTGAGTTGTGTGAGTTCTTTGTATATTATGGAGATTAACCCTTTGTTGGATAAATACCTTGTGAATATTTTTTCCCACTTAGTGGGCTGTATAATCTTTTTGATATATTGCTGTATTCGGTTTGCCAGAATTTTGTTGAGGATTTTTGCATCTATATTTATCAGTGATATTGGCCTGTAGTTTTCCTTCTTTGTGTTGTCCTTGTCAGGTTTGGGGATCAGGGTGATGTTGGCTTCATAGAATGTATTAGGGAGTGCTCCATCTTCCTCTGTTTTCTGGAACAGTTTGAGAAGGATAGGTATTAAGTCTTCTTTGAATGTTTGGTAGAATTCTCCAGAGAAGCCGTCTGGTCCTGGACTCTTATTTTTGGGGAGGTTTTTGATTACTGTTTCTATTTCTTTACTTGTGATTGGTCTATTCAGATTCTCTATTTCTTCCTGATTCAGTTTGGGTAGGTTGTATGAGTCTAGGAATTTATCCATTTCTTCTAGGTTGTTCAATTTGTTGGCATATAGTTTTTCATAGTATTCTCTTATGATCCTTTGTATTTCTTCAGTATCTGTTCTGATTTCTCCTCTCTCATTTCTAATTTTACTTATTTGAGACTTCTCTCTTTTTTTTTTAGTGAGTCTGGCTAAGGGTTTGTCAATTTTGTTAATTTTTTTGAAGAACCAACTCTTTGTTTCATTGATCCTTTCTACTGTCTTTTTTGTTTCAATATCATTTATTTCTGCTCTAATTCTTATTATTTCCCTCCTTCTACTGACTTTGGGCTTTGTTTGTTCTTCTTTTTCTAATTCCGTTAGGTGTCGTTTGAGGTTGTTTATGTAAGATTTTTCTTGCTTATTGAGGTGAGCCTGTATTGCAATGAATTTTCCTCTTAGGACTGCCTTTGCACCGTCCCAAATAATTTGGAACGGTGTGTTTTCATTTTCATTTGTCTCCCGATAATATTTGATTTCTTCTTTAATTTCTTCAATAATCCATTGTTTGTTCAGTAGCATGTTGTTTAGTCTCCACATTTTTGGCCCTTTCCCAGCTTCATTCTTGTAGTTGATTTCTAGTTTCATAGTATTGTGATCAGAAAAGATGCTTGATATTATTTCAACCCTCTTGAACTTATTGATGCTTGCTTTGTTTCCCAAGATATGGTCTATCCTTGAGAATGTTCCATGCATGCTTGAGAAGACTGTGTAACCTGCTGTTTTTGGATGAAGTGTCCTATATATGTCTATTAGGTCCATCTGATCTAATTTTTCATTTAATTCTATTATTTCCTTGTTGATTTTCTGTCTGGATGATCTGTCCATTGGTGTTAATGGGGTGTTGAGGTCCCCTACTATTATTGTATTACTGTTGATGTCTCCTTTTAGTTTTGTTAAGAGTTTCTTCACGAATTTTGGTGCTCCTGTGTTAGGTGCGTATATATTTATGACTGTTATGTCATCTTGGTGGAACATCCCTTTTATCATTATATACTGCCCCCCTTTGTCTTTCGTTACCAGTTTTGTTTTGTTTTTTTTTTAAAGATTTTTTTTTTTATTTTTTCCTTTTTCTCCCCAAAGCCCCCTGGTACATAGTTGTGTATTCTTCGTTGTGGGTTCTTCTAGTTGTGGCATGTGGGACGCCGCCTCAGCGTGGTCCAATGAGCAGTGCCATGTCCACGCCCAGGATTCGAACTAACGAAACACTGGGCCGCTTGCAGCGGAGCACGCGAACTTAACCACTCCGCCATGGGGCCAGCCCCGTTACCAGTTTTGTTTTGAAGTCTACTTTGTCTGATATAAGTATGGCAACACCTGCTTTCTTTTGTTCATTATTGGCTTGGAGTATTGTCTTCCACCCCTTCACTCTGATTCTGTGTTTGTCTTTGGGGCTGAGGTGTGTTTCCTGGAGGCAGCATATTGTTGGATCTTGTTGTTTGATCCATCTTGCCACTCTGTGCCTTTTGATTGGAGAGTTCCATCCATTCACGTTTAGTGTTATTATTGAAACGTGGGAGCCTACTGTTGCAATTTTATCACTTGCTTTCGGTTCTTTTGCATTTTGTCCTGATGGAGAGCTGTTACTTTGTATTATTCCTTCTGCTTATCTCCTTTGTTCTGGATTTTGTAACCCCTTTCCTTTTTTTGATTTTTCAGGAATGAGTTTCTTCCTGAGCAATTCTTGAAGAGGAGGTTTTGTGGTGATGAACTCCCTTAACTTTTGTTTATCTGGGAAAGTTTTTATTTCTCCATCGTACTTGAAGGATATTTTTGCTGGGTAGAGTATTCTTGGCTGCAAGTTTTTATCCTTCAGAGTTTTGAATATTTCATTCCAATCTCTTCTAGCCTGTAAGGTCTCACCTGAGAAATCTGCTGATAGCCTTATGGGGTTTCCTTTGTAAGTTATTTTCTTCTGCCTGGCTGCCCTTAGTATTTTCTCTTTGTCGTTGACTTTTGCTAGTTTCACTTCTATATGTCTTGGGGTTGGTCTTCTTACGTTAATAAAGCTTGGAGATCTATTGGCTTCTGTGACATGAAGTTCCATCTCTCTTCCCAAGTTTGGAAAGTTCTCAGCTATTATTTCTTTGAACAGGCCTTCTGCCCCCTTCTCCTTCTCTTCTCCCTCTGGTATACCTATAATCCTTATGTTGCATCTTCTAATTGAGTCGGATAATTCTCGGAGAGTTTCTTCATTTCTTTTTAGTCTTAATTCTCTCTCCTCCTATGCCTGCAGCATTTCTATATTCCCATCCTCCAAATTGCTAATTCTGTCCTCCATATTATTGACCCTGCTGTTCAGAGAGTCCAGATTTTTCTTAATCTCCTCCATTGTATTCTTCATCTCCAGTATTTCTAATTGGTTCTTCTTTATGGTGTCAAGCTCTTTTGTGACATAGCTCCTGAACTCGTTGAGTTGTCTATCTGAATTCTCTTTTAGGTCGTTGAGTGTTTTCATAATGGCAGTTTTGAAATCATCGTCATTTAGGTTGTAGATTTCATTGTCTTTGGGATTGTTTTCTGGATGCTTAGCATTTTCCTTCTGTTCTGGAGATTTAATATATTTTTTCATACTGCTTGATGGTGTGGGTTTGTGCCTCCGCATAGAGATAGAGGTTAGTCGCTGTTTCCACTTGTTGCAACTGGTGTGTGTGGGGGGGCAGCTGTTTAGACTGCCCCAACCTGGAACCCTGTCAGCTGTTACTGACTGGGTCTGGACCCCTCCTCGTAGTCACAGTGGTCCTGTGGGGTCCCTTGTCGGTTGTGGGGGCTATCGCAAGGGGGCCTCAGGCTGCTGGTGCCTACTGCTGCAGCCCACCTAGACGCGCTCCCTCCTTGTGGTCTGCAGCAGTGTTTTGGGCTTTCCCATCAGCCAGGAGCAGGATCACCTATAATCTCCGATTTGTCCCTAACAGAGCCCACCAGATTGCACTTGTCCGCTATAGGTCCCAGCAGAGCTATGGGTATCTTCTGCAGCCTGTCGTTAGCTCACCTAGCTGTGCTGCTTTTGCCCCAGGGCCTTCCCGCCTTGCGATTGCCAGTTGGGACCTCTCCACTAGTGCTGTGCAGAGGCTTTCACTGAGGCTGCTGTAAGAACCTGGAGTTCCCCCGTGGGCTACGTAGTCGTTTCACCGGAGCTCTAGTCTGCCCCACTTTACTCTCACAGGATCTCTGGGAGCCCCTTGCCTCGTCTGGGACATGGCCAGAGTCCGTAGGCCTGGCGGTGGCTTGTAATCTGCTCCCTTGTGGGGAATTCTGCTCTAGCTTCCTGGTGTTCCGAATGCTGTGCGGGGCCTCGGTGCCAATGGCGAGCAGAGGCCCTCCCTGCTGGGGGGGTGTGGGACCCTGGAGCAACCCCCCGGGCTGCAGAGCTGGTTGTTGGAGCTCCACCCAGTCCCCAGGCACGTCCACAGGAAGTCCAGGCACCCCCTGTACTGACCTGTGCACAGGAGACCATGAGCCCAGCAGCAGCTTGCGGCCTGGAGCCGCCCCAGGGGATCCGCCCACCAGGAGCTTTCCTTATTCCTGGATTCTGGGCGTGGCCTCCCTGCTAATGGCGAGCAGAGGCTTTCCCTGCCGGGGAGATGCAGGACCCCGGAGCCTTCCCCACGCCTCAGAGCCAGGCACTGGAGCTCCAACCGTGTCCCCAAGCATGTCTACGGGAATTCTGGGCACCCCCTGCACTGAGCCCAGCACCGGGGACAGTGAGCCCAGTGGCAGCTTGCAGTCTGGAGCCGCCCCAGGTGATCTGCCCACAAGGAGCCTCCCTTTTTCCTGGCTTCTGGGCATGGCCTCCCTGCTAATGGCAAGCAGAGGCTTTCCCTGCCGGGGAGGTGCGGGACCCTGAAGCCTTCCCCCGTGCCGTAGAGCCAGGCGCTGGAGCTCCAAACGTGTCCCTAAGCATGTCTACAGGAAGTCAGGGTGCCCCTTGTACCGAGCCATGCACCGGAGACCGTGAGCTCAGTGGCAGCTTGCAGTCTGGTGCCGTGCCGGGCCCGCCAGGAGCTTCTCTTTGTTCTGGCTTCTGGGCAGGGCCTCCCTGCTAATGGCGAGCAGAGGCTTTCCCTGCCGGGGAGATGCGGGACCCCAGAGCCTTCCCTCACGCCACAGAGCCAGGCGCTGGAGCTCCAACCGTGTCCCGAAGCATGACTACGGGAAGTCTGGGTGCTTCTTGCACTGAGCCAAGCACTGGAGACTGTAAACCCAGCGGCAGCTTGCCATCTGGAGCCGCCCCGGGGAATCTGCCCACCGGGAGCTTTCCTTTTTCCTGGATTCTGGGTGTGGCCTCCCTGTTAATGGTGAGCAGAGGCTTTCCCTGCTGGGGAGATGCGGCACCCCGGAGCCTTCCCCCACGCCACAGAGCCAGGCGCTGGAGCTCCAACCATGTCCCCAAGCACGTCTACGGGAAGTCTGGGCACCCCCTGCACCGAGCTCTGTGCCGGGGATCATGAGCCCAGTGGCAGCTTGCAGTCTGGAGCCACCCCAGGTGATCTGCCCACCAGGAGCCTCCCTTTTTCCTGGCTTCTGGGTATGGCCTCCCTGCTAATGGCGAGCAGAGGCTTTCCCTGCTGGGGAGGTGCAGGACCCTGAAGCCTTCCCCTGCGCCGCAGAGCCAGGTGCTGGAGCTCCAAACGTGTCCCCAAGCACTTCTACGGGAAGTCAGGGTGCCCCCTGTACTGAGCCGTGCGCCAGAGACCATGAGCTCAGTGGCAGCTTGCAGTCTGGTGCCGTGCCGGGCCCGCCAGGAGCTTCTCTTTGTTCTGGCTTCTGGGAAGGGCCTCCCTGCTAATGGCGAGCGGAAGCCTTCTCTGCCGGTGGGTGCGGGGCCCTGGGGATTTCCCCCTGGGCCTAGGTGCGATCACGGGGGGCTTGGGTAGCGGTGTTGTCACCTGTTTCCACCGTCGCTCCGCTGGTGAGTGCACACTCCTGCCCTTGGTGTCTGGCGATGCTGTGGTGGAGTCCGTTGGAAGAGAGCCTCCTGCAGGAACTAGGCTGTCCGGGGGTCGGGGGTCGGGGGTCAGAGAGCTTTCACCTATTTCCACCTCCTCCCGGGGGGGAAGTCTGTCCACGTTCCGATGTGTAGTAGTACGAGACTTTTAGGCGTCTTGAGATGCTATCTGGATATTCTTTGTTAATCGGTGAATGTCCAATTAGTTGTAGATTCGACGGGGGAGAGACAAAGAAGACCTCTCACTCCGCCATCTTGGTCCCTCCCCAATCCTCATACTTTGAACTTTTTAATTTTTGACTTACCCTGAGTATTATACTTAAGAGCGCCATGATGTCTTAGTGAGTTACCACTCTTGAATGGTTGGTAATAATACAAGAGTTGAGAAGTAAATTCTTTGAACTTTTACAAATATGTGTTCTTACAACTGTTTTTTGAGAGAGATATGCTTGAATGGATGAAACTTTTTAAAATTGGTGTGGAATTGGTTTGAAATAAATTCAGAGTGTATATATGCCCAAAGTAAAATGAAAGCAAAGTGGATCATGGGTTGACATAGCTTAAGACGTTAGTTGTATTACAGGTTGATTGGTGAACATAGGACACTCTATGAGGTCATGATTTTAATATGTTTGGAGGTTATGTTTTTTGCTATAAGCAAGTCATCTTATTGGATGTGGCATAGAATGTGATGTACAGAACAGTCAAGCTACTATTATCTTTTTCTATTCAAACTTTTACGTTTTCATTGACACTTCAAGGGGTGAGTTCTAGTCTTGGTTTTTCTTCTAACTAGCCAGATGATGTGAGTAAACAACCTAATCCGTTAGGATTTTAGTTGCTTAAACTATAGAATCGTGAAGTTGTCCTTGATGACCTCTTCATAAACATCACCCTAATGTGATACATAAGGACCAGCTCTGACAGAACCTTTTTGAATCCTGCTTTTCTTCTGGTTCACTATTCATTTGCTAGATCAGGACTTTCCAATAGAAATATAGTGTGAGCTGTATATGTAATCTTAAATTGTCTAGTTGGCACATTGAAAAAATAAAAAGCAACAGGTGAAATTAATTTTAATATTTAACTCAATAAGCCAAAATAGTATTTCCACATGTAATTAATATTAAAATATTAATGAGATATTTTACATTTTTTGAAATACTAATGTTTGAAATAGTAAGTCTTGAAAATCTGTTGTGGGTTTCACAGAGCACACATCAATTCAGATAAGCCACTTTTCAAATGTTCAGTAGCCTCATTCAGAATCATGGCTACTGTATTGGACCATGAAGCTGAGGTCATATCACTGCCCATGAACCAAATTATGAGACTTCAGAGTCATCTTTAATTCCTTCTGTTTTCTCCCTCTTCTGTCCAGTGGTAACAGAGACTTGCACTCACTCGAATCCATCAGGATTTAGAGCCAAATTGGCACATTTTCCCTTTATTTTCAAACTTCTAGAAAGAGTTGTCTGTGAATCCTCTCCAATTCCTTAATTCATTTATTCCCTTAGTCCACTGAAATCAGACTTATATCTTCAATACTCTATAGAAGCTCCTTGAAAAAAATTCCCAAACTTTCTCATTGCTAAATCCACTGGCTACAATATAAATGCTTCCCGATATCTTAGCAGAATCAGGCACTGTAAATACTTCCTCCTTGAAACTTCTTTGTCATATACTACACTCCTCTTTCTTGGCTTTCCTTCGAGCTCTCTGTTTTGCCGGTTCCTTTCTTGGCCCTCTTTTCTTTTCCCTTTGGCCACTGCACTTGATTTCTTGCCCACCTGACTTCTTTCCCTAAGCATCATGCCTGTATTTCTAGCTCTCTACTGGATAGATCTGTATGATGATATTCTGTGGATTTTTCCAACCCAACTTAGCCTTCTCTCCCGTAACAAACTCGTTCTCTTCCTCTGGTTATTATTTTGGTTCTTGGAATTTATTTAGTCACAAGTCAAATTAGAGTCTTCACCGTCATCTTTAACTTGTTCCTTTTTCTTACCATCCACATACAATTAGACACAGAGTCTTTTTGGGTCTACCTGTGAAATATCTACCTAGTATTTTTCTTTTCTGTTTTTGCAGTGTTTCAGTTCAGGTCCTCCTTACCATTTGCTAAGATTCCACAGTCTCTCTTTCTGTTTCCTCTAATACATTTTCCATATCACTACCAGAGTTATTTTCAACACAATTTGGATAATATTATTTTCCTGTTTAAAACTTATACTGATTCCATTTGGTCTCTTATGTGGCATGTAAGTCCTAGACTACCCTTCTGTCTTTAACTTGAGACATTCCCATTTCTATTTCCCTCTCCTCTGAAAGCCTTTAAGACCTAAAATCATTTTATTAATGAAGTTTTAGGTTTCTTGATGGTTAGTGGAAGAAACTAGGCATCAAATGTGGATAGTGTGGCCTGACAGCACTCCTATACTCATAATAAGTGAGTATAGGTATAATAATAATATATATAATATATTATAATAGTATAATAATATGGTATACTTATGTGATACCCATTGCTAGGTTAACACGCAGACTTCTTTGTTTCTCTGTAAAAGAATCCCTATATAGATATTTCAGTTCCTGAGCAGCAAAAGTTAATAATATCCTGGTAATAATGATGTATGCTTTATTTACAGAAATGCTTTCTGTAGTTTGTAGCTAATATAGAGAAATATCTTGGTTAAGCTGTGCAGCTTGGCTGACTTTTATAGGAAGACAGTAGATCCCCTGAGGTAACACTGATGTAAGTGGAAAGTAACTCTGGCAGTTAGTAGATCTAGTTGGGGTGAGAAAGAATTACTTTAACTGTTACCTATTTCTTAATATTTTTACAATTGGTTGTCTCTTGGCCTCTTTATTCTACCAGCATGTTTCAGTTGGATGAGATCTTAATTCTTTATAATACAACACATTTTTTTCAACCAGCCAAATCCGATTATTATCAACCTCATATGCTTTAGCTGGCAATGGGCTTCCCTTATGCAATGTAGTCATTGATGATATGAGGAAGAGGATAAATATTAATTGGTGGGTGTTATTTCTGGGAGACCTTTAAGAAGCACTAAATGTGTTGAGGAAGTGATTTTTGCTTCTATTTCATGAGTGTTTGTTTAAAATCTAATTGGTTGATTTGAAAGAAAACTAGAGGTCATAAACAGCAATGAATAAATTGTCAACAGGAATATGTTTGCATATAGTAAGAATATTTTGCCCTTTTCTGAAAGGAAAACAAGGTAATAGCCAATCATCATATTTAAAATGGTAATTAACCTTCTTATTTCTGTAGTTCCAGGCAAGCTTAGACATGAACTCAGGATCCGGCATATTGTGTTCAATGCAAACATCAGTCATCATTGAACATTTTTTCTCTAAAATAACTTGTCTTGTGCTTAAGTGAATATGACTAGTGTGACTCATATAAGAAGAAGAAAAAAATGCCAAAAGCTGTAACTGCAATAAAATTTTCCCTTTAAATATCATCTTTTATAGAACTGTATGTAGTTCTGGTCTGTATCTACAATGGGAAATTTCAGAACTAAAGTTCTTGAGGGCTTACTATATGTCGGAAATTGCTCTGAGTGCTTTGTTTTTATTAATTCATTTAACTTTCCCAATAACCGTGTGAGGTGAGAACCGTTATTACACAATGAGGGAACTGAGGCACACGTAACTTGCCCAAGATCACCCAATAAATGCTGGAATGAGAATTCAGACCAGGGACAGAATTCTCACCTCAGAGTTGTGCTCTTGGCCACTTGGGTCTTTTGCCAGTTAGTCATTAGTTGGCCAGTCTGTCAGTTTGGTTTTAGGTTAGTGAACTCGGTAGCTACTACTCTTAACTCATAGCTTGTACTTGATTTCTAAGTTGAACCTTTCTTGAGATCTAGATATTTCTGATGCATTGATAAATATGTGTTTATATAAACACCAAACATAGTACATGTAAATGTATGTCAAAGCCATTTTATACAGTAACAATAATTACTTTTTGTTCATTTAGCTATTGCAGCTGAGGTATGTTCTGCTAAGCCAAGTAAGCAGATTTCTTTTTATAAAGTGTTTTGTTTGTTTATTTGTAACTTAAAAAGAAGGCTTATAGTTTGCAAAGATCCATGAGGATTTGTTTTCCCAAGTTCTCTCCCCAATTCCTTACCTTTTCCTAAAAAGCTACTAAATTTGATGATTTTTCATTTCCTCTTTGAGCAATGTCTGGGCTCGAACACCACCTCTTCTCCCCCACAAGTAAACGAAACTAAGCATACTCAGTTTGGGATGAAAATCACGATGAAGGACCATTTTTCTGCCTGAAAGCGGCCTGTGGTAACTGTCTTTTAAAAGCCTGGAGAGGCCTGAGGCAGCAGGTGGGAGTGTGCTGAATCACATGTGGCCAGGAGAGCCCTAGGTGGGGGATTGATGAACATCAGAATCTTGTGTGACAGCGAAGTCATCCAAAATGAGTTGTAAGGAAATAAAACTCCCGAGGATTCAAGATGTACTGCCAAATGGGGGTCAGAGGGCCAGGTATAGCGTGGAGTGACAAGTCTCATTGACCTTTTGAACAATAGAGAGTTTGGATAGTAAAAGTTAAATGGTTGGCTGCATTTTTATATTTTCCTAGCATACATTTGATTTCAACAGATAGGGTCCTCATAAAAGATTGAGGCTAGATTGATTTAAAGCATAGATTAAGGGAAGACATCAGAGGAAAAATTAAAACTAATAATAGCGGCTAATGCTCATAGAACATTTTCTATAGGCCAGGTATTGTTCTAAGCACTTTAGTGTCTATTAACTGATTTTTTATAATAAAATTAAATAATTTGACATATATCTCAAATGAGTGAACAGAGAGGTGAGTAACTTGCCCAGTTTACACAGTCTAGTACATGGTGGAGGCTGGAGTCAAAGTGAAGCAGTCCACCTCCACAGTCCATGCTCTTAACCTCTACCATACGGCTTCTCTAGATGAAGCTATAGGTGTGAGAGGGAGAAGGAGCAAGAGTACCAAATGTGTATGTGACAAGAAGAGTGATGCTTTTACTACCAATGATGTCAAGTGTTGATTTGAGGCATCCACGCCTGAGGTTAAACTGCTGTTTAGAGTTTTGAAAAACAAATCATGTAGATCCTCTAAGTAAGGAATTGGCTTGTCCCTATCTACCAGAAACGGTCTTGGTGAGAAGCAAATGGTACATTAATGGGGGTGATAAAGAGAGTTTAATGAAAGGATTGTTTAAAAGGGGTGGGGAGTAGTACACCAGGAAGAAATAGTGAAGCACCCAGAGACTAGCACCAGTGGGAAGTCATTATAGCCTTAAGCCAGAAGGGGCAAGGAGAGGGAATGGAATTGCCTGTACTGGTGAGAGCTGGAATCATGGGAGAGGGGCTCAGGACAGTGGGTGGCTGAAGGAGTTCCTACCAAAACAGCCCATGGTGGGGGTTTTGTGTGGTGATAAATGTCCCACTTTGTTTCTCCTGTTAGCTTGTGATCTCCTACAGGTACCTCCCATTTGCTGAATGCAACCGGAAGCTAGAAATCAAGGAAGCTTCGATGGTGTAGTTTGCAGAAGTCAGCTACTGAGGTAGAGGGCAGAAAAGATCAAGGAATGGATCTAGACGGCAACAGAGATGAACCATCATGCCATATATTATGGGTTGAATTGTGACTCCCCCCAAAAAAGATGTATTGAAGTCCTGAACCTCACTTCTTCAGAATGTAATCTTATTTGGAAATGGGGTCTTTACAGAGGTAATCAAGTTAAAATGAGGTTATTAGGATGGGCCCTAATCCAATATGATTGATGTCCTTATAAAAAGGGGGATATTTGGACATAGATGTATACAGAGGGAAGATAATGTGAAGAGACAGAGAGAAGATGGTCTGTAAGAACATTTATAAGCCAAGGAACAACTCTGGTTACTAGAAACTAGGCCAGAGGCATGGAACAGATCCTTCCCCAGCCTCTTCAGAGAGAGTGTGGCTCTGCTGACTCCTTGATTCACACCTTTGACCAACAAAACTATGAAATAATACATTTCTGTCATTCTAAGCCACCCAGTTCTTGGTACTTTGTTACGGCAGCCCTAGGAAGCAAACACACCTTAGATCATGATGAAGCTCCTTATTGACCAGCTTTGCTTTCACTTTCTTTTTTGAGTTTATATAGAGTCATAGATCCATGAAGACCTTAGAAATTAGCTAGTGTGAAACCTTGATTTTGGAGGTGAGTTCCTTGCCTGAGGTCACAAAACTTTAATGGCAGAGTCAGAGCTAGGGCCATACAGCAAACTGTGTTGGAATTGATAGAGGTGGACATGCAGGGATTTCAGTTAGGCCCATAAATACATTGTATTATTGAATTTTTAGTCCAGAAAAGCCTTATTGCTGTAAATTTACAGATTTTAATATCCTAATCATTGCATGTTACTTAATTATTTATTAGTGTGTTTGTTAACTTTTTAAATTTGTAATTTGAAGCCAAATTTTCTTAGTATCAGGTAGCTTTAGAAAATCTTTAGGTACAAAACTCTGTTTTGAAAATTTAGAAGCAAAACAGTGTTATTCAAGTGATGATCATGTTCTATCACATTGTTTAGTGGTTATAAATTCAGTGTATCAGGTTGGGAGACTGTTGATATAATTGAGCCGGAAATTGATATGTGTACAAAATCAATTGCTCAAATAGTTGGCTATATTTTGAGAGTTACTTTAGTTGATAATTTAAAAAAATTGTATATTTAGAATGTTTATTGTTAAAAATAAAGCATATAAATACGTATAAGGATGTTTATAAAAATCATTTGCAATATCACCCCTACTCCCAAGAAGATACTATTTTTATTAGTATATGCACTTCCAAGTTTTTTTGTGTATGTATGTGTGTACATATGTATGGGTATACTATATGGAAAATGGAATTATAAAAACATTTTTGTAGCCTACTTTTTAAAATTCAACAATGTAATGGCAACTCGGCTTTTTTCTGTGTCAGTAAATACAGTTTGAAAAAATGCTGTGCAGCCCCTGAAAGTGATACAGTAACGATTGCTTCCAATTTGTGCTAAACAGCCTTATGATAAACATAGTTTTGCCTTGTAAACAATCTGATAAACGTCCTTGTAGGTAAATCATTGTGTTATCCAATTCTTGTTTTGCATGGAGTCATGTTTGAATGATGAACAACAGAGCATCATAAAATCAATTGCCAGTGACCAGAATAAAGTGAAAACTCAGAAACATATCTCAATAGAAAAAATTTGCAGTAGGTTAGAGAGATGTCTCAAAGACAATGTACAAACAAAGACTTCAAAGAAAAGAGGATTTAAAGAAGCCTTCACAATAAACCTTAAGCTATATGTTGGGAGTAAAAATGATTACAGCCCTTTAGGGAAGCAATTTGGCAATACATCGAGAGCCTTAAAAAACTTACATCTTGAGTAGAATAAATATACATATTTTTTTTCTGGGATGCTGCCTTCTTTTTATTTTTGTTTGAACATATTATTCTGGAAAATTTTAAACATAGACAATCTTGTTTCCTCTGTAACTCCCATTCCCTTCCCTGTATTATTTTGTTACAAATCCCAGACATCATATTGCCTTTTAATTTTGATTATTATTTTTCTTATGTAGTTCAATTTTGAGGACTATATTCTAAGAAAAGAATTTGAAATACTGGGAAAACTTTATGCCCAATATGTTCCTTACAGAATTATTTATAACGTAAGAGAAATTGAAACCAACTACCCATTAGTAAGGCAAGATATAAATTGTGAAATGTTCACTTGATGGAATGCTAAATTAAAATGAAGCCTGTGACGAGTTTAAGGCAACATGAGTGAAAACTTATGTTAAGTAATTAAAAAAGATAATTAAAAAAGGGTATTGAGAGTAAAAAAGGGGTATCAAAAAAAAGAATCAAATGAGCAAGCAAAACTTGGCTTGGAAAAAATATAAGAAGGAAATCTATCAAAATATGAAATAGTGACTTACTTGGATCACAGTGTTGTGGGTGATTTTATTTTCGTTTTGCGTGTTGTTCTATATATTTCGTATCTTCTATATTGACCACTAATTAGTTTTGTGATGGGAAAAATACAATAAACTTAAATTGTAATGAAAACTTGCACTTGGTTGGCTTTAATCATACTACTTGACTCTGATCATTTATGGTAATTGTGGGAACTAATTATAGGAAGAAATAACATCAAAGAAGGATATTGATAGGATTCTTTGGAATTGCAAAATTTGCAATTGACTTTCTCATTTCCTCCTTTCTCTAGTTAACTTTTCTTTTACCACTTAAGAAAACAAGAGGTTATATTTAAAAACCTCCCTCGGACGGCCCTATGGCCGAGTGGTTAAGTTCTCCAGCTCCGCTGCAGGGGGCCCAGTGTTTCATCAGTTTGAATCCTGGGTGCGGACATGGCACTGCTCATCAAGCCACGCTGAGGCGGCATCCCACATGCCACAACTAGAAGGACCCACACCTAAGAATATACAACTATGTGACGGGGAGCTTTGGGGAGAAAAAGGAAAAAAGAAAAATCTTTAAAAACCTCCCACAAACACCATTACTTATGTAATACAAACAAAACAGTAATAAAATGCCCTGCCCTTCTTTCTAACTTCCTGAAATGTTAATTGATTGGCATTAAACTTACTTCTCATTTCCAGTTGGGCTTCCTATAATTTCTTTCAGGTCTTAGAATTTGCACTAAAGCTCTTAAAATGCCAATATGTTTAGTTTTATTTGTAGAAGAAATATTCCTTGTCTAATAAGATTCAGATAATAACAGTTAAAATTTCTTTAGAAATTAAATTTCTGTATCCAGATCTTTGTGTGCTTGTTCTGTTTAGTATATTTATTGCGATTCAAACATAGTGAATTTGAGTTATATCTGAGATTCTGGCTACCTTCTCTCCTTTGTTCCCTCTACCCTTATGCTTGGGTGACATTTCAACACAAACAGCTGAATTTTAACATGAAGCATGTTGCCTGCTTTCTAGCTGCCTTTTTAGGGCTTTTCGAGCTGCAATAAAACTATCTTAGAGCTGTGTTATGAAGCATTTTTACTTCCCTGAAATCTAGCAAAACTTCATTAGAATTCTCTGAATTATTTTCTGATTTTCAAAGTCAGCTCGATCTCAAAGCAGAGAGCCAGGGATGCTCTGTAGACTTTAGCAATTTACTTATTGCCCCAGATTCTTTCTTTAGAATGGGACTACACACCTGTAAGCCTCCTATCAAAGGGACCTCCCTGCAGTGATTTTAAGGTCGTTCCCTGTGACTTTCTGCCCCCAAAAAGGATATGTTTTCAGGAAAAAACCGACATTTTACTATATGAAAATAATAGTGATAAACAACAACAACAATAATAATAGAAACTTTTGCCTGTCATTTTGCTTGCTGTGACGGAGGGAAAAAGAATGTGACAAATGGCTCTTAAAACTTTTGCCTAGAAGTATCGCTTATCACTTTTGCTCCTATTTCATTGTTTAAAGTAAGTGATATAGTCTCTCTTAAAGGTGAGTGGAAAAATATAGCAAGGATATAAAGGAATGTTTGTTTAGTATTTGTGAGCATGTTCATAGGTCTGATTGGTTGATTCATTTGTTTATTGGACTAAAATTTATTGAGCACTTACTGCTTGCTCATTGTTTTATTACCAGTACCTGCAATATGCATAAAACAGACATGATTTCGGCTTTCTTGGAGCTAACATTCTTGTGATAGCACTATTTGGGAAGTCAGCTTGATAATATTAATCAAGAGTCTTAACAATTCTTGTATCTTTCAGCTCCGTAATTCCACTTCTGGATTGCTGCACTAAGGAGATATTCTTAAATACAAAAAAAATTATGTGTAATGATAAACACTGCAACTTCCTTCGTAATATTGAAAAATTAGAGACAAATGTCCAGTTGGGAAACAGCGAACTACAACACATTTTCTCAAAGAATATTATGAACTCATCAGTTTGTATCAAAAACAGTTGTCACATTTTTAGTGGCTATTTTCAACAACATTTTAGCATCCTGTGATGAAATAAAGCAGGTAATGTAATTCATTTTGGGCTTGGGGACTGGCAAGATGGTGAGGATTTTAAATTGTTAGGATTACGAAGGAGAATTAGATGTCCCCCAAGTATGAGTTTATGTATAGGGAGATTAGGAGGATGTAGAGAAAAAGGAAGTTTTGAATTCTAGTAGGATATCAAGTCATTCAATTAGACATATCCTGAAGGCAACTGGAAATATAGGATCAGAGACTGGTTGGAGATTAGGGTTAAAAGTGTTCTTTGGGGATTCATCAGTATAGAAATGTTGGTGGAACTTGTGGAAGTAGATGAGCTATGAGGGATTGAATTAGGAAGAAGTGGAATGTGGGCAGAGAATCACAGGGGAGTGGTGGTGGGAGAAAAGACGAAAAGAATCCTAAAAGTGATGGAAAGATCAGAGGGACTGGAGAATCAGGAAAATTTGCTATTTTGGGAAAATTTTTTTTAATTAAGGTCATAATAGTTTATAACTGTGAAATTTCGGTTGTACATTATTATTTGTTGATCACCATATATATGGGCCCCTTTACACCTTATGCCCACTCCCCAGTCCCATTCCCCTCTGGTAACCACTAATCTGTTTTCTTTGTCCATGTGTTTGTTTATCTTCCACATATGAGTGAAATCATAGGTGTTTGTCTTTCTCTGTCTGGCTTATGTTGCTTAATGTAATACCCTTGAGGTCTATCCATGTTGCTGCAAATGACGTGATTTTGTCTTTTTTTATGGCTGAATAGTATTCTGTTGTATATATACCACACCTTCTTTATCCATTCAGCACTTTATGGGCTCTTGGGTTACTTCCATGTCTTGGCTATTGTGAATAATGCTGCAGTGAACATAGGGGTGCATAAATCTCTTTGAATTGTTGATTTCAAGTTCTTTGGATAAGTACCCTGTAGTGGGATAGCTGGGTCATATGGTATTTCTATTTTTAATTTTTTGAGAAATCTCCATACTGTTTTCCATAGTGGCTGCACCAGTTTGCACTCCCACCAGCAGTGTAGGAGGGTTCCCTTTTCTCCACATCCTCTTCAACACTTACTGTTTTTTGTCTTGGTGATTATAGTCATTCTAACAGGTGTAAGGTGATATCCTATTGTAGCTTTGATTTGCATTTCCCTGATGATTAGTGATGTCGAACATCTTTTCATGTGTGTATTGGCCATCTGTCTGTAAAGCTTCTTTGGAAAAATGCCTGTTCATATCCTCTGTGTTTCGGGAAATTTTTGAGGAAAGAATTTTTTGAAGGGAAATACAGCAGAGAGATAAAGGAGAAAGAGATTGGAGGAATAATTTTATTGGTAATTTAGGGTAGTTTTCTTGGTAACTTAGGGCAGCGCAGTGTTGGGTTACTCATTTGTTGAAAAAGAAGCATATCATGGATATTGATGCTAATAATAATAACATTCTAAAAATCAAGTTTTTGTCCATTTAAAAACTAATTTTTGTATAATGCTCAATTGATGGATTAAGTGGAAATGACTTACATTTTAATAGAAATTTAGTAATACAAAGAAAATGTACTCACACAAGGAAAATTTGCTCATGCAAAGCTTTATGCTAACCTGGTAGTCAAAAAACCAATTTTACCTATTTACGTATTGAAAAATGGGATGCTTGCACTTTAGTATCTATTCAGTCATTTCTACGACTGTCAGCTCTCCAGAATTCTATTGTTCTCATTATGAAAAATGTATCTAAATAATTCTAACTACATAACAGAAAGAAAGGGAAAGAACTACTAAGGAACTACTATTCCTTAGATGGAATCTAACAGTGAAAGTATAGATTAAAGGAAAGCAATATGAAAGAAATGGATAAAATTCTATTGTCAACAAAAGATGTACAAGAGAATCACATAAAAAAGGTCTCCTGATAAATTAGGCAAGTTTTTGATTAAAAAAACCACAGAGCTGATCACCATAGAAAACTAGAAACTAAAAATGCAGGGAATAAAATAGTTTTACTTGCAGTCAGATTTCAATTCAAAGTCATAAAGTGAGATTGGCAGGCTTCACTCTTCAAAGGAACACTCCAAAAATATTCTGGAATGCTCCAAAAAAAAATTTTGCCCAAACCCTCTTAAGCTTTAAGATACACGTGAAGACCATGTCTATTTACAGATACAAAAACAGATTAGTGGTTACCAGAGGGGAGGCGGGGAGAGGGTGAAATAAGTAAAGGGGCACATATTTATGATGCTGGATAAAAACCAGGCTATTGGTGAGCATTATCGAGTCCATACAGAAACTGAAATATAGTAATATAGTATAGTATAGTAATGTACACCTGAAATTACACATGTTATAAACTAATATGACCTCAATAAAATAAAAAAAATTGATATCTTGGAAATTGAGGCAGATTAAGTGGCCTGAAAGCTGCAAAGAGAAAAAAAGAACTTTAAGTTTTAAATCTTTTAAATCTTTTAGACAAAAATATCTGGGTAGTCTGGTTCTATTAGAAACTCAATGATTTAAATGCTATATCTTGAAGCAACTAAAGGACATGGTGAACATTTTTTCATATGTCACAGAGTATTTTATATGTTTGCTTTAAGGGACAAATTAGTGACATTTGGAGGCTTTACAATAACTTCGTAGGAAGAACTAGGTCATTTGTAATGAGAAAAGTGGAGTTTTGCCATGTCCAAAAATGTGTGTTATAAGCTAGTAAAATGTGACAGCATCCTGCATACCTGGAAGGGCTGCTGTGCCAAGTGTGTCTGTATAGACCTCCTTTATACTCAAAACCTTCTAGTTTTAAATGAGTACAGACAGTGCTTTAGTCAGGTAGTATGGTGGGAATATATTAAATTTCTCTTTATGCATTCTATGTTCTTGTCCCACTGCAGAATCTAACAGCTCGTTTTCTACAGTTTCTTCTTTTTCTTTCAACACATTATGAAAGACTAAATATTAAGAAGTAAAATTTAGTGGGAGATCTGACTGATATCATTGATAAGGATTTAGAATATTAGGTTTTTAATTAGGAAAAGACCTTAAAGATCATCTAAATCTCACCTTGCTTTTGCAAATGAAGAATTTGAGGCATAGGAAAATGAAATGTTCTAGCCCCAGTAGAACCTGGCCACCTGACTGTCGATAGTGTCTATTTCCGGTAGTCTCTGCTGCACCTAATTTTACAATGTCAGTGTTTCTGTAAGTCAACAAGCCAGATCCCTGGATCAAGTACATTTGTTATGTGAGGGAAGAAAGAGGGAAGGAAAGCTCCTAGACATGAGAGATTAAGTCTGTGATTGTAAAAAATATTCCGGACTGGGCCTGGGATTCAGCTTTGACAGTGCTACTTATTAACTGTGTGACTTTGGACAAAGTCCTAAACTCGCTAAACTTAAGTTTATTCACGTATGAAATGGGAATAGTGCTTGTTGCCATACTTACTTCATAGGTTAATTGTGAGAATCAAGGCTATTGTGAGAAAGAGTCAAGGTCTAGTTTACCAACATTATGACTACTACTATATATAGGCAAATATTGCAGACCTCAGCAATAAAGAGATAATTAAAGCTTATGTAATGTATTATGAAAGGCAAAAATTAAAATTTAGTAGGAAATTTGATTGATATCATTGATAAGTATTAAGAATATTAGGTTTTTAATTTGGAAAAACTACCTGAGTCTTTAAGACAGAACTTTGTCTCCTTTATCCTCAAGGAGATTACAACTAGTTGGGGAGACAATCCATTAAGCAAAAAGCCTTATGATATATTGATTGTGATTGCTATTATAGTAACAGCAGTTTTAAAGCTGTTAATTAATACTAGATTGAAAATGGGAAAGAAATGTCAGCAGTACATCAAAATGGAGGAGGATTATTTCCTTGAGAAGGATGGCAATGGCAGTATGGGAGTGAGTATTTTTTTTTTTTTTTATTGTTTTACTTTAAGCCAGCCCCCTTTTTTGTGGTGTGGAAGATTCACCCTGAGCTAACATCCACTGGCAATCCTCCTCTTTTTTATTTTATTGCATGAGGTAGGCTAGCCCTGAGATAACTTCCATGCCAGTCTTCCTCTACTTTGTATGTGGGATGCCACCACAGCATGGCTGATGAATGGAGTAGCTCCTTACCCAGGATCTGAACCTGTGAACCTGGGCTGTCGAAAAGCATGCAGAACTTTAACCAGTTGGCCAGGGTCTGGCCCCTAAGCCAGTCCTTTTATGCTATAACATCTTTCTTGTCCTTCTGTAGCAACTAAACAGCCATTACTAGTCTTTCAGGTTTTCTTGGTTCAATCAAGGACCCCGCCTTTTGTTTTTACTTCTATAGGATTGTTTGGCTTCACTGAGATTTTGGGTCTCACTTTTAAGATTCATATATTTCTAGGAATCGATATGAACTCTACCAGCTCCAATGTTTGAGCAAATGATGGCCATCTAGTGATAGGGTTTCTGATTATAAGCTGTTTGCCGTTTATAATCATGTTATATATTTCTGCATTTGTAACTGTGGTGTTTAATGGTTTATAAGATGTACCTTTGTTTTCCATATTTCAACATATCTGAAATCAAGATGCATCTTTAAATTGATAGCTTCTTAAATTCCCATTTGGCCATGTGGTGGTTTTGATGTAGTTGTCATTGTCTGTGCATGTGTGAATGTGGTCATAGTGTCAATGCTTTAATTGAGTTATGTGTATTTTAGGTACCACTATAATCGCCAAATCCTATGATTTGGCCTTGGAAAGATAAATTGTATATACACAAAGGCATAGAAGCAGAGCCGTGGAATAAATGACAAAGACAGATTAAAAAAATACAAGAAAGCTTAAATGATAAGAAAGCATTGTGTTGTAGTTTAATTGGCAGCTTTTTTCCTTTCTCAGTGGCATATAAACAATAAAGGTACGTCGTATAATGGTGGTGTTTTGTATTCATTGAAGCATACTGTATTATTTTAACTTGAGTAATTTCAGTGGGATGACTTACGATCTAGTGGAAATTTTAAGAAAGTATGTTCATGGAAAGTGAATGTCATTTCAAAAGTCATGTTTTTAGTTATAGACTCTGTTAAAGGTTACTTTTTAAAAAATCATGATTCTTATTCACATACAAAATGAACAGGTGTCAAAGATTTTATTTTGCTCATTAATTAATGAGGGAACCAGTAAGATGTTGCAACTTTTTAAAAGGAGAATTAAAAGAGCACGTATGTGTAGGCAGTTAGGGATGTTGAAAGAATGCACAACAGATGCAAAACTGGTCAATATCCATAGGATCATGCTCATGATCATCAATGATTTTTTTCCACTGGACAAAATTTATTTGCATTTCTATGGAAAAGAATCATTTGTATTACTATGTGTTTTACAAATTACAGAGTTATAAAGTAGCTGAAAGACAATAAAAGTCTTAAGCCCTTGTAGAATCAGAAAACCTGGAAAAATACACTAGACAAGGTACCCACTAATATTTTTTTGCATATTTAGAAGTCTTTAACATTACTTCCTGACAAATCTTAGAGTTTAGAAGGTTTCCCAACAGACCTTTTGCTAAATTGAACTTCATAGGGAGGATTGCATTCAGACCATGCTAGAAAGATCATTACTTTTCTTCTGGCCTCTTCCTCCATCACTCATTACTCCATATAATGGTATGAGAGTGCTACTGATTTTGAATTTCTCATTTATATCTTGAGGTCAGTAAATTGAATTTAGTCCAGATTGTATTTTGGGGTAGAGAAAAAATTTTTAAAAACTTAAAAAAATAAGGAATCCTACAAATACTTATTAATCACATACCTTGTAAAAGCCCAGCTAATTAAAAAAATTATATTTTACCCCAAGAATTAATTCTTTTTTTTTTTTGAGGAAGATTAGCCCTGAGCTAACATCAGCTGCCAATCATACTCTTTTTTTTTTTTTGCTGAGGAAAATTGACCCTGAGCTAGCATCCGTGCCCATCTTCCTCTACTTTATATGTAGGACACCTACCACAACATGGCTTGCCAAGTGGTGCCATGTCCGCACCCGGGATCCGAACCGGTGAACCCTGGGCCGCCAAAGCGGAGTGTGCGAACTTAACTGCTGCGCCACCGGGCCGGCCACACAAGAATTAATTCTTAATAATGAAACTGAACAAATTAAAAAAGAATCTCAGCAATGTTCAGGAGAACATTGCTGAAATAATATAAACAACCGACATTCTTAATGAACTTACCTATATTTGAAAAAGAATCTTTGTATTTAATACACTTTATATGTCCTTTAGTGAATTGAGAATGAAATGTTCCCATTATTTTATGTGGTTAATCTTCTTAAATATGGGAAAATGGAAAATAAAATGTATTTAGTGAGAGCAGAATCAAAATTACTGTAACAAAATACATATTACCTCAAAATTGAGAGTATATTAAATTAATTTTCTTACTGTTTTTTGACTCATTAAATTTAGAAATAGGTATTTACTCTCATTTTCTGGTATCTAAGCATACATTGTCACGAGAATTATTTGATTCAAATCAAAAGTGATTCAATTTATTGTTGTAAAGTTGTCTCATACTGGTTTGATGATGTGTTGAATTTGAGCATGCACATACGTTTGTTTAACTGTTATTATATTTATCAGTTGGTAATAAACATTCTTGAGACGTTACCTTTTACATTTAAAAGTCTGGCCTTTAACTTGTGCCAAACTTCCCAAACCACAGGGAAGTACTTATTGATTCATTCCTTTATTTAGCAAGTGTTCATTGAGTACCGACTACATCGTAATCACTTATAAACAGATGTTATTTTAGGGAGCTTTCTCTTTGCACAACTGAAAGAACGAGTGTTATTGGATTTCGCTGCGTGAAAGAGTGATTTTTGGGGTAGTTTGAGATATTGGTTGGAGGTAGCCAGTCAATTAATACAGGGACTGCGCAAAATCACCCTGTGCACCAGTGGCAGCACCCGTCCCATCTTTTTTTTTGTTTCACTCACTGATTCAAGGGCAGATAGATGAGCCCCAGAGCTGTTGCATATTAACAGTAAAGATGATCTCTAGTTTTCCTCCTCTGTGTCTCCCTCTTCATGTGGTTGATCTGTTTAAGGCAAGAGGTTGACGTCAAATAAAGCTACAACTTAATATGAATACTTTTACAATAATGCATGTTACAGCATCTATTTATATGTGTTAAATAGATTGACAAATATGTATTTAAATCTATTACTAATGGACTTTTTTTTTGCCTTAAATAACAAAAATCTATTTTCTCACATTTCTAGAGACTAGAGGTCTGAGATCACAGTGTCATCAGCAGGGTTGGTTTCTTTTGAGGCCTCGCTCCTTGCCTTGTAGATGGCTGACTTCTTGTGTCTGCACATGATCTCTCCTCTGCATGTGTACGTGGTTCTTTCCAAATTTCCTCTTCTTATAAGGAGACCAGTCATTTTGGGTTAGGCTCCACCCTAATGATCACATTTTATCTTAATTACCTCTTTTTTTTTTTTTTTTTTTAACTAATGGGCTTTCATGGAGGTTGTTGAGGGACAGTGTTGATCAGGGGAAATTCATAGGAGTAAATTTACTGTAAGGGTGGGGAGAAGGCATGAAGGATAATGTACACAAAAATGAATCAAGGTAGTAAATTTATAGGAGAGATATTCAGGACAGGAGACCATGAAGATGCTACCCAAAGAGGGAGAGGAAACAAGCTAAACAGTGAGGTGCTTTGAGTTCATGGGGACTTAAAATGAAAACCAAGAATAGAAATATTGTTAAGGTTTTAATAAAAGCTGAACTGAGCATATATCACTTCGAACTGTAGTAGCAATGGACTCTTACCCATGATAATGACATTAGGGTGAGAAAAATCACATGCAAATTAAGTAATTAGAGTTGGAGCAACATGTGATTTAGTTAGTGCTGCCTCATATTGGGAGTTTGGTACAGACAGAGCAAGGAAAGAAAGAGTTCATTCATTCAGTACATTTTTGAGCATGTACTGTATGTCAGGCACAGTTCTAGGTGCTTAGGATAGGTAAGTGAACAAAATGATGTAGATCTCTGCCCTTGGGAAGCTTACTTTATTTCTAATAGGAAGAGACAGATAAAAATGACAATAAATGTATAAATTATATAGTCTTTTGGGAGATCAGTGCTACAGAAAAGATTGGTGTAACGAGGATCAGGAGTGTTGGAGGAGGAGATGGTGGCAAGTTGCTGTGTTAAGTAAAGTAATAAATTGGTTTCGAATCGAGAGCTGTAGCAGCCTGCTGTTTAGATTTCTTCTCCTTCCCTTACAACCCCAGAGACTTGAGGCTAGGTCGGCTCAGAGATGTTAGTGGCAGAGAAACAGAAAGTCAACAGCGGTATATTTTTCAAGATCATAATAAAATTCAATAATTAATAATAATAAAATACCTGTGATGCTGTTTTGTCTTTTCTTTTCTATTCAGCAATAGAAAATAATAAAATGTGTTGTAGGAAAATGGGCAGCAAATTATCAGAGTTAAAAAACAGGGATAATTTATTGGAAATCTTACTTGTGAAGGATTTTGGTAGCATTTGAGTCATATGCTTTATAGGAATTTTATGACAATTTTGTGTACCTTTGGTTTGTTTAGGGAATGCTCAGTTTTATCTACTTTTTAAAAGACCAATGTAAACAATGTTTCTTTGGCAAAACCGTGCATATTTTGACAGCTTGTTAACATAGTAGTTAGCTTCTGCCTTTCAATTTCAAATATGTGGAATGTATCATAAATTGCTTTACTAAACTTGATGCATATATATAGTCGTGGTAGATTATACAAAATTGTTGCTGAGATGAGATGATGAGAACCTTACAGGAAGGCTCAAAATTAGACTATAAACCTGCATCTTGATTAATATATAAATGTTACTAGAAAAAGATCAATCTAAACTATTCCACATATCACTGAGTAGTAACTCCTAGGGGCATCTCCCTTCCTCAGCCCCACTACCCGTTAATGACTAGGATTGTTTTAAGTCTGTATGGAAAGACACCTTTAGTTTTATATTTTCTGTGACCTCTGTGTTTTTCCTTATCTTCTGCTTAAGCCTTCCTTTTAAAAAAGAATTTACTGATTTCTTTCTTATGCTACTAATATGTCCAGAGAAAATGTAGGGTTTCTTTATTGACTAAGTAGCATTCAGGCATTTTATTTTGATAATATGGCATTTCAATCACTTGATTATGCTCCATTAATTTGTGGCCTTTATAAAATTCGTCTGTTTGGTGGAATTTCTTCCTTTAATACTAAATCAGTTTGCCTTGCCTCCTTTCTCTTTGCTCCCCTACTTTGTTCTCTTGCTCCTCCCTTTTCTTCAGTTAATCCTATTTTCCAACCTCTACCCTTTCAGCACTCCACAAAAAAGATCATCCAATTTGAGCTCTAAAATGTATCTGAAAATGCTCATAATGTCTTAGAGAAAGTGCTTGAACTCCCATTCTCTATTTGTACTTTCAAGTTGCACTATGCTCAGTCTTCACATTTGTGCTTCTTTATTATTCACCATGACTTTTGTATGGTTTTGCTTCTTTGAAGGCTAAAGCAGCTTAAATTAATAATGTGTGTATGTATGTATATACCTTTTTTTCCAACTTTCTTCCAGGAAAGAGGGGGAATAAATTGGTAGGAAGAAGTAGAGAGGGTAGAATATTTTCTTACTTGGGGGGATGCTCCTCACTCCAGCTGAGAGAGCTGATAGTGCAAAATAAATGAGGGGTTGTACCTTTTTTGGGTCCCAAGGGTTTTCTGTCTCAGAGCAATGTACTATGGTGTGCTGAGGGATCTGTGGGAGCAGAACTTTTTTCCAGTAAAGCAGGAGAAGGATAGTTGTGACAAGGTAATGAGAAAGGAGATCTTGTGAGGCATCTTCTCAAATAGATCAGTTTTAGGAAAGAATTTATAGAGAAGTTAAGGAACTGGAAATTGATTCCTTTCAAAATATTGTGTGCCTAACTACCCCTTAGAAAAATCTTCCTGTAATAATAGGTGTATATGTACCCTAGTTTGAAGACCACTGCATTGTGCCTTGTACTTTCTATCCCTAATTATTATTTATACGCTTACTTATTTGTGTTAGGTATGCACATTATCATCAGGTTAACTGTGGCCTGTTGTTTATTTTCCAAGGGCAAGAAGTATATAAATATTATCTATAATGGTGTGTTTGATAGTTAAGCACTTGAGAAAGATGTTGCAGTGGAAATGATGATGATGAAGAAAAGGAAGGAGAAGAGGATTACGAGGAAGAAAGAGGAAATTAAAAATAATTTTCAAAACTTCAACACTATTTATAAGTGCTTAATAGTACCAGATGCGATTTTAATCACTTTACAAATATTTATCTTTATTTAGTCATATGTACACCCTAAGAAGCAGGTACTATTATCATTCCCATTTTACAGATAAGAAAACTAGGTCACAAAGAGGTTAAGTAACTTGTCTAAACTTGTGAGTGGTAGAGCCAGAATTTTAACCAAGTAGTCTTGCTCTAGAGTCTTAACCACTGTATACCATCTTTCCTGGTGTGTGTGTGTGTGTATATATGTATCATATACATATACATAAGCGTGTGTCTTTTCATATACATATTTGCCAGTGCACTAGCTGAGCTAGAATATAAATATATGTCTATATCAACAGATATATGAATGTGCAGATTATTTTAAAACATAGGAGAAAGGACATTGTAATTAATGAAGAAAAACAAATGGATTCAAGAGTTCAATAATATGGGACTGTAGAAAAATAGTAACAAACTTATTTCTCCCTGATGATACTGAACTGATTTTTTTTTTTTTTTTTAAAGATTTTATTTTCTCCTTTTTCTCCCCAAAGCCCCCGGTACATAGTTGTATATTCTTCGTTGTGGGTTCTTCTAGTTGTGGTATGTGGGACGCTGCCTCAGCGTGGTTTGATGAGCAGTGCCATGTCCGCGCCCAGGATTCGAACCAACGAAACACTGGGCCGCCTGCAGCGGAGCGCGCGAACTTAACCACTCGGCCACGGGGCCAGCCCCCCTGAACTGATTTTTTAAATAGAAATGCTACACTTAAAAATTACTTTCATAGAAATTAAGGCGATACATTGTGTTGTATGGTATTTACAGAGAAGTAATTTAGAAGTCTATTTAAACAACTTTTACCTTTTGAAATTGGATGCTGTCAAGATCACACACTATATTCTTTACAGTTCAATTTTCACATCTATATGCCATTTAAAATTTTCTTCCTTTTATAATGGATAGAAAATCAGGTTACTCCCCTTCTAACTCCCCAATTCTTTCCACTGTGGCTTTATATGAAAGAATTGAAAATACAGTAAGTTTTAGAATATTTGTGGTGGTCCCCACATTTAAAAATAGAGGGGAAAATAAATTACACATAATAGCTTGTGAGATTTTAATAATTTCAACTGTTTCAGTGTTGTGTCAGAACATTTGAAAAAATGGATTCTAAAGTCCCTTTTAGATATTTTGAAGAGAGTTCTGTTCTGTGCCACTTGGACTGGGAGGGAATGTAAAACAGCATGCTACGATGTCCCCATATTCAGAACTGTTCAGAGGAGATTGGATAAATGTGTGAGCTGTATATTCTTAGGTGCACCAAGCCACTTCCAGTTTACCAGGTTTTCTGGGAATTAAGTTCATTTCAATCAAGGACCGTGATTGGGCCCTGTGCGTCCTTTAACAGCTCACTCAGGTTTCCTCCTCTGCGATTGTGTTCATAATACTCTGACTGTCTTGAGAGTAGCATGGTACTTTGATAGGCTCATAAAATAACTTATTGTATTGCATTTGCAAAATGGGTTATTTTATGGGGCATAGGTATAAATAATAGAGGAATTCTTATCTAATATATTGTTTGATCTTGTCTGAATCACCCTTTCTGGGGTTCATTTTCTCATCTTTAAAGTGAAGAGGCTTGAATAGAATAGTTTTTAAACCTCCATCTTAAAAAAAAAACTATGCTATTTTGTGTACATATTTTCACGAACTGAAATAAAAGTTTGTTGGATATTCTGGAAAGAAAAAATGAAGTGAAAAGCCCTCGGTATTCCCAAAGCAAATGTGAAATTGAGACATTCTAGATGGTTGTGTTCCACTACGATGTTGTTCCTGCCAACGTAGTGGCTTTTGATCTGTTGTATTTAGATGGTAATTATAACTCGTTTCAAGCCAGCTCAGTTTGGCTTTTCAATTTACAGGACTTGCTTGAGCAGCAGCAGTTAACTATATGGGGAAATTTAATGATAAAAACACCTATCTTCCTGTGGTTTACAAAGGATCTCCTGGTATATAATTTTAGAAAATTCTGTTAGTATTTATATTCAGCATTGTAGTCTTATGTGCTTTATTAGCTGCATCTGGTCCTAGTTTATTTGCACCAGGTTTTTTTTATTGGTTGGCAATCCTTTGAGGTAGCCTCCCATACATAGTTCAGCAAACACCTGGGCCTTCTCATTAGTACAAGCCATTACTGAAGGTTAGAGATGTACCTTGTAGCCATCCTTAATCTGACAGCTGGTTTCAGGTTATTTGGTCCAATATCCTTGCACTGATGAAAGTTTATATTGGGAGCAGCGGGTCATTAAAGGGGTAAAAGCCAGTATTTGGAAGGTGTAGAAAATCAGTCAACTGCAAATGATGAACTTCTCGAGTATATGTCTCTAAAGCTGTTTCCAATGATTGAAACCAGTTTTGAAAAGGCAAAAGCCTGAAATAGTTTTTGACTATAACTTCCTCTACCAAAAAAATGCACTCAGGCTATCTTGGGACCGATTTGTGGAAAATGGCAGTTCCCTTCCAAAAAGGGATCTCTACTCTGCAGTGAACACTTAAATGTATGTCTTTGGACATTCCTTTGACGAATAGCTCAGATCACACTACCTGCAGAGCTCTCTTGTGTTTTCACACTGCCTCATTTCTCAATGAGTTGCGTACTTGTCTTTCTCTGACATAATGTGCAGGCACAGGTTTTCCCTCCCCAGGTCATCAAGTCTAGGAGTGCAGTTTTGAGGACTTGAGGCATAGATCGTGACTGAGATGGGGACCCTCAAGTTGTAGAGTGGGGATTAGAAGGGATGATTGGGAAGAACCATTTCTGAAAAGCAGAGAGGAGGGGATTAGCTGGTGGAGTATGTGAATGGAATAGCGAGGCAAGGAGATAAGCTCCAGGGGGAAGCAGTTCGGAAGAAGAGCGGATACGGGTGCAGGTCAGCATGGTTTGGAATTAGTCTGCCCTGGTTTTGGGCATAAAAGGGCCAATTCTAACTGCTGGGCCCCACCTTGATTTGACCTTGTATTCATGCTTTTTTGTTGATGAATAATGTCCTCATATGGGTGTGAAGCTCCTCTGGGAGCAAGTAGTAGTGTTTTCTAGTCATCCTTTGTCCTGTTTGTAGTAGACAGATAAAAAATTGTTGAATTTAGTTCATATTTGCTAAGTGGCGAATAGGGGTTGTAATTTCTATTTTATGTGCGTGTGGGGGGAAGGGAGGTGCGGGAATGAGAAGGTTAATGTTCAGTAGCTGATAGTCTGACTGGTCAGCATCTGTCCTCCAGGAAGATGAATGACCAGTCCTACACATTCTTTTCACATTGGCCTTTGTATACCTTCTTTTGACTATCAGCTTCATCCAGATTGTAAACAACGACTAGAAGAGAAAGGTTTTATATTCCTTTATCATTTCTTCTGGCCACACAGTTTTGTGTAAATAGGACAATCTCAAGTAAAAGAGAAGTTGTTTACGCTTGAATTAGATTTCTCAGGAAATAGGTCTAGCCCTTAACTTCAATTAAAACTGGAATTTTTGTTTTCTAGAGGATTGTTAGACATTATTATAAAAAGAACTATGTTTGGAAGCTATAAGTATGGGGTCCTGAATATAATAATAATTTAAACTCAAAACACTTTTTTTTTTTTTTAAGATTTTATTTTTCCTTTTTCTCCCAAAGCCCCCTGGCACATAGCTGTGTATTTTTAGTTGTGGGTCCTTCTAGTTGTGGCATGTGGGATGCTGCCTCAGCGTGGCCTGATGAGCGCTGCCCTGTCCGCGCCCAGGATTCGAACCGGTGAAACCCTGGGCTGCCGCAGCGACACACACAAACTTAACCACTCGGCCATGGGGCCGGCCCCTCAAAACACTTTTTTTAAACACTGCTTTTATAAAACAGAGATGTCAGTCTAAAAGAAAAAAGTAGTTCTATAATTTTTAATGTTTAAAATCTCTCTCTATGCTCAAAATTCCAATGGATTAGACTATGGTATAAATAACATATATATAACAGTATTCTTTGAAACCATTGGAAATTTATTTTAAAAAAGTGATATGTACCCAGCAGTAAAAAATTTAGTATTTTTTAGTTGAAAGATACTTTAAAGGATTTACTGCTATCATAACTCATTCTGATTGGCCTTTAATAGGTAACACTGTTGGATTGGTTTCTGCCTCAGGAATATTTTTCTTTTATAAATGTCATGGAATAACAAGGTACAAATTCATACTTGCTCATGTGAAATCATGCTATAGAAAATTTAGGAATTGAAAACTTTAAGGAACAACAGTTTTTTCTGGCATGCATGTAGTGATTCACTATTCACATATATGTAGAACTTACGTGTTTGTATGTGGCATCTCTGGGGGTGATTAAGATAGGAAACTCTCCTTTACTCCAGCAGTCTACATTCTAGTGGGTCAGATAGATAACAAACAAATAAACAGATAGATATTTATCTGAAAAATATCAGATAAAAATAAGTGCTATATAAATAATTAAAACAATATGATGTGATGGTGGCCTGATGGCTCGTTTAGATTAGGTGGTTGGGGAGAAATAATAAGATGACAAGACACGATAATTTAAAAATAAAATATTTGATAAATGGCACAATGAAAATTATTTTGTATACATCTTTCAAGATTGTCATTTTTATGATTCTGTTGTTAAGGATACTGAGTCTGGCGCAGTTCTTTGTTTTCACTCTGGATTTTTTTCAAATGGCTATACAAGTGGGATGTGTTTTTTAAAAGTTCTATTTTGGCTGATTTTCATAAATAAAGAATAAGTGTAGTTTTGTGTATTGATTTAATGTTAAATTCTTTGAGTTTAACTTAGTGACAAGATTCCAAGTATAGTAAAACAAGGTTTTAAAAAATTTGAGTGACTTTATTTGTATTTTTACACAATGAGAAAAATTATTTTTAAAGTAGTCAGTGCTATGTATATCCAAGCTTAAGAAAAGACTTGGAAGGTAACTCAGACCTCTCTTAGTTAAAAATGCATCTTTTCCTGTGTCTTTATGAAATATTATGATGAGCAATTTTGTTTTTATGTTCTAACATTGTTTGATTAAAGCTGTTCCTTTTTTTTTTGGTGAGGAAGATTGGCCCCGAGCTAACATTTGTTGCCAGTTTTCCTCTTTTTGCTTGAAGAAGACTGTCACTGAGCTAACATCTATGGCAATCTTCATCTATTTTGTATGTGGGAGCTGCCACAGCATGGCTTGATGAGCAGTGTGTAGGTCCACTCCTGGGATCCTAACCTGTGAACCCTGGGCTACAGAAGCAAAGTGTGTGTACTTAACCACTATGCCATGGGGCCAGCCCCAAAGAAAGGAATTATATTTCCTTCCAGCATGTTTTCTTTTTTTTTTTTAAACTAAGCACTTCCATGTTGCCACTTGAGTTTTATTTCCATCATTTTAAATAACTTCAAAATAGAAGATCAAGTAGGTATGCCACAATTATCATTCTCTTATTTTAATAATATTTGGTTATTTCTAGAGTTGTTCTGTTATAAATAATTCTGTGATAGACATTTTTGTGGCTTATAGCTTCTTTGTATGTTTTGGATGGATTGTCCAAATGTGAATTTCTAGTACTAATTCCTTTGTTGCCCAAAGAGCATAAACATTTTTTTAATAGAAATGAGGCAAGTTTTTATTTTATGAGTATTTCAAATTATGATTAGACATTCTGTGAAGGTTTTTACTGAAAAAAAAAAAGCAAAAAATCCTGAAACAGAAACTATACTTCTATAACTTTTTTTTTTTTTTGAAGAATTTTTTTTTCTTCAAGATTTTATTATTTCCTTTTTCTCCCCAAAGCCCCCCGGTACATAGTTGCATATTCTTCGTTGTGGGTTCCTCTAGTTGTGGTATGTGGGATGCTGCCTCAGCGTGGTCTGATGAGCAGTGCCATGTCCGCGCCCAGGATTCGAACCAACGAAACACTGGGCCACCTGCAGCGGAGTGCGCGAACTTAACCACTCGGCCACAGGGCCAGCCCCTATACTTCTATAACTTTTCTATAAAGTTTAGAACTAGAGTTTTTGGTAGAGTTTTGGTAAAGTCTGATGGAGACAACTTTTTAATAAAGTGGGTAATCAAAGCTTGGAACTACTTATATTTATCAAAAAACAACTTTAAGATTTAACTGATCTTATTTGTTTTCTCATATCTCAATTTCCGTCTTTGGGATTCTCTGAAAACTTTGTAGTAACAGGTAAGATAAAAGCCGGTAGTTCTTTAGCTGATCTTCAACTGTGGCAAGTCGTTTCTTTCTCTTATGGTCTTTAATTCATTCTACCACATTTTTATGGACCTGCCACCCTCTTACTTGTTCGACTACGTTTTATAGACTTACTCACTCAAAGATCAGACTTAAAAAAAATCGTAGAATTGGAGATTAAATAGGCTGGAAAGAACCTTTAGGATCTTGCATTCTGCGCATTATTTTTTGGCCACCTATTATGGGTGGATGTTAAGCTACCATGGTTTTTGTCTACAAAGAGCTTATAGATTAATAAAACTAATAAGTAAAAGTAAAATGCTTTATTTTATATGAGAAAACTGAGACCCGGTGAGCAAAATGACTCGCTCACGAGTGCACAACAATTTCCTTTTCCGTTGACTAGTGAAATCTGGAGAAAGTCCAAAGTGCATTAGTGATGGATATTATCAGACCGTGAGTTGTGTTTCCTCTCTGATTTATCTGGGTTTGTTATCTAACAAAAGCACTATAAATCCTGGCCATACAACATGGAAGTGCTGCATGTGTAATAACTATTACTGGGATGGATCACTTTTGTCCTTGACGTAAAAAAGGGCACAGTATATTTAAATTTAATAGTTTCTATTGTCTGTTTACTTCCTGGAGTAAACGAGAAAACAATAAAAATATTCATGAGCTGTTAAAATGTCCTTATGTTGTGTACCCAGCATCCAGGAAAATCCTTGGTTACACCACTTAGGTCTCTTAAAACAAAGCTTATTATTTTTTAAAAATAAATACTATAAAATAGCTATCCCACTACTTTTCCAAGTGATTGATTTTACTTGGCTTGCTAAAGTAAGGATATTGGCTTGGAGATGTAATATCTGGTAAATTAAGGAAGTTTTGGTGTAAAGTATAAGAATTTTATCTCCAATTGTTTATCTCTTCTATAGGCTAGCACAACAGATATTCTCCGAACAATAAATCTGTTAGAAACCTAGATTTCAAAAAAATATTGGACCAGGCTAAAAGGCATACTTGATGATATCTTTAGCTTTCCCTAAAAATTTATGTTTATGTGCTTTTTAAAATATCTTTTTTTCCTACTGGGAAAGAAAGAAGGAAGAATATTTTAGTGTGTGTTATTTTTAGGTAAAATAGCAGTAGTTTTTGGACTATGTCGTTTAGCTTATTCAGGAGGAATATTGCAGAAATTGTGAAAATATCAAATACATTTTCCTTACCTTATTAATTTCCAGTATCCCAATCTTAAGTATTCTCTAATTTCACTTTGGTGTGTATTTTTTTTTTCAGTTATAATGTTCTAATCAGTCTTAAGCAGGGCTTCGTTATTTATGGGATAAAGCCAGACAGACAAGAAGTAGAGTAATTCAAGGACATAGTGGGTTCCTTTATGTTTACTTTGTATAGCAGTGACATTAGCTACTGAAACACGACTGCGTTATGGTCGTTCTTGCCCAGGAACTCAACCTCCATCCAACTAGTTTTAGAGCTGAGGCCCTAAGCCTTCTGATTTAATTCTGGTCCAGCATACTTTCCCCAATACCGTGTCGTCCTTCTCCTCTTATGAATTTGATTCTTGGGTCTGCATTTCTGAAAGTGTGAACTGATAAATCCAATAAAGAAACTTATGAAATTATTTGCACCATGTTAAATGTTTGTGAAAAGCTCAAAGGGATCCCCAGGAAGGTATCATTTCTCTAAGGTTCTATTGCTTTTGAAAGGCAAAATTTAGCTGCTGGAGTTTCAAATTAAGAAATACAGACTGTTCATCTGGGGTGGAGTTCAATTAGATGTGAATCTTTAAATCCTTAATTCTTCTGGGCTATTGTGAAAGGATGATGTTTGATAAATAGGAAATCAGGGATGCCATGTTGGTTTTCTTTTTTTAGCTGACTTTCAGTGCTTTTGTAAAGTCCTAGATAGATATTATCCTGCTGCTCTCAATTCAGAAACCATGCCTAGCACCATCTGAGGTCGGAGCTTCCCAATCCCTGTGTGGAAAGTTTGCTTCTTCAAGCTGCCCAGCCAGCTTCCTTAAACTCAGACCTTCCTTCTTCTGATTTAGGTGAAAGACTCTGGCAAAGTAGACTTTTAAAAAAAAGAGCAGGTTAATTGTTTCTGGAGATCAGAGGAAGAAGGAGCCCTTTTTGTGTTTGTATACTAATAAAGAACGAGATGATTTTACATGTCTGCATGTTATCTTAAGGCATATTGTGGGAGCTCAGGCCATGCTGTGAAGAATTTTCCCTGCACAAAGGTACTGAATGCTGATACCTGAGAATTTTTGTGTCCTAACTTCAGTCTTATTAAAGCTAAACTTAGAGAACTGTCAGTGCCCATTTAGGATTTTAATTTCATTTTTAAAGAAAGAGTCTTACATTAAGGTAATTTCCAACCTCTTTAGGGTAGCTAAGAGCTCTATGGTTAATGAGCACCTGGAGTTTGAATCTGTCTTAAGGTTTTCTTGAAATTCTTAGCATGGCTCCCCAGCTTTGAGAAGACTACCTAGTGTTACCCTACCATTTAATTAAACATGTAAAATACTGTCTAATAGTGGGCCTTAACTTTCTTCTACATCATAATACCTTTAAGAAGCTCTTAATCCCTACCTCAGAAATAAGTGCATGAGTGGATGTCTACACACACTCACACCCTCTGTCTCTTGCACACACATTCATGTGTGTACTAATATCAGTGTGCATCCACCTCCATTATAGATCCTGGAGATTCATAAACCCCCACCTGAAGCTCATTGAAGGCCCCAGATTAAGCTCATCTACAGGTATTACCTAGTGCAAGAAGAAAGGAAAGATTGCATGGTTTTTACAGAAAGCAGCTTATTTATCCATTCACCTGTCCTTCTGAGCGTCTATTCATACATTTACCTGTGTATCCACCCACTCACCCATCTATCAATGTTTTATCAGATACTTTCTATTTGTCAAAACACTTGATAAGTTTTATTTTTTCCTTTTAAAATCTGGGACATACTGCTTTCCTAAGTACTTGTGGAAAACGAAAGAATGATACATGGCCACTATGGCCACTATAAAGGAACCTTTTTGTAAAGTTTTTTTAGGCCTTAGGGACTCACCTAAGTATTTTTAGATATTCAAATTTTGTATATAAAATTGTTTTTCTCTTTATTCTTATTACGTTAAAAAATTATTATTGAAATCTGTTTCTTTTGACATTTTCAGTATTCATTTTTCTACTGCCTCATGTGTTTCTCATTTAGATAAGAAACCAAGCATCTATTTACTTATTTATTTTTTTGTAGATGAGCAAGGCAGAGTGACTTATTTGCTAAGTAAAGTCCTAACTGCCCTGTCATTTTCTTTAAGATTGAAATTCAGGGAATAATAAAGAAAATCACTCTCTTAGAATGTTGCAAATAAAAAAAATCAATGTGAAGATTGAAATGCATGCAATCTGCTCACAGGACTTAGCCAGTGAGGACAGTGTGAGTGCAGCTGCTCAGAGCCTACATTTGTATCAAGAACATATCATGAGAGATGAAAAGTGGAAATCAGTACTAATAGCATTCAGATTTTTAAATGACTAATTAACATTCCAGCAAAACAAGATTCACACCTGTATCTTAAATTCAACATGTTTCATGAGCAGAAAATAGTATTATGGACTTGCCTAATAGAACTGAGCCTTAGGCTCTGTATTTGTTCTTATGGCATTAAAGAAGATTTAACTGTTTTTAAGTCTTTATGATATGTTGGGCTACATTTATAATTTAATAGTAAACATGAAGAATATCTTTTGCTTAGTGGAAACATAACATGGAGATTAATAAACTGATCAATAGTAAAGGTCATTTTGCAAGGTTGTTCCCAAATTTACCGACTATTATGGCTCTCTGCTCAGAAATAACCCTTTCTGTTTAAGATTTATTGACTTGGATCACTTAATTGCATCTCAAAGTATAGCTGCAAATTCTCACTTCTTTCTCTCTCAAAGTAATAATGTAGTTTTCTATTAAATAGTAACAGTCATTGCTATATGTGCTAACAAATGAAATCAGGCTGTCTATTTTTTTTCATCCTAGAAATCTCTTTTCCTTAGAATCTCTGAATGTTTTTCATCCTCTTTGCTAATGCAGTGTTCAGTCTTAAGAACTCCCCTAATATTACCTTTCCTAACTGACTTTTCTGAGAGTCCCTCAGAACAAAACATCTCATCCAGCCTAGGGATCATTTGAAGGTACCTGTAGAAAATGGTTTCAAACAAATTACACAGCATCTTGAGTCTGACCTCTTGCCCAACTCAGTCACTTGGAATATTTTTAGAGGAAAACTTGAGGTGAAGGTCCAGTTATATTTCTATTCCAAGCCACTAACAGATAAATGATAGAAGATTTCTAAGGTCTTTGCTGGTGAACTCTGTAAAGAGTGCCAGTCTTGGGTGAGCAGTGAAGTAAGGAGTTTGGATCTGAAAAGGGGCAAATGAAAAGCGCTCACGACATTGAAGTGGTCAGCAATGCAAAGAGACGAAGAGTTAGGACTGTGTAACTAAACTCAAAAGAGAAGATGACTTCTGACTCACCTTAGCTCATGACCCAGATTAAAAAGCATGTCTGTGCAATTGCATGAATGTGTATATGGGTAACTATTTTCATTATTAATGACTACTATTTATTGAACAGTAAGCACTAACTGCTTTTCATTTTTTTTAAAAATTGCGTTTAATCTTCATAGTAAGCATATGAGATACATAGTGTTACTACATTTTGCATATGATAAGGTATATGGAAGTAAACCCACATGTACTAGAATTTTGCTTAACTTATTTAGAGAGGCAAACTACTCATTAAAGGAAATGGGACCATCCACATGCCTTAAAAAGGAAGATATAAAATATTTAAAATATCTAAGTAGATTGTAGACAATTTAGACAGTACTTTGATATTTGTCCTCTGTGCATTTTACAGTGAGCTGAGTTGCTGTGTGAGAGACTTGCATTTTTATTTGCTGCCTGGTCTAGGAAGCCTTTCTAATCCTTGAGTATTCACTCTTGGGATTTCAAGACTTTAAAGCAGTATTTCCCAAAGTGAGTTCTACGTAAAACTTGTTATGGAAAAAATCCTTATGAAGTAATAAAATCAACTGTAGACATACCTTTAATTATTTAAAATAAAATACTTGTAGCTTGGGTTCAATGGTAAGCAAGAGGCACTTAGATTGTATTGGTGACTGAAAAGATTGAAGAATCTTCGAAAAGTAGTATGTAAGATAGTGAAAGGAGGGATCTAATGTATGTACATCTATTTTAGATATTTTGATACATTCAAGAAGCAACTACCGTAAGTATATAATTTATTTTTACCTGTAAAATAAAGTTTCTCTATTATATGCTTACTTACGCAATTTTCCACACTCTAGAATGAACTTTCTCCTCCTTGTACTCCATCTGGAAAACTTTTTACTCATCCTTCATGGTCCAGAAAATGCCCTGCCAGCCGTATTCCTGTAATAATATATATCACCTTGTATTACAAATAAGTTGTTTTTCTTAGCACTTAGAGACTTCTAGTACATAGAAGGTGTTTGACGAGTGTTTGTGGAATGGATGAGTAAGTTATGCATTTAATTAACTTAACATGAATTTATTCAGTTTTAACTATTTGGATCAATTTTTTTTTTTTTAAAGATTTTATTTTTTCCTTTTTCTCCCCAAAGCCCCCCAGTACATAGTTGTATATTTCTCATTGTGGGTTCTTCTAGTTGTGGTATGTGGGACGCTGCCTCAGTGTGGTTTGATGAGCAGTGCCATGTCCGCGCCCAGGATTTGAACCAATGAAACACTGGGACGCCTGCAGCAGAGTGCGCGAACTTAACCACTCAGCCACGGGGCCAGCCCCTATTTGGATCAATTTTTATAGATACATGAAATGTTCAAGCAAGGGGGTAACTAAATCATGGTTCAAAATCTTTGGGAACACTTGCTGATTCCTCTTTCTTTACTGGGTGAATTTTAAAGTGAAAGGATTATGAAGAAATGACTTTTTAAATTTAAAAATGTTCTATTATGGAAATTTTCAAACCTAGAGAAGGTGAATTTTACAGTGAACATCTGTATACTCACCACTCATTTTAGCAAACATTTTTCTGTTACATACCTATCCATCTATTCAACCGTCAATCTATCTTATTTACTTAGGATTCATTTCAAAGTAAATTGCAGGCACTTCCCCCTAAATACTTCAGCGTGCATATCATTAACTAGAGTTCAATAATAGTATACACTTTTTTTTTCCTCTTGAGGTAAAATTTAAATACAGTGGACATGCATAAATCTTATGTGAACATTTGCTGAGTTTTGACATATGTGTATACCTGTGTAACCCAAACTTCTAACCAGATAGAGAACATTACCATTGCCCTAGGAGGTCTCCTCATGTCCATTGTCAGTCAACCTCTGCCCTTACACCCCACAGGCAATCATTTTTCTGATTCCCACCCCGCCACTACAGATAATTTTTACCAAAACATGACTTCCTTAAAGAATCAAAGTATGTAAATGTTTAAGTGAAAATCATAGAAAGGTGAAGAATTGCTGTGTGAAATGATCTTAAAATTGATGGCTGGAAAACCTGAGAGGGCAGTTGAAGGAAAGCTAAAATGACTTCATGAAATGACTAATGACATGGATTTAGGGGAATGCCAGGAGTACACACAGCTAGCATTCCATTAAGCCTTGTAATTGCTGCTAATGGCTTCAGACTGTATAAACCTGAAAGTTACTTGACAGAGGTTTTTGCCTGGTGGTCAGCAAAAGTGACACAATCCTGTTACCCAAATGAGCACCTATTTTACTGAGGTTAGAAGTCAAAATATGGCAGTTGTTTCAGATGTTTTGCTTTTGTGATAGAATTGCTTAATATTTGGCTTTTTAAAATGATCTATTATAAAGTGTTGATGAGAGTACACAAAAAGTTTTAATTATTGTATAATGAAGAGAAATAACTTGGAATGTATAAAATTACTTGTATTAAGAGTCTCTGTATTGAAAATGTAGTTTTTAATAGTCTAGTCATACATCATGTATGGTTATACAGATGTAACAAATCGCAAGTGTTATTCAGATACTTTGTATATACCACTAATATATTTAAATTCTAATCTTTAGGTAATAGAGAAAGACTTCACCAGTAAAATCTACGAAGTAGCACAGCTTAGTCTGGGCACTGGCCCTCGCAGTTTATCAACTACTTCTAGTCTCTAGCCTGTCTCTCTTTTTCTGCATAGTACAGGCAAACGCTGAGTACTAGTTGATGGGTTGTTGGAATCTACAGAACCCACTTCCATCTCTTCCTTCTTTTCCTTCATTCTCTCCTTCCCTCGGTCCTTCCTTCCATGCTAATTAGACAAGTATTTATTGTCTACCTACTATGTAACACTGTGTTAGATGCTGGAGATACTGTGATCAGTAGAAAGTACCTTACTGTAAATAAGCTTCTGCAGATGCTACTTAGATTTGTAAACATTAACTTCTAATGAATCAGAATTCAGTTAAAAAAAAATCATGCATCCTAAAATTTGGGAATGGGTTTTACAGAAGACAGGACATGTTGCAGTATATAAGACAGATTCTCTGACGTTGATTGAATGTTCATACTGTTGACTTAACTACTTTCTGTCCACCACTGAAACACTGACTTACGTGGCTGTCAACCACTTGCCCCCCCGCCCCCATCAACTGTTTATGCTCAGTGTGATCATAAGTATGTTTAGCTATCTTTTCCTTTAAAAAAGTTGCACTTGTACCTCTACTTCTACAGATAGATTTTTATTTGTTTTAAAAATAACCATTCTTGGTCAGAGAGGTTGGGAAATTCTTACGTGATCTCTCAATTTGTATGTTAGTGGAAAACAAAGTTCGTAGAACCAGAAGTCAGAAAACTGATTTTCTTTTCTCCATTTTATTGGTTGTGACTTTGGCCAACTTAAGTACTTAGTTTCCATTATTTATAATGAAGTACTTTTCAATTAAGGTGGGATCTCAGAAAAGAAAAAATAAACATAAAAATGTTTACTTATAATTATAAGTATAAATGTATACTTATAATTACTTTAAAACAAAAATTTTTTTATTGTGGTAAAATGTACCTAATGTAAAATGCATCATTTTAGCCATTTTAAGTGTACAGTTCAGTGGCATTAAGTGCATTCTCGTTGTTGTGCAAATGTCACCACCATCCATCCCCAGAACATTTTCATTTTCCCAAACTGAAAGTCTGGGAATTAAACAGTAACTCAGTGACTCCTCATTCCTCAGCTCCCTTCAGCTTCTGGCAACCACCCTTCCACCTTCTGTCTCTATGAATAGAAAGTTTTTTGGGTAAGGGTGGTAAGTTATCTATTTCCAATCCTCTTAGTTAAGAAGTTTTTTCTTTTTTATCTTTAGTAAGTCTATCAATCAGGGTTAATCAGAAAAACAGAACTTCTAGAATATGAATATTCCAAGTCTAAATTCAGTTAATTTTTAAAACATAACCTCTAATTTTTTTATTCAGTTGAAGTCTTTTTGCCTTGACTACCAATATATTATTCATATATTAGAATAACTTTATTCTACAGCTACAGGAGGCAGCAACAAAAACACTTCTGAATAAGTATGCCTGGGCAGTTATATGAATGCAATCCATTTAAAGCTTTAGCCATTTGTATGAAATTAGGCATTTCATTTGATTTCTACCTATGGCTGTGGCTTTCAGAAATTTGATTTACAATTTATTTGATGTAATTTCAGACTGAGAATATCTTTGCAATACAATAATGAGAAATTAGGTTATTTGAAGTATGACTTAATGAAGTGTAAAGTGTATGAAATATAAATAAAATGTAACAGGGAATGTTTGCATAAATGGCATTTAGCTATTGGGCATTTTTATATTTATATTGCAAGTACATTCTTATAATACTTCAAGGTGGTTTTACAAATGTTGATATCATTCAGAACATTTTCTGAATGTAATTAGATGACCCAAATTTTTGTTTTTTATGTTCTTAAATGAATTGGTATTGTCAGGCTAGCATTTGGTTCAATATATTATTTAATCAAGGAAAAGTCTTGGTCATTTGAATAACTATAACTGTAGTTGTAGTAAGAACTTTCCTGGCATTAGCGGTACACAACTCAAAGGCACTCAATAGAACCTAATTACTAAGAATGGTATTTGTATTAGTGCTAGTAAGATGTGAGCTTTTTTGCACTGAAGGTAGAAGAGATATGAGATAAGGTCCAGAGTGAGTGGAAGGGATGTATTTCAGATTAACCCTTTTAATTCCTGGGATTCAGTGACAGTGCTGTGACTGGGGTATTGAATGGGGTATGTAACATGTGTGGAATGGAGAAATAAAAGTGTAAAGATTGCTAATTGGTAAGTATATATTTTAATCAAGACATAATTTCCTAGCATCAGGGATAGATCAAGGTTTTGTTGGGGACCTGAAATATGGGCCTTTTGTGGGGAATTACAATTACAAATACAAATTTAGATACAATAGTCAATATTTATTTAAAATGAAAAAAGAAATCACAACAGATTACAGATTTCAAAAAAGTTGGCCGGTGACATACTCATAACAATATTTAGAAAAATAACATTTTTAAGCTGCTGATCGCACTTTTAAACTACTTTTTTCTGTATCTATAGGATGTATAGTCTTTGTCTCTCCCTATGACAATGCTTTTATAATATGATTTCCTACAGAGAGATTAGAAAGATAAGTTAGTCTTTCCTGTAGCCTGGCTAATCAACTTTTGTTTCTATTATTGATGGTTGAAGTGTATAAAACATACTGCTTTACTCACAGACACACTCAGTATTTTGGAACTACTATGGGTTTATGCTCTAAAAAACACAGGGTTTCTGAGAAGTTCTATTTCCTGTGGGTCCCATCAAAAAAGAAAAAAATAAATGTATGATACATTTATAATTATATGTGCATCATCAACTATATTCCTAATGAGAAAACTTCTGATTTGACTAGGCATTGATTGAAAACTGAATTATCTGCTTATGCTATTTCATATCTCATGGTTGGAAGAACTATCTATAGACTAGCTTCTAGCTGTGTGCACTTCTGATTTGGTTTCTCCTGCACTTACCATATATCTCTGGTTCGCATTGCCGTGGGACACATTCGTGTCTTCATAGACCTCTGACTTTGTACCTTCATTTCATGACTCCAGGTGAGTTGGTGCAGTGGGAAAACGGTGAATTCCTAGAATCCATTCCGACACTGGAACAGACAGCAAACATTAACTACATGTGGAAATGACTGAGAACCACATAGATATATCCCACTAGACCCAAACTGAATGTATCACCAATTCACCTTCCTGATTGGTGGACCCCTAGTTTGCCCACTATGACTCCCATTGTCTGACATAAGAGGAAGGGTGGTGTAGGGGAAGTTGGCGTGGAAAGAGAAAGATATTTATATGGTTACAACATCTTACTTTTGCAAATTTTATGAAAATACACAAGTATGAGAACACAATGCTAAGGCCTCTTCCAGGTCCCTGAAGGGACCTTTTCAAGTGAGGAGCCTTGAAGCTTAAGCTTCATGAGGCTAATTTGTGGTAAATCCACCTCTGTTGAACCAGTGCTATTTCTGCAATGATGGGAATCTGTGCTGTTCAATATGGTAGCTGCTAGACACATGGGGTTCTTGAATGCTTGAAATGTGATTAGTGCAACTGAGGAAATGAATCTTTAATTTTATGTAATTTTAATTACTTTAAATTTAAATAGATATGCGTGAGTAATGGCTACTGTATTGGACAGTGCAGGTTAGCATCTACTTTATTACTACTTTTATGTAAAATTAGTCATTTAATTTTATTAAAGATACCATGTATTGTATCATATTATGCTTAACTTATGATATCATTTAGGTATTAAGGTCTCAATTGTGACCTAAATTTGTATATTACATGTGATATATTTATTGCCTATTGAGCAAAGTAGGCAATTCTCATAATTATAGACAAGATTTATGCTTGTAGATCTTTCTGTATTAAACTGAAAAACACCTTTAAAGTGTTTCTTCTGGTTGGAATACTTTGATTGTCTTGCTAGAAAATAATCTTGAACCAATCACATTGAAATATCTTAAATTATGAGTGAAAATGTATGTTTTCCAAGTGAGGTTTGAACCTTTGGTATGAAGTACCATGTTTTATTTTTCTCTTAGAAATTTAATAAAGTGTTTCCAAAAACAAAATGAAAGCAGATTTTTTGGTTGACATGCTAATATTCCATTTCACTGCTTAGTTTGCTAATCCTAGTGGTCAAAACCAGATTCCAAAATTTGAGCTAAATCTGGTCTGCTATGACATGGCGTTTGACATTAATTCATGAATGTTTAATTGGCAGAACAAAGAAAGCATGCATATTGTTTAGTAGTTATGTGAACTGCCACTATGGCATATCATTACATATAATTTTCTGAAAAACTTTACAAATTTTACTATATGCCTAGAACAGGATAGAAAATTTTTATTATTGTTAGTGCAGTGAACAGGTAACCTTTGAAGCACCGTGTATAAAGTTTCAGTGTGTACTTTTAATAGGATAGGTCATGGTTTTCCATTCATGTACTAGTGATTTTTATTTGCGCAGTTGAATGTTGACAGAAAATTTGGAATAGATATTTTCTGTACATCTACATGTAATAATTGTAAGTAATATTTAGACTGACCAGATTAACTTTTTTTTCAATTGAGATGAAATTTACTTAATATAAAATAAACTAAAGTAAATATTTTATTGGCATTTACAATGTTGTGTCATCTCTGTTTAGTTCCAAAACATTTCATCATCTTCAAAGGAGACCCCCACACCCAAAATGGATTCACCTATTCTGAGTATTTCATATAAATGAAATAATATGACATGTGGCCTTTTGTTTCTGGCTTCTTTCACTTAGCGTGATGTTTTTGAGGTTCATCCACATTGTAGCATGTATTGGTACTTTATGTCTTTTTTAAGGCTAAATAGTATTCCATTGTATGGAGATACTACTTTTTGTTTATCCATTAGAATAACTTTTAAATACAATTTAACTATAACTTTCACTAATTTTTCCTAACCAGTTCTAAACCTTGATTGACCATAAACATTTTTGTACCTATTCAGTACTCCTCAGGTTTAGCTTACTTAAATATTACCAAAATTTCAGTCCCCCCGACTCCTATTCCCATTCATTAACTTTTTATACCCCTTTGTGTGCTACATCACATATGAACTTCCCTGTATTTTTTAATGTTAATTTTTAATGTTAATAAGCTAGTCTAATACACATGCTCTTAATTTAGTTGGATGAATCATACAATGATAAGGTTGGACAAAAAAGAAAACTTCCTATCTATGAGACTGATATTTTTTAACTGTAATTTGATAGGAAAAGAAAAGAAAGCAAACAAAAATCAAATACCCTTTTTATCTATGAGTTATAGAAGAAAAGTCATAAAAATCTTTGGATATTACATTTGCAATATTCCCTTCCCTGTCAGAGAATATATTTTTTTTAAAAAAACTGGTGAGCCTCAGCAGAATTTAAAATTATGTAATATAAGATGTATTTCATCATGGTGTAACGGCTTTTTGTTTTTAATCTCTTGTTTCACTAGGCTGGATCTCACTTTTTTCTAGAGATTGGCACATAGAAAAAGATGAACATTGACTCTGTTTATGAAAATTATATAAAATCTCTATTCAGAAATCCAGGACTCATGACATGTTTTATTTGCAGACTTTAAAATTTCTGTTTTCTCTTCACACTTTTGTGGGGTCAGAACCTGTATTTATGCATATGTATATATATTTTTTCAGTTATTGCTTGGTAACAATTTGCAAAATCCCAAGTAGCATTTTAAATAGTTACTTCCTGGTGGACTTGCTCTTGCATTTTATTCTTTTCAAAATGTAAAATGCCAGCTATATGAAAAATAATGTACATTTGTTATGACTATGAAATTCAGTTCATTTTTCAGAATAAACAAAAACCCCAAATGCCTTCTTTTAGCCTAATTTGTTAACTTTGGTGGTTTATTGGCTTGAAGGTAACAGTCTGTAGTAGTTTTCTATTACTACTTAACAAATTACCATGAACTTAGTGGCTTAAAACAGCGTCAATTAATTATCTCACAGTTTTCATGGATCAAGAGCCTGGGTTCGGCATAGCCGTATTCTGTCACAGTCTAAAATCAGTCTTGGCTGGACTGCGATCTCATGGGGTCCTCGTCTGTGCTCTTGTGGTTGGTGGCATAATTCAGCTTCTTGGGGTCGTGTGATTGAGTCCCAATTTTTTTTCAAGCTGCTGTCTGGAGACTGCTGTCAGTCACCAGAGGCCCTCATAGGGCCTTGCTCCATGATCTCTTCAAAAGGCATCCCCCCATCTTTTTTTTTCGGTGAGGAATATTGTCCCTGAGCTAACGTCTGTTGCCAATCTTCCTCTTTTTGCTCTAGGAGGATTGTCCCTGAGCTAGTATCTGTGCCAATCTCCTTCTGTTTTATGTGGGATGCTGCCACAGCATGGTTTGATGAGTGGTGCTAGGTCCCTGACTGGGATCTGAACCTGCGAACCCTGGACCCCTGAAGCAGAGCCGCATGAACTCAACCACTATGCTGCAGGGCCAGCCCCTCAAGAGGCCCTTTTCTTAAAGGCCAACAGGAGCGTCTCTCCCAGGCTTTGAGGCTCTTCCTTCAGGAAAGGCCTAGTCATTTTTAAGGGCTCACTTGATCAGCCCAGAACAATCTTCTCTAATAAACTCAAAGTCATCTGCTTTGGGACCTTAATTACATTTGTAAAATCTCTTTACCTTTGCCAGATAATGTGATCTAATACAGGGAGTAAACTATCATATATGTACCTTCCCACCCTCAAGAAGAAGAGATTATGCAGAGTGTGTACACCAGGGGCAGGAATCTTGGTGGCCATCTTAGAATTCTGCCTACCCCACAGAAGTTATGTAAAATTTTTAAAATGTGTGTGTTAAAAATTAATAGGCTGTGTTTTTTAGAGAAGTTTTAGGTTTACAGGAAAATTGGCCAGAAAGTACAGAGTTCCCATATACCCCCCATCTCTCCACACAGTTTCCCTTATTATTCTCATCTTACATTAGTGTAGTACATTTGTTAAAATTGATAAACCAATATTGATACAATATTGTTGACTCAAGTCCGTAGTTTACATTAGGGTTCACTCTTTGCACTGTTCAATTCTATGGGTTTTGACAAATGTATAATAAGGTGTATTTACCGTTACGATATCAAGTGGACTAGTTTCACTTCCCTAAGAATCCCATGTTCTACCTACTCACCTCTCCTTCCCTATCCCTGAATGTCTGGCAATCACTGGTCTTTTTTTTTTTTACTGTCTCTGTAGTTTCAGTTTTCCAGAATATCATATAGTTAGGATCATACAGTATGTATCCTTTCAACCTGGCTTCTTTTACTCAGCAATATGCATTTAAGGTTCCTCTATGTCTTTTCTTGGCTTGATAGCTCATTTCTTTTTATTGCTGAGTAGTATCCCATTGTATGGATGTACCATGGTTCGTTTATTCAGGAAGCCACTGTCTGGGTCCTGTTGAGACTTGCTGGGAAGTTGCCTGTGGAGGTGTCACAGAAGCTTAGTTGGAAACCTCCTGCAGGGGTAGGAGGAAGGGGCTTCTCCTTCTGGTTCCAGTGTGCTTTATTCTCTCTTACTTCTGTGGTGAGTGGTGGAGGAAGCCAACCCTCGAGGAATGGGCAGAATTAACTGGGAAGATACTCATGGGGTGCTACTAAAACTTTCTGGGAAACTATTGATTGGGGCAGCTCTGAGACTTGCTGGGAAACTACCTCGGGTGCTGGTAGAACTCACTGGGAAGTTGCTCATGGGGGTGCTATTGAAAGCTGCTGGGAGGTGAAGGCCACTGGTTACCCCAATGCTGCTGGCTGCCACAGGAGCAAGAAGAGAATAAAGCATATTGGGACCAGAAAGAGAAGTCCTTTCCTCCTGCAGTGTTCCTCTAACACCCTCTACTGACAAAACTTAATGTCATGGCACCTGGCAAAGAAGAAAAGATACAGGGTCCAGCTCCAGTATCACAAAACAGGGCAATGAAGAGTAGATGTGGAGCTGACAGGGAAGAAGTTGATAACGGCACACTTTCTCTATCTACTTTGCTAAGAGGTTTTGTTTTGTTTTCCTAATCAAGAATGAGTATGGAATATTGTCACATGGTTTTCTGCAACTATCAAGATGGTCATATGGCTTTGTTTTTAATCTGTTGGTATGGTGAATCACATTGATTGGATTTTTAATGTTAAACCAATCTTGCATTCCTGGATAAGCTATACTTGGTTATGATGTATTATCCTTTTTTATATATTGCTAGATTTGATTTAGTAATATTTTGTTAAAGATCTTTGTATTTTTGAGGTATATTGGTCTATTTTCTTTTTCTATAATGTCCATCTGGTTTTGGCAGTGTGGTGGCTTCATAAAATAAGTTGGGAAGTATTCCTTCTTCCTCCCTTTTCTAAACAACCTTGTGTAGGATTTGTCTCATTTCTTTCTTAAATATCTGGTAAAATTTACCAGTGAAGCCATCTGGTCCTGGAATTTTCTTCCTGAGAAGACTTTTAGTTGTAAATTTGATTTTTGAGATTGATGATGGCCTTCTTTTTGAGTCAATTCTGTAATTTGTGTCTTTCAAGCAATTTATCCATTTAATCTAAGTTAGCAAGGATATTGGTATAAAATTCTTCATAATATTCCTTTATTATTTTGTCTGAAGCATGTGTAGAATGTCTTCTCTTTTATTTCTGCTATTTATAATTTGTGTCTTCTCTATTTTATTCCCTTGGTCATTCTAGCTAGAGGTTTATCACTTTAAAAAATATTTTCAAAAAAAGCAGCTTTTGATTTGTCTGTTTTCAATTTCCTTGTTTATTTACTTTTTATTTCTGCTTTTCTATGAATGTCTTTTAAGTTGCTGTACTTTTTCTACTTTTTTAAGGTAGAAATTTATGTTTTTTATAACTACAAATTTGTCTCTAAACCAGTGGCTCCCACATTTTGTTTCAAGTTGAAATTACCTAAGAGTCTTTCAAAAATACTAATGCCTATTTCCCAACCCCAGACATTTTGATTTAATTATTTAAATTGGTATGGGGTACAATGGGATATTCGAAGACTTCCTCAGTGATTCTAATGTGTGGCACATTTTGTGAAGCACTGCTCTGAGCACTACTTTAGTTTTCTCCCACAAATTTTGATATGTTGTGTTTTTGTTTTCATTCACTTCAGGGTATTTTTAAATTTCTCTTGTGATTTCTTTTCTCCATTGGTTATTTGGAAGTATACTGTTTGATTTCCAAATATTTTGGGGCTTCTCTCCTTTTCTTTTCTTTCATTGATTTCTAGTTTAATTCCATTGATTAAAGAAAGTATTCTGAGTGATTTCAATACTTTAAAATTTATTGAGGCTTCTTTTTTGTCTTTTTCAGAGCCTGGTGTATGATGTCTTGGTTAATTTTTCATGTGCACTGGAAAATTACGTGTATTCTGTGGTTGTTTGATGGAGCATTCTATGCATGTCATTTAGGTCAAGTTTGTTGATGGTATTACTCAAATATTCTATATACCTATTGATTTTTTTTGTCTCTTTGTTTTTTCAATTGCTGAGAAGGGAGTGTTGAAATCTCCAAGTATTATTGTAGGTTTGTTTATTTCTCTTTTCACTTCTGTTAGTTTTGGTTTCATGTGTTCTGAAGATCTGTTATTAGGTGCATGTATATTTAGGATTCTTATGTATTTTTAATGAATTGACTCGTTTATCATAATGAAACGCCCATATTTATCCTTGGTAATATTCCTTGTTCTGAAATCTATTTTGATATTAATGTAGTTACTCAAGCTTTCTTATGATTAGTGTTTTGCATGATATATCTTTTTTAGAAAATCATTTTACTTTTAACATCTCTGTGTTTTTATGTTTAATTTGTGTTTAATTTATGCAGCATACATTCGGTCTTGTTTTACTTACAATATGGCAACCTATGTCCTTATATTGTATGTATACTAGCCTTGCTTAGCTAGGCTTCTGCATGAGAATTAAGCTCTACAGAAAATGATTTGAATGAATGTTTTTCCAATTTTCTTGAGGATGGGACAAGGCAAGTGCCAATCTGGGTGCATAGAGAAGTTAAGTTTTTGCATGTAATAAGTGCCTTAGGGCATTAGGTCTTATTTCTTCCTGGGAGCCTTAGTAGAGAGGCTAGTTTAGATTATTTATGTATAATATTATTATCTATATGGTTGGGTTTAAATCTGCCATCTTGCTGTTCATTTTCTCTTTGTCTATTTTTTGTTTGTTTATAATTTCTTCTTTTTCTGCCACCTTTTAGAATAATTGAGTAATTTTATATACCATTTTATCTCCACTATTGGCCACTCCTCTTTCTTTTGTCTTTTGGTGGTTACTCTAGAGTTTACAGTATGTATTAGTAACTCATCACAGTGTGCCTTCAAATAATTTTATGCATTTTACTTATAATCATCTTACGATAGTATACATCCAGTTTTCCCTTCCATCTTTTGTGCTGTTGTGGTCATGCATTTTACTTTTACAGATTTATAAGCTCCACAATATTATTTTGGCTATACACAATGAATTCTTTTAAAGAGTTTAAAAATTAAGAAAAAGTCTTGTGTTTATCACATATATATTCTTTCCAGTGTTCTTTATTCCTTTATGTAGATGCATGTTTTCGTCTTGGTATTATTTTTCTTTTACTTGAAGAACTTCTTTCAACATTCTTAAAATGCAGCTGTGCTGGCAACAACAGCTCTACGTTTATTTTGTGTTCATTTTTGAAGGACGTTTGGGCTGGGTATAGAATTTTAGTTTCACAGTTTTTTATTTCAGCATTTTAAAAATATCATTTCATCTCCTCTGGTTTGCATAGTTCCTGATGAGACATCTGTGCTATTCTCATCTTTGTCCCTGTGTACATAATGTGCCTTTTCTTTTTCCTAGCTGCTTTTGAGATTTTCTTTTTATCACTTGTTTTAGTAGTTTGATTATAGCATGTCTTGCATGGTTTTTCTTTATGATTATTCTGCCTGAGCATTGTTGAACTACTTGGATTTGTAGGTATGTAGTTTTTATTAAATTCAGAAAATTTAGGCGTGATTTCTTTAAATATTTTTTTGACCCTATTCTCTTACCTTTCCTTTTAGGACTGTAATTACGCCAATGTTAAATTATTTGATATTGTCTCACATGTTATCAAGGTTATGTTCATTTTTTTGTATATTTTTCCCCTCTGTACTTTGGTTAGGATAATTTATATCACTATGTCTTTAGTTTTACTGAAAATTTTTTTCTGCAGTGTCTAATCTGCTGATAATCCCACTTGTTGAAATTTTTATGTTAAATATTGTTTTTTAATCTTTAGACATTTAATTTGGTTCTTTTTAACATTTTCACTTTCTCGTCTCAATATGTTCATGTTTTCCCTTAAGTGTCTAATCTTATTAAGCATATTTAAATCGCGGTTTTAAAGTCCTTCTATGTTAATTTTATTATTTTTGTTAATTCTGGATCTATTTTTATTGACTGATTTTTCTCCTGGTTACAGGTGACATTTTCCTGCCTTTTTCGCCTGTGTCTAATTTTTTTTACTACGATATTGAATATTATGATTTATGTTATTTAGCTGAATTTTATGATTTTCTTTAGTGTCGAAGCTTTTTCCTGTATTCGGTTAAGTTACTTACAGATTAGAACATTTTGGGGCTCATTTTCATGCTTTTAAAGGACGTCTAGGGTAGTATTTCCTGCAGAGCTGGTTTAGCCTCAGTACTAGGCATGACCTTTGTGGAGTCTCTACAGAATGCCCTGGAGATCCAACAGGGTCTTTCCATTCTGGGAATTCTGAAATTAGCCTTTCCCTTCTAGCTGTTCTTCACTTGGCCTCTTAGAGTTTCACCCTATGTGGCACAGATTGGTGTTCAATGCGTTGCAGGAATTGCTATGCGGTTACTGAAGCTTTTTCTCTGTATAGCTCCCTCTTCACCAGTACTCCGTCCCACAAGTTCCAGCCATCTCAGCCTCCTCAAACAGTAATCGCTGTATCTCAGCTTATTTCATGAGAGCTTATGAGAGTCTTTTTGATTTCCCCATCCCTATTCCACACTCTGGACTTTGTCTCTAGGATGAAATATGGGCTTTCTTAGAGAGCACCTGATTTGTTTCGCTTCTCTTAGTAATCACAGGCCTGTCTTGGCTTTGGTCCATTATCTCAAATAGCTTTGTATATTTTGCCCATGTTTCTAGTTACATACAAGATCGGGAGGGCAATCCTGTAGTAGTTCAGCATAGTTATTTTTCCCACTTAAATTCATTGTAGTGAACGTAGTTGCTCTAAACCTGAATATTGCATCTGGTCACTTTTATGCACAGTAACATAAAGCTTGCTTCTTTTTATTTTCAGGGATTTCAGAGACCAAAAGGATTATTTAATTTGTTATAACAACATCTTTAAAAAAAAAGTGACGGATTTCTTTTCACAGATGTTAAGATACCCTTTGGGTCATTTCTTCTTTTGAGGGGGCTGTATAAGTTGGTGATTTCATTCATTACATTGACAACTTCTACAGGTTCTTTTAAAAATGGGTTGGGACTCACAATGCACACATGCCGTTGTAATGGTTCTTACCATAGTGTGTGTTGAATTATGAGAGTTACTCATGGTTATATGTTACCCAGGAGGACTATTGAATGTGCTTGGTTATATAGATCTGTGAATTTTTAGCTGTGGGCTGATATCCATATTGAATCATAAATTTATTATTGATGCATTGCTTTCTGCTAGGCAGACATGTTATACTCTGAGAGAATTAAGGGTAGGAATTAATTTTCTGTTATGGAATGGTTTCTTCAACTTTAAATGAATGCCTTAAATATACACATTACTAACTTGTATAACCAACACACAAAAAAGTTGTTTAATTATTAGTTTGGAACATAAATTAATTACAAAGTTTCCTAATAAAAATACTAGAGGAAACATTGAGGGAAAATATTTCTACATAAAAGTAATTTAACTGGCAGAAGCTTGTCAGCACTTAGAAACATTTATTTTCGGTTATAAATGGCACATATTTTAGCACCATTTTTATTCTAGCTTTTCATCGATATATCATTTAGATAGAAAATGCTGATGTAGGTTTTTCAGTCTTAGCCTGCAAGTATTGAAGGTGAATGTGGTTTTAGTTACACATCCTGTTACCTCTACAGGCTGGGTGTTGTGTTTTATTTGACTGTTTAAAATATGTTGTTGTCAAATATTATAGGCTTGCTGATCATTTATATGAGGTGCCTTAGTTTTTTAAAGAAATATTAACTACATGCAAGATAGTTCATTTATCAGCTCTGTTATCTAGAGCTAACTCTAAATTTGAGTGTTTTACTGGAAGATACAGGAGAAGTTATTATCCCCAGGTTTTCCGTTCGTATTGGTTTACTGCCATGTGAAATTTATAACTAAACTTTCATATGAAAAAGATAAAACTCACTGTCATCTCATCTTGTCCCATTGTGCTTTTCACTTATAGAAGCAATGATATGCTTTCAGTGTGTGATATGTTACACTAGAAAAATCTTTAGAGTGTGTGTGACTTTGTATATGTGTTTGTGTATTTGTTTATGCATGACTCTTTCCAAATAAAGTTGTACCTACATATACCACAGTGGTATTTCTGTATGTGTATGAAAACATTGAGTAGATTAGGTCATGGGTATTCTTTGTATTTGTTTACAATAATTATGCACCAGTTACTGACCAAACTGTCTTATAAATAAGCATATATTTAATACTGGTTTCAATGGCTGGTAGAGATGATTAGAAGTATTGCAATTGGTCACTTATTGGAAAATCTTAAATATGCTACTTATGGTAAACTTACCATGTTTATACACATATAGTATCTTCTGGTTTTGCTGGTAATGTAGGTAAATGCTCTTAATTAGCATTTCAAGGTAGAATGATTTATTTTTATCAGTATAAGCTAATTAATATATTCTGAGTATATTTACTTCTATGATCCTGAGCATGGTAGTTAATTGCCCTGTGCCTTAGTTACCTCATCTCTGACCTGGGATGAAATAGTTCCTATTTCATGGGTTTGTGGCAAAGATTAAATGAGAATATGTGTAAAGCTCTTAGAACAATTCTTGACCCCCAGCAAACTCAGTGAGTATCAGCTGTCATCATCATTACAGTTAATTTAAGATTCACTTAGCTAATGATCTTTTTTGTTCCTTTCCTTTTTATCTCTTTATTGACATATAATTTACCCATAAAATTCAGCCATGCTAAGTATAGAAGTCAATGATGTATAGTGAATTTACAGAGTTGCATAGCCATCACCATGATCTAATTTTAGAACATTTTCATTATCCCAAAAATACTTTGTGCCTATTTGCAGTCCCTCCTCTTTCTTACCCTCAGCCCCAGACAACCAAGAATCTATTTTATGTCCCTACTGATTTGCCCCTTCTGGGCATTTCATTTAAAGGGAATCATACAATAAATGATCTTTTCTGTGTTGGGCTCCTTGCATTGTGCATAATGTTTCTGAGGCTCACCCGTGTTGTAACAGGTATCAGTATTTCATTCCTTTTTATTGCTGGATGGCATTCTTTGTATGGATGTACACCATTTTTTTAAAACTATTCATCATTTGATGTACTTTTGGCTTGTTTGCACTTTTTAGGTATGATAAATAATGCCCCTACAAATATTATTTTACAAGTCTTCCTGTAGACATATATTTTAGTTTCTTTTGGGTAGATTCATAGATGTGGAATTGCTGAATTGTGTGATAAATTTGTGTTTAATTTTTTTTTAAGAAGCTATCAAACTGTTTTCCAAAGCAAGTGTGCATATCATTTTACATTCCCACCAGTGATGTATGAGGGTTCTAGTTTCTCCACGTCTTTGCCAACGTTTGTTACTTTCTGTCTTTTTGATTATAGCTATTCTGTAGCTGTGTAAAGTAGTATTGCATTTCCCTAATTTCCATAAAGCACATTCTCATGTGTCTTACCCAAGGTTATGCCCCATCTCTGGGAAGTAAGCTGCATCTCATAAAGCATCAGTATGTGGGCTCAAAGACTCAGCCTCTTGCCTCAATTGGGACAACTTCTTACTCGAGCTTCCTCTGGCATTGGCGGGAGCCTCTGTTACAACTGCACTGCACTTCAGCTTCTCCCTCTACCTGTCCTGTTTCCTTTACTCCCTTCCAGACATTCCTGAGCCATTCCTTCCAGCCATTCCCCAAAATACATGAAAATCTGAGTCTTGGAGTTTGTTTCCCAGGGAATCCAACTGGAGCAGGGATATAGAGCTGACAGGAGTCACTCATTTAGAGAGAGTGATTAAGGAAGGCCTCTAATTTGAATTAATATTTGAGCAGAGACCCAAATAAAATGAGAACATAAGCCAACCAGATATCTGGGGTGCAGAATTTTCCAGATAGAACAGCAAGTGCAAAGATCTGGACAGGACCATGCTTGACAGTAAGGAGACCCACATGGAGGAACCAAAGAGGGAGAGGGGGAGAATATAACCAGGGCCAGATCATGCAGGGCCTTGATGGTCAAACCCTGCATGGCCTTTGAAGTATTTCAGCAGTGGGATTCCATGATCATTCTGGATGCTCTGTGAAAATAGAATATAAGGCACCAAGAGCAGAAATAAAGAGCCAGTAAGGAGGCTACTGCAATAGTCCAGGTGATAAATTTTTGTGGTAGCATTAGTGTGAGTAAGAAGTGGCCAGATTCTGGATACAATTTTAGGATATAATGTTTTGATGTTTGGGATATGGAATGTGAGAGAAAGAGAGGAATCAAGGATGATTCTAAACTTTTTGACCTAAGCAATTTGATGAATGGAATTGTGTGTAACTGAGACATGAAAGGCTTAGGAGCAGACAGGGGTGAGTGAAATCAAATTTTCAGTTTTAGACATGTTAAATTTTCGTACATGTTAGAAATTCAAGACTAGATGTGTGGCTGAGAAGTTGGAATGAAGTCTGAGTCAGAACTGAAGATAGAATTTTGGGAATGGTCAGGGTATAGATTTAAAGCTGTGGATCTGAGCAAGATCCCCTAGACAAGGGTTGACAGTCCTTTTCTATAAAGGGTCAGATACACAATGCAGTCTTTCTTACAGCTACTCAGCTCTGCCCTTGTATTGTGAAAAGAGCCACAGATAATTAAACAAATGGGTGTGTCTGTGTTCCAATAAATCTTTACTTATAAAAATAGGTTGTAGGCTAGATTTGGCACATAGGAAGTAGCTTGCTGACCTCTGAGCTAGATAGCGAATAGAGAAAGAGAAGAGATCTTGGGCCTGAACCCTAGCTGGATCCTGGGGTAGCCTAACACTTAAAGCCAGGGAGATGAGAAGGAATAGCCAGTGATGTAGGAGGAAAACTCAAAGAATGTGTTCAGGTCACAATTTAAGTTTATCCTCGCTTCATTTAAATTTGTAATTAGATGAATAATTCATGCAAAAATCTAAATATGTAATATTCTAATCTCCTTTGGTCTTATACATACTATTTCTCTGATACTATGTTTCATTAGCCATTCTCTAGAATTTATGATATAGAATCATGTTAATGCTCAGAACTCTTTAGACATTTGAGTGTAACATACATTTTCTAATAAAAAAATTTTAGTGCATTTTTGCAATTTTTTTTTTTTGGCATAATCTGATGTGTGGGTTATTTGCTTACGTGATGTAGTTGGAGATTTTGTTCCCGAATTTTCAGCTAGTCTGAATGTTGGGGAACCTACTTACTCAGGAGCAGTGAAAGTAGAGGAAGAGAGTTTGGAGATAACAGATAAATCCTTTAAATTTGAGCATTTCCATTTCTTGAGACCTTAGAAATCTTAGTTGAGAATGTGCTTGCACACTTCCTGTTAAGTAACAAAAAAACAAGCTGTGTAAGCACATGTGAACTCACTAAACCATAGTTGGTAAAAATAATTCCATAGACTTTAGTGTCTTAGCCCAGAAAGATGACTGATTAGACATTACCAGAAATCTTGATTAAACTTGTATTTAATTTGTAGAATTATAGTTCTAGCAAGCTATACTTGGCGTAATTTTAATTTTTCTGAGATGGTTGTAAGCAATAGATGCAAGGTGAAGTAGGAACTAAGGAACTACTGTAGATATATTTTTATTTGCTTTTTGGAGTTCAGACACCAGAAGTGATTCTGAAGTTTTGTATTGCCTACTGACAGACATTATGTATAAAGAACTCACATTATTGTAGGTCACTGAATTAATTTAAGAAATACCAATTGACATCATTCCTTTAGGGAATTGTGGGCTGCTGTTTGATATTATTGTATTTGTCAAATATGAAAGTTTAGAATGAATTTTATTTCTGGTGTGTAGGGATTTTAAGAATGAAGTGATGTCCTCTCCAAATTTAAATTTTTTCAAATGGATCAGAAGTGGAGTTTATAGCTTTCTTTCATTACGATGGTTGAATGAATTTTCCATGAACTATTGTATGTGGTTGATTTTTTCTAAATGGAAAAAGAGAGTTCTAAAAAGCATTAAAAACACTTCAGAGTTGTGCTCAAAAGTCATTTTTTATTTGTGGAAGAGGGTAGTCATAATTGGCAATCCTTATGTGCCTATTATATTTGAATGTATTTATGTTCTGTCAAATATAATGTGTTCCAGATGAGATCATTAAGAAATAAATGTTTTCAGTGTCATTACAATAGTGGTTGGGCAAACCCTTTTTTGCTAAAAGACTCAATAATTCCTAACACTCCCAACATTGCAGTTCTTTGTGGTAACCAATTTTAATTGTATCATGTTGAACCTGATTCCTTGTTATACTAGTGATCTTATCAGAAGAATTTATCTACTTTGTCCTCCAAAATATTTTAGAAAATAGATTGACTAGTATGAATTTGTATGGCCATTTATGTTCTAGCGGAGTAGATAAAGTATTGTGAGCTAGGGCAGTATTAAATATGATGGCTGGGTCATGCCTTCGTGATAAAACTCCTTGTATGTTATTCTGTCATTTGACATTAGTTAATTAGTATATATGTTTGAGGTTATTCCAGTTATGGCTCTTATAATAGTACATCAGTTTAAAAAAGTAAACAAACATAAATCCTTCAAAAGCCTTCATAATAGCATGGCTACTTTTGCCCAAATTTTACTTTACATTTCACTATGATGATAATTTCATGCTCAGAATCCAAGCTACTTTTTAAATCAAAGGATCCTGACTTTAGCTGTATTACGTGGGGAGGGATCCTTGTGCCTACCCTTTCAGGACCTTCTGCCAGAGTCTTTACAACTTGAAGAGCACAGAGTTTTGAGTTTTGGACTTGGCTCTCAAATTGTATGTGATTTTGAAATAGTTATTTAACCTTTTTGTCCTCTATTTCTTCACATGTAAAAAACGTTGTTAGGATAGATTATTTTGTTGACTGTCTTTATAAACAGCACATATATTTTGAATGCCTACTATTCACCAAGTGACATACTAAATATCTGAGGAAGTACAAAGTAAATAAAAGGTAAACCATTTAACTTTAAGAATTTTAACAGAGTTGGTATGAGAATAGCTGATAGTAATTTAAAAACAGCATAAGATTAATTGTCAAAATGAGCGTACAATAAGGAAGAAAGTAGTGTGGATTTGTATGATCTGGGAGGACTTTGTGGAGGGAATGGTGCTTGAGTTGAGCTGGAGAAGGTTTGGGTAGGAGGGAGAGGATTTGCTGTGTGAAGATGGCTACAGAAAGAACAGATTTAAATAGACATAAAATAAATATGCATGATGTGTTTGTGGAGCTGCGAGGGCCTTATAGCTGCAACAGAAAATTCCTCTTGTTGAAGGGAATAAAACAGCTTGGATATTGTAGAGAGATGGAGGGTCTTGAATGCCACCTTGAGGAGTGTCAGTTTGATTTTGTAATAAATGGAGACTTTTAAGTTTTTGGGCAAATAAAGTGATAAAGGCAACATCTGAAGGAAAAGGGGGATTCTATTTCATTATGTGGGTAATCTACAGATATGAACAAGTGAGTTTGATGTCAGGGACCAGGAATACCAGCTGACGTGTTTTATAGAAAGGTAGTTTCAGAATAGAAGTCTTTTGCTTTGTTTTGTTTTGAATACGTAGGACATTTACAGGGTGAATGAATGAAAGATTGGTCTCTGAATTTATTATTACCGTTTTTTAAATCATTAGTGTGTAACTTGGAGACAATCTCCAGAGAACATTTTTTTTGGATTTTATTAACTAACCCAGCATTTCATATTAAGGCTGTAAATAAATGTTGGTTTAATAACAAACTTGTAATCTTCCTAATTATATTGCTCGATAGCATCTTAAGTTATTCCTTCCACCTGACCCTGTATGCAGCTATCTAGTCCATGGTTTACCATGTGAATTGCTCTGTATGACCATGCCTTGCCTGACATTTATCTTATTCAGTCTTCATGGATATTAGAGGAATTTCTGAACAGCAAGCATTGGTCCACTAGTTGTCAGAGCCCATTTTTACAGAAGTGCTACAGGAAGCATGATCTACAGTGTGCCTTTAGAAAGCACATGGTTGGGCAATTTTCCCCGTATTTATTGCTTAAAAAATTACATTGAAATTTGGAAGGGTATTAGAGCTACAGTCTTAATCCCGTCTACTTTTCTATGTATTCTTTTAAGGCTAAAATTCTTTTAAGGCTAAAACTCTTTTATGCCACTACAGAATTCGTTTATTTTTCTTTAAAGGATCATTTTATTCAACCTTGTGTTATTGTTAGCTGAGCATAGCTCTCTCTATCTTATCGGAATGTACACTCCTTGGAGGCAGAGAATTGGTTTTAATTGCTTTTGCTCCCCCATAACACTTAGCACATGTTGGTAATCAGAAAATATTTGTTGAGTTAAAATACTATCCTTAATATTTATATATAAATCTTCACTAGCAAATTGGAATTGTATTTTATTTTACAGACTTCATTTTAACTCGTGCTGTAACTTACTGGATTACATTTAGAACAATAGGATAAATTTTTAAGGCATCTCAAAAAGATATACAATCTCACTTGATGTTATCAAATCCTTAAAAAAATAAAAGCAAATCTGTTCAGTTAAAGGTGAAGTTATTCCACAAGTTTATGGGACTATTTAAAAAATCTAGATTAGGGCAAGAAAAGCAGAAAACACAAAAACAAAATGAGGGGCTGTCCCGGTGGCTCAGCAGTTAAGTTCACATGTTCTGCTGTGGCGGCCTGGGGTTCAGATCCCGGGTGCAGACATGGCACTGCTTGGCAAGCCACGATGTGGTAGGTGTCCCACATATAAAGTAGAGGAAGATGGGCACGGATGTTGGCTCAGGGCCAGTCTTCCTCAGCAAAAAGAGGAGGATTGGCAGGAGTTAGCTCAGGGCTAATTTTCCTCAAAAAGAAAAAAAAGGAAAGTGAAATAAACCGTTTCTTATCGGAATATATTTGAGAAGGGCTTATTAGTCTAATACTTTTTTTTTGATGTGGCTCTAAAAAGTCGTGTCATTTCTGTTGGTGACCATTATAGAAATGAGAGTTGTAAAATTATAAAATGATATTAATAACCTTTACTACGGAGACATTTTATTTCAGAGTAGAAATACAGTCATGCCTCATGCCATATACTTTTCCAAAGACATAAGCAGGATAGACTGGGAGCTCCTCGCCAGCCTCCTTGCCCGAATGTCCTCCATCACTAATATCTTCCCATTAAGCCATGCAGTGCACCTGAATGTAAATTTAGTATGAAGGTACATTAAAAAGTACTGCCATTCAGACTGTAGATATAGGTGGTTGATCACATAGAAAAACCCTAAGGAGAACAGGGAAGGAACATTTTAAATGGACAATGGGATAGGGTGAAGATAGTCAAGAAAGTTTGGAAGGGTCAAATTGGTGGGGGCCAGGGAATACCACCATGGAAGAGATACAGCAGCAGGGGTGTAAGGTTGGATTCTGGAAATAGAGGTCATGTCATCATAGAATTTTGAACTTGAACAGACTTAATAGATAATCTTGTTAAGAAATTACCCTTTCTTAATTGGACACCATGGCTTATAAAGGTTAAATGACTTCTTTGCTATTGCAATCATTAGTCATTGGCAGAGCTGAAGGAGACTAGAAGTCTTGTAATCCTGCACCCATTCATTCATTTAACAAAAATTTATAAACTACTTACTATTAGCTACGTGATAGTGATACAAAGACATCCGAGATATAGTTCTTACTTCTGAAACTCTAATGGGTTAGTGAGGAGACTGGCCAGTAAGTCAGAAAGTGAATTGCAAGGTGATAAGTGCTATGATCAGGTATGTTCAGGTGGCTTGGACAGCCTGCAGGAGAGGTCCTTCATCCAGGGGGAGAGTGGGGCTTAATACCCAGGAAAGGCTTCTGGGGCAAGCTGACACTGAATCAAAGACCAATCTATACTGTGTTGCTATACTGCAGACAGTGCAAGCATTTTAATGGTAGTTTAAAATGGAACTTATGTAATTTCCTGCTCTGCTTTTGAGTCTTTTTCAATAGCTAGAGGAATTGAGTCCACTTTTTTTGTTTTTTCTTTTTCTAAGGAAGATTGGCCCTGAGCTAACATGTGTGCCAATCTTCCTCCATCTTGTATGTGGGATGCCACCACAGCATGGCTTGATGAGTTGTGTGTAGGTCCGTGCCCACGATCTGAACTCACAAGCCCTGGACCGCCAAAGTGGAGTGTGCAAGCCCAACCACTGTGCCACCGGCCTGGGCCCTTGAGTCCACTTTTTAAAGTAGTACATTATAGATGTACTTGGTGTCTTCTACATTGAGCCAAAACATCAAACTTTTCTTTTTAATGTAGGGTGTTCTGTTGATTCTCTTATTTTATGGTCCTGGTAGCATGAGAAACAGTGAATGAAGGAGAATCTTGATTCTCCACTCTGGAAAGAAGCCAAAAGATAGGCTATACTAGTACATATTTATACACTAGATTAAGAAAAAGAAAACTTAAGTTTTGTAAGGTGTGAAAGAACCATTAATAATACATTTAATCTAAAAAAGTGTTTATGGTTTAAACTTGATGTGTTAGAATAATTTTGTCTAAAACGCATAATTAGGTCTCTACCTAATTCATCCTGTATGTGAAATACATTGTAGATGGGTTAAAAAGTTAATACCAAAAATGGAAACCATAAGATATTTAAAAGAAAGGATAGGTGAATCATTTGATATGAGGATGAGGAAAACTTTCCTCAATATAAAACCGAAGGAAGATATAATGAAGGAAAAGTTTGATAAATCTAGTTATATAAAATGAAAGTCTTTTATTTGTCAAAAAACTTGAAATGATATTTAAAAGCAAATGAGAACCTTAATGTGTTAGCAGTATTTAACATATCATTCATTGTGAAGAAAAAACACAAAATAATAAGAAAAAACAATGACTTTGAAGGAAAATGGGTAAAAGTCATGAATAGATGGTTCAAAAAAGAAAAAAAGCAAATGGAAAATGAATTCATCAAAGTGATAACCCTATTTGTTATTGAAATAATATATAATTAAATGAGACACACTTTTTCATCTCTCATACTAGTAATACTCAATGTTGATTAAGTTTTTGGTAAATCTGTACTCTTCTGCATTATTGGAGAGAGGGCAGTTTGGTGCTTGGCATAAAAAGGCTTGAAAATGTTTATATGCCTTTACTTGAAATTTTCAACTTTTAGAAATTTTTCCTAAGAAACAAATCAGAGACCAGAGCAGAAATAAAGTGTTGCATTATTATGATAGTAAATGTCCTAATGTCCAACAGGGCTGGGTCAACTAAATAAACTATGATATATCCAAATGATGCACTGCATAGTTGCAGACATCGAAAAATCATATTTTTGAAGACTGTATGAGGATATTAAAATGCTGCTATTGTCAAATTTTAAAAAAAGAAATTTACAAAATGATGTATGCTATCATCCCAATCTGTGTAAAAAAAAAAAAGACTAGAGGAACTTATACTACATAGATATTGTGGATATGTCTATTAAATGTGATTTTTCTTATAATTTAAAAATTTTTTGTTTTCTATAGCTTCAATAAGTGAGGGAAAATTAAAAATTACAGACTAGCAATATATATTGAGTTATAATCATATTGTATTTATACAAATAATTTGCCAACTATATTTCTCTATTCTTAGAGTAATATGGTATATCAAGATTCAATAATTAGAATTAAGTTTAATGAAATGTGTTGGATAACACTGTTTAAGCGAGGCTCCAAATTGAATCAACATCTGATAGTTTTCACTTGAATGTTATGGAATAATGTTACTACAGTTAGTTGTGTTTTTTTAGTACACCAGAAATGAAGTTTTACTATGCTTTCAATTATGTTATTTTTTTCGAGGAAGATTAACCCTGAGCTAACATCTGCCTCCAATCCTCCTCTTTTTGCTGAGAAAGACTGGCCCTAAGCTAACAGTAGTGCCCATCTTCCTCTACTTGATACATAGGATGCCTGCCACAGCATGGCCCAATAAACAGTGTCCACATCTGTGCCCGGGATCCGAACCTGTGAACCCCGGGCTGCCTAAGCCCAGCATGCGAACTTAGCTGCTATGCCACTGGACTGGCTCCCTCAGTTAAGTTATTTTAAATAAGAGAAAGGCAAAAACCATCTACAGCAGAATAAAGAAACAATTTCATATGTGAAAATATAAAAAAGCTGTGCTGTTTGCATTATTTTCTCACTTTAGAAATATTGTAGCTCTACTATATTTTTCATTAAAATGTGGATATTTGTCATACTAGCCCATTTACTGACAAGAAGTAAAATAATTCTGCTGAAATGACTGTGTGAAGTATAAACTATAAAGTAAAACCGAGTGTAAGTAGTAATGTGTGGTTAGGCAAACAAAATTGGGCTACAGTTTTTTCATTTAATTGATTGCTTTCTAGTTGAAGCAGAAATACATTTTGGGTCACTGTTTATGGAGACACAAAAGAATGGTAGAGTGAGGAAGAGTGATGTGCAAAAATAGCTTATGTCATTTGAAAAATGATTTGATACTTTTAGTTGGGGATAAAAAGGTAATTAATTAGAGCCCTTTTCACAGACTCTTAGCCGTGGAATTGTCTTATAGTCTATTATCTAATGAGATTCCTAGTTTTTTTATTTGGTAGCTGGTGAAAGGATCTGATGTTTAAAGTCCTTAAGATTTCAAAAGATCCTGCCTGTTGGGCTTGAATACTCTGACCTGTGTCATTTAGCACAGTTTTTAGCAATTCCATCAGATTTTTTACTGTTCTTTCATGTGGAGACAAATGGAAAGTTTAAACTTGGGCCAGAAACAAACAAACAAAAGGCACTCAGAGAAAAGGTAGAATAAGGAGAATGCATCAGAACTCTAACTTAATTTATCTTTATTTCTGAAATTTCTGTTACTTGTTTAGAAACATGATGATGATCTTGACAATGGCAGCAGACACATTTTATTGAGCACTTACTATATACTATATCCAACGTTAAGTGCTTTGCATGGATTATCTCTGGTGGTTAACCAGAGGCTGTTGGGAGAGGAACTTATTATATTTTATCAAATCTAAGATGCATCCTTATTTTATGTACCGCTAAGAAAAAATATACTGTCACTTAAACTATGCTATCATTGACTGTAAGAAATATCCTGATTCCAGAGATGACAAGGTATTTAAAAAATTGTATCCTAGGGCTGGCCTGGTGGTGTAGTGGTTAATTTTGCATGCTCTGTTGGCAGCCTGGGACTCCTGAGTTTGGATCCTGAGCATGGACCTACACACTGTTCATCAAGCCATGTTTTGGTGGATGTGAGAATTGACTAGCAGACTGATCAATAGCTGTTTCTTATCTTCCTAACCTTAAAAAGGTTATCAGTGAAAAGAGAAAATTTTGAAAATGTGAAAAGATGGCAATAAAAACCAGTGAGTGCTTCAATTCAGAATGAAGTTTAGTGTCTATCCTGTATCTCTTGGCTACAGGCCCTGTCCTTTTTGAGAAAAGGCTATGTATATAGAACCCATTTATGTAAACAGAGAATCGGAAAAAAAGGATTCTGAGGGGTCTGCCTATCTTCAGGTGAGGATGGCTTTTTGTGCAAGCAGGGGCTAAGCTTTAGTTTCTTGTAGTTTTAGACATTAGATTGCAAAGTTGTACTCTTGGCAGTGAGGAGTGGTGATGGAGAGGATTTTAAAAGTAAAAGAGTAAATGAACATTGGGAAATAGATATTTCCTAGGGGAATGTTCTTTCTAGGGATGCTGGACCTGTAAGCCATTCTCTCCTACATAAAACGTCAGGAGCGAGGTTGAATAACTTCCTAGCGTGCAGAGTTTACAGACTGCAGATACTCCCTGAACAGAGCAGCCAACAGAGTATAAGTCTAACTGAATATATGTAATGACCTAAATTCTACCTATTATCTGGTACAAACTGAGGAAGGAAGAGGGAAGGGAAGGTAAAATGGGAGAAGTTTTTTTCAAGAGGTGATGCGAAGGGAGAAGTTGCAGGGGCTAGGTCACAGTAGAGAGCTATTTCTTGGAAGGTGGTCTATGGAAAAGTAGAAAAAAGGAAAAAAAAAAAACCAGTTAATGCAAAAAAGGAAAATATAGAGATATTTGGTTTTTGTACCCAGTTCCTGGCACAGAGCTTCTAAAATCCTTGGAATTTGCTGAGTGATATGTGTCTTTTGTTCTAATGAGACGATTCTTGGTGGGCTCCTAGATAGCTTCAGGATGGGGGCTGGTTGCCAGAACATCAAGCCTTGACTGGAAGCTTGGAACTTTCAGCCCCACTCCACAACCTCTGAGGAGGGGGGAGGGACTAGAGATCGAGTAAATTACCAATTGTCAGTGACTTAATTGATCATGCCTATATAATGCAACCTCCATAAAAACCCCTAAACAACAGAGTTCAGAGAGCTCAAAAGTTGGTGAACACATCCATATGCTAGGAGGGTGGCACACCCCAAGTACAAGGGGACAGAAACTCCTGTGCTTGAGACCCTTCTGGACCTCACCATGTGTACCTCTTCATCTGGCTATTCATTTGTATTCTTTATGCTAAAAGTGTTTTTTAATAAAAGTAAAATAAAAAGTGTTTTCCAGAGTTTTCTGAGCCATCTGATGAAGTATTGAATCTGAAAGTGTACAGTTGTGGTGAACCCCCTCACCTTTGTAGGTGATTGGACAGAGTGTCTTATGACTGATGTCTGAAGTGACGGCCTTCTTGTGGGACTGAGCCTTCAAACCTATGGAATCTAATGCTAACTCTGGGGTAGTGTCAGAATTGAATTGAATTGTAGGGCACCCAGTTGGTGGCAGAATTGGTTGGTATCAGGAGGAAAAACACTTCTCATTTGGTGTCAGAATTGATGTGAGTAAAAACAGCTCAAGCATAATTAGGAGAAGTACTGAGTAAAAAAATTGGCCGAAATATTGGAGGAGGGAGGTAAGGATATAATATATTGATGGTCAGTGGTAGCTAAGGAAGTTAAGACAATAGATTAAAAAGTAGTCAGATCAGATGCTCTAGGATCTAAATCTACAAATGGTGGGCCCATGGCAGAACATTCTTTTTATGGTAGTTCTTGCACATTTCCAGCAGGCAGAGAACATTGACTACTAAAGTGGGGCTAGAATAGAGAAAAGAGGCTTGACTCATCCGGGTAACCCTTTCCTGGTTAGTCAATGTATTCCTTGGCAAGGGTGCTTAAAGGATTGGAAACGTGCAATTAAGTAATTGCCCATGTGACTGTGGGGCCAAGAATAAGTTGTCTGTGGCCCACCTTGGGTAGCAGATGACCAAGAGAAAATATAGTTTGTAGATGTGATATGCTGGATACAAATGAATAAAGTTGTTAATGAAGAATTCCATGTGCAAAGCAAGGAGAGGACAGTGAAGCAAGCTGAGGAGGAACACTTCCCGAGCCGTCACTGCCAACCAGAAGGAATTAGCCTGAGATTGAAGCAGTGTGTATCTCAGGTCAAGGACAAGGGGCAATGCTCAATGCCATCCTTAGGAACAGAGAACAGGAATCCCACCTAGAGAGGGAAGGCGAATGAAAGAGTGGTGTGGTTGTATTGCTGTGTATTAAAGAATCCTGTCTAGGCTTTCTTAAACTCATACTCTTGTCTTATTTACTGTTTCTCTATTTTCCATTTTTTGTTGTAAGCCTGAAGACTTCTCCTTTAAAAAGTTTAGAGTTTTGCATAGTCGTTATTGTATAAAGCACGGATACAATGCATTATCTACAATTTACAGTTTGGCTTATTAAAAAGAGGAAACATTTAAGACACAAAGCAGTCTGAGTTTAGAATCCTTCTAGAGGTGAATAATTGTTTCTCTTATTGTCCACAGTCTAGCTTTGTTCATACACAATTTGTTCATATTTTTTGATTCATCTGTATCAAATCTTTGCAAAGCATTGTACTTATTTTTCTTAGATGCAATAATTCTTCCCTTTTTGTACTTATATTTCATGAGATTGTGAACAATTTAATTTAATTATACTAGTATAGCAATAAGAACAACTCGTAGTAAGTGTGGGAGCAAAATGGTGACTCTTGCTGAGTGTAAAACTTAGGGGGTGGGGCAGAAGAACATGTGCATAGTGGTGTGGCCTACACAGACTGAAGCCCAAGGACATCAGGCTGCATGATGCACGGGGGGATGCAGAACATTGGCTAACTGGGTCTCAGACAAGAGATCTGCTATTGTGTTTGTGATGCTCACAAACTCTCCAGTTCCTCTATTCCTATGCTTTCTAGAGATTCTTTAGTCCTTTGAGAATCTTTCTTTTATGTATTAATCATAATCCATGTTTGTAATTATTACTAAAAATGAACATAATGGGATATATTAGTACTTAGAACTGATAGTATAATAGATAATAGACTTTCAAATAAAAGTTGTAAGAATTCTCAAATTTATAAGAAACATTTTTTTAAATGTATTTTGGTAGTAATTGTAGGGAGTAAAATTACAAATTGATTATTGAGATCTGTTTTTTAAATTTATCCTGTAATTAGAGTTTTACTTTTCAAAGTTCTGTGTATATGCATTTGGCTGTGTCTTTTTTTTTTGTTTTAAAATGTGATACTAAAAATACACACACAGAAATTGAAATTTAGTCCCAGTGCAGTCCCATAATCTCCACTTGTTTTGTTCTGTTGCTAAGTCAGAAATTCACATTTACTAGATTATTATCTATTGCCATGGAAATCGTTTTGTTATATTTCAATTTCACTACAGGAACAAGCAGCAGGAGCTAATGGACCATAAGAGGGAAATTTGTTGTTTAAACAATGATTATCTTTTATGTTTGGCTAACGTGAAGAGGGGAAAGTACAATTCTTCTGTCTCACAGCATGAGAAGGTAAATGGAAGAGGGTTAGAGGTAGAATTCACCTTAAGGAAATTTGCAGCTGTCTCATGAGTCAGGATTAATGTTACCAACTCACAGACAAAATCATAAAACGTGCCCATGTCAAGCTATGTTTAATCAAACAACAAAGGAGGGCCTTGTTGTGGGTTGGGTTCCCCAGAAGTAAACACTGTGATGGAGTTTAGGGTGCAAGATGTGTGTTAGGGATCAACCACTGTGAAAGGAAGGGGAAAGATACCAGATTAGACAGAGAAAGAAGCCAAACCATGATGCAGGCCTGAGCAAGCCCCAGCCAACCTGGTGGGGGCTCTGGATGCAGTACTGCCCTCAGCCTTGTTTCCTGTTGCCCTTGCTATGTCGCAGGATGTGGAATGCCCCAGGTGGGACTGCTGTCTGCAGCTGAGGCAAATGTTGACTCATTTGACCTGGAGGCTCTCTACGGACCACGCTGCCCACATGGTGGCAGTGAGCCAGTGCATCCTTGAAGGGGAGTCTGGGAGACACGTCTCTGCCTACACTGATCTTCTTTTGTGAATATCATGAATTTTCTGCAATTTTGTCTTTATGGTATTTATAATTCCCAGTATAGATCTCCTTTAACCAGGTAATGTTCACATTTTTTGACATGTTGATGATAAAAGCCCTTTTAGTGTCGTTATTTTAGTTAAGTGCTTTTAGAATTATGTAGGCTGCATTTTGCCTCTAGCCACAGCATTCTTTTTCTTTTGAAACATTCATAGCAGATTGTGGCCCTTCATGGAAAGTTAAGGCTTTTCTTAATAGTATATGAACATTTATGACCAAACATTTCTTCCTTTTTTAAACTTTATTTTACAATGATTTCAAGGTTATAGAAACATTCCAAGAATAGGACAAAGAATTCATGTATATTCTTCATTCAGATTCCTCTATTATTAACATTTTATTACACTTGCCTTATCCTGTTCTTTCTCTTTCTTCTTCTCCCTTTGCTGTCACACATTATTATTATTTTGAAGATTTTTTTGGCTTGAGAGTAAAAGTTGCAAACATAGTGCCCAGTTTTCCCTTACTACTTCAGTGAGTATGTCTTAAAAATCAGGACATTCTCCCACGTAACATCAATATAACCATCAAAATAGGAAATTCATATTAATATAATATTACCCCATAATCCACAGATCCCAATCCTAGCTCACCAGTTGTCCCAGTGATGTTCTTTGTAGGTCCAGAATCCATGGTCGCCTCTTACATTTAGTTGTCCTGGCTGTTTTGTCTCCTTCAGTCTGGAACTGTTCCATAGTCTTGCCTTGTTTTTCAACATCTGAACACTTTTGAAGATTGCAGCCAAATTGTGCTTCTCTGTTTGGGTTTATCTGATGTTTCCTCATGAAGAGGTTCAGATGATGTATTTTGGGCAAAATTACCACACACAAGTGGTGCTATGTCCTCAGTTCATCATGTTAAAAGTAAAGGTGCTCCAGGCTTATCTTGTACTTTTCCTGCCCCAGCCTTGGAACTACTAAGGACTAATGGTTCCTTTTAGTGGAGAATGACATTTAGATACCAAGATTTGGGTTTTAGAGGTGCTCATTGCTATTGGGATAGCTTTGCTTCTGGTCTTCTTTGTGAATAAACTTAGGAAATGCAGATTTGTATGTACATATATATCTATACACCATATACACATATACATCTGTATGTATGTATGTATGTATTTATGGATCGATCTACAGATTGATCTATCTATCTAAAAATTTATGTTCATACTGATATCTCCAATTCCAACCCAAAATAGCAGAATTTATTTTTCTTTTCCCCTTTTTATAATTGTAGTTTCCTCCTCCAACTTTGAAAAATCTGGCTCCCATTATCCTCAGTAGGTTTACTTGTTCGCTCAATTCGCCCTGTTTGTAGCCAGTCTCTTAGCTAGGTGCATCACCTCCTTGGCTTGGCCCTACTATCCCCAACCAGCTCGTTGAGGATTTGGTCTTGGCTTGGCTGGCCCTGCCAGCTAATTCCTCAGCCTCCACCAAGGGGCAGCAGCCCAGATGCTTTTTATATTTCCTAGCCCTATTATTATTTTTCTTTGGATATAAAGTGCTGTAGGGACTCTAAAAGTGATCCCACAGGTAAGCAGGTAGCATTCAGTATGGGTTATATCATAAAAGAAATTCGTAAGTTAAAAATGGGCTTCTCAGTATCTTAGTATTTTTTTTTTTTAATTATCACTATTCTAAGATGTGAATGACAGGATTTTAGTGCTTAGCTTAAGATACTATTATGTACAATAATAATAGAACTGGGATATGTGCTAGCCATTTTTGATATTAAAGCTAGTGTCTGAATAAGAAACCATCTATATTGTTAAGGGAGATCTTTCTTTAGTTTCTTATGGATTTATTTCTTGGCAGCTCAGTAAGCAATGGCTATTAGCAAAAACAATTTTTGTTGAGCCTTGTTTATTAGTCTGCAATAATGAGAACAGTTATTGAGTCCAATAATTTTGTGCTTCTACTTTCAAGTAACAAAGTGTTCTTATTTTGTGATGATACCAAGGAGAGGTAGTTTAAAAGCTAGTTTTAAAGGATCTGTAGCTTTGAGAGGTTATAATTTAGAATGGAGGCATGGTGGTCAGAGGAAATGAGCCAAAGTTAAAAGCCTTTTCTGTGCCATTGCATCCGTAACCATCCTCAAAGTGCTCTGTACTTTATGTCACAAAAAGCCTCAAATCCTATGGGTGAATGTTATCTGCAGGGACCTCATCATTTTTGAAAACAGTTCTTTTATTCTTATAGTGTTTGAACAAGAAATACAAATAATAGTATTTTCTGCTTTTTGCAGGACAACGTATGGATATAGGGGTTCCTCTGATGCTTTTCAATAAGTGCTTTGTGCTATAAAAAGAATAATCAAATTTAAAATTAATGGGTGGTGAGACAGAAACTTAAGGTATTACCTTAGTTAAATCTGTCTCTTTTGCCTCTTTCATGAAGCAGGGGTTTTAATTCTCCTGTTCTGTTTTTTGTGGGGTTGTTTTATGCCCAATTTTCTTTTGGAAGATAAAATATAATTAGCTGTCAGCTAAAAGTTGATGGCATAGATATTTTTGCAAATAGCTTTAAAGGTAGATCTTGATTATGTATAACTTATAAGGAACACAGGGAGGATATGGGCAAAGCAGACGATGCGCAGTGAATATGATTGCATAGGAAAGAGGAGTGAGTGACGGCTCACTTCATTCTTTAAATATGTTTTCATTTTTTCATGATTCTTTTATGCTTTCTCCTGTGCTTGTCTAATGTAACTTTAGTTGCTTCTTATCCCATTTTCCCTCTCTTTTTTCTGCCTCTCTCAATACACATTCATTCATAGTCAAACATATGTATATTCACACTTGAATTTAAATAGTTGACATGCTTTGAAATGTTCCCAAATGAAGGTCACACAAGGCCAATATATATAATTTGTGTGTGTTTATGTGTACATGTATGTGTGTACACACATACACACACCCACTCACCATTTTCAAATAGGAAACCACTCAAAGTGCTTGGCTTACTGTAGGTATTCATGTCATGTATGTTAAATGAATGAATATATGACTCCAAAAGAGAAGGCTATTAAGGACTGGAGCAAACCGGGCAAAAGAAAGGTCAGTCTCATGGAGGCGTCATTTATGCAGTGAAGATGTATGTGTTGTAGGGATGGTTACCTCAGGGTAGTTAGCAATCATGTGGAACAATTGTTAGGTTGAGTCTTTCTCAATGAAATTTCACTTCTGATTGGTAGAGGGTAATTAACTGAGCTGTACAAATACTTCACTGGAAAAGGTAAATCATGCCTTAGATGAAGGCAGTGACCTGGGTACAGGACCAGATATTTGTACTTTTCCCTCCTCTTGATATGCTCTTCTTATTGCAGCTCATTTCTGTCTTGCGAGAGCCAAGTAACTCAGAGTAGAGTGAAATGACTTTTGTATGATAGAAACCATAACAAAGCACCCAGGACATTTGCCTTTAAAAACAACGATAAAAAGATCAAATATTCTCTCGTTACAACTTTAGCATTTTGCTATTTGGAGTGGAATGCTAGTCCTGTCAATGAAAATTACCACTTGGCATCCTTTTAGAGGATCTAAATGTGTGATCGGGGACTCACTTGGGCACGGGATAGTGCTCTGGGCTCTGGGCTCTGTTCAGGATTTTCTGAACTACTTTCCTAATGTGCCTGAAATGCTGAGAACAGGGCACTGCTTCCTATGCTACTTTCCTGAACGTCAACATCTTCCTCTCTTAGAGGCAAATTGCTGTATTGGAAAGAGCATAAGCAGTGGAAATCCAAGATTTAGATTACAGTTCAGATTGGGACATCAACCACTTGGCCATCTTCCTCCCCATTCAGGTCTCTGCTCAAGTGTCATCTTGGCATTGAAGCCTTGTTTGGCCATCTTAATCAAAACTCCTACCTCCTGCCCACCTGGCCTTATTTTCTCATTAGCACCATTTGACATATTATACACTTTTTAATTTATTTTACTATCTGTCTCCCCAAGAAGAAAAAACTCCATGGGAACAGGACTGCTTCAATCCCAGTGCATTGCATATAGGAAACATTTATTTAATATCTGTTAATGAATGACACCTTGCAGAACTTTTACCCAATTTATCTAAGACTTCATTTCCTCAAGCATAAAATGAAAGTATTTGGAAGTACTTTTTGTGCTGTAATATACTTTGTAAGGTGCTTTGCCATTATTAATAATCAAGTTATAAATTCAGTATTTATTAAGCACAATCAGTATACTTTTGAACTTAGCCAGTTTAAAAATATGTGCGTAGAGTACTCCTTCTGAAAGACAGTGGGGCAACTCAAACTGCTGGCTGTCTTGTTGGCCTCAGTCATGAATGCTTCATGACTCACTTTCACTGTCAGTGGATCTTCCTCCTAGCCTGATGATTTAAGACTTCCCATAGCTCCAGGCCAAATGGAGCAGTGATTGGCTGATGAATCGAAAGATTACTCCTTGAGTTCTTTTGGTCTGGGCAGTCAGATTAGTTCATGTATTTTATCCAGATATAAAATCCTTCTGAGTCTCTTTTTTCCTTTGTTCTTCCAAAAAAAGAGGGAGAGTGCTGATAGAGTGCTACTGAGCCCAGTTGCTGTCCTACAAAGTGCTGTGGGAGTTCAAGGGAAGGAGAGATGAATTGTGACTTGGAGTAGACACCAACCTTGACAATATAATCAAGGCCAGGGTTACAAAACTGAATTTAGCAATCCCTATCCGATTTACTGGGGGAGATACAGTTATATAACTAATTAAAACAAAGTAATTAGTAGGAATGTAAATAAAGCCTATGAGAGCATAGATGAAGCCTATGAGATAAATAAAGCCTATGAGAGCATAGATGAAGCAGTGATATTTAAATCTAACTGGACAGACAGGTCCTTGATAAGATGCATATGTAGTGGATATTCATGGACTTGAACATATGAAAGTAGGAGAGAGGATTTCATGTGGGTCAGACTGAGGGAAAGAAAAATGAAAAACAGGCAGAAAAATTTAATGCAAATTTTAGTTTGTCTGTTACTGAGGGCTTTTGGATAAAGGAATTTCAAGGTGGGATTTTTGATGTTTTAATCCTCCACTTACCCCTCTTGCCTTCTGGGGTTCTGTACTGAGGGTATGGAGATCCACAGGGAAATCAAGTGCTGCTTCATAGCTGGATGAATGCTTGGTACAATTCAATGTCCAGTGAAGGGATGTTGAACCATGAGGCTTGCATTTGGAGGCTTAACTGTGTTTCCTACTCCAATGAGGCTCAATGCCACTTCCCCTCCAGTTGTAGGTGAAGAAATTGGAGCAGAAAGCAGATACAGAAGGCCAGGTCTCTGATGCTTTTACATTCACACAAAATGATCATGACCACTCTGCTTGGAGGATCAGATTCTGCCTAGGCATGTGTGCTCCCCACTCCAACACTGGAAACAGGAAGAGTGGAGGCGGAGGGAATCAGGGTTCCTGTCTTTAAGGCACAGTAACTCTACCCATAGGGTTTAAACTGTGGCTCAGTTTGGTAGCTGTGACTGTTCCCTGGGAAAGGAGCCAGTGAGGGATTATGCAGAGAGGAGGGAAATGCTCTCCCACACTCTCCACTCCGGATATCCATGGGTTGAAATTCTAGAGGGACATAAGGTTCTCTGTCCCCAAGATACACTAGCCCACATTTTCTCCCTCCATTCCTCTTTGGAACTAATGACAATCATTTCTCATAGGTTTTTTGTATTAGAGCGTCATAAGTCACTGGCCATGGAGGAGGCTGAAGTTGACTTAGCCTTACTGTGATGAGTCTGTGCCCTTGGCTTTAGAACATTTGCTGTACATAAGTATTAATCAGATACTTGGAACTGTGGAACCACATTTGCGGTTACTGTTAACCAAAGGAGTCCAGTGATTACTGTATAACCTGAGTAATATTTTAGTACAGAAACTAGTTTTTACCTGCATCCAAGTTGATTGTTGTCTCTTCAGCCACTCTCACTTCTGTCTTTAGAGGAAGAGATGTCTCTTCTTTTCAGTGTTGCCTGTCCACCTGTCTTCTAGGTGGACAGCTCTTCCCCCAGCTCCCCAGGCCCTTGTGTATTAGTTATTCCATTTCTTGCCTTTTTAACCAGCCCCTCTGCCCTGATAGCTTTTCTGAACTTTTGAACGTGTTTAAATCTCTCTCATGTCAAAAAACAAAGATGAAACTACCCTAAACCCTCCCTTGATTCTGTGCTCACTTTTTAAAAAATTTTTTAAATTTATTTTATTTTTTTAAAGATTTTTTTTTTTTCCTTTTTCTCCTCAAAGCCCCCCAGTACATAGTTGTATATTCTTCATTGTGGGTCCTTCTAGGTATGGCACGTGGGACACCGCCCCAGCGTGGCCCGATGAGCAGTGCCACGTCCGTGCCCAGGACCGGAACCAACGAAACACTGGGCCGCCCACAGTGGAGCGCGCCAACCCAACCACTCGGCCACGGGGCCAGCCCCTCCGTGCTCACTTTTATCACTCTTTTGTTCACAAGTAGGATTTTAGAAACAGTCGTCTCTACTTGGCCTCTCTCTTTCCTTGCCTCCCTGTGCTCTTCAGCCATCTGCAATCTTGCTTGTTCCCACCACTTTTCTGGGATCACCTTCATGAAGGTCATTAATGATCTCCAACTTATCGGATGTTCTACACTTTTCAGTGCTTTTTTGAAATTAGTCTTATTTGATTCTGTTGAATGTTATTTCCTTAAAACTTTCTTCTCTTATGGTTTTTGTGACTGTACCCTTTATGGATTTTCCTCCTTCATATCTGGCTACCCTCTGTTAGTGGACTTGCTCTCCCTTTTAGTGTCCTGTAGTGTGTTACTCTTCCTTGGACCCTTGGCCTTTATCACTTTACAGCCTCTCCCTGAGCAATCACAACCGCTCCTAAGGATCAGCTGCCAGTTATAAACTAACAACTCCAAACTCTAGCTTTGGCTTAGACCTTCCTCTACCACTTCAGGCTCTGACATCCAATTGCTTCCTGGCTATTTCCATTTAAATATCCTGTAGACATCTCCCTCTTGATACATTTGATGATAACAGAACTGTTCCTCCTGCTTTATTTGCTGTTTCAGTGGATGGTAACAACCTCCACTCAGTTTCCCAACCCAAAATTTTGATAAGCATTTCCTACCTCAATTTAGCTCACAATAGCGCAAGAAGCGTGGTACCTGGCAGGTCATGGTACATCATATGTTTGGATGAACGAATGAATGAACACATGACTTCTCCCTCATCTTTTATATCCTCTCAGTCACCAAGTCCTGTCTCCTTTTCCTTTCCTTTCTTCTCTTGAACTTTTCTGTCCTATTCCTCTCCATTCTTTCTTTCTGGATTTTCTGTCACGTTGGCTGTTTCAATAGCTTAACTTTGGCTTCATCCCCACTGCTATATTTTCCTCCCTCCAGTTCATCATCTATACCATTATTCTCCTACTGAAATTTTTTATGCAAGCCATATATACAGTTTTACATATTCTAGTAGCTATATTAAAAAATAGAGATGATATGGATGTTAATAACACATTTTATTTGACCCAGTGTATCCAAAATATTACTTCAACAAGTGGCTCTAATCACATTTCTATGTGCTCAACTTGTACATACTCTATTATCTTTGTCTGTAAGCCGCCTATCCTTCTACTGAACAAACTTTTTCAGACAGTATCAGCCTAAGTGCTGTTCTTTCCTGAAGCCTGCCTTGACTCATTCAGGCAAATTTCACCTACTGTGGCTTTCAAAGTTTTTTGACTTTACCTAGTAAGAAGTATATATTACCTTGTGACCCAGATATATGTATGTACACACATATATAGATATATATACTCCTATGTTTTTGTCTATAGCTCTACTGAAATCTTTGTGTCTGTCTCTAAATCTATACCTATGTAAAACTGGAACCAAAGTTTAAAATAGCGTTTTATTTCATGAAGTACATTTTAGTGTTTTCTATTCTATTCTATTACATTAAAAAAAGCTGATTGTGACTGACTATATTGATTCCATGGCTCATAAAATGTCAAAATTCATAGTTTGAAAAACATGGGTTTATGCTAGCAGCAATCTTATAGATAAGTCTACTATTGCATTTATCCTATTGCACTAATTTTGTTTTTTTTGCTTATATCTCCTCACCAGACTCTAAAACTTCATTTTTTTTTTTTAATTTGTATGTTCTAGTGACAAGTCCAATGCCTGGTGCAACAGGCATGCTCAATATGTATCTATTGAGTGACTCAAGTCCAGAAGAGCTGTTCACATGGGTTCAAAGGCAATATCTTAACCATCCAAGTTAATCAGCTACAACAGTTGGTCAGTGATGTCTCAGCACTGGCTGACTGAATACAAGCACCTGAGTGATAGCATGGTTTTCTTTAATCCCAGATCTACTTATATCTGAATAAGGAGCTCAGATTTGTTCTATTATTCTGGCGAAACAGGTAGCAGTGATGTTTTTCATCACAAAAAACTTGATGTTTTTCATTTAAAATCAGCTCAAATACTTGAGAGAAACAGGTTCTGTTACTTTCTGTGAAGGAAGCTGAAGTTAAGTTTGTACTCTGAGGTTAGCAATTTATGCCTGGTATTTTAAAGAATTTCTGATGACATGATACAATCTCAGAGTATATCAGAGATAAGACAGATGGCTCATTTCTAGACTAGTTTTACTGCTAATTAGGGGGCTAATTTTTCTCTTACAAAATCCAGTGTGAATATATTTATTGTCAAAATATTCAATGGCTGGAGACACTAAATTTCTCCAGGAGAGCCTAGTTGGTGTTTCCATCTTGTATAACTCTGGTGCTTATGTTTCAGAGAGCCAGGGGAAGAGCTGTTAGTAAAGCTATTGATTACGAGTCTGCTGAGTTTTAGTAGTTGTGTATTAACTCAAGAAGTTAAATTTCAAGGGGCTAAAATTTTAAAGAAAAATAGAAATTGAAGCAGAACTAGTCCTTTCACTTCCACTTAGGTGAATCGTTTTGCTTTTATTACATTCTGAGTGTTGCTGTCATTCTGTATGAAGAGGACTACATGACTAGATTGCTCTTATTTTGACAAAAGATCATTATCTGGCCGGATCATGTTCCAGGAGTCAATAAATATATAATATGCTATTTCAGATTCTTTGGAGATATTAAGTATAATCTCATTTTGAATGTAGAAGGTGTTTCTTAATAAATGTTTAAAAATTCTCTTGGCAGGGACTTAATGTGACAGCTAATAAATATACCATTGAATAAGTGTTAACAAAAAGACATATTACTGTGAAGTGCCTTCAAATTATTTAGGTGCAATAATAAAGTATTTTTTTCCTGACAAATAAATTAGTGATGGTTTAATTCTTTCATATTAATTTATGTTGAGGAGTACACACAGAAAAATTTTTGATGGAGCTATTTTTACTGTTTTCTAGTAATTCACTTTTGATTTTTATTCTGATAATTTCCAATAGTAAATTATCTGTAGAGAACAGTTGCCGCTTGAAATCTATGTATTTATATAGATAGATAGATAGATTTTATTTACCTAAACTGTTTATGTTTGAATCCTGTAATTAATGTTAGAAAAATTGAACCAAGCTCCTGGCTTAGAAAGTTGCTCATGAATGCTATTTCATCAAAAATTTCCAGACTTGAACTGACTTGCTACTTTTCTTGCTTAATGTTGGAATGAATTCCTATTTGTTTGATGAGGAATTCCATGTTAAGTAATTTTGTCTTTTAGAGTTGGATAGTATGTGCCATTTTGATATCTTTGGAATTTTCTGTTCTTGAAGCTGAAAGCATTCAGATATGTATTGTTATTATTATCGAAAATGATTGGCATTTCCACTTGCCCTTCAGCACGATTCCTTTCACTGTATTCACATGGTAAGGGAGCTATGTTTTGGCTCAGTGAAATATCAAGTATTTTTCTGAGATGCAGCAATCCAATGTGAATTGTTTTAAGGTGCAGTCTTATGAAACTTCATTTCACTGTGTAAGCATCATGGGCTATGTTGGAATTTAAAAGATGACTTGTATTTAAATACCTGTAACAGCTGTAACCCTGAAAAATGGATTTATAATGTATATACTCTCATTGGATAAGTTCTTTGACTAGAATATAAATTTTCATTTACTCATCAGTTTAAATGGGAAGCTGACATTGTACATGGTCTTTCTTATCGCTAATAGGAGTTTTTTACTGTAAGGTTTACAAGAAGCTTTCAGTGAGATTTTATTTTTAATTCTGGTCTTCTCTTACTTGGTACAGATGTCACCTATCTTGTTCTTCAGTTAATAAACAGCTCGTACTCTACTGTCTCATTAGCCTTTCAGTAAATGGGATTCCAAATGGTATCATTAGCCTTTTGATAAATATCATTTTAATTAGATATGCATAAATATGGAAGGATCTACTGTGTAACAATGTCTATAGTAATTAGGATTTATTTTATATTGTATTCTTATTTTATATTTGTATTCTTATGGAATTGTGGGCCTATTGCTGATGCAGAATAATTACACTATTAGGAGTCTATGCTAACCTGTTTTTTGTGTTTGCAAAGATCGCAAGTCTATCAAGTAAGTGACTTGAGTTAATTTGATTTCACCTTTATCAGAAAGCTAATGGAATTGATATTGTAACTTCTCTTATGCCAAGAACTAAAGAACTCAGGTTTAATAACTCTCTGTACTGTTTCAGAAAGTTGATTTATTGCTTGCAGGATTTTTGTAAATATAGATGTTTTAATGCAATTGAATAGTATAAAAACTCTTCAGTTCAATTTCTCAGCTAGTCATTAAAATCATTGTTATCATATTACAGAGGTATTGGTTAAGAAAGGAGCTTTAGAGATAGAAAGACCTGACTTTGGATATCATATATGCCAGCTACTACCACAGTGCCCTTGGTGATTATAAAAGCAATGCCTGTCTCAAAGGAAGGTATTTTGAGAAATAATTGAGATAATAAGACTTAGTAAGTATTAAAAAATGTCGACTAATGTTATCATAATAAAAGTCATGAACACTTTTTTTTATTAAATATATTTAATTTTGAAAGAAATTGTATCCGTTTTTGCATTTGTGACAATCAAAAAATGTTGATTAAGTAGATAAGTATACCATGTGAACTTTTTTGGTATGCCTTGAAGGCCAATATAATCAGCACATTGACAAACATTACACAGTTGACATTTAATAAAATTGAATTGAATGTGCATGGCTTCAACTGGTGTGATTGTCATGCAGTTTTGTTTATTTCCTGATATATAGTTGTTTTGTAATTGTTCTATATTATCTGCCACACTAAACTGTAAACAAAAATTGGTTGGAAATTGTTTTTCAGCTTCCTCTCATCATATCTAAAAAAAAAAAATTCTTTTTCAACCACAAGGTCCATTCAGTAAATGTTTATTGGATTTTAATTTTATATACTTTTGTTGGGTACTCCCTACTCTCTTTGATTTTAAAAGAAAAATGGATAAATAAAACAATTAATTGTTCATGGAATAATGATAAAATCAGTTATGGTGCAGTCATATTATATTTAGTATTTTGCTAAGACGTATTTATACATGTGGATATGTAATTGTATATGCATAGAAAAAATTGTTAGGATTCATAGCAAATTATTTATAGAATTACTTCTAGAGAAGGGATTGGAACAGTTTAGAATGTATATCAAATGGTTTCGTGATTGCAAGCAACCTAAACTGAGAGATTAAGCAAAAAAAGAGGAGAGATTTATTGGATAAAGTGTGGGTATTTCACAGAATTGAAAGCAGAGTTGAATAAGTAGGCCTCAGAAAGCATAGAAATAGAAACAACCGAGAGCTAAGTGGCAGAAATTTGCGAGCAGTTTCTGTGGCTGGATTGGGGTTTGGGGACTTCCTGTAACTGACAGCCCTCCTAGAACACCATAGAATGGGAGGAATGGCAGTTCACCAGAGGAATGAGTGCTGGGCATGAAGAACATCGTAGAGCTCTGCCATACCTGCCTCAAAGGATAGAGCAATGTTTTCCTTGTTATTTTATTTATATCTGTTTTGCAAAATGCCTTTACTGAGATTTAATCTATACACTGTATGATTCACCCATTTGAAGTGTATAATTCAATGGCTTAGTTTATTCACAGAGTTGAGTATTCATTAGCACAATCAATTTTAGAACATTTTCATTACCCCACAAAGAAACCACACATTCCTTAGCCATCACTCCCAAACCATCCCCTCATCCTCAGTCCCTAGAGACGACTAATCTGCTGTCCATCTCTGTAGATTTCTCTGTTCTGAACGTTTCATATAAATGGAATTATACAGTATGTGGTCATTTGTGACTGGCTTCTTTCACTTAGTATAATGTTTCCAAGGTTCATCAGGTTGTAGCATATATCAGTACTTTATTCCGTTTTAGGACTGGATAGTACTCCGTTGTAGGGATATAACACATTTTATTTATTCCCTTATCAGTTGATGGACATTTGGATTGTTTCCACCTTTTGGCTATTAAGAATAATGCTGCTATGCATATTCAGGTACAAGTTTTTATTTGAATACCTGTTTTCAATTCTCTTGGGTATATTGTTAAGAGTGGAATTGATGGATCATATGGTAACTCTATGTTTAAGCATTTGGGGAACTGCCAAACTGTTTTTCAAAAGTGGTTGCACCATTTTATATTTTATATCGTAATCAGCAGTAAAGGGAGGTTTCAGTTTCTCCACATCCTCATCAACGTGTTTAAATGTCTTTTTGATTATAGCTATCCTAGTGAGTGTGAAGTGGTATCTCATTGTGATTTTAATTTGCATTTACCTCATGGCTAATGATGTCGTATATCCTTTTATGTGTTTATTGGCCATATATATATTTTAAAGTAATGAGATTATAAATTTTTTTAACTTTCATAATTTGTTTTTTTTAGCTGAAAACGTGTCAGATTTGTTCATTTTTTTCTTACTGTTAGTCTTCATTCTTTATAATTTTGGGTGAATGTTTAACACAAAGTTACTCCTTAAAACTTCTCTGTGAGTTAAGTGTTATGCCCATAAAAAAATTGGGGCTTAGAGAAGGTAAGAAATTTGCTCAAGGTCACAGAGTTATTAAGTGGTATAGGATTTGAACCCAGGCCATTTTAAATCCAGAGCTTGGTTTTTAAACTTGACACTATAAAGCATCTTAAGTCATTTGTATTCTCAAGTTTACTATATTATTATTTCTGTTGTTGTTGTTGTTGTTTTGGTTTACCTGCTTTCATAGTCTCACAGAAACAAAGACTCCTAAATTTCAAGGGGACTTCATAGTTCATCATATGTTGCTTTTACCAAATGTAGGAAATCTGTTCATGTGTTCGCTATGGCCTACTTGTTTAGCCAGGATTGTATGTTATTTTCCACCTACATCAGAATCAAGCGAGTTTTTGTTAAAATTGCATATTTCTGGGCTTCACCCCCCAATTTCATAGATGACCCAGTTGAGTACCAGCCCTAGTAAATAAAATTTTAAGCAAGTGAATTGAGAACCCTTTCTTTGGTGGCAGACATCTCACTATCTCACAAAAACTTGGTTTTGTTTGATGCTTTTTCATCGGTTTCGTGGTAGCTTTTATCCTTTGCTCTGCCTCTACTCTCTGTAGCAACACTCCATAGGTCTATTTCCGTTGATGCTTGGCAAATATGACTCTTATTTGCAGATAGAGGGGACTTCTAGTCTGTAGTTTCCATCCTGGGAGTTCTGCTGAGTTAATCATTCAGCTAGGAATCTCTTGCTCGGCACCTTCTGAATAGGTGGGAGATAGCAGCACCTCTGCTATGAAAGAAGCAAAACTCTGGTAGGAATTTTAAGCATTATCCAAAAATATTCGTCTTTTTGATAGATCACGATACCATCTTTGAATAGATCTGATATGAAAATTTTGTATTTTCTTTTCTCTGAAGACAAAAGTCTAGTCTTAGTAATAACAATTTTACCTGATTTCATGTAAGAAGTTTTGTGATAGTGACAGCTAATAACAGATGCAGCATCCAGTGTCTTTGCCCAGGTGATAACCCCTACACTTGGTTTTCTCACTTGGGTTGCCAAGCTAGGAGAGAATACTATTAAGGGGTCAGACTCTTGTGTTCAGGCCCTATTAGCTTTTGATTTATGCTCAAAGCCATTTTCCTTTTGTCTTTACTTGTTTGACTCTCAAGATTTGACTGTTCTTTGGTTTTAACTTGATTAGAACTGTATGGATGCATTTCTTGCTGTACTACTGTGAAAAATGCAAGGAGCCTGATGATAAGTTGTGCATCAGATGAATTGTGGTTATAATAGGACAATAATAATGTGACGATAGCATGGACTTGGAAAGGATCATTTTTGTAGAATTGTTAAGTCTTGTCATTTTTTTTTTTAACGTTGGATTTTTTTCCCCTGAGAACTAGCTTCTTAACATCAAGTTCTATAGCTTTTTCTTAGTCATTCTAGGATGCCATTCTTTCCTTTCCATTTTCTTATTGTCATCAGCCTAGTCCAGGACCTTATCAGCTATAGAATTATCAGTACTAGGAAAAGTTAAAAAGGTCAGATGTGAATTTATTACATGAATATTCAGTTGATTTCTGCAAATGCATTGTCAACAGGTTACCCATTTATATTATTCAATATTCATTTTAGGCATTTATGACACTGTCAAAGGCTAGCATGTAGCAATTTTTAAAGACCTGCTTTGTGTTTGGATAGTTCAAAGCAGCGCCTATTAAATAACTTGAAGTGAGTTTGATGAGGGTTTGGCTTTTTTCAGGAACTGAATGGGGTCTTTACTGAAGACTAAAGTAGGAAGGGTCAGAGCAAGCCTGGAATCCAGAAAGAGGTGGTTGGCGTTTTCTCCTCCATGATTAAAAAAGTAGGAAAAAGAAAGCAGTTTGTTGACTTTGATTTGATTCAAAACAGTACTTTCTAAAGCATAAGCCATTCTCATCATAACTGAATTCCTTAACTTAAAAACAGGTTCATTTAAATCCTTGATGTATTTCCATGTGTTCTCAATTCATGCTCAAGAGGGAGGTGATTTATGAGCTACTGTACTCAGCAGAGTAGAAATTAACTTGGCACAAAATATGTAGATTCAAATCTTAGCTTGTTTTTTGGTATAAGAATTTATTCACCCCTACCCCCGATCCTTGAAGACATTTTCCTTATTTCATAATCTTCACTAACCAATCTGTCTCCTGTAGGAACTTATAAGCATTAGCAAAGCTTATAACTGAAATTGTCAAGAAATATGGGAGAATTAAAATCTCTGCCCCAGAGCAGCTTTACAAATAGCAGTGCCTGGAGCTCCAAGGAACCCAGAAAGAGGATCCCAACAACATGCCTCTTTTCTACTTCACCTTATTTCACAACATTGAAAGGCAGTTTTCTCTCCTTTCCTCAGTGTTTGTCTCAATTTTAACATATTTTTTTGTTTCTAAGTTTTATTGATTTTTAATTTTTTATTGAAGTATAATTGACATTCAATATTGTATTAGTTTCAGGTATACAGTGTAGTGATTTGACGTTTATATACATTATGAAATAATCACCACCATTGATCTAGTTATCATCTGTCACCCTACAAAGTTGATACAATATTATTAACTGTATCCCGCATGCTGTACGTTACATCCTTCTTGCTTATTTCATAACTGGAAGTTAGTACCTCTTGATCCCCTTCACCCATTTCACCCAGCCTCCCAGCCCTCATTCCCTCTGGCAACTACCAGTCTGTTCTTTGTATCCATGAGTCTGATTTTGTTCGTTTTGTTTGTTTGTTGTGTTTTTTAGATTCCACATATAAGTGAAATCATATAATATTTGTCTTTTTCTGTCTGACTTATTTCAGTTAGCTTAATACCCTCAAGGTCCATCTATGTTGTCACAAATGGCAAGATTTCATTCTTTTTTTGCCTGAGTAATATTTCATTAAATATATATATATATGTACCACATCTTCTTTATCTATTTATCTATCAACGGACACTTAAGCTTCTTCCACATCTTGGCTATTGTAAATAATGCTGCAATCAACATAGATGTGCATATATATCTTTTGAAATTAGTGTTTTGTTTTCTTCAGATGAATACCCGAAGTGGAATTGCTAGATCATATTTTTAATTCTATTTTTAGTTCTATTTTTAGTAGATAGTTCTATTTTTAATTTTTTGAGGAACTCCCATACGGTTTTCCATATTGGCAGCACTAATTTAAATTCTTACAGTGCGTAAGGGTTGCCTTTTCTCCATGTCTTCTCCAACACTTGTTATTTCTTGTCTTTTTGATGATAGACATTCTGACTGGTGTGGGGTGATATATCTCATTCTAGTTTTAATTTGCATTTCCCTGAGGATTAGTGATGTTGAATATCTTTTCATGTTTCACAGCCTGTTGGCCATCTGTGTCTTCTTTTGAAAACTGTCCGTTTAGGTCCTCTGCTGATGTTTTAATTGGATTGTTTGGCGTTTTTTGCTATTGAGTTGTCTGAGTTCTTTATATATTTTGGATATTAACTCCTTATTGAACATATAATTTGTGAATATCTTCTCCCATTCATTAGGTTGGCTTTTTGTTTTGTTGATGTTTTCTTTTGCTGGGCAGAAGCTTTTTAGTGTGATATAGTCTCATTTGTTTATTTTCTTTTATTGTTCCTGCCTGTGGAATCACATCCAAAAAAGTATCACTGACATTGGTGTCAAGGAGGTGACTGCCTGTGTTTTCTTCTGAGTTTTATGGTTTCACTTTTACATTCAAGTTTTTAATCCATTTTGAGTTAATTTTTGTGTATGGTGTAAGATCGTGGTTCAGTTTTATTATTTTGCATGTAATTGTCCAGTTTTCCCAACACCATTTATTGAAGAGACTGTCTTTTCCCTGTTGTATATTCTTGCCTCCTTCATAGTAGATTAATTGACCATATATGTTTGGGTTTATTTCTGGCCCATCTATTCTGTTCCATTGATCTGTGTGTCTGTTTTTGTGCCAGCACCATGTTGTTTTGATTACTGTAGCTTTGCAGTATAGTTTCAAATCAGGCAGCTTGATACCTCCAGCTTTGTTCTACTTTCTCAAGATTGCTTTGGCTATTCAGGGTCTTTTGTGCTTCCGAATTTTAGGATTAGTTGCTTTAGTTCTGTGAAAAAATGTCGTTGGTATTTTTATAGGGATTGCATTGAATCTGTAGATTGCTTTGGGTAGTATGGATATTTTGACAATATTGCTTCTTCCAATCCATGAGCATAGTATATCTTTCCATTTATTTGTGTTTTCTCCACTTTCTTTCATCAGTGTCTTATAGTTTTTAGAGTACAAGTCCTTCACCTCCTTGGTTAAATTTATTCCTAGGTGTTTTATTCTTTTTAATGCAATTGTGGATGAGGTTGTTTTCTTAATTTCTCTTACTGATAGTTCATTATTAGTATATAGACATGAAACAGATTTCTGTGTATTAATTTTGTATCCTGTGACTTTACTGAATTAATTTATTCAAATAGATTTTTCATGGAGTCTTTAGGATTTTCTGTATATAGCAATCATGCCATTTGCAAATAGTGTCATTTTACTTCTTCCTTTCCAATTTGAATGCTTTTTCTTTCTTTTTCTTGCCTAATTGCTGTGGCTAGGACTTCTAATACTATGTTGAATAAAAGTGGCAAGAATGAGCATCCTTGTCTTGTTCCTGATCTTACAGGAAAAGCTTTCAGCTTGTCACCTTTGAGTATGATGGTAGCTATGGGTTTTTCATATATGGCCTTTATTGTTTTGAGGTATGTTCCTACCTACGTTGTTGAGAGTTTTTATCATAAATGGATGCTGAATTTTGTCAAATGCTTTTTATGCATCTATTGAGATGATCATATGATTTTTTTCCTTCATTTTGTTAAAGTGGTATATCACATTTGTGGATGTTCACACTGATTGATTTGCAGATGTTTAACCACCTTTGCATCCCTGGAATAAATCCCACTTGATCACGGTGTATGATCCTTTTAATGTGTTGTTGAATTTGGTTTGCTAGTGTTTTGTTGAGGATTTTTGTATTTATGTTCATGAGGAATATTGGTCTGTAACTTGTGTGTGTGTGTGTGTGTTGTCCTTGTTTGGTTTTGGTATCAGGGTAATGCTGGTTTTGTAAAATGTGTTTGGAAGTGTTCCCACCTCAATTTTTTAGAAAAGTTTGAGAAGGATAGTTATTAGATTTTCTTTGAATGTGTAGTAGAAGTCACCAGTGAAGCTATCTGGTCTTGGACTTTTGTTTGTTGGGAGGTTTTCGATTCCTAATTCAATCTGATTACTAGTAATTGGTCTTTGCAGATTTTCTCTTTCTTTATGGTTCAGTCTTGGAAGACTATATTTCTAGGAATTTATCCATTTCTTCTAGGTTGTCCAATATTTTGGCATATAATTGTTTATAGTAGCCTCTTATAATCTTTTGCATTTCTGTGGTGTCATTTGTAACTTCTCTTTCATTTCTGAGTTTATTTATTTGAGCCCTCTCTCTTTTTCTTTTCTTTTTTTTTTTAAAGATTTTATTATTTCCTTTTTCTCCCCAAAGCCCCCCGGTACATAGTTGTATATTCTTCGTTGTGGGTTCTTCTAGTTGTGGTATGTGGGACGCTGCCTCAGCGTGGTCTGATGAGCAGTGCCATGTCCGCGCCCAGGATTCGAACCAACGAAACACTGGGCCGCCTGCAGTGGAGCGCGCGAACTTAACCACTCGGCCACGGGGCCAGCCCCCTCTCTCTTTTTTTCTGATGAGTCTGGTTGAAGGTTTGTCAATTTGGTTTATCTTTTCAAAGAACCAGCATTATGTTTCATTGATCTTTTCTATTGTCTTTTTAGTCTCTATTCCACTTATTTCCACCATGATCTTCAGTATTTTGTTTCTTCTAGTAACTTTGGGCTTCATTTGTTCTTCTTTTTCTAGTTTGTTTAGTGTACACCTAGAGATTTTTGTTTGAGATTTTTCTTCTTTCTTGAAGTAGGCTTGTATCACTATGAACTTCTCTCTTAGAACTGCTTTTACTGCATGCCATAGATTTTGGAATGTTTACATTTTTATTTGTCTCAGGGTATTTTTTGATTGCCCTCACGATTTATTATTGGTCCATTGGTTGTTTAGTAGCATGTTTTTTAGTGTCCACATATTTGTGTTTTTTTCCAGTTTTCTACTATAATTGATTTCTAGTTTCAGACTGTTGTGGGAAAGATTCTTGATATGACTTCAATCTTCTTAAATTTATTGAGACTTGTTTTGTGGCCTAGCATGTTATCCATCCTGGAGAATGTTCTATGTGCACTTGAAAATATGTATTCTGCTACTTTGGTGGAATGTTTTATATATATATCTATTAAGTCCATCTGGTCAAATGTGTCATTTATGGCCAATGTTCCCTTGTTGATTTTCTGTCTGGATGATCTATTCATTGATATAAGTGGGGTATTAAAGTCCCCTACTATTATTTTTGTTTTGAACTATGTTTTTGTAGTTCTTCTCTAGTTCTTCTTCTCGTCCTCTCTTTCCTTGTGGTTTGATGACTTTCTATAGTGTTATGTTTAGATTCCTTTCTCATTATGTGTCTATTACGGATTTTTGGTTTGTGGTTGCCATGAGATTCATATATAACAGCATGTATCGATTTTAGTATTTTTGCTACTTGATGTTTGCCAAGTATGTTTACCAACATTATCTCATCTAGTTTTCAAAACAATACTGCTGGGTGGGTGGTGCCAGCCTTTATTCCTGCATGCCACACCCCTTGACCTCTGTTATAATAACTTTTTTGACCATCTGTATTTTTTTCATAGAAAATTTGATTTTTTCCTTTCCCTGACACATATTTTTGGTTAAATTTAAGAAGTGCTCATTTAACAGCTACTCTGTGGGAGGCATGTGATCTCTCTTTTCTTTTTTTAAGTGTTTTGTGGTAATTCTCTATAATGAGAAAAATGGATAATTTTGTAGGCTCCTTCCCCAATAAATAACAAAGTAGGTGAAATCAACACTTGATTTGCACTTTTATCCTGAGTAGTTGTTCACCTGAAGTATGTTGATTTATGGGTGTTTGTGAGAATATGATCCATGATCTCACAGCACTTGAAACAAGAATATTAAACTGATGAGGAATTCTGAGTGCTCATGCTATTCTTTCTCTATTTTGTTTTAGTTAGTGTAAAACTAGTGTTTCTTACCATCCTCGTTCATATGTTGTGTTCATGACCTCTTAGGTAGACTCAGAGGGAAGGATATAGCTATTTTAGCTTAAATTTCCTTCTCTATCTGCTTCTCTGCCCCCACTCTCACTATTTGCCTCTTTATGCAACATAATTTGCTTATATTAAACAAAAAGAACATAACTCAGAAGAGATGACAGTATCAGTGATCATTTGAAAGCTCATAGGCAGTCTGTTTACACTTGTATTTATTAATTTTTTAATTAATTGACTTTATTTTTTAGAGCAGTTTTGGGTGTCCATAAAAATTGAGCAGAAAATACAGAGAATTTCATATACCTTTCCCCATGCCTCCACCACACAGAGTTTCTCCTATTTTTAACAACTTGATTAGTGTGGAAGGTTTGTTACAATAGTGAGGACATATTGATGCATTATTATCCAGTATAGTCCATACTTTACGTTAGGGTTCATTCTTTGTGTTGTAGAGTTCTATGGATTTTGACAGATGCATAATGTCATATATCCACCATCACAGTATCATACCTCACTCCCTTAAAAGTCTCCTGTGCTCCACATATTCATCCCTCCCTCCCTCACACCCTACACCTTCACCTTTCAAACCCCTGGCAACCACTGATCTTTTTGCTTTCTCCATAGTTTTGCCTTTTCCAGAATGTCATATAGTTGGGGTCATAAAATATGTAGCCTTTTCTGACTGAATTCTTTCACTTAGTAATATGCATTTAAGACTCCTCCATGTTTTTTCATAGCTGGATAGTTCATTTCTTTTTATCATTGAATAATATTCCATTGTCTGGATGTACCACAGCTTGTTTATCCATTCACCTATTGAAGAACATGTGGTTGCTTCTAAGTTTTGGCAGTTATGAATAAAACTCGTATGAATATTTGTGTGTAGAATTTTATATGGACATATGTTTTTAACTCATTTAGGTAAATACTAGGAGTGTTTATATGTTTTTAATACTTCAGATAATTAGAATGCCTATGAATATTTTAGAGCTTTAAAATATTCCATATAAAAGATAGAAAACATGCTCATTAGAATGATTATATGTGTTTGATTCTGAAAAATACATTGCGAACTATGGAAACCATTTTAGAAGTAGTTAAGAAAGCAATTTTTGAAAATTATTATTGACTTGAGAATGTATGTTTATATTTTGTATGAAAAGTTATTATAGAAGTAAAAAGAGGCCTAAACAGCTCTTTTCAGAGCAATGTTTCAGGATTGATAGACATAGTTTTTGGTAGTGTTTGTACATGTTGAATATTTTAATTTTGTATATTATGATCTAAGCCCCCTCTCACTTCCAAAAGACTAAAACCTGTGAAGTCTAGAAAAAAATAACTCTTCTCTCACTCCTGGTTTTTTTTCCTAAGAAATACCAGCTCTTTTGGATATTCCTTCACTGCACAGATACTTGTTGAAGTCTCTCAACGTGCTGGGGATATAACAGTTAACAAAACAGACAAAAATCTCTCCCCTTATGCAGTTACGTTTTAATGGCAGAAACAAACAAGTAGAGTTCTTAGTGAATCAGGTATTTGCAAGCAGTCATAGGAAGAATAAAGCAGATATGAAGGATGGGGAGTCCCTGGTGACTTTGGAGTTGCCTCACTGTCCACAGAGCTGTGTGGGAATTAGAGATGGGAGGTCCAGGGCTTCTCTGAGAGCTGATGAAAAGGGGAAATAAAGGACATTATAAGATTAGTTCTGATAATCTGTGGGATGATAAACATCGTAAGACTGTGAGTGTTGCTGCAGGACAGGGAGAGATGGGCTCACAGTTTTCACCTCTGTCCATGGCTGTGTAGACGCTGTGGAGGACGCCAGGGAGGGTTGGTCCTGTCTGGAGCTCCTGGGCTTTCCCTTTGATTTGTGCTGATTGAGGTCCAGGAGTAGAAGAGATAATGTCTCATCCAAAGTATGAAAGCTCCAAGGATCTTTTTTGCCAGATATAAGTGAAAAGACCAGAGCTGGGGCAGACTGTAGGTGAGGCTTGACTAGTGCCTTGACCATGTGACAAAAGTCCCTCTTCCATATCCCTTCTCTGCCTCCCTTGGTATTTTCTTCATTCTAAGGTGACTCATTTCATCTCACAGATGATTTTTCTCCTGCTCACCATTAGAAAGAAAGAGAACAAGAAATGAAGTGTCTTTTTCTTTCACGTGGTCCCAGTATTTTATAGAAGTATCCACCATAAAGCAAGTTATATTCCAAAGTGTTCTTCATTGTGTTCTATTTTGTAGTGGCTTGCGGTGTTTTTTTTTTTTTTTTTTGGCTTGAGGAAGATTGGCCCTGAGCCAACATTCATACCAATCCTCCTCCACTTTGTACATGGGACACCTCCACAGCATGACCAGTGAGTGGAGCAGATCTGTCCCTGGGATCCGAACTTGCGAACCTGGGCCGCTGAAGCAGAGCGCGTGGAATTTTAACCATTCAGCTATGGGGCCGGCCCCCCAGTGCTTGCAGGTTTTACACATGAGGTCAGGACAGAAACCTCAGTCTAGCCGTTGTGCAGTGCTGGCTGCCCCTCCCTGGTAAAATCGGGATGCTGAAACCTTGGAAAATACTTGCCAGGATGATTGCTCTCTCACCGAGAATTGTAGCCATTTGTTAATGTATTCTGCATTTCACAGCTTAGAGACTATCAATTGTGGTTGACAAGCCGAAATTTAAGACGTGCCACTTTGCAGTGCATATTTAATGCTGACTGGCTCAACTTTAAAAACAGCGATTTTACAGTGTGTTTTGTTTGTATGTATGTTTGTTTTGTTTTGCATTAAAGAGTAGTTTCCCAAGCTGAACTTGTTCTAAAACACATACCCACCTCTGCACACCTTTGTGAATTTTAAATTTCTAGTATATAACATATATATTTGCCTCCTGTGTCTTTAAAGAAATGGCCTAACTCTGTGGACATAACTTGTGAGTTGAGTCTGTACATATAGTCTCTATGGTAAGATAGTGTCTTTGTGTCCTGAACAGTCCACAGAAAGTGCCCGACAGTTACAGGGCATCTTTCTTAGAAACCTTGCACTACTTGCTATGCCATAGTCCTCTTTTGAAGGTGCCTTATGTATACAGAACCAGAGTTGTTTTTTTTTTTTTTTTAAATCATGTGATCCCATTATCCTGACTCCTGATTATAGGAAGGGAGGCAAAGTCTCCCAGTCATTGAAGGGGCTGGATGTGAGAACTCTGTTCCACAGGGATGCTCGGTACAATAAAGTGATCACAGACCCAATAAGATCTTCTCTCCTTAGGAGTGGGGTGCAATTCATAGAATGATGCAGATGTGTGCAGACTTTCTGAGAGAAGGCAGACAGCAGAGTCTAGGAGGCTGTAGCAGCTTTGAAGAAGACCTCATGAGATAATGGGAAAGGGCCTGCAGAGAAATTAGTAGATGAGTAAAGGAGAGCAGTAGACTGAGGAGTCCAAGCATGGAAGACTGAGTTGCCATGTGACTCGTCAAGTCACTCTGTATTCTTAGAGTGGGTAGATTCTTTTCTTCCTTACGTCATCTTGTATCCTTTTAACAATCCCTCATCTGTTGACACAGTTCGAGTGAGTTTCTATTCCAGAGCTGCCTGTAATTGCTGATGTCTCACAACTGCTTATTGAATAATAAATCAGTTTTTGAAAAGTGATAATATATGACTCTCAAATAAAGACTTGCATAGTAAAATAGTCTAAAACAAGGCTGAAAAATATCAGATATGGAAGTGGAATATCTGAAAAAGAAGTGAAATTATAGGTTTTTTTGTTTATATTTTCTTACCATGTACAGATTTTATCTATCTTTAAGAAAAACTTACCTGGTTATATTATAGCTCAAGAAACTGTGTAATGGTTTAAATGAGGAAAAAAGATAGCTTTATGCTAAATTGGTTTGAGAGAGCTCATTAACATACTGCCTTTCTTGTCAAGTTGCTAAGGCTCACTGATTCACTGTGAATTTAGAGAAACATATCATCTTGATGGCAGTGTTACCAACTATATTTCATCTTCTAAATTTCTCTTTGTGTTTTAATGTTTATAGTTATTTCAAATTTCCCAGTGTTAAATATTTTAAATACATATGTAAACCTCACAGGGAAATGATGTATGAACAAAGAGAACACTAAGCATTTGAAAAGTTTTTCAATAGATATTTTCTATGTTCTATTTTCTGTTTCCAGGAGAATTTGGCCTATTTTGTTCACTGATATATCCCGTATGCCTAGCACAGTGCTTGACATGTAGTTGGTACTCTGTAAATGTTTACTAAATGGAGACATCCAACAGAGATAGGATTTTCTATAATTTGATATAAAATATAGACTCATGTTAGAATCAGAGCGGAAGTGAAAGAGCTGAATGCATGACTCTATGACTCCCTTCATAGATTGGGGAGTTGAGGCCTAGATAGGTGAAGTGAATTTCCTAACATCACAACTAGTGAGTGGGAGAATGAGGGCTACATTTTGGGTTTGCAAACAACCTGCTCAGTTTCACCTGGCCAACAGGGGATAGAGCTGAGGTTTAAACTCAGATATGACTGACTATGAAGTTTGTTATCTAGGTGAGAGTTTCAGCATTCATATTTTTATAAAGATTTAATATGTCACCTTTTCTCTATAGCTTTTTCTCTGCCCCAAACAGAAGTAATTGCTTCCTTGACAGATAGGACTAGATACCTTCTCGTTTCTAGCATGTATCACTTTATATACAATTTGTTTTCATGGCTGTGATGCCTTAAGGCCAGGGACCAATCCTTATTCCTCTTTGTTACCCCAGAATTTAGCATAGTGACTTACTGATAGTTGAAGTTCCCTGTGTTTTGAATTGTCTTCAGAGTTAGTGACAAATAGTATACCCAAGCTTAGGACTAGGGAGATAGCACTTTCATGAGAGGAACAAAATCTCATAGCTTTTCAAATACAGTTAATGCTTGATAAATGTTAATGTTAAATAATCATTATTCTTAGAGACATGACTTAATGATTGTTAGTCTTCTTGGTTTGAATGGCTTTTTGAGGATGTCTTCACTTATTAAGTTTTAAAGAATTCACGTAGTACTCTTTTATGGATGTCATGGTTTCAATACTAAAACTCGCCTCACGATCTGCCCTCCCACTTGTGTTTTAGATTCCACCAATCCATAGTTAATGCTGGTTTAAAAAAAATTTCTTAGGAAATTTAGAAAATTGAACCGCTAATACTGTTACGGATATATTCCTTAGTAAGTGCACAGGTCAATTTTATACATTTTTAGCAAAGCATGTCTATCAAATCATCAATGAATTTTAAAAAAACATATTCTTATGAACTTGAAACTTTTATGTGAGGCTGGTATTTATAAAACATTTGAAAACATGAATAAAAGCACATTTCAGGAGAATATTGTGATCTTAGAAAACATAAAAATTTATAGAAGATGCATTGCTTTGCCTGTAGATCTTATAAATATAATGATATTTACTGAGTAGTAATATTTCAAACCTATTTATTTCTTACAGCTAAATCTTCTGAGACTTAGGATGTTATTCCTTTAGGGAAACCATCTGAAAGTATTTGATTCCTGTTTGTCATGTTAGAAACTACCATAACATCTTATTTGTATGAAAAACAATATTACTAAAAAAGAACAAAAAATACTAAATTCAACAATCATCATGTGCTAATTTCTTGAAAGAAGATCCATATTACTGATATTGTCATTAAGAATCTGATCTTTTCTACAAAATATGTTTTAGGAATGCAAGAAAACTTGCAGTGCAAACCACCTTGATTCACAGATGAGAAAAAAAATCAAGCACAAGAGTGAATTCACACTTCAGATGTTAAAGACAGTTGACGAAAAGCCTGGTCTAGATTCTAGATCTTCAAATTCTTTGGCCAGCATGTCTTCCAAGATATCAAACTAATGGAAAAGAATAACATTCATGCAAAGAAATGCTAAATAAAATTAATGTAATTTTATCCTCTTATGTCTTTTTATTATATTCTATACATTTATCACCTTTGTTGTCGTCATTGCCAGCAAAGGAAACAGACTCTGGCTTAAAAGCAAAAATGGAATTTATTAGAAGTGTCTAGGATGAGAGAAGCTCTCGGCGTTGAGAGGATGCTGCAGAGGTATGCTTGGAACAAAGGGGGACCAGGCAGATCTGAAGGTGTTGGTGACAGGAACACTCAACAAAAATGCTCAGGCCCTGTTGCTGACCTGAATCGACTCTAACCAAGTCTGTGGTATGTGCATTAACTCTGCTTAATATACCAAAGTCCCAAGAGATTGTGTCTGGTTGACTAAGCTTGGGCTGTGTGCTCACCAGCCTATACCAGGGAGTGAGCAGAAGTTCTCTGGAAGAGCTTCCAAGGGACGCCTTTGGTTTCCATAGTTGGAGAGCATGTATTTGGATTTATGCTTCCACCAGGACTACATAGTGGAGGAGAAAGTTCCCCAAAAGGGAGCTGAACTGATGTCAGGAAAGGGGCTAGAAGCCGGGCTGCCACAAAGTGACGTATATCCACTTAATCAATGATCATGTTATGCTGGAAAACTCTTTTTCTGTATCCAGGAAAATCAGCCTTTTCTGAATAGCACACTAAGTATTTTAAAAATGTGGATTATCAGGCCGGCCCAGGGGCGCAGTGGTTAAGTGCGCACGTTCTGCTTCGGTGTCCCGGGGTTCGCCGGTTCGGATCCCGGTTGCGGACATGGCGCCGCTTGGTAAGGCGTCCCACGTATAAAGTAGAGGAAGATGGGTGCGGATGTTAGCTCAGGGCCAGTCTTCCTCAGCACAAAGAGGAGGATTGGCAGCAGTTAGCTCAGGGCTAATCTTCCTCTAAAACAAACAAACAAACAAAAAATGTGGATTATCTGGTGTATATAGATTAAGACTATTTTAAGTTTTCCTCTCCATTGCTTTGTCTCTGTTAGTATTTTAGTTACTCAACAAAACCTTTGTGTGTGTGTGTGTGTGTGTGTGTGTGTGTGAGTGGTCAGAGGAAGGAAGAAACAGGAGAGTTCAAATCTAGGATAGTGTTGGTTTCTAAGTCTTACATATAGCATTTGCTGCTCACAGTGAATAGAAATAATAGCTATAATTTATTTTTTACCTACTGCTTTAAAGTACTGCATTTAAAGTACTATGTGGGCATTTTACCTATATTTTCAATGCAAGAACAATTTGAGGTGAGAATCTTAGGTTCAGGAAGGTAAGAAAAACACAGTGGAGCATGGTGTTTACAAGTATGAGGTCTAGAGTGGGATTCACTGAGTCCAAATTCTGACTCTGACACTTGCTAGCTGTGTGATCTTGGGCAAGTTTCTTAACCTGTCTGTTTCTGGTTCTTCTTCATCTGAAGAGAGGGACAATAATACGGTCTATGACATAGGAGAGATTTTGAAATTCAAAAGATATGTATCAAGTGCTTATTAGCATGGTACGTGGCACTTAATAAGCAGTAGATGTTAGTATACAGTTAGCATACAGTTGGTAACAAGTGTACAGTATACTTGTTACATTAAAAAAAGGACAAGCGTTTGTTGAGGGAAATGGTACTACCAAATTGAGGAAGAAGGAAGAAAACTAAAGAATTGGGCCTAAAAACAGTATTGTACTTTTAACCCAGTGGAATAAGAACAAATTGATGATTATTACGTCAAGGATGCTAATTAATCTATGTCCTGTTGTGCTTGCATTGTGAGGACTTTTCATATTCCTATAACAGTTTTGGAGGAATTTTTAAAATAATTTACAGAGCATTAGTTTTTCCTTTATTCTCCTCTCTGATGTGCTGTTTTACACACTCAAGAATATCTGTAACGTATATGTAGTTATAAAGCATAAATCTGTCACCAACCACATTAACACCTCAACTCCATCCATACGCTCCTCCCCTGTCTGATCCTTCTGCCTCTCTCACATTAGCTGAATTTTGTGTTTATCATTTCCCTGCCTTTTTTCCTTAAACTTTTTATTTGGAAATAATTTTAAATTACATAAAACTTGCAAGCATAGTACAAAGGACACCCATATACTTATATATATACTTCTGTATATACTTATACACACTCATGCAGCACAGAGAGAGAGAATGAATATATATATATATTCATTTTTTTCTTAGAACCTTTTGAGACTAAGTTGCTGATATCATTGCCCTCCTTTACTGTTGAATATTTCAGTATGATTTCCTAAAAATAACGTATTTTTCTTACATAACCACAGTACAGTTTCCAGCTTCAGTAAATTTCATGTGGCTGTAATACCATTACCTAATTTAACATCTATTTTTGAATTTTGTCAGTGTACCTGACAATGTCCTTGGTAAGTATTTGTTTTTTCCCTCCAGTACAGGATCCAGTATAGGACCAAGTACTGCATTTGGTTGTCAAATCTTCTTAGTCTCTTTTAATCTGTAACAACTCTTCACCTGTTTGTCTGGAATAACGTTGATATATTTGAAGAATACAAGGTTCTCCCTCTCTCTCTCTCTTTTTTTTAATGGAATGCTTGTCAGTTGAGGTAAATCTGATGTTTCCTCATGATTTAGATTCAGATTACACATTCCCAGACAGGATACTATGTAAGTGATGTTTCCTTTCCAGATATCACACCTGGAAGGACTCACTGTCTACCTGGTCAAAGTTTTGCCCAGTTTCTCCATTTTACAGTTACTAATTTTCCCCTTGTTGCTAGTGAGCAATCTGTGGGGAGACATTTTGAGACCATGCAAATATCCTACTTCTGATGGACATTTCTCCTGTTGACTTAGCATCTGTTGATAATTCTTGCTTGAACCAGGCTTTATTGTGGTGGTTGCAAAATGATGATATTCCAGTGCCAGCAGCAACTCCTCTTTTAGCACTCAGCTCTCAGCATTCTTCTCTACGCACCTTCCCTTCTCCGCCATTTCTTTCTGTATTCCTCCATTCTCCCCTTTCCCCATCAGTGATTTATAATTCAGAGTCCTTGTGACATGTCTTATCATACTTTGGGCATTTCCTTACTTTCTGGCATAAGATGCCCCAGGGTCATTGTGTACGTTCTCTGCCCAGCCCTGGAATCAGCCATTTCTCCAAGGAGCCATGGTTCTTTTTAGTGACGAATGGCTTTAAAAACTAAGATCTGCGTGCTGGGTTTACTAGCTCTGTAAGTTGATTAAACTGTAGCTTTAAACCGGTTGGTGATTGTTTCTTCTTTTTATCCTCAAGCAACCTGGTTATTTATTAAATTTCTCTGACTTAAAATGCATACTTCATAACCTATGGCATTTTAATTCTCTTTCCCTTATTTATAGTCCTTTATGTATTTGTGAGAGTATTCTTCATGAGTGTCAGGATTGGCTGCCACGTTGTGGGACATCCAATAACTGCTCTAGTGTGGTGTGAAATGAGCAGCTCCATGGGATTAGTAACGATATCTGTCACAGGCAGGTGCAATAAAGCATTATGAGGTGAGATTGTTGACAGGATGAGCATGAAGATATTTTCAATAAATGAAATATTTATTCATGATAGCAGATTGTGTTTCAGAAGCTGAACAGTTTCAAATAATCACTTATTTTTCTACATCTTTTTTAAAGTACAGGAAACTAAGGAAATACAGAATTGTGCAAAGGCCACTCCAGGATATTAATATTATACTGAATTAAATTTTAAAAGTTCAGTAGCAGAAAGGTTAGAACCTTCTCATTTAAAGTTTATCTTATTTCTTAAGGCATTTACTGTTGCGTTAATATTCTAACCACTAGAATTTTTGCTATATTGGATATGGTATAATAAAAATAATTACTATTTATATAGTGTTTATAGCTTATTTAAAACATTTCACACGCATCTCTAATTTGATGCTACCTACCTAACATGCTATAATTACTATTTAATTAATATAAAGAAACTGCGACTGAGATAGATTATGTAATTTCACCAATGTCACATAGCCATGCTGTATATATATATTTGTATCCTGCCTAATTGCAAAAAAGAATTGATGTAGATTATTAAAAAAATGAAATAAAACCAAAACATAAAAACTATCAGATGACATAAAAACACCAAAAACATAAGAGCAGGGAAGAAGCAAATATGCTAATTGCAAGAGCTATTATAGTTCGTATGGTTAAAAATTAAATTTGGTTTTATTCAATTTGACTCAATATTCATCGCCTGCTTTATGCCATTTATTTTGGTAGTTCATGGAGGAGGTTATTGTCTTTTTAGGGAGACAGAGATTTAAAGAAATTATTAGAATATAAAATGATAAGTGCCATGGGAGGACAAAGAAAATAAACCTTGCCTACTGTGTGTGTGTGTGTGTGTGTGTGTGTGGTGGGGAGTGGTGATGGTGGCATATACAAAAGCTTCCTGGAAGAGAAGATGCCTGAGTTGGGCCTTGAATGACAGGTAAGAATTACCCAGACAACAAACACGGCAAGACTATTCTAGGAAGGGACAGTATGACGGACAGTTAACACAAACATGGAACCACATGGTGTGTGCGAGAGCTAAAAGAATAATTCTAGTAGGAAATGGAAAGTGACTGCCAGATGAGGCTAGAGAGGTAAGTAGGGGTCAGGTAATCATGTCCGCACATCCTTGTATTTTTATACTTGAAAGGTTTTAAACAGCAGAGTGTCGTGGTTAGATTAGTTATATAATTTCTGCTCTTGCAGCTGTGGAGAGGATGGATTGAAGGGAGGAAGAACGGTAGGTGGACAGGGCAGCTAGACTAACACTCCAGAAGTCCAGGGTAATGAGGAAGAAATGTGCTTCCAATGTGTTTGTTAGTTTGAGCCTGTCATCTTGGAAAATAAACTGGCTGGTGCTACTAAGATGGATGAAAATGGGAACATGAAGCTTACCTAATTCTTATGATCAGAAAGGAGGAGACGTTATTTCTTCAAGAGATGAATGTTTTCTACATATTAAATTTTCAAAAGTATTTCTCCCCTTCTTAGATCAGTGCTTATATGCTTATCTACATATGAATCACCTAGGGATTTTGTTAAAATCAGATTATGATTCAGTAGGTTTGGGATGGGTCCCAAATTCTGCATTTCTAACAAGAGCACAGATGACACTTGTGCTGTTGTTCTGAGGACCATACTTTGAGTTGCAGGGGTTTAGAGTATATTTAGTGTTGTGGTGATTATGCCACCATCAACAGTTTTATTATAAATGCAGAGGTGATTCTCATGATTGCTTTCTGTGTATGGGCTTTGTGTGGTGTGTTTGCATGTGAAGAGAGAGAGAGTTTAAGGTGCTTGGGGGAGTGGAAGGATAGTGTGTCCCTGAGATCTGAGGTCTTCAAATTGGTACATGATTACTTGGCAAGGGGCAAGCAGTTGATTTTGAAGGAATCAATTGCTAAGTCCTCAATTTCCATAGTCTTTCCTAAAATTGGTGCACCTGAGAAAACATTTCTCAAGTATACCTCCCCTTTCACAATTGCTCTTCTCTCATGTTGTAAGAAGAAAGGCAGGTAGACCTCTCACCATTCCTAATCTTATTATGGTGCATTTCTTCAGGGTGGAAAATATCGCTTGCATCAAACGGAATGTCAGTTAGAAATATTGGTATTGCTAGAAAAAGTGAATGACCTAAACACTAGGTAACAAATCTTTTTGCAACTTAGATAGTTTCCATTTTTTTGCTTTCAGCAAACTTCTAGGAAAATGTAGCTATCAGCTGATAGATTATTAAAATTATTTGTATGATAACTATGTGATATGGAAGAATTTAGTAACATTGCTATAATAAAACTCTTTTCCTTCTCGTCTACTTATTTAAGGAAACAAGATTTTTCAATCCTTTCCTAAAAAGAGAAAATGCAGAATAGAAGTAAAATTGATGAGAAACTTTGTCTCATACTAGCAATAAGTAATATTCATTCAGAGGCCTATGAATGATTTTAAAAACAAAAACACTAACTCCATCCATTTCGTTAAGAAATACATTTCCAATATATTTTTCAGTTTGAACTTTATAATCTTAAGAAATAAAACAAAATTTAAAAGGTGTAAGATTTTAAGACAAATTTTTTTTTGGTGGAAAAGTATGAATAAGATGATCAATAAAATGTTTCAGAAGCAAAAAATATATTAGAGTAAAATTCTATGGAGAAATGAGTATAAATGAGTTCAAGCAAAAAAAGTGAACCCTGGGGGCTGGCCCCATGGCCGAGTGGTTAAGTTCGCGCGCTCCGCTGCAGGCGGCCCAGTGTTTCGTTGGTTCGAATCCTGGGCGCGGACATGGCACAGCTCATCAAACCACGCTGAGGCAGCGTCCCACATGCCACAACTAGAAGGACCCACAACGAAGAATATACAACTATGTACCGGAGGGGCTTTGGGGAGAAAAAGGAAAAAATAAAATCTTTAAAAAAAAAAAAAAAAGTGAACCTTGTAAAATTTCCTACTCTTTAAAAGTGTATTTTAAAATAGATGATGATGTATATCAAATTGATGTGGAATATAGGTTCCTTTGGTACCCTTGAAAGAGTGATATAACAGTTTTAAAAAGGACAATATTTACAACTTACTGAAAATTACATACTTTGCAGCCATTTAAACTTATGATCACAAATTTTCAATATCAAGTGAAAAAAAGTATTGCAGATTTTGAGAAAACTCTTTTGGGAGTATGGGAGGAAAAAAAATGAAGGCTATTGCTTTAGAGCACCTTTCTCAGAACCTAACTTTCCTTTGGAAAATTTAGAAGACAAAAAGAATTGAGATCATGCTCATTGAGAGCTTATTATATTGTTAGTAATAGAGAGGAGATTCCTAGGGTTTGGATGCCTGACAAACAGGTTATGATAAAGTTGATCCTCTGCTATCAAATAAGTGTCCTAGACAACTCTCTTCGATGAGCACTTCTTCACTGAACGGGAAGAGCATCTCTAGGCAATACCAAGGTTTTCCTGAGAAAGAGATCTTTGGATCAATGCAGGAATTTGAACAAGTAAGTATTTTGTTGAGATTCCGTAAAGCAAGACAGATATGATTTGGGTGAGGAACAATTTTGTGATGGCCTCGGCCATCCTCAGTTATGCTGCAGCTGCTACTATAGAATGTATAACTCTGAGCAGTGAGTTAGCTGTGAAATACACTCCCAGATAATTGAATTAGTTAATGTATATAATTATATAAAAATTACTCTATATAATCCCGGGTAATTAAATGTTCAAGAATGCTTGCAAAATGCAATGATTTTCGTTTTGATTTGCTTACTGTTCAGTTTGTCATATTGGTATAAGTGAGAATAATCAAGACCAAATGCCCACACAGCTAATAAGTTGTGAAACTGGTATTTAAACTCATGTATTCAATACTATGTTTTTTCCACTACAGCAATTAGAAAGGCTGCCTAGTATTTTATACATGTAGAAAGCTGGTTATATTTAAATATGGTTTATTGCTTACTGAAAGGAATTGTGGCAGTGTTGTAGGATTTTGCTAATTTGTTTGTTTTTTTAAACTCTTAAAAGTTGAGGACCCCAAAGAGCTTGTAGTTATGTGGGTTAGTTTTATCAATATTTAGCATATTAGAAATTAAAATTAAGAAAATTGAAAAAATATATTTAATTCATTTAAAAACCAGAATAATAAACTCATGTTAATTTAAATTAGATATTTTTATGAATAAACTATTTTTCAAAACAAAATAATTTTGTGAGAAGCTTGGCACTATAAATCTCTTTGATGTCTGGCTTAATAAAAACAACTGGATTCCCATATCTGCTTTTGCATTCAATCTGTTGTGATATGTTGTTTTGGTTGAAGTATACGAAGAAAATCAGCCCTCACACAGATATGTGCTTGGAGAAGGGAGACCTTATGGAACCCCTGAAAGGTTCTTGGGGACCATCAGATGTCTTTGGGACCACACAATAACTACTGCTTTAAAATATTATCACAAGTGTTATATTACACTTTTACAATTTATGTGCACATAATACAATAGTATAGTTTTTGCATATGCATTATTTTGATGTTGTCTGCATTTGATTGTACCTTCATGTATTATGGAAAACTTTTTTCCTTAACTTTTGGATATGTAGTTAAGTTTATGACAAATTATAATCTGAACTTGAAAAGATTTAAATAAAATTATGGGGTATATTAGAATATGTTTCAATAGGATAGGAAGTGTAAAAATACATTTGTGTCATGCAGAAAAATCAATAGAAAATCAGATGTATCATTATTAATCAAATGATACCAAAGAATTGTAATGATATCAAAGAATTTTAAACTTCAGGAAAATGTTTGTCCTGTAAATCCTTTAAAATAATCTGGATCTTTATCCATCTATCCATCTATCTCAATTCCTTCCAGCCTCCTTCCCTCTTTTCTCTTTCATTTTTATCCTCTTCTTCAACATTCAGTCAACAAATATTTATTGGGCTCTTTATCAGTTAGGGTAAGCACTAGCTTATGTGGCAAAGAGATGAAAATGTACAATGGTTCTAATACAATAAAGCTGTTTCTTGCTACCTCCAATGAGTGTATTTCTGTTTGGGGGAGGGGCTGCTCATTGCAGAGGTGGCCAGCTGGGGACACTGCAGCTTCTGCCCTGGTTAGGAAAGTGAAGAATTAGGAGGCCACCTCACAACTGCTGGCTCTAGGACTGTATTATCTCTGCCCATGATTCATACTAGTAAAATGGATGGCTGGCCCTGACTCTTGACACTCATGAAAGCAGGGATTTGACATTATGCTGCAGAAAAATCACATTTCTCTCTGACTGATTGTGCAAGTAAAAACAGCAGAGGCAACAGCAGCCAGCCTGGCCCCGGCCTCACTGTTGACTCTGACTCAAAGTCATGAATGTGCATCTGCTTGGCAAGAGCTAGGTCATGTGCCAAAGTTGAGCTGTCAGGGAATTTGGGGAATGAACTTTAGCTTTCTAGCTATCTAGCTTGGCATGCATTAAAGGATGCAACTGAAATGGAGTTGAGGGAACCAATCTGTATGCAGAGAAAAAAAGACTGAAATGAAATGTATTAAAATGTTGGCAGTGATTATTTCTGGGTAATCCAATCACAGCATCTCCTCCTTACTTTACTGTCTTGACTTTTGCCCTCACTTATGTAAATCTTCTTCATTTTAAAAGAGCTTTCACCTTCCTCCCAATCCCAAGTATCTCCCCTGGTTGCTACAAGAGCATAAGACCAAAACAGTTAGAACTGGTCACTTCTGGCAGCCACAGGAAGACTTGACTTTTAGTGTGAAAACTGTGGAAATTTCACCCTTGCATAGTTCTCACGGGAATAAGGATCATCTAGTGAATTGGCTAAGTGAGCCTTTCAGTGGAACCACATGTATGTTGAAATATCAGTCTAGATCATTCCCACTTTGCTGCCTGGTGTGAGTGCTTTTGGGCTTCTTACCTTAACTGAGCTTGGGCATTATGGTAACCAAATGGTACTGTGTTATGGAGGAAACCAAGATGACTTTATGCTGTGTGATTTTTCCCTGGGCAGGTCAGAATCAATCACTTTTCTCTCTTATGCACTGCTGACTGTTGAAGGTTCTATATAATACATATTGGGAAAAGAAACTTTCATTAATGCTTGGGGGTTGCTTAAGTAACTAGTGGAGTAAATAATTTATCCTCAACTCTGGGTAGTATCCTGGTCTTTGAGCGATAGGGGATAGAGGGTAGTATGGTAATGCATCTGAAGCTGTGGTGTACATAAAGAAACGTGAAAAGGTGGTTCAGAAAGGAAGCCAAATGCAAGCATACTGGGGTCTACAAATCAAATGGTTCATTCTAGACAGCGAGGCACCCAGAGGGTGGGGCAAAAAAGCCAGGTGGTTTTGTACTCTGAATCTAAAAGTGAGTGGTTGACAGCCCAGTGGAGACTGGCTTTCCACAGCTCAGGTAGGGTGTCCAAAGGGTCCGGATAGCCCTAGGGTGAAAAGCTAGGGTCTTCATGTTTTGCAGGGATCAGTGAGTATGGGGCATGGGTGGGTGTGTGTAGCTGGTACTGCAATAATTCCAGCGCTGGCTAGTGCCTTTGTTTTACCTTCAGTTTTCTGGTTCATGGGAAGATGAGCATGTCCAAGATAGAAATGGACAACAGCATTTATATATATTTTTTCTATAAATTCTTCATGATGACTCATGTTACTGAAGGCTTAACAGAGTTTTCTTTTTAACACATTGCTCACCTCGCAAAAATCAGTTAGATGGATTTAGTTACATTAATTTATTTAATAAAATATTTAGACGTAATAGCTAGAGCTGGTGAATGTTACCAGTAATATAAATTTAAAAACTGAGTACAACATTCAGACGAAACAAGATAATTTAGTTGATGCTATTCTGAATTGTAAAAGCACAAACCAGCATCTGAAGGGAAAGCATTTAGGATTTTTAATGTGGCAATTAAACATGGTTAGGGGGCTATGTAAATTAGCATGTTTGTAACTGCATTTATGGTCATCTTAATCTGATATGGATGACTTAATTTCATAGCCATTTGAGGATAGTTAATTCTACTTTATAGTTGCTTACCAGGAAATTATGCCTCATGCTGTGTGGTGAGGTTTTGTAAATGAATTTAAAGAAAATTGTTATTGTTGGAAAAAAATTCATTGTTTAAGCACCATCTGAAGTTGCTGCCTCTAAGGGATCATTGTGGCATGGTATTTAAAAAAAAGATTTTAAGTGTGTTTTATATCTTGTCAGTTTTTGAGTAGAAAGACTGAGATGTGTGTATTTAGCAAAAAAACTTTAAATACCATGTTGGGCCAGTCTGTGTCTGCATCTCCTTCTTGAAGTGGTTAGTGACTAATTTGGTGGCAAAGATGAATTTGCAGTTTATGAAGTACGGTACTAGCTGATAATAATCTTCTGGTTTGTATGTATGTACATCTGAAATCTTACAAATAAAATATCGGTGAAAATGTCAAATTGTTCTTTTTTTAAACCTGGATTGTAATCCCAGTTAATCTAGAAAGTTAACTAGTTTTCTCAAATAGTATTGTTTATATGAGAATTCTCCTGTAAAGTTTCAGTTCTACTTTAAAAAGTGAACATTCTGGATTTGATGTCAAATACGGCAATATTTAAACATGTTGAATGAGTCAGATTAGTCTAAAAAGGAATCTGGGTCTATTTACTTTATAGCTGATTATATTTAATATATAGCTTTATATGTGTGTATGTGTCTGTTATGTGTATATATATGTATGTATATATATATATATGAGTGTGTGTATATGTAGTGTGTGTATATATATATATGTATGTAGTGTGGTGTATCTAATTCTTTAAATTCTTCCTATGTAGAGCCCCATGTGGCTTAATTATTGGTTCTTTGGAGTTTGTTTTTCAGATAATCATTACATACTCACGAAAGCAGATATTTTAAGAATTTTAAGATTTTCTAACAGAATTAGATATTTTCAGATAAATATAAAGGCCTATTGGTGGAAAAATAACCTAAAGATTATTATTAATAAAGCTTAAACACGAATCTTTGAAGCAAAGTTAAAAAGGATTATGGTGTATGTATGTTCTCTTTAATTAAAAAAAATTGCTTTGGAAATGTTTGGATCATTCCACAGAAGGAGAGTGATCTATTCTATTACAAATTACAGATTACATTTGTTGTATAGGTGAAAATTTAAAGATTACTATCAACAATGTTTCTGTACATCTTATGAATGAGTAGAAGGTTTTAAATTTTGAGGGTTTTTTCTGTTTTATTATTTTTCTTTTTGGAGTAGAGGTTTTTTTCCCCCAACAATTTCATTGAGATCATAATGGTTTATAACATTGTGTAATTTTAGATGTACATTATTATTTATCAATTTCTGAGTAGACGTCGTCGTGTTCACCACCTGTAGTCTAGTTTTTCTCTATCACCATATGTACCCTGTTACCCCTTTCACCCACCCCCAGCCCCCTTCCCCTCTGGTAACCACTAATCTGTTCTCCTTATCCGTGTATTTATCTTCCGCATATGAGTGAAATCATGTAATATTTATCTTTCTCTGTCTGGCTTATTTCGCTTAACATAATATCCTCAAGGACCATCCATGTTGTTTTTGAATAGAAGTTTTTAAAAAATGGTTCCAGATACACTGGGGGAAAGTTATGAAGGGAACTGAAGAAAAACAAGAAAGTTTGGAAAAATATTGAATTACTAATTAAGAGGATGTACATGGGTTATATAAACTAAGTAATACTGCTCAATAATACAGTTCACACTGAAAAATTTAAAAGAGTAATAGAGCTTTGCATTTGCACAGTGGTTAAAGACTCAAAGTATATAAATTGCTTATTTTCATAATTAATTTATGAGAAGAAAACATTTTGCCAAACCTGTTTAATGTGGTATAATACATTCATGGAACATTCATGAAATATTTTCTATTGATGATGTGCTAAAGATGAACTTCGGGAAAACTGAATTTGTTCGCATGTTTCCCAAAGTGGTCTCCTTCCCAGCTTCTCACTTTCTCTTTATTCTCTCATGTTCTGTCTGGTACCTTTACAGTTTTGTTTCTTCTATTGAGATCTTTAAGACGTCTGGAATTTGTTTTGGGGTTTGATATAAGGTAGGGATGTAATTTTTTGTCAAATGAATGGCATCTCTTCATTTTTCGGAACTTCTTTTATGTCCTTTGGGAAAATTTTATAGTTTTCTTCATATAAAGTTTGAACATTTGTTGTTAGATTTATTCTCACTTATTCCATATATTTTTATTGCTGTCTCTCAAAAGATCTTTTTTTCCCCAGTAAAATTTGCAATCAATTATTTCTGTGTATAGGAAAGTCATTAATGTTGATCTTGATTCTGGCCACATTTTTATATGTTCTTATTCATTCTAATACCTTTTCAGGTTGTAAAAAGGTTGTTATTCAGGTTGATTGTGTCTGTCTTCCTAATTAGCCATAAGCAATTCTCATTTTGTCTTTCCTTCTTTGTTGACTAAAACCTCCACTCTCCTTCCTCTTGACTTCCATAGGAACCTTTCTACTATTTACCATTAAAAGTAATATTTGCCTTAGGCTCTCATATGGAATTAAAGACATGTCCTTTCCTCTATTCTAAGTTGGTTAAGATGTTTTTTGGTTTTTTTGGTTGTTAAATAATTATCCTAAAGTGAAGGTTAGATTTTAAGTTCTTCAGCCTTGGATAATAGATATCAACTGAGATAGTAGTAGATATGTTTTGTAATTATCTTTTAATATGGTGAATATATGACATAAATAGATACATTTAAATGTACCTCCTTTGGGGGGCCGGCCCTGTGATCGAGTGGTTAAGTTCATGCACTCCGCTTCGGTGGCCCAGGGTTTCGCTTGTTCAGATCCTGGGTGGGGAGATGGCGCCGCTCATCAGGCCGTGCTGAGGAGGCATCCCACATAGCATAACCAGAAGGACCTACAACTAGAATATACAACTATGTACTGGGGGCTTTGGGGAGAAGAAGAAGAAGAAAAAGAAAAAGATGATTGGCAATAGATGTTAGCTTGGGTGCCAGTCTCTAAAAAATAAATAAGTGTACCTCTTTTGCATCCTTGGGATAAATCCTATTTGGTCATGAGTGGATATTTTTGACTATGCAACTGGATTTGTCAAGATTTTATTTGGAATTTTTGCTTCCATATTTATAAATGAGAATCTGTAGGGTTTTTTCTGATATATTTATTTATTTTTGGTATCAGATATTCTAGCCTCATATCTCCATTACTCATAAATATAAAGCTCCATTCTTAATTAATTTTAGATTCTCCCTAAATAATACCTCTTCTCACCACTCCAATTATATATCTACTTGTGCCACCTTTTCACCTGGGAGTCTGCAGGAGGACTCTGTGTAGGCAGCAGTCTTTGATATTTGAAATGTTTTCAGAAGAAGTGGGGGAAGAGAAGGGAGAGGAGAGAAGTGGGGGAGAAGAAATATTTATCAACTTGTCGATAAAACCAAGTTTCCTTCTCATAATTAATGTATCATATGTAACTGACTATATTTATGTTTATGGAATTTATCGTTATATAAATATGAAAAGATTGTCATTTTATATATTAACATGTATAATTCCTTCTTAGCAAATCCCTTTTTGTTTGCATATATGTATATGTGTATATGTATATGTTTTTCATACCCAAAGCCATTTTCCCATTAAATCAGACTATTATTATAGTCTATATCCGAGGATAGTTAACTCTTTAAACAAGAGTCAAATTCTTGTTTTCTGAGTGCTGAGTAGGCTGCTGAAATTTACAGTTGATGTAATACTCTTGAAATCCAAGATGTTTGGGTTGAAGGAGATGGGCTGTATGAGATAGAAAAAGGTCTTAAGTTTTTAAAGTAAAGCTCTGGATACCAGTGTGTAAACTTATTTATTTTTTAAAATTTAAATAATAGATTGGAATGAAATTAGCTAAAAAGTGAGACAGTCTCATCATAGTGTTACATAACCTGTTGCCTTGGCTACAAGAGAAGTTGTGTTGGAAGCAAGATTCAGTGGACATGGTGGTCCTGTACCTTACCTTTTACCCCTTCAGGCTGATTCATTCATCCCTGGGAGGGATGCTGATAGAAACTCCCTTTAGGTGAAGATTTGAGCAGGGGAGATTAGTGATTCACTTTCTAGGTGGAAGCCAGAAAGATGGCAAGGTTTACATAAAGGCCCCTGTATGACCATGGTGTGGTAGCAGTAGTGTTGGAATGGCTGATCTCCCTGCCCCTTCTGGAACTTTATGAAACAACAATCTTATGGATATGTCCCACACTAAAGCGACATGGGGCTAGAAGGTAGAGATGGTTATGAGAGGAGTCTGGAGACAAAGATGATATAATAATAATCCCCACTTTCCTGTGGGCCCTGCAGAAGCAGTTAAAACTTCTTGCGTTCCAGGGCAGGGAATTGGTTGAGAGACCAGTGCTTTGAAAGTACCTCTCAGTTATGTTGACGGGATACAGCCAAGAATGGCAGCATGCAGTATGTGATTGGAGGCCAATAGGACTACAGATATTTCACTGAAAACTAGACTGCACAAATGCTGTTGACCAGAGACTTGACAGATGTCAGAGTAGGACACTGCAGATCTGATGCCTCCCACTGATGCCGTGTGGCTGCTGTGTGAACTGCCCTTCACCATGTAACTCTCACCTCAGGAGGAAGAAAGATGTGGAGTCATGAAATCTTGAATTGGCACATATACAGAAATTACTGAGGAAACACAGAAATGACCAATTTTGCCTAGAAATGACTAGATTATGTTTTCTGACATTAGGTGGAATAGGAGTTTGAGAGATAGGTGATAAGTTCTATTGTAGAAAACAAAAATTTTATATTTGCACATCTGAATTTGTATTTTGTGAAATAATACACATGCAATATCAATAATATACTTTGTAACCTAGGTTTCTCAAAGTATGGTGGAGGGAATGCTAATACATCCCTGAAACTCTTTTAGGGGGTCTATGAGGGGACAAATTATTTGAATAATATTATTTAGAATTTATTTGCCTTATAAAGAATATATATGCTTTATTTATAAAGCATATATATCCATACGTATGCTTTATTTGCCTTTGCAATTTATTTGCCTCTCACTTTCATTCTCTTGTGAGCGTACAGTGCAATTTTGCGGAGACTATGGGACATGTGACATCACAACAGATCAACTAAAAGGCAGATATGAGAATCCAGTTGTTTCTATCAAACCAGACATTAAAGAGATTTGCAAAAATGTAAAACAATGCCAGTCTTTAAACTATTTTGGGGAAAAGTATAGTTATTTTAAACAAAAGTTTGTTATTTATGTTAACATTTAATGGGTTTTTTATTATTTAAAAATAAATGTTTTAATTTGTCAATTTTAGTTTCTAATATGGTATAAATTGATAGATGTAATCCACATAAAGAAAAGTTCTTTGGAATCTTTAATAATTTTTTAAAATGTCAAGGAGTCCTAAATCCATAAAATTTGAGGACCATTGGCTTAGATGAATTAGGGCCAACACCTAGCTGGGAGGTTGGAAAATGAATGTTGTAGAGACTGGAATCTGACTGGTACCTGAATAACACTAGATATGTTTCTCAAATTTTCTAAGTTTCACTTTCCTTATTTATAAATTGGGATAACAATGTTTAATTTGCAAGAACTTGGGAAGATTAGAGATAATGTATGTACATTGCCTACTCTAATATAATACCCATAGTAAGTGTGCGACACTTATTAGGTACATGGATGATTAGATAGACAGATTGTTAGTCATGTTCCAGATATCATCAGGGACATCTACATGGAGATAGCTTATAGCTTTCTTTTCTACTTACTCTGTCTTTGGAAACCCATTCAAGAGTTAGAGAAAGGTTGGAAAGATTACTAGTTTTCTTTCCTAAGATAAAATGAACAAATTTAGAGATATATATAAATAGAGATAGATGAGTCTGTCTATCCCTAGCATTTTTGAGCCATTCATCAAGTATTATATGTCTTGCTTGTGCTATATATTCTGAATTCTTTATTGTGCATTTTCTCTACTAATTTGCATGTTCTGGATTTTGTCACCTCTATACTATGTGTACTTTTCCCATATCCTGCCAAGCGTTACATGCATGTAGGCTTTATCATGCCTCAGGTTTGTGCCCTTGAAGGCAAACATCTGGCTTATTGACTGCATTTGTACCTTTTACTCATATGTCTTGGTGTTATGGATACATTTGTTGTCTTAATGAGAAACAGACTGATGTAAGATGATACTTTAAAAAAATGACACAGAAAAAGGAAATATTCCCTGTCAAGTGCCATGTTTAAGTAGGTGAACATCATTTCACCAAGAAATTGCAGCCTAATCAGATTCAGTTTTATATTAATAAATCAAATGAGATATATTGAGGTACTGTGTTGCAGCTGTCTTGAAATACACAGGTCAAAAAAGCTGAAGTGATGTTTCCAGGCACATGATACAACATGAATGAAATTGAGGTGGACGACCTTCTGCATTTATTCATTTCAAATGCATGGCTTAAAATTTAACATAATTGTTAGATAACGATAAAGAACAATGAGTGGGTGCTTTTCCTTTGCAGTCTCATGTTACTATAGCTGATCACTTAGCAATTTTAATCTGTAGCACCCATTTGAAGTTTGCATATGCCAAAAGGAATAGGTTTTTTTTTTTTTAATATCAGGAATGGAAGAGGAACTTGGTGACAAAATGATCTTGGTGATGAATTACTCCCGTTGCTGGTTATCTTCTTGAATTGGGAGTTATCAACAATGAGTATAAGGAAAAAAAAGATACCACCCTCATTCATTTTGATTTAATGGGGATTGATGTAGAATACAAGATAACCGTTTTTTCCCCAGTGTACATGCAATAGTGAATTGAGCAAAAAATGTATTAAGTAAGCTTCTCAGTTTTACATCAAAATCAATACCAGACTGTTGTTGAAAATTTTAAGATTATGATTTCCTCATCAATTTGTGTTGTACTTCCATCTCTTACAATGTAATAGTTGGCCGTCTAACCTAATGATGTTAAATGTAATGACTGAAGATGCGTAGTCAATTTTTCACCTAACTCATCATCCCCAACAATTGCAATGTTCATTGTTCTGTTCTAAGGAAGAAGAAACTCTGTGAGGAAATTAGTGTAGTGTGGAGTCAAGTAAACCTAAAAGTAGATCAAAGGTGTAAGCAGTGAAAATTTTCATGCTGACTATGAATAAATGATTACATGTTTTGCATTATCTTTAGAAAAATGTTAAATTCTTTTTTCCTTGACTATAAAATATTCTGTAGAAAGAAAGTGAAAGACTAAGTGTTCCACTGTGAGGTGAAGCTAAAATCTCCTAATCAATTAGCCGCTTCAGATAAAATCTGCTGTTGTAAGATTACTTATGGAAAATAATCTTCTAAGAGTCAGATAATTCGTAAGCATCTGGACCCTCCTCTTTGCGGAAGGAATATTGTCCCATTGTAATTTGTTGAAACCTACTATGTATGGCTCTAGGCTGGAGGAACCTAAGATGACCCTGCCTTCAAGGAGTTCATTGCCTAATCATTTATAATAATATAAATTGTTACTAATTACAAAATAGTGACAAGCCCAACAACATAACCACATATGCAAATTTAATAATGTGGAAAACATTGTGTTATTTTTACAATTGGCGTCAGGATTCCTCTTAAGAAGTGGACATCTTTGAATAAATAACATAATGTGTTCACATGGAGTAGATGAAAGTTGTAATATTAGAGGAGGGAGTCAGAGACCCTTCTGCATCAGAGAAGAAGGGGCATTCATTTTGAGGGAGAGGGCTGCTGAGGAATGTGAGGAGAGAGGAGAGAGAGACTGAAGGCTGGATTGGGGAGGGTGGGCAGTCTGACCTGGCCTGGAAAAGACCATGTGTTTCCCTGCCTGCTCCTCCTCTTGTTGCCCTCAGTGGCCATTCCAGCTCTTCTCTCAAGTCAGGGACCCCACCCACTCCCCTCACTCACACCACATGACCACCCTTCTTTTACACTCATTCTTGGTTAAAGCCTGTTGCAGAGGATTTTCTGTTAACACCTTCGTGGTTTAAGGCTTTTAGGGCTCTTTGAAAGCCAAGACAAATTTATTTGCTTTACTAAAGTTTAGAGGAAAAGGCTGATTTTTAACATTTGAAATTTAAAAACAAAGGCACCTGTTGTAATTAACTGACTGCATTTGTTGGATTCTTCCTGAAAACTCCTTAAACTATTTTGTTCTTTCATGTATGTTCTATCCCACTTGTCTGTACAATTCGGAGGGTAGGGAGAATGTTTCCTGCGATTTGGTTACAATTCTGATACCTAACATAGGAGCTGCCCAGGACAGGTGCTCATTCATATTTGTCAAATAATGTATTGTTTTTAATATTAGCAATTAATACTTAACATCTTGTGTTTTTCCAAAATTTTAGAGAAAAATAGAACTGAGATAGTAATTAGGTGTTTTGATTCTGGTTATTAAGGCTCTGAGAAGCTCCTCTGTTTTGATAATGTGGTTGTAGCTCAAAAATCATTCTTTTCCTTATGGCACACTTCTAAAATTGCAGGAAAACTATATCTGGGACTAAAATAGTCTGTGATGTGTTCAGCATGCAAGCCCTAGCTTATGAAGTATTGACTAGTACACCCTGAACTGAATCTACTTGGGAAGAAACTAAATACTTGAAAGGATTTTTGAAGAAAAGATTTCTTTGCTAGTTAAAATTTATTCTAGGAAGGTCCTCAGGAGTTTATGGTATGTACACATAAGAAGGACAGAAGAAGGAATATTCCTTGCTTTCAGATGTCAGAATCCTTGGATGGCAGACTCAGCTAGTAAGTAAATGGCAGAGGTTCGGTTTCTGCAAGGAGAACATGTAGGCCTATGAGACATACTTTAATGCTGACTTAACAGTTTCTAAAGACTGTTCCACAATTCTAGTTCTATAAATGATACCAATCATGCCATTTGGGCATAGTGAAAAAACTATGGATGTCATGACCTGATTCATAAGGCAGATTCATATGAACTATTTGCTGTTAGTAAAATACTTGCAAATTTTCTCTATTTTGCTTATTGTATTAAACACTGCATTGTTTGGTTTCTAACATACTGAAGTGGAGAAGTGTGTGGGATTAGAGTCCAGTTAGATGGGTTAATAACTGGCTCGCTTGTTTTAAGAAAAAATAAGCACCTGCTGTGTTTTAGAGAATGACTGGAAATTTACCATTGAACTAAATATGATCTAGTGGGAAAGATAAACATAAATATTTTACCATAATAAATGCTTAAATAGAAATTTTTTATTGAGATTATGATATATTACAAGCTTGTGAAATTTCAGTTGTACGTTATTATTTGTCAGTCATATTATATGTACACCGCTTCACACTTTGTGTCCACCCCTCACCCCACTTTCCTCTGGTAACCACTAATCTCTTCTCTTTGTCCATGTGTTTGTTTATCTTCCACATATGAGTGGAGTCATACAGAGTTTGTCTTTCTCTCTCTGGCTTATTTCACTTAACATAACACCATCAAGGTGCATCCGTGTTGTTATGAATGGGACGATTTTATCCTTTTTTATGGCTGAATAGTATTCCAGTGTGTGTGTGTGTGTGTATACACACCATATCTTCTTTATCCAGTCATCAGTAGATGGGCGCTGAAGTTGCTTCCACGTCTTGGCTATTGTGAATAATGTTGCAATGAACATAGGACTGCATGAGTTTCTTTGAATTGCTGATTTCAAGTTCTTTGGATAGATACCCAGTAGTGGGATTGCTGGGTCATGTGGTATTTTCTATTTTTAATTTTTTGTGAAATCTCCATACTGTTTTCCATAGTGGCTGCACCAGTTTACATTCCCACCAGCAGTGTATGAGGGTTCCTTTTTCTCCACAACCTCTCTAACATTTGTTATTCTCTGTCTTGGTTATTTTAGCCATTCTAAAGGGTGTAAGGTGATATCTTAGTGTAGTTTTGATTTGCATTTCCCTGATGATCAGTGATGATGAGCATCTTTTCATGTGCCTATTGACCATCCATATATCTTCTTTGGAGAAATGTCTGTTCATATCCCTTGTCCATCTTTTCATCGGGTTGTTTGATTTTTTGTTGTTGAGTTGTGTGAAATTTATATATTACAGAGATTAAACCTTTGTCAGATATATGATTTGCAAATATTTTTTCCCAGTTGGTGGGTTGTGTTTTTGTTTCAATCCTTTTTTCCCTTGCCTTGTAGAAACTCTGTAGTCTGATGAAGTCCAATTTGTTTATTCTTTCTATTGTTTCCCTTGTCTGAGAAGACATGGTGTCCAAAAAGATCCTTTTAAGACTGATGTCAAAGAGTGTACTGCCTATATTTTCTTCTAGAAGTCTTATGGTTTCAGGTCTTACCTTTAAGTCTTTGATCCATTTTGAGTTTATTTTTGTGAGTGGTGTAAAAGAATGGTCTATTTTCATTGTTTTACATGTGGCTGTTCAGTTTTCCTAACACCATTTGTTGGAGAGACTTTCTTTTCCCCATTCTATGTTCTCAGATCCTTTGTCGAAGATTAACTGTCCATAGATGTGTGGTTTTATTTCTGGGCTTTCAGTTCTGTTCCATTTATCTTTGTGCCTGTTTTTGTAGCATACCATGCTGTTTTGATTACAATAGCTTTGTAGTATATTTTGAAGTCAGGGATTGTGATGCCTCCAGCTTTGTTCTTCTTTCTCAGGATTGCTTTAGCAATTTAGGGTCTTTTGTTGTCCCATATGAATTTTAGGATTCTTTGTCCTGTTTCTGTGAAGAATGTCATTGGGATTCTGATGGAGATTGCGTTGAATCTATAGATTGCTTTAGGTAGTATGGACATTTTGACTATGTTTATTCTTCCAGTTCATGTGCATGGAACGTCTTTCCATCTCTTTAAGTTGTAATCAAATTCTTTCAGGAAAGTCTTGTAGTTTTCATTGTATAGGACTTTCACTTCCTTGGTTAAATTTATTCCAAGATATTTTATTCTTTTCATTGCAATTGTGAATGAGATTGTGTTCTTGAGTTCTCTTTCTGTTGGTTCGCTATTAGAGTGTAGAAATGCTACTGATTTATGTAAGTTGATTTTGTACCCTGAAACTTTGCTGTAATTGTTGATTACTTCTAGTAGCTTTCCAATGGATTTTATAGGGTTTTCTATATATAAGATCGTGTCATCTGCAAACAGCGAGAGTTTCACTTCTTCATTGCCTATTTTGATTCCTTTTATTTTTTTTTTCCTGCCTAGTTGCTCTGGCCCAAACCTCCAGTACTATGTTGAATAAGAGTGATGAGAGTGGGCACCCTTGTCTTTTTCCTGTTTTCAGAGGGATGGCTTTCCGTTTTTCTCTGTTTAGTATGATGTTGGCTGTAGGTTTGTCATAAATGGCCTTTATTATGTTGAGATACTTTCCTTCCATACCCATTTTATTGCAGGTTTTTTTTTTTTATCATAAATGGTTATTGGATCTTGTCAAATGCTTTCTGTGTGTCTATTGAGATGGTCATGTAGTTTTTATTCCTCATTTTGTTCATGTGGTGTATCACATTGACTTGCAGATGTTGAACTATCCCTGTGTCCCTGGTATAAATCCCGCTTGATCATGGTGTATGATCGTTTTAATGTATTGCTGTATTTGGTTTGCCAATATTTTGTTGAGGATTTTTGCATCTATGTTCGTCAGTGATATTGGCCTGTAGTTTTCCTCCTTGGCGTTGTCCTTGTTTGGTTTGGGGTCAGGGTAATGTTGGTCTCATAGAATGTGTTAGGAAGTTCTCCGTCTTCCTCAATTTTCTGGAATAGTTTGAGAAGGATAGGTATTAAATCTTCTTTGAATGTTTGGTAGAATTCTCCAGAGAAGCCATCTGGTCCTGAACTTTTATTTTTTGGGAGGTTTTTGATTACTATTTCAATCTCTTTACTTGTGATTGGTCTATTCAGATTCTCTGTTTCTTCTTGATTCAGTTTTGGGAGGTTGTAGGAGTCTAAGAATTTATCTGTTTCTTCTAGGTTGTCCAATTTGTTGGCATATAGATTTTCCATAGTGTTCTCTTATAATTTTTGTATTTCTGTGGTATCCATTGTTATTTCTCCTCTTTCATTTCTCATTTTATTTGAGTCTTCTCTCTTTTTTTCTTAATGAGCCTGACTAACAGTTTGTCAATTTTGTTCATTTTCTTGAAGAACCAACTCTTTGTCTCGTTGATCCTTTATACTGTTTTTTTTTGTTTCAATTTCATTTATTTCTGCTCTAATTTTTATTATTTCCTTCCTTCTACTGACTTTGGGCTTTGTTTGTTCTTCTTTTTCTAATTCTGTTAGGCGTTTTTTGAGATTGCCTATTTGAGATTTTTCTTGTTTATTGAGATGAGCCTGTGTTGCAGTGAATTTCCCTCTTAGGACCACTTTTGCTGCATCCCAAATGAGTTGGTATGGTGTGTTTTCATTTTCGTTTATCTCCAAATAATATTTGATTTCTCCTTTGATTTCTTCAATGATCCGTTGGTCATTCAGTAGCATGTTGTTTAATCTCCACATCTTTGCCCCTTTCCCAGCTTTATTTCTGTAATTGATTTCTAGTTTCATAGTATTATGGTCAGAAAAGATGCTTGATGTTATTTCAATCCTCTTAAATTTATTGAGGCTTGCTTTGTTTCTCAACATATGGTCTATCTTTGAGAATGTTCCATGCTCACTTGAGCAGAATGTGTAACCTGCTGTTTTTGGATGGAGTGTTCTTTCTATATCTATTAAGTCCATCTGGTGTAGTTTTTCATTTAATTCTACAATTTTCTTGTTGACTTTCTGTCTGGATGATCTATCTGTTCATGTTAGTGGGCTGTTGAGGTTCCTACTGTTATTGTATTGTTTTTGATATCTCCTTTTAGTTTTGTTAATATTTGCTTTACGTACTTTCTTGCTCCTGTGTTCAGTGTGTATATAAGTGTTATGTCTTCTTGTTGGAGTGTCCCTTTTATTGTTATATAGTGACCCTCTTTGTCTCTCTTTACCTGTTTTGCCTTGAAATCTGCTTTGTCTGATATAAGTATGGTGACACCTGCTTTCTTATGTTTGCTATTAGCTTGGAGTATCATTTTCCATCCCTTCACCCTGAGTCGATGTTTGTATTCAGGTCTAAGATGTGTTTCCTGGAGGCAGCATATTCTTGGGTCTTGTTTTTTTAATCCATCCTGACACTCTCTGGCTTTTGATTGGAGAATTCCATCTGTTTACATTTAGAGTGATTATTGAATTGTGGGGGCCTAATGCTGCCATTTTATTGCTCGTTTTCTGGTTCTCCTGCATTTCCTTTGTTTCTTGTCCCATGAATTTTGGACTACCAATTCAGTTAGGTAGTTTTCTATGTTGGTTTTCTTAGTTTTCTCCTTATTTGTAATTTGTGTCATTGTTCTAATTATTTGTTTAGTGGTTATCATGTGGTTTGTATAAAACATCTCATAGATGAGATAGTCCATTTTCTGAGAGCCTCTTATTTCTTTAGACTAAGTCAGTTCCATTCCTTTCCTCTTCCCCTTCTAAGTTGTTATTGTTGCATCTGTTTATCTTCTTGTGTTGTGAGTTTTTGGTTAAAATGACAAGATTATATTTATTCTTGGTGTTTCCCTTCCCTTTGATGTTATAATTAAGCATTTGCTAACCTGTTCTAATGGAGAGCTGCAATTTTCTGATTCTGTCTTTCTACTTATTTCCTTGCTTAGGGTTTTGTAACTTCTTTCCTTTTTTTTCCCCCAGGTATGTGGGCCTTCCTAAGCATTTCTTGTAGGGAAGGTCTTGTGGCAATGAACTCCCTTAACTTTTGTTTATCTGGGAAAGTTTTTATTTCTCCATCATATTTGAAGGACATTTTTGCTGGATAGAATATTCTTGGCTGAAAGTTTTTGTCTTTCAGAATTTTGAATATATCATCCCACTCTCTCCTAGCTTGTAAGATTTATGCTGAGGAATCTGCTGACAGCCTGATAGGCGTTCCTTTGTAGGTTATTTTCTTCTGCCTTGATGCCCTTAATATTTTCTTTTTGTCATTGACTTTTGCAAGCTTCACTACCATATACCTTGGGGTTGTTTTTTTTACATTGATAAAATTTGGAGGTCTATTGGCTTCTGTCACATGGATTTCCAGCTCCGTCCTCAGGTTTTGGAAGTTCTCAGCTATTATTTCTTTGAATAAGCTCTCTGCTCCATTCTCCTTCTCTTCTCCCTCTGGGATACCTATAATCCTTATGTTGCATTTCCTAACTGAGTTGGTTATTTCTCAGAGAGTTTCTTCATTTCTTGTCAGTCTTAGTTCTCTCTGCCCCCCCCCCCCATCTGAAACATTTCTATATTCCTATCCTCTAGACTGCTAATTCTGTCCTCCATATTATCAGCCCTACTGTTCAGGGAGTCCAGATTTTTCTTAATTTCCTCCATTGTGTTTTTCATCTCCAACATTTCTGATTGGTTCTTCTTTATAGTATTGAGCTCTTGTGTTGTAGCTCCTGAACTTGTTCAGTTGTCTATCTGTATTCCCTTTTAACTCATTGAGTTTTTTAATGATAGCTATTTTGAATTCTTTGTCACTTAGGTTATAGATTTCTGTGTCTTCAGGATTGTTTTCTGGGTACTTGTCATTTTCCTTCTGTTCTGGAGATTTAATATATTTTTTCATAGTGCTTGATGGTGTGGATTTGTTCCTCTGCATAGAGATAGAGTTCGGTTACTGCTTCCACTTGCTGCCACTCGGGGTGAGGGGGCAGGAGCTGTGTAGCTGCACCCACCAGGATCCCTGTCAGCTGTTCCTGACCAAGCCTGGGCCACTCCTTAGGATTGCAGTGGCCCTGTGTGGTCTCCCGTAGACTCTGGGAACAATCACACACAGGGGCTTTGGGTTGCTCCTGTCTGCTCCCACAGACCCACCTAGACATGCTCTCTCCTTAGGGACTTCAGTGGTGTTATGGGCTTTTGTGGCAGCCAGGTGCTGATTCATCCAGACTCAATGCTCTGCCGCTGTCTGGTCCCACTGCATCTCACTTGCCTGCTCTGGGCTACAGCAGAGCTATGGGCATCTAATGCAACCAGTGGTTAGCTCACCCAGCTATGCCATTTCTGCTCCTAGGTCACCCAGCCTTTGTGCTTGGTGGGTGGGGCCTCTCCACTAGGGCCAAAGAGAGACTTTCCCTGGGGCCACTTTGGGACTGTGGATTTTCCTCCTGGACCAAGGAGCAATCACACTGGGGCTCTGGATTGTCACCGTCCACTCTCACGGTCCTGTTGGATGTCACTTGCCCCTTTGGGGCACAGCAGCACTATGGGTGTTTAATGCAGCCAGTGGATAGTTCGCCTAGCCACACCACTCCTGCTCCAAGGTTTCCCTGCCTTTGTGCTTAGTGTGCAGGGCCTCTCCACTAGGGCTGAGCAGAGATTCTCCCTGGGGCTGCCATGGGACTGTGGAATTTCCCACTGGACCAAGGAGCAGTCACACTGAGGCTCTGGATTGTCACTGCCCACTCATATGGTCCTGCTGGATCACACTTGCTCCCTCAGGGTTGCAGCAGAGCTGTGGATGTTTAATGCAGCCGACAGGTAGCTCACTCAGCTGAGCCACTCCTGCTCCAAGTTCGCCCAGCCTTTGTGCTTGGTGGGCAAGGCTTCTCCACTAGGGCTGAGCAGAGACTTTCCCTGCGGCCACTGTGGGACCCTGGATTTTCCCACTGGTCCACAGAGCAATCACAGGGGTCTTAAGGCTGTAGTCACCTGTTTCCACAGTTGTGCCAATGTGCACACCCACCCTTAGGGCTGTGGCAGTGCTATGACCACGTCAGCCAGGAGAGAGTTGCTCGCAGGTACTAGGCTGTCTGGTGGCCACAGAGTTTTCACCTATCTCCACCTCCTCCCTGGGGGTAGTGCATCTACCTTCTGATGTATAACAGCACAGTTCTCTCAGACATCCTGAGGTGCTGTGTGAGTATCCTCCATTGATCAATGAATGTCCATTTAGTTGTAGTTCAAAGGAGGGGAGAGACAAAGAAAATTGCTCACTCTGCTATGTTACTCCTTTAATAGAAATTTTAAACCAAATTTAAAAGTTTCATTTAGGAGAGGAGAATAGGGGGAAATATCACAGGTGACAACTGGATTGGGTCCTAAAAGATAAGTAGAAGCTCATTGTAGGAATGCCTTTCCTTGGTCACTCTCAGTCCCATTTCTTTCAAATATTATTCTAAAGCTTTGCCACCATTCACAAGTCTAGCTCCCTACCCCCCAACCTCCCCCTACTTCCTTGGAATTGATCTCAGGTTATTAGGAAATAAGAACATTGGAGAGAAGTTCCTTCAATTTCCTGTGATAAATATGTCCGTCTTTGCATCCATCCTTTTGCTTCTTTCCTGCTTCTCTAGGAGAAAGAGTATCCCTTTGTCCCTGTTTAAGGCTTGTCCTTGTGCTCTGGGCCGGTTTCTCTCCCAACTGCTTTGAAACTGATTTCACCATTAAGGTAGTTAACCCTTAGTCACTTATATCTTCAATCCCATGTTATCTCAAGCTTTTCTCTTTCAAACTGTAAATACTTGTGTCAATCCATCAAAACAGGCCACTTTCCTGTCCTGGTTCTTACATCCTTTCTACTTTACTTCATAGCCAAGTTTCTTTAAAAGGTTAGATTATACCTCCAGCATTTGCTTCCATACTCTTCCATCTATTGCTACCTGGATAGCCGTTAGACATCTCAGGGTCATCATCTTCAAAATTGAACTCATGATCTTCCTCCTTGAGCCTGCATTTCTGCCTTTGTTCCCTCTCTGAGCTGATCTAGTCATCTAAGCAGAGACCTGGTGTCATCCTAGACTACTTTCTCTCCCTTTCTTCTTTCTCCTCTTCCTTCTTCTTCAGCATCTTGTAACACTTAGTGGGAGCATGTCTTATGTGGCAGGGACTTTTCTAAACTCTCTATATCTATTGTGACAGTTAATGCTACCAACATCTCCCGAGTTTGGTACTCTTATGCCTGTTTTACAGTTGCAGACACTGAAATACAGCTTCAATCACACAAATTAAAGTGGTGAAGCTGTAATTCAAATCCTGGAGTCAGACCAGAGCCCACATCCTAAACCAGTAGTGGACAGCAGTTTATAATCTAAACCATCATCAAGTACTGTCAGTTCTGCTTTTTATATTGCTCTTGAACCCATGTACTTTGTTGCATCCCCACACCACTAATCCAGTTCAGACTCTCGTCTAGAGTTCACTTGGACTATTGTGAAAGCTATCTGTCTGCTCTCAGCTTCTACTGTGACTTTCTTTTTATCTATCCATATCTACTCTCAGAGTAATCTTTTAAAATTACTTCAGTAAATATATAGTTCTGTCATTTAAATACTCAATGGCCTCGTAACTCCAGGGTAAGTTCAGACTTCTTCCTGTATCATTTTGAAAGCTCCATCTTCAACCTTGCCTTGTCTAGCCTTTTTTCCCCCAATTACTTGGAGAAAAACATAGTTGGTATTTTGATCACATAAGTCTCTCAAATATATGGGTCAGTTTATGTTTTAAATACATAACAGAATCAGGATTTGATGGATGTTCAGAAGTTTCTCTTGCCCTGATTCCCCTTCTGCTCTGGTCAGGTCTCCCCTGAAGTTGTCCAGGACAGGGAGTGGGCTTTGGAGTTAGACATGGGTTCAATTCCTGACTTTGTCACTAACTATATAGCCTCTAGCAAGTATTTCTATTCTGTAATCCTCAATATCTTCATTATGAGATGGTGATTATAATTCCATCCTTATTAGGATTTACTGAAATTACTTGCAAAGCACTTAGTACATATTTTGGTTCTTAGGTTAGTGCTTTTGGCTTTGATTATTGAAATAAAACAATTGCAACATACTTAGAAAATTGAAGTGACTCAACACTGTGTTAAAATAAAGGTTACAACTGAATAAACTGCAGTGGTTTAATCTGAAGACAAGAAATATGAGACATGAGGGTATGTAATAGCTGTTTCCAAACATTTATGGGGATATAAAAGATTGACTTGATTTATTCTCTTGGTTCTAGACAGCATAACCTAATGGGCATAAATTAAAGAGTTGAAGTAGATTTTTACTCAATATAAAGAAGTCTATAACAGAGCTGCTCTAAAATGACCTACCCAATATAGCAGGTGTTCCAGTGGCAGCCAGGGTTGTCAAATGAGACATTGGTGCTTTGACTAGAGATTCAGACCCATTAACCATTAGCTAGAAGTGCCACCAGTTATCTCCATAGTGCCACCCATCTCTGATGTTCTATGAGTCAACTCAATTTTTGCATAACATGTTATTTTCCAGCATGTTCCACCTGGGCCATTTACAGATCATAGTTTCTGTGGTAACCAATCTTTGTAATAATTTGCAGTCCTCAAATAATCAAGTACCATGCATTATTTCTCCTTCTGTAGTTGCTTGCTGCCTTTATATTTCCCCAAAGTGTTAAATCTGGCCTTTAGGAATCAACAACCTGTAAACCTCAGGAGACAGTCTAATGTTGTCTGCAACATGGGACTTATTGCAAACAGCTGCTTACTGCAATGGTGGGTAGCAAATTGTGCCTCAGGTGACCAACATAAAAAGAGCCTGAGTGCACTGAGCTCTCATGAAGCACAACTAATTCAGTTTTGCTGTAAGAGTATATGTACTTGGCATTTTTACCTGACCTCAAATTAGTGATATTACACATTTAGCAATATTAGGCTTGCCTAGGAGTTATAAAGGAATTGGTTAACTCATAAAATATGGATTGCATTCTGTGTGATCCTATATAAAATTTCTAATTTTCATGCTCAATATTTCTGAGCAGGGGAAATTCTAGGAAAAACCATATGTGAAATGTGAAATAATCAGGGTTTGTCCTTGCTACTGCTTCTGTCCCCAAATAGGAGTTTTACTCCTACTTACAGTCCTGGGTTTCTGTTACTCAAGTGTTGTTTTGCCTCATTTTCTCCTCCAAAGTCTTATGTGGCTTCTTAATGATGCCACCACTCTTAGGTGGCCCTTTATTTTCATAACTTTCTGGACTTATTTTCTGTTATGAAAACTCTCAAGTATTTTATTTTCTATTTCTCCAAGATCCAGGTCATCCTTCCAAAGGTAACAGCTATCTATTTTAAACTCAATTATATCAATCCATGCCTTATCTCAGGTAACTTATGCGTTAACAGTAGTCTTTGGAACAGAAGCCATTTATCCAGCTCTACTGATGGATGTCAGACTACTGAAGGTGAAACTTAGAGAAAATAGGGAACCTGTGTTCACACTAAAATAGACTGCACATTTTCTGCCCATGTACAATTTCCCTTCTTTTCTTTTTCCGTTTTCCTTCCTGAAACATTTTGTCTGTCTGCTATGTACCCATGCATGGCTCCCCACATTGAGAATATGCTGAAAAGCAAAGAAGGAAAGATCAGTGTGTGTTGATGGAGAATAACAGGAATGTGGGCTGTGGGAACCACTTAGATGTGGTGTTCAGGGAAAGTCTCTCTCAAGAGATATAACATTGAAATTGAAGGAAGTAAAGGAATCAGCCCTACAAAAAGCAAAGGGAAGAGTGTGCTAGGCAGAGTGAACAGCATGTGCAAAGGCTCTGAGGCAGTGAAAAGCTTGGCATGTTGCAAGATCTGAAAGGAGGCCAGTATGGCTGGAGCTTTGTAAGGGCAAAGTTGGATGAGATGCATTTGGAGAGGTTGGTAGGGCCACATCATTTAAGGGCTATAGGAAGTCATTGAGGGATATTTTCAGTAGAACAATGGTTCTATTTGTAGTTTGGTAATCCGACTGCTCTATGGTAAATAAATTGGATGGGGCAAGAATGGAAATAATATGCTTAGAAGTCTGGAAGAGAAACTCGATTACTGTGAAGATAGAAAAAAATGGAGAGAATTGGACTAACTGGAATATCTCTTTGGAGGTATATGCTTAGACTTTTTGGTTGGATTGGCTGTTGTAGTAGAGGGAGAGAGAGTAAACAAGGATGAGGGCTGGTTTTTCTGGTTTGATCAATGAGTGGATGGTTGCACTACATAGTGAGATGGTGAAGGTCCCTGCTTTACAGAAGAGGAAGATGAAGCTTGAAGGGCTTAAGTAATTTACCCAAGGTCACCTCCTCCTCTGCTCTGCTTTTTCAAATTTAAGCAAACTACTAGACTATGAGATTATTGGTATGGGAAATATTTTCTTATTCTGTCTTGTGTCCCAAGGGTCCAACACTTATATCACTTATATCAAGGGCTGGCATTTATATCATTCACTCATTTATCCAATAGATGGTGAACTCTCTAGGTGTCATTGAGTACAGAATGGTGACACAGAGAAATAATCCCTGTCTTGCTGATGGTGGGGAAGGTAGTGCGTTAAGCAGTATAGCCCAGTATCAGATTGCTGTAGGGGAGAAGCACTGGGTATGCAGGGAGCTAGGAAAGTCTTCTGGGTGAAGATCATGTCTTGTCTCAGGTGAATACTGAAGGCTGGGAAGTAAGGAAGAAAGGTCAGGAAATAGTATTCTAGGCAGAAGTGATAGGTCATGCTTAGAACCAATCCAAAAAGCTCAGAGAACCTGAAGTTGAAGTTATGTGGTTGAAAAATTAAAGTCAGATAGACTGGGGAGATGTAAGTAAGGCTGCACAAGTAAGCAGGACATGCTACCTCAAAAGTCATTATAAGGAACTTGGACAGGACTGTCTGGTAGAAGGGGAGCCACTTATGATTTTTTGAAGGGGTGTGACTTGATAAAATTATCTTTTTAGAAAGAGCATTGTAACTGTAGTGTGGAGAATGGATTGGAAAAGGCTCCCACTCAATAAATATTTCTTGATAATATTCTATAAATGTCTAGTATGTATAATAGGCAGTTGCAAGAATTTTCAGCTTAGTTGGGTTTAACCGATGAAAGATATTTGAAACCACTAGGGAGTGGCACAAACAGGGCCTCAGTGAGTTTCATTGCTTTTATTCTGTTACTTGAATTTCTAGACAATTTGATTTTAGTATATACATAAGTTTTTTTTCTTACTTGGCTTGTTTTTTGCACATCTTTTATACTAGAAGGATGTTAAATTTAAAACTATTCACGTAACTTTTAGAGATTTGTATCTTTTTCTGTTTAAAAAGGATATATTTACTGACACAAACATTCTTATTAACCTCGTTAGAATTACAGTAAAAATGAACATATTTAAAATGCTTATAGACATAATGCTTGATAAAAAAGGAATATAAAATTTTATCTTTGTTATAATTATGCTTATATGTAATTGTAATAGCATTTTTAAGATCGACAGGATAATATGGAATAACTTAAATGTCAATTTGTTATGAATGTAAGATTGTATATGACCTTTGTTATTTTTATTGATGTATATATGCAGTAAATAAACATTTGAAAATATACAGTATTTTAATATATTTTCAAAAATCCTAATTGATAATTCCTGTTCTTAAAATTAAATCCTAGAAGGGGTCTTGTAGATCAAATCTAACATCCTTCCCAAATACAAGATATTTCTCCTCTACAATCCAATATCAGGTTTCTCTTTTAACACTGTCTTTTTAAATGTTTTGGTTATTTAAAGTTCTTTCTTAAATACTGAACTAATCTCCTCCTTTGAAAAATCTGCCTTTTTGCTTCCAGCTGTATCCACTGTGGTTTGAAGGATATGTTTAAATGTTTCATATGTTATCAAGACTTATTCATGAAAATATATGCCGGAGCATTAACCCCGGGAAAGGATTTACTTCAGAGCATAATGAAATAGTTATTTAAAGCTAGTTTTCCTTCTGTGTTTATATGTGTTCAGATGTGCTTCGACTGGATTGAAAGTTTCGTTTGGTGTGTGTATATATATATGTATTTTTTCCAACCACTGATTGCAGTTTATATTACAATTCATTCATTCATTCTGTTTGCTGCATATTTTCTATTTCCACTAGAATATAAGTGGCAGGTGCCTAGAACAATGTCCTATACATAATAGGCTCACAATGAATATTTGTTAAATGAAGAAACATGATTTGAAGTCTTTTAAAAAAATTTCAGAAGATCTCTGTGAGATTTATTTGCAGTTAGAATTATCACTAAGAAGTTAAATTATGTTAAAGATCACATGGCTAGTTAGTAGAAAAGTTATTACTATAAACTACTGCTTCACTACTCCAGATATTATCTTAGAAAAATTCTAATACATACTTCATGTTTTAAGAGAGAATCTTAAATTGAAGTATAACATGCAAACAGAAACATGCACTTTATAAGAGTACAGCTCAGTGAATGTTTCTAAGGTGGTTGCCCATGTAACCTCTGCACAGACAGAGATGAAGAACATGACCTCCCTCTTGCTCCCTTCCTGTTGGTACCTCAACCGGATGATTTTTATGTCCATTGGTTAGTTTTTCCTGCTTTAAAAAGTGTACATAAGTTGAATTATATAGTATGTACTCTTTTGTGTCTGACCTCTTTCTCTTACCATTATGTGGATGAGGTTTAGCCTCACTCTGCATAGCAGAAGTTCCATTATATCGCTATCAAGTATCCCTCTGTAAAATTATTCCACAATCTAGATTTCCATTTTAGAGTTAATAGACATTTGGGTTGTTTCCAGTTTTTTGGGTACTACAAATATTGCTTAAATTTTCCTGTACATGAATGAATATCTCTTGGATGTTGGCCTAGGAGTGGAATTGCTGAGAGGTAGGGTATGTGTATGTTCAGCTCTATGAGATACAGAGAAAGGTTTCTCTAAAGTGATTGCATTTATTTTATATGTTAGAATATGGTGAACATTAGGGATGTATTTTGATGAAATGGGCATCATATTTGCTGAAAACATGCACAGTTAAATTTTAAGAAATCTAAATAGTATATAATTATTTTTAAAAACAACTAGAATGTTTTCGTCCTAACTTTTCCATCTTATATAGGAAAAAGTTCAGTGGATAAGTATATTATCTTGCAGCAGTCATCTTGAAGTACAAAGAGTTCTGTAGTAGAAATTTAAAAAATTAAATGTTCAGGGAACAAGATATATACCGTAGATGTACTTGATGCCCAATAGTAATGATTTTTCTTGCCCTATGTATGCTATGAAAAGTAACTCTTGGACTTGAAATCAGGAAAAGAAAAACTTGCAGATTTTAGTTTATTTGACATCCAATAAGTTTTTCTTTCTTTTCTTTCTCTTTTCTAGAATTTCTTGGTTATGTTTAACATGTTACAGACAATGAACTGGGTCTACAGTATTCTGTGTACAGAACAATAGTGTCAGTGATCAACATAGGATTAATATCTGTTTGGCAATTAAAATCACCTTAAAATCCCAAATTAACACTTTAGGGGGTGTATATGCAGATCTCACTGTGCATTTTAAAGGCATCCTTATTTAACATGGTTTTTGAATGCTCTTTCAGTTTCAGTTACATTAAATATAGTATTTGGAAAGTATTTCAGTGTATTGCAGAGGTTAATTACTCAATTTTCAACCAAATTCCTTTGTATGCAAGTGTAGGTCCAGAAGAAGGAGTTTTTGAAGTTTTTCAGTGAGATGGGAGAATGAACCTATCACTGGTGTTCCTGTCTTTGTGTGTTTCATGTCCAGTTGTACTGAATGGTGTTTATCTAGTTGAGAGCAGTGGTGTAATTTCATCACCTCTCTTGACTTCTGCTTCTTGTGATCCGTATTTGTACAACTTACACTGGGTTAAACCCTTCACTTCACTGGGTCTTAGTTTCTTTATCTGTTAAATAAGGGTGTGTGACTAAGCTGGTCCCTTCTAGAGCTAATTTCTGAGTGTATGTTCTATATATTAGTGTAGGATTTAGATGTATATTTAATAAAGTATGGCTTAGGTAGGCCTCTCTGGTTTTCTTTCTTTGTCTTGCAAGTGGAGGAAAGCATTTCAGAGAGAGAATAACTATCCTCCCCCTTCCAGAGCTTCATAACTCGTGCTAAATGAACCAGGGAGGAGAGAGTTCTGCTGAATCATGGCGTTGAACTTGGTGTTCTAAGCATTATAATTTCTGATGAATGGTGTCTCAGGCGATTTCTGTAAAATGATACGTTCTGACATCCCGTGACCTTTTAAACTAATATTTCTGTTATATAATTCAGTTGCTTCTGTTTCCTGGAGGTAATAACATTAGTTTGTACTGAGATAGATAATGATTTTGTTAGCAATTTCCTTTGTGGTAAGTGTTTTTACAGTAATTTAGTTTGAAGGAAGAATTGTTTGTACAAATAAAATCCAGAGGAACTCACCTTTAGTGTACTGTGATCAAGAAAAAAGGTATTCAGTGACTTCTGAGACTATATTCTTGAGACTCTGGGTAAAAAGTTATGTTGACTACATTTGTTTTTCTTGTTGCCAGCTACAAATCTTTTAAAACACATGCGCACACAATATTATGGCAAAGGGATAGGACTGTGGAATCAGACCTATTGCTAATTCCCTCATTAGTGAGTAAGCAATATTACAAAGCTGGGTTTTTTTATCCATAAAGCAAGAATAATACTGAAGTTTATGTAGTAAGTATTAAGTGAAATGGTAACCAGAAGCATACACAACAATACTTGTCAAACAGTGATGTTCAATAAACATCAGCAATTTAGTTTCCCTTATGAGGGCTACAAAGTCCTAAATGACGTCTAAGTTATCAAAGACACTTTAAGTTATGTTCAGTCAACTTTTACTGTTAAGTATATTTATTATATTCTGATTGTTTGAGTTGTGTTATATGCATTAACTCTTTTTACCAAAATAATTGATTACTCAGAATGCCTAGTTCCCTTTTATACCTGGTAATAGTTTACTGTAGCTAGAGTGACAAGGATGGGGGGTGGACAGTTGAATTTTAGTCTTACATTTTTTATCCAAAATATTTAGGCATAGCAAACCAAAAATGTGCTGAGAAAGAAATAGCATTTGTTTCCTTCTGCAGTTTGCTCCCATTCTTTAATCATGCATAACTTCCACACGTCTTTGCTGCACACTCTCCTCTTCTAAACTGATCTCGTTGCCCACAGGCCATCGTCTCTGACACTGTGCATTTGATTGCACAAGCTTCTCTTCTCTATCATAGTTGAGGTCTTGCCTCCTCCATGAAGTGCTTTTACTGTGCATCTGCTCTAGCCTTCTTCCTTTGTCTCACCGACTTGCCACTTAGCACAGCTGCCTTGAGTTGTAATATACCCTTTTACGTGTGTCTTAACTCTCCAACTGGATTGTGTGCAGAGGCAGTCTTTTTTATTTCTTTGTGTCTCTGGTGAACCTTATAGAGTCCTTCATATGGCAGATTTTTAGTGAATGTTTGTTGATGCTGCTGCTGCTTCTACCTCCGCTGATGCTGTCAAAACAGAGTGAAAATCTGTTCCTAGATGCGTGGTACTTAGTTTTGCGATTTCTCTGATCACTTTGAGTAATGAAGATACCCTAGTTTTGACTAATTTGAGGTCAGACTTGGTTCTTTCTGCTGAATGTTTGAGTCGTTCCCATCCATCCATTTGTCTTTCTGTCCATCCATTCATCCATCAGTCCAAATAATTTATTTGATGCCTTCATTTAGATAGAGCAAAGTATGTGCTATGAGCCATGGGAAATAGAAAAAAAGTCAATTAATAGGGGATGATTACACTAGTTACCATTATTGGCTATTTCTAAGTAATTATTTTGTATCTTCAAACAACTTCAAAAGACTGACAAATCAATGTTTATTTATGATTCTAAGTTAAACTATTTAATGTGTTACCTTTTATGATTCTTGCTTTAAAAAAAGACATGACATTTTTATTTAACTGACAACTGCTGATCCTTGTTGCGTTAGTATTTTAATCCTAATATAAAAATCTTACCAAGAAAGTACTGCAGAATTTTTGAAGCCCGAATATTCAAACTTAAATAATAACAATGTAGGCTTGCTTTTAAGTAACTTGACTAAAAGTTAAAGATGGAGTTGAAACAAGATTGGAACAACTAAGATTAAGTATGTATGATGCTTACTAATCTGTTTTTGGTACCAATCTCATTTACTTGGTCTGCCTCATTAAGGCTAGTTTCTATTGGGCCAGTTTGCCTTATCCACTATAAATGGCATAAAGAACGTGAAGAAATCCATTTTTGAGAAAGAAAACTTAATCAATAATGTGAACACGAATTTGCTTTATATAATTAGTTTAATGGAATGGTCTGATAAAAACTTTAAGTATGCTTGATTTTTTCATGGAGATAAGAAATAACTTTGAATTAGAGCAAGAAATTGTGTAACAAAACAGGCAGAACCAAATATTAATGTATGGATATAAAAAACTAATTAGAAATTGTGGAATTGAAAAGTGTTATCACGTGAAAGTAAAACATCACTATAGACAGAATAAACTCTGGAAAATTCACTTAGAACTTTTTAACTGGGAGATATTATTGAGGAACCCATACCAAAATCAAAGATAGAAAAGTATAATATATATATATATATATATGTATATATATACACACACACATATATATAAAGAAAAGAATAAAAATATTGTTGAGACTAGAGGATAGGTTGAGAAGAGCCATCATAACCAAAAGTATCATAACCAAAACATTTTAAAGACATACTATCTTCATTTCTTTATCTCCCATTTACTTTAGAATTAACTTAAGGTGACATTATGCAGGTATACATGAAAACCTTCTTGACACAAAAATTCAAATATCAGGTCAGGATATATTGAGTCAAAAAGCACAAATACCTCTTTGCTCTTTTTAGCCATTCACAGTTCCCACCCTACAGCTAACCGTTATCCGTTTGGTGTTTATCATTCCAGACATTTATTCCCGTATATTTACATGAAAATAGATACACACATGTAGAAATATATAATATTCTGATTTTTTGTAAGAGAGATAAAATTGTGCATATTATACACTTTTAAACAATTCACTATTAAAAATGTCTCTCTGTAATTATGTGTGTTTCTAGGATAGATGATTAGAGATGGAAATCAAATAGCAAGCAAATTTTTAATTTTGATACATACTGGTAGTGTTGCCCTCCAGTAAAGCTGTACCGTTTACATTCCCACCAATGTTGTAAGAGAATGACAGTTTCCCTACACTCTCACTAACACTGAATGCTAGGAAGCTATTAAATTTGTAATTTCATGAGAAGAATTTCTTGATTTTATTTCTATTTTTTTAATTATTAGTGATGTTGGACATCTTTTCCTGTTCTTATTTTTTTTCTATTTCTTCTGTTGATTAAATGTTTACAACTTTTACCTATTTTTACTTTGACTTGTTCTACATAATAAATGTTAACTTTCATCTGGTACATGTGTTGTAAATGTTTTCTCCCTGTCCATTTGCCATTGAGCTTTGCTATATTTCCATTCTAAAACATATTACCTTCCATGTTGTTTAGTCGAGTCTTTAGAACTCTCCAGGCTTATCATAATACAGGTTCTTGATATTCGTCCTCATAATTATTCTCACCTAAAGATAGACATCATTCCATCAAATATGGTTTTAAATATTTAAGATATCCACTAAAAAGAGAAAGTTAAGGAGGCTAAATTATAGCTCTAGTTTGTGTCTTTTATGTAAGAAGGCCATTCCCTTTTCCCCTGTTTCTTATGCCGGGGTTAAAGCTTAGATTCCGGAAGGGCGTTAGTGTGAATCTCTGCTGAGCTCATGGGGCTTGGCCGGTAACCTGCTAGTGCCACAGAGTCAAAGGCCAATGAAAGCTGCTTGTCAGAGCTCTCTATGGGATGATTAACGATACAAGAGTGATGTGACTGGAGAAAAAAATAGGTGTCTCAACATTTTGGTTTCCACTGTTAGCTCACCCATCTTGCCTGAAATCAATGTGCCTTTCTCTCTCTGTTTTTTCTGTGTGATGAGACATAATCGAAAAAGTGAAGTGAAATGGAATAAATAAAAGTGAAGCATAAAAAAAAGATACGTTTAGTAGTCTGGTATCCCAGACACTGGGACAATCGATGCCGTAGACCTCCAGGGAGCTCAATTCCCAGCAACTTTTTTGCACTGTCAGGACCAAGTAGAAAAAGAAAATGAGAACCTGCAGGATATTGGGGCACTGTCTTTCTGTATTCATGCGTGTATGAAACACCATGTTTTACAAATTAATTTTTATTCCAAACACCTTTATGTGCCAGAATTTTAATTCTTTCATATATATATATATATATATGAATATGTATATATATATATATATATGAATATGTATATACATATATATATTTTTCCCCCTCTCATCTCAGGTTTTAAGGTGTGTGAGTTGTGTTTATGCATATAATTGCTGGATAAAAGGGAATGTATGTTTTACTGAGGTAGACAGAATAATGCTTCCCACTCCCCTCAAAGTTGTCCATGCCCTAATCCTCAGAACCTGTGAATTTGTTATTTTCCATAGTGAATGGGACTTGGCAGACATGATTAAGGTTATTCTGGATTATTTGAGTGAGCCCAGTCGAATCACATGAGTCCTTAAAAGTGGAGAGCCTTTTCCGACTGGGTCAGAGCAACAGAAGAAGGAATAGCTGTGGAGTGTGAGAGGGACTTGAGCTGTCATTGCTGGCTTTGAGGATAATTCGTGTATTTTTATTCTTTCAATTTCATTGATGGAAATGTTTAAGGCTATGAATTTTCCTCTGATCTGTGCTTTAAAAATCTATGTAGTGTTTTATCATTTTTAAAAGGTATTTTTTGTTTTAGTTTGTGTTTACCCTTTTATCCAAGAGTTGTTTAAAAATGGTTTTTAAAATTTCCAGGTAGAAGGACCTTATACAAAATTACTTTAATAATTTCTAGTTTCATTTTATTGAGATCAGACGTGTTGCTCATCATAGTTTTATTTTATGGGATTTTCTATTTTCCTGGTGACCTAATATGTGATTAATTTTTGTGATTCTTCGTATGCATTTGAGAGGAAGGTTTTTTTTTTTCTATTTTCAGGGTGTAAAGTTTAATATATATTCCTAAAATCTACATTATTAATTATATTTTTCAGGTTAAAAAATATCTTTTTACATTTTTAGTCCACTTAATATGTCTTGTACTGAGTGGTATGTTAAAGTCTCTTATTACAGTTTTGCTCTGTCTGTGTCTCCTGGCATCTCTGACATTTTGCTTTACAAAGAGGGATGCTGTATTATTTGCTGCATAGATATTCAAAGTTAGTATATCTTCATTGTGATTTTTGGCTTTTAACATTAAAAAGTGTACTTTTTTACATTTAATGGTTTTTGTTTTGCATTTTACTTTGTTTCATGTCAGTGTTACTATCCCTGCTCATCTGTTGTTTCAATTTTCCTCATATATTTTTGCTTATCCTTTTGTATTTAGGCTTTCTGACTCATTTTCTTTTAGATATATACCTTGTGAACAGTATATGATTAGATTCTGCTTTATGAGCTAGACTAAATTAGTCTTTTCCTCTTAATATGTAGCTTAAGTGCATTCAAAGTTATTGAAAAGACTGCTATGTTTGTCTTAATTCTGTCATGTTATTTCATATTATAATTATTCTGCATGTTATGGTGTGTTTGCTGGGTTTCTTTTTCTATGTGAGTGTTTTTTTTCTCTATTATTTCTTTGGATTATCATTTTTTTTTTGAAGGAAGATTAGCCCTGAGCTAACATCTGCTGCCAATCTTCCTCTTTTTGCTGAGGAAGACTGGCCCTGAGCTAACATCTGTGCCCATCTTTCTCTACTTTATATGTGGGATGCCTACCACAGCATGGCTTGCTAAGCAGTGCCACATCCGCACCCAGGATCCGAACCGGCGAACCCTGGGCCGCTGAAGTGGAACGTGTGAACTTAACCACTGCGCCACCAGGCTGGCCCTGAACTATTTTTTAGCAAGGTTTTATTTTTATTTTAGTGGTCACTGTTGTACTTATACCTTTATTCCCAGTTTAAAATTTTAAGATTTTAATGTCTGGTTTGTCAACTTTTGTTGCAATACCTGTCTGTTGCCTGTTCAACAAGCTTATTCTACTTTTCTTTCTCTCTCCCTTCTTATCCCATTGTTTAATCAGCATTATTTCTGCTTTGTGAGAACATTCAGTATATAATATATCACATGTATCATATAATGTATTATTTTTCCATGCTTACCCTGTCTTTGTGTCTTATATCTATAAATAAATATATAAATGCACACTATTAGTTTTTTACTTAACTTTCTCAATCATTGGTGAGTTGGATTAAGTTTGTCTTCTGATGGACTCCTTGAGGACTCATGGACACAAAATTCCTTGAGCTGTTATAGGTTTAAAACTGTTTTTCTATGGCTCTGATGCTCCAAGGGAGCTTGGCTTGGTACACATCCTTAGATTCAACTTCATTTCCTAGAGTCTTATGAAAATTCTGCTCCATCAGTGTCTTGCTTTGTATCTTGTTTTTGATAAATCTGTTGCCAGTCTAATTCTTTTTCTTTTGTATATTATTTGAATTTTTTGCCTGGAGACCCGAAGGATTTTTCCTTTACCTTCAATGTCTACTAGTTTTACTAGGATATGTCTCTGAGTTGATCATTGCAGGTCCCTTTCTCCCGGCGCCCAGTGGGCCATTTTGGTGTATAGATTCTGGTCTTTTACTTTTGAATACTTTATTAAAGTAGAATTTCAAATATTAATGCTATTCCACTTTTAAAAAATCTTCTTTAGGAATTCCATTTATTTGTAAATTGGATTTTCTTTTGCCTGTCTTCCATTTCAACTACTCTCTCTCTGATCCTTTTAACTTTTTTCTCTATTTCATTTCATTCACTTGGTTGTTTTTCTAATATCCATTATCATGTTGTCATTCAAATCTATTTTTCATTTAGCATTTTGTATTTTAGCTTTTATTTGTGACTTGATTTTTTTAGTTTCCTTCTATGTCTTTCTGAGTTCAATCAACTCTTTTTTTATTTCTTTTTTTTTTCTGGTCATGAATTTCTCTTCTTAGTTTTTAATTTCTATGTCATCTACCTAAATGATGGTTTGTGGATATTTAATTAAGGTTTGAGTGCTATGTTATAGTTGCCTTCATTTTGGCACTTTTTGGAGAGGGAGTGGAATTTTCATCAGTTGAATTGTTTGGGTTCTCATTTTTAGTTTTCTTCTTCTTCGCTGAGGAAGATTCACCCTAGCTAACATTTGTTGCCAATCTTCCTCTTTGTGTTTGAGGAGGATTCACCCTGAGCTAACATCTGTGCCAGTCTTCCTCTATTTTGTGTGGGTCACAACAACAGCATAGCCGCCAACAAGTGGTATATGTCTGCACCCAGGAACTGAACCCAGGCTGCTGAAGCAGAGCACACTGAACTTAACCACTAGGCCATGGGTCCGGCCCCCTCAATTTTCTTTTTACACTAGTTTTTTCATTTGTTTGTTTTCCAGTGGGTTGGGATGGTTATGACAGTTATAGTTCAAGGGCACCCTCTTCTGTCATTGTGGGCAAAGTACTGTTTCTTTGCTGAGTAGCATGGCTTTTGAATTGTGATAAGTCCTTTGATTTAAAAATTTTCTTTTTTCCTAGGGGATTCTAAATCTTCCCCCTTGTTTCTTTCCTTCTCTGTGTGTAGTTTCCAAAGGACCTTTTCTTTTGTTTTAACTCCCTTCTCCCTCCCACATGAAACCTTTCTGAGGTTACCTCATCAAATCGCTTCTCCATTGTCAGTGCTCTTATCTAACTGTTGACTTTTCAGTTTTTTCTCATAAAGGATTGACTTTCTGGCAGTGGTTTTAAGTTACATTTTGGCCTGCCATTTACTCACTGCTTCTTTCTTGTGGTTTAATTTCTCCTGAACTGCTCTGGTCTCCATGAAGCCTAGTGGCAGGAATACCAGCCAGAGCTTGCTAGATGTAATATTTATTTTTGTACCTACAATAACTTGACGTTGAGATGTTTCTGTCTTCTAGTTATGTGGAAGTCATGAGTTTGTGTAGTTTTATTTGTTCTTCCTGATGTTGTTATTTATTTTTTTCAGGCTATGTTGGGATTTTGAGATTTATACCTCTGCCACTGCTTTTGCTACCTAGAATCTTCTCTATCCATTGATATCACCCAGCATCCTTTGGTGACTTATATGTTTCCTAATTTTGCTTATTATGAAATTCAAATCTTGAATATACATGAAAGCTTTCCAAAAGATGAGAAGATATTTCAAATAATTAAATTTATACTTCATAGGCTTTATCAGACACATAGACTGAGCAGGTTATAAAAAAAGTGGATTCTGAGGTCTTAACAAGGTCTTACTAATGTAAAAATCCATGCCTTTTTTTTCTCTCTGTTACCAATGTTTAGAATCTCTAACATGTTTTGTGAGGCTATATAATAAAACAGTGATCTTCTTTTTAAGTGTGGCATCATTGACTACTGTCTTTTTGCTAAGATGTCTGAGACAACTACGCATGTTTAGTAAGTCCAAGGGCAGGTTGAAGTTTCATGTGGAATAGTTACATGGGAATTTGCTGAAGCAATTACTCTGCTGTTTAATGACAAGTAATTATCCACATCACTTCCCAAGCTATACATCTCTCTCTTGCCCTTCAGCATTATGAACATCCCACCCATTGGCATGCACATTTATTTTGCACAGTATCCAGCTGTTACCTACTCTAAGATGTAACACACCTCTAATTTATGTAACTAAATTTAAGCCTTGCTTCTCTGGGGCTTGCAAAATCTAAAGCCTTACTTTTTCTAATGACCAATTTTTTGTATTCTTCAAAGTTTGTGCCGCTTTTAGAATCTGTGGTCACTGAAATAATTCTTGTACCAATAAGAAGCAAGCAGGGACAGTAACTTTCCTACTGGGGAAAGCTGAGTTATCACGTAAATGCATTTCTAATTATCATTCTGTGGGCTCCTATTCATTTCTAGTTACCATGGATTTCATTGTAGCATGTCATAATTGCAGGAATGTTGTTTAAATTATTTTTCTTGAATTATTTCACTTTTTGAGGCATCTTTAATACTCCTTTGTAACCTGCAGCTGAGTTGAAAAGAACCCCAGCTGTATCGACAATTTTCAAAATAACTTTTAAGAGCTTATAGGAGAATACTTTAAGAGAGCTGTTCCAATGGTACTCTTTTTAAAAATCGTACGAGTTTTCTGAGTAAGATTGGATCATTGTACTTTCATTAGTTCTATTATGACTGAGAGGTCATGAAGTGGTTACTGCAGTTATCTTTTATATTCTCCAGCTTAGCAATGAAAAGATGGAAAAATATGAGCGGTTCCTGTGCTTCATTCCCATATTTATTTCCATATATTACATATTACTATATTTACCTCCCGTCTCCAAACAGGTGATCATGTATGTAGTTAAACCCTCATTTCCACACTGAAATCAGGAGCTTTTTCATATGTAAACATCTGGAGAGTTCAGAATTTTCCATATTGTATGCTCTGTGTTTTTCTGCTTCCGTTTCTGACCTCGAGCAATTTGTGACTCTCTCCTTCTACCTCTGCATTTATCTTGGGTAAACCAGAGAATTTGATGATAGCATTTAAATTATGAAGATACCCTAAGATTACTTTCTAGCTTCTAACGTACCTCTGAAAATAGGTGAAAATATTGCATTTGTGAGCTAAATTTTCCCATATTTATTTAGCTTTTGTTTATACATATATTGTATATTTGCTCTATCAGATGCCATGAAAGATTTGGTTCAGTTTTTTGGGGTGTAATGAGGTAGTTGGATAAACGAACAGTTGATTATAATACCTTGCAGGAACGGTTGTAACAGAGAGAGGCAGCAAGGGGAGTAGAGAACATGCAAATGAAGTCATAGAAATTATTTCTTTACTGTGACACATTTACGTAAGTTACATCATGATTTATGTGTAAGTTGAGTGAAAACACAGATAAAACAGGATCAATGAGCCATTCTATTTAGATAATATTTTCTCATGTAAATTTAAAGAATTAGTATCTTTAGTTGCTTTTCTGTATACTAGTTATATTTTCTAACTTGAGTTTAGGAGATGTCTACTTCTTTAAAATCAAGATATACAAAGTGTTAAAGCAAAATCTACAAGCCCAGAGGTATAAATGATTCTTGTCTCATTGTACAGATGCCCATTTTCCCTATAAATAGCTATAAAAGGCCATCATTTGTATAATAATTATTGAAATTAAAGTGTTTGGGTGACCCATCTCTAGTTTTAGCTAAGTAATGAAATCACACTCTATGTTTGTATATAACTTTGGGCTAGTGAAGAAGTGGATGTTTATAGGTAATTCTCTTTTAAAACTCAATGTTGGGATTTGCTAATTCCTGAATTCCACAATGTGAGATAATTTTTGGTAGTTGTTTTTGTATTCTGTGTTCCTGTATAAGTTGTACATTACATATCTGTATACATTTGCTGAACACTCACATTGTTCCTTTTTATTTTCCAAGTTTTAGTTAAGTTGACTTGGGTAGCTGAATTGAACATGCTGTTTCTCTGTCCCGACTGCCACTACATTTACTGAAGTCTTTGTTGGTTAGTACGTATATATTATCTAAAATGATCCATATTTTCAAATTTGAGGTAGTAAAATTAAATTATAAATTATAGAAAGTAAAAAATGTGTTTAAAAACTATTAGTAAGATTGGTACATGAACAGTGTAATGTTATAATCCTTATTTTTTATTGTGTTATCCAAATAGCAACTGCATTGACAGAAAATAGCTATCTTAAAGAGGAGAAAAATGTTCTAAAGCACAAAATAAATAGAAAGAAAATGATACCTCCTGATGGCACAAATTGTATGACTCTTACTTAGGGCTACCTAAGAGTTTGAAACAGTGATTCATCTCATAACAAGTATAGTTACTCAACAAAGCAGAACTGCATCTGTGACTAGAACGGCTTTCTACTAGCCCTTTCCCCACAAATACAGGATAATAGTGATCCTCCTCATTTTCAACACTCTGCAAATATTATTATTATGCCTAACCAATTTCAGTTTTCAAGAGGGTAATTTGGCATAGGATATTTGAAGACAAATACTTAAAATGCTGATATTTACAGAAAAGAATAAAAAAATTCTCCTACATAAAACTATCACTACCTCTTTACACCTAAGAAAATTAACAGTAATTCTGTAATATCATCTAATATCCAGTCCACAATTGTCCCCCAAAATGACTTTTATAGTTGTTAATTTTTTTCTGGTACTAAGAGCATTCAGAGTTCACAAGGTTGTTATGTCTTATACATCTTCTTGCACAAAATCTTGTGCTTTCTGTTTGATAGCTGTGACTTGATAAACAGAAATGGCTCTCTCCCAGTGGATAATATACTTTCTTGATTAAAAAATAATAATAACAGTTAGGAGTGTTTCCCACAAAGTCATAGTGGCAAATAGTGCTGAAGCCCTTCTTTGCCTTCTTTGTTGATCCAAATGGGATTAATATTGGAGGAAACGATATTGTCCAGCTCCTTTCTTTTTCTGCCCTCTCCATCTTTCCTCACCTCCACTTTGACTTCCGCTATTCCATATTCACAAAGCAGGAATCTTAACGAGGAACAAATGTGGCTAACAGGATTTCTGAATCAGGCAGTGTAGGAGACAACCGAAAATTAAGCCATCTTGGCTTTGAGAGGGAGATTACATGTTCAAAATTTAGAGATTATTATAACTTGGATGTCTCAGATGAAGAGATATTTTCATTGTAATCTTTGGTCTTCATTAAAGATTTTTTATGTGGTTTTGAGAAAGTTAAAAAAGCCTTTAATTTATCAAATAATTGCTAACCTTTTTTAGTTTTTTTTTTTTTTTTTTTTTTTTGCCGGCTCACTCTTACATATGGATAGCATATTCTTAATTGAAGTATGATGATGGTCTGACTACTTGCTTTCAAAAAACCTAAAGTAGAAAAAACTCTATTAAGTATAACTTTCTTCATTTCTCTATAGATTTGAAAGTCATAGGAATTGAGGAGAGAAGAAATTTACTCTAGTTTGGTTTGGGAGATTTTATGAAAAGTAACTTTTTTAAAAAAAGTACTGTACATAATTTAAGTACAGCATATTTTGCTGTAGGTGACTTGAAGCAATAATAAATTATAAATATCACTGTTGCTTACAATTCAGTTATAGGCAAAACTACATTATAGTTTAAGTTAAAGTTTCAGTAGATTATTACTACTCAAAATTTCACCGGGGGTTCAACCTCTGTAATAAAGAAATGCAAGTGAATCAACTGGGAGATGCTGTTTTGATCTAGCACGTTGACAATGCTAGACAGTAATATCCAGTATGGACAGAGGTTCAAGGGAGTAGGAGAAGTTGTGTCCTCATGGTTGGAATGTAAAGTTCTTCAGTCTTTTTGGATGGTAATTAGATGATATGTATTAAAGTTTACATCCTTTGATTTAATAATTCCACTTCAAGGAATTTTTCTTAAGGAAATAATTGGACAGCTCCACAAATAAATGTGTGAAGTGTATTACTATAGAAGGACTTATAATACTAAGACATTTTTTAAAAACCTAAACACTAAAAAAGAATGGAATGGTTAAAAAATATTTTGGTAGTTCCATATGATTATCACAATATGCATTCATTTAAAATTACAGTTTGGAATTTATTTACTGGTATGGTAAAATATCTATAATAGTAATAGTAAATGAAAAGAGTGGAATAGAAAATTGTGTTTATTTAGCTTGCTTTTCACATTTATATTTTTCAAAAAATGTATCTCCATACAGGAGTATTGAAACAAAATATACCAAAATATTGACAATTGCTAGCAATTTAAAATAATATGCTTTTTAAATGGTCCCTTTTAATATACTTTTTTGAATCTTCCAAATGTTTTACCATTAGCAAGTGTTATTTTAAAAATAAAAAAATCTGTTTAAAAAAACTGTCACAATTAGCTCAAAATATATGCACCCATAAAAAGGCATATAAATTATTTCGTGCCTAAAATCTCAGATTACCTTTTTTCTCTGGATTAAACTATTGTAGGATTTTATGCTGGTAAAATAATATTCACTAAATATTGCATTCTCTATGGGATGGCATTTGCAAAACCCGTAAATTTAGAGAACACAATTATGTCAGTGAATTGAAATTAATGAAATGGCATCCCACACAAGCACCATAATTTGCATATTAATTTAACTTAATGTTTTTATGGATGTGACAGACTTATCCTAGTCATATTTGATTAAAAAAAAAAAAAAACAGATCATGAAGCAACCAAATGTTGAGCAGTTGTTCCAGTAGATTCACAGTATTCCAGAAAGCATCTTTGATATGTTACTGTTTTGGCCTTTTGAGTTTTAGTTTATTTACCTTTTATTGCTTTTTTTAAAAGTAAAAATACATTTTGTCAATAAATAGATAGTTGTTGATGATGAATATTTATTTTTTAACTATTGAAGATTATTTTTTCTCTTTTGAATTGGAATTTCTCATTTAAAGAAATTGGATTTAGGGGCCAGTCCAGTGGCTTAGTGATTAAGTTCACAGTCACTGCTTTGGTGGCCCAGTGTTCGCAGGTTTGGATCCTGGGCACAGACCTGCACACCACTCATCAAGCCATGCTGTGGCTGCATCCCACATATAAAACAGAGGAAGATGGACACAGATGTTAGCTCAGGGCCAATCTTCCTCACCAAAGAAAAAAAAAGAAAAAAAATTAGATTTAAATTAAAACTTCTTTTATGCATCACCTTAAATAGATTCTGTTATTTGGATCATCCTACTGTTGTTAAAAATATTCATTGGCTTTATTTTAATGTGATGTTCCTCAACTAGTTTAAGGAACCTCTTATAGTTATGGGTCTATAGATGGTGAATTGGTTTTACTTGTTTTCTACACATTTCCTCAATAGCATTTTCCCTCTATTAAGGTCAGTTTTGCCAAATGAAATTTTATTTCATCTATGTTTTCAAATTTATTTGCATGTACATTAGACTTTTATTCTTCATTTCTTTTCTGTTTCTTTTTGCTTTATCTCTTTTGATGATTATTTCTTCCTTGTCATTTCTTATCATTACGTTTTGGGGCTTTCTACTCTGCCCCCAATTTTTTTTTATTACATTGGCTAGGGGTTTGTCTATTTTGTTGAGTGTTTCAAAGAGCCAGCTTTTTTAAAAAAATTTTATTTTGTTGATGTCTAATTGACATATAACATTATATTAGTTTCAGGTGTACAACGTAGTGATTCAATATTTGTATACATTGTGAAATAATTATTACAATAAGTCTGATTAACGTCTATCATTACACATAGTTACAGAAATTTTTTTTGTCTGATGAAGACTTTTACAATCTAATCTCTTAGCAACTTTCAAATGTGCAATGCAGTATTATTAACTATAGTCACCAAGCTGTACATTACATCCCCATGATTTATTTATTTTATAACTGAAAGATTGTCCCTTTTGACCCGTTTTACCCATTTTACCCCTCGCCCCCACTCCAGCAACCACCAATCTATTCTCTGTATCTATGAGCAATTTTTTTGGTTTCTTTGTTTATTAGATTACACACATAAGTGAGATTATACAGTATTTTTATTTCTCTCTCTGACATCTTTTTCTTAACATAATGCTCTCAAAGTCCATCCATGTTTTTTGCAAATGGCAAGATTTCATTCTTTTTTATGGCTGAATAGTATTCCATTGTGTATATATCCCACATCTTCTTTATCCATTCATCCAGCCATGGGCACCTAGATTGTTTCCATGTCTTGGCTGTTGTAAATAATGCATCAGTGAACATGGGTGTATATATCTTTTCACATTAGTGTTTTTGCTTTCTTTGGATAAATACCCAGAAGTGAAATTGCTGAATCATACCGTAGTTCTGTTTTTAACTTTTTGAGGAACCTCCATATTGTTTTCCATAGTGGCTGAACCAATATACATTCCCACCAACAATGCACAAGGGTTCTCTTTTCTCCACATCCTCACCAACACTTGTTATCTCTTGTCCTTTTGATAATAGCCATTCTAACATATGTGAGATGACATTGTGGTTTGGATTTGCATTTGCCTAATGATTAGTGATGTTGAGCATCTTTTCACGTGTGTGTTGGCCATCTGTATGTCTTCTTTGGGAAAATGTCTATTCAGATCCTCTGCCCATTTTTTAATTGGATTTTTTGTTTTTTTGCTATTGAGTTGTATGAGTTCTTTATATATTTCAGATATTAACCCCTTATTGGATAGATGATTTGAAAGTATTTTCTCTCATTCAGTAAGTTGCCTTTTAATTTTGTTGATGATTTTCTTTGCTGTGCAGAAGCTTTTTAGTTTGATGTAATCCTGCTTGTTTATTTTTGCTTTTGTTGCTTTTGCTTTTGGGGTGAGATCCAAAAAATCATCATGAAGACCGATGTCAGAAAGCTTACTGCCTATGTTTTCTTCTAGAAGTTTTATGGTTTCAAGCCTTGTGTTCAAGTCTTCAATCTATTTTAAGTTAAAGTTGTGTATGATGTAAGATAGTGGTCTAGTTGCAGTTATCTTGCATGTAGCTGTCCAGTTTTTCCAACACCATTTATTGAAAAGACTGTTCTTTCCCCGTTGTATATTCTCTCTTCCTTTGTCATAAGTTAATTGACCATATATGCATAGGTTTATTTCTGGGCCCTCTATTCTATCCGTTTGATCCATGTGTCTGTTAAAAAGAACCAGCTTATTTGTTTATTGATTGTATAGTTTTTCTGTTTTAATTTTTCTTTCTTTCTTTCTTCTGCTTTTGTTTTACTTTGTCCATCTTTTTCTAGCTTTCTGAGTTGAATGTTGACATCACTTTTCTTTTTTAATTTTTTCATTAAAAATTTATATTTATTAAATTATTAAATTTATTAGATTAAATTAATTTGTGGTTATAGTAAAATTTTACTTATGTAAATGTTTATGTAAATAATGTAGTTTAAAAAACTACATAATGTATATTATGTAATATTTAAACATTTATGTAAATATTTAATGAAATTAATATTTGGTTGTTGCATTGTTATCAGAGAATACTATTAGTGTATTTGTATATTAGTATTAATATATTGTAATATATTGGTAGTATTAATATACTAATATTAGTATTAGTAGATTTCTAAGTTTTTGATTCATTTCCTCCTACCAACCAGACTTTGAGTTCCTTCTTCATTTTTGGCACATGGAGATTTCTCTCCCTTAGTTTCAAATTTGGCTATATAACCCAAAATTCTTTTGTTTTTCCCTTCTGCCTCAGCATTTCATTGATTTGGAGCAGAAAGTAACTGATGATTCTGTCTGCACAATCCATTATAATAATATGCCGAAGCTATGCTTCTGTTTTCTTCGGTTTCAGGTGTCTTTATGATGTGAACTAAAATTCTGCTTCTCACATGGGGTCAATTTGACCTCAGTTAATATTTATTGAGGATCTATTATCTGTCAGGTACTATTCCAGTGGGTCAGGCATACAGGAAATTATGAGACAGCCTCTTATTTATTAGTAATTGCTCAGTAGATATCAAGTCCTAAAATCAGAGTGTCCGTGTTCAGGACTAATTATACAGGCAGAACTACAAAGTGGAAGCTATTATCTTACATTCCCACGGGGATATCTCTTGGCATTGTTTTCTCTTGCAGAAATTATACAAGTTCAAAAATTAAGGAAAGTACTTTAAGTACTGTGAATGAGATATGCTGCTTATTATGCTTTAGGTTTTACGTATTTTGGGTTTTAACATAAGACATTTTAAGTTTGAGGATTTGTATCATCATAACTAAAGGTATTTTCAGGTAAATAATTAGTCAGCAAGGTAAAGAAGAAAGGAAAGTCTTAGGAGTATTTTACAGAACCTTTGAAAAGACATGCTGAACTGTTCTGTACTAATCACCATATATAGTTCTACATCTTTTAATTAAATAACCTACTACTCTCATTGTTTTCCCTTCATTCTTGGACTTTGAAGAGTGAATCTGTTAAGGGGATACTTAAATCGAAATCACATTCGAGTGTTTATAGTCAAGGATTTCTGAATTTAAAGATTAGGGGCACAGTTTCATAGTAACTCCAAGCTTTGGATTTAGGAGTATAGTTCTGATTTGCAGTTTTTTTAATGACTTCATTTTTATCGCTCCCAGGATGTATTGCAAACACCTGAGAAGCTCAACCTCAAAGATAAATAATTTAGGACAGAATGATTTTTGTAGGTTTTTTTTCCCTCAGTTGAGAATATTTGCATTTAATTTAGGACATTGAGTACATTATCTCAAATCAGAGATTTGAGCCGTTATGAGTTTCTTTTTTTTTTTTTTAAAATGGAGTGTTATTTTTTTTTTTTTAAAGATTTTATTTTTTCCTTTCTCTCCCCAAAGCCCCCCGGTACATAGTTGTGTATTCTTCGTTGTGGGTTCCTCTAGTTGTGGCATGTGGGACGCTGCCTCAGCGTGGTCCGATGAGCAGTGCCATGTCCGCGCCCAGGATTCGAACCAACGAAACACCGGGCCGCCCGCAGTGGAGCGCGCGAACCCAACCACTCGGCCACGGGGCCAGCCCCCGTTATGAGTTTCTAAGGAGCACTCAGAATGGATGGAAAACATTCTTTATAATTACTGTCATTTATTTAATCAGTGTGCAATGATTAAATCATGTAAGGAAGCAGGATTTTGATTAAAATCCTTTTCTTTCAATAGAGGTTGTAATCTGCTGACACTGAGCCAATTGGGTGCTGACAAACTCTCACAGCACGGACAGGTGCTTATTTGGTATGATAGGGAGAAAAATAAGGGGAAGTTGGACCTAAAGGCCAGCATGACTGTGTAGGTTTTTGATCAGTGAACTTTCCTGGATTCACTAGGGTGTCCTGGAATTTCTGACATAGTCTTAGCTGCAATTTTTGCTTTGGGCAAACCTGGAGAGTAGCTTAGCATAGTTCATATACATTTGGGTGGCCATTTTTTCTTTTTAAATTATTTTATGGAGGTCACACTTGTTTATCTCATTGTATAAACTTCAGGTTTACATCATTATATTTTGGCTTCTGTGTAGACTACATCTTATTCACCGCCAAAAGTCTAGTTTCATCTGTCAGCATATATATGTGCCCCGTTACCCCTTTTGCCTCCCCCAGACACCCTTCCCCTCTGGTAACCACCAATCTATTCTCCTTATCTGTGTTTTTATTTGTTTGTTTATCTTCTACATATGAGTGAAGCCATATGGTATTTGTCTTTCCCCATCTGACATTTTGCTTAGTATAATACCCTCAAGCTCCATCCTCATTGGTGCAAATGGCACAATTTTGTCTTTTTTTTATTGGTGGCCATTTTTTCTTGAAGGAAACACAGATTTGTGTACCATCACACCTCTACTTTTATTTATGTATTCTTTTATTAAGCAAATATTTATTGAGAATCTGATTTGTTTCAAATACCGTGCTAGGTGCTGTGATACAAATACGAGTAAGATTGCTTCTACTTTTAAGGATCTTACAGTTAGGGATGGAGGGCAGGAGAGAAAAAAGTAAACAGTACAATATAATATGATAAATGTAAGCACATGGTGCTTTTGGAGTACATGGATGGGTCGCCTGTCCAAAAAGGAGACGTGTAAGAATGTTTCCTGGAGGATTACAACTGAAGGTAAACTCTGAAGAATGAGGAATGCTGGGGTTTGGTGCTGAGAGGGTATGGCCGATTGAATTACTCCAAGTAGTTTGGCATTGTTGGATATGAAAAGTAGCAGTGGTAAGAGATCAGCTTTGAGGAATAAACAGTCTCAGATCATAAAGGACCTTAAAAGCTATGTTAAGAAGTTTGAAGTTGACCTGAGAGTCGTGAGGAGCCACTTAAAGGTTTGAGGAAAATTACTCTGACTGTGTTTTAGAGCATGAATTTGTGGTTCATAGAACCAGAGGCAGAGAAACCAGTTAGGAAATGATGAAGTAACCTACGTCAGAAATGCTTAAGCAAGTGCTGAAGCAGTTTGTTGGAGAGAAATGAATAGATTCAAGAGTTAACAAGAATTTGCACAGATTGACGGTTGGATGAAAGGGAAGAGGCAGGGATGACTCCCAAGCTTCCAATATGAGTGAGAAGTTGAATGGATGGTGATACCATAACCAAGGTGAATGGAGCAACATGAGAAGGCACAGCTGGGGGCTGGGAATTGTTCAGACTTGTACTATAGAATTAGCTTCCGTCCTGGAATGACAACCTGACCAGGTGTTTTCCACTTTCCAGCAGCGTGCAGCCCAGGTGTGATCTGCTGCCGTTGAAGCCTCACGTGACTTATGGCTGGGAATTAATGACTTGTCCTCTCTTTCTGAGTAGATGTCTTGCCAGAATGGAGGGTGATATAGTGATAAAAGTATTTTTTAAAAAGTCTTTACGCACAGAAATACGCAGTAATGAATAGCCAACAAGGGAGGAAAGAGTTATATTTAATAGTGCTAAAGTTAGAAATACAGATAAAAGAGGAAAATAGAAACAATGTTCATATAAAGGCATTGTTATTACCTCCTATAGAATGTTGCACCTGAAGTATTAACCATTAATTATTCCCTAATAGGCCTTGGGCATTGCCTGGAAGTGCGCCCTGAAGGTGTATTTTCTGCCAGTGTTCTGGCCTTCTTATAATCTATTTGTTTCCTTTTTTATACTTGATGCTATTTTAGCACTATAGGAAAACTTAGGTTTTAAATTATCAACGTTGTAACCGAATCTCTCTCTTTCCTAAAATAGTACTTATCCCTGTGGAATATATTCTTCCCCATTGAAACAGATTATGGGATTGTTCTAGAGGGCAAGTCATTAGGACAATCGAATATATAAAATTGATGTATTATAAGCATTTTGCTAGTTCACTGAGAACATTCGCTGCTGAATCTGTTTCCTACACCTCCTACCCCAATTCATCACCACCATCTCACCAGGCAAAATGAGTCCTGCTTGGATCTGTGAATTTTTTACTGTTCCGGAAATAACATTGTATCACATTTGGAACATATTGGAGAAGTCTATAATATGTAGCACGTTAGTGTAGAAGGATATTCTACTTCTTGTGCGGAGATGGCTTTTAGTGCTTATGAGGACTTTAACTATGGTCTTTAAGCCATAAAACATAGGGTCACAACTTGATATTGCTGAACAGTTCTCTGGATGCTGTGAGGGTGAAAAGAGAATGCTGTCAGCACTTTGTTGAGTGTGACATGATTACAAATGATTCCTCACAAAGTCCTGAAAGTGTAAGCATGCTCTCAACCTTGCCCTCCCACAGACATATTTTGGTAGCTTCTTCTCAGACTGTTAAAGTTTATAGTACTCTTACTTTAAGCCACGTGGTGATTTACCATGATGGTATGAGAGGAATATTTTCTTTTTGTGTTATTACAACGTGTGGACAAAATTTAAGGTAATGATATCAAAGTTATAGTTGATGTACATGGCTAATTTCTGGCTAATTAGCAGGCTAATCTTAGAGTTATTCAGTGAAGTCTGGCTAACGCTGAATCTTGTGAAGAATAGGCAACATATTTGCTCATTAATTGGCTTGAAAGAACTGTTATTTCCACGCTTGAAATGTAAATAACACCAGCTATTTCATGGTCCTAATTTAGTAACCAAATATTTTTAAAAGAATCTATTAACTAAGAGAAATCTTTCTTAATTATGTTGTAGTTAGTTATTTAGTCTTGAAGTGGCTTGGTAAGATATTGTCTTCAAAAGGTGCTGCTTTCCAAGTTTGCCATGTATCAGAACTAGAAAATCCATTTCTGGTTTGATCGGAGCCAGACCCGTGTTTTGCAATGAATTGCTTTGGTTTAGGTTTAGTTATGTTGAGGCCAGCTGTAGGTTGCGTCTGATCTGAGGCTTCTTACTGTTTGTAATAGCTTCTGTGTAAAATCTTCATGGAGTGTGAGTTTCCAGGTCTCCCTTTCTCTGCTTCCTTCAGACATCTGTATGTACACGCTGTGACCACTGGCCTTCACCCCCTGCCCTTGTATTCAACCTTGAATTGCTTGTGTACTCAAACTCCTTGTTCATCTTTGTAAGGAACCCAAGCACCCCATCAACTTTCACATCTGTGTTAACCAGGCATCTTGGGGGAAGGCCGCCATCTGCTTTGTGGACAATCAAATTGCCTTTCAATTACACTGATATTTGGGCCCCATAAAGGCCCTCTCTGGGCACCTGTGACCTTCATTCACACTTTAACTTTTTAGATTCTGGCCTATATTAGAAAACGTCACTGCAAAATCGTAAGCCAACATAGTTTCTACTTCTCCAATCCTCCATAGCTCAGATAAATGTAGTAGTATAGGGATTTTACTTTATAAGTAAATGTTCATATTCTATTAATATTTATTTAAGATACTTGGTGCTTATCAAAGGACAGATTGAAAAGATGTCTTTTTCTTTTTTTGCTGGGAAGATTCACCTGGAGCTAACACCTCCTGCCAATCTTCTTTTCGTGTGTGAGCCACCATCACAGCATGGCCACTGACAGACAATCCAAACGTAACCTCTAGGCCACCAGGGCTGACCTTGAAAAAATGTAGATTTTTAAAAGATGACTGCCCACTTAATATTTTTCTTAAAAGTAAAAGAAACTAGAAGATGTAGAAACTATAATGAATTTTATTCAACCTTTTCTGACATTTTGAAAGTTTGATTTAACTCTGAGAGATTTAAGGAAGTATTGAAATATTAAATTCACAAACTTTAACAATATTATTATTAAATAGGTTTAAAGAACTTGCTTTAAGACTCTTAAATTTTCCTTAAGCATTCGACAACAAAATAAATACCCTTAACCAACCAGGTAAAATCAATGTCTCACAGGCTGTCCCCAGCAGCCTTATGATAGTCTCTTTTGGGCCATGATAATTAGACTTGAGACAATGAAGATGAATTGTTGATTTTTAAGATTTTTTAGATTTCCAAATGTAAGAGTTTAATAGAATCCTGTACACTTTTTGCTAAGAATGTTTGCCTTTAATTTTTAGACCTTTGAGTATTTTATTACTAGTTTATTCTTGTCTCTCATTTGTTACTATTTTGTCTTCAAAATACTGAATATCTAGAATCTCTTTGAGTGATAAACCTTAATTTCTAGGCAGTCATGTAACATTTCTTTGGCTGTATAATATTGGATCTTAACATATAAATCTTGCATTCAGCCAAATCACTTACAGCTTGGCTTGGTCTTTGTTTCTACATTATGTCTGAATAACGACATGTTGACGGTTAGAGTCCTCGTTTATCTCTAGATCAGAATGGCTTTAGATGTTGTTGAACTTTGTGTTACACATATCTCTTAGATGAAATGAGGTAGGCTGGAGTGGGTACAGGATTTGGGGTCAGAGGCCCGCTTGAGAAGCTGGCTCTTCCATGTCCACTTGACCTCTTTGAGCTACTTTTCATGCCAATATAGAGGAGTCAACGATATCTCTTCCACATGGTTGTTGTGAGAATTGAAAGAAGTAAAATATGTGAAGTCCTTGACAGATGCTCACTTATAATTGCTTATAAATACGAGAATATAATTTTTCTTACTCAAGCATATAAATAGGAGACAATATGTATTGACTATCAGATATATTCATGAATTTCTTTATTTCATTCACTTTTAAAAAAATATGTTTATTCTCATACTCCTTTATAAAGGAATGTGTGTGTTACATTGAAGTCCTTGATAACATGAGTCTTCTAAGCTGTAGCCCTTCAGAATGGAGTGCTGATGAATAATAAAAATCACATTAGTGGTATAATTTTACTCATTGCTGAAGAGTTTGAAGAGTTTTTCTTTTCTTCCTATCTGGGTATTCATCCCTAAATGATACACTTAGATCACATCAAATAATTTTACTTTGTTGGCTTTTGACACAGTGAAATATATACTGGTTTCCAGGCTCTGGCTCCTGCTTGCTTTTTTGCTGTATCTTCCCCTCTTTGTCCATGAATCTTTCACTTCAGGTGTCTGGCTTGTGCTTTGAATACATCTAACACCTTCCTTTCTTTATGTCTCTTATGCCTTTCCTTATACCATCTACTCACTGCAATTCCTTTCCACTCAAGACACTTGCCTGTCGTTAGGCATGGGGTAAGCTCAGCTCCTCCATGAAGTCTTTCCAGACCACTGTAGCCAGAGTGATTATTCTGGTTCTTACATTCCTAGGTAATGATAGCTCTAACACTCATCTTTTCAATAGTTGAGAAGTGAGGACGCCTTTTTTTCTTAAAGACTCTAAGAAACATTTTCTGGTGCGTCATTTGCCTAAGTTGATTTAGTGTCATTCATTACTGAAATAGTAGTTGGTGGTGAAGAAGCTATTACCATGATTGGTTTAGCTTAAACAGAGCTTAATTCTGAAGCTTGGGTGGAATGAATCTGGGGGAGTAAACTGCATTGTATACACAGGCAATCTGACAGCATTTTCCCTCCAGAGAATATCTATGTAAACTTTTTTTTTTCTTTTTGGTGAGGAAGTTTGGCACTGAGCTAACATCTGTTGCCAATCTTCCTCTTTCTTTTTTCCCCCTCCCCAAAGCCCCAGTACATAGTTGTATATCCTAGTTGTAAGTTATTCTAGCTCTTCTATGTGGGATGCTATCGCAGCATGACCTGATGAGCAGTGCCATGTCCACACCCAGGATCCAAACTGGCAAACTCCAGGCCGCTAAAGCGGAGGGTGCGAACGTAACCACTCAGCCATGGGGCAGCCCCCATGTAAACTTTTAAGAAACCCAAAAGCTTCAGAAATGTTTTTTAAAAATCTAAGTCTTTTCTCTATATAAATGCAATATTTCCAGAATCCCACTGCAAAAAATTAAAAATTAATCTTCGATATTTGAAATGAGAGGCAATATTTACTTATGAGTGATGATAACTCTGAAAAGGCTAGTTTATTAAAAAAAAAAAAAAGAATTGTGAGAGATTGGATTGCCCTGGGCAAAACGGGAGAGTAGGCATATTTTGTCTTTTAGCTTTTCCTACTTCATCTTCCAGTATCTGTCCCTTCTTTTCACCACCTCTTTCTCCTTCCCTTCTTTAAGCATTTATTGTGTTTTTTGTGTGCCAGTCCTGTGCTGTGTGCAGTGAAGACAAGAATGAATAGTAATTATTCTGCCATCACTGGTCTCATAGGCTACTGAAAGAGTCAGATAAATTTTTAGCAAAGTATCATAATATGGTAATACATGTATAAGCAAGATGCTAAGGAAACACCAGTGTTCTCCTATCGTCCTCTCACCTGTCAAGGCTACTTCCATATTTCTTGCCCTGTTCTTTGGACCTCCTTATGCCCGACTGCCCAAATTTTCCATAGCAAGAATTTAATAAAAGAAGTTTTGTGCAAAACTATTGATTGCGATTTAAGAGGGCCTCTTTCCTGGTCAGCTATATAAAATGGACTGTGATAGCATCACAAATGATTACCTTTTATTATGGTATAAAAAAAATCTGCACTTCTGGGGGAGGGTGACCTTAAAAGCAATAAGAATCAATTCTTAATTTTTTATGGATGGGATTTGCCACTATACTTTTAAGATATTTTCCTCTTGGTTTGCTTTGTATAACTTCTTGTTCTTATAGTGAATATGTATGAGGGAATATGACAGAATTTAACTGATAGCCTAAACAAAATATTATTAGGAGGAAGATTTTCTGGAGAACAATCATAACAAAATAGGCAAATAAAAAATAGAATATATTCCACAGCTTAATTTGTATTACTTTTTACTAACTACTCTTTTCAGTTACATTCCATAGTTTTCTATCTTTTGTTTAGAAAAATCTATAGGATAATTTTATTTACTTGATTTCAGTAGAGGGATATGATTATTAAAATGGACATTGAAAACATTAATAGTTTTCGAAGTGGGCTTAATTGAAGATTGATTAGAAGCTAGGGAACTTACATAAGGAAGGAGGCGGTGAGCCAGCTTTTTCTTAGATTATGAATATAGGACAAGTGGGGATAAATTCGGTTTATTACACTGTTAGCTCTATTTTCTCTTAGTAGGATAGCTTTCTAACTGATCTTCCATTCCTCCAGTCTTATCTACTCTAATCAATCCTCGGCTCCTCTGGCAGTTATCTTTCAAGAATGCAAATCCGATCTGACAGTGCTACTGTCTAAAGCCCTAAGACACCATCTGATCAGTTGTAGGAGAGATGTAGCATCACGCTCTGCTCATCTTAACCTGTGTAGCCTTTTCTCAAGTTTACCCTCCCATCTCCTCACTTGCTATTCCAACCGTATAAAATTCTGACATGTTCCAGTGCATCCCGTGCTTCATCATGTCTGTAGCCCTCTGCTCATGCTGTTTTTATGACCTGGAATACCTTTTTCTTCCTGTATTCTGGCCAAACTCTGATTTCTTTCCGAGAGTCACTTCTTTCCTGAAGCCTTCCATGATTTGTCCTATCAGTTGTGGTTCTCTCTCCTCTATGCCTGATACACAGCCTGGTTCTTAATTACTACTTTGTGTTTTGTATCTTTCCTCTGAATCTATTTTCCAACTAAGTAAAAACTCCTGTAGTTGATTCTACATGTATAATTCCAGCATTTGACACAATATCAGGTAGAATAGTTACAGTAAATACGTGGTGAATATTAAGAAAGCTAAGATTAGATTGAAAATGGCACTTTAAGTGCTTCTGTGATATTTGGTTTTCCTTACAGTTCTTGTTATACCGTTTGACTTACTTTATAAATGGTTAAGAAAGGATAAAAATGGTCATACTTTATTTCTCCATTAGTGTTTAGTTTCATGCCAGTTAATGCTGTCATCTTTCAGCTTCCTTTTACACTCTGCAGCAGAGATACAAAACCTGTGAACCATGTATGCCAGATGCCGTTGCTAGCAAGTTTTCTATTAGGTCCAGCCAAAGGAAGGTAATGGTGAAAGATTGGAAAGTGGGAGGAAAGAAGAAGCTGTTTATTTTCTTTTACTGGATGGTCGACTTCAGCAGGAAGCAGGAGTAGAGGATGACTGAAGGTGACTACAGGTGTGCTTTCCAGCAGCCCGGGTAGGGTGGAGATGTGGTGGCTGTGAGCATCCCTACCTGCGCTCCTGCTGCTGAGCAGTATGGACTTTTCTGAGCAATAACAGAGCAGTGCCAGAGGCTGCTGTGGCGGTGTTTGCAGAAGCTCAGCAGTGACTGCAGGCCTGGGGGCCACAGCCCAGTGTCGTGATGCCCTGGCTTTTGTTTTGTGCCTCCAGTTATGACCCCTCTCCTGTTTGTTCTTCTAACCCCTTCAATATTTGTATAATCAGTTTCCTGTATTAACTACCCAATGCTTGAAATACATAGAGTAGTTGCTGCTTTCCTGGCTAGACAATAACCAGGAGTAGTCTCAGAAAACAGATTTCAAAGATGAGAATTTGGGATAGGTTATCTGAACTGATTGGGATTGAGCACAGTGGGATCTCATGGTCAGGGGAAAATTACCTGGGCATGCGGGGGAAACTTAGTTACTTAAACTTTCAGCTCTCTTACTGGAAATGAAGTGCTTACTAAGGTTAAAGCTTTGGGAAATCAAATGGAAGTTGTAATTGACTATTACAGCGGGAATAATGACTTCTAGGACTCTCGGGTGAGTTGGCTGATTTTGACTGCATGGAAAGATTTTAGGAAGGAAATTATGAGTTCAGGGCTCTAAACTCTCAATTCAAGAATGATCAGAAATATAGCTCCATGATGGCCCCCCATGATTGCCTTATCTTTTATTGTTGCAGTGCTGCTGCAGCTGAAAATAAGACCCAAAATTTGTCCCTGAGAGTTGTGGAATCATAGTATAAGTTGAATTCACAGTCTCCCAAGTTTCTTATGTGAAAGATAATTGATTGGGTAGATGTGGGATCATGAGTATTGAAATGAATATACTTATGTGAACTCAGACGAATCTGAGAAATTTTAACTTCAATTTTCTCTATGCCTCATTTGCAATGTGCCATATGCTTTACTGTAGAACCAGCCCCTCCTCCTTTCTCTGAGAAGGTTGATTTTTTCCCAGCTTGAAGACCGTGTAATGGCCTCCACTTTGTGAGGAAAAATCTGGGGAGATAAGAGTGTTGGAGTGGATGTATTATGTGTGACCCACAAATACTTCCCTCATTAAGATATTGGGAAATACGTTGGTGAAGGGAGCACTTATATCCTGGAAAAATTCTGGGATGGCTGTGCTCTGATTGCCTTGCAGTGTGGTGTTAGGCACTACTATTGAAATGGACTCTCTCATTTCAATGGAATCGTGGAGTCCTGGAGTGACAGAGGCTGTGTCTAGGGGTAACTGCCAGAGGCAAGGTCGGTATAGTTACTATGAGGGGCAGAAAAGCCAGAGTGACAATCAGAATTTTGTGACCCCAATGTTGTCATCATTGGTGGTGTCTAAACAATCATTAAAGTGTAGCCTTTAGGGTACAGAAACATTTTGGATCTTGTGAGCAGAAACCTGATTTCAGTCACCATCGTGGAACATCATGGCCTCTCACTAAGTTTCTACACCTGACCCAGTTCACAAGTCTGGAGCCCTTAAATGAAGAGGGAGAGATAGAACCCTTTGAGGACAAACCATTGCTTTTGCTACAAAAAAGATACACTGAAAATCTTCAAGTTCTCTCCAGGGGATCTCAGTTATTTACCAGGGTGATTATGCATTATGGAAAGGGAAATTCTCATCTCTTTCAAGGATTACTAGATATGGCCTTTAGGTGATACTAATCCTTTGTGGGACCCAAGACATTACCATTGTTCTTGGTCAAAATAGACCTTATAGTGACCAGATGAGTGTATTTCTCTTGCTTTCTCTCCCTCCCTCTATGCCTCCCTCCCTTCCTTTCTCCTTTCCATCCTTCCTTTACTCCTTCCTCCATTTTTCTGTTCCGCTCTCCCGTCCTCCCTCCCTTCCTCTCTCCTTTCCTTCTTTCCTTTCTTCCCAACTTGAGTTCATCTCACTGTGGTTCCACGGGGATCTATGGATCTACCTGTGATCACCGTCCCAGCTCTTGAATGCTTAGCTTGCGGAACTTCTACATATGCTTTTGGAGCCATGGAATGAAGGATATGGTAGGGGCCAAGTGGAAAGATCTGGAACTATTCCCCCATCCAGAAGAGTAATAAAAAAATAATAATTGCATCACAGGAATTGCAGAGATTAGTGCTACCATGAAATACTTGAGAAATTCAGAAGTAGGGATTTTTATCACATATTCATCGTACTTGCTTTCTTGGCTGGTGCAAAAGGAGAATGGACCTTGGAAACTATGATGTTTTATTATAAATTTTATCAGGTTGCAATTCCAATTGCAACTGCTGTTCCAGATGTGATCTTTTTACTAGACCAGTCATCCTGGTCTCTGGCACTTGGTATACAGCTATGATCTTGCAAATTCTTTTCCCCCTATATCAATTAGCCAGAATTACAAGAAGCTGTTTACATTCACCTGGCAGAGAAAGCAGTATACTCTACTGTCAGGGCTATGTAAAATATGTTCTATATCATAATTTAGTACATCTTGAAGTTATTTTTAAAATGGCTAAGTAAGGATAAAAATATTCATACTTTTCCCATCATTAGTGTAAAATTTTAAAGCAAGGAACATTTCTTAGAACTACTGAAGGATGAAAGAGGAAGGTGTTAATTAGTGCTTAAAGCAATATTTATTTGATTGGTTTCAGATAGGATGATTATTCTTCCAGAATTAAAAAATAAAGGAAAACTAAACAAAAACAAAATTTTAACACAACGTCATTTTAAGCTCCAGAATTTCTTGTCTCCTTACCCTATCCCTCACCTTATTTATCAGATTAAAAACCAGAGGTGATTAATAGTTTTTTATGCAATGAACTCCTTTGCAATCTGATGAAGTCTGTGGATCTAGTCACAGAATGTTTTTAAATGCACAAAATAGACTGCATAGGATTATAAAGGAAATCAATTAAATTAAAATACAGTCTGAAAAATATTTTAAAATCTCCACTTAGTAATATATGTATAGTAATAACATGATGTAGCATTACTTCTAATCAGCACTATAATTTTGGAGTTAATAATGAGTGTAACAATATTTCAAGGTATCTGTGATTTCTATTGGTCATAGGTACTGCTAATACCACTGTCATTCATGGTCTGCATTCTTGGAAGAGGGAAATTTAAACATTTAGTTAGATGTTAGTGAAAGCAAACATATGGTCTCTTTTCCACCCAAATAATGGACCCCCTGAATTTCTTCTGTTGAACTCTTTGGTGGATGAGGGGTACATGAAACCCACTTAAGGAACTTCTGCTGTAGATAGATTTATGTAACAAAACAGCCCAGAAAAATGAACATTTATTCTTTTGAACATATTTGCTTAACCAGATATTTTACCACAGTGCTTTACTTACATTATAAGGAAATAAAATTTTCTAACATAATGGAAAGAGAAGACTAAATGAGTCGATGTGAATAAGTATTAATTCTTTGGTCAATGAGATACCACATAGTATATTAACTCTTCTAACTAAATGGTGCCTCATGGACCTTTTGGAGTAAAATTACTTTGAACATACGCTCTGTTTTCTTCCATTTTGTCAACTTGTTCAAGCTCATTTACTTGTAGTACTCAACTAGATTGGCTGTATAACATTTAAAATTTTTGTTTATTTCCAAAAGACTGAGTGTCTGCAATAATCTTCACTAATTGCCTGGTGTAAAATTCTTACTAGAGTATTTACAAATGTATTATTTTGTTGTACATTTGTCAGCTCACTCAAATAAAACTGCAAATAAAGGGAACAATTGCTTTTTGCTCACTACAGCTATGAAATAATTTCTGTATTTTTTCTTCCTTCTCCACAATTTCAACACCAAATTATGACAATTTCAATAGCATTTGAAAAATTATTGTGTTTATTGGATTATTTGCAGGTGGGGCTTTGTGCTTTGGTGTACAAATCAGTGGTTAATTTAATGATGAACTAGTTTATATTTAGCAAAATGAAGCATAACCAGCTCAGCTGAAAAAATGCTTCTTGTTTTAACCAGTATCTTCACACAGCTGTTTAAATACCATATTGTACTTGTTTTTTTTCCTCTTTCCTTATTTAGGATGGCACATGGTACTTGTGTAATCTTTGCTTATTTTAAGCTGGCATAAAAGAATGGTTCTCAGCAAATTGGAGGCAATTTGCAAAACTAAAGGATATTCTTATAAATTCAAGCCAAGTTAAATTATTATTGAAGAATGCATCTTTTTTTCTCCTGAGGTTTTTTCTTATTATACTGTTTCAAAGTTTATGACAGAAGTACCTTTTTTCATTTGTTCCATGTAATTTTTTTTCTTTTGTATGAAGATACCATTAAAAGTAAGATAGGCCAGGAAAAGTCAGATGTTTTAAAATTGTAGTATCAATTTGCATTATCAATTTTATAATATTTTTCTGCCTAGAAAAGATTATGGCTCTTTATTTACAGATATAAATGCTGACTCAGAACATAACACTGAGATGGAAAGTTTAAATGATTTTCCATAACTGTTTTTTTTCACTCCTTCCTCATCTTCACTGCCTGTCACCTCAACCCCCAACTCCAATACCACCAATAAGATTCAGTTTCCTTTCCTTTTGCGTTTGTACCAAATGTATCAAATAAAACTTTCTCTTAAGATTTCATTATTTTATTTGCCCTATACCTTTATTTCACTTCCATATTTTCATGAAGTGTACTGTAGTATTTTCAAATAGTACTATTTTGTCACAATACCCCTGTGAAGTAGGACACTGCCGTGTCTAGATCTTGCATCTGCTTTTTAGTGTGAAACTCTTTCCTCTATATTTGCTGACACAATTGAGATTGGAAAGATAAGGAATGGAGATGCAGGAACATAGTTATAACTTAAAAGACTGAGTTGAAGTTCACCAGTGTAATTGTTCTCCTTTGTAAATCAACTCAATCTGTATCTCTATTTCCTAAAACGTGTGGTGTTGCTTAAAATGTTCAATTATATTCTAAATATGTTTATTCTGTATTCTCTGAATATCAGGCTTGATTTTGGTTGATTGTACTGTTTTTTATTAGTTGGAACTATCATGTTTTTCTCTTCCTACTAGACTTACGTGTCACGACTAGAGGCACTGTCCCAGGCACTGTTATGCCAATAAGAGCTGTAGTGCTGTGGGCTTTCTAAGGAAGATAGAAATGCAATGAGAACATGTAGGAAACAGCTGTAAGTAAGAAAAAAATCTTGTCAAAGAAGAAAGATAAGCTGTGTAAATTATGAGTATGGGTAAACTCATGGGAATTTAGTAACTTGAGAATTATTTTCCGGAATTAATAAACAATATTGTATGTGTAATGTGACACATAAATGTGTAATTATTAATTATTAATGTGTTTATTATTATATTATTCTTATATATTATATATCATATAACATTATATATATTATTATTTATTATTAATGTGTTAATTATTAATGTGTAATTATTGTATGTGTAATGTGTAATGTGTAATGACACATTAAGTTACATTAAGTTCATACAAAATTAAACTTTGTATTTGTATATAGCATATGTACCTTTGGGAAGTGAGTATTACTCTGGGACCTTCTATAATTTGACCTGCTGTGAAAGAGATAATCATAGCTTTTCCCAGTTGTATTTTATAATAGAGTATAGCATATATGCACATGTTTTGCACAAAGTTCAGGACTAAAATACCTAAGCAAAATGAGAAAGGAACCAAATATCAAAACTCAGTGACTTGAAAGTAATGGTAAATGCTATTAAAATAAGAATAAAAAAATAGTAACATTTATGATACAGCTCTCAGCCAAACAAGCAGATGTTTGAAAAAATTAAAATCTTTAAATTTGTGAGATTTATCAGTAATAGACTTTTTAGGGTTAAAAAATGAGGTATCAAATTTTTGTAACATAAATTAAGATCATGCATATAAGCTTATTCCTTTTCTTTTTTTGAGTTTTCCATCTTATTCCTGTGTGAAAATGTACTGGAATGATAAATAAAGAACTAAATGAAAAAAATTTATTAAAAAATACTCTTTACAATTAGCTAGTTCTTTAAAAGTTGGAAAACCTCTTTTATAATGAGTGATCAATTCTATAAGCATAAGTTTTGAAGTATAATGCTAATATATACTGATGATTAATACAGTTTTTCCCTCCAGCTTGAGGAGGATAGCAGGCTCTTAATCCTGTTAACTTCTTCATTTTCACTGATTCAGCCCAGGGGATAAAGTTTGGACACATGACCAAATTGATGGAATAACTTGACCAAGAGCTTGATCACTGTGCCTTGAAATAAGACAGGCAGCATTCAGCATCCAGATGTGCCTGTTGTTTAGAACACAGTTCAAAGAAATATCCAGCAAAGGGCTGGCCTGGTGGCGCAGCGGTTAAGTGCGCACGTTCCACTTCTTGGTGGCCCGGGGTTCACCGGTTTGGATCCCGGATGCGGACATGGCACCGCTTGGCACACCATGCTGTGGTAGGCGTCCCACATATGAAGTAAAAGAAGATGGGCATAGATGTTAGCTCAGGGCCAGGCTTCCTCAGCAAAAAAGAGGAGGACTGGTAGTAGTTAGCTTAGGGCTAATCTTCCTCAAAAAAAGAAAGAAAGAAAGAAAGAAATATCCAGCTGTTTTTAAGTTCCACTTAATGGTGAAAGGCATGTAGCAACAGGGTGACAGGCTATATCTGGTTTGACTTTTTTGTTGTAGATGTTGTCATGAGATTATAGATTCTGATCTTACTGAATGACCTTGAAACTAGTAGTAAACTCTGGCAGTTTATTGTGCTTAGGCCAGTTCTCAAAAGTTCACATCAAAATCCCTCTACACTATTGAGAATAATTGGCTCTGTTTTATCAAGCTCAACAATAAGCAGAAGTGCTAGATCTCAGCTGCCGTTTGATTCAGTAAACATTTGTTGGTAGCCTATTATATGCTAGACACTCTGGTACAAATACAAGGATGAATAACCTTTGGTTTTGTTCTCATGGAGTAAATAGTGAGAAAAACACACACATGCATGCATGCGTATGTATACTGTGTACGGGTTACAGTCCTGGGTTTTGAAGAATATGTAGGAATTCAGCATGTGGAAGAGAGGGAAAGGGGCCCTGTGTGCCATCATGTAAACAGTGGGGAGAAACAGTAAAGAAATCTAAGTAGAAGAGCAATGCTGATTTGTGAACATACATTCTGTAAAGATGGAGACATGCATTGAATCTGAAATTGCCTCTGAAAATTCTAGATAAATTGTCATAACTGTGTTCCAGTGTCTGAGCTAGTGTGCTTACAAAGATGAATGAGGTGCATTTCTTGCCTTCTCCCAACTCGGGATTGAATTGGGGGGCACAGATAACACAAAACAAATGACAGTTCACTGTGGTAAGCGCTGTAATAATGTTATGAACAAGCTGCTGTGGGAAAATTCTAGGTGATTAACTTTTTCTTTTTGTAAATTTGCTTCTCTCAATGGATATTTTTAACGTCTTTTTTTCTTTGAAAATCTACTTCCTTGAGGGAAAATTATATAAAAATACAATGCACCCTTTTTAAAAAGAGGTGAAAAAATATGTAGGAACATTTTTCCTGGTAGAAAATGGAGGATGTAATCCTATTCTTTATAAGAAAAAGGTTTGAATTTGGTAAGGTCCAAATTTGGCTTCCTTTATTTGGATTTTTAAAACATTGAAAGTAGGCCTGTATTTCAGAAACAGGCCTTTTGATAGAAGGTTGTTTGGGGGCATCAAATTGAGGTGTGTTTTGTAGACAGAATAGCAGTCTCTGTAGTTTTGACCGAGAGGGAGCAAAAGAAAAGGCCCTTTTATGCTAGTTTTAAAACCCAGAGTAAAAGGAAAAAATATTTTTAAAAGATTCATCAATTCTGTAAAGACATTAGTTCTAGGAGTGACAATGGAATCAACAATAACAAACACGTTTTTCCAATTAATCAGTTTGGCTAAAAATTAAATGTATTATTTGTCCATTATGGGTTTCTTTATGTATGAGATTCCCAATCATTGTCACACCCTACAGATTGGTTATGCCACGTTATTTTATCACTAGAGCCCATCGTTACTGCATCCCAGTCAATAACCTCTTTTCTGAATTTAAAAAAAATGTATGTATATTTATACCTATCCCAGTGATCATTAATGTGATACCCTATATGAAAATGAAAAGCCTTTAAATATCCCTGAAAATTTGTTGATATTGATACCAAATAAACAAGGTCAGATCTGTGATAGAATTTTTTAAGAATATTTTTTCTGATTATTAAAATTATACATGTGTACTTGGGGAAATTTAGAAATATAGAATAGGATGAAGAAGAAAATAAAGATAATAATTACACATATTTGATTTAAGATAGTTTTATTTAAATAAAGATATCAAAATAATCCCTGAAAATTTGAGATATTTTATTTTATGTTTCACAATATTTAGAGATCTATTGTGTATATGCTTGAAATTTGTGATACTTTCTGGAAGGTTTCTACCATCCTTCTTCCTTGCCTTGCTGTTTCTTTCACCACTTTTACTCAGAAGCTGCTTCACCTAATTATTAACCACTTCTTGTGTAAAACACTGCAGATAGAGACCAACAGAATGGAGACCTCGTCCAAGGTAGTGACAGTCCCATAGGGTGACTGTCATTTCGAGGACCAACTTCCAGGATTTGGTTCTCAGCTTTGCAGGTTCTGAAAGTTGATTCCTCAGTATCTAAACGTTTTCTGTCAGTCTTTCTGGGATAGACCCACCAAACAAATTTATGAACATATTAATATTACTGATATATAAATCAGTGTGTTGATTTATTAATTTGCCATTCCAGTTTAGCCCTAAGGAAATGAATTTCTTTTCGAGGCCCTGAAACCAGCTGATGCCACTGTGCTTGACCCTGCTGCCATTCTGAGCTGCTGTCAAAATGCCAATCCTTTTCCAATAATCTGGCCTTCTCCCTTGCTCAATTCCTACTCTTCTCTAATTTTTTTCCGTAGCCAATTTTCCACTCTTCCCAACCCTTGCAATCTTGTAGAGACCCTATTTTATAGCAAAACAAAACAACCTCCCAAAATAAAATAGGGGTTTTTTTTTTTTCTTTCTATATTCTTATACTTTTCAACAAGTTCTCTTTTTCTACTCCCCGTCACAATTAAAATCTGAAATCTGGAGCCACTTTCCCCAACAGAAGACCCTCTCTCTCTTAGACAGTCCTACTTTCAAATTCTTATTTCTGGGGCTTTCCTTTTATAGATGTTTTGTAGATCGTTCTTTTTTGAGCACATTGTCTTGTTTTGTTTGCTGAGGAAGATTCACTCTGAGCTAACATCTGTGCCAACCTTCCTCAACTTTATTTGTGTTTTGCTGCCACAGCATGACTCAGTGGTGTATGTCCGCACCTGGGATTGGAACCCGTGAACCTAGGCCACCAAAGCGAAGCATGCTGAACTTAACCACTAGGCCCTTGGGCTGGCCTCAACATTGTTTTTTTTTAAGGAGACTAGGAAGGGTCATGTTTAAGCTTTCTTATTTATAGTTCCCTTCTGTCATGCTTTTTAAAGTAGCGTGCGGGTCATATTAATTTTGGATATTGATGTCCAGAGAGTTTAATCTCCTGTTTTCAGGCTTTTTCTCATGTAGATAAATATTATATATTTAATATTAATTAAATTATATATTTTTATTATTTAATTAAATATATTTGTGTATATAATATAATTTAATCTTTATATATACATCTATATAAATATAAATAATCTTTATATATACATCTATATAAATGATTATATGTACGTCTATATAAATATATATATATAGGCTCCCAATATTTCTATAAAGAGCTGAACATTCCATTTTGACTCTTCCCCCTTCATTTTCAGGTTATTTCCTTCATTTCTATTTGACACACAATATTTACTGTTGTTCTCTTTCTCCACCCTACTGCCACTAGTATATTTTTGCTTTGGAAAAAGCTGTCTCCATAAAGACTGTGGTATTTATTTTCTGTAAAAGCTTTAGCTGCACATTTTACTTTAACATTGATTTCTCATCACGTGACAGAAATGGCAGGGTTAGCATTTCAGGAGAGCTTCTCTTCTGTTAACAGTATCTTTATCCTCTCATTAGTTTAATTCATGATAGTAATCCAGGCAAGCTTTGACCATTAAATTCTTTTAGGCGGCAGAGTTTCCCAAAGACTATGCTTTGTTTTTGAATAATTAATTTCTTCAATTCATTTTCGTGTATGAAGTTAATAGTATATGGGAATTCATTTTCTTTCTGATGTAATAAACTTTCCATTAATCTATGAGGTTAACTTTTCTGTTATTTTTTTTTCCTGTAGAGCTGACTGTTAGTTAATTCAATAGAGTATTTTGTTCTCTTCAGAGTGAAGCTCTTTTGGAGGGTTTTAATAGTTGTTCCCTCAACTCTCTTCTTCCATGACACCTTTTTCTTTTATTGCACAGGAAATGATGAGGTCTCTTCAAAAAGCGTTTATGAAATCCCTGAAGAACCCTAGTAAAGGTGCTGAGATTGATTTTTGTGTTTCCTTTTTAAAAAGTACTTAGAGAAATTTGAGAAGCCCATATCTTTGAGAAGCTTCGTAATCAAAAAACTGTCTACTCTGTTCTGAAAAATTGCCTTGTTATGCCATTATTATTTGTGACAAATGGATCAGGTGTAGTTCCAAAGAACAAGAAAATCAACCTTAAGTTATTTCTTCCCAAAATTAGACAGGAGTCTTGCAGAATAAAATACAGGATATCCTAACTTTGCATAGTCATGATCATAGAAATAAAATCCCAGAACACTTTCTAGAGATAAGGAAAAGCATTGCAGAAATAAATAATCAAGGTTGGCTGCTTCCAAACAGTGAGTGTATGTAAGTACATAAAAAATTTGCTTTAAGAGGGTGAGCTTTTTAATTTATTCAGCCAAAGATTTATTGCTCTGATTTTTGTGATTTTCTCTTGAAGGAAGGACTGAGAACATATTCATACTCCAAGAGTTGCTAATATTTATTAGTTGATATAATGATGAAATGATTTGTAAGTAACGAATGTTTTAATTTTTCAGTTTTCTATAGTCCCCTTAGGGAAAAAAAAATGTAACGCTTTGAGGACACTTGGTAGAGCAAAACAGGGCAATCAATCAAAGGTGGAAAATGTATTCTTAGAAATGCATTTGGGTTTTTAAAAGTTTGTGTCTTGGATATCTATACAGTTTCAAAATTTCAAAATGATATTTACATAAGGCCATCTTTTGCTTTCTAAAACTTCAAGGATGGGGGCAAAGAAGTCAGTATAATGAGCTATCTTAAGGTTAGTAGGATATAATTAAGTCTGAGAAGAAAATTTAGTGAATACTATATTTGGGGTTTAGGTCGCTAGAGTCAAGTATAAAGCGAGGGACATTGTAGTCACAGTAATTATCTTACAAGTGAGTCATATTGAGAAAACTCTCCTTAAAATCTGTTCTATGTCTTACCTTTTCCTGATATAGCAAGATTTTTCTTTGGGATTGGAACTAGAAGTAATCAAATAAAAGGTGCTGAGTAAAAAAGATTTTGACGGTTGTCATATTCTCCATCAGAGAAGCCAAAGAGAAAAAAAGAAAACATTCTTGATTTCACTGCTTTTTTAGTGTGATGACTAAGCACACAAACAGCCTGGGCCTGAATTCTTTCTCTGCTACTTAGTGAGATGCATAACCTTGGTTAGGTTTTTAACCTGTCTGTGGCTGGCTCAGTTTGCTCATTTATATAATGAGGACAGTAATAACACCTCTTAGGGTTATTGTCAGGTTAAATGAACATATGTGCATATAAATGTGTGTGTGTACATATATATATGTGTGTATAAAGAGAGAAATTGTAGAAGAGTGGTATATGTAGGTATTGTTTCATTATTTCTGTAGTTACTACTATTCACGCTAGACTTCATGGAGACTTTAAATTTATTCAGCAAATATGAATTAGTCTATACTGTGTGCCAAGTACTATAGGTGCTGAGCATACAATAATGAACAAGGCAATTAAGCTTCCTGTTTTCATGGAATGTATATTTTGATTTGGGACGTCAAGGGAGACAATTCAACAAGTAAATAAGTGATAAAAATATGTTAGTGCTAACTGCTATATAGAGGATTAAAGGGGAGTGATGCGGTAGATTAGATAGTCAAGCAATGCTTTTTAAGAAAGATGACTTTTAAGTTGAGAGCTGATAACTAAGAACCAATCTTGTGAAACCTGGGGCAAGAGCATTCCAGTGAAGGGTTTCTGAGGTGTGCTTAGAGAACAAAAAAGAAGAGTGGTGATGTTAATGGATGGCAGCCTGAGTGTGAGCAGTATGAGGTACAATCTGAGAAGCTGGACAGGATCTGATTTTGTAGGGCTCTGTGAGCCTGGATAAGGACATATGGTATCATTTTAGGTGTGGTAGGGAGCTCTTGGAAGGTTTATAAGCAGAAGATTGATAGAACCTAATCCACATTTTAAAAACGATTTTGATTAAGACCTACAGTAATCAAGACAATGTGGTGTTGGTGGAGTGACAGACATGTAGATCAGTGGCACTGAATATGGAACCCAGAAATAGGTCTACACAGATATATCCAACTGAATTTTGACAAAGGTGCAAAAGCAATTCAATGAAGGAATGATAGGCATTTCGACAAATGGTGTGGGAGCAATTGGACATTCACAGGTAAAATCATGAACTTTGACCTAAACCTCACACTTTATACAAAATTAAACTCAAAATGGATTATTGACTTAAGTGTGAAACATAATGTGTAAAACTTTTGGAAACAAATATAACAGGATAGGATCTTCAGGATCTACTGCCAAGCAAAGAGTTCTTAGACTTGACACCAAAAGTAATATCCTTAGAAGATTGATAAATTTGACCTCATTTGTTCTGTGAAAGACTCTTGTTAAGAGAATGAAAAGAAAAGCTGCATACTGGGAGAAAATGTTTGCAAGCCACATATCTGACAAAAAACTACTATCTAAAACATGCGAATAACAAAACTGCAAGAACCCAAACAATCCAATTAGAAAATGGGCAAAAGACATGAAGAAACATTATACCAAAGAGGATATAGAGATGGCAGGTAATCACATAATACAAGTGTGTATTATTACACACTTATGGTAATGACTAAAATAAATCACACCACCAAATACTGGTGAGGATGTGAAGAAGTTGGATCACTAATGCGTTACAGGTGAGAATGTAAAATGGGGTAGCCGCTCTAGAAAACAGTGTTGTGCTTTCTTATAACTTGAAACAAGCAATTACCATATGACTCAGCAAGTGTAATCTTAGTCGTTTGTCCCAGAGAAATGACAACTTACTTTCACAAAAAACACCTGTGCATGAATGTGTACGTTAGCTTTATTGGTAATCAGCCAAAATTGGAAACATCCCGGATGTTCTTCATAGGTGAATTAAGTAAACCATGACACATGTATATCATAGAGTCCTACTCATCAAAAGGAGTGATACATGAGACAACTTCCCTGAATCTCCAGGGAATTATTCTGAGTGAAAGAAACCAATTCCCAAAGGTCACATACTGAATGATTCCATTTATATAACATTCTTGAAATGACAAAATTGTGAAATGGAGAACATTAGTGGTTGCAGGGGTCAGGATGGGGGATTGGGGTTGGGCAGAGGAAGGAGGTGGTTGTGTCTGTGAAAGGACAACAGGAGGAATCCTTATGATGGAATTGTTCTGCATCTTGACTGTGTTAATGTCAGCATCCTGATTGTGAGTTTGTACTATAATTTTGCGAGATGTTACCACTGGATGAAACTGAGTAGAGGGTACATGGCATCTGTCTGTATTATTTTTTACAACTGCATATGAATCTACAGTTATCTCAAAATAACAAGTTTAATTAAAGGAAAAAACACCATTATTTTGGCTGATCAGTAGAGAATGTATGGCCTCCAGCTGTTGTTATTTTGATGGCATTGGTCAGGAGTGGGGTCCGTGTCCTGTACGTTTAGAAAGACCTTCAGGTGATTCTGCTGTGCAGACAGAACGCTGCAAAGCAATAAATAAATCCCTCTGGGCTTTAAGTGCAGGCTGTTACCCATGCATTCTTTAGGCTGTGATGCTTGTTAAAGACATTCATCTTGGTATGTCTGTGACCCCATCCCAGAGCACGGTTGTCGCTTTCTCAACTGAGACCCATCAACTGAGGATGTTCAAGGCATCTATCTATCTATAAATAACTTAATATTTTCCTCTTCAAAGTAAATTTTACTTTAACGTTTTTTCCAAGGTCCGTTCAGCTTTTATTTCAGCCACCTGTTGAAATAATTACTTTCATTACTTGTAGTTGCTGTGACTCTGTGGGCAGCATGCAGCCACTGCTTATTTGTGCTTGCAAACTGCTGCTTGTCTTTTTGTTCCCCCTTCTCTTTAATATGGGCCCTGGTTAGGCAATAAAATCCTGTGTGTAAACAGCCCACATGCAAATCTGTTTGCTTGGTAGGTGCAGGAGTCTATTTAAAAGAAAATTAATTCACATTTAAGATTTCTCTTTTGAGTGCATGCTGCTTATGATTGGAAACCACAGTTACCTTATGGACAAGTTTAATACTTTCTTTTCATGAGACTGGCTTTTTGTCTCTTTAAAGTAGATAGGCACATATTTCTTTTTCCTCTGTTTTAGCTACACTTTTTAAGAATATTCTGGCAAAACCCCACTGATAATAGGTTTATATTTGCTCCTGAAAATGCCAAAGTCTTGTTGGATTTTCCAATGACCACTTAATTCTGTGTTGCGTTTTGAAGATTATTTGATGTAGGTCTCAGCAGAACATTCACCTAGCACATAGTAGCCATTCAGTGATTGTTACTAAACAAGATTTACAGCTATTCAGGGGTCACTGCTATGTACCAGCACTGTGGACAGTCTCATCTTCATGTAGCTTTCAGTTTTGTGCTGAAATACATAAATAATGAAAACAATTCGAGACTTGTTATCATAATGTCCCATTTATTGCACATGATGGAAACTCATTCTAAAATTTATTTGGTACTTGTGTTCATGTGTGTGTGTATGTGTGTAACAGTATACTAGCCTGATGCCCTCTGTTTTTCCCTTTGTCTCTCTTCCTCTTTTATGTCTCAGTGTCTTCCTTATACACTTGTTATTTATGGTTCTGGTAATTCAGGACAGAGAGTGAAGTCTGTAGGTTGTTCCTTAAATCAAGTAGGGTCCAGATAGTTTTGCCTTTTGACTGTACTTTTCCCCCCTTATGACCTCAAGTGCACAGAATTTGTTTGCTCATGGCAGACTCTCATCATTGATCAGTGTATATAGCCCTTTTTAAATTTTATTTTAGTTTGTTACTTTTTTTCTCCTGCCTGCATTACGGTCCCTCCATTAAGTATCTTTGTAAAGTATTTAATGGATGCCTTTACAATTTGCTCTCTATCAGCTTGTTTAGATATATGTGGATCCTTAAAAAAGGATTGTACTATTTCATTTGTTTTATTGTATTTATTTATTAACAATCACTTACAGCATTGTTCACATCCCAGATACCGTTTTAAGCTTTTACTAACATTAATTCATTTAATCCTTGTGACAACCCTGTGAGGCAAGTACTCTTATCCCTGTTGGCACAAAAAAGCTGAGTAACTTGCCTAAGAGTATGTCACTCATAGGTGTGAAGCCAAGATTTCAATTCGGGTCCTCTGGTTCTAGAGTCCACACCTTTAACCACTACACAAAACTACCTCTCCATTAGTACCAAAGTATTGTGCTATAAATCCCACTTGGTTCTTTCCTTTTTTTCCATGTTGCCACGTGTATCTCAAATTCATGACCTCTAATAGCTACTTGATGTTCTGTTGTGAGCATATACCATATTTTACAAACACCAGCTTTATTGAGGTATAATATATATACAATAAACTCCTCTTAAGCATATAGTTTCCTGAGTTTTGATAAATGTATACATCACTATAACCTATAATCCATCACCCCAAGATATACCCTGGTGCCCCTTTCCACTCCGTCCTACCCTGGCCCAAGAAACCATTGATCTTTCTGTCACAATGGATTAGCTTTTCCTGTAGTAGATTTTGTATAAATGAAATCATACAGTATGTACTCTTTCTGTCTGGCTTTTTTTGTTCAGCATGTTTTTGAGATTCTTTTATGCTACTGCTTGAATCAGTAGTTCGCGTCCTTTTATTACTGTGCAAATTTCTGTTGAATGAATGTACTGCAATTTGTTTATCCACTTATCTGTTGGTGGACATTTGGGTTGTTTCCTGTTTTTTGGCTAGGATGAATAATGCTTGTGGATATTTGTGTACAAGTTTTTGTATTGACATATGTTTTCTTTTTTCTCAGGTAAATACCTAGGAATAGAATTCCTGGTTCTTATGATAAGTTTATGTTTAATATTATGAAAAATGGGCAAAATGTTTTACAAAGTGATTGTGTCATTTTACACTCTGACCATTAATGAATAAGATTCAAGTTCCTCCACACTTTTGACGACTCTTGGTATCGTCATTTTTTTTAATAAAGGTTTTTATATTAAATAATTATAGAATCATAGTTGCAGAAATAAAACAGGGAGGTCCTGTGTGCTCTTCACCCAGTTTTCCTCTATGGTAATATCTTGTATAACTTCAGTACAACGTCAAAATGAGGAAATTGACATGGGTACAATCCACAGACTTTATTCAGATTTCGCTAGGTTTACATACACTAATTTCTGTGTACATGTTATAGTTCTATGAAATTTTATCACATGTATAGATTCGTGTAACCACCACTGCAATCAAAATACAGAACTGTCCCATCACTACAAAGATTCCTCATGCCAGACCTTTATTGTCACACATCCCTCTTTGCTCTCTTCCCCACCTCTTCCTGCTCCCTGTGTGAAACCCTGGAAACAGCTAATCTGTTCTCCATCTCTATAATTTTGTCATTTCGAGAATGTTATATAAATGGAATCATACAATGTATAACGTCTTGAGGCTGGCTTTTCTTTATTCGGCATAATGCCTGTAGTATCCATTCAAGATCTTGCATTGTGTGTTTCAATAGTTCTTTCCGTTTCCTTGCTGAGTAACATGGATGTAGCACAGTTTAACTGTTTGCCTGTTGAAAGATGTTTGGATTCTTTTTATTTTTTGGCTATTACAAAAAAAACTGCTGTGAACTACCATGTACATGCTTTTGTGTGGACATAAGTTTTCATTTCTCTAGGATGAATGCCCAGTAGTGTATGTTTTTGTTTGTTTGTTTTTTAAAGAACCTGCTGAACTATTTTCCAGAATGGTTGTACTGTTGTACGTTCCCACCATTGTACACTAATAACTGTATGATTTATGAAGTTTATCTGTATCCTTGCCAGCATTTGGTATTGCCATTATTTTTTATTTTTGTCACTCTAATAGTTGTGTAGTAATATCTCATTTTGGTTTTAATTTACGTTTTCTTAATGGCTAATGGTATTGGACATCTTTGCGTGTGCTCAATTTGCGATCTGTATATCCTCTCTGGTGAAATGTCTGTTCATGTGCAGTATTGTCTGTTTTTAATCTTAGCCATTCTAGTGGAGTGTATTGTATCTTATTGTGGTTTTAATTTTTATTTTCCTGATAAATTAGGACATTGAGCATCTTTTCAAGTGCTTATTTGTCATTCTTGTCTCTTTTTGAAATGTCTGTTCAGATACTTTTGTCCATTTTTAAGTTGGTTTATTTGTCTTATAGGGTTATCAGAATTCTTTGCCTCTAGATACCAGTCCTTTGTCAGATATCTGTATTGCAGATATTTTCTCCCATTGTGTGGCTGGCCTTTTAAATCTTTTATGTGATTTCTTCTGAAGAATAGAAGTTTTTAATTTTGATGAATTTCAATTTGATGAAATTTCACTTCTTCCTTTTATTGTTAGTGCTTTTTTATCCTTTCTAACAAATCCTTGCCTACTCAGAAGACAGGAACATTTTCTCCTAGAAATTTTATAGTTTTAGGTTTTACATTTAGGTCTAAGATCCGTTTGGAGTTAATTTTTGTTCATGTGTGATTTATTTATTATCCAACCCCCTAGTGATTATTTCTTAGGTTTACTAGCACAAATAACACTGATGACACTTAGTGACACATGGCTCCACACGTGGCTTTGTGGAAAAGTATCTCTGGGTGGTAAGGCATATATATATTAATTTCACTAAGTGCATGCAAATTGCTATCTATAATGGTTGCACATGTTTATACTCCCAGTAGCATGGCAGGAGAGTTTCTGTTCCCTTTATTTTGACTTCTTATGAATAATTATATAGTAAGATTTTTCCTTCTCTCCAGTTGCTTCCAAACTCAGATTTCATATTTTGTTCATCTCTCTGACAATCTTGTGACTCTTTTGTGATTTACTTTTTCTACTCTTTTGTGGAAGGGGAAATCAGTACTCTTACCTGGCTCAAGTTGTGTCTGAATTATGAGTACGTAGGCTGAGAATGAAGGCCTTAGGGCTGCACCATTAGTTCAGTGTGTAGGTGTCATGATATGTATTTTGCCAAATTAACCACTCTTTTTTCTCCTTTTTGGTTCTCATCTTTGGTTCTTATTTTTCATGATGTTGAGTTAGTGACCTTAGGTAAGTGAGATAGTAATACATACAATTAAGAGCCAAATTGTGTGAGATAATTTTCTAATATGGTTATGAATACTAGATAATTTTAGTTGAAAATATATATGAGCAGATGGTGATGTTGAGCAATAACTTCAGGACCTCAATATAGGTCACACCTTAAAAATCTCTTATCTGGTAAAGAACAAAACCATCATATTATAAATATGCTGCAAAATGCTGTAATATGCAGTTTGAAACTTCATGCATTATAAGAAAAACTTGTACTGAACAGATGTTTCAAGTCATAAGGGCTGCAGTATAAACCAGTTAAATTTACATAATGATTTTATAGGCTAAAATATTAGTTATCTTTTCACTGATGGAAAAGTCCATTGATTGCTACATAGCACTTAGCTGGGGGAAGAAATATGGGTACCAATCTTCACTCTGAAATACTGACTGAGAAAATTACATGTGAAAATAAAATACTTCTCTTTTTAGTTTTCTTTGCTAAGTTCTTTGAATATTAATATCAGTTATGAATTATATTTATAGAAACTGTCACTTGCATTAAATGTCGCTTGCATCTGGTGAGTATTATTTCACAGTATCAGCAGTTTAGTTTGACTCTGTCCTTGACAGTTTTGGTATCAAAACTGGAAAATACTAAGGAATCTTTGTGCACTTTTGACAAGGTCCTGAAAGTTTCTTTGTTGTGTTTGCATAAAGTGTATATATTTTTTCCTCCTGTTTCTCTGGTAGCTTAATGTTTAAATTATATAAATATCAAAGAAAGAAAAGGAAAAAACCTCACAGCTTAGGTATAAGGGCTATTACTTGCTCATAGCTTTATGTTCAAAGTTCAAACAGCTCTACTTTGTTTGTTTGTTTTTAAAGACTTCCATTAAACACAGATTTTTTTCCAACCATGTTTGCTTGATAGACAAGTTTTGCTTTATTTCTAAAGCCGTACACTATACATTCTAGGTTACCCAGGCAGCTCAGGTTTATGCCTTCTTGGTGTAGTTATTGATAGCATCCCCTTTCACTCTCAAAGTGAAATATGCCTTATAATATATTTCTCAAATCAATTTTCTTTCAACAGCCCTGGGCTCTTGTTGTGACTCTGCCAACAACCATGTGATTCTGGGTAAAGAAATTTACCCAAACTTTGAGCTTCTTCCCCTATAAAGTTTAGTAGAATAGTTGGACTGCATGATCTCTGAATATTCTGGAAAGATTTAAAGTTCTGATTCTAGGTGCTTAGTTACTTATAGTATAAGAGTGATTTAGAGAAGAGGCTTTCAACAAAATTTGTTTTCTATTTTATTATTTATGGTCCTATTCTCTTCTATACTATCACATCTTATTTAAAGAAATGCTGGTCATGACCTACTAACTTGATTTCCTGACCAGAGTTGGGTTGGGCTGAGATTCATGTCTTGATTCAGACATTCCTGAGTATCAATATTGTCTGTGTCACCCTAAACAGTGATTTACCCTCTGTAAGCTTCAATTTCCTCATCTACCTGTGATAATGATGTTGTGAGGATTAAATGAGATAAGCTGTCTAAAGCATTTCACATGGTGCCTGGTGTATGGAAGAACTCATTGCATGTTAATAGTCTCATTATTTATTCATACTATAAACATGAATTTCCTCTGTTAAAATTACATTACACAGAATATAATTGATTTAAAAGTTTTTACCACATTATTGAGAAATTATTTAAAATCACAGATAAAATTATATTCTTGTCAATCAGAAAATTTGAAACATGCTCATAGATGCTTGTCAGACAGTAGTTATGTCTTTTTAGTACTCCTCTGAAGGAGGTAACTCTGGTTTTCCAGCTGAGTTGAGTTCCCCACCAAGAGGTCAAATTTCAGGGAAATCACATGATTCATTTTCTGCCCTGTTCTAGGTAGGATTCATTTAAATCTTTTTAAAAAGAGACAAATTTTCATTTAAAATAATATGTAACCTCTTAACCTTGGAACATATATGCTGTTTTGAAATATTAGAATCAAAAATTGTTTTCACAGAAAGTGAAAAGCCTGGGCCTGGCCCCGTGGCAGAGTGGTTAAGTTAGTGTGCTCCACTTCGGGGGTCCAGGGTTTCACTGGTTCAGATCCTGGGCGCAGACATGGCACCGCTCATCAGGCCATGCTGAGGCAGTGTCCCACATAGTACAACCAGAGGTACTCACAACTAGAATGTACAACTATGTACTGAGGGGCTTTGGGGAAGAAGAGCGGGGCGGGAGGCAGGGGTGGTGTGTGTGAGAAGATTGGCAACAGTTGTTAGCTCAGGTGCCAATCTTTAAAAAAAGAAAGTGAAAAAGCTTAATATTTTTGATCGTTGTTAAAACAATAAGCCATTATCTTCTCCTTTTCTAAAATGAAATGTTAAATTTATATCTGAATAGTCTTTTGGTCTAATACTCAATAATAACTGGGATAAGTAGTCAAATTCAGATGTTTGGCTTCTAAGTTTATTTTGCCTGTATCAGGTTATTGTTTTCTGAGTTTCCCTGCACATCTTACCTGTGCACCCTTGCTTATAGCCCACTCAACATGTTATTGCTGCTGTCCTGCCTGAAAAACAGGCGATGGTGAGGTGTATGTTGAGAGTTAAGTTCTTTGACTTATTGTTATTATTTTCACTAGCCTTGCATCCTCCACATTGAGTTTCATTTTGAAGAGGAATGACCCTTCTTGACCTTTGCCATTGTGCTGTGAAAGTAGTTCAGAATGGCGAGGATGATTGTTCCATGAAGAAGGCAAAATAATAAATACATATCAGTATTATGGCAGAGAACATATCATTCTGCCATATTCTTTCCATTATTAACTCCATTCATTTCTCATGATAGCCATGTGAAGTAGGTATTACTATCCTCAGAGAAGTTCAATATTTGCCCAACAGTCCTGAAACTAGTAGATGGCAGAGTTGAAATTTAAACCCAGGTGTGTCTGACTCATTGTTTTAGGTGCACTCTGGGAAGTTTGTGGAAGTGGATTCTGAATAATACACTCCAGATCGCAGTCCTTAGTCTGGTGTTTTCCATTTTCGTTAGTGACACATGATATATCAATATCACCAAACTGGGCTAGCATTCCAGTACTCTGAAAAACAAAGAAAAAAGGATTACAATTCAAAAATAATCATGGCAAATTGGAAGAACCAGGAAATGTAAACAGAGTATAGCTCAGAAGAGAGATATATACAGAGTAATTCACATAGGGAGAAAAAACAAAGTGTGCAAATGCAAGAGTATAGCATTATGAGGCTGCCAGGCAATTCTCTTTTTCTCCTGCAGCCCCGGTCATGACTTTATTATGTGGAATTTGGAAAGATTCCAGAAGAATCCAATACAATTTATTAAAAGGTTTGAGAAATCTGCTCTGTGATGAAAGTCTAAAGAACTGGGTTTATTTAGCCTAGAGAAGCGAAGTCTGAATAGGGACTTAATTACAGTCTTCAAGTTCAGTGAAATCATAGACACAGAGGCCATGAGTGGTTCCCAGGAGAATTGTCTTTTGATAGGCGTTCTCGAATATGGTTGTTTTCTTGGTTTTCGCTGTGTGTGAAGGGGTGTTATATGAGTGATGATGAGCAGCTGTTCGTTCTTCACTGCAGGGGGACAAGCAAGAAAGAGCTTAAATCACCACAGGAGTGATTTAGGGAGAACTCGTCAACTCTCTTTGGAAGCTGATGGAGATTCCTTCAGTGAAGATTTTTAAAAAATTTTTTAAGTGGTTTAATTTTGTGTGTAGACTGCCAGGATTCAGGGGAATGCATTAAAAAAGTTGCATCACCCCCTTTTGTTTTTGGTTTAAAGGTAAACATACATTTTTTTTAGATCCCTTCTCTCTAAGCTTTCTAATGATATGAGAGCACGTGTCAAAAATAAGGCTGGATGATAGACATTTTCTTGTTATAATTTTAAGTCTTGTTCAATTTGGCAGACCCACTTTGGCCCTCTCTGAGATGCTGGTGGGCCAAGGTCCATGAAGGCCCTGACCTTTGAGAAAGGGGATGTTCAGGTGATGTGAGCTGCTGTGACCACTGGTCATCTGCAAAGACTCTCCAGTTTTCTTTCTTTGCCTTTTTTTCATTGTTGTTCCTCAAGAGCTCTCTTCTGATTGAATCAGCCCAGATTGCAAAATGTTATCTGTGCCTTTCCATTGTTTTTTTTAATCTGGAAAAAAACACATTCATTTTCTTAGTGGCTAGTCTCATCTAGGTTTTAAGGGAAGGCGGGTTTCTCGTTAAAGTGACATAGTAAGGTATGAAATGCAGACAAATAGCTCCTATAGGATCTTTATTTGGCCTCCTTCACTCCCTCCCTCCCTCCTTCCACCCAGGAATAGTTACTGAAATCCTGCTAGGTGTCAGACACGGTTCTAGGCACCGGGGATATCAAACAGACAGTCTCTGCCCTGGAGAGTTGCATAAAAAAGAACATATATAATGCGTTAGTGATAAGTGCGATAAGGAAAAATGAAGCATAAAAGGGATTATACGGGATCGAGATTTTAATTTGAAGTAGATTTGCCAGGAAGGCCTCACATATCTAGGCATCACAGATATTTTTGAGTTGCCTATTCTGGGCTTCTGCTTCTCTTTTTCCTTGGCTTGCCAGAGACAGGAATCAGCAGCTTGGCACATCACTTCTACAGGGTTTCTGACCTCTGATTTAAATAGAGCCTGCAAGATTTAAATCATTTACTTCATTTTTTAAAAAGAAGTCCATCATGTTATAATAAACACTAATTATATTTAAAAATTGCCTCCAAAGGCATTTAAAATATCCCAATGACTATACAGATATGGCCAGAATTTAACAATTACGTAAAGCAGCCTGTTTACTTCCTTCAATATATTTAAGGAAGTATTTCTCTTCACTTTATATTTCATCTCATGTTGCTTGTTGCGTATATGAGTGATTTTTGCAAAGGGCACTTGGCAGTGGAGCGTGAAAGGATTCAACAGCCCCACTCCTAGAAAGCCCACTTAGTGCACATGAGCCACTGATGGTGGGTCAATAACATAACCTTTATATTTGAAGAAAAGCCCTTTTACAGCAAAATTAAGAATGTTGTGGAATTACTGCTATAAGCACGGGAAGCGATTGAGCTATATCGTTGTTTTCTTTGTGCAGTGGTGAGTTGAGGAGAGGAAGACGTTAAGAGATAGGGTAAAGGTTAGAGATGACTGGAAATAAATATAAGTTAGGATGTGAACCAGTTCCAGGCTTTGCCTTTGAGAGGTGGTGGATATTAAGAGAGATTTAACTGTGCTAATAGTTATTATGTTCATTAATAAAATTCCAATTCAAATGACCTTCAAAATTATATAAAACCTGGAGCTGTGTCAACATCCAAATTCTCCTGTAGGTACAGAATACTTAAATGCAAAGACACAACAATCAAGGATAATGGAGGTAAGTATATTTTTTATTTTTGAATAAGGCTATTGGAGGATGTTTAAAATTTCTTTCTGGAACTCCAAAATAGTTTGGATCTCTTCCCTAAAGTTTCCAGAACTGGTCTTCTGATTTGTATATCACATTGAAATCATTGAAAGTTGAATCTGGGATACTTCTCTGGTGTTATAATTTCATGTCCAGGTTCAGTTCAACTCCATCGCCATTGCCTAAACTTTACCTCAACATTCAAGGCCCTTCCGAATTTGCCACCAGCGTGTTTTTCCACACTGTTTCCTACTTCTTAACAAATACCCTGAGTCCAGGCAAACAGGAATTGCCTCTCTTAGAATACTTTCTTCCTTTTGACAAATTTTTGTCTACTCTACAATGACGTATCTTTACTTTTACTTACAGTTGCTTATCTGAAATTGGATGTGGTGTCTCCTTTCCTTGGAACTCCTGTAGCACTTTATTTAACATACATATCTCAGGCCTCGGAAACAACACTATCAGTGCAAGCAACAAGCAAGAAAATGCATAATAAATTGCAAGAGAATCTTCATGTGACTTGTAGAAATGTCATGTGGGCAATTTTTGATATGTTTACCTGTGAAGTGAATTTGACTATTGAGCATATAGAAACCTAGATTCAGTTTAGTTGAAATTTGAGTAGTTTACATTTCTCAGTTTCATGGACCAAGATCAATGCTGCAGACTTTATAGACCCCAAGACTTTTTTCTCTTGCTTTCTTGTAATTATCCCTCACGTGGGAATGAAGCTCCCCTGTCTGTGAAATTTCAAAGGGCCGGCTTCCATTGCTCACCCTATTTGGCTTTTCATTTCTGGTTCTCCATGATTGGACTCAGAGTTTATACATTTTAAAGATAATGATCATCTGTCTTCTCAACTCTGGATCCAAATCAGAATGTATGGCGGCTTTTAAATTCATGCCAACTTTGAGCAAAACTAGCGAGCAGCTTTTGCCATTTCCATACTCAATGCTTTGAGGGAAATATCTTCTTAACCAATGCAGGCTTTGTTGGTTTATTACATTTTTTTGGTGGAGGGGCTTGATTTTGTGCAGTAGAGGACTCTAAGTTATGTCTGTATCCATGATATTTGTACCCTCCCCTCTCCTCCACCCAGTTATGGTGCTTTAGCAAACAGTTCTGGTGCTTAATACCACAGACAAAATCAGGCTCTGTAAATGTTCTCCAGACAGCTTAGGAAATACTTCTGAGCAGGTAAAGCAGGAATATGTTTCGAATTCAATTTTATGTCTTAATAGCTTGATACACTTCTCAGTGAGCAGGATATATGCCACTTCTCACTTTTCTTCCCACCTAAAGAAGAGAATAATAAAGTTCTTTCTTATGCCAGTATTGTTAATTTATTACCACAAACTGGGATAGTCTTTAAAGAAAACTGTTTCTGATATCTAGTTATTGTCATTCAGAATGGTTTCATAGAACTTTCTCTAAAATCAATTGCAGACATCCTTTCACATTTTATTTGTTTGTAGCTAACAACCCCATAGAGCAAGTTCTCTCACTTATCTTGAAGAGTACATTTTGCAGCCAGTTTATCTTGAAAGATATCTTGAAACATTGACTAATGGGAATTATTCTAAATGTCTTTTCTTTTATAGTATGGTGATTGGGAATACTTACCTTGAAAATTATGTATCCTAAAATCATTGTGACCAGGCTCCAAGGCTCTAGGACCTCAGTCAGCCATTGATGAGTGTGTTAGAGGACCCATGGCCATTTTCTGAGAGAAATCATAGCCTTCCTCTGCTTAAGAGTGGGATGATATCCACGTGCAGCTGTTAGGTTTTCATGAAATGCTGCAATGCTGGCTGTCGGTCAGCTGATTAGCAAAGTTCCAATGCCCTTAATGGGCAGCAGAGACTATTTTTACTCCTGTGTGTTCTCAGAGACCACAATTTCAAACTCTGTACTGCTTTGTCCTTATCAAAACTCAGTCTTGATAAATAATGTTTGTGGAATATTTGTGAGGAATATATAACCCATCCAGTCTGCTAGAAATTAGGTCTTTTTCCTTAATTCAAGCCAGGCCATCATAGAGCTGTGTTTTGCCTCCCTTGGGAATTGCTTTTACTGAGTTGTACTGTGACCTTATGTCATTGGCCAGATTCAGGGTCATTATTAATAAGCAGTCTCAGGAAAGGCTTGTATTCATCACAGTGGAGTGGGTAAGGAGATGGTTCACACAAAACATGGTGTTTACTTTATGAACATTCATAGTAGAAAATTCTGGAAGGTCTCTGTGTCAGGAAAAGCTGAAATTGTGGGCAACTGTTACTGAGAATCCCCAATGATTTTGTGGCCCATCTCTAACTGAAATTCTGTTAAACTTTTTGTGAACTACCTTGACTCCATCTTGTTTTTTAAATTATTTTTTATTTACCTCAATAATTAATCTTGTTAGTGTTATGCTGTATTTTTGTAAGCAACCAAAACCCCTTTTTGAATGCGGTAGGGAATGAATAAAAAAATTATGCAGGGCTGGCTTTGTGGCGCAGCGGTTGTGTGCACATTCTGCTTCTGCAGCCCGGGGTTCGCCGGTTTGTATCCCGGGTGTGAACATGGCACCGCTTGGCACGCCATGCTGTGGTAGGTGTCCCACATATAAAGTAGAGGAAGATGGGCTTGGATGTTAGCTCAGGGCCAGCTTTCCCTGGCAAAAAGAGGAGGATTGGCGGCAGATGTTAGCTTAGGGCTGGTCTTCCTCCAAAAAACAAAAAACAAAAAACAAAAAAAAACCTCTAAACCTATTACATTTTATCATATTGACTTGGGGTGACAAGAACGATATCCTAACCACCCTGAGTAATGTTAAGCAAAGACCTTGACTAGTTGTGTTCTCTCAAAGACTTTCAATCCCATATTAACTTGACTGATGTGAAACTTGATCAGATGTTCTTCTGTCTATGGACACCCCCTTGGGAAATTCAAATAGGTTAGTCACGTGTCAAGTTTCCTTATGGAACTCATAGGTCTTTCCTTTCACAGGCTATGTGTACTTAGGGGGCTATGGTTGTACATCACATTTAATAAGAGGAAAAATGTATTTCTAATTATTCTTGTATTTTGCTTATATATTTGTTCACCATAAAACTGAGTGAAAATTTGTTCAATATCCAGTTCTGTATTTTGCCTTCAATTATTTTTCAACTTAGAAGAAATTCTTAGTATGGCTATGGGAATTTACAAGAAGCTGGAAAGCAAAGACTACAAATTCTTAAAATAATTGCTGCATTTGGTTTCTACAAATGGTTCCCTGGCTTTAAGTCTCACTGACAGTTAGACACCTAGTGCTCTCTGATATTTTTACAAAGGTAGGCAATGTCTGGGGGCCCTATGGTGAGATTATTTAATGATGATGTCTTGCCCTTGCAATATATAATCGGGCAAATAGTTTTATTTTGGTGATTAAATTATTATTATTTTCTTGCAACCATTTTGATATTTTGAGAAACTGTCAGGAGAAACTCTGAGTCAGTATTGTTTTATCCAATTGATTTTGTATGATAGGAAATACATGCTGCCAGCATGAATGACGTTAGGGAAAATTGTGGTCTAATTGTATGCTCTATAATTCCTTACTGCTCAGAATTTAGTCTATGGACCAGCAGCATCTGTACACCTGGGATATTCAGAAATGTGGACTATTTGGTCCCACTTTAGACCTACTGAAGCATCCTTTGCATTTTAACAAAATTCCGAAGTGATTGATGTGCACACTAGAGTTTGAGGAACATTCCTCTAAGGGATACACATATCACACATATTTTGAAGATACTGAAATCTAGGTTCTTGTTACTCTTAGTGGTTTACATACCATCAGCATCAGTGTCATCTGGGAGCTTGTTAGAAATCCAGAATCTCAGGTCCAATCTCTGACCTATTGAATCAGAATTTATGTTTTAACAAGATCTCATGGTGATTTCTATGAATGTTAAAATCTGAAAAGCGTTGATCTAGATTATGTTATCTTCCTGAAGCTAACTTACCTTGAATTCTAGTTTTAGAATAATACATAGTATTATTCTTATTTTCATGACTCTTTTGTAGTCTTAGCTAGAACATGGCCAATTCAGTAAATATGACTAGAGTCTCTTAATACATAAACAAAGAAGAATCTACTGCCCTTCCTTAATAACTGACATATACCTTCTGACATTTGCCCTTGACTTCTCTCAAAACTCTTCAGTGGATAATTTTCCTACTCTCACTTATTCTCATGAAAATAGAGGAGGAGTATGCCATATTTTTTTACCTACCCATTATGATTTCCAGAGCATTGTTCTGAAAAATTATTTAGCAATTTCTCTTATGATAATGCTTCTTTGTTTGAGTTTATGTCTCCATTCCCATTCTCCCAACCTCATCCCTGCTGTTTGCAATCCATCTGGGCATTATCCCTCTTTCCTCAATGGCAGCCCCTCAGTTTTCTTCCTCCTCTCAAGGCCTGCTACCTTTCTTGTCTGTGGCATTTTTAATGCCCAAGGTTCACAGTCATTCTCAACCGTATTGACCATTATTTCCTCTTCATTCTTGCTACCCTTAAGTAAAGTCATCTTTACTCCAACTTTTCCCCTTGAACCTCCCCAAACTGTTCCGCTTCCAAGGATCTTGAATTTCGCTTGTTTTCCTTTCTGTGAACTACAATTTTCTTTGCCTATTTCTCCCTCCTATTCTCTCTCTTGACTTCATTTGCCTGACCACCACATCGAGTGGTCGTAACAATGCCTTTACTAGCCTCTTCCAATTTTTTTTTTTTTTTTGACTTTTCCTGTCCTCATCCTTTAACTCTGGACTGCCTCTGTCTCTGCTTTATCTGCTTTTGTTTTCAGGCCATCAAGCTTTACTTCAGAAAATTGTGAAACCAAGATGATTGAGTCAAATAAAGTTTTTGTCTTTATAGTCTCAGCTGGATGGTCCCATCTGCTCCGCTGTCCTTTTATGCATTTCCTGTGGTACTCAATCCCATGAGCATCTTTTAAGTTTCTTAGGAGAGGTGGAAGATAGTCCTTCAGCAGGGAATGGTGATAAGACTTTATGCTTTCAGGTTAAATTTGCTGGTAGACTTCTAAAACATTGTGCTTTTATTTCATTATAATTTTGTTTTCTAGAACAGTTACAATAAACTTAATATCTTTGCACATTGCTGTGTTGCACATTTTATATGGTCTTTAGATGCAGATGGCTTTTACCTTCTCATGGATATAAACAATGGTACGAAAGATCTGATGCCTTAATTGGTCTCATTGCTTGTTAAGCATCGATGCTTTAAAAATCACTACGTATAAGAAAGAGAAGAGGATATTAAGACTTCTTTTCTGGTGGCATTAAAGGGTAAGGAAACACAATTCAGTCATAATTTGTTCAATTGTATTGGATAGCTAACGAGGATAACTGAGTTAAAAAATAAAAGAATGTTCTTTAGTTTATAGGCAAAATATCTCTAAGAATTTTGCACTGTTTGTGCAGTAAAAAAGTAACTGTTTTAGTAAATCGCTGCAATGTCTCCAGCTTTGTGCCAGTAATTATGATGGAGCCAGAGGAAGTATGGGGTATTTTATCTCACTTGAAACATGAGTTATATACTAAAGAGAAAAAGGTAATATATATGAATGCAATGAGATAGAATGTGATATAAAACACAAATTTCATCATGTCACTTCCCTTTTTACAAAGGTTAATGATGTCCTATTACCTAAAATAAAGTCCACACTTCATAGAAGAATGTACTTGGTCATTAGCCACCTGGCCCTAACCTCCCTTTCCAGCATCATTTTCCTCGACTGCATCCTCCTACCATGTGCCCTACACTCTAGTCACTCTGATCTCCTCATTATCCCCGAATATATTATCCACTTCAATACCTCCCTGCTTTGGTAAGCTGCTTCTTTATGTTTTTTCATTCTTTTTCTCCCTGTCTCTGCCACATAAATTTATATTCATCTTTTGAGACCTGCCTCAAATGTTGCCTCCTCTGCTCTGTGAAACTTTCCTGTATTTTCCTAGAATAGAATTAGTGTCTACTCTCCATATGTTCTTTTAGCTCCTTGCTAGCTCCCATTCCATCATTTACCACAAATTATTTTTTTCTGATTTCTCTTTTGATTTCTTTTTTGTCCCATTGGCTATTTAGGAATGTCTTAGTTCAGGTTGCTATAACAGTACCACAAATTGGGCGGTTTATCAACAATAGAAAATTTTTCTCATTGTTCTGGAGTCTGAAGTCAAGATCAGGGTACCAGCATGTTCGGGTTCTGGGGAGAAGTCTCTTCCTGGTTTGCAGATGACCATCTTCTTCTTGTATTTTCACGTGGGAGAGCAGAGAGAGAAGAGCAAGCTCTCTGTCTCCTCTTATAAGGGCACTAATCTCATTCATGAGAGCTCCACCCTCATGACCTAATTACCTCCCAAAGGCCCACTAATGCTATCACATTGGGGGTTAGGATTTCAACATATGAATTTGAGGCGGCAGGGAGGACACAAACATTCAGTCCACAGCAAGGAGTGTGATGTTTAAGTTCCACATATTTGTGACTCTCCCAAAATGTCTCTGCTATTGGCTTTTAATTTAACTCCATTTTGGTTGCAGAACATATGTTATATTATTTCTATCCCTTTAAATTTATTGGAGTTTATTTTATGACCTAGCATATGGTCCGTCCTGAAGAATGTTCCATGTGCGCTTGAAAATAATGTATATTCAGTTGTCGGGTGGAGTGTTCTATGTCTGTTAAGCTAGTTGGTTTGTAGCGTTGTTTAAGTCTTCTATTTCCTTGTTAATATTCTGTCCAGTTGTTCTATCCATTGTTGAAAGTGGATTAATCAAGTCTTCAAACTATTTTTGTTGAATTGTCTATTTCTCCCTTCATTTCTGTTAGTTTTTGCTTCATATATTTCAGCACACTGTTATTGGCTGTGTATAGGTTTATAATTGTTTTCTCTTTCTGATGGGTTGACCGTTTTATCATTATGAAGTATCCGTCTTTATCTCTGAACTAGGAATGGGGAGGGAGGGAGCAGTCTTTGTTCAAATGCCACAGACTCCTGCCTTTCTTGTGGAATTTCCATTGATTTTATTGACTACTTGTCTCATTTGCTGCTTGCCCATAGGACCACTTCCAGAGGCTTTAATTTTTTTTTTAAATAATTTTCACCAGTTTTACTGGAGATCAGATCAGCAGAGCTCCTCAAGCTGTCATGCCAGAAGTTGATCCATTTGCCTTTTTCTAGAGTTTGTGTGTGTGTGTCCCTTTTCCTTAATAGCTCATGAGTTTTATAAGCCTTATGAGGCTGAAATTTATTCATGTTTATTTGCCCAATACCTAGCATGATGCTTGAAATATTGCAGGTCAGTGATAAACATTTTCTACTTTGGACCCAGTTTTGAATATTGAAATTTTTGGTGGTGCACTTGAAAGTATTAAAAGGATCAAAATAACATTAAATAGCTTAGCAACAAGTATGTAGCATTTATTGCTCCAGTTTAATAGCATCATACTGCCTATAAAAACCTTCACCATGGTCCTGCCATTTCTAGGTCTCCTTTCAGTGCCCTGTCACTTTCGGAGGAGAGTTGTTGACTGCCCCGATTTATCTGCCTTATAACCTTATGAAGTCAAGTTTGTCTGGTTTTTTCTTTGTTTTTGGTGCCATTTGACATCATCCACTATTCCTGACTCGTAGCTCAGTGATCTTGTTTATTTAATACTGATATGCAGCCTATTTTTCCCACTTTTATTGAGAAATACTTGACATAAATCCTGGTGTAAGTTTAAGGAGTATACATGATGGTTTGACTTACATATGTTGTGAAATGATTAGTACAATAGGTTTAATTAACATCCATCATCCATATAGATATGATGAAAAGAAAAGAAAAAATTTGTCCTTGTGATGAGAACTCTTAGGATCTACTCTATTAATAATGTTCGTTTATATCATACAGCACTGTTAACTATAGTCATCATGTTGAACGTTACATCCTAGTACTTATTTATCTCATAACTAGAAGTTTGTACCTTTTGACCACCTTCTTCCAATACCTCTCCCCTCACACTACACCTCTGGTAACCACAAATCTAATCTCTTTTTCTATGAATTTGGCGTTTTGTTTTGTTGTTTTTTTTAGATTCCACATGTGAGATCATACAGTATTTGTCTTTCTCTGTCTAACTTATTTCACTTAGCATAATGACTTCAAGATCCATCCATGTTTTTGCAAATGGTAGGATTTTCTCACTTTTTATGGCTGAGTAATGTTCCACTGTGTGTGTGTGTGTGTGAGGTATATATATCTCACAACTTCTTTATCCATTCACCTATCGATGGACACTTAGGTTGTTTCCATGTTTGGTTATTGTAGATAAATCTGCTATGAAAATGGGGGTGCGGATATATTTTTGAGTTACTGTTTTTGTTTACTTTGGATATATTCCCAGAAGTGGAATTGCTGGATCATATGTGAGTTCTATTTTTAATTTTTTGAGGAACCTCCATACTGTTTTCCATAGTGGCTGCACCAATTTACAATCCCACCAACAGTGCACAAGGGTTCCCTTTTTTCCACATCCACGCCGGCATTTGTTATCTCTTATACATCATATTTTTACACCTGTTCAGTCCAGCATCCTTTCTGATAAACATGGATATAATAATATGTCTGCTTAGTTTGGGCAAAAATAACTTCTGACATTAGTCAATTGGGTGAAAACTCTGTGAAGTGTAGTCAGCCTCCTAAGTATCTCTGCTGGGTTCTTAGTCCATGTTTGGTTACAGTTGGATAAATCAAAACTGAATTATGAACTGTAGACTCTAAATGTTACAGAAGTCTTCTATGTAACCTAAGCTATAAGGCTTGGGACAGTTTCTTGACTTTCAACTTCCTATTCCTTGTATCCTGTATATTTAAATGAATTGACAAGTTTTATTGCCTTGATCTTCTAGAGGTCTCTAAATTTCACTCCTTTCTGTTCTTACTGATTCAGTTCTTATTCAGGCCTTTGAACACTCATCGCTAGTTTGTAGTAATAGCCTCCTAATTTGCCTCTTTCTTTATTCTGTGCCTTTTTGGAAGCCATCTTGTACTCTACTATCCAGACCACATTTCTTAGAATATCAATCCATCATGCCATCTCCTTAGTGTTTATCACAGATGTTTTCTGATATTTGTTATGTGTGAGTTGCTGTTCCGTATGCTGTGAGTTTAGTGGTAAGCAAGCTAAACGAGGTCCCTGCCCTCTTGGACATTACGTTCTTGTTGCCATAGATAGTAAACAAGTAAATAAGTGAGATTCTCGCATTGTGAGAATGAGCTAGCCACGCAGGAACTGAAAAACAGGGACTTCTTGCAGAGAAAACACCAAGTGCAAAGACAGAGAAGGGCTTGGCTTGTTAGTGAAACAGAAAGGAGGCTGTTATAGCTAGAGCTAATGAAGGATGAGAATGCCGATATGAGATGATGATGAAGAGGAAGCCGGATCAGGTAGGGCCTTGTTAGGTCACGACAAGGAGTTTTGATTTTATTCTAAGAGCACTAGGAAGTCTAAGAGCACTGTTGTTTATATGCTGCATCTTGAACAAAATCCTTTGTCTTTTCAAGTTCTCTGTAACCTGGCTTCTTTATATGTATATTTTCCTTTACACCCTGGGGTATGCTTTGTTCTTCAAATAAAAGAGAATATAATATAGAAGTTAAAAGCACATGCTGTGGTCCCAGACTTTCTGGATTCAACTCCTGGCTTTCGCCTTCCTGTGTGATCTCAGGTCAGATACTCTTTGTGCCTTAGTTTCCTCACCTGTAAAAGGGAGACAATAATATTTCTATCTGGAAGGATTGTTATTTCGATTAAATAAATTATGCAAAGTGTTTGGAATATACTTGGCTGTAGTAAGTGTTCAATAGATGGTTAGTATATTTGTTTCCTAGGGCTATGATAGCAAATTATGACAAACTGAGTGGCTTAAAACAGTAGACATTTATTCTGTCACAGTGCTGGAGGCCAGAAGTCTGAAATCAAGGTGTCAGCAGGATTAGTTCTTTCTGGAGGCTGTGAAGGAGAATTTGTTCCATGCCTCCCTCTTAGTTTCTGGTGGCTGTCAGCAATCCTTGGCATTCTGTGGCTTGTAGAAGGAGCACTCCAATCTCTGCCTCCATCTTTACATGACCTTCCTCTTTCTATTCCTGCTTGTATCCCCTTTTCTTCTAAGGACTTGTTTTTGGATTTAGGGCCCATCTTAATTCAAGATGCTCTCATCTCAAGAATCTTAACTTAATTACAAAGCCCCTTTTTCCAAATAAGGTGACATTTATAGTTTCTTGGGGTAAATGAGACATGGACATATCATTTTGGGGAAGGGTCACGATTTGACCCACTATAGTTGTCTAAGGCCACACTTAGGACCAGCTTTGCTCTTGTTTTGATGTTTTGTAAATCCCAGCAAAATTTGAAAGTTTGGTTTAAACTTTACTATCTCCATAAAATAGTTCCTACTCTATAAGATTTTTTCTTTTCCTCAAGTAAAAAAAAATACAAAAATATTTTTGAATGTCTATGACTATAAAAACACAGGAGACTCATGCCCAATAGACTAATATGTGCCTTGCCTTTTACTGATTATTCAGGTAGTTCAAGTTCCCTTCTCCATGTTTTTATTTCTTAATTATTAGTAAAAATATTTAATATTCATCAAAATATGTTTCATTGGCCCAGGAACTGTTAAAAATGAATATTTCTAATTCTGTTAAGGAGAATAAAACATCTTAAAAGTTGGACTGGAGGTGGAGTTTTAAGTCTAATTATTGGGTGTAAGTTAGGCATGGATTCCAGGGACAGAGTTTTGGTCACATAAAACTAGATCATTGGCATATGTGAGAAGGGTAGAGTAAGTACGATGCCCATGAGCTAGAAAGTGATAAAATATGTTATGAATAAAAGACCATACTTTATTAGGTTTTCCTTCCTTATGTTCAGATTCATAGCTTAAAGATTAAAAGTATTCAGTTGGAGATTTAATACAAATATATTCAAATCATGCATTATTACAGAGCTTCACACCTGATGTACATAACTCATGTGTCTATGTATATATTATGCCTAAAGACATAAGTGGAATGATGTTTACTGAAGCATTCCCAGTGGTTATCTCTGAGTGGTGGGATTTCATGTAATTTTTGATTTTTAAAATCATCAGTTCTGATTGAATTTTTTACAATATAAAGGTGTCATTTTACAAAAATGTTGATTATGCTGGGGGAGACGAAGAGTTAAAGAGTGGCTGGAGCCCACAGATCACTTACCTCCAGTTGCACAAGCAGGTTTGTATGTTTATCTGTGTTCCATACAAGGAACAGAGTTTTCCCCATGTGCCCTAGGGTAGAAAAGGTTGGGAAGCACTGCAAAATGTATGTGTTAAAACCAAATTGTGTGGCCTTGTGAATAATTCATGGGGTCACACACAAACACACACCAAGATAAGGTCTATCTGATTTGTTAAAAGTGGAATTTTTATTGTTAAATTTTCAGTATAGTTATTTGCTTTCCTCACCAATGCCTCACAACTGTTTTTGGAGTGTGGGTTAGTTATAGAAAGTTCCTGACATAGAGAAATGCTAGTGGGGAACAATATTTCTGACCCAAAGCTATTAGGAATTCAATCCAGAAAATAAACTTCTTTTTTAACAAGCTGATTCCCCTCAGAAATACTTGAGTTTGTTGTTAGAACTATTTATGTAACAGTGTTTTACTGTTATTTGCAGAGAAAGAGGCATTTGGGCCATGTCTACGTCTCGTTACAGGGCTCCCCCAAGTTAGCGGGCAGTGCGGGCCTGTTGACTTACAGACGCTGAGCTGTAGTCCCTAAGTCCCTCTGAGCAGATCCTCTCAGAGTCTCCATGGGATTCCTATGAATATGCACTATGAAGTGCAATTGCATTTTTCTGAACATGAAGAAATTCAAATAGGCTGGAAACTTGCCAAGTTTAATTTTGACACTTCTCAAGATTAGAATGTCTGTGTAGATGGAGAGGCAGAGTCATGCCTTGGGGCTGCTGCTTTGGGACCCCAGAGTGGGGGATGTCCAGCAGACAGAGCTGTAAATGCTGGTGTGTGACAGCTTTACATACTGATGGGGAAAGCTGATATCTTTTCATGTCTGCACTCTCTTAATTCTCTAAACCATGATAGTGTTACTCTTTCTGTGGGGAATAGAAAGAAAAGCTGTTCTCTCTGTATTCCATGCTCCTGGGACATGTGCCTATTTGCTTAAAGACTGGTCTTTGAATTTAAGGTTGCAAAACAGTTGTTCAGAAAACAGCCACAGCAGTCTACTTCAGAAAACCCTTCTCTCTTTTGAGATATAACTGGATTGGTGATTCGTGTCTGTTTGTTAATTGCAATAAAGCTGCTATTGTAATTTAGAATGCTTGTTAAGAACAGTCCAACAGTCCTCTAAGGGACAATAGATAACCTGCTATGTGTCTTGCTTAGGGAGCTGGCAATTATTTTACTGTAAATGAATCTAACAATAGCCTATTGGAAAACCACAAGAGGGACAGGATTTGAGGGAGGAGTGTTAAAATCAAGGCTCTTCTTTATTGACTACATTCATCAGCCCAAATTACTGGCAATAAGGTTTTTAGAGAGGTTCAAGTAAAGTAAGTAAAATAATTAAGATTCTTTTCAGTTACTGTAAAAAAATCTTAGTATGAGTGCATCTTATTTGAAACTCGTTTTAACCTTTCTTTTATTGCAAATTTTAACGTTTCATATTATGTGATGATGACTTTTTGCTTTTAAAAGGCTATCCTACCAGATCAGAGGCTTGGAAATTTTTCCTGTAGGAATTGCTTGGCTATTCTCACTAATTTTACATCTTAGAGCTACCTGCTCTATTGTATTTTGACTTAAGCTAGTTTTTTCTTGGGAAAACAGGTGTAGGTAAAAGCCAGGTGCAAGTAATAATTTTGGGTGGTATTGGCTGAGTAAATAAAGGAAAAGTTAGAGAAGCACATTTTCTTTCCATGAAAAAACTTTCAAAATTGTGTGTTGACTGAGGAAACTCTAGGCAGGTTATTAATTTTCAAAAGTTTCAAGAAATATATATAGAACTCAAAGCAAAATGGAGTTTGTTATAAATCAAACTGACCACTCAGGTATATACACCTTCCCAGCATTAGGTTCAAAGCTACTTTTAGTTCTGCCCATCTCATGCCTTCCCTTTATGCCATCTGTGCTCCCAGCGAGCATAATTAGTAGTTCTCAGAATATTCAGTGCACCTTCAAGGTTTTGGGTGTGATTTTCCCTCAGCCATGAAGGCTCCTAGCCCCAACCTCTGTATGTCCAAAGCATAGGACCCCTTCAGATCCAGCTCCCTCAGGAAGTGCTCCCTAATCAGGTGGAATGAGTGTTCCCTATTTCTGAAGTCCCACAGCAATGTACTTAAATCTCCCCATAACGTCAAAACAGAAACTTATTTGCCCTGTTCATCATGACCCCACTCCCATGGTAAGATAACTGTTCTTCTGTCCCCTAGTACTTCCTTTATTTAGAGCTTATCACTCCGTATTGTATTTAGTTTTCCAGATCTTCCTTGTTAGGCTATGAGTTCTAACTTCTCGCATGCATTTCTTCTCCTTCATTCCTACTGTCCCCACGTTGGTTGAGGTCCTCACTTTATCTCTTAGATGGGTGCAATGACCCCTTTTCTGCCTGTCTCCAGTCTTATGCTCTTGAAGCTCTTCTTTACACTATCCTCTAGAGTATCTATCAAAGCGCAAGTCTGGCCAGTCTTCTCCATAAGAGTTTACAACGGCGTCATTTGCCACGAGAACAAAGTCTAAGCCCCTTAGTATGTCAAGTCAGATAAGGCTGCCTGTGATCTGACTCCCGCCATTCTCTTGCAGCCCCAATTCCCACAACTCGGGGCCTCATACCTTATATTCCAGCAGTACTGAGCTATTTTTATTTGACTATGTTGCCTCTGATATTTTATGACTCTAGACTTTGCTCAAGGTGTTCTTTCTGCTTCTAATGTTCTTCTTCAAAACATAGTTAATTTCTAATCATCCATCAAGACTCCATTATTGCCTCTTCCAGGAAGACTCTAGATCAGTTAGTTGATCTCTGGACTCTTAGATATTTCAGTACATACTTCTGTGTCATAATCTTAGTGATCTGTTTACAGGGCAAAGATAATTTCTTATTTATTATGGTATTCTCACTGTCTAGCATTGTATTTGGCACATAGCAGATTCTCAATAAGTGCTTGAATGAATGTACGGAAGAGCAGAGATTAAGAGTATCCCACAGGCCATATGAAGGCCTGGAGTACAAATCTTGGAGCAAAATCAAGACATGAGTTTTACAACATAGATTCTGTTGATAGCTTCCAACTTAAGAGATGAGTCTTTGGGGATAAGTTGAGTCTGGGGAATCAGGCTGAAAGATAGACTTGGAGGATTCTTAGCTGGAGAATAAGGGAAACGGTCACAGGGCAACTGTATAGAAAGCTTGGCTACTGCAAATCTGGGCTAGAATGTTTAGGTAGTGCAAGAGGATTGCTGAGCAAATGACAAGCTGACTTGCAGATCTTTATCTTCTTTCTGACATTGACCAAGATTGGTCCCGGATTCTGGAATGTGTGGGCCTAAAGAAGAGGGCTAAGTGAGCCCTGTTGAAAAGCTGGGAGCTATGCTGTGGGAACAAGCCCAGGCCAGACTTTACAGTGAGCTTGGCCAGTCCCTTTGCACTTTTGTTCATTCCCCATCTCTATTAACATATGCCAGTTTTTGCAATTGTGTGTGTATCAGCTAATCAATGCTTAGTTTGGGACTCTTACTATGTGTTAAGTGCTGTACAGGGGTTTGGGATTAAAATGGTGAATGAGACATAATAATTTCTTATGGAGCTTAACCAGTGAGGGAGATGTATGATGAACAAGTAATTCCAAATGTGATTAATCATACCAAAGAGGCTTAGTGTAGTGACTTGGAAGAATATAGTCATGATTTAATCTATTCTGGGGAATCAGGGAAGGTTTGTATTGGACATGACATTTAAGCTGAGATCCAAGGAATGAGGAGTTTGCTGGAAACAGTAAAGCGGAGGATATATAGGGCCGTCAGCATAGCAAGAGCCCTGAGGTAGGATAAAGAGAGATGTGGCTGAATACCAGCATGGACAGGTGGGAGAGTTGACACTAGATGAAGATGAAAAGATAGAATAGGAGCTTTATCTTGGAGGCTATGAGAAACCATGTTAAGGATTTTAGACCTTGTTCTAAAAGACATAGGAAGTCATTGGAGAGTTTTAACCTCATCATTTATATGCTTTAAAAGATTGCTCTGTCTGTACTATGGAAAATGGGTTGAAAGGGAGCCAAAGTGGAGATGGAGTATCTGGTAAGCGTGAGATGATACTTGCCTAAATAAGGGTGGTAATGGGGATGAAGTAGAGTGGATACATTGGAAAGATGTGTAAGAATAGAACAGACAATTTTGGCCAATTGATTAGATATGACCAGAAAGAGAGTAAAGAATGACTTCCAGGCTTTGAACCTGAGCAACTTGCTAGATGGTGGTGGCATTTTTTTGGAGACAGGTTTTGGGTATAAATTTAGTGTAGGATATTTTGCACTTAAGACCCTCCAAGATGTCTAAATGGGCAATTGGATAGATGAGCCTGATATGGAGATAAAGATTTGGAATCATGGCAGGCATCTGTGTAGATGCAGCTACCTCAGCCAATGGTTTTCAAAGTGTGGTCCCCAGATGAGCAACATCAGTACCACCTGGGAACTTAGACATTCAAATTCTCAGGCCCCACCACAGACCTACTGTATCAGAAACTCTGAGTGTGGGGCCCAACAATATGTTTTAATAAGCTTTCCATGTGATCCTGATGTACGCTGAAGCTTGAGAACCACTGGCCAAGGTAATGAGAGGTAGACTGAGGGAAAAAAAGAAGACCTAGGGCGTAAGTATATTTGTGTTGTTTTACTCCAAAACAGTCTTAGTTTGTGAGGAACTTTATGTTATTCTACATTTGGTGATTTCATCAGCTAGGAATGTCACTGGAGAATGTGACAGTCTTATGTGGTCCTGAGACTGTATTTTACATTAAGAATTTTAAAATGGTTCATGTAGGGTAAGTGTTGTCTTTAGACATGCCTTTTTTGTATGCATGACATAAGTGAAATCCAATTGTTATATCTTTCCAGAAGACTGAGAAAAAAAATGCTATGAGTAAGAAAATGAGCAGTTAAATACTGTGTTTTCATTACATGGAGGTCTTTTCAGGTCACACTTTCAGTCTGTAAAATTATTGAAATATAGGTATTACGTTGAGGTTACTTTGGTTAAACTCTTTACCTTGGAAACTACTTTTGAAAGGGTAGGATGCTATTTGGTAAGCTTTTTAAAGTTGCTTTTGACAGCTAATTTGCTCACATAATAGCATAAAGTTTTTTCTCTTGTGCTTCATATTTTTTAAAAGAGAAATTTGTTTCCTTTATAATGAACTCTGATAAATATGTGAGATAATTGATGGACTACATCTGCATATAAAGAATTTAGGTTGCTAAATACAATACTCATGACGAATGGAGTGCAGTTAGACTCTTTGGTCCTGGGATTGCATTCTGTCACAATGCTTGAGAATAATACTTAAAAAATGGAATGCAGATCAGTAGAAGAGGTTTCTTTAAGGCAGCACTGAAGTTTGTTTATCATAGTGGAAGGCAGGTAGTGATAACTTTCAAGTAATGGAATCTATGCTGTAGTATATTCACTCTACACATTTTCTTTGAATATTGTGGGGGTTTTTTCCATAAAAGGTAAAGGAGAGCTTCCTCCTGCCCCATTAAATGGGCAGCTACATGGTAGGTACTAGAGAAAGTGAATTGATGGTTTTCAGATTAGTGGGGAAGATACACACACGCACACACACACACACACAAAACACACACACACAGATGGTGCAATAGGAATTGCACAGGTTAATAATATGCAAATATCAATGAATGATCCCTAAGATTCAATGTTGGATCTTAAGGGACAAGAAGGGTTAACCAGTATGGAGAGAGGTATTCTGGAATCAGAACACAGTATGTGGAAATGACAGATGGACAGAGGTGTTAAAGACCATGGCACACTCAGGGAATTGCGGGTTGTCCAAGATAGTATGATCAGAGTGTTGGGTGCTTGAGAAGGAGCTTCAGCAGTGACAATAGAGAAATAGGTAGATACCTGATTGCAAACACCTTCTGGTCCAAAGTTAAGAACTCTGACCTTTATCTTGAAGACCATGAGTTGCTATATAAGGATTTTAAATAAGGAAGTCATATACTCAGATTTTCACTTTGGAAAGATCACTGCACAATATTTTGTTAGTATATTGTAAGGGACAAGCCTGAAATAGACATGGATCACTCCCAGGTTTTGTCTTCAAGTGAAAAGTCTGTCTATCTCTTTGTGCATTTCTTTATTGTACAAACAAGGTTTGCTGCTTGTAAAGCTTGTAGAATTGGGAAAAGATCCAGGAAAAGTGGCAGAGAAGCACTGATCAGACAGATAGGGGGATAAGAAGAACATGATTCTTAGATGTGTACATGACTCGCAAGTGGAGAGAGAGGAGAATTTCGAACAGGAACTAGTAGCCAACAATGTCCAAAGTTAGACAGAGATTGAATAAGGGCTCCATATTATCTATTGAGTTTCACCAAAGGAAGTGTCACTGGTCACTTCGAAGAGAGCAATATAGAGGGGGTATTGTGGTCAGGCAGATGTGGGGTTGTTGAGAGCTGAAGACTAAACCCTGAAGGATTGGAGTTGGGGTATATAGTTGTTTCTGTGGTAAGTTGAGCATTAGAGGAGAAAGGGACGTAGGTTGGTAGGAAGTGGTGACATGTGAGAGGAGTGGTTTTAAATTGCAGGAGGCTTGAGCTTATTTATGTGCTTAGGTAAAATTGCAGTAGAGAGAGATTAAAGATTCAGAAGAGAGAAGGGAACACTGATGGATGACGGTCCCTGAGGGAAGTAGAATGGATGGGATCCAGCACAAAGGTGCTGACGTTAGTGATAGAAAAGAATGGATGCGCTTCCCCTGAGAGAAGGTGCAAGTAGCCAAGGATGGTGTAGCTCCAGGCAAGTTTCTAAGGGGGCTTTGATTATACACTTTGGGAAAGCATTTCTCTGTGATGTTTTTGTATTCTATAAGTCTTCCTTCAGATGATGTAGTGGGGCTCAGACAGACTGAAACACATAATTCCATATTTTGATAATTCCATAGTTTGTTACCTCTTCTTCTATGATGTGCACATTGGTTATTGTTTTTTTAACTGTAATACATACTACGAGAAATTAAAATTTGTGTTTAACATTATATACAAAGAGAAGAAAATACTGCATTCATTGTATAATACTTACAATACTTATTTACAACAATCATTTTAAATAACTGTGTCTCTATTCTTAAACTATAAGATGAAATAAGTGACACTGTTTCTGAAGAGATAGGCCGTAGTATATATCACACACATATAGTTTTTTTTATTTGCTACATAATTTATAATTATTTGCACACTTGCATGCTTTTCAAGATGGTATGTACTTGATCTGGCTTAAAAATCTTGTCATTTGTTCAGTCTTCTATGAAGATTTTTTTTTCCTAAACAGATTGCATTTCTTAATGCTTATGTATGTATTTTTTTTAGCATAATGAGACAATTTGTTGTTGTTAGTGCTGTCAAGTTGATTCCTACTCACAGCTACCCTGTGGCAGAGTGGAACCCTGCCCCATCTTTTGGCACCATCCTTTCCACTTCCATCTCTGTATCAGACAATGCTCAACTACTATTCACAGGGTTTTCATAGCTAATTTTTTTGAAAGTAGATAGCCAGGTCCTTCCTCCTAGTCTGTCTTAGTCTGGAAGCTCCACTGAAACCTGTCCACCATGGCTGACCCTGCTGGTATTTGAAATACTGATGGCATAGCTTTCAGCATCACAGCCACATGCAGCTGCCATGGTATGACAACTGACGGATGAGTGTGGCTCCCTGACCTGGAAATGAATCCAGACGACTGTCATGAAAGCACCAAATCTTAACCACTAGACCACCAGGGCTGACTTGATGAGACAATATAATAATACAAAAACTTGACAAAGATTGATATTTGTTGTTACAAGAAAATGACTCACATAAAGGTTTCTTAAATGGGCAGATGCTGCTTTTGATATAAATTTTCGTGGCAACCTCCTTCATCTCCACAAACTCTCCTGCTATGTAATCAAATCACGCCTGGGTCTGTGATCTCAGACTTGGGCAGCTTTGCAGGTAGACATGGCACAGTCCTGAGGCTGGTGTTCGGAGCCTGGGGTCCTCTTTCCCTGTGTGGCTTTGGCTTTTGTGCCTTATGTGGTCACTGGGCCTTGCTCCACCTACTTTAGAAGCAGTAAACAATGGGCAAGATTTGCAGATGTCTCCAGGTTACCAAAGACCAGCAAAGACAGTAGTTTGTATAGAAATGTGAAGTTTCATTCGTATCTCTACCCGAGGGGTACAGTTTTCATTTTCTGGTTTTTGTTGAGGTTGAATCTTTGAAACCAGCAAGCTTACCATTTTGCCATTGTGTTTTCCCATTGCTCCCACCACAAAGCTAAAACCTATTACTGGAAGTCTGCCCTGGGCAAAACCGTGAAATAAGTGAAGTTTGTCTTAGACATCTGCTATGTCCCTTTTCTAACTCTGCCAGCTCCCAAACACCTAATACTCTTGAGTTCCTCCTGCCTAGGGGGCTTCACACAGTGTTAGTGATTGATTGCATCCTAATGACCTACATCTTCTGGGGATATCAGCTTTTTAAAGAGACTTTCTGGGAGGACTAATATATAACACATAGGAATAAACCTCTAATGGCAGAATTTAAAACATCAGGGGGGGTTGATGAGTGAGAAAACTGGGGGCAGAGACCTTCTCTTCTGAAGCAATGTGTAAGTGACTGCTTTCTCTGCTCTTTTTGTAAAGCTAGGGTTATTATTAATAACTAGTGCCAATTAAAAATCCCTTGAATTACCATAGTTAAATATGATAATATACAGGCACGAATGGGTCAGCATTTCCTTTTTCGTCTTTGAAGAAGATGCTCTATAATGATATAAAGAATGAAATAAGACTATTTTTATACAATGGCTCATGAACTCATAGACATGAGGGAACGATCATTGTTTAGCATTTCAATTTGTGGTTTATCTTGGAATTATATTTTAATTAACCCAGCCAACACCTTTGTGAGTGATAAGTAGTATTATCCCTGGAGTATAGTATATAGAAAAAAGATGGTAATCTAATCTGAAAGCTTGAGAGAGAAAAAAATACTGCCCTTATCAAGTCTGTTAAAGATTGGGTTAAAAAGATAGCTCAAGGTTAAGAGTCTCCTGCTAAGAAGTTGTCCAGTAAATCAGTGAGAGAATTGACAGAAGAACTTCTGAGCTTCTGCCTCTTAGGGCACAGAGTCACTGTTTCCTTTGAGGCTATGTTTATAGTCACATTTAGTGACCTCAGGAGACCACCGCTCCTGGCAATAAAGCAGATGGCATGCTTCCCCCATCACCTTATAGCACATGAGCCATAATGCTAGCCAAGTGGGATGCGAATATTAAATAATAACGAATTAGGCTATGTTGAAATCATGGCGTTGAATATATCTCAGTAACTTTCTGTTTCCAAAGGACTTTACAGTTATATTTATAACCCATTCAAACTACTTAAAATTCCTCTAATTCAAAATCACTATGCTTCTTTTCAATGCTTAAAGAAATAGCTATCTGGTGGGACCATACATATTCTGATGGTGAATTTGTATTTAGAATGAAAAGAAGTTATCAGCTCCACAACAGGGTGAAGTCCTAAAAGTTTATAGAAATATAGAATATTAGCACTAAAAGGAATCTTGGAGGTTGGGAGGAAATTAATTTGTAATTGGGATCCTCAGGCCAAACTCATTATCAAAACCACCCAGATAACGGAGTATTAAATAAGTTAAGGTTGTCCTTTGAAGAAGCAAGCTTTCTGGAACGTTGGAAAGCTAAGGGAGAGAGATTGACCAAGGACATCCAGGCCCTGACTCTGCTGTCTTCATGTGGATGAAGCTGCGACCCTACTCTGCTGAGTGATTCAAGAACTAGGAGAGCCGCTCTTTGTAAACATTCCTTTAAATGGAAGCATCTCTATATCAGTGTAAGTTCTTTCTGGGTAAGAGAGTTTAACCACATGGATAAAAGGGCAGTGGCATGACAAGAATTTGTCTGTTTCACAGATCTGGCAGGAGGATTCCATATCCTTGGCTAATTAAATTGGGCCTGATTCTAATCCTACAGTGGGCATATGTAAGTTCAATTAAGCCTCAATTTTACAGATGAGGGAAATGGAGTTTATGGAAGAAAAACGTCCAAACTGACAGACATCATTAGTGCCAGAGCTGGAGATAGAACCCAGGTCTCTTGACTCTGCCCTAATGCTCTTTTATGATAGTCTGTAGCCTCATGACTCAGAAAGGAAGACTCTCACCCCATGGTTCTGTTAATGACGCCATCAGATTTCAGTCATTTTTGCCTTCAATCATTTAACAAATCTTTACTAAGTACCTGTAGTGGTAAAGATACAGCAGTGAACAAAACAGACCAAAGTCCCTGGCCTTGTGACCCTTATATTATAGTTGAGGAAGACAAATAATAAACTAAATAAGTAAGATATGGCTTAAAGTATGTTTAAATGCGTTTAAAATATGTTAGATGGTGGTAAGTGCCATGAAAAAAAGATAAAGTGGAAAAGAGGCATGGGTATGTGTGTGTGTGTGTGTGTGTGTGTGTGTGTGTGTATGTGTGTGTGTGTGTGTGTGTGTGTGTGAGTGGGCTAATGTGATTTTAAAAAGAGCAGTCAAGGAAGACCTCACTGGCTGGGTAATCAATCGTTTTCCCAGTCATATAGCATCTACTTCTATAATGCCTACAAAATCTGTATTTCTCTTTCCATTTCTCTAAAATAGAAACAGAAAACTCTCACTGTATCTTTTCTTGACCACAGATTCTCCCTCTCTGTTACTCTCTAATGTTCTGAAGCTGTGTTAATCTGCCTCCAGCCTAATTTTCAAGAAATCAGACCAGAACTACCCCAGTCTGAAATCATCGGTGATTCCTCATTGAGCACAGCTTCTCCACCAGGGCATTCAAGCCATTTGTGATGCGGCCACATCTCCTCTTCTCTCGAACGTTCCCTATTTGGGCAGGCCACTTGCTGGTCCCCTTCTCTATCTTTGCTCATTGTTTCCTCTTTTAGGAATACTCTTCTACCAGTTGAAACTCTGACCATCTTTCACAGTCTGTCTCAAATGATGTCCCTTTGCATAAAGTTTTTTCTAATCCCTTCCTTTCTGCCCCAACCAAAAAAAAATTCTGGTTAGCTCCTTGAGAGTAAGAATTGGTCTCTTAATCATCTTTTCATTAGCACAGCTCTTGGCACATTGTAACTGCTCCATTAAGAGTTTGTTAAATCCAATTGAATGATACTTACCAGATTCCACTGAGAATCAACTTTTTGTTGAGATTTCTGATTGGTTTCCACTTAGGTTTGGGTTCAATTTCAGTTTGGGTTCAATATAGTGCTCATGAAAATGTAGCCAAGGCGTGGGAGAAAAAGTATTTAATAGAATATATTTCAAACAGGAAGAGGCTTTCAGTAATATAGTCTATTCTATGTTCAGAGACAGTTGGAGAGAGAATGTACTCACGTGAATTTATGTGGGAAGCTGGCTGTCAGCTGAGCCATGTGGAAATGAATCTGCCTTAAACTGTTTTCTGCTAAAATAAGCAACATTTTAGAAATGTTGTCTATCTCTTTAAGTTAGTACTAAATTATCCCACAGCTCTCTGAAGCTCATCAAGTTGATAATTGTTTCCAATGATCTGTAAACAATCTTGCTTTACACAATTAACCCTTTTGCTTATTTCTATAAAAGACTCAGATAAAGGATTGGAATTTGATAGGATCAACTCAGGATATCAGTGTCCTTATCCATTGGTTCCTCCCCTAAGGAGTACCGTGCTGCAGGCTGTGGGTACCAAAGACTTGCCTGTGGGAGATTTAGCCTTTTTTCTACCCTGGATGCACATTTACCATGACCTCGGAGCTGCTTCAACAGTGAACAGAGTCTGGGGATGGATGGCCGCTTCTCTACCCAGTGTCCCTGGCATCAGGGTGGTGGGGCAGCCTCCCAGGTGACCAAATGAATTTTCCCTGAATGCCAACCTCACTGTCTATTCTTCCCTGTAACTATTCAGTCAACTTCTGGTCTGTTTTGGTTTCTGGTTTGTAATCAATTCATGGCTAGTGCAGATATCCAACCCTAAATTCCCCATCCATAGGTTGGATTCCTATTGGGCACAAACCTAGAAAAACATCCTGCTCAGAGGATTAGTTTCTCCTGGGCTAGTTTTCCAGGGGTGTCTTTGCCAGGAAGGTACATGTAAAACAATAAAACAAACAAAATCTCCACCTGCTGTTTCTAGAAAAAATGATTGGGAAGTATCTTTCCTATATAAAAGATTACACTTTGTTGGGGAAGCTCATAGACCCAAATCTGGATCTCTTCTCTTAGAGGGACGAGACCTTTTAATCCTAAATAATTTTGATGATAGATGAGTCCAGTGTCCTTATTCATGTGATGGACATGATCTTATTTTAAGAAGAGACTAGTAAAAAGCAGTGAATTGTTACGCTTTGATACTTTTTTTTCAGGTTTTGAGTGTTAATATTTCATTTTAAGTGTTAATACTTCATTTGTTAGAAATGTAATTGGAGAGTTTTCTTATACTCTGAGGCTGAGCGTGGAGAATCATGACTGTACTTATTATGCCTCTCTGTGAATGTAGCATCACCCACCCAATCACCCTAGTCAGAATCTTAGGAGTCATTTTTACATATCTAAAACCTTTATGTTCTACCTTTTAAATACCTCTTCTTATTAAGGTCACCAGTGACCTCTATGTTATTAAATCCAATGAATAAATCTTAATCCTCATTTTCTTTGACTGTCAGTTAAGATGACACAGATACTCCCTCTTCCTTGAAATAATTTTCTTCATTTGGCTTCCAGTGAAGCCACATTCTCCTGGTGTTCCTCGTATTTCCCTACTCACACCTCAGTCTTTGCTTGTTTTTCTTCCTCTTTCTGATCTCTAATACTGGAGTCCACCAGCACTCAGCTTTGGACTCTTCTCTAACAACACTAACTCTCTTGGTGGTTTTATCCAGGCTAATGGTTTTAAATACCATCTATATGCTGATGATTCCCAAATTTATATCTCTATCCTAGACTTCTCTCCTGAACTGCAGAGTTATATATCCAATGATCCACTTCTCATCTCCATTTAGACGTCTAATTAGATTTGAAGTCTAATAGAACCAAAGCAGAACTCCTGGTCATTCATCAAACTTGTTTCACATCATCTCAGTGAATGAATGTTTTATGCTTCTAGGTTCTCAGGCCAAAATCTTGGAGTTATGCCTGAATCCTCTCTTTTTCTCATATGCCACATCCAATGTGTCAGCAAATCTTGTTGGTTCTATCTTCAAAATACATCCAGAACACAGGTACTTCTAATTACTTCTACCTCTCAAAGCTACCATCAACTTTCACCTGCTTATTATAACGACCTCCTAACTGATCTTTTCTTAAAACACCAGTCGCAAATACCATGTCACCTTTTTTTTTTATTTTTTGGAGGAAGATTAGCCTTGAGCTAACATCCGCTGCCAATCCTCCTCATTTTGCTGAGTCTGACCGACCCTGAGCTAACATCCGTGCCCATCCTCCTCTACTTTATATGTGGGCTACCTGCCACAGCATGGCTTGACAAGCGGTGTGTAGGGTCTGCCAAAGCAGAATGTGTGAACGTAACTGCTACACCACCAGGCCGGCCCCCCATGTCACTTTCATACTTTGATGTTTTCCCATCTTTGTATGACTCTCTTTCCAATCATAACACCCGAGCCACCATGGCCTCCTTGCTCTTCCTCCCTGAGCAAACATATAGAACCAGACTATCAAATCAGACCAACATGAATCAGAGGTCTTACCCAGTATTACTTTATTAAATAATGTGAAGGATACAGGCAATCAACAGGCTTAGACAAACTAAAGTGAAGTTCAGGATATCAAGAGCATCTCCCAAGGTCCTTCCCACATTGGGCATGATCCTCCGGCTTAGAATAAATGAGGAATCCAAGTGAGGTTCATGAGATTACCTCACACAGCAGGAATATTTAAATTATGAAACATCTCCATTTTATACTCTAGGGAGTTGTATCTGTGTATGATACAGATATGATACATATCTAATATGATATGATACAGGGAGACATACCTCATAAATATTAGGTTCTGTTTACTATTGGTAATCCTTAGCTAGGGACATCTTGCTATGGGTATTTCAGAGAATGTTTCTTCCTCCTGGGTAAATATCATTAGTCTACTTATTCATAAGTCCGGGTGACATGGGGTCTAGGTAGGTAACTGCCTTCTCTGTACCCAATTCTGACCCTTCTCCCCGCTCCCCCACCTCTTTCCTCCCACTTATGCAAACACAGTCCTGCTACAGAGCTGTTGCACTTGTTCTTCCCTTTTATGGAAATGCTCTGGATTTTCTCATAGGCTCCTCCTTAACTTCCTTCGGATCTTTACTAACCTTCTTAGTGAGATTTCAACCCCACTCCCTGATACATTCTTGTCCTTTTCTCTGCATTTTTCTCTTTTATACTTTTCCCTATCTGAAATACTCTTATTTCACTTATTCACCTTGTTTATAGACTGTTTATGCCGTTAGAATATAACTTACATGAGGGTAGAGATTTTTGTTCACTGCTGAATCCCTAGTGCCCAGAACAGTACCCGACCACAGGGTGTTCTCACTCTACTTGTTGCTTTTCTGTCCCTACTGCCACAGTTGAAGACCTAATCATTTCTCATGTAGATTACTGCAGTCATCTCCTACCAATTTCTAGCCTATTGTTTCCAATGCGATCTTTCTAAAATTCAAATCTGGTCATATCTCATTCCTGCTTAAAATTTTTTAGTGGGTCCCCATAGCCTTCAGGATAGATTCCAAATTTCTTAACATGACACCCAAGGCCTTGCTTACTTCTCCAACCTCATTGCAGTTTCTCTCTGACTCATACTTAGGTGCCTTTTCCCCTGCAGGTCTTAATGAAGTTTGTTCCTGAATTTCTGTACCTGAAATGACCTATCTGAATAACTAGCTCCTTATTGATTTAGCCTAAAGCTCTTTCCTGTAATGTTTTGCCTTATTCCCTTGAGTCTGGATTAAGAGTTCTTCTATAGCAACCAGTGTCTGCTCTGCTATAGCTTGTACACATTATATAATAATTGTCCTTGAATGTATATGTCTTTTTCGCTAGACTTCAATTTCTTACTTTCTATTCATTTTGTATCTCCAAGATACTTGGTAATTTGGTTCATAGTAGGCCCTCGAAAGGGGTTGAATGAACGAAGCCCTAAACTAAAGAATAAAGGATGTTTAGATAGGTAGGACTTTAGATAGACAGAACTATTAAAAAATAGTTCTGACATGGTTATACAAGGCACAGAAGAATATCTCCTTAATCAGGTCTCAAAGTAGTATATGCAAAATGGTATACCCAAAGAGCAGCAGCTAAGTGGGTATCCTTGCTGGGATCAAGTCTGAGAGGGAAATGATGTTGCTATTGGAGTTGGTGAATGCACAGGGAATATTAGGCAGTGCTTTTCCTTCCAAGTGCTAAATTTTGAAAGGGGATCTTTGAGGAGGAGACTTGCTTATCTTTATCCGACACTTAAAGTCTCTGGAGAAATTGGCCATAGTTAAATACTTGTCATATTATTAAATGGGTCCATTAAGGAAGTTAATAGAAATTTTTTGACCCATGGTCTTGTCATATTGTGCTCTGAATCAAGGGTTAACTAGAGAAGGGCATATTTTCCACTGAGATTCACAACTCTTGGATTCCTAGAATTTGTATTATTGATTCCAAATATCCAAATTTATAATTTCTAACACCACAATTATTTATCCCCATGTGTATTTACACTGAAATCAAAGATTAATAAATATAATTTTAAAAATTATTATTTATCTATTGATTTTTTAATTTAAGCTGATATGTTTTTATCAAACTCAAACATGTGGGAAACCTGGTAGTATAAATTGAAAAATTCTATATCGTCATGATATAATTTTGTTATATAATATATATAATGTATAATATTGTTTTGATGTAACTTATGTTCCTCTAATTTGTGATAACTATTTCAATTGCATTGTCCTTTACAGAAAACAATTCCTCTCATATATAGTTCATATAAAAATGACTAATTCTCATACATTTCTTTAAGTAATGCAACCCGTTATGATTAAAATGTTTTGGAAATAGACTTACAAGGTGTAGAAGAGTATCGCTGTGAAAGGTCCTTACAGATACAGACCTTCCCATTGCCGTACAGGTGCTAACCTAAAACATAAAGTCTTTTTCACTTCTTTAGCTAACATAGTCTCTTTAGATTAGGTCTAGAAATAACCTACCTTATACTGGATTCTGCTTTGTAATGAGCTGTCCAAGGGGCTGTATAGCTTAATTTCAGTATAGTAGAATTGAGATTACAATTTAGGTAATTAAATTTTTTGTTTCCTCATTTAATTATCTGGTAGTGACCATAAATATAAGTATTGAAAAATGGAATTTTTAACATATTAATTTTTAAATATACTCTTCTTCATAAAGCCAGTATTTTAAAGGGGGCTATTATAAGTATGAGCCATTAGGTAGACCATATACAGACATGAGTGAGCAGAATGGGAGGCACTCAGTGCTTAACTGAGGCCCTTCCTGCTGTTTGTGAACATATATTATATTTTACCCTTGACGGTCTTGTTTTCAATCAATTCACCTTTTTTCTTCTCAAGTATGTACATTGTACTTGTTTGTGATTACCCCACATTTGAGGGATGACATGTTAACAGATCTTTAATTTATTTCTCCAAATATCTGCTTCATTCAAATCTGTGATCGAAGGAAGCATATAAGAATAACTTAGTTATCGTTATTTTATTGATATTCCATGAATTTCTTTATTAGCTCTCATGCAAAGTTGTGGGATTTAGTAGTTATACATCATTGTGCTAGGAAACATGCCTTGCTTAATTATTGAAGCAAATGTCCTTTGGAAAAAGGTGTTTTAAAGATGTATAGGCCATATATTTTGTACCAATGTAATCATTCACCATGTTGTTTAAGCAAATAAGCTAGTTTAAATAAGCTCATAATGAGTTTTTAATTTATAGAGAAATGAATCAGTAGGGCAAAGAGAGGTGCAAAGTCTAGAAGAATTTGCCTTGTATAATAATTGAAGAATCACTTGAGTGAAATCCCCACTGAACTAGCTTTTGTTGGGCGAAAGAATGCAATTATATTAAAAATTAATACTTCAGTGTAATATGAAACCAATGCTGCCTGAATTATTATGGGCCAAATTAGGTTGCTGTAAACAATAACAAAATGGGTGACTGTGCAAATGAAAGCACTGAGTTATTTAAACTTGCAGCAGCATGTCTAATGAGATGCAGTGAAAGCAGAAAATGTTTAATTTAGTAACGGGTGACCTGAATCAATCTGTCCTACAAAATGATAGGCTTTTTGACTGATTTTTAGTTAAAACAAAATAACTGAATAATCACCCCTATTAATATATCATATAGACTATTTCATATTATTCTTTTTTAGTAAGAGAAATGACAGCTTTCGGTGGGAATTATTACAAGTTCCATGTGAAACACTGCCAACCAAATTAAGTCTTCGTTGGTTTTTTCCCTTAGAGAATCTGAGAATGTTTCATATTTCTTTCTGCTTGGATTGTATTAAGATCATAATCTAATAAACACTGTGAAGGAAAAACTTGTTTTGATATTTGTCTGGAATATAATTATGCAAGTCTAGTCTACTTTTATAAATTTTAGGTATATTAAGATGATTAAATAAAAAAATGATGGGGGTCAGCCGGATGGCGTAGCGGTTAAGTTCACTCACTCTGCTTTGGCAGCTCGGGGTTTGCCAGTTTGGATCCCGGGTGTGGACCTAGCACTGCTTGTCGGGCCATGCTGTGGCAGGCATCCCACATGTAAAGTGGAGGAGGATGGGGCAGATGTTAGCTCAGGGCCAATCGCCCTCAAAATAAATAAAGAAAGAAAATAATAAAAAAAATGATGGACCCATCTCACATTTAGAACTTTCCCTGGAATTGGCGATCTACCCAGATATTTTGTAGTTAACTACCTGAAACTGCTCCTTGCATTGTGTTTTCTATCTTTTAGAGTCAGTGCAGTATCATCACAGTTCAGGTATTTTGAAAAATTCTTCCTCAGAGGGTGTGAATTTGCAGTATACGATAATGCAAAGTGGCAGTTTAGCACAGAGAGTTGAATTATTGAAGAGCCACCATGCATCACTTCAGGGATACTCAATCTTATGATTGTCCTGTGATATGGAAAAACATTTTACATTTTTACTCAATTTTTAAAAACTTTTCACTGTAGGAAGCATGATCCTCTATGAACAATGGACATATAGTGAACATATGTGGTGAGAATGAGGAGCTGCAAAGTATCTTTTAAAAAGGAAAGTGCCTATTTGTAAACGTGGAGTACAGTTTACTGTCTCAATCCTCCTTCAGTGGGATGGTTCCTTGATAGAGCTTACTCGTTGAGAGTTGGTTTCCAAACTAAATTAGAAGAAGAAAATAACATGTACCATCTTACACAGTGAACCAAAATGTGTCCCTAAAGTCACACTTGTAACCACTTTAATGTTAGGAATTTTATTGTATTTATTTTTCACATCTGAATTCTGCACAGAAAATATTGAATATTAGGTTCAAATATTATTTTTCAAATTTAAAAATTATTTTAGTTCACGTGCGTCAGTTGCAGATGTGGAACCTTTAATCTCTTTAGTGTGAAGGTGAAATGAAGCTTTATGTTGACATACCATTTTGTAACTCTGTAACTTTGATAAATAGATGTTTTTTGTATTAAAAAACTTAGCATAATACTTTAAAACAAGGAAAAAGAGCAAAGGACTTTTTTTATAAGCTTGCTATAATATTATCTAAATCAAGTGACTAATTCTTTTGTTTTAAATAAAAACAATCTCACTTTTCACAAAAGAAACAACATGCAATGTATTGTATAAATCTTTATGCTTTGGTTTCATTTTGTAGGTAGGATTTTTTGTGGTTTATTCTTTTAAATGACGAGGCTATAGAATGTTACAGCTATTGAATATCTCTGAAAAATAGAAAAAAAAAAACTCCAAAGCATTTATTGTTTCCAAAAACATTCCCTGGTGATTGTGACTTTGAATAACAGAATGAAGATAAAGCTAGTATGTGGGAGTTATTTTCTAGTTAGAAGCAGTACATAGATAGATAATCTTTCCTCGAAAAGAATTTTAATGTTGAGTCAAACTTTCATTTGGGCAATAATTATTACAGGACACTCTCTGTAAGCTGAATGTTCTGGAAATGGTCATGTTAACCAGATCATGTCATGTGGAATAAGTAGATTTTAGTTCAAATCTGGGCTCATCTATATGTGGGCCCTTTACTTTTTTAGATCTTGGACATATTCCTTATCTTTCCTGAGCCCCATTTTCGTCACTTGTAAACCTGTGTTCCTAGTCCATAATTCACCGGATTTTATTGGGTATAATGATACATATGTGAATTTTATTATGTAGTATAATAATGCTATTATTATAAGGTTCTCTGTAAAGAAACCCTATAATGAATAATTTTAGGTGGAGAATTTCTTTGTAAAGTCAATAATCACTACCTTCCTTTCTTTCCCTACCACTCCCACCATTCTTTTGTTCCACTAATTTTGTACTCTGAAATTTTCAAATACCGTGTTTAAAATCTTATCTGTCAATATTGTTATTGTAGTATATTTGAGAAGACATTTTAGCCTCATGAAAAAGATGGTATTCAATTTGTGGTTGAGGTTTATTTGTTTTCTTTACAGTATTTGAAGTACGTTTTGGAAGAGAAATTAGTCTCTCAATATTCGTACCCATTTTGATCACTGTGGAAAGAAATGCTTTAAAAATGTATTGGTAATGTGCATTTAAATTTCTTCCTTTCTTTTCATGGCTTGATGGCTCATTTCTTTTTAGTGCTGAATAATATTCCATTGTCTGGATGTACCACATCTATTTATTTATCTATTCACCTACTGAAGGACATCTTGGTTGCTTCCAAGTTTTGGCAATTATGAATAAAGTCTTTTGAGTAAATACAGAGGAACTCAATTAATTTTGAGGATTTGCAATCAATTTTGATGATGGATAAAATGAGCTTTGAATCCCAGTTAGGCAAAATATTATTGCCCAATAAATAATTCCATTATTCTCATTAGTAGACCTATATTCCAAAAGAAGTCTATCCAATTATCATTATATTTTGTTTTCTATCGATAACAGTCTGTGGAAATGGAAAAGATGCATTGTGGTGGTGGCTATAATAGTAGAGATTCTAGGAGTGGAGGTGGAATTGCTATAGAATTAGCAGTTTGATCAGTCCTGAACTACTCTATGTATTAATTTGGAATTTAGATTAAAATGTAATGTGGTTATATCTGGGTATGGGATCATGGATAATGAAATTTTTTTTACGTCATGTTAATTGAATTACATTTGAGAGTTGCATGTATGTTTTCTCTGTAAAAAAAGAGCTTAAGATTTTTTCCCAGAAACAAAATATGCACACTAGGTAAACATTTGTATGTAGCTTGATTATTTTGCTTTTTGCCTATAAAATGTTAATATATTTGGGCTCATTAATTATCCAATAAACTAGTATTAGGTATGCTGACAGTCCACCATGAGGATTAAGGTAGCACTTTGAGTACAATATTAGGTAATGAAGTGTCCTATGTCAAGGAGTTTTTCATCCTTGAAATAGCCTTCTTGTGTTCATTTCTGTTTTCCTGATCAGAGATTGATAGGTGAAAACAAAAATGTTTGGTATTTTTTATGGTCCATGTTTGTAAGTCTGTTCCTTTGCAGATTTGCGTATATTCAAGGACTTTTAGAATCATACCAGAATGCTTAGGAGCATCCACTTTTCTTTGAGATGAGCAAAACCAAACCAAACTAAGGCAAACAGATTTCTGCTTAAATGAGAACTAGTGAACTTGTTTTTCTCTACCATTCATAGCCATGAAAGTGAAATTTTTAAAGCCTTCATCACTCAGAAATCTTTTCCAATGAGGCTATTTGGGGAAAAAATGCTTAGCTCAAATCAGAGGTAACTTGATGCACATATTCTATCTCTTAGTAAATTGGTTCTAAATAGCCTTGTAATCTGTGAAGTTGGGTAATTTCTGCAAATATTTTGTTTGGTACATCAGTGTTTTGTGAAAGATCAATACAGTTGCTGTTATTTAAAAATCAGTATATTTCACTTAAGAATCTTGTTTTCTGGTTTTCTTTAAATGTTAGATCAGGTATGCTGCACCCACACTGCTGCCTGGCAGTGGGTTTCTGGGGCTGAGTTAGGATTCTCCTCCTTCATTCACTAAGGGCTTCAGTGGACCTGTTCATTTACTTTCATTACTTGCCTGGCTTTTGTAAGCATTTGGCTTTGTGAACCTTGGCCTAAATACTTAGCTGACTTTAGATAAAGTTGCTTGTAGCAGGTTTTGAGAGCCTTGATACACATTGATACATATTTTGTGATTCTTCTGTAAGAAACTTTGACCCCAATTAGCTTGTATGATCTTTCTGAAACACAAACTTTAGACTCCTCTAATTAAAGCCCTTTGAGAGAGTCCCTCCTCAGATCTTTGATGTTGCTTTTCATGACCTTGGCCTTGCCTTTCTCTCAAGGGTTTATTTTCTGGCAATCCCCATAGCCAAACAGAATTATATCCAGCTTCTTCTTACCTCTGAGCCTTGCACGTTCTGTAGCCTGGACTGCTCTCCCACCTTTGTTCTTCTGGCTCATACCTCCTCCTCCTCCTCCCTGGACAGCCCTCCCTACTGTTCACTGTTCTTGTGGGGTGTGCCCACCCCGCCATGCTGTGAGTTCCTTGAGACTTGGCAGGCACCATCTTTTGCTGCACTTGATACCTACTCACTGTACCTGTGAGTATTCATTCGGTAAATGGTTCTTAAGATTTTTTCGTGTCATTTGCATGTCATAATTCTCTCATAGCATTGAACTTTAGATAGTTTATGTTTTGGGAAATGTTTAATTTTAGTGGAGAATGACAAATCTCCCCCATAAATACTCTAGGCGAGATCTTTATCACATAAAATTTTATTGGATTACAATGAATCTTCTATCTTCCATATCCTCTTTCTTACCATATTTTCTGCTTATGACAAAATTGGAAACCTTTGTAGAAATTAGATGAAGCCTAGGCAATATTAGTAAAGTCTGTGAAAGTTTTATAACTCTCATCATCATTTTTACTCTTAAAGAAAGCATTTTATATAAACACAAACTAAATCTTTGTTTTTGCAAATAATGACATTCTCAATCGTAGTAGATTTTTAAATGTAGTTTCCAGCAAGACTCAAGTTTTAGAATAACATGCAACAGAAAGCACCATTTTCTAATGCTTGAGATTTAAAACAAGTTCATGCATCTGAAACAATATCAGAAGATATCTCTGAATAATTATCTACATATTTGTCAGTGTTACTAATCTTATATAGACTCTTCATGAGTTCTCAAAAGTAGAATTTTAATTTAAATGCTCAAAAAGCCCAGTTTAGTGTTGGCGTCATGCCTAATGCAACATTAGAGCCACATTTTGTTCATCAGAGGCTGGTATTCTTTTCCTCTACTGCCTTCCATCCCAAATTATTCTCTATCTCTTTTTCCTTTTCCCATGGCGATGTCCACTAGCCTTTCTCTTCTCAAATCATGTCACAGATATTTAAAATATACTTATGACAGCATCACGGCTGAGTGAGCTGTTCCATTAGGCTCTCCCCCCTAAGATACAATGAAAAGGACATTCATTAACCAACAGAGGATATCCACACAACACAATAGACGTCTGAGAGATCCACACAGCCATACATCTGAAGGTGGGGGTGCTGGATCCCCCAGGAAGCAGGGGAAGGAGGTAAATGGATATCCTCACCTTCCCAAGTGCCAGCGATCTAGGGTGCAGGACCTCACACAGCAGCCAGTGCATGACTCTGAGAGGAGATGGGGGAAAAGGCAGCCCTCTGCAGGAATGCTCTCACTCTTGAAGTTGCTTCCCAGTCCGCAGGAATGCTCCATGCCAAGGCAGCTAAGTCACCATGGGGGCTCTCTCACCAAGCCAAACAGCCCAGGCAGGGCACCAGTGAGTGCAGGGCAGGATTGTGGGCGGGAAAGAAAGCACCCCCTCCCTCCCATATCACCTGGTGCACCAGCTCAGCCAATTGGCCAGGGCAGGGGATCCCTGCCACAGCGCCTGTGCCTGCAGGTGTGAAGCAATGGCGACAAGATACAGAAAGCCCTATTGGCACAACTTCTAATGGAGGGGCACAACTGCCAGGGGATGTGGTGGGCTTGGAAAACACAACTCCTGCTCCCTTCAGTGGTGGCAGGTGGAATCTGTGACCAGATACTACCACTATGCATCAGCAAAGATCCACTCCATCTAACAGCTTGAATAAATACATTAACACTCCAGACCAGAAGGAAAATAACAAGTGCCCAGAAACCAATGCTGAAGTCACAGAAATTTACAATCTAAATGATGGAGACTTGAAAATAGTTATCATACAGAGATTCAACAAGTTACAAGAAAACTCAGAAAGACATGTCAATGAACTCAGGAATAAAATAAATGAGCAGAGGGAATTCTTCACAAAAGAATTAAAGACTTGAATGTAAGAACAGAAATTGACATTGTTTGACTCTTTGACATGGTCTTAGCAACATGTTTTCAAGTACCATATCTGACCGGGCAAGGGAAACAAAAGAAAAAATGAACAAATGGGACTACATCAAACTGAAAAGCTTCTGACAGCAAAGGAAACCATCAACAAAATGAAAAGACAACCTAATAATTGGGAGAAGATATTTGCAAACCATATATCAGATAAGGGGTTAATATCCAAAATATACAAAGAACTCATAAATCTCAACAACAAAAAAACCAATAACCCAATTAAAAAATGGGCAAAAAATCTGAACAGAGATTTCTCCAAAGAGAATGTACGGATGGCCAACAGGCATACGAAAAGATGCTCAACATCATTAGCTGTCAGGGAAATGTAAATCAAAACTACAATGAGGTATCACCTCACTCCAGTCAGAATGGCTATAATTAACAAGACAGGAAACAACAAGTGTTGGAGAGGATGTGAAGAGAAGGGAACCCTCGTACACTGCTGGTGGGAGTGCAAACTGGTGCAGCCACTATGGAAAGCAGTAGGGAGTATACTCAGGAAATTAAGAATAGTCTACCATATGATCAAGCTATCCCACTGCTGGGTATTTATCCAAAGAACTTGAAAACACAAATGCATAAAGATACATGCACCCATATGTTCTTTGCAGCATTATTCACAATAGCCAAGACTTGGAAGCAACCTAGGTGCCCATCAAAGGACGAATGGATAAAGAAGATGTGGTATATATACGCAATGGAATACTACTTAGCCATAAGAATGATGAAATTAGGCCATTTGTGACAACATGGATGGACCTTGAGGATATTATGCTGACTGAAATAAATCAGAAGGAGAAAGTCACATACCATATGATCTCACTCATAAGTAGAAGATAAAAATGACAAACACATAGCAACGGAGATTGGATTGGTGGTTACCATAGGGGAAGGGGGGAGGGGGAAAGGCAAAAGGGGTGATTAGGCTCACATGTGATGTGATGGACTATAATTAGTTTTTGCATGGTGAACGTGATGTAATCTACACAGAATTTGAAATTTATTACAGTGTGCATCTGAAAGCTGTATAATATAATCCAATGTTACTTCAAAATAAAACAAATAAAAAAAAGGGAGAGATTGAAACTCTAAAAAATACCAAACAGAAATGCTGGAGATGAAGAACACAATGAATGAGATTTAAAAAAATAATCTACAATCCTTAAAGAACAGAGTTGACATTATGGAGGACAGAATTAGTAATTTAGAGTACAGAAATACATAAATGTTTCAGGTGGAGAAGGAGAGAGAACTAAGACTAAAAAGAAATGATGAAATTTATCCGACTCAATTAGAAAATGCAATATAAGGATTATAGGTGTTCCAGAGGGAGAAGGGGGTGGAGAAGGAGCTGAGAGCTTCCTCAAAGAAATAATAGCTGAGAACTTCCAAAACCTGGGGAAGGAGCTGGAATTACATGTAAATGAAACTAATAGAACTCCTGATTACATCAGTGTAAAAAGACCTTCTCTAAGGCATATATTAGTAAAACTAGCAAGAATAAATGATGAGGAAAAAATATTAAGGGCAGCAAGGCAGAAGAAAATAATCTACAAAGGAACTACTATCAGGCTTTCAGTGGGCTTCTCAGCATAAACCTTACAAGCCAGGAGAGAGAGGAATGATATATTCAAAGTACTGAATGGCAAAAACTTTCAGCCAAGAATACTCTATCCAGTGAAACTCTCCTTCAGATATGATGGAGAAATAAAATCTTTCCCAGATAAACAAAAGCTGAGGGAGTTCATCGCCATAAGACCCCCCTACAAGAAATGATCAAGAAGGCCCTCATAGCTGAAAGAAAAAAAAGAAAAAAAAAAGAAAGGGTTTGCAAAGCATGAGCAAGGAGATAAATAGACAGGCAAAATCAGAAAATTGTAGCTTTCTATTAGAATAGGTTAGCAAACTCTTAATTATAAAAGTTAAGTTATCTAAGTATATTTTATCTTTATAATTAAAAAAAGGGAAAGAAAGCATAAAAAATAACTATAATTACTCCATTTTAATCACAAACTCACAATGCAAAATGGGATAAGTTGTGACAATAATACTTTCAACAGAGAAGAGGAAAGGAATGGATCCACTTAGGCTAAGGATATAAGAGGCTATCAGAAAGTGAACTATCTCATCTTTGAGATCTTTTACACAAACCTCATGGTAACCAGTAAACTAAAAATCAGAACAGAGACACAAATGATAAATAAAGAGAAAACTATCACAGAAAATCACCAAACTGAAATTCTGTTCAGAAATACAAAGGAAGATAAACAAGGAAAATACAGAAAAACCAGAAAAGAAGAGATAAAATGATAGTATTAAGCCATCATATATCAATAATCACTCTAAATGTAAATAGATTGATTTCTCCAATCAAAAGGCACAGAGTGGCTGGATGAATTAAAAAAAAAAAAAAAGACCCAAAACTATGCTGCCTCCAGGAAACACATCTCGGCTCTAAAGGCTCAGAGTGGAGGGATGGAATATGATACTCCAAGAAAATGGCAAACTAAAGAAAGCAGGTGTTCCCATACTTAAATCAGACAGGGCAGACTTCAAGATAAAAAACGCAGAGAGACAAAGAGAGGCAGTATATAATGATAAAGGGGACACTCCACCAAGAGGACATAACACTTATAAATATATATGCACCTAAATACATAAAGCAACTATTAACAGATGTAAAAGGAGAAATTAAGAGCAATGCAATAATAGTAGGAGACCTCAGCATCCCACTTACATCAATGGATAGATCACCCAGACAGATAGTCAACAAGGAAATAGTGAAATGAAAAGATAGACCATATGGACTTAAAGTTTTATACAGAATACTCCATCCAAAAACAGCAGAATACACATTCTTCTCTAGTGCACGTGAAACATTCTTGAAGATAGACCATATGCTGGGGAACAAGGCAAGCATCAGTAAATTTAAGAAGATTGAAATCATATCAAGCATCTTTTCCAACCATCATGCTATGAAACTAGAAATCAACTACAAGAAAAAAGCTGGGAAAGTGACAAATATGTGGTGACTAAACAGCATGCTACTGAACAACCAATGGATCAATGAAGAAGTTAAAGGAGAAGTCAAAAAAATCTGGAGATAAATGAAAATGAAAACATACCACACCAACTCATATGGGATGCAGCAAAAGTGGTCCTAAGAGGGAAATTCACTGTAATACAGGCCCACCTTAACAAACAAGAAAAATCTCAAATAAGCAATCTTAAACTATGCCTAACAGAACTAGAAAACAAAGAACAAACCCCAAAGTCAGCAGAAGGAGGGAAATAATAAAAATTAGAGCAGAAATTAATGAAATTGAAACAGAAAAATAAAGTAGAAAGGATCAATAAATCTACGAGCTGGTTCTTTGAGAAGATAAACAAAATTGACAAACCGTTAACCAGACTCACTAAGGAAAAACAAGACTCAAATAAAATTAGAAATGAAAGAGGCGAAAATACAATGGATACCACAGAAATCCAAAAGATTATAAGAGAATACTATGAAAAACTGTATGCCAACAATTTGGACAATCTAAAAGAAATGAATAAATTCTTAGACACTACACCCTCCTAAAACTGAATCAAGAAGAAATAGAGAATCTGAATAGACAAATCACAAGTAAAGAGATGGAAACAATAATCAAAAACCTCCAATGGGCCCGGCTCCGTGGCCAAGTGGTTAAGTTTGCGCACTCCACTGCGGCGGCCCAGGGTTTGGATCCTGGGTGCGGACATGGCACTGCTCCTCAGGCCACATTGAGGCAGCGTCCCACATCCCACAACTAGAAGGACCTGCAACTAAGATATACAACTGTGTACAGGGGGGCTTTGGGGAGATAAAGCAGAAAAAAAAAAAAGAAGATTGGCAACAGTTGTTAGCCCAGGTGCCAATCTTAAAAAAAAAAAAAAAAAAAAGAAAACCTCCGAAAAATTAAAGTCCAGGACCAGATGGTTTCTCTGGAAAATTCTACCAAACATTCAAAGAAGACTTAATACCTATCCTTCTCAAACCATTCCAAAAAAATTGAAGAAGACGGAACACTTCCTAACTCCTTCTATGAGGCCAACATCACCCTGATCCCAAAGCCAGACAGGGACAACACCAAGAAGAAAATTACAGGGCAATATTTCTGATGAACATAGATGCAAAAATCCTCAAGAAAATGTTGGCGAACCAAATACAGCAATGCATTATAAGGATCATATGCCATGATCAAGTGGGATTTATACCAGGAGCTCAGGGATGGTTCAACATCTGTAAATCAATTGATGTGATATACCACATTAATAAAAAGAGGAATAAAAATCACATGATAATCTCAGTAGATTCAGAAAAAGCATTTGACACGATGCAACATCCATTTATGATCAAAAAACCCTCTCAACAAAATGGGTATAGAAGAAAAGTACCTCAACATAAAAAAGCCCATATATTACAAAACAACAGCCAACATCATACTCAATGGGGAAAAACTGAAAGCCATCCCTCTGAGAACAGGAACGAGATAATTGTGCCCACTCCCACCACTCATATTGAACATAGTACTGGAGGTTTTGTGCAGAGAAATTGGGTATGAAAAAGAAATAAAAGGTATCCAAATTGGCCAGGAAAAAGTGAAACTCTTGCTGTTTGCACATGGCATGTTTCTATATATGGAAACCCCTAATGAATCTGTCAGAAAAGTATTAGAAATAATTAACAACAATAGCAAAGTTGCAGGGTACAAAATCAACTTTCAAAACTCAGGTGCATTTCTATACTCTAATAATGAACTAACACAAAGAGAAGTCAAGAATACAATTTCATGTATAATCTCAACAAAAAGAGTAAAATATCTAGGAATAAATTTATCCCAGGAGGTGAAAGACCTATACAGTGAAAACTATAAGACATTATTGGAAGAAGTCGATGATGACATAAAGAAATGGAAAGATATTCCATGCACATGAATTCGAAGAATAACTATAGTTAAAATGTCTGTATTGCCTAAAGCAATCTACAGATTAAACACAATCCCAATCAGAATCCCAGTGACATCCTTCACGGAAATAGAACAAAGAATCATAAAATTCATATGAGACAACAAAAGATCCCAAATATCTAAAGCAATCCTAAGAAAAAAGAACAAATCTGGAGGCATCACGATCCCTGGCTTCAAAATATACTGTAAAGCTATAGTAATCAAAACAGCATGGTGTTGGTACAAAAACAGACACACAGATCAATGGAACAGAATTGAAAGCCCCGAAATAAAACCACACATCTGTAGATAGCTAATCTTCAACAAGGAGCCAAGAACATACAATGGAGAAAGGAAAGTCGCTTCAATAAATGGTGTTGGGAAAACTGGACAGCCACATGCAGAAGAATGAAAGTGGAACATTATCTTCTGCCATACACAAACATTAACTCAAAATGAATTAAAGCCTTGAAAGTAAGATGTGACCATAAAACTCCTGGAAGAAAATATAGGCAGTACACTTGAGGAGGTTGGTCTTTGAAGCATCTTTTCGAATACCACATCTACTCAGGCAAGGGAAACAAAAGAAAAAATAAACGATTGGGACTACATCAGGCTAAAGAGTTTCTGCAAGGCAAAGGACACCATGAATAAAATGAAAAGACAGCCCACCAACAGGGAGAAAGTATTTGCAAATCATATATCTGACAAGGGGCTAATCTCCAAAATATATAAAGACCTCATACAACTCAACAACAAAAAGACAAACGACCAGATCAAAAAATGGGCAGAGGATATGAACAGACATTCTTCCAAAGAAGATATACAGGTGGCCAATAGGCACATGAAAAGATGTTCAGCATCACTAATCATTAGAGAAATGCAAACCAAAACCACACTAAGATATCACCTTACACCCATTAGAATGGCTATAATTACCAAGACAAAAAATAACAAATGTTGGAGAGAATGTGGAGAAAAGGGAACCCTCAAACACTGCTGATGGGAATGCAAACTGGTGCAGTCACTATGGAAAACAGTATAGAGATTTCTTAAAAACTTAAAAATAGAAATACCATACGACTCAGCTATCCCACTACAGGGTGTTTATCCAAAGAAGTTGAAATCAACAATTCAAAGAGCTTTATGCACCCCTATGTTGATTGCAGCATTATTCACAATAGCCAAGACCTGGAAGCAACCCAAGTGCCCATTGACTGATGATTGGATAAAGAAGATGTGGTATATATATCCAATGGAATACTTACTCAGGCATAAAAAAGGACAAAATTGTCCCTTTTGCAACAACTTGGATGGACCTTGAGGGTATTCTGTTAAGCAGAATAAGCCAGACAGAGAAAGACAAACACTGCATGATTTCACTCATATGTGGAAGATAAACATATAGACAAAGAGAACAGATAAGTGGTTACTAGAGGGGAAGTGGGTTGGAGGGTGGGCATAAGGGATAAAGGGGTACAATATATATGGTGACTTACAAATAATACTGTACTCCTGAAATTTCACAATTTTATAAACTATTATGACCTCAATAAAATAATAAAAAATATATACACTTAATGACAACGTTTAGGGCACTTGTTGATCTGCCATTAAAATTTGTATCTGTGGAACCCATCTGCCAGGTCTGAGTTCATACTGCCCAATTCTGAAGTTTTTCCATTGCCGTATTTCTGTTAGATAGCCCCATACATAAACTTTCAGAAACGTTTGTGTTCACACGTACACACACAAACACACACACACATGCACTTTGAATTCATTTCCACTTGTTGGTTGATGATGCCTACCTTTTACATGTACCACCAGCTGAATATAGTGTTGCTTCATTTCAACTGATTTCTAAGGGAAGGAATCCTGCATGTGGCCTTAGAAAAGAGAGGATCATCATTCTTCATACTCTTGAATGACCTACTTTAAGAAGTGATGATTGGTAAGATTCTGAGAAATCCCTTCTTCTCACTTGGTTAAAGGAAGTTCTGCTTCTCTTTTCTGTTCATGTCATAGCTTTCACAGATAGGAGAAGGTTTTGTTAGGATAAAGTTTATTAGGTAGGCCTTCAGACATGTTGTTGTATTATGGAAAAAAACTTATGAAGAAAGAGGTGACAGAGTGGCAGTACGTTTTTAGCTGTAAGTTGGAAGTTCAATAGATGTAGTAGTCTTCCCCCAAATGGAGAGTTTTATACCCTTAGAAGCAGTTGTAAATATTTAGTAACAAGAAGCAAGATGTATGGAGTTGGGTCTTTTCTCTAAAGTTGAAAATTTTGCTTCTCTAACGCATATAACTTTCCTGTCATATGGGATTGCAGCCCAATACACGAGGGACATTATGATCTATTGCTGTTGTTGAAATATCTAATCCACGCAAAAATATCAACTTTAACAACTTGTGATTTACCAGTGCAGTGGACATTTCTGTCAGTGCGCTTCAGTTTTGTTGCAGCTTTTAATTCTGTAACAGATTTATGTGGAGAATTACTAGTGGTAGAGAAAACTTTTAGCATAGTAAGTATTTCATAATTCAACATATTAATAAATGTTTCATATTCAGATTAATAACTATTTCTAGGATGAGCGAATGACCAGTGAACAAGACAGCATCATACCATATTTTAAAAAATTGCTGTTGTTTCTTCCAAAGTCAACAGCTATTTACTTGAGGGTAAAAAGAATAAGGCAGTTCTTTTAGTAACAATATTTTCCAGCTTCAGACATTTGAGTCAGAAGAAAAGCACACAAAAAGAGATTTGTTGTATGACAGAAAACGTATCTTAAACTCTCCTTTTTCTTCCCTAGTAAAATACAGCTCAGTGTAAATATAACAAATCAAGAAATAGTTAGAGAAGACCAGATAATAGATTGTTTCAAAATAATTGAGACATTACAAAGGTTAATAGTATGTCAGAGTTCAAACATAATATGTTGAGGAATATTTATAAATTTCTTTCTCTTTCCTTTTTGGAAGAATTCTAACATGTTCCTCTTTTAGCCTCCCAAATCTGCTCTCTTTTCATCAGCAGTCCTGATCTAGTTGTGCTGTAGGCTTTGGCTGAGGTGGAGGAACATTTAGAGTGGCCATCTAACATATCTGGTAAGCTGATGATGCATGAGGCCTTCAGAACCTAGAGGGATGGGAAAAAAGCCCCCAGCCAGCTCATTGGTGTGGTATGAATGGCTCTCTAGGTGAACGAAGGTGATGCAAAAAGTACCCGCGCTGCTCACGCTAATGAATCGTGCTTTGTAGCCTGTCAGATTTTTCACCCCTCCAGAATCCATTTTTCCCCACTGTTCCTTTAACTGGGCCTCTGGATGGTGAAGAATGGTTGTGATGCAGTTCCTGTTTTCTGTGATGCTCTGGAGTTGGAGCTATGAAAGGCAGATTCATTTATTCTTTAGGTGAATCAGAGTGACTGCAGTTCCACAAACAAATTGGGTTTTAGTGAGGAATGCTTTGTGATAAATAATCTGGCAAGAGATTGGGTGCGCTCCTAGCTGATACACCTCAGCTGTACGTAAAAATCAGTGTCTCAAAGGGACTGATTTATTGCTGAACTGAGTGATCCCTGAGCAATGTACAGCAGTCCTTGTTCTGATCTATTGTTGCCGTCTCTATTTCCCTAAAGCATATTCAACAAAAGTTGATGGTAAGGGAAACAAATGTTCTATTTTCTGAGTCCTTTTCATTTTAGCCTCCACTTTAAAAAAAAAAATCAGCTCTGTGATGCACAACTCTCTCAGTGAATAATTCTTCATGATCTGGAAAGAAAACCTGTTTCATAGATTGGTTAAGGACATTTTCCATGGTTGGGTCAGCTGAATCATATTTTTCACATATAATGTTAGGACATTTTGAAATTTAACCACATGTTTTTGCTAGAGGCTTCAAATACCTTAGCAATGGCTGCAAATGCCTCTTTTCATTGACTGTAAAAATGTTTTTTTTCCCCTTAAAGTGTATTTACTTCATTTTGTTTCAAGTTATTCGGTTCCACAAATCATCCGGAGACAGAGAAAATCTGGTACTTTCCTCCTTGGTGGGAAATACATATATATAAAGTGTGTACTTTATACTTACATATAAAGATAGAAGTTAAAGCATAGCATGCATTTGTTAGACCCTTGGTACTTCCCTCTAAATGCCGTAACAAGCAGCACTTACCTTCCTTGATTCATAAGTGTTGCTGTGGTCAGTTATACTATCTCAGTAAGAATCGTTTCATACGAGGAGGCTAGGTTGGCATTAACTTTTTAAACTTTTTTTTTTTGCTTGACACTTTACACGTTATTTAACTTAAGGTAAATATTATCTACATTTTTATGGATGAGAAATCTAACACTTAGAACTGTTAAATGACTTGCCCTCAAGTCATACAGCTAGTAAGTTATAGAGCCAGGATTAGCATCTATTTATATCTAGCTTAAAGCTTATGTATTTCATCTTTGCCTACTACTCACAGTCTTGTGTAGGAATAAAGTTTTTATAGAGCAAATCAGATTTTCAGTTTGATACTTGAAAGAAAACAGCAGTGAATCTATTTTTAAAGTGACTTTTTTTGGCAAAGATCTTTTTGTAATTTTGAATTATTATATATTTTCCTCAGATGATGCACACCTGTAGTGACTTAAGTATATTAACAGATGTTTTAGATGGATACGCTCTTGTTGGTCATATTCAAAAGCATGTTAAATTAATAGTTTTTTAGAAAATAACATGCAAATATAAATTAAATGTTTGCCTAATTCAAACATAAAAACATAAGATATTGTTACCTTAAGGTGTTTCAAGGAAAAATGTGCTTATAACACTGTAGGATTTACCTGTCTTAGATGTGCTCCGTTGTGATTATTGTACCATATGTATTTTAGGTGCTCCATGGCTTGCATTTTAAAAGCGTTTAATGTTCATAGTGCCTCAATCTAAGACATATGGTCTGGGTAGGTCTGATGTCTAATGTGATGTTGATAAATAGTTCATTGTGGCAGAGACTTAAGAGTGGAGGTTGGAATGAGAATGATAGTGTTTAATTTTGGGGACATCAAACTGGTATGCTTCGAAGAGAAACTTAGCAAAGGTAATTGGACCGACTACCAATATAAATTAGGTCCGTAGCCTAGATCTATGAGTACTAGCCTTTATAACAGACTTGGCAGCAGCACAAATCTGTTAGAAGAAAATGGAACTGTCCCTGACAGGAAATAATGGGATTGTCATAGATAAAACACACTGTACAGTTTTTCCTTTTAATTACCATATGAGAACAAAATCATTTTTTGCAGCTGGTCCTTCTTCATTTTCATTTGCCTTGACTAAATCTCACACCTAGGGGTTTGAAACATGACAGACAACAGTTGTGAATCTGTATCTAATAATTGACTCTAGTTCCTGTCCTTCCTTTAAAAATTGGCTATCTTGTAAACATCTGTAACACTAATAAAGACCGCCTTTTTTCTTATGTGTAAAATGCTTTCCAAACCATGGTTAGATTATATGTGTGAATCAAATCACCAATTTAAATAAGTGAAGTTATTAAATTACTCTTTCTAGGAGAATAGATTTTAAAAGAATGATGCGTTTCAGTCAGTTTAAGAGCAGCTGGCAAGCAACCATTCATTATGGCCTAGTGTGACATTGATTTTTGACCAGAAGAAATGGTAACATAGCAATAACTGTGTATCCTTAAGGAAACATTCTATATTATTGGTGCACTTTGTTTCCTTAAAAGCCACTACCAAAACTTTATTCAAATTGAATGTTGATTGTACTAATGAGGAAATCTATTCATTGTCAAAATCAAAGCATTCATTATTGTGAAAATAAGATGCTAATCCCAAACTATTACCTTAGCAACTATTTCTGCCGCTCTTCCTTAAGAACACAAAGTGTTTTATTATAGACGACCTCTTTTTTTTTAAGCAAAAATTACAAAATACCACTTAATTACATATAGTAAGAAAATTAGGCTTACTCATTGTGCAAATTAAATAGACTATCGAAACAAAATCAGTTGATTTGGCTCATTTTTTTCCCTGCATTTTATCCAGTGATTACTGCTCTCATCCACTTGCCAAATTGATGGGACTTGGCAGTAAAAAATAAGCAGTTGAAAATGTGGGAGATTAAGTTTTTAAAAAGAGTTGGTCTTATCAGGTTGATAAGCTGCATCATGAGTTGGTCTGTTTTCAGTCATAATCACTTAGACCCTAATATAAGAACCCTTGCTTTAAGAGACACTATTATTTTTGTTTTCCAGATTTTGATAAATATTGTGGATTCAACCAAGGAGGTATTTATAATTCTTGCACAATTTGGCTTTGTCTTATCATTAAGTTTGAGAATATTAGATGCAAATTGTATCAAAATTCTGTGAAAAATGACAGTGGAAAGAAATAGTGTTTAATGAGCATAAATTAGGCCTTGTTGAAGTCAGTGCTGAGGAGATTGAATGCTGGATTTGAGGTCTGATCATACTGAATGCTATACCTAATAAAGCCCTTTTATAAATGAGGGAGGTGATTTCAGGAAAAGTAGGTAGTGTTTACTCATACCTGTGTTTTGGATAGCAAATTGGCTATAGGATAATGTTGAACTTAATGTGGATTTGAACCAGTCATTCAAGTTCCAATTTGCAGAGCCCTGGAATGAGTCCAAATTTGCATGTGAGGAATATGTTCTGAGGCAGAGACACTGGAATGGCTGCCATTACTTTGGGCATAGTGACAACAAGCCATAGTGACAACAAGAGGAACCATCCTCTTCATCAGCTGGAGGTGTGAGGGGGAGGCGTGCATCTTCATTTTCTCTACTCCTTCTCCACTCCAATAATGAAAGCTACAATTTTTGCAATTAAGGCAAGTACATTACATGCATTCCCATTTAATTTTCAGAATAATTCTGAAAGGTGGTTGTTATTATGTCTATTTTTACAGATGTGAAAATTAAGGTTCAGAGAATTTAAGGAACTTAAGGTCATTACACTAATAAGTGGGAAAATTTTGGACTCAAACCACTCTTTTTCTGATTGCAAAACCTTAGTTTTTCCACTATCACACACTATTACAAATTATCAAAAAAAATTGGAATAATTTTTCTATGTAACATGTCTATATTGGGCCAGATTTCAATTCGACTTATATCATAAAAGCTGTTTTTTTCACATGGATCTGTTACCTTCTAAGAGATCTTTATCATTCTAAAACCCTTCTTTTAGATCATTTGGGCTGAGGACTTAAAAGAGAGACAGCTGCTGGAATTCTTCTCCTAGACTGACCCTAGAATCTACCCCTCCCCTGTTTTATCTGTCTCTATAAGCTTGTATTTGATGCTTTTCCACTTCTCCAATCTTCTTGGCTTTTATAATATGAACAGTTATTGGGTGTTTGCTATATATATAAGGCAATGATATATAGTATTAAGTCAGTAAATCACAGAAGAAAGAAGAGAAAGGAGGAAGGAAGAAGGTTAGAAAGGAACTTATTGGTTTGGGAAATTGAGCATTTCAGAGACAGATTTTGCTGACTTAAGCCCTGCCTTTTGAGTCCATTTCTCGTGTCTGTGTTGTTTTCATACCCAGCTGAGTTCTTTCTATGTGATGGCTCCTGAGTTCACATGAAACTAAGTGTTTTTTCCTTTTTAACCCACCCCAAATTATTCAATATGATGAATAAATTATGAAAAATATATGCATTTTTGTGGTATTTGTTATCTATTTTTATTGATGTTGGTGAATTCCTTAAATTGAAGATTCTTTGTTCCTCACATTCTGCACTGCTTCTAGGACCATAGCTGTAAATATACTGGCAACAGCTCTATATCCTAACGTTTTCTCTAAAGTTCATAAGAAGGATAATTATGTTGAAGTATCATATGTAAATTCACGTTACTTATTTACATTTATAATTGTGAAGAAAATAGTTGTAGGAATAATGCACATTTATTCATTCCACATTTATTAAACATTTCTTTTGTATCATGCGTGATATTAAATCTTTGTGTGTGAACGGGATTTTGTTTAGTAGTTTTTATTTTTGAGAAATTTTTGTTTTTTTTCTTGTTTTCCATTTTGAATTGTCTTAAGATTCAATTGGCTTCCTAGATAGCACTCTGAAATTTGACAGTATTCCTTACAGAAGAAAATTATTATACTTGACAGTTGTATTATGTGATATTCCTTGAGAAATTCTCAGGGGAGTATTTCAGTTATTTTCAAAATGTCTACACTTACAGAACTTTTTTGTGAAAATTGTAATACATATTTATTCATGGTTCTCTAACTTTATTTTACTCATCTGCTCAGTCATCATTCATTCATTCATTTTCAGTTGATAAATATTTCCTAAGCCCCTAACATATTTGTTGCTCTTCGTAGATGAAAAAGACATGAATATTTTCCCTCATGGAGATTATACTGTGTTGAAGAAGACAGATTAAACAAATAAACACGCTAAGTTGACAACTAGTCTGAGGAAAAGTACAGTGTGTTCTGAGAGAGACAACAATTCACTTTAGAATGAGTAAGCAGGGAGGGCCTTGCTGGGTAAGTGGCTTTCAGCAGAGATCTGATGGATGCTTATGAGTTACTTAACTTGGTAAAGATTTGGGAGTGAGCCTGTGTAAATATCCTGAGGAGAGAAAGAGCTGGGCTTTTTGGAAGAATAAAAGATTTGTTTTGTACTTAAGAATGAAGGCTAAATTTGTGTAAGATGGGGTTTGCTATTTGATGATTCGCATCTCCAAGTATGAAGTGAAGTTCCCTAAGCATTCATGCACTGATTATAGTAGTAGCAAATATATGATGGTATAAATATCAGAATAATTTACTTTAATCATTTGAAAAATGGAGACAAATCAGTGTTATGTTTCTTGTCAGTTTTTAAAATTACTTGCAAAGGTAGACAGAACAAGTAATCTGCTGATCGGACGTCTGAACAGTTCTTGGTTTCAGTATTATAAATATTTTTTTCCTTTGTTTATATGTGTATACATACACACACACACCATTTACTTATTTAGCTGTTGTTCTTTAAATAAATCTTACCCATATTCTTTATTAAAGTGTTTTGAATAACACTATTAAAAATTAGTAATAGTTTCTATTAAAATTTGTATCTATATACCGTATACTCTTTAAAAAAGCAGGGTGGAGTCAATTTCCATTTTTCCTTTATTGAGTTATGGTCTTGCAAAATGAAAACTCATACTATTTTTCAAGATTACGGTCTTAATCCACTGAACTGAAACAAAACACATTTACATGGGTTTTTGTGCATAACTCTGATTGTTTCAGGAAACAGTAGGAACAGTGGGAAACTTGATTTAACAATGTGAATATTTTAGCCTAAATGAACTGCTGGAAACAAGCATATTTTTCATTTGTGACTCATGTATTTTCTTTTGTATTTCATTGTCTAAAACTATTACTTACCTTATTTTTATATTTATTATTATTATTTTAGCAGATTCCAGGTGCATTCATTTGTTAAACTAATTCCTCTGAAATTCTGCCTTGTGGTCCTAAGTGTTGTCCAGAGAATGTTTTTGTCCTTGAAGACAACTTGAAATTCTTTGTTCCTTGAGTACTTTACTTTTTTCACCAGTATTCATCACTTGTCTTGTAAGTAGCGTTGACTATAATGAAGGAGGTGAAGTTTTATTGACAGTCTGAAAGATCTGTTGCATTGACTCCCTGGCCTAAGCTATCTTTCTCAGTAGAGCTGCACTGAGCAGGTAATTCGTGCTGGGCAGACCCACCTTTCAGCCCCAGTGCTGCACTCTTTCTTCTTACCGCTCTGCTCTGCGGGTGATGGCAGCTTCAGGTTTGTCTCCAGCCGAGCTGGGGGTCTTCATCATCTTGTACACTCTTAGTGCCCGATTTTAAGATCTTTTTTCTTTCCCTGTGACAAAATTTAAATGTATTCTTTTTCATTTCTTTGAAACTGTGATGTATTAATAGTTGACTAATCTGAAAAACTCATTAAAAAAGATGTTATTGGTTAATGCTGGTGTTTGCACTTCTACTAATTCTTTCATTGTTTTAAACCAAAGGATTAAAGAATCCAATAAAATGTTATTATGAGCTGAATTTAAGAGATCTAAAATATAAAATATTTTATAACTTTTTCTTAATTTACATTTCTTAAATACCGTTTTAGGTTAGAGATTTTTTCTTTAAAAAATGGTATTTTTACTATCCTGCTACACTATCTGATTGCTATGCCAGATTTCTAATCTGAGCTCCAGACTTAGACATCTGATTATCTTCATGACATCTTCGCTTGGATATCTCTAAGGCGCCTCAGACACAACATATTCAAGACTGAGCCTGGTTCTCTGCCAGTGTTTCCTATCTCAGTGAATGACATCTCAACACCCAGTTGTATAAACCCTATGTCTCGTCTCAGATTTATCCTTGAAACTTCTTGCTACCTCATTCCTCATATTTCATCCACCACAATGTCCTGTTGATCTTATTTTCATCCTCCACTGTTCATCTCCAGTGACAGCATCTGAGTTCAGGACTGCTGCAGTCATCGATTAACCAGTCTCTCCTCATCTGCTCATCTTCACATACCCGTTTGCCCCACTGCATCCAAAAGGATCTTTTGAAAATTCAAATTTACCACCATGTGAAAAGACTTCATTGTCTTCATTTATCTTAAGATGAAGACCAAAATTATTAATGTGATCTAAATGTCCCTGCAAAGTCTGTTTCCTGTTTACCTCTCCAGCCTTACTCCCTGCCCCCCATTTTCACGTAACGTTTGAAATAAAATAATACATGCAAAAAACCTGTAAGTTGTAAACAACAATAAAAAAACCAAACAACCATGAATCGGCCACCCAGCTTAAGAATCACTGCCTCTGCCTGTGTGTCTCTCCTCATTATCTTATTCCTCTGTCTCCTTGCTGAGATGTAACCACTATCTTGAAGTTTGTTTTTACCCCTTTGATTTAAAAAAGTAAAAATAGCATTATTGGGGAGGGGGTAGGGGGAGGATGGGGGACGAGGTAGGGGGGAGTTTCCCTTACTTACATAGCGATTTCCCTTCCCAACAATACAACTAAAACTGTCTTGATGCTGAAACTACTTATATGGCAATTGAAGGTCTCTCCAAGAGTCTTAGTTGTAACCTGAGGTGGAAGTCTTTTTCAGATTCGTCTGCTCACTTCACTGCCTACATTCCAGCTTCATTGACTGTTTACTTTTGCACCTTGATGATCTCTTGTTTTTGCCTCCTCCCAACCCCCACCCATCATAGGGATGCTTTGCATTTTGTTGTTTTTGTCAGATCTCATCCCCTCGTTGTTAACTTCCACCTATTATTCAGTTTGCAACTTCAGCATTTCTTTCTCAAAGACAGCTTTCTTTATCCCCCTTCCTCAGTAACTCCAAGCCTAAAACAGTTTCCTTTGTTACAGATATTCCTAGATCTGTGTTTACTTTCTTTAGATTGTATGTCATTCTGTAATTGTACATTTGGTAGTGTAAATGTTTCATTTCTGTCTCTTTCACACCTGCTCACTAAACTGAGTGAGAGGTATCATAGCATTATAGTATCTTTAGGGCTTGGCATGGAGGCTGGCACCTGAGTGGTGGGCAATAAATATTTGGTGAAAAAAAATAAATGAGTGAATGAATGAGAAAATGTAATACTACCTCAGCCTAAAGTTTTCTTCCTGTAAAACAAACCTAGCATTGTCCTATATTTTCTTTCAAGATAAACTATGAAGTTTAATTATTTAGAGTTTCTTGAAATATAACACTTTTATGAGTATATTAAAGCCATGATCAAAACTATCTTAAAAATAAGGGTAAGGGGCCAGCTCCATGGCTGAGTGGTTAAGTTTGTGCACTCTGCTGCGGTGGCCCAGGGTTTGGATCCTGGGCGCGGACATGGCACTGCTCGTCAGGCCACGTTGAGGCAGCGTCCCACATCCCACAACTAGAAGGACCTGCAACTAAGATATACAACTATGTACTGGGGGGTTTGGGGAGATAAAGCAGAAAAAAAAAAAAGATTGGCGACAGTTGTTAGCTCAGGTGCCAATCTTAAAAAAAAAAAGGGTAAAATAAGTATTTCATCTTGTTGATCTTTCTGTATATCTTCCCTTTTAAATTTCTTTATTCCTTCAATCCCTATGTGCTCTAGAATATGGAGGACCTTGCTAATGTGTGAATTGATACTAGACCTTAGTGGGTACTTCTGAAGGGAAGAAATGAATTATTTACAAGACAAGAAGTTGTCTTTCACATCTATTAAATTGGTTGTTGAAATTATCCAGTGATAAAGAATCCTGAGTACTAGCTACTCCATTTTCTTGATTAAAACAAATGGCTTAGGCATACATGTCTTTTTCTATGCCGTTATAACAAATAAAGACCCTGTCATCCCATCAACTCATTATTGTTTGTTTTCTGTTTGGTGAAGTCCAAAGAGATCTTCTGCAGTTATGGTTAGGAATTTATTAAAACTTGCAAATCTCTGTTGTTCCATAGAGCTCAAAATAAACTGTATGCTAGCCTGTCCCACACTGTCCAAGGTCCTTTGTGAAATTACATCTAAGAGCTGAAAAAATGTAACAGAGATTTTTACCAAAGCTTACATAATCTTCAGTTCTTTACACTTGGGCTTTTGCTGAGCATTTCTCCAATGTGACATTTCCCACGTATTTAAACCTAGTGAATGAAAAAATGCTTCTAATTGAACCTCATCAAACATTTACCTTTGAAATGGAAAAGCCTAGTGTGCACTAATGGTATAGAGTAATTTAATATATACAGTAATTCTTTTTCTCTCTTAGTCAAACACTCTGGAAATTCTTCACTAAATCCAATTTTGTCCATTGTTGAGGTCTCTCTCAATGACAAGTTAAGCAATTAAATGGCACATTTAAAATGGAAGAAGATGGCGGGGGGAAGGGAGCAGGGTGATATGGCTTGGGACTTTGGAACAGTTGTAGTGCATTCAGCAGCGCCCTTCGTATCAGAAACCAGGGTGGATTGCGACCCTAAGGAAAAGCAGTTCCCTTGGTTACCTGATTGTAACTTTCATACCCAAATCTGATAAAATCATAACTGGTACATGTGTATCCTTATCATAACCCATGATTTAGATGATTTTAATAACCTCAGTATTTCCTTTCAAACAGAAATTAAAGATTATTTAAATCAATAGTTTTAAAGAATAATTACTAAATGTAATTATTAAGAATTAATTAGTGTTTCCATTGGAGTCATCAGTGTGGAGAGAAGTTACTTTGTAATAAAGATGAGTGAGTGGAAGAACTGAAGGTTTGTAAACTGATGCTGTTGGTAAACTGTTAATATTTCAGATATATGACAAAGCAGGGTTAGAATGACATTAATAGTAGAGAGTTAAGAAAAAAACCAGCATTGCTAGTGCTTGTTGATTTACCTTTTTTGTGCCATAATGCTTACTCTTATGTTTTGGTCATTTTTGAAAGGTATAAATTATTTTACCTTTTATTTTTACGTGTATCCATTAATATTTTTACAGTATAATAAAATGCCTTTTACCTGAAATGGCTGAAGCCCTTTGTTAAATCTCTTTTTAAAAATTGATAGCTATTAGGGCAGAGCCTATATTTAATCATAGTCTTACTTTTGCAAATAAATACAGAGTATTTATGCATTTTGGGTAAATTTCAGGGGCAGAAATGCTGTCTTGCCCAAGTTAGGAAATCTTATACAAAATTCACCAAACTTACCCAATGTATGGTCAATTTCTGAGGATGATATAGCTGTGAACTTCAACGTGTTCCCCAGTCCTCTTATACTTCCAACACACACTGGAGAGAGCTGACCTGTGGGATTGTGCTGGTTTTGGCCATCTAGTCCTAAGGATCATCAAGAACTTACGTAGGTTCTTGTGCTTGGAGCCCAGTGCTTCTTGACTTTTGGGAGATTTTTCCAGGTTTGATACCTTTTTGCTTTTGTTTTTTTCATAAAAGAAAAGTTTTTCCTTTAGAGCCTTATTTTTTTTTTTTTTAAATGATCCACCTACTCTTCTCCTAAGACAAGTTGATCGAAATAGACTTAGCTGTATCAAGTTAAGTACTCTGCTGCTAGACACATGTATTCTGGCACACATCCCAAGGGCTCCAGTCCCTACCTCAACAGCCTTTCAGGTCTATGGCTTTTATTTATATGCTGGCATAGTACAGCTAGTACTTTCTCTTATATTTAGGAGAAGAGAATCATTTTGTGTTCCAGAAACTATTTTTTTGAATGCAGAGAAAAAAATATTTCAACAGCAGATGATCTCTTAATAAGAGGATTCCTAGTTAGCCTATCTGAAGCCAATCTTGACAATATTTCTGATATATTTCTGTGGCCTGGGGCTAGGTTTCAGTGGAAGCAGTTCAGGAATCTCTGCATGCTGTTGAAACAAAAACTTGTCATATTAGACTCTCTAACAAATACAACTAATGAGAAAACAGATCAATAGTAGAAAGAAATTTTCAAATATCATTCCAAGGTATCGATTCACTTGAAATGTTATACATACTAATCTCGATTAACTTTAAAATGGGCTACCATAAGATATATACTTTTTCTTGTAGATGCTAGAATTCTGTTTATAAGAATGCTTTATTGGTAACATTTTAAACGTAAAAAGATATCTTTGACAAACAGGCATACTGAGCATCAGATATCTATTGCATGCTTCTAATATTAGATGTGGATTATTCCTGGTTTATGCAGAATTCTGAGAGCAGTTTTCTGAATGTTTCAACTTGGGTTTTGTCTTTATAGACACTGACTTTTTGTAGACACATATATGCCTTGGGATTCTTTTTTACCTTTGTCCTTTGGGATTGGCAAAAGAAGTTTTAGGTAGATATGGTTTTGTACAGAACAGGTTTCTATGACTAGAGTTTCCTCTTGGGTGCTATAAAAATAACTGGCTCTTACAATAGAAGCCTAAAAGAAAACAGGTAGAAATTCTGTAATATATATCCTACTTCCTCCTTTGCTTATTGATTTTTGGGAACATATATTGACTGGAGGCAGAAGTCTCTGTTCTCTTAAAATGATGATTTGAGGAGCAAGTGAAATACAGAAGAAAATGGAAGAGGATAAAGAAGCAGTGGTCATGGAATAAGGCAGAAGAGTGTGAGAAATGCATATTGGTCTAAATAGAGTACTGGTGAGAAGGAAGTGCTGGTTGGCTGTTTGCAAGGTGAAACCAGGCAGTAGTGTGTGGTGAGTGCTATACTTTGTGCTACCAACACCAGAGAATGATGTCTAGTACCATTGAATGCTGCTTGCTCACCCCACCTCTCCTCCCTTTTTTTTCCCACCTCAGCATTTTCTGTGTATTCATTCTCCCTCTCATCCACTATCTTCTTTCTTTATCTTGTTCCCTCCCATTTCATCAGGGATGTCAACCTACCAGTCATCTTCTCTTTCTAATGTCATTTCCAGTCTTTTCCTCACTACTGATTATTATCTTGACCTATAATCTTGCTCATGTGTTTCCTATGTAGTTCTCTCCATTCTATTTCTTCAAATATTGCTATAATCTTTCTATTTCCTTCTAGCCAGTTTTTTAGAAGAATGTTACAATGTTGTAGACTCAAAAATATTGTTTCTGGTAATGCCCTTTCTGAAAAATGAACCAAAGATCATAACCAAATTTTGTTGTTGTTGTAAGAATTGAAACTTCTTCATTTCACTTCACATTTAGCTATAATTATGTGATATAAAATGAAATCATAGATTAACCTTCCTATTACTATGATAATCAAATTGATCATCATTTACCAGAAATTCGAAGAGAAGCATTGAACAAGCAATTGAATGACTCTTTACAAGTGTCTGATGAGGGATTCCCCAGAAGCAGACACTAAGATGAGCATTTATTTGCAAAAATTTATTAAGCAAGTGAGAAACCAGTTAGGGAGTGATGATTGGGAACGAACAGGGTGGGGAAGGAGAAGAGGTGTGATTTTAGGCAAAGTCTCTCTAGGGGCAGCTTCAGTTTAAACTTTCATGGGGGCTCTGTAGTATGAATTATGCCTCCATTTCAACCCAAATAAATGAACTGGACATTCATACTTCCATAACTGTCAGCCATTGACTAAGGAACACAGGACTGGGGAGGGAGGTCAGGAGGATGCTCACCACAATTTGACAAAGTGGCTAGTGGTCTGAGGGCAGAAGAACACTTACTGGTGTTATTTTTGGAAGCAAAAGCACACTGAAGCAGGAGAGGCACAGTATGTATTGTAATGTTCGCTGGTCTCGTTGAAGAATCATGTGATAGAATTGGGTCATTTCCTTTCCTTTCAACTCTACTACTTTGATCCACTCTTCACTTCATTCCTTTTTTTCCCCCCTGGTGTAGCCCACTTCATTGATTGGAAAATGGAAGAGTACTTCAATAGTGTTATTGGGTAGTCGTGGACATTCTTCTTTGGTACTACACCAAAATTCAACAAGTGGTACTTTCTTAAAGATAAGTTACAATCTGAAATCTGAAACCGTATTAATGAACTTTTTGTGTTTTGTTACTTTAAAACCCATGGAACTATCTTGCGCTTAAAAGAAATATTTAACCCATGCATAGTATTGTAACAACATGCATTGGTCATTTGGAAAATATTGATTCACTGAGTTTTGTAGATCCTCCAAATGTTGATGCATTTCATTATACAGCATAAGCAAATCCCATTTGTGAATATCACCACTGATCTCATCAGAAAAAATTGTATTTGAAAGCTGTTACACTCACAGAGCCATTAAAAGTTTTTCAAACTTCTAATTTTTGCTTGAAAGCTTAATGTTACCACTGGCAATGAATACTGCCAGTTGTTTTTCTAGAAGCGACAGATTCAGTTCATTCATTTTTGCGAAAACGTCTGCCAGAAACTCAAGTCTGAAACTTGTAGTTTGTCTGTCAGTTGTTCCTCCAAGTAAAAATTGATGTTCCCTGAAAAAGTGGCTGGTTCAGGTCACAACTAAAACAACCACACAGGTGCTGTTCCTTGAACAACCCTTGTAGTTTAGGGTATGTAACAAGTACTGTCTATTTGCCATTCTACCACACAGAATAAAAAAATGATTTGAACTCAAGAGTTGGGATATAACAGAATTAAGATTTTTTACTGCTTCATAAAGATATTCTTGAATGATACAGCCTTTGTTTGTTTCAATGCAAGTGCATGGCAGTAAAGAATGCAATGGTGACTAATACAGTTTGGTGCCATGGCCTTGGTTTGTGCTAAGGCACAGCAATTCTTCTATCAGTGCTTTTGCACTCTCTGAGCAAACATCCACACAGCAAAAAAGGCAAATGACATCTTAGTGTTATTATGAAAATAATTTGCCCTCACAGATTCCTGAAAGTTTCTCGGGGACCCTAGGAGTCCATTGTGCACACTTGAACTGCTTTAAGGAAAGCAGCAACTCTTGGCATGCTCCATCATGCCAACCCCGGTCAGCTAGTGTCCACTTGAGTTTTTGCACACAAATTGCAATCACCGTTTAATTTAGTCCTTGAGTAATTCTGGGAGAAAGTACTCCAGACTCCTTTCTTCAGTATGCATGTATCTCCTCCTTTGAACAGAGTTCCTTCCTAAAATGTCATTGGCAGTTTCTTATTTTCTTATGGAAGTCTTCCTGGAACAGATATACTCACTCACATACAAGCCATGGCTTGAGGCCCCCAAATTGATTTTCCATATCTATTTGTTTCTGAGAATTTTATTGGATTCATTTTATAAGTATAATTTTTAGTTCTGAAATGATCAGAATAATGGCAATCACACGTTGTAATTTTTGAATGCTTTATCATTCACAAAGCACCTCCACATGCATCCTCTCTTTCAGGCTTCACACCAATCCTGTAAGGTTGGCAGGACATTGTCATTATCTCCACGTGAGTAATTGCAAGTTGAGAGAGGGGCTGTGGGTTGCCTAAGGCCACAAGGAGTGAGTGGCAGAACAGAAATGAGGAGCTCTGTTTTCTATCTCCAGTTTCCTCCGCTGTAGAGCACTATTTCTTTTCTTGTAACAATTTAAAAGGCATTTCATACTTTTCTCCCTAGTCTGTGCAGCATGTTTCTGTTATCCTTTCATATCATATAATGCCTGCACGGCTGTTGACTTCGATAAAAATACTGTGCAACTGAAGAAATGGCAACTATGCGTGTGAGCTGTGGTCTCAATGAAGGCCTGACACTGCTTAGAATTCCGTTGTAACCGTGAAGGTTAATACCTTTTTAACCTTAATAAATATCAGCCAGCCCAGGTATGAAATTTTCAACTGCAAGGAGAACTGCAGGAAACACTTTAAATGAGCCCTGTAGTCAAGATGAGGCAAACAATACAGAGAATGGAGATTTGCTGAGTAATTAAGCGTGTTACAAAATAAAGTTGACTGACTAATCTGTAATCATATGCTGGGATATAATAACACAAAAGGCTGAAGTACATGGTGTGAATAATGAAAAAAGAGTTTTGAAGAGTTTGAAATAGCAAAGAGTGTTTGCATGTTGTAAAAATTAATTAAGCATTAGTTCACTCAGTACTTGTTACATACCCTAAATTACAAGGGTAGCCACCATCAAGTTTTATCATATTTTAACATTTTGCTGTAATTGCTTCTTTTCTTCAAGAAATATGAGGTAATTGAAGCTCTGTGTGTACCTCTCCTGAGGGTGCGCTGCTCACTCCTCATAGTTAATTATTATTCTGAATTTACTGTTCAGTTTTCACAACGCTTGTTTTTATATTTTGATGCATTATTTGTGTTGATAAATATATAGTACTTTTGCATGTTTTCATCCTTTATAAAATTTGGTATCATTTTGCAATAGTTTTTCCAACATTACTTTTGAGATTATTCATATTAACATGTATATCTCTGATCTAGGCACCCAATGCATAGTATTTATTAATGACTACGCCAAAATTCATGTATACATTCTACTCTTGGTGGCAATTTAGATTGCTCCCAATTCTTGCTATAAGGAACAATGTCACAACAAACTTTCTTATGTATACATACTTGTGCACATGGACAATAGTTTCTTTAAGGTATATACCTTCAAGTGGAACTGCCAGGTCTGGGGTATATGCTTCTTCAACTTTACTAATTACTGCCAAATTATTTCCCTTTTCATTTTAATTTGAAAAGTTGTTTGAATTTAAAAGTTGAAAAGATGAAAAATCTGATTTTACTTTTTCTTTTGAAACAATTTTTAAATTAAAGAAAAGCTGTAACCATAGTACCAAGAATGCTCATTTACCCAGGCTTAAAAATTTTGCCATTTTGTCCAAATTTTAAAACTTTGCCTTTATTATTCTCTATGTGTGTATATAAATATAAAATACATTTTTTCCGGCCAGGACCATTTGAGAGTAGGTTGTATTGATCATGCCTCTTCACCCCTGAAGCACTTCAGTGTGTCTTTCCCAGGACCAGAAACAGTCTCTTACATAACCACAGTACAGTTATCAAATTCAGGAAATTTAACACTTTTATCTAACCTCCAGTCCATATTGCAGTGTTGTCAATTGTCCCAGTAATGTCCATATACAGTTTTTATTCCCTGGTCTAGGATGACATATTGCAATTAGCTGTCACATCTCTTTAGACATTTTTTAATCTGGAAGATTCTTTAGCCTTTCTTTGTGTTTTGTGACATCGATATTTCTAAAGAACACAGGAAATTATTTCATTAAATGTTTCTCAAATTGTGTTTATCTAGCGTTTTCACATGATTGGATTTAGATTACGCATTTTTGGCTAAAAGAGAACATTAGTGATGAAATATCCTCCCCAAGGAATTATTCCTTATTGTTGACATTATTTTGATTATTTGGTTAAAGAGTCATTCAGTTTCTCTACCATGTTTACTTTTTAAAAAAATTAATAAGTAATTTGTAGGGAAATATTTTGAGATACTGTAAATATCCTGTTTACAATCAAACATTTCCCCCTTTGATTTAGCATCTATTGAGATGCTGGGTTTGTTTTTTTAATGTTCATTTTCTTGTATTAGAAGAGACAGGCCACTGATTTCCAAGATTTATTACTCTTTTGCCATAACTGCTTTAGCCAGGGGCCCAGATTTCAGAACTGCTCATAGGAAAATAATTTCCCTTGATGTCATTGCTAACTAAGTGAGTGACTTTGACATACATAGCTCTGACCTACAACTGGTCAGCCTGAAATAATTAATCAGAAACAACAACTATTTTAGTAACTGATTGAATTCCAACCTTACAGTTTTTAAACTAGGTTAATTGGAGATCTTCCGGCAGTCGAGACTTTCACAATTCCTGTTGGTTGATGGAAATAGTTTAGATCTAGCTGAAAGTCTAAGCCTTGGATATTTCTAGGATTTCTTTTAAGACTGTATGGGGGACATTTTGTTTATGTTGCCTGGGATTTATCACTGCAGTTCTCTTTAACGTTGTAATAGAAACAACTGATAAAACTTCTGAAAATATGCTGCAAGTTTACCCCTTTGTTTTAATAAAGGTAGCAAATATAGCATACAGTAGCACAGATACATGCATTCTTGATTTGCAGCTCTTTCATGAGGAAGACATTTATTTTCATAAGAAATGTGAAGGACATAAGAATGTTCAATCCATTTATAAAAAGTGAACAGCTTAAAAGAGTGTGCAGAGAAATTGGTAGGACTTGCAAAATGTTCGTTTACTAGGCTTGCTTGATGCTTTGTTCAAGAAAACTTTAGGCCAGGAGCAGAGACTTAGTTCCTACCTTGGAACATTTGCTTATATTTTGGTATTTATTTATAAAACCTTAGATGCTGGACTCAATGAGAAAATGAGAGAGACAGAGACATATCAGTAGATGAGGAACATCCTGGATAAGAATGTACATCTACATTTATTATTTTTTTTCAGAGATTTACAAAGGGAAAATTAAAATGTGCCATCTGGGGTTTTACTTCAAATATCTGTATGAACCAAATATCTGCATGCATTTGATAAAGTGTCTTTTCTTCTGTTCCTCTCCCCCTCAAAGATGCTTGTTTTTCTTGCTGAAAAATTTCAAAATGCTTATATGGTTGACTGGATATCAAGTCATAAAGCCAAGCCTTCTGAAGTTGAAAGGCTTATTGCCTAAAACGGTGTTCTTTTGATGATACAGTTAGTTTTCTAATATTTGCATTTTTTAGTGCCTCATATGATAGAATTTGGCTTCTCATCTTTTGCTCAGAAGATGTTAGAATCTCAGAAACCATTTACTTGCAAATTCCAATTTATTTGAAATTATATCCCCAAAATTAAATTTCAAAGCAAATCTAAGATGTGGGATAAACTTGGAACCACTCCCTCTTTTTCTAGGGAAGAAAGAAAATACAGATATAGTTAGTCCTTCAAATGTTTTCCTGCTCTTCCATTTTGGTAGGCAACGTTTTAAAGCACTGCTCTTGAAAAGAGAATACCTCAAAGAGTATCTACTTAGGACCTCATGCAAAGAATGTGAGATGACAGAATTGGTGATGTGTGACTCCATACTCTAATGACGGAGAAGATAATTACAGCAAGGTGTCTGGAGTGATTCAGAGGTGAATTGGGATTTTCTAAGAGAGAGTGAAGATGCATTTGTGAAAAAGAGAGACAGTTGGGGGAAATGTTATTTCAGCTACATATTCTGGCCGTACTTGACTTAAAGAGTATGAATTTCAAGAGGACAGTAAGAAAGAAATTATAGTAATCAAGATAGGAAATTATTAAGGGATGGAAGAAAATTTCAGCTGAGACGGAGTGTGAGGATTAAGTATAAATTCTAACAGTCTAGTTGACAAGTTGATGAGCACATTTACAGATGAGAAATGTGGAAGGAACAAAAGGATGACTTCAACAGTTTTGTGTAAGAGCCAATGTTAGGTTTGTATTAGAAAGAATAAAAGTAGAGTCTGAGAAGTTTCTGGAAGAAAAGTCATGTTTTGCCAAAGTTCCCTTCTGGGGCTTCCCTGAAGACTGACATACTTTCCTTTCATAAGTGCCTATTTGTGGTGGTCTGAATGCTTTCTGTGTCTGACTTTTCTTTTTGAGGGAAATAAGATGAGAATTCAGAGAGGAGAATACATATATTGTTTCTGAAGTTAGACTAAATAGATGCCCTGCTTATTTTGCCTATTGTGTGTAGTAAATTTGAGCTCTTGATGTAAAAATGGCTGTATTCACATAGGCTAGAATATCTTCATAATTACTGTTTGGGAGACATGACTGTTACTCATTTGCTAGCCATATTAACTCTGCCAAAGCTGGAAAAGCACTGGATTTTGAAGTCTGAAGATTCAAATTCAAGTCTAGGTGTTATTTAGCAGCTTTTTGATTTTGAGCAAGATATTTAATTACTTTAGGCAGAAGGATATGGTCAGAAGTAGGAAGGGAGACTCTCCAAGGAATGGAATGGCTCATGTAAATGATGTGGAAAGTTCCTATGGTGCTGAGGAAATAGTATTTCTGTTTTTTTCTGATACAGTTAGAATGTTTCTGTGTGGAGGCAAACATAGTCACTTTTAACCAATGGTGAACAATGAAGAGGTGTGGGGACTGTGACAAACTGATGTCTAAATGCCCAGATTAAAGAGGACAGTTTTTACTTATCTCAAAGTGATTGTTGACATATGGGAATGCAGGCCTACTTTTGCCAGAACTTCCAGTTTTTGTTTTGTTTTTTAGGTGAAAACTGAAATTTGGATTTTTTCAGTGAAGTTTCCAGTTTATATATGTATAAATATAAATTATATATATATGTAAGCAGTTCATCAAAAAACAATTTGCCACACTGGTGTAAGCCAGACAAAATAAGTCTCTGAGCCAGGTCTGGCCTATGGCTACAGTTTGGGTCTTCTACTTTAATTTCTTTTTCTTAGATTTTTATTGAGATCCTGATAAGCTACATAACATTATTCTAGACTTTCTTTAAATGTTAAAGAATATTCCAAGAAACTCCTAATATCCTATATTTTATTTAAATGACGTTTGAGGGGCCGTCCCTGTGGCCGAGTGGTTGAGTTCCCGCACTCTGCTGCAGGCGGCCCAGTGTTTCGTCCCTTCAAATCCTGGGTGCGGACATGGTACCATTCATCAAGCCACGCTGAGGCAGTGTCCCACATGCCACAACTAGAACGACCCACAACTAAGAATATACAACTATGTACCGGGGGGCTTTGGGGAGAAAAAGGAAAAAATAAAATCTTTAAATGACATTTGGACCTTTACATAAATTTGAAAAAAAATTACTTTATTGGCTTGAAAATAAAGCTCCTAAAAGTATGCATGCTATTGAAGCATAGGAGGGACTATGAGGGAAAGGATGATTAATTTCATCACTTTAAATTTATTGAGTTTTTACCATAAGCTTTGTCTTCAATGTTCCTTACAGAATGTTCTAAATAAGCAAGAAAAGATATCTTTGGAAGGTACTGTGCACGTTCAAAGGTGAAACCTGGTGAATTTTTAATAAAAGATATCTCTTCAAAGTAAAATCATTATCTTCCTATTTAATTGACATGTATTTTTAAAAATATTTCTCTATGCTCAGGGTTACCAAAGCTAGCTATTGATGATATGTTTTATGTTGGAAAAACATAATTTTTACTTATTGTGCTATTTATTATTTTTTAATTTATTCTGTTATTCTTTGGCCATAGAATTGCAAATTAAGAATAATAATTTAATTCTGGCCATTTGATAACTTTTTAGTTTTAGGGAAAACTCTAGAAATGGAAAAAACAGCTGTAGTTTGAATCCAATTTCCCTTACAGATGATTGGTTTTGAGGAGGACACCTGTTCTAAAGATAATCAAGCTACGGGTCATTAGTCCTGTGACATGGCCTGACTCAAAAATAGGAGTGGGTTAGCCAGATCCAGACAAAGAGTTAACCTTTGAAAGGAAGCGAAAAGAATGCCATCAAGTAGCAGATGGCCATGAGGGGTCATGGCAAGCCAAAATTAGGAAACAGAAACTATGGATAAGATGAGAAAGAAGACATTAAGAAATAGGGATGAAAACCTGCAGAGTGTGAGGGGCAGGAGTATTGTTCTGGAATAAGCCAAAGCAAAATAAAATGTCCACCCGCAGGAGCAAGCACATGAAGACTAGCTGAACAGTATTCATGTCAGACTACCAGAATGGAGATCCACGGGCACCTAAGGCTGAGGCCTCTAAGTTCCTTTATATCCTTTCAATTCCTGGTCCATGCTTCAGCTCCTTTGAAGGCTCTTTCTCGGTTCTTCTGTCACAGAGTGTTCTCTTGTCACTAAGTCTTTGCACACACTAGTCCTTCTCAAATTTCTCCAATTTTCCCATTCTTCCTCACCTCTTTACCCCTTCTCACTTCCATTATGGCCAGTTCTTACTCACTCAGCAAATCTCACTCAAGATTTCTTTTCCTCTAAGATGCATATGTTGAAATAGATTGCGCCTCTGTTTTTCACCCCCGCCCTTCTTATGATCTCAGTGTTTGTGCTTCACTCCACCATATCAGACCTGTTTACAACCTGCAAACCTTCCCTTTTTCTAGCCCAGCAGAGGCAGTCCTCATTATCTCACTTGGATCACGGGATTAGATTGTAAGTGACTTTCTAATCACAGTTCTTCCTGTCCAGAATTTCATATAATTTTGTAAAGTGAACGAGAAAAATCGTATCTCTCTGCTCCAAAATTATCACTAAATCTCTAATTCCTTCTTGGCTAACTCTAATTTAAATAAGCCTAATATTGCAGAATTTTCAAAATGAGCTTGCAGTCTCTCCTGTCCACTGTCTTCTCCCTTGACCACTGCTCACGTGTGGAAATTCTTCGAGGCATCAGATTAAACCCCTTGCTCCTTCTGTTCTTTTCCTTCTTGGCCCCCATCTTCCTTCCATTCTCGTCTCCTGGGTTTCTTCCTCCTCCTCTTCTCACCAATTTTTTTTTTTAGCTGTCATTTAGAGTGCTACTTCTTCCATTCTGCCATAACTTGCTGTTTTTTGTTTTTTTCTATCACATGTACAGCCTCACCTACAAAAAGAAATAGAGTAAAGCTTTCTCTGTGACTGCTCTAAAGCACAGTAATTATAAGCACTGGTCCTGGAACCAAAGTGCCTGAGTTCCAGCAGTTCTGTCTCTACTTCTTACTGTGTGGCCTCAGAGATGGTATGTAACCTCTCTTCTGCCTTAGTGTTCTCATCTGTAAAAAGGAAATAATTAATGCCTATCTCATAGGGTTTTTGACCAGATTGAAGGAATGAATACCTGTAAAGCACATAGGACAATGTCTGGCACATAGTAAGTGCTTAATAAATATTGCTATTGTTATAGATTAGCAAAGTGATTAACATTTTATTGTAAGGAGAATGACATTTTTTCACAAATGAGCAAATATACAAAAAGAGAAATCACCAACGATATAAGTTATTTAGTTGAATAAAGATTTAGTGAGTTGGTAAATCAAGACAGTCTCTACTTCATTTTGAGGTTGGGTATTAAGGCAATAAATGTAGAACCATTTTAATCTAATTTTGAATAGTTCCTCAGGGGTTTTAAGAGTTTCATTAAAGAAATCTCCATGTAAGGATGGCTAGTTTTCTTAAGACTGAATTTTCAATCTCCTTAGAGTGAAGGTAAGGTCTGTATTTATTTTTCCCATCCAGGCTTTTGATATCTTTTCTCTCTTATATCGCTTCCATTAATGAGAATGCCTTCCAAGTCATGGTTTAGCATGTCTACTTAATCGTGTTTCTCAGGAATAACAGGCTGTTTTACAATAATTGCCTGAATGACTAGTTAAAAACGAAGATGAGAACAAGTTGAATAATTCACTTCAGTTTCAGAATGTGACTTCCAATTGACCCCTGAGAAATGTGCTGTGTGGAATGTGTTTGGCTAAACAGAAGCACTGATCAGTCTTAGTTTGTGTAGTTAACTATTAAAGGTGTGCCTCTGATGGGGTAGTGGAGGCAATCTGTAATTATGTTCAAATTTTCAGTGAATTTGGAACAGTGAGACTGGGCTGAAGCAAAGACTATGGACGCCATAGTAGACAACAGATTTCTTTTTTCTTCTCTGGTCAAGCAAATGTCAGTCTCCTACCCCCTCCCCAATGGCCCTCAACCTCTACCACTGAGGTGCTCAACAGCCGGGATGACATTTAGACTGCACAGACCACTTTGTTCTGCGTTGGGTGTCATAACATATTTGTATGTCAGTGGTTTGGGGATTGCGAATGACAGAAATCTAAATGAGACTAGCTTAAGTTAACATTTCAAGGGATAGATTAGGGGATTTGGAGGATGGTTTCTTGATTCATGAAACTGGGAAGTCCAGGGGTGAAACTGACCTCAGAAACTCCAGGTGCTCAGATGGTGTGGTTGCCTTTTCTCGTTCTTCCTCTTTGTCCCATCTTTCTCGGCTATGCTTCTCTGTATTTATTTTTTCCTACCTGAGGGAAGGTTTAGAGGAGCACAGGGTAGCAGATATCTTCAGACATATGTTGTCCTAGCTCAGTTCTCCAGAAGGAAGACAGTCTTTTCTCTCAGTGAACATTTATAAAATCCCAGGGAACAACTCTAATTGACCTTGCTTTGGTCTTCTCGTCACCCTGGATTAGACACTGTGGACAGAGGTTCAAGGATCTGTAATTGGCTTGGCCCTTGGCAGAATTCAAGTATAGGGATTGAGAACCCTAACAAGTGGAATGAGAAGGGTAGTCCTCCCAAGGAGAGAGCAGAAAATGGGAAGGACACTTTGTGACAAAAATAGCAGATGTCCCATGATATTCACAGCTCTGACATTGGGTTGTCCTTTACCTTTAGTACCATTGCTATCCCTTTTCATCCCAACTCGCATTTATGTAATAGTTATATTTCTTTATAGTTGTCTTTTAACATCATTTTATTCATCCATTGAGTGTTATTAAAGCATTTGTATTTTTGTGATGGCAAAAATAATACATAATTATTGAACAAAAGTTGCTTGCTTTTCACAGGAAAATCTATGATATATTATTTTATAAAGTGGAATTAACCTCTCAGATGAGGGTTCCCAGATGTGACTAATGATTATAATTCCCTAGGAAGTTAAGAGATGGAGAAAGAGGGAGAGGTCTGGTTCAGTGGGCCGATGTGAAGACTGAGAATATAAATAGTTAGGACGATTTAATGATTAGCCCAGTTTCACTCAGGGTGTAGAAAGACAAGAGCTACATTAGGCACGATTTCTGTTTTCTAACCTGGATTGTTAAACTTTCCAACCTCTCGTAGCTCACTCTTCTTCATTTTTATGTCACCCCTCCACCAGATGAACAGGGCCTTCCCACCACTCTCTTATTGTAAGACTACCTACATGTTTGGGCTCTGAGCTTTTCCTTTCCTGCTTTAAAACTTATCTGTCTGGTGGTCTTGTCCCTCTTAACAATTTTTTTGAGGCAAATTCTGTCAAAATATTCCCGAGGACCAAAAAACCTTACTCTAAGAGCATGAGTTTCTAAAATGTAGAACGCTATATTCCATAGCAGACTGATTTTCTCTCTCTCACCATATTGGCTAATGACTATTCCTGCATGACAGTTGTAGCCCATTGAGAGAAAAAGTGAACCACAGAAAAATTAGGCCAAGGATCCTGTGATGTATCTAGTTAATTCTTGCTATTTGGAATGTGTCCTCTTGATAAATCTTTCTCAGTATCTCACATAGGCTACTTCCAACTCTTTCTACTTTTTCTAAGTTCCAACCCTCTCCCCTCTCTTTGCAGACCATCTTGCTTCTTTAATTGTTTAAAAGCAGCCGAGCATTTTGATATACATCCTTCACTCACCTTTTTCTGCCTCATAAATTTTCCCTGGACCTTTTAGCCTATTCTTTTCACCTTTTTCTATGATCTTGCTTAAGAAATTATTTTCCTCTCATTCCTGTATCTTTCATTGCTTCCTTTCCCTGACTGAGCTAATATGCAGGATTCCTGCCATTTATCATAATGCCTCTTCAGGCTCTCCTTTCTCAACCTTGCCATTCAGTATCAGAAATTTCAAAGGGGAGGGAGGCAGCTATGGGAGTTGCTTCCTCTTGCGCAGGCCCATTCACTTCCTCCCATCTCATTTGGCTTCTACACTTGCCTACTCCACTGAAATGACTTTTTTTAAAGATGTCAATTGTCAGGTTTTCTTACTGCCTTTCTTAAGTGAACGCTCTTACTGACCAGCATTTTCCTCTTCAACTCTCTTTGGCTTCAGGTTCCCTAGGTCTACTTTCTTCCTCTTCTTCGCTGCCCTGTTTGCTCATCATCTTTCACACTGTTTTGGACTCCTTATATATTTAATTTCCTAGGTTCTCTTGCAAGTTTTTTTTTTTTTCTCTCTGTTTTCTCCTTTTTGATCTCATCCTTTTTAAAAAAATTTATTTTATACTAATAGTCTGATGAACATTCCTAAATCTATCCTTAGTCTTTTTTATGACTTCTTCCTTATTTTTAGTTGCCTGTATCTAATATATCTTCCTTATTTTTAGCTTTATGTCAGCTTCTTAAACTGCACTTATTGCATCTTAACAGTGTCTCACCAAACCTCTAGTATTTTATTTGTTAATGTGTATGACTCCTAGACACAGGGACAATACCTTGTAGTCATCCTTCTTCTCTTTCTCTTTCCTTTTTACATTCATTTATTTACCCAGTTATGTCAATTCTAAAATGTGTTCCAAATTAATTTAAATTAAATTTAAAATGTAATTATATATAATATTTTAAATGCACAAAATAATACCTATAGCACACAATATAAATTGGGTGTTTGTGTATAAGGCATAGTAACAAACTGAAAATCTTTGAACCTGTTATCCAGTCCAAGAACTTCGAGCTGATGAATAAACTGATGAACATAATTTTGTTGGAAGTGTGTCGCATCCTAAAAGAAGAACTTGCTAGTTTTTCTGACAAATAAACCAACTAAATCTCCAGTAATCTTCATGTCAGGGGTCTCTTCTTATGGAGATACTAAGGCTGAGGTAATTTTAATAAAGATGAGGCAGGGAATCAAGAACATAAAAAACAAAGTCTCAACCCAAAGGAGTTACTGGAAGAGAGGGAAAGGAGAGGGGATCCTGTCACCCTCCAGTGAGCACCTTGCTTGGAATCTGAGAGGACGAGGAGAACACTTGGCCTCCCTCCACAGATTGGAACAGGGATGAGAGGCAGGTAGCATGGGGCCTAGAGACCATGAACACCTAGGGTGTTTTTTTCTACCTGACCCGGATGCTCAGGTCCACTTATAAGTGTCCTGCCCATCTACTTTTGGGCAGGTTCTTGATGTTATACTTGTGCATACAATAAAAATAAACGAAGCGAAGTTATTTTATAGTTCAAATACTATTCTATATTGTTGCTAGAGTAATCAAGTAGATATGTTCTTTAGAGATTCACTTAATGCAATTATATCTTCTAAAAAGTCATTTGTTCTTTAAAAGCTGATTGAACCATACTTTGTGTTATTCTAGGAGGGCATCTTATCCTGATAAAGGTGGTAATTATTTATCTAGCTAAGCAATCTTCTTGATTGAATATAGCTAAGTGTTTGGCATTTAGGCTATGAAATACCTTTAGGCTTTATTGGTATGTGTATAAATTGAAAGTGAATATTAGTTTTACCACTTTTATTGACTGAAACTACATATTAATTTCTGAATTTAAATGTAATTAATGATGTCTTACTTTCTGAAAATTACTTTAAAATTTCTAAAGAAATAAATAAATTGTGCTCTTTAGGTTCTCATCACTGTAGTTTCATAAATCTATTAGTTTTAAACTATAAACATGGAACCAGCACCATGGTAGTAAGGTAGTGAATGTTTAAAGGGAATCTTTGTGCATAAGCTGCCTCAAAGGATAATTAGATGATTATACTGGTACTTGCTTTGAGATAGCTAATTAAAAAAATCTATTGCTCCAAATTCTAATTATTTGAGTAATGATAACATATTAGCAACCATGAAACTTCAGTTACAGCCGAGCTCATTGAAGAGAAAAAAAGTAAATATGTTAACAGCATTTTCTACAGAGACCCAAAGGATGGCACTAGACCAATCTTTCCCTTTTCTTCTCTGTATTCTATGCCCAGCCTCCCACAAGTGTGTTCTCTAAACCACCTACACGTGTATCATTCATCATATTTCTCTCTATTTGTTTTCATTTGTTTTATAACTCTTCCTTTGGCACCAGGGAGATAATTTTCTTGCTCTTCTCCACCCGTTGTGAGCCTCTGAAAGAAGGCTTTTGTAATTAGACTTCATAGTTTAACAAACATTTCATAACCTGCCAGTAAAAATGTCAGTTCTCTGGGCCAGGGCATAATCACATGAATAAGTATCAGGGTGGTAATTCAGCCACAAAATAAAATAATTTAAAGGGGTTATTAATTAAGAATTTGCTTTGATTTTGGAATTCTAATCAATAATAAGCTACATTATGGACAAAATCTTTCCTCCACCATTCCCATTACCTGGACTATTCAAAATATTAAATAAAACCATGTCAATGAAAATTTTATTTATTGTTCTTTTCTTGAACAATTAATCACCTGAAAGAATCTTGTTAAAACATCAACAAATTGAATATGGTCAGAATGAATGTTTTGCTTTGAGCCTTTAAAACCAAAGCTGAGTGATACAAGCAATATATAAAACTGTGTAATGGACTTGGTTTGAGGCCATTACTTCCTGATCGAACAGTGAAAAAAGAGCCAGAATTGAATTTTGGAGGCTAATAGTAGTTTGTTTGGTAGGGAGTCCTTTGAGCTGAGAGCAGCAGGAGGAAGACAAATGTGTAAACTGATGGGTACTTTAGTGATGGGGTACAATAAGGATGGATTAATCAGTGGTAACTCTTGGAATACCAAATAATGAGAAGTTAATTTTGAGAACAAACCAAAAGGCTGATGGAGTAAAATTAATCTTATAAAACAGAAAGGCTGGGCTGGCCCCGTGGCCGAGTGGTTAAGTTCGCGCACTCCGCTGCAGGCGGCCCAGTGTTTCGTTGGTTCGAATCCTGGGCGCGGACATGGCACTGCTCGTCAGACCACGCTGAGGCAGCGTCCCACATGCCACAACTAGAAGAACCCACAACGAAGAATACACAACTATGTACCGGGGGGCTTTGGGGAGAAAAAGGAAAAAAAAAAAAAAAAAAAAAAAACAGAAAGGCTTTATCTTTTGATAGGAATTAATTGGTTGATGGAACATTTTTTAAGATATATTTGAAGTCTGGGAATGATAAGGGTGGGCAATGATTTAGAATTCAGTGTAGGAATGATTAACATTAATTGAGCTCTTACTTTGTTATAGGGGCTGCAGGGAGTGCTTTGTGTCTATGAACTCAATTCTTCTTACAACCCTGTGAAATAGGTCAGTCCTGCATGAGGAAACTGAGGCACAAAGATTACTGTATTAGTGACTGAGCTGAGGTGTTTAACTTAGGCAGCCTAATTCCAAAGCCCAGGTCCTTGGCTGCCGCTCTATAGCCCTCCAAGGTAAATTTTATTGATAGTAATGCTTTAAGTACATTTCAATCCAGGGCTGTATCCTAATGATGGTTTTCAAGTGGCTATTACTAAATGAAGGGATTGGGACTCGGTAGAAAGTTTCACATTATATATCCCAAAGCAGGGAGAGACACCCCCAAGTTTAAATCATAGAATAAATTTCCTTGAAAATTGTAAAAATACTTATTGTAGAAAGTAGTTTTATTCAAAAACAGTTGAAGAGTGGTAAATGGCAATTGCTAGTCTTCTTTTATCTGTTTACTTGAAATGTTTACTTGCTGTAACATTAGGCTCCATGCTGAGCCTAAGAGTAACAACTTAGGAAAAATAAGTCTCCCTTGATGAGGCTTATTGTTTTTGTTTGCTTTGTTCTGTTCTGTTTCATTGTTCTCCTGCTCGAGAGATGAGAATAAGTTTCTAAGGCTATGCTCTTACTTTAAAAATCTGAAGATCAGAGTCTCTGATTGGGTTGCTATACTCCAAAAATAACATAAGCATGGACCTTACCTTTACTGCAGTTGGAGATACTGATTTCAGGGAACTCAGAAAGACTGAAAAATTGCCTTAGCAAGTCTGGGCATATATAGCTTAAAGCTGGAAATCTAAGGGGAACTTACTTGCATGAACACATATTAAAAGAAACTTGTTTTTGTTTGTTTCCTTGGGATGGATAGAGAGGAAATAGGCTTAAGTTAAAGCAAGCAGGATCTAGTGTTCTAATGAAAAACCTCTGGACTTTACTCATAGTGAGATCTGAAGCAGGTTATGGATTTGTTTAAATCACAATTGTGTAAGAGTAAGATAATATATGAGGTAGTTTTAGAGCAGTCTAGTATATTATTAGGAAAACAGATTTGTTGTCATTGGGCTGTCTTGGAGATTTAACACTGTATTGTAGCATGCTTTAATTGTTGTATGAACTTGGGTTTGTAGCTGAACAGGCAGTTCTCTACTTAGAGTGATTGTATTTCTAGATGATGCAGAAAAGCTTGCAGCCAGTTTTCCCCACGTTATTATGTAATGGCACTTAATTCAAGCAGGGCACAAATGAACTCGCTCTTGCTGGTCTGATTCCTGATGTGAATCAAATAAGGCCCCCTCATCAGCAGCCTCAGCTTGTTCCCATGGGCCCCTCTGTGGAACTCTAGGATTAGACCCAGCTCCAGAGCAGCGGCAGCAAAGAAGAGAGCAGAGTGGGAGCAAAATAGCATCGCCCGTGGTTCCTGATTTGATCTTTTTTTAGTGTGTAAAGCTCCTGTTTTTATTGTTTTTATTTGTTGTAACTTAATGTTATTTAATTTTTTAGTACTGAAATGTTACTTTGTAAATTTCATTCATGAAATCAAAGAGGTAAAGTTGGAAGGAGGGAGAAAAATATGTATTTGTCTAGCAAGAGACACCTCTTTGACCTACAATGTCCTGACATTCAATGGGGCTGATTTCCCTGAGGAGCTGGTAAATTGGCTCTGTGACAATCCCCGCAGAGAAGTTCTAAAAGTGGCATTGACAATACCCTTGAAACAAATATGTAGCCTGTCTGGTAAAATACTTTGAAGGGCTGTACTCATTTGATGTATGAGGTCTTGATGTATTATATGTATATATTATATTTGATGTATTTATAAAAAAGAATTCAGACAGTACTATGCTGTCACACCTTACATCCTAATCGACCCTCCGAATAAAAATATAAACAGACCTTACAGCAACAATGTTCAAGGTAATGACTACAGCAATAAAAGGATTTTTTAGCTAGGATAGAAATACTTGATTGTGTCAATTATGTACCTTTGGTATTTGTTATTATTCAAGCCAAAGCTTTAAAGTTTGGTTGGTTTTTTTTGACATTGTGAAGAAATCATAATGAGAGAGATCAAAGCACGGAAAATTTGGTGTCATTGAGGATTGGTTCACACATGAAGCTTTTGCAGATCAGCAAAGGGCAGGCTACAGGCACAGGTGCTGCTGGCATAGCAGCTGCGACATTCGAGGATGTGTGCTATTCGTCCAGGGACATTTACTTTGAGAAAATGAGAGTGGTACAACAAACATTTTTTAAAATTAAAGCCATTTTTCTCAAAAAGCCATCAGGGATTACTGTTTCACTCAGAATTCCTCTGAAGTCTTCTGTTCTTGCATACTCATATTATACAGATAGCACTTCATATTTTATGATTATTTATTTTTATTACCTTTTTTCTTGTCAAATAGGACTTCTTTAAAGATAGGCACCTTACTTTCATCCTTTTTGCTTTTTCTGCCCTGCATGGTGCCTGGTTCAGAGAGGTGCTCAGAATACTTCTGTTTAATAAATATCTGATTCTCGAAATCTCCCTGCAAGAACCCTTCTAACTTCTGTGTCCTTGAGGTTTTTTCTTATTTGTTTGTTTAACCTTTATCTTTTGTTTGTTTCTCTAAAAGTAAGTCAAGTGTACTTTTAGAAGGCAGAGGTAGCTAGGCAGGAACTTAGAATGGAAACCTAAATAAAATTGAATCTAGGTTATTATTATTTTCTCTTTTTACGTATTTTTATTTTTATTTACTTTTATACTGAAGTATAATTGACATACAATATTATATTAGTTTCATGTGTACACTATAGTGATTTGACATTTGTATACATTGCGAACTGATCACCACAAGTCTGGTTACCATCTGTCATCATGCAAAGTTAATATGATATTATTGACTGTATTCCCCATACTGTACGTTGTATCCTCATTACTTACTTATTAAATTTAAATTTCTAAATTTAATTGTTTATTGTGGTAAAAACATGTAACATTGAGATTGTTGTTATTTTTAGGTTAATTTATAGATGTCTCAGAACTACATGATTTATAGTGTACAAAGTAGTTAATTAAATATGCTGTTTTATTTCTCCAGATACCTTTAGCATCAGGCCTTTGGTAAGGATTGTAATCTCATGTTGAAATTTCATTTCTATGAGAAAATAGCATCAGTTTATATAATTCTGATCTAGTGATTTTTTTTTTTTTTTTCCCTAGAGGGATTCTAGCAGTTGAGTCATTGTGAAAGACTGGGGTTTGAATCCCAGCCTCTTACTCTGTGATCTTGGATAGGTCAGTTAAGTTCTCTGAGCCTCACTTTCTTCATTTTTATCTTTTTGCTGACGAAGATTGGCCCTGAGCTAACATTTGTGCCAATCTTCCTCTACTTTGTATATGAGATACTGCCCCAGCATGGCTTAATGGGTGGTGTATAGGTCTGTGCCCGCGATCTGAATCCGCAAAGCCCAGGCCACCAAAGTGCAGTGCACGAACTTAACCCCTATGCCACTGGCCTGCTCCTTACTTTCTTTATGTTTAAAATGGGGATAGCAAAACTCACAGGCTGTTGTAAAGACTAAATGACTTATTATGTGGAAGTGTTCAGCATGATACCTACATGTAGGTGGTGGCCAAGAAGTTCTGAGGTTTTTAAAAAGTAACTTGTTATTTGCACCCAATAGCAAAATCTAGTATTATAAAAATTTCGTGGGAAAAGAAGGCTTATAGATCATTGTAATATTATTAGATATAGATACTTTGTTAATGTGTTAAGACACATAATATACATCAGTCAGCATTATGGTATACTTAGTATGCATGGAAAATTGTACAGAATATTATATTTTAATCAGAGGTGTTTTCTCATGCATGTTGTAATGCAGAGGTGACTGTATGCTCTGGGGTTTATTATAGACTTGCGTTTGATGCCTTGTGGTTCATATTATAATGTATTAAACAGAAGGGGATTGTGAATTGCATTTTAAAGGTGGCTACTTCTCATGAGACTTTTGCGTTAGTGAGCACTGTGGACTTGTGAAAGTATGTTGAAAACTACTTACAGCAGGATTTGTCTCAGTCATTGAAGAATTCTTGGACAGGACATAATTTCTCATCCACTAGAGAAATGATATTTTAGAATAATAATTTAAAATGCAGATCTTGTAAAAGGTGATAGATGGCTATTCTAAAGTGAGATTTATTTCCTTTCTGAGTGTAGATTGGGATGGTTAGACTTTAAGAGCATTACTGATCTGATGAGTGAATCTGGTCTATTTAGCAGTTTTATAGTGTGTAGATCCTTTGTATTATTAAAGCAACCATGGTAAACTTACTCCTAACAAAGTTATTATAAGGGTAGCCCACGTAATGTGGTCCCAAAACATAGAAATCATTTCCAAGAGAAGTTTTAGATGTTTCAAGTAATTGGGGGCTATCTTTCGGGGATTACATTGCTCTGCTTTTTTTTTTTTCTTTTGAGGAAGATTAGCCCTGAGCTAACTACTGCCAGTCCTCCTCTTTTTGCTGAGGAAGACTGGCCCTGAGCTAACATCTGTGCCCGTCTTCCTCAACTTTATATGTGGGACATCTACCACAGCATGGCGTGCCAAGCGGTGCCATGTCCACACCCAGGGTCTGAACCTGTGAACCCCGGGCCACCGAAGTGGGACATGTGCACTTAACCGCTGCACCACCGGGCCGGCCCCGCTCTGCTTCTGATTGTGCTTCATGACATCCTGAGGATCCGTTTAGTGTTTATAGTTCATGTATCATGTGCCTCCTTCCAGAGAATGGAAAAGAGGAAGCCAGAGATAAATTATTTTACCTCATGTTTAACAGTAACAGATGCAGAATAAGTAGCACTATGAATCTAATTTCTTGGGTTTCTTTGGTCCTCCACTTTTAATTTTTAAAAGACTAACACTAATTTTTAAAAATGTAATGTAATCCTAGCCTTTCCCAAGTGATATTACTTCTTTCCTTTTCTTTAAAAATGTATGCCTTGCCTTCTCTGACCACCTTATTTAAAATAACACCCTCCGCAATATTCCCTTTCCCTCTGGCCATCTTTATTTTTCTACATAGCGTATTGCCATCTGACATACTATATATTTTTCTTGTTTACTTATTATTTGTCTCCTATATTACAATAAAAACTCTGCACAACCAAGAATGTGTATCTGTTTTGTTAACTGCTGTATCCCAGTGCCAAGACCAATGCATGACAGATAGGATTCCTGCAATAAATATTTATTGTATGAATGTGGTCAAAACAAAAGAAAACCTATCCCTTGCTTATTACAGTTGAGTAGCTCTTTTTATGGGAGAATTTGTTTCAAGAATCAGTTCAACTCTGATGAAATATCCCTTTAATCATTAGCCATTTCCTTTTCCTGGTGTCTATCTGAATATATAGTCTTAGTTTGGGAAGTTTTAATTTTTACTTCTGATTGTCTAGATAGCAAATGGCCTTTTGCAAAGAGCTAGATTACTTGCCCATGACTGTAGTGTTTGCAGTTTGGGGCAGGAGACCACCTCTCAAGTTTTCTATACTACTTGGTCTCCCAATATGGTGGGCACCTATGGATTTCTTTGTTTGCTTACTTATTTGCTTGTTTCTATCCACCATTTTCCAAAATGGATTTCAGCAGACCACCTGTCTACAAATCCACAATGTTCCATGCACACTCTTCTCTGTTTCTACTCTACTAATCAATCAGTATTGGGTTACCTAAAGTTCATAGAATAAAGTCGCTTATTATCTCTTTATCCCATTCCTAAAGAGAAGTAGTCCATTTCCCCAAACTCTCTCCTCGCTCAGATAATGTTTTCCTTTGATGCTATTTTTCAGCACTGTTTCAACCAGTCTCTGTGAAGAGTCAATTCTACATATCCTCTTTATTGTCGATCATTAGAGTGCAGCAACCTAGAACAAAGTAGAGGCAATTGAATTGCTGGCTGGGTTCACGAATGAAACTAACTGTGAGGACACTCATCTTTGCCCCGTTGGGTATATTTGGAGTAGATCAGTTTAAATGATAGCCCTCCATGGGAGAAAAGAAGACACTTTTCTAACAATGAATTCTACATGACAGGAAGCTCTGAGTGCATGACAAGTACAGTTATTTTTGATTCTTGAAACTTGTCATGAAAGAATTGTTAGCAAGGTTGACTTAGGGGCCAGCACTCCAGTTAATAGTTTCCTTTTCTAGACAAATTTAAGCTCCATTAATGGATTTTAATTGCGCTGACTTTTTCTGCCAAGAGTGGGGGTCATGGAAGTTAATAACCTGATAGTAAAGGAAACAGGAATCTTCCATTTGGCTTCTGATTGTTTCTCAATGACAATTCTGCTTTATCCTAGGAGTGATATATTTATCACAACATTTGAAACATGTTTAGTCAAGAAGCTGCTCCATGAAAGATGTGCTTTGAAATTAGCATCTGGTTTTTCATGTGGATTGAGTCAAGTGCAATTCTCCAAAAATTGCATAAGGATTGAATTCCTGAAATTGAGGCAATTGCCTGTGGATTTGACATGATAAATGTTGGTTGGGGACAACACATTGATTTTCATTATTTAGCTGTGGGATGTAGGCATGCTCTGCATATCCATTTAATAAAATGTTTGTATTTAAAAGATGTCTTTGGGTGCTCCAAGTGTATGTGTGAGACACTAGATTTTTGGTATGAAATAGATAAGAATTGTTCCCAAATATCTGAACAAGCTAAGATGGAAATTGCGATTGTGTGGCTAAGATCTGATTTTGCATTTCTGGAAGACTTAATCTAAAAATATATGGAGAAAAGTTCTTTTGCTTTTCATTATAATTCTGTATTTTTGTTGAAATCGTTGTTAACAAAAGTAAATAAGAACTAAAGTATTAAGTTATGGTGCTAGAGTACTAAATTTGATTAGTAGTCATATGTGTGGGTTCTTCCTATTGTTTGGTTGGTGAACTCCTTGTTGTCTTTCAAGTTCCAGATGAAACACGACCTCCATCAAGTCTTCTTTTTTCTGCTGGGCAGAGTAGGTTGCTATTCCTCAGAGGTCCCATTACTGCTTTGAATTATTTATTATACATAGAGATATCTGTTATAGCCATATCACAATGTATTAGAATTGTTTATATGTCTGTCTCATTTCTCCAGGAGGCTGTGAGTTTTTCATGGGCGGAGATAATGCCTTAGTCACTGTTTTAATATCAGCTCCTTAATTAGGACTTAGTATATATGGTAGGTTCTTTCATTGGGAAGGTAAACAACCAAAATTTCCTGTTTCTACCTTTAGTTTGTTTGTAATAATCCCTACTTTTGGGCTTGAATTAGACTTCAGTGGTGTAAATAAAGCCAGTATGTCTGGAAATTTTTTATGGATATGCTAGATATAATAAAGAGACTGATTAAAGAGCCACCGAATTAAATTAAACACCATTATACTCTCCACTGCACCAATAAATCATTTTAAAAGGATTTTATTATACTTTATTCTGAAAAGGCAATATCGTGAATCCTGTTTTATTAATACCTAAATATGTTACATACCTTGATATAACCATTGATTGGTTTTGAGAGGTTATGTATGATGGAAAGGATATAGAAGAAATCAGACTAGAAAGAGATTTTAGTCTTCTGTACTTTTCCTGTAATTTTGTAAACTTGGATCCCATACATGTCAGTAAAAATAACTCTATACCTTTATTAAAACTTCAGTATCTTCATTTATATTTAGAGTGGTAGCAACATAAAATTGAAACCTGAGAGTTGGGAAGGATATAAAGTCATGTTTTAAGAGAGAAACTAAATTGCTCCTTCAAAGAGCCTATAAAACTGAAAAGCATTCATTATAAATGTAATAAAAACTTATGAGTCCCATTTTATTAAAACTACACCCAGTTTCCTGAAGGGGCTGGATCATTTAGAGGTAAACTAGTGACACTTTATGTCTAGCAACATACTTTATGTGAGATAAGATATCTACTGAAATGAGGTTGGGGCTTTTAACATGATCCCTAATGGACATCCATTCATGTTATAAGATTAGAATTTTTACTTTAGCAGAGTTTGCAGCTTCTTATCATAATGCACCCAGATCAGGTTAATGACAATAGTAAATTACTTACTACTCTAAGTTCCTTCAAGAAATAGAACAATAGTGAAAGATAAAGCTTATGCTTCTACTAATTGGCGTGTTACATCATCCTATCATTCTGTAAAATTCTTGCTGTAGTCAAATTATATAGATTAACATTGTTACAGGGTTATAACTTTCTAGTGATTACCAGTGGCCTTTTTTTTCCTTTTAGCTACAGTAATATTTTTAATGTGTCAAAGGAGAATCATTCTCTTTTAGTCTTTGCCTACTTTTCAGCGTTTTTAACTTCTATGTATTTCATATTTGATTCTATTTTACATATTCCATATACGTATTTCCAT